>NC_064620.1:238216545-239644878 GCF_023898315.1 Schistocerca nitens | reverse complement strand
AAGTAGGTCAGTTTTGCTATTTTGGCAGCAAAATAACTGATGATGGCCGAAGTAGAGAAGATATAAAATGTAGACTGGCAATGGCAAGGAAAGGATTTCTGAACAAGAGAAATTTGTTAACATCGAATATAGACTTCAGTTTAGGAAGTCTTTTCTGGAGGTAATTATAGGGAATGTTGCAATGTATGTTAATGAAACACGGACGATAAACAATTTAGAAAAACATAGATAGAAGCTTTGGAAATGTGATACTATAGAAGAACGTGAAGATTAGATGGGTCGATCACATAACTAATGAGGTGGTGCTGAATCAAATTGGGGAGATAAATTTGTGGCACAATTTGACCAAAAGAAGGGATCGGTAGATAGGACACTTTCTGTGACATCAAGGGATCACAAATTTAGTATTGGAGGGTGAGAGGAGTAAAAATCGTAGAGGGTAACCAGGAGACTGTAAGCAGATTCAGAAGGATGTAGGTTGCAGTAGTTATTCGGAGATGAAGAGGCTCGTACAGGATAGAGCTGCATGAAGAGCTGCATCAAACCAGTCATTGGACTGAAGAAGACAACAACAATATCAAAGTGATAATCGTTTTGAAGTTCATATATCGCCAGGAAAGAATAGTTTTTGGGCGTACTGTGGAGAGCAGCAGCTCAGCTACAGTAACTGAAGAGGGCATAAGCAAAGTATGCAGACACAATAGCGGCTTTCTTAGCAATCATATACAACCGCTCACTTGACGAATGGTCTGTTCCTAAAGACTGGGAAGTAGCACAGGTCACACCAATATTCAAGAAAGGAAATAAGAGTAACCCATTGAATTACAGACCCATATCACTGACCTCAATTTGCAGTAGGATTTTAGAGCATATACTGTACTCGAACATTATGAATCATCTTGAAGAAAATGACTTATTGATACATAACCAACACGGATTCAGAAAATATCGTTCTTCTGCAACACAGCTAGCTCTTTATTCCCATGAAGTAATGAGTGCTGTCGACAAGGGTCCTCAGATCGATTCTGTATCCTTAGATTTCCAGTAGGCTTTTGATACCGTTCTTCACAAGCGAGTATTAATCATATTGCGTGCATATGGAGTATCGTCTCAATTGTGTGACCGGATTCGTTATTTTCTCTCAGAGAGGTCACAGGTCGTGGTGATAGACGGTAAATCATAGAGTAGAAGAGAAGTGATATCTGGCGTTCCGCAAGGTAGTGTCATGGGCCCTCTGCTGTTACTGGTTTACATAAATGATCTAGGTGATAATCTGAGCAGCCCCCTTAGATTGTTTGAAGATGAAGCTGTAATTTACCGTCTAGTAAAATCGTCAGACCATCAATTCCAATTGAAAAGTGATCTAGAGAGAATTTCTGTATGGTGTGAAAAGTGGCAATTGGCACTAAACAAAGAAAAATGCGAGGTCATCCACATGGGTACTAAAAGAAATCCGATAAATTTTGGGAGTACGATAAATCGCACCAATCTAAGGGCTGTCAATTCGACTAAATACCTAGGAATTACAATTACGAGCAACTTAAATTGGAAATACCACATAGATAATATTGTGGGAAAGGCGAAACAAAGACTGCGCTTTGTTGGCAGAACACTTAGAAGATGCGACAGACCTACTAAAGAGACAGCCTACATTACACTTGTCCGTCCAGTGCTGGAATATTGCTGCGCGGTGTGGGATCCTTACCAGGTAGGATTGACGGAGGACATCGAAAAAGTGTAAAGAAGGGCAGCTCGTTTCGTGCTATCGCGCAATAGGGGTGAGAGTTTATGGCCGAGCGGTTCTAGGCGCTACACTCTGGAACCGCGCGACCGCAACGGTCGCTGGTTCGAATCCTGCCTCGGGCATGGATGTGTGTGATGTCCTTAGGTTAGTTAGGTTTAAGTAGTTCTAAGTTCTATGGGACTGATGAGCTCAGAAGTTAAGTCCCATAGTGCTCAGAGCCATTTGAAGAGTGATATGATACGCGAGTTGGGGTGGCAGTCACTGCAACAAAGGCGGTTTTCTTTGCGGCGAGATCTATTTACGAAATTTCAATCACCAACTTTCTCTTCCGAATGCGAAAATATTTTTGTTGACCCAGTTACGTAGGGAGAAATGGTCATCATAATAAAATAAGAGGAATCAGAGCTCGAACGGAAATATTTAGGTGTTCCTTTTTCCCACGCGCCATTCGAGAGTGGAATGGTAGAGAAGTAGTATGAAAATGGTTCGATGAACTCTCTGCCAGGCACTTAAGTGTGAATTGCAGAGTAACCATATAGATGTAGAAGCAGGCGGGGGGCGCCAACGTATCGGCGTGCTAGCTGCAGCAACAGGGCTGTTTGTGCATTTTGAGGCAGGCCAGGTCGTGGACCGCAACGCTTTTCAATGCAGTGGAAAGATAGGGCTCCTGCATACTGGCCAAATGGTTTTTACACGACTGCGCCACATATTTGTTATTCGGTACATGGCTGGAGGCAGAGCATCAGCACAACAAATGAGCTAATTTGTGTAAATGTCCCTCAATTGTAGCAGAGACACCTACTACGACAAGAGGACTACACCGGAGCGATATGGGTCACGCAGCCAACACGAGTATGGGCCTTCGCTATTGCTGGGCCATCTTCTAGCACCAAATCTTCCTTCCGGCACTTGGCGCCTTCCTGCTGGTGTGCTGCCCCCAGGGTCACACCAGCAGCCAGACTCCTGCCCTGGAGACAGTACATCTTGATCAAGATGGTACAGCCACTCACCCCGCTTCACTCCGAGTTTAAACGCAGCCAAAACCTCTCAGACAAACAGAAGCTAAACGATGTCAAAGTTAGCGTAAGGAGGGCTATGCGTGAAGCGTTCAGTGAATTCGAAAGTACAATTCTATGTACCGACTTGACAGAAAATCCTAGGAAGTTCTGGTCCTACGTTAAATCAGTAAGTGGGTCGAAACAGCATATCCAGACACTCTGGTATGATGATGGCATTGAAACAGAGGTTGACACGCGTAAAGCTGAAATACTAAACACCTTTTTTTCAAATCTGTTTCACAGAGGAAGACCGCACTGAAGTTCCTTCTCTAAATCCTCACACGAACGAAAAAATGGCTGACATCGAAATAAGTGTCCAAGGAATAGAAAAGCAACTGAAATCACTCAACAGAGGAAAGTCCACTGTACATGACGGGATACCAATTCGATTCTACACAGGGTACGCGAAAGAACTTGCCCCCCTTCTTACAGTCGTGTACTGCAAGTCTCTAGAGGAACGGAAGGTTCCAAATGATTGGAAAAGAGCACAGGTAGCCCCAGTCTTCAAGACGTGTCGTCGAGCAGATGCGCAAAACTATAGACCTATATCTCTGACATCGATCTGTTGTAGAATTTTAGAACACGTTTTTTGCTCGCGTATCATGTCATTTCTGGAAACCCAGAATCTACTCTGCAGAAATCAACATGGATTCCGGAAACAGCGATCGTGTGAGACCCAACCCGCTTTATTTGTTCATGAGACCCAGAAAATATTAGATACAGGATTCCAGGTAGATGTCATTTTCCTTGACTTTCGGAAGGCGTTCGATGCAGTTCCGCACTGTCGCCTGATAAACGAAGTAAGAGCCTACGGAATATCAGATGAGTTGTGTGGCTGGATTGAAGAGTTTTTAGCAAACAGAACACAGCATGTTGTTCTCAATGGAGAGACGTCAACAGACGTTAAAGTAATATCTGGCGTGCCACAGGGGATTGTTATGGGACCATCGCTTTTCATAATATATGTAAATGATCTAGTAGAAAGTGTCGGAAGTTCCATGCGGATTTTCGCGGATGATGCTATAGTATACAGAGAAGTTGCAGCAATTGAAAATTGCAGTGAAATGCAGGAAGATGTGCAGCGGATAGGCACTTGGTGCAGGGAGAGGCAACTGACCCTTAACATAGACAAATGTAATGTATTGCGAATAGATAGAAAGAAGGATCCTTTATTGTATGATTATATGATTGCGGAACAAATACTGGTAGCAGTTACTTCTGTAAAATATCTGGGAGTGGCGTGCGGAACGATTTGAAGTGGAATGATCATATAAAATTAATTGTTGGTAAGGCGGGTGCCAGGTTGAGATTCATTGGGAGAGTTCTTAGAAAATGTAGTCCATCAACAAAGGAGGTGGCTTACAAAACACTCGTTCGACCTATACTTGAGTATTGCTCACCAGTGTGGGATCCGTGCCAGGTCTGGTTGACGGAGGATATAGAGAAGATCCAAAGAAGAGCGACGCGTTTCGTCACAGGCTTATTTGGTAAGCGTGATAGCGTTACGGAGATGTTTAGCAAAATCAAGTGGCAGACTCTGGAAGAGAGGCACTCTGCATCGCGGTGTAGATTGCTGCCCAGGTTTCGAGAGGGTGCGTTTCTGGATGAGGTATCGAATATATTGTTTCCCCCTACATATACCTCCAGTAGAGATCACGAATGTAAAATTAGAGAGATTCGAGCGCGCACGGAGGCTTTCCGGCAGTCGTTCTTCCCGCGAACCATACGCGACTGGAACAGGAAAGAGAGGTAATGACAGTGGCTCGTAAAGTGCCCTCCGCCACACACCGTTGTGTGGCTTGCGGAGCATAAATGTAGATGTAGATGTATGTTGGTGCGGGCGTCCTGGTGCCACGCACGTTCACTCGAAGGGGCAAGTACCTCTCCCAGAGGATGTTATCCCCTGCAAGTATTCTGGCGGTCCTCTGCAGTGCTGGTGCCTTCAGCGAGCAGCCACGCCGGCCTAACTGCGGCACACCCTGCTGAGCGTACTTGTGTCCGCAACATTCCTGGGACCAGACATCACCGTCGGCTACTCGGCTGACAGCTGGCCACCGCGGCAACCCACGTGCTAGAGGGGGTGTGGCCTATACGCCACAGCGCTACAAGTGTAGCACGAGTCTTAATAAAATGTTTGGCCTTCTGATATCGCTTTCCTGACCTATCAAGGGCCTGAACTTTTGCCACGACCTACCACCCGAACCCAACCCTGCACCGAATTGGTTCTTCAGCCTTTGTAACTCCATTTGGTTTCAGAAAGGGATCTACAACGCCTACAGCTTCCATCATGTATGAAAAAGATTATGCGATTGCTGCAGGATTATTGTTTCGTCAACGTACTGTGGGGTGAGTGTAGTTTTTATGCTCACGTCCGCCTGCTTAGCTGAGTGGTAACATGCTTGCCTCCCATAAAGCGGGCCCGGGATCGATTCCCGGCCCGGTTGGAGACTTTCTCCGTTCGTGGACTGGGTGTTGTGTTCTCATCATCATTTCATCCTCATCACCGGCACGCAAGTCGCCCAACGTGGCGTCGACTGAAATAAGACTCGCACTCGGCGGCCGAACTCCCCCGGATGGAGCCTCCCGGCCAACAATACCATACAATCATTTTCATTTTTTTTTCTGTTCATGTTTTTGTTTCACTGGGAGTGTCATGGAGAGTCAATGGGTCTTTTGCAAAATGCGACAGTTTCAGAGAGTGCTCTATGAGTGTGTAAATAAGAAAGTTAGTTTTCCAATATTTGTTGTTATGAGCATTGTGTGTGGCTCATTGCCTAAGTGTGTACAGGGTGATCAGGAACTGTCAGAAAAGCTCCTAAGGGTGTTGCAGGGTAGATTCTGCCGAGAAAAAATTGTTAAGAAAAAACGAATATGATTCGTCGTTTTTGAGTTAATTAGCACTGAAGTTCGCCAATCAGGCCATTGCGCACGCAAATTTCAGGCGGCTAACCAGATGCACTTAACGTATGTTGTTCTCGTAGCGTAGGTGGTAACACACGTCACGTCAGCATTTAGCAACGGCTGATTGTTTAACTTCAATGCTAATTAACTCTGAAACAGCGTAACGTACCGAATTATCTGTAAGAAAAACCTACCCTGCAGCACCCCTTAGAAGCTTCCTAGACTGCTGCTGACCACTCTGTATAATGTGTTAACCATGTGTAGCGATTCCGGAAGAGATGATCAGTGCTGTTAAGGAGTGTCCATTGAGTTGTGACTGATAGTTCGCAATTATTCACAAACACAACTTTTATTTATGTAAGTTTACAAGGTTGATGACTGAACAACAAAAGAAAGGTAACAATAACGATGCCAGTAAAAGTCTCCTAATTGAGGCAAACAAAAGTTCACTTCTAATTTTCCACAGAAGTTCGTGGTAACATACACACACACACACACACACACACACACACACACACACACTAGTAAAAGTCAAATTCAGAGAAGAAGACGTAATCTTCAGCAGTCGAAGTACACGAGGTCGGAATCTGGAGTGAACTCAACTTCGGGGTTGCTTCTAGCCCCTAAATAGCTGTCTCCAGCCAATCGGGTTTTGGCGTAGTGATACTCCATGCAGGCCGTGGCTCGAGCTCCCCCTGCAGGAAGTAGTGTTCGGAATGTATATTTCCATTATCTTGTATGTACATAGCCGGTGTTTACCATGGTGCTTTCGCATGCCTTGGGCTTAGACAACCCTGTCCTCTGTGGTGTAATGTGGGTTGCCAGCCCTCAGGGGCTACCTTGGCTCCGGCATAACAAATTGTTTTCAGTGTGTAAAGTAGTAATCATGAGCAGCCACTCAGGCGGAGTAGCTAAGTTACAGTCAGAAGTATTATTATAGCGTTACAGTCAAGTGTTCTATTCAAAAATGGTTCAAATGGCTCTGAGCACTATGGGACTCAACTGCTGTGGTCATCAGTCCCCTAGAACTTAGAACTACTTAAACCTAACTAACCTAAGGACATCACACACATCCATGCCCGAGGCAGGATTCGAACCTGCGACCGTAGCAGTCGCACGGTTCCGGACTGCGCGCCTAGAACCACGAGACCACCGCTGCCGGCAAGTGTTCTATTCATAGATCGCTTATAGATCGCTTATGTTTTGCTGGTTTGTTGTGTTTATTGTAGTTTTCACAATGACAGAGTCTCAGATAATAGTAAATGTATGTTGATTTGCGCCGTTTGGAACCGGCAACATTATTGAGCAAAGAATATGGCTCGATATTTAAGTAAGTAAAGTAGTGAGAGCTGTTGGGATAGTTGTAGTTTTTAGTGTCCTTGTTGTTCGTATTTGGATAACTGGAAGTGTTTCGGGCTAGGGAGAAGAAAATAGGTTTCGTAACTCTCCAGAGTATGAGAAGAATTTTAGGAGGTGATTTGAAGAAGCAAGGAATGCGATAAGGAGGGAAAGAAGAAACGAGAGGAACCAGACAGGATGAAGAAAGGGAAAGTTAAAGGAGAGAAGGTTTGTGTCTAGTTTATCTGGTCCTACAATACGTCCAACTGCCTTGGCGTAGTTCAACTTGTTGAACCTGTGAAAGGTAGGACGAAATTCAACGACTGTTATGGCGATCTTATGAATGGGAAAATTAAAATAATTAATGAAGAGACTAATGACGTTGTTCAAATTCCTGTGAGCTTACTGAATGCATGGAGTACTAACATTTTTAACGTTAAGGGGAGCGACATAGAGGTATCAGTTCCGCTATCCTGCGGAATTGTGTAGTCTGCAGTAGCTATAATGTAAGATGATGTAAGTGTATGCTGAAGGGGAGTGGATAAGTGTGTGAATAGCAACAGGGTGATTCAAGTTCAGGAGCACCCATGCCATATGTTTGATAATGGGTGATAGAGGCTGTGGTGCTTGGACCAGTTGTACAGGGAAGTACATGTGCCACTGGTTTTTGCGTTGCATGGAGTGGGACTGCAGTCTGTGATGTTACTGTTATTGATGCTAATAGTTGCTTTGTACATATTGTGGAAGAAAGGGTACAGATGCATATATTTGCTGAGACGCAAGGGCGAGCATAGGAAGGGAAGAGGAGATACGTTCATAAAGTTAGTTATCACGCCTACAAGCCTCAATCGTTTGAGGAGTGAATGCCTGAGGTTTGTAATGTTACAGTAGCACGAGCAAATGTCATAGTCTTAAAGAGCAAGATACTGTCATGCGTTGCGAGCAGTTTAAAACATAGCAACAGACTAACTTGGCTGACAGTGGAAGACGTTGTCCATTATTAGCCACTCAGACGCCTCGTGGACAGAGAAAAGGGTCCTTTTCTTTTGTATTCACTGCAAGGCACGATCTTGCCAACGGCTTCTCATTGTGCAGAATGTGGTGAGGTAATGGTAGCCTGTACGTACTTGTTACGACTTCCTGCCCCAGAATTTGCCTTTGGTACAGAATAACATCCTTCAGGGACCTAATGAGGTCTACACACAAGAATAATTCTAACTAGACATGATCTCTGCCAGTAAGTAACTGTGTTCTCGCGCGAGTAGTGACAACCAATTAAAAAAATTATAAACCCATTGAAAACAATAAATCAAAGGCTTCACATTACTCAAACCAAACATTAGATACCAGGTGCACAACCCCTCCCCCCTCCAAAAAAAAGTGCAATAGATAACAATAAACTCTTCTCACAACAAACATCACAAACAATCGTTGGATAAAGATATGATAGGAATGGAAATGAGTTGTCGCAGGTACAAAGTTTTGGGTGATGCTCCAATCCAACCGTTTAAAAATTCAACCAATAGAGGAAAGAGATGCCGAGCATAAGACTTTCATCGAGCCGGACTATGTGCTGTTAAAGAAGATTTCTTAAGGATAATTTATTAACAGAGAAATAGGTTTGAGTATCATTCTTAGTTTGTAAGTGAAAAGTAAGAGAAAATGGTTGTGAGTGTGAAATTTGCAAGGTGACAAGTAATATGGGATAATAAAACACAAAGCAAGACATGGGTCTTTGAGTGATTCTTGTGAGGTATTAAACGACACACAGAGAGTTGTCTTGTGCCATGACTAGCAAGAGGCGATGTTCGCAGTTAGACGCTGTGTGTTGTGATCTCACGAGAAATTAATTGATTGTTGAATACTGAGAACGCAAGGACACCCTTTCAGCTGTAAGTGAAGATGTCGGTAGTATGTTAAGTACAGAGAAACGCGCAGTCTATGATCTCTGTGGCTCAAACGTTTTAGTACGAGGCGTGTTTTTTTAAGTAAGTACCGTTTTGAAATTAAAAAAAGACGTGCTAAGATATCTCAATAATTTTATTTTTACATGAAAGCCTGTACCTTAATCTACGCACTGACGCCATTACAGTCTGCTTCTTCCTTGTTTACGTAGTGTACTGAGTGTTTAAGACGCCTCCGATAATCGTGAGTCCCGCCGACTGTGAAGTACGGGCTGTTATAAGCTTTCTTAGTTCTAAAGGCCTAAAAGCGATCGATATTCATCGTGAGATCTGTGTAATTTACGGAGAAAACATTATAAGTGATGGAATGGTAAGAAAGTGGGTGAGAGCATTTAAAGATGGTCGCACAAATGTGGATGATGAACAACGGAGTGGGCGTCCTTCGGTCGTTAATGAAAGTTTGGTGCAGGAAGTGGACAATAAGGTGAGAGAAAACAGACGCTTTACGATTTCCTTCTTGCGGGATGACTTTCCTAATGTTTCTCGTAGTAACATCTTCAACTTTTGTAGTCCTGTCTTCCTCAGTTGCGTGTAATATTACGGTATATTGATTATTTTTATTTATGGACCGTCTGATAGCAACTGAATAAAACACAATTTTAGTGCCATACGCGTTTCTCCTTTATTTTCTGCAAGGCATCATCAGTGGCCTGGAATATGTACATATGATAGCTACTTTATTTACATTTCTGTCACTGTGCCTATAGGTTATAAACAGTTCTGGTGGTTGCTATTTCCTATTAAGTAGTAATGTTTTGAACTGTACTTACAGGTTGCGTGGACAATTTCTTACATATTACGCTCCTGTTACATTTTTGGTGTTGTTCTTCTTCTTATGAACGCCAATTTGCGGTTTTTTCCACATTCCACAGCACTATGCACTGAACGCTTGTTTTAATGCAATGTTTTGGTTTCTGTTGCCGACTGTCAAATGTTTTTGCCAAAGATCGAAACTTATGAGTGTAATTATTGAAGTATCTGTGTCTGTTCGTGTATGCATTTGTGTGTGCGTTTGTGTATGTGTTTGTGAGTGAGTGTGTGTGTGTGTGTGTGTGTGTGTGTGTGTGATATTTTTTTTTGTGCTGTGAGTGTATGTGTATGTGTTTTGGTGTGATATATATTTTTTATGCTGTGTGTGTGTGTGTGTGTGTGTGTGTGTGTGTGTGTGTGTGTGTGTGTGTCTGAATTTTGGTGTGGTATAATTTTTTTTCTTTTTTTTGTATGTGTGTGTGTGTGTGTGATATTTATTTTATTTTTTTTGTGCTTTGTGTGTGTGTGTGTGTGTGTGTAAGTGTTTTGGTGTGATATATATTTTTTATGCTGTGTGTGTGTGTGTGTGCACTAAGACACATGTTACATAGATTAAACAGAATCCCACTCAGCAAGAGAAACTATGATCAAGAAATGAGTACAATCATACAAATAGCTAGGAACAACGGGTATGACACACATGTGGTACACAGGCTCAATCAAAAAATAAAAACACAAATAAAAAACAAACACAACATTTCCAGAAAACAAAAGAACTCACAAGCTGAAAACTCACAAACACACTCAACAAACACACACAATGACAACACCACACAGAAAAGAACCAGATGGTACACCATGACCTACACACATAAACTAACACACAGAGTTGGAAACATCCTAAAGAGACAGGGCTTCAAAATAGCATATAAGCCTGCGCAAACCCTTCAATCACACCTAAGCTAGCCAGCTACCAAGAGGGACAAATTCCAACAATCAGGAATCTATAAACTTGAATGTCAAAGTTGTGATGCAGTATACATAGGCATGACATGCAGGAATTTTGAAACAAGATACAAAGAACATATCAGATGTTGGAAGTATGAAACAAACCATACAACATTTGCAGAACATTTAAAACACTACAACCATCATCCTACAAACATGGAACAAGAAATGAAAATAATGAGAATAAGCAACCATGACAAACATCTTATACAAACACAAGAAAACTTCCACATCCAGAAAGCCATAGCAGAAAACAAACATGTGACAAATGAACAAACACACATCAGCACACACACACACACGCACACAGCATAAAAAAATAAAAATAAAATAAAATAAATATCACACACACACACACACACACACACACACACACACTCACAAACGCACAAACACATACACAAACGCACACACAAATGCATACACGAACAGACCACAGATACTTCAATAATTACACTCATAAGTTTCGATCTTTGGCAAAAACATTTGACATTCGGCAACAGCAACCAAAACATTGCATTAAAACAAGTATTCAGTGCATAGTGCTGTGGAATGTGGAAGAAACCGCAAATTGGCTTTCATAAGAAGAAGAACAACACCAAAAATGTAACAGGAGCGTAATATGTAAGAAATTGTCCACGCAACCTGTAAGTACAGTTCAAAACATTACTACTTAATAGGAAATAGCAACCACCAGAACTGTTTATAACCTATAGGCACAGTGACAAAAATGTAAATAAAGTAGCTATCATATGTACATATTCCAGGCCACTGATGATGCCTTGCAGAAAATAAAGGCGAAACGCATATGGCACTAAAATTGTGTTTTATTCAGTTGCTGTCAGACGGTACATAAATAAAAATTATCAATATACCGTAATATTTCTCGTAGTATTTTGTATGGCATTGTGACCGAGCACTTGAATTACCGAAAATTGTGCGCACGTTGGGTACCGAAAACGTTGACGGATGTGCACAAAACCAAACGTTTAGACAGTGCATTGACTTTCCTTGAGCGGTACCACAACGACGGTGATGATTTCTTAAGCCAAATTGTTATGGGCGATGAAACATGGGTGGCCTACGTCACACCAGAATCAAAGCAACAGTCCGTGGAAGTTGAGCAAGGGCGTCGTTTTGCTGCAAGACAATGCCCGTCCACATGTGGCAAATCAGACCTAAGATCTCATCACATCTTTTCGATGGGAAACTCTAGATCATCCTCCGTACAACCCCGATCTTGCGCCCAGTGACTACCATCTGTTCCTTCACTTGAAGAAACACCTGGGCGGTCAGCGTCTTCAAGACGATGACGAAATCAAAACACTGGTGATGCAGTGGTTAACAAGTCAGCACACTTCTATGAGGAGGGTATTCAAAAACTGGTACAACGTTATGACAAGTGCCTCAATATTGACGGAAATTATGTAGAAAAGTAGACTAAGGTACAGGCTTTCATGTAAAAATAAAATTATTGAGATATCTTAGCACGTCTTTTTTAATTTCAAAACGGTACTTACTTAAAAAACACGCCTCGTACTTAGGAAGATGCCGGCCTGGGTGGCCGAGCGGTTCTAGTCGCTACAGTCTGGAACCGCGTGACCGCTACGATCGCAGGTTCGAATCCTGCCTCGGGCATGGAGGTTTGTGATGTCCTTAGGTTAGTTAGGTTTAAGTAGTTCTAAGTTCTAGGGGACTTATGACCTCAGACGTTAAGTCCCATAGTGCTCAGAGCCATTTTTGTAAAATTCGGGCGAAAAAAAGATAAGTTGGAGATTCCACAACATTCTAACTTTGCTTTCATTCCGTCCTTAAGTATGTACTATTTACCTTCGCGAATCAGCCTTAAAATCCAGCTACTAACCGCATCTCTGGCTTTGAGCCGTTTTTAACCACCAGTTGCACTTAGAAAATAAAATAAATTTTTTTACTAAAATTCGATTAAAACAAATATGCACACATAATCGTGCAATTTTCATTTCCACAACGTTGCTAATGAACTGTCAGAAAATAAAAATATAATTAGTAAATAAAAAACTATATCTGAAATATATTAAAAAGTATGAAAAGTACTCTTTATAAAATAATTACATTATTTCATATCCAAAAACCTTTCCTTGATAAATTTAATTTTGTTAAATTATATTTTACCAATACATATTTCCTGTTTGCGGAAGCATCTACGTGGAAAGTCAAAACTTTGTCGAGGAAGCTGTTGCCCTCTTGCCACCTACTGCACAGGATTACGAGGAATCAGATGCTGAGGAATGATCAAGAGGATACAAATATCGATGGGGAAGGAGATGAAGAAAGAAATGAAGATGAATAGCAAGAAACACAAGAGGAAGACGATTAAGAATACTTTCAAAACTTTCTATTTTTGTTACTAGTATGTGTTGCCCCTAATAAAGACAGTAATAGAGGCACTTCTGCAATAAAGTATGCTATTAAAACTATAAATTTCCAGAATGAGATTTTCACCCTGTAGCGGAGTGTGCGCTGATATGAAACTTCCTGGCAGATTAAAACTGTGTGCCCGACCGAGACTCGAACTCGGGACCTTTGCTTTTCGGGGGCAAGTGCTCTACCATCTGAGCTACCGAAGCACACTCCGCTGCAGGGTGAAAATCTCATTCTGGAAACATCCCCCAGGCTGTGGCTAAGCCATGTCTCCGCAATATCATTTCTTTCAGGAGTGCTAGTTCTGCAAGGTTCGCAGGAGAACGTCTGTAAAGTTTGGAAGATAGGAGACGAGATACTGGCAGAAGTAAAGCTGTGAGACCGGCCGTGAGTCGTGCTTCGGTAGCTCAGTTGGTAGAGCGCTTGCCCGCGAAAGGCAAAGGTCCCGAGTTCGAGTCTCGGTCGGGCACACAGTTTTAATCTGCCAGGAAGTTTCAAAACTATAAATGTTCGCCAAAAACATTTTTTTGTTCACTTCATTAAATTTTTCAACTTTGTTTCGCCATATTGAAACCGCCATTTTGAATTTTTAAATTTTGATATACAACTGACTATCAGAAACACTATTGTACCCATTTTGAGGATTCTGGTCCACTGTGTGTTGCCTTCAGAGGGTAGCGAGGCCACGTCTAACTGAGGCAGATGTTGCTGAGCGGACTTGTGGACATCAGCATTTCTGGGTACGTGTGTCACGGTCGGCTGACAGCTGGCCACCGCTGTGCACCACTGGTCAGCCGCGTCAAGTGCTGAAGGGGTTGTAGTTCTAGCAAGAGTACAAGAATAGTAGCACGCAGCTTAAGTGGCGTTAGGACGGAACTTTTTTTTACATTTTCGGATTTTTATCTCATTATAAAATTTGCAATTTTGCGAATAAAATGATTATATATATATATATATATATATTACTTGATGATCTAATAAAATCGGTAATGTTTTATATAGAAGGCTGGAATGCGCTGGTCATGCCCGGAAGAGGATCGGCACCAGGTTGAGAAAGGTGAAACAAAGTTTAAGAGATAAGAAACTTTTTCTTTTAAGTCAGTACCGCCATTAGACTGTCGTTTATTTACAGTGTTACATTTACACTTATACAATCATGATTTTTGCTTCAAAGTGCCATTATCAAGTGTTTTCTGAAAGCGGGTTAGATAATAAGAGTGAAATACATAACAAGTGATATAACCGTATAACAATCCATATTTGTAATGCTTACTTACAAGTGTTATAAATTGCCTGGGATGCCATACTTAAGCCATACCTTCACTTTGGACACATCATTCCCACACAATGCCCTAACATATGCTATATTTGGTCCTGGCTTCAACATTCAAAAGTGCCCATTTACCATAGATGTATCTTAATTTAAAAAAAGGTCATTCACTTCACATTTTTATTCTTATTCCATGTTAGTTACCCTTTTGTTCCCCACCACCCCCGTACCCCACTACAATAGCTTCTTCTTCATTTCATTAGTCATTTTATAACCCCCCTCCCCCTAATCCATTCTTCTACACCCCTCCCCCTTACACTTAAACTCCACATGCCTACAGTCTTCAATGAATGATTTATAGTATTCTAGACCTTGTGTTTCTTCTCAGTTGTTTGTTACTTCTATAAGAAGTAACTATGATCAATAATGTTACATTACATTACATTAATCTTTGTTGTTAAGAAATAAGAATTAACCCACTTGGGGCTTTCATGTGTGGTAGCTGATTGAATTGTTAACGTTACTATGTCATCTTTACGTCATATAAATAAGATGTCACTACTATAACATGTAAATAAGGTTTATAGCACCAAGATTACAGCCATATGTACCAATACCACGGTGCGCTCACGTTTGTAATTGTATCTCATCAACCATTAACAAATACTAGGATATCCCTACTCTTTATATTATCTTAAATTTAAATTCGCTGTTTAAGATGAAATCTTTTCATTGTTTTATTTGCTTGAATTATTTTATGCACATGACATGTTTCACATGCCTGTGTTATTTGCACTTATTCCTAAGTAATGTTCCAACACATATAACAGGATTTACATGCCTGATGATACGTACATAATAAATATCGCTTCAAACCTCACTGGTTAATTAATGAGTGAGTAGAATTAGTAATTGCACTGTATTGTATTAATTCTGAATTGAGGTAAAATTACACAACTTAGAATTGGCCATGTGTTAATTTCATGGACAAAGCTGTATAATTACCTACTAAAATTTACTTTAAATAACGTCAATGACTAGATGGACTTCTATATTTATGGATGCAGTGAATATTATCGAGAGGTTTGTTACTGTTTATGCGCAGGCAACTTCATTGTATTCTGAGATAAACAGGTAGTGTAAAGATATAACAACTACCAAAGAAAATAAATTGCACCTAACCTTTCCTATCCTACCGGACACTGAGTCCAAAGACTAAAAAAAGGTCACCTGCTTGTAACAGGTATTTCTTTGACCAAGACAATTTGACACTTAGTCAGCTGTCATTCAGTCAAGATGGTGTACTCAGTAATGAAACAAAGCAGTAGGCTCTGCACGGAAAAATCGACTCTTACACAATGTGTCTAACAGTGTATTTTAATACGACAGTATGCCATCTCAGGCAATTTGTAACACTTGTAAGTAAGCATTACAAATATGGATTGTTGTACAGTTATATCACTTGTTATGTATATCACTGTTATTGTCTAACTTGCTTTCAGAAAACACTTGATAATGGTACTTTGAAGCCGAAATCATGATTGTGGAAGTGTAAATATAACACTGTAAATAAACAAGAGTCTAATGGCGGTACTGACTTTAAAGAAATATATTAGGACTGTGGCCCCGCACTATAAAAAAATACTAAAAGAAACTCTCTAGTGGTTAAACCATAAGAGGAAGGGTGACAGACAAAATGATTGATGAACTATAGCAGTATTATGGGATGGTCATTAGAAATAATACTGAGGATTTGTTGAAAATGAAGCAGGCAGTACGGGCTACCTTCTTCCATGGACTGTCAACTGATGAAAAACCAATACACCACCTTTGCCCTCCTGGACATGATTCATACTGCAATTACCGTAATGTCCACTACTCAAACAATTCATACAGCCATAAACACTCCATCCCAGCAGCAGTCATGGATGTCAAAAAATTTATTTACAGAGACCTGGAAAATCCTCAATTACTGAAGAAGTGTCTGCATGGTCAGACTCAAAACCCCAATGAGTCGTTCAGCAATCTTATATGGACTCGATTACCAAAAAATGTTTTTGTTAGAATGAAAACACTAAAGTGGGGGTCAGTGATGTTGTTATTCTTTTAATGATGGCAACGTTGGTAGGGTGAAAGTGTTACAGCATATGGGAATTAATCCTGAAGCGAACTGCATCAGAGAACTTGAATGGATGGACACGGTTCGCATTGATAAAGCAGAGTAAGCAGCACAGTTAGCCACTAAGGAGTCAAGAAAGAAGAAAAGAAGAAAAAACTTCGAAAAAGATCTAGAGGATGATATACAGTATGGTGCATGGTGCTTCTGAGTGACTAAAAATAAAAAAATAATCATATGTTAAGTGAGTTACAGTCTTTTGAAACTTTAGAAGCCGTTCCTGAAAATTTACATTTTATGTTGCATTTTTCCCTAAATCTCAGAAACCATTTCGAATAGAGTATTCAAATTTTCAGGGAGTAATAACATACATATCCTGAGTCTACTGAACTAAAAGAAGAACATTATGTTATGTATAATTAAAATTATTTAGAGTAACGTACAAAAAAGTACACAAAATATTAACCGTGTAATTAAAATATTGTATTTCCGAAAGCAGTGGCTGAAATGCAGTTATTGTATTTCAGTAGACTCAGAACACACAGTTTAATGTCCTGTAAAACTTTCATGATAGTTCCTGTGAATTATTATGGGTGGAGGTTACACTCAACAACCGAGCTGGGTTAATAATTGGCTCCTTTTATCGACCTCCCGACTCAGCAGCGTTAGTGGCAGAACAACTGAGAGAAAATTTGGAATACATTTCACATAAATTTTCTCAGCATGTTATAGTCTTAGGTGGAGATTTCAATTTACCAGATATAGACTGGGACACTCAAATGTTTAGGACGGGTGGTAGGGACAGAGCATCGAGTGACATTATACTGAGTGCACTATCCGAAAATTACCTCGAGCAATTAAACAGAGAACCGACTCGTGGAGATAACATCTTGGACCTACTGATAACAAACAGACCCGAACTTTTCGACTCTGTACGTGCAGAACAGGGAATCAGTGATCATAAGGCCGTTGTAGCATCCCTGAATATGGAAGTTAATAGGAATATAAAAAAAGGGAGGAAGGTTTATCTGTTTAGCAAGAGTAATAGAAGGCAGATTTCAGACTACCTAACAGATCAAAACGAAAATTTCTGTTCCGACACTGACAATGTTGAGTGTTTATGGAATAAGTTCAAGGCAATCGTAAAATGCGTTTTAGACAGGTACGTACCGAGTAAAACTGTGAGGGACGGGAAAAACCCACCGTGGTACAACAACAAAGTTAGGAAACTATTGCGAAAGCAAAGAGAGATTCACTCCAAGTTTAAATGCAGCCAAAACCTCTCAGACAAACAGAAGCTAAGCGATGTCAAAGTTAGCGTAAGGAGGGCTATGCGAGAAGCGTTCAGTGAATTCGAAAGTAGAATTCTATGTACCGACTTGACAGAAAATCCTAGGAAGTTCTGGTCTTACGTTAAATCAGTAAGTGGCTCGAAACAGCATATCCAGACACTCCGGGATGATGATGGCATTGAAACAGAGGATGACACGCGTAAAGCTGAAATACTAAACACCTTTTTCCAAAGCTGTTTCACAGAGGAAGACCGCACTGCAGTTCCTTCTTTAAATCCTCGCACAAACGAAAAAATGGTTGACATCGAAATAAGTGTCCAAGGAATAGAAAAGCAACTGGAATCACTCAACAGAGGAAAGTCCACTGTACATGACGGGATACCAATTCGATTCTACACAGAGTACGCGAAAGAACTTGCCCCCCTTCTAACAGCCGTGTACCGCAAGTCTCTAGAGGAACGGAGGGTTCCAAATGATTGGAAAAGAGCACAGGTAGTCCCAGTCTTCAAGAAGGTCGTCGAGCAGATGCGCAAAACTATAGACCTATATCTCTGACGTCGATCTGTTGTAGAATTTTAGAACATGTTTTTTGCTCGAGTATCATGTCGTTTTTGGAAACCCAGAATCTACTATGTAGGAATCAACATGGATTCCGGAAACAGTGATCGTGTGAGACCCAACTCGCTTTATTTGTTCATGAGACCCAGAAAATATTAGATAGAGGTTCCCAGGTAGATGCTATTTTTCTTGACTTCCGGAAGGCGTTCGATACAGTTCCGCACTGTCGCCTGACAAACAAAGTAAGAGCCTACGGAATATCAGACCAGCTGTGTGGCTGGATTGAAGAGTTTTTAGCAAACAGAACACGGCATGTTGTTATCAATGGAGAGACGTCTACAGACGTTAAAGTAACCTCTGGCGTGCCACAGGGGAGTGTTATGGGACCATTTCTTTTCACAATATATATAAATGACCTAGTAGATAGTGTCGGAAGTTCCATGCGGCTTTTCGCGGATGATGCTGTAGTATACAGAGAAGTTGCAGCATTAGAAAATTGTAGCGAAATGCAGGAAGATCTGCAGCGGATAGGCACTTGGTGCAGGGAGTGGCAACTGTCCCTTAACATAGACAAATGTAACGTATTGCGAATACATAGAAAGAAGGATCCTTTATTGTATGATTATATGATAGCGGAACAAACACTGGTAGCAGTTACTTCTGTAAAATATCTGGGAGTATGCGTGCGGAACGATTTGAAGTGGAATGATCATATAAAATTAATTGTTGGTAAGGCGGGTACCAGGTTGAGATTCATTGGGAGAGTGCTTAGAAAATGTAGTCCATCAACAAAGGAGGTGGCTTACAAAACACTCGTTCTACCTATACTTGAGTATTGCTCATCAGTGTGGGATCCGTACCAGATCGGGTTGACGGAGGAGATAGAGAAGATCCAAAGAAGAGCGGCGCGTTTCGTCACAGGGTTATTTGGTGACCGTGATAGCGTTACGGAGATGTTTAATAAACTCAAGTGGCAGACTCTGCAAGAGAGGCGCTCTGCATCGCGGTGTAGCTTGCTCGCCAGGTTTCGAGAGGGTGCGTTTCTGGATGAGGTATCGAGTATATTGCTTCCCCCTACTTATACCTCCCGAGGAAATCACGAATGTAAAATTAGAGAGATTAGAGCGCGCACGGAGGCTTTCAGACAGTCGTTCTTCCCGCGAACCATACGCGACTGGAACAGGAAAGGGAGGTAATGACAGTGGCACGTAAAGTGCCCTCCGCCACACACCGTTGGGTGGCTTGCGGAGTATGAATGTAGATGTAGATGTAGATGTAGAAACCCACCGTCTTGCACAAGAGTGGCTATTCACCTCGGGCCACTTCAGTTCTCAAAAGCTCAAGGTGAATGTGTAAATAATCTTTTACTTCTTATCACTGGTCAGTATATACACAATGTTTCAGCTGACGTCAGCAAGAAGACGATATGCTGCCACTCCATTACTCTTCACGCATTACCACCGACTGATTGCAGCACGTCCGCAGTGGTTCACTTAGGAGGGAAAAGAAATTCAGCAAACAGCTGCAACGTTTATGAAATTTCTTAGCAGAGCAGTTTCAGTGCTTGTGTTATTCTGAATTTCTATGCAAGGTTACTTCGGACATGCATTGTAATTCGGAATAACACGCATGTTCGAAGGAACTTTGCATCGTAATTCGGAATAACAGAGGCGCAATAATATCGTATTTATCCGCCAACATATGGCAAGCGACTTTCAAGTAACATGTCTTGCCTGTACTAGAATATACATAATGAATGTACGAATATAGGGTGAGGAAAATGGTTCAAATGGCTCTGAGCACTATGGGACTTAACTGCTAAGGTCATCAGTCCTCTAGAACTTAGAACTACTTAAACCTAACTAACCTAAGCACATCACACACATCCATGCCCGAGGCAGGATTCGAACCTGCGACCGTAGCGGTCACGCGGTTCCAGACTGTAGCCCCTTTAACCGCTTGGCCACCCCGGCCGGCTATAGGGTGAGGACATGAGGAGATTTGGGTCTGGTCGTGTCTCATGCTCGGGTAGCCAAACAGTAAGGCGTCCGCTCGCAGGAAACGGGAAATCCGGGTTCGGGTTCCGATCTGTCAGAAATTTTTACTGTCGTCATTCCGTTATACGGCAAATGATTGTCCATATTGGCAGCTGCGAATACATTTCATGTATATACGTTGAAGTAGTCCTCAGAATATGCATAAAATCCCCAAAATTTAAAAGAAATTACTCTGTATTCTAGCCAGTGTTCCGGTAGGTGTTGAGACTACCTTTCAGAATGTTATAAAAGCTTTTATATCAGCGAATTTATATACAGGGTGTATCCTGATCAGTAGAGAAAACCAACACGGGACGAAAGTATTGGGTTAGCGCATAAGTTCGAAGCGTTTCTCCTTAAGTTCAATAAACACAACAGATTCACATAACAGAGACTTTAATCATCAACAATATGCCCTCCTTCATTACATACAACAGTCTGCCAACGCTGGGGTAACTTTTCGATTCTGCACTGCAGAAAGCAGTGATTTTGAGGTGAAGAACTAGTCGAGCCATATTCGAAGCATATTTTCATCCAGAGAGGAAGTTCCTTAAATGATGCTCGATAGAGAGCAGAAAAAGTGAAAATCTGAGGGTGCGAGATCGGGGGAATAAGGTGGGTGCGGAATGACTTCCCAACCTAACTCCTGTATAGCGTTTTGTCAGTCTAGCAGAATACGGGCGGGCGTTATCGTGAAATTGCATCTCTTCACGCCGTCTTCCTGGTCGTCGTTCTTGAATTGCGTCTGCAAAACGTTTCAGTTGTTGACAAGATAATTAATGTCAGCAGTGATGGTTGCGCCTGAGGGAAGCATTTTTCCCCATACATGGCACAAATGTTTCTGGGTGCTTCGGCTGCTGTCATTCCTCTATTGATTTGAAACAGAAGAATATGTCGGGAATGCTCCGATTTCTCCACTTTCTATTTTCTAGCGTCCGCAGCTCCACTCACAATTTTTCAACTACAAAATTACAGTATACAGGGTGCGTCAAAAAAATGTATACCCACTTTGAACTGTCACAGACAATTTATATCCTGTTCTACAAGGTTAAATATCTGTGAGAAAGTAATGTTATGTTTCTTCAACAGGTGGCAGCAGTGGCAAGGAAGTAACTGCAACATGGCGGACGTGCGTTTGAGCTTTGAAGGACGGAAGCATATAATTAAATGGTACTGGAAGTTTGAGAACGTAGCTGCGGTTCGAAGACAGTGGATAAGTTAGTATGGTACAGAATCACCTTCAAGGTTAACAATTACACGTCTACGAGACAAATTCGAAATTCATGGAACAGTGTGTGATGTGCATAAAGGTCGATCAGGGCGACCTCGTACAGCTACAAGTGACGATTCCACAACTGCGGTCTTGGAACTGTTTCAGCGTTCGCCTCAAAAATCTTCAAGGCAAGCGGCAAGTGAGGGTAGTGTAAGTGCTAGTAGTGTGCTACACATTCTGAAGAAAGGTAAGTTTCGTGTGTACATTCCAAGGCTGGTGCAACAGCTAAGTGACGACGATCCAGATCGAAGATTAGAATTTTGTGAATGGGTTCAGGAGATGGTGAGACGTGAACCGGGATTTATGGGTAGCATAATTTTCGGATGAAGCCCAATTCAAACTCAATGGAACTGTCAATAGACACAATTGTGTGTACTGGGCTGAAGATAATCCTCACATTACAGTTGAAAAGGCTGCGAATTTGCCTGGTGTGAATGTGTGGTGTGGTTTGTCTGCAAGGGGTCTCATTGGGCCTTTCCGCTTTGAAGGTCCTGACTGTTACTGGAGAAACGTACCTAACAATGCTTGCTGACTCCATATTCCCTGCCATTCGTGCATTATACGGTAATGATGAGTTTTATTTCCAACAAGATGGCGCCCCGCCGCACTATCATAGTGACGTACGAGCACACCTGGATCACAATGTGCCAGGCCAGTGGATAGGACGCAAGGGACCAATCGAGTTTCCTGCACGCTCTCCAGACCTCACGCCGCTGGATTTCTTCTTATGGGGCACAGTAAAAGATGAGGTGTACAAAAGTAAACCACATAACCTGGACACACTTTGGAATGAGATTCAGGCAGTGTGCGCAGAAATCTCATTAGACACTTTGGTACAATGTACGGAATCAGTGGTGACTCGTACTGAGAAATGTATTGATGCTGAAGGCCACCAGTTTGAACATTAATCACATTTGCAAAGTACATTTATTTTTCCAATTGCACTTTAAGCTTTCCATTTCCAGAAATTTAACATTGTAGAACGGGAAATAAATTTTCTATGACGCTTCAAAGTGTGTATACATTTTTTTTACGCACCTCGTATAAACTAGTAAAACAGCAGTGTGTCAAAAATCAAATATTACATTCGTTAAATCCATCGCAACTGGAATACCAACAAGAAAAACAAAAATGGTACGAACTTATGCGTCAGTCCAATACACCGTAATACAAGCAAAAACGTACCATTAAACATGGGTCCACAGACCAATAGTTACCGAGGTAATTCCGAGTATATGGTTACGAGCAACCACTAAATGTACAAAAATGTTCAAATGTGTGTGAATTCCTAACGGACCAAACTGCTGAGGTCATCGCTCCTTAGACTTTTTTCTTCTTTTTGGTCAAGAGCCTTCTGATTGGCTTGATGCGGCCCGCCATGAATTCCTCTCCTGTGCTAACCTCTTCATCTCAGAGCAGCGCTTGCAAACCTGCGTCCTCAATTATTTGTTGCATGTATTCCAATCTCTGTCTTCCGCTACAGTTTTTGCGCTATACAGCTCCCTCTAGTACCATGGAAGTCGTTCCCTCATACCTTAACAGATGTCCTGTCATCCTGCCCCTTCTCATTATCAGTGTTTTCCACATGTTCCTTTCCTCTCCGATTCTGCCCAGAAGCTCCTCATTCCTTACCTTATCAGTCCACCTAATTTCCAACATTCGTCTGTAGCACCACATCTCAAATGCTTCGATTCTCTTCTATTCCCGTTTTGTGTTTCAGTACCATACAATGCTGTACTCCAGACGTACATTCTCAGAAATTTCTTCCTCAAATTAAGACCGATATTTGATATTAGTAGACTTCTCTTGGCCAGGAATGCCTTTTTTTCCATAGCTAGTCCGCTTTTGATGTCCTCCTTGCTCCAATCATCATTGTTTATTTTACTGCCTAGGTAGCAGAATTCCTTAACTTCATCTACTTCGTGACCTGGGGCCTTCGTCTTTCTTCGATTTACTCTCAATCCATACTACGTACTCATTAGACTGTTCATTCCGTTCAGAAGACCATGTAGTTCTTCTTCATTTTCACTCAGGATAGCAATGTCATCAGAGAAACGTATCGTTGATATCCTTTTCCACTCCTGAACTTTAATTTTATTTCCATCATTGCTTCCTCGATATACAGATTAAACAGTAGGGGCGAAAGGCTACATCCTTGTCTTACACCCTTTTTATACAAGCACTTCGTGCTTGGTCTTCCACCCTTATTATTCCCTCTTTGCTGCTGTACATGTTGTATATGACCCGTCTCTCCCTATAGCTTACCCCTAGTTTTTTCAGAATTTCGAACATCTTGCACCATTTTACAATGTCGAATACTTTTTCTGAGTTGAGAAATCCTATGAACGTGTCTTGATTTTTCTTTAGTCTTGCTCCATTATTAACCGCAACGTCAGAATTGCATCTCTTGTGCCTTTACTTTTCCTAAAGCCAAACTGATCGTCATCTAGCGCATCCCCAATTTTCTTTTCCATTCTTCTGTACATGATTCTTGTAATCAACTTGGATGGATGAGCTGTTAAGCTGATTCTCGCACCTGTCAGCTCTTGCCATCTTCGGAATTGAGTGGATGATGCTTTTCCAAAAGTCAGATGGTTTGTCGCCAGACTCATACATTCTACACACCAACGTGAATAGTCGTTTGTTGCCACTTCCCTCAATGATTTTAGAAATTCTCATGGAATGTTATCTATACCTTCTGTCTTATTTGACCTTAAGTCCTCCAAAGCTCTTTTAAATTGTGATTCTAATACTGGATCCCCTATCTCTTCTAAATCGACTCCTGTTTCTTCTTCTATGACATCAGACAAATATTCCCCCTCATAGAGGCTTTCAATGTATTCTTCCCACCTCTCCGCTCTCTCCTCTCAATTTAACAGTGGAATACTCGTTGCACTCTTAATGTCATTACCCTTGCTTTTAATGTCACCGAAGGTTGTTTTGACTTTCCCGTATGCTGAGTCTGTCCTTCCGACAATCATTTCTTTTTCGATGTCTTCACATTTTTCCTGCAGCCATTTCGTCTTAGTTTCCCTGCACTTCCAATTTATTTCATTCCTCAGCAACTTGTATTTCTGTATACCTAGTTTCCCGGAACATTTTTGTACTTTCACCTTTCAGCAATCAACTGAAGTATTTCTTCTGTTACCCATGGTTTCTTCGCAGCTACCTACTTTGTACCTATGCTTTCCTTTCCAACTTCAGTGATGGCCCTTTTTAGAGATGTCCACTCCTCTTCAACTGTACTCCCTCTGAGCTATTACTTATTTCTGTATTATAGTCCCCCCCCCCCCCCCCCATGAACCATTGATCTTGCAATTTATGGGGAGACTTGCGTGTCTCAGCAATACAGATACTCGTACCGTAGGTGCAACCACAACAGAGGGGTATCTGTTGAGAGGCCAGACAAACGTGTAGTTCCTGAAGAGGGGCAGCAGCCTTTTCAGTACTTGCAGGGGCAACAGTCTGGATGATTGACTTATCTGACCTTGTAACACTAACCAAAACGGCCTTGCTGTGCTGATACTGCGAACGGCTAAAAGCAAGGGGAAACTACAGCTGTAATTTTTCCCGAGGGCATGCAGCTTTACTGTATGGTTAAATGATGATGGCGTCCTCTTGGGTAAAATATTCCGGAGGTAAAATAGTCCACCATTCACATCTCCGGGCGGGGACTACTCAAGAGGACGTCGTTATCAGGAGAAAGAAAACTGGCGTTCTACGGATCGGAGCGTGGAATGTCAGATCCCTTAATCGGGCAGGTAGGTTAGAAAATTTAAAAAGGGAAATGGATAGGTTAAAGTTAGATATAGTGGGAATTAGTGAAGTTCGGCGGCAGGAGGAACAAGACTTTTGGTCAATTGAATACAGGGTTATAAATACAAAATCAAATAGGGGTAATGCAGGAATAGGTTTAATAATGAATACAAAAAATAGGAGTGCGGATAAGCTACTACAAACAGCATAGTGAACGCATTATTGTGGCCAAGATAGACACGAAGCCCACGCCTACTACAGTAGTACAAGTTTATATGCCAAATAGCTCTGCAGATGAAGAAATTGAAGAAATGTATGATGAGATACAAGAAGTTATTCAGATAGTGAAGGGAGACGAAAATTTAATAGTCATGGGTGACTGGAATTCGATAGTAGGAAAAAGAAGAGAAGGAAACGTAGTAGGTGAATATGGATTGGGGGTAAGAAATGAAAGAGGAAGCCGCCTGGTAGAATTTTGCACAGAGCATAACTTAATCATAGCTAACACTTGGTTCAAGAACCATAAAAGAAGGTTGTATACATGGAAAAAGCCTAGAGATACTGACAGGTTTCAGATAGATTATATAATGGTAAGACAGATATTTAGGAACCAGGTTTTAAATTGTAAGCCATTTCCAGGGGCAGATGTGGACTCTGACCACAATCTATTGGTTTTGAATTGTAGATTAAAACTGAAGAAACTGCAAAAAGGTGGGAATTTAAGGAGATGGGACCTGGATAACTGACTAAACCAGAGGTTGTGCAGAATTTCAGGGAGAGCATAAGGGAACAATTGACAAGAATGGCGGGAAAGAAATACAGTAGAAGAAGAATGGGTAACTCTGAGGGATGAAGTAGTGAAGGCAGCAGAGGATCAAGTAGGTAAAAAGACGAAGGCTAGTAGAAATCCTTGGGTAACAGAAGAAATATTGAATTTAATTGATAAAAGGAGAATATATAGAAATGCATTAATGAAGCAGGCAAAAAGGAATACAAACGTCTCAAAAATGATATCGACAGGAAGCGCAAAATGGCTAAGCTGGCATGGCTATAGGACAAATGTAAGGATGTAGAGGCTTATCTCATTAGGGGTAAAATAGATACTGCCGACAGGAAAATTGAAGAGACGTTTGGAGAAAAGAGAACCATTTGTATGAATATCAAGAGCCAGATGGAAACCCAGTTCTAAGCAGAGAAGGGAAAGCAGAAAGGTGGAAGGAGTATATGGAGGGTCTGTACAGGGGCGATGTACTTGAGGACAATATTATGTAAATGGGAAAGGATATAGATGAAGATGAAATGGGAGATATGATACTGCGTGAAGAGTTTGACGCAGCACTGAAAGACCTAAGTCGAAACAAGGCCCCGGGGGTAGACAACATTCCATTAGAACTACTGACAGCCTTGGGAGAGCCAGTCCTGACAAAACTCTACCATCTGGTGAGCAAAATGTATAAGACAGGCGAAATACCCTCAGACTACAAGAAAAATACAATAATTCCAATCGAAAAAAAAGCGGGTGTGGACAAGATGTGAAAAGTACCGAACTATCAGTTTAATAAGTCACAGCTGCAAAATACTAACGCGAATTCTTTACAGATATGAGAAGCCGACCTCCGGGAAGATCAATTTCGATTCCATAGAAATATTGGAACGCGTGAGGCAATACTGATCCTGTGACTTATCTTAGAAGCTAGATTAAGAAAAGGCAAAACTTAGGTTTCTAGCATTTGTAGACATAGAGAAAGCTTTTGACAATGTTGATTGGAATACTCTCTTTCAAATTCTTAAGGTGGCAGGGGGAAAATACAGTGAGCGAAAGGCTATTTACAACTTGCACAGAAACCAGATGGCAGTTATAAGAGTCGAGGGACATGAAAGGTAAGCAGTGGTTGGGAAGGGAGTGAGACAGGGATGTAGCCTAGTCCCGATGTTATTCAATCTGTATATTGAGCAAGCAGTAAAGGAAACAAAAGAGAAATTCGGAGTAGGTATTAAAATCCATGGAGGGAGACAGCAAAGGACTTGGAAGAGTTGTTAAACGAGATGGACAGTGCCTTGAAAGGAGGATATAAGATGAACCCCAACAAAAGCAAAACGAGTATAATGGAATGTAGTCGTGCTAACTCGGGCGATGCTGAGGGATTTAGATTAGGGAATGAGACACTTAAAGTAGTAAAGGAGTTTTGCTATTTGGGGAGCAAAATAACTGATGATGGTCGAAGTAGAGAAGATATAAAATGTAGACTGGCAATGGCAAGGGAAGCGTTTCTGAAGAAGAGAAATTTGTTAACATCGAGTATAGATTTAAGTGTTGGTTGGTTGTTTGGGGGAGGAGACCAAACAGCGAGGTCATCGGTCTCATAGGGTTAAGGAAGGATGGGGAAGGAAGGCGGCCGTGCCCTTTCAAAGGAACCATCCCGGCATTTGCCTGGAGCGATTTAGGGAAATCACGGAAAACCTAAATCAGGATGGCCGGACGCGGGATTGAACCGTCGTCCTTCCGAATGCGAGACCAGTGTGCTAACCACTGTGCCACCTCGCTCGGTAGATTTAAGTGTCAGGAAGTCGTTTCTCAATGTATTTGTATGGAGTGTAGCCACGTATGGAAGTGAAACATGGACGATAAATAGTTTGGACAAGAAGAGAATAGAAGCTTTCGAAATGTGATACAGAAGAATGCTGAAGATTAGATGGGTAGATCACATAACTAATGAGGAGGTATTGAATAGAACTGGGGAGAAGAGGACCTTGTGGCACAACGTGACTAGAAAAAGGGATCGGTTGGTAGGACATGTTCTGAGGCATGAAGGGATCACCAAGTTAGTATTGGAGGGCAGCGTGAAGGGTAAAAATCGTAGAGGGAGACCAAGAGTTGAATACACTAAACATATTCAGAAGGATGTAGGTTGCAGTACGTACTGGGAGATGAAGCAGCTTGCACAGGATAGAGTAGCACGGAGAGCTGCATCAAACCAGTCTCAGGACTGAAGACCACAACAACAGCCTTGGAGAACTTCAAGTGTATCTCGTTATTCCTTAGTACGTCCGTATCCCACTTCTTTGCTACTGATTTTTCCTGACTAATGTCTTAAAGTTCAGCCTACTCTTCATTACTACTATATTGTGATCTGAGTCTATATCTGCTCCTGGGTACGCCTTACAATCCAGTATCTGATTTCGGAATCGCTGTCTGACCATGATGTAATCTAACTGAAATCTTCCCGAATCACCCGACCTTTTCCTAGTACACCTCCTCTTCTTGTGATTCTTGAACAGGGTATTTGCTATTACTAGCTGAAACATGTTACAGAACTCAATAAGTCTTTCTCCTCTCTCATTTCTTTACCCAAGCCCATAGTGTCCTGTAACCTTTTCTTCTACTCCTTCCCATACAACTGCATTCCAGTCCTCCATGTCTATTAGATTTTCATCCCTTTTACAAACTGTATTACCCTTTCAATATCCTCATACACTTTCTCTATATCTTCATCCTCATCTTGCGAAGTCGGCATGTATACCCGAAGAATCGATGTCGGTGTTGGTTTGCTGTCGATTCTGATAAGAACGACCCTGTCACTGAATTGTTCACAGAAACACACCCTCTGTCCTACCTCCCTATTCATAACGAATCCTACTCCCGTAATACCATTTGCTGCTGCTGTTGATGTTACCCTATACTCATCTGACCAGAAATCCTTGTCTCCTTTCCACTTCACTTCACTGACCCCTAGTAGATCTAGATTGAGCCTTTACATTTCCCTTTTCAGATTTTCTAGTTTCCCTCCCACGTTGAAGCTTCTGCATTCCACGCCCCGACTCGTGGGACGTTATCCTTCCGTTGATTATTCAATCTTTTTCTCATAGTAGCCTCCCCCTTGGCAGTCCTCTCCAGGAGATCCGAATGGGGGACTATTCCGGAATCTTTTGCCAATGGAGAGATCATCATGACACTTCTTCAGATACAGGCCACATGTCCTGTGGATACGCGTTATGTGTCTTCAATGCAGTGGCTTCCATTGTCTTCTGCATCCGCATACCGTTGATCATTGCTGAATCTTCCGTGTTTAGGGGCAGTTTCCCACCCTTAGGAGAAGAGAGTGCCCTGAAACTCTGTCTGGTCCTCCGCCATCTTTGACAAGGCCGTGTCTTCTTATACCGGAAGTCTTAGGCTGCCAATGCTGATCGTTGTTGTGGTCTTCAGTCCTGAGACTGGTTTGATGCACCTCTCCATGCTACTCTATTCTGTGCAAGCTGCTTCATCTCCCAGTACGTACTGCAGCCTACATCCTTCTGAATCTGCTTAGTGTATCCATCTCTTGGTCTCCCTCTACGATTTTTACCCTCCACGCTGCCCTCCAATACTAAATTGGTGATCCCTCGATGCCTCAGAACATGTCCTACCAACCGATCCCTTCTTCTGGTCAAGTTGTGCCACAAACTCCTCTTCTACCCAATTCTATTCAATACCTCCTCATTAGTTATGTGATCTACCCATTTAATCTTCAGCATTCTTCTGTAGCACCACATTTTGAAAGCTTCTATTCTCTTCTTGTCTAAACTATTTATCGTCCATGTTTCACTTCCATACATGGCTACACTCCATACAAATACTTTCAGAAACGACTTCCTGACATTTAAATCTATACTCGATGTTAACAAATTTTTCTTCTTCAGAAATGCTTTCCTTGCCATTGCCAGTCTACATTTAATATCCTCTCCACTTCGACCATCATCAGTTATTTTGCTCCCCAAATAGCAAAACTCCTTTATTACTTTAAGTGTATCATTTCCTAATCTAATTCCCTCAGCATCACCCGACTTAATTCGACTACATTCCATTATCCTCGTTTTGCTTTTGTTGATGTTCATCTTATATCCTTGTTTCAAGACACTGTCCATTCCGTTCAACTGCTCTTCCAAGTCCTTTGCTATCTCTGACAGAATTACAATGTCATCTCCGAACCTCAAAGTTTTTATTTCTTCTCCATGGATTTTAATACCTACTCCGAACTTTTCTTTTGTTTCCTTTATTGCTTGCTCAATATACAGACTGAATGACATCGGGGATAGGCTACAACCCTGTCTCACTCCCTTCCCAACCCCTGCTTCCCTTCCATACCCCTCGACTCTTATAAGTGCCATCTGCTTTCTGTACAAATTGTAAATAGCCTTTCGCTCCCTGTATTTTACCCCTGCCACCGTCAGAATTTGAAAGAGAGTATTCCAATCAACATTGTCAAAAGCTTTCTCGAAGTCTACAAATGCTAGAAATGTAGGTTTGCCTTTCCTCAATCTTTCTTCTAAGATAAGTCGTAGGGTCAGTATTGCCTCACGTGTTCCAATATTTCTACCGAACCCAAACTGATCTTCCCCGAGGTCGGCTTCTACCAGTTTTTCCATTCGTCTGTAAAGAATTCGCATTAGTATTTTGCAGCTGTGACTTATTAAACTGATAGTTCGGTAATTTTCACATCTGTCAACACCTGCTTTCTTTGGGATTGGGATTATTATATTCTTCTTGAAGTCTGAGGGTATTTCGCCTGTCTCATACATCTTGCTCACCAGATGGTAGATTTTTTTCAGGACTGGCTCTCCCAAGGCTGTCAGTAGTTCTAATGGAATGTTGTCTACTCTGGGGGCCTTGTTTCGACTCAGGTCTTTCAGTGCTCTGTCAAACTCTTCACGCAATATCGTATCTTCCATTTCATCTTCATCTATATCCTCTTCCATTTACATAATATTGTCCTCAAGTACAGCGCCCTTGTATAGACCCTCCATATACTCCTTCCACCTTTCTGCTTTCCCTTCTTTGCTTAGAACTGGGTTTCCATCTGAGCTCTTGATATTCATACAAATGGTTCTCTTTTCTCCAAAGGTCTCATAAATTTTCCTGTAGGCAGTATCTATGTTACCCCTAGTGAGATAAGCCTCTACATCCTTACATTTGTCCTCTAGCCATCCCTGCTTAACCATTTTGCACTTCCTGTCGATATCATTTTTGAGACGTTTGTATCCTGCTTCGTTTACTGCATTTTTATATTTTCTCCTTTCATCAATGAAATTCAATATTTCTTCTGTTACCCAAGGGTTTCTACTAGCCCTCGTCTTTTTACCTATTTGATCCTCTGCTGCCTTCACTACTTTATCCCTCAGAGCTACCCATTCTTCTTCTACTGTATTTCTTTCCCCCATTTCTGTCAATTGTTCCCTTATGCTCTCCCTGAAACTCTGCACAACCTCTGGTTCTTTCAGTTTTCTAGGTCCCATCTCCTTAAATTCCCACCTTTTTGCAGTTTCTTCAGTTTTAATCTACAGTTCATAACCAATAGATTGTGGTCACAGTCCACATCTGCCCCTGGAAATGGCTTACAATTTAAAACCTGGTTCCTAAATCTCTGTCTTACCAGTATATAATCTATCTGATACCTTTTAGTATCTCCAGGGTTCTTCCATGTATACAACCTTCTTTCATGATTCTTAAACGAAGTGTTAGCTATGATTAAGTTATGCTCTGCGCAAAATTCTACCAGGCGGCTTCCTCTTTCATTTCTTACCCCCAATCCATATTCACCTACTATATTTCCTTCTCTCCCTTTTCCTACTCTTGAATTCCAGTCACCCATGACTATTAAATTTTCATCTCCCTTCACTATCTGAATAATTTCTTTTATCTCATCATACATTTCATCAATTTCTTCGTCATCTGCAGAGCTTGTTGGCATATAAACTTGTACTACTGTAGTAGGCGTGGGCTTCGTGTCTATCTTGGCCACAATAATGCGTTCACTATGCTGTTTGTAGTAGCTTACCCGCGCTCCTATTTTTGTATTCATTATTAAACCTATTCCTGCATTTCCTCTATTTGATTTTGTATTTATAACCCTGTATTCAATTGACCAAAAGTCTTGTTCCTCCTCCGAACTTCACTAATTCCCACTATATCTAACTTTAACCTATCCATTTCCCTTTTTAAATTTTCTAACCTACCTGCCCGATCAAGGGATCTGACATTCTACACTCCGATCCGTAGAACGCCAGTTTTCTTTCTCTTAACAACGACGTCCGCTTGAGTAGTCCCCGCCCGGAGATGTGAATGGTGGACTATTTTACCTCCGGAATATTTTACCCAAGAGGACGCCATCATCATTTAATCATACAGTAAAGCTGCATGCCCTCGGGAAAATTACGGCTGTAGTTTCCCCTTGCTTTCAGCCGTTCGCAGTACCAGAACAGCAAGGCCGTTTTGGTTATTGTTACAAGGCCAGATCAGTCAATCATCCAGACTGTTGCCCCTGCAAGTACTGAAAAAGCTGCTGTCCCTCTTCAGGAACTACACGTTTGTCTGGCCTCTCAACAGATACCGCGCCGTTGTGGTTGCACCTACGGTACGGCTATCTGTATCGTTGAGGCACGCAAGCCTCGCCACCCACGGCAAGGTCCATGGTTCATGGGGGGGGGGCAATGCTGATCATTAATCAAAATTTAAGCAGCAGCGGAAATCTAACCCGGGACAGAAGACTTTTTGGTTATGAATCAAAGATGCCACCTTTTTCTTTTTTTTGGTCGATATTTTTCGTTGCGTTTGGTCTGGGCGGACGTCACAAGACATCCGTTCAAGTTGAATGTTGATTCCTTTACTCAGTTTTTTTTATTACAGAGAGCAAGCAGCCCTCTGACTGAACACGCTGAGCTACCGTGCCAGCTGTTTTTTTGACTAGGGCCTCCCGTCAGATAGACCGTTCGCTGGGTGCAAGTCTTTCGATTTGACGCCACTTCGCCGACTTGCGCGTCGATGGGGATTAAATGATGATGATTAGGACAACACAACACCCAGTCCGTGAGCGGATGAAATCTCCGACCCAGCCGGGAATCGAACCCGGGCCCTTAGGATTGACCATTAGACCAGGACCACTTACACGCTACAAAAATTAACTGAAATTAACTTATGCAAAGAACAACACACACACACTCATGCCCGAGGGAGGAGTCGAAACTCTGGCTGTGGCGGGAGGGGGGGGGGGGGGGGTGCGCAATGTGTGACATGAGAGCAACCACTCGCTTCAGTATAAAATATTGTTTTGTTAGTACAAATATAATTAATACGTTAACTTTTCGGTCAAGTCTGCGTCTGGTTAGGCTCAGATTTCCCCTACAGGCTACCTTAAAAAAGAAGACAATAATAGTTCAGTGTGTTTTATGTTACAATTAACTGTTCATTGCTCCCTGTTTAGGTGGTGTTCTATGTGTGGTCTTCACATATGGTTGCAATACAGCATTCGTCTCTGCAGTGAGCTACGAATTATTTCAAACACCCCACTTTATCTCATAAACATCGACAAGACTATACAGTTCACTATTTGAGTTCTTGAACCGTATCCACAGTACTACTGTGTATGGGCCTTTCACCCACGCTGGCAGCAACGCTCCTCACACTATCATCATACGTGTGACCTACACCGGGAATCTACAGGGGCCACACCCGCAGATGACAGGCAGACTCGTGTGATCTTCAGCACTCTTCTCTAGCATCACATTACAAATTCTGCCAGTCTCTCCTTGTGTGAACTGCTTATTGTCCATGTTTCACTTTCGCACGAGACTACAGCTCAGACAAATGCCATCGGGACAGAATTAGTCACACATTTATGTTCGATGTCAGCACTTTTCTCCTTCCTGAAAACTTTTTTCTTGCTGTTGCCTGTCTACGATTCGCATCCTGTGTACTTCGATGACCATGAGTTATTTTGCTGCTCAAAGAGCCAAACTCACTGAGTGTTTTTAGTGTCTCATTTTCTGATCTAATTCTTTCAGCATCGCCTGATTTAATTTGATGGCATTCCATTACCCTTGTCTTACTTTCGTTGATATGCATCCTGTAATCACTTTTCGATATGCTATCCATTCCATTCACATACCTTTTCAAGCGCCCATCCAGTCACTGTGAACGAAAATACTGTGTTATGAATATGTATAGTAGTTGTTCCACCTTGAAAGTTTCGCAACCAAGAAATAGCCTAAAGAATGTAGCTACAAGAGGGCGTGAAAAGTGAAACGGAGGCGATGTTTGCCTCAATGCTGGGCGCCATCGAAGACTCCCGCGAGTTTCGAGCACCATTCTCTTGTCGCAGACATCCAAATACCATAAAATGAACCAAAAGTGTATTTGCTGAGAGTTCCAGCAATTCATTCACTCGAATTGACTTTTGTTAGTGGACGATTCAATGGCGGAAAGATACAAATCGACTAAAAGCACCTATTACGCACCGCTGCGACTAACCTCGAGTCGGCGTTTACAGCAACACATTGTAAAAAGAAAAATCCCCATGGAAGAGCTAGTACGCACAAAGGTGCTCTCACACTCGTTACCAACGCTGTAATCGATATGACATCACAGCCAAGAATTGGTTCAGAGTTGGCTTTTAATAATTGATTATTGGTCGGGACGTTAAAAAATTACCGTCACTGGGCATTTCAACTATTGATTGCTAATTAACGTCTGTGTCAGCATGAGAGTTATTGTCAGTATTCTGTCCATGTAACATTATGTTCGTGTTTGCTTCCTACCGTGCTCCATTTTCGGGAACTGTTCGCGTGTTATTACTATGCTACACGGAATGTATTGTGGAACGAAAAAAATCTTTCAGCTCGTGAGAAATTAAACTCGTGAAAATTAATTTTGTCAAATTCAGTATAGCAACAATGATGGTTTTGTTGAGCAAGAATAGCAGTTGGTTGGAAAATATTTAGCTACAATGGCTGCTCGCCATTTTGCATTGTACAAGTGACAATTTAGCCATTTTGTAATATAGTGTAAGTCTATCTTTGTGGTGGACAGTTTGGTAAAATAAATTGCAATTCGCGATTTTGAGCAAAAGCGATTGCTACAATTTCGGAAAATTTTTGTGGAAGCTACGGAGCAAACTACAATTATGGAATGCGCTTGAACTAGAGTGATAAAGTATAAATGCGGTATCTTACCTTGGATCCTACTTTTCAATGGAGATTGCAGATTTCATCAAAATTTTCATTAAATTTCTCTCCAGTTTGTTAGTTACGTTTTTTAAATGGTAATGACCCCTCTTGTGTGTTCGCTTGGTCCATGCAACGAAGAAATACAATGTAGTATACACAAAAATTGGTCCAAACATGAAGTCACCAGTTTAAATTTTCTATTATTATTAATTGTGACGAGTTCGTGCATGGATAAATGCTAAGGAGTGAGCTACACTTATTAAAATAATTAAGAAATTTCTTAAATAAATAATTTTTGTCAGTTTATTTCTCTAATTTGGCGCGCGTGTCAATGGCTTTGTGTGTAAGGCACGTTCTGATTCTTTTACCCTTTCCAGTTCCCTTTCAGATTTTGTAGTTTCCCTCCCACGTTCAGGCTTCTGTCATTCCACGCCCCGACTCGTAGGACATTATCCTTCCGTTGATTATTCAATCTTCTTCTAATGAAAACTTCTTTTAATGGACTTCGAAAACATTTACTCACAGAAGAAATGTTTCGTACTGGACTATTTATGTGCATTTAAAGAACACGGAACCTTTCGCCATTTCAAGACGCAGTATAGCTGACGATAACTTTTTACATCAAATGAAACAAATATTAAATAATATCATTATATTCAATTACCACAAGTAAACAATAAATTTACAGTGAAACTTGCATTAAGCAAAATATAAATGATAATGACGGTGTGACGTATAAATATGCCGTAATCACAGAAAAGCGTCCGTCTTCGCTCGCTTCTAAAACGAAAAGGTACCATCCCTTTCACAAAAATAATTGAGGAGCGTAATTCTACAGTTGTTTCTGCTGTTGTATCCTACAGTCGATGCTACCGTTCGTAGTACTTAATTTTTAACTGATACCTTATTTATTTATTACGTTTCAAACATTTTGTTCGTAAAATACGCTCTTCCCGCAGATGCGCCTTTAAAACGTATTCGTTGCGCAGAAACGTGGTGTGAGGTTAATATATGGATTGAATCCTCGAACCTTGTGTAGGTGATTGGTTGAAAAGCTTGTCATGTTGACGATAGAGTCACAGAACATTTACTACCTTACGAAGTTTGTTGTGAAAAAAATTCACAATTCAGAAATAATAGTGGCACCCATAAACATTAGGAAAAAAAAATAGTTTCCTCTCTTCACAACTTTATTTTTGATCCGTACCTGAACATAGATGTTTCTTGGCTTCGCAAGAAATATGTTCTGAGACGACGGAAATAGCAAACGTTAAAATATTTGATTTCCTCCCTTGTGAATTAAAGCCGCTGACAGACACAAGAAGGTCTGCTGTTGAAATTACGAGTGCGTATGTGCGAAGAAGGGTCGGGAAACATATTAGTTCATTCCACACATGTTTCGCAAAATGACCACGACGAGATAATCAGAAAAATTGGGGTTCATACGAAAGGCTATAGTAAATTTTTCCTGTTACACACCATTTGCGTATGAAACAGAGAAGTGGATTTTCAGATCATAGATGTTGATGAAAATTTTACAAACAAGTTTATAACATTAGTGCTTGACAAATACTTCTACTACAGACATGGATTTCTGTAATGGCAGTATATTCACGTGGTGGGTCTTTATTTATTAAGCAATATTGTAGATTATGATTAAAGCAAAAGTCCATTTATGTAAATGGTAAACATAAATCTTTGCACAGAGAAAAAGTGTTTTTTATCTAGACTTCACGTCACCATTCCACATCATACGGCCCACGTAACGTACAAATAACCGACAGTAGTCACAGAAAGTCTCACACGAATGACGTCATATGGACATCAGATTGCCCCATACAGCACTTGAATATCTATGTTACATGGAACCATAGTAAAAATGTTGTGAGGGTAGGGATAACAAGCATGAAAAATTGTCTGTGGCTGTGTAATACGGAAAATAGGTTGTTAGAGAGAGTAATGGCTGGCTGTGCTAAGCGAGTGGATTTGATAACCTTTTGGCCGTCTGATGGAAACTCAAGTGACACTCTACTAGAAAATGGACGGGACTTCAGAACCACGTAAAAAATTTCTTTCTGTGTTCAGCAGGAAGTTTTCCAAGTGACCTTGTGACTTCAAAAGAAATGGAAATGAAAAATACTGAAGTACCCATTAAATATTTCATTCCGCTTTTAGAAGGGGAAACCCAGTTGTGAAAGGGGGAGGGGTTGCAAGTGAAGTCGCATAAGGCCGTAGCTCGCAGTTAGCTCGCTGCTGGCTTTTATATCCACTCAGCCCCCTTACCCCCTCTTCCCCCCCCCCCCCCACCTCCTCTGCCACCCTCCACCATCCCCCATCTGCTTCCATACACTCTCTCGTGGCGGACAGAAAGAATTCTCTGCTTTCATCATATCCCGGGAAAAAAAAGTGTATATCATATTTCCACGTTTCCAAAAGGTTTTTAATATCGTTCCTAACACGCGGCTTCCTACCAAATTGCGTGCCTATGGAGTATCGTCGTTTACCGTCTATATAGTAAAATCACTATAAGATAAAAGCGACTTGCAAAATGATATAGACAAGATATCTGTATGGTGCGAGAAGTTGCAATTACCCGTACACAATAAAAAGTTTGAGGATCTTCAAATGAGTACTAAAAAATGTCCGTTAAATTACGGTTACAAAGTAAATATCACAAATTTTAAGATTGCAGATTCAACTAAATACCTAGGGATCACCACCACTGCCAACAACTTGTACTGAGACACTGAAACACATAATGTTGTGGGAATGCCGAGTCAGAACACTTAGAGGACGCAAATCGTAAGTATATTGCAGTTACACTGAAATCAAAGAGCTGGATGTAGACTTGAGTAGGATTCGTATGTAAGTGAAATACTAATTAAATACTAATTTTAAAAAAATATGGTCACTTGACTTAAAAGCGGCCAACACGCATACGAACCCATTAATTATGAACACTGTGTTACAGAATTAACATAACGGTCTGGTACAGTCAAACTGATGCTCTCAGTTACTACATGTTTGCAAACAAAATACGTGCAAAGATATCAGTTACGATAGCCTTCAGAATCATAAATTTTGTTTAACTTAATATGATAATAAACAGAATATTAAATACATCGGTAATTTCATATTAATAATGATACTGCCTGAGGTCACTGTAACGCATACTATCACGAACTCTTTTAAATATACCTTCCCAGTATCGATATGTTACTTTTAGTATTTATTCGTTGAAATATTAGTACTTTCAGATGAGCAACACAACTTTATCGCAGTGGTGGAGTACGACCTCCAAGACATCGATTTGGATGGCTACAATAAGCACAAAATTAATCGACATCAAAAGGAGATTGTTGAAGATTGCCAGATTTTTTCAACAGCACCTGCAAACTTAACTTCAAAATTGTTATCTTTGTTATCAACGTTTCGATTAAAGAGCTAAGTACAGAGCGTCCATAATTAAAGTTCCAGTTTCAAAACGCCTTAGAAAGAGAATCACTGCTCAGAATGACGCCAAGTTTGAACAGCATGTTATTGACACAGGGGAAACTCTACGGAAGAAAAAAAATTAACGAAAATTTTACCAGTAGAAAGCGCTGTACGAGTCTTAATGTCTGCTAGAAACGACGCATGAATTGCAGTGCATTGGCTATGACACCATTCGCACTGTCCACCGTGCGTGACTGCACAAGTTCGGCAGTCAACAGTTTTTACACTCCTATATAAGCCCATCCACCATGGCAACGTCGTACCACATGGATGGAAAACATTCATTCTTCAATGTCTCAACGCCAAAAGAACATAAAAAGTAAAATTGCATTGGTTTTTGTCACTGGGTCAAAAACCGCACAAAAAGCAAAATGACATCGGTTTGTAACTGTCGTGAGACAAGCGCAAGAGATGTCAATACGCTGTCCAACATTTCTGCCACAAAATGAAATCGAGAAACAGCATCTTGTACAACAGATCGGAGAGTCTCAAGGAGTAAAGTTCAGAATGCGTTACGCAATGCGTGCCTTCAATTCAGGTACGTTTGTAATTGGAGCATTGACGCAACATCTTTCAGATAACCCCACAGCCAGAAGTCACACAAACAGTCATGGACAAAACGAGCGAGACCCCTCGCCTTTTCGTTATGCTGATCCGCACAGCTTTAAAGTCTGTTACACAGCATAACAGGCAAGGCGACGAAATGCTACCAACATAGTATGCACAGGCGTGAAACTGAAAAACCATCCGAAGTTTGTAAGACTGTTTTCAATCATGTGTAAGACTATATTAATGCTGATTAGTGTGTTAAACACAACACGTAAATATAAGATATAAATGAAATAAGAAACGCTGACTAGTATGTGCTGTACTAATAAAAATGAATTTCAGCTTATCGAGATAACATAACTGTTTTAGTAAGGCAAAGTACCCAAGATCGTTACGAATTAGCGAAATATTATGCGCATTCGGCCGCGATACTGTCTGTGTCAACGTTCAGACCAGTCATACTGGATTACCGTTGCTGACCTACTATGAAAGTGTGCAAATTTAGCAATGCGTGAAGATTCATAACGAAATTCAGTTAAAAATCATTCAGTGCCACACGTGAGTCAATTCAATTACTGACAGAAGCGGAAAAAGTAGTCAGTAACACGTACGAAATTCTACAAGATTTCCATATTTACATCCACAGGGCACCGGTACAGAAAAAAGGTGGGAATAAAACGTATTGGGGGCCCGAGATTTTCTTAAAAGTGCTTTGCTGACAGTCTATCTGCCTCCATTGAGATTAGAACCGAAAACAAACCAGACCTCCCTTGCAGTAGCAAGCACCTTTCACTACGCTATCAGACAACCCAGGCAAACAGCCTTCTATTATTACCCCAGACATGAATAAGCCGGCAATTTCGCAATGAAAATGGCAAAACGATCTGCAGTTTCTGTTGCATAGAGCTTTCTGGACTCAAAAACATGAATTTCTACCTTTATGTCACCGCCTATGTGACAACCATTCGGAATGTTTATCGAAGTAACAAAATACTGTTATTAGCGATTAAATTTAGTAGGATAATTCTGCACCACCCCAGGAAAAAAAGGGCTACATAGCTGCTAAACGTATTCTACAATGTTTCGAATTCTCCATTAGACTCGCCACAGCCAGAAAACGTTCATTAGCCGAAGTGTTTCTTAAGGTAGCTAGCAATGGGAATGCTCGTACTTCTAAAACACGGTGGCATTAATACTGGGATCTGAATTACCACGTGTACAGGCAAATGGATTTTATTTTCATTCCTGTAAACGTGATTTGGGTCGAAAGCGTAGCTACGATTAATATGCTGATGTATCTACTGGATCTGGAACATTTCGAATAAAGAGCAGGGGGTGTTATTTATGCGGCCCTCATCTTCAGTAACTGTCGAAGCTATTTCCGTTGTTAGGATTTCGTCACCTAAATCGGTAACAGTGGAACCCTACTAGTCTCACTTTATTGACCATCTATCTGTCTACCGAACCCTTAAAACCCGTTTACCTAGAATACGGTTCAAATGGTTCAAATGGCTCTGAGCACTATGGGACTTAACATCTGAGGTCATCAGTCCCCTAGAACTTAGAACTACTTAAACCTAACTAACCTAAGGACATCACACACATCCATGCCCGAGGCAGGATTCGAACCTGCGACCGTAGCGGTCGCGCGGTTCCAAACTGTAGCGCCTAGAACCGCTCGGCCACACTGGCCGGCCCTAGAATACGGGTAGATATAATAAGCGGAAATCTATCGCACTTCCTGCGGAATGACGTTGGTCCGGAAAAGACTGTTATAGCGTTTGGCAGTGCCGGTACAAGGACCCGCAGGACTCATCCCCTCGAGAAAATACGGCCCTACGATAAACGATGCTGCCAATCCGCACCACAACGATCTTCGCGGAATGAAGTGGTACTGGTTGACGCGCGCGCGGATTTTCCGTTGTCCATGTTCTGCAGTTTTGCGTACTGACATGTCCTTGGAGATGGAAATGGGCTTCGTTTGTCCACAGAGTGTTGCATGACCGTTCATTGTTGACTTCCACGCGAGCAATAAACCCCAGAGCGAGCGTTTTGTTTTGCTGGTAGGACCGTAGGAAGAAACTCTTGAACATGGGTGATTTTGTTTGGATATCAATGTAGAGTGTGTCGTAGGATATTATGCACCGTGCTCTCAGGCACGTCCAACGTTCGCACAGTTTCCCGTGCGCTGCACATTTGCACATCGCCGCTCGACCGCTACTGCAATGCTGTGGTTACATCCTCAACAGACGTAGGATCAACTAAATTCGTCTCTCTGCCACATTGCACTCCAAAGAATCTGTCTTTTCTAATTTTGTAATCATTTTCTCTAGACCCTTAGCAGACATCGGACCAATGCCTTTTCTTATACCCCTGAGCGTCAGGAACTTCTGCAGGGCTACTGGCTCACAGTCACTGTGCTTGTAACAGACCTTAACTAGCAGCGCGCTTTTGTTGGGCGTCTCGGACGCAAACTGAGAAACAGCCGCGTGTCGCGCGTCTGTTGGTGTGCATATTCTGATGCTTACAGCGCCATCTATTGGTAAATTTTTCGATAGTTACTTTTTTGTTCCGTGACGTTCCCCCTTGCATCAATAATATGCTCTTTAAATTTGAGAGGTGATTCTCTTTCTGCAGCATTTTGAAACTAGAACTTTAATTATGGACACGATGTACTTCGAAATCATCTAAACTTTCATCCTGAGAAGATCTGTTTGCTGGCAGCATAAATGAACATCGTTTCTCATCCAAATAATCTACCAAAACGTGACATTCTGAATGCAGGGCTTGGAGTAAGATCCTCTTCCAGGCCTACGGTTACGTTACGTACATAACTATGTTGCTTGTCTGTATAGTTAAAGTGCTGGCGAGCCTTTTGCATAGCAAATAGTTCTTAACGGGTTAACCTTAAGGTACGTTTACACAAGCCATAAAAATTGCATAAAATATTGATCTTGGTTATTGATACAATCTGTAAAGTGATCTTGGACGAACAATACTGCACAAAGATTTTCATATCGACTTATTGCAGTACATACCGATGTTCTGTGGGACTTCGTGTCTTGAGGAGTCATCGTGTTTCCTTGTAGACTTCATGTTTTAGTTTTCACCGTAGACACAGGTCGCGAGGTGTTAAATCCGGTACGTGTACAGGTCATTTTATGCCTTTTGAAAAACCAACCCAACGACCTCCAAATATTCTGTTAAGATGGTATATAACTAATTGTCTGTGCTGCAGAATGGATGTCACATCGGTCATGATGGCACCACATTGCCTGTCTTATGTATTGTTGGATATCTACCAATAACCGTGACAGCACTTCTGTTAGGAACTGTAGATATTTATCTGTATTTAGACTCACATCAATAAAACAGCGACCGATGATGTGATTTTTGAACAGCCTACACCGTATGTTACCAACCAAGATGATTACTTATCAACTTCCCTCAGGCAACATTGCTTTTTAATGAGCAGTAGTACATATTGGAATGATTTCTTCGTCCATGATTTGTTGATGATGCTTCATCCATAAATAAAACCTTGCGTAGAAAATAGACATCACTTGGCATTCGGAGAGTTGTAACCAATTTTGAAAGTCATTGCCATGAGACTGTTGATTGAGTGAAATGTCGAAAGGATGAAATTCGTTGGAATGTAGTGCTCATAAGACACTTTTTTGCCTGTGCCCAGTGGCACGAAGAAGCTGCCTTGTAGTGATGTGTGAATTATGTGTTATTAGTGCTAAAATTAGAGAAATTCGATACTAAACAGAGGCTTACCCGGCAAGCGTTCTTTCCGGGAACCATTCATAAACTGAGCAGGAAAAGGGAGAAGTGTCAGTGGTGCATAAAATACCCTCAAATTGCGGAATGTAGATGTAGATGTAGATATTGATATTGCCGACTGATGGCCACATCAGTGTCAGCTTCATGTTCGACAACATTGCCAGCTACTGTTGGCCGTGAACATTTACGGCAATACATTTCCGGAGCAGATTAGTTTTCAGGGGCCGCGATATGACCGTGAAATGGATGAAAGCCAACGAGTGGAAGTGAATGTCACTGTACTGCTTTGCAGTCTACAAGAAGAAAAAGTTAACGAGAAAAGCGAGAAAGCGGTCGTTGTGGATGCGTTCTTTTTTAAGTGAGCGAACTGCTCCAGAAGCTAACACATGAACTGATGCAGGATAAATAGCTTTTCCAGCATTTCACCAGAATGTTGAAATATGATTTTAAATATAACGTATGGCTGTTCGATTTCTTAAAAACGAGGCTTTAAATTTCATTAAACGTTACTCAAGAGGCCTCCTATCCTGAGCGCTGAACTTCATATAATTTGAGTCTGACGAAGCCCCGCAGTAAGGATTCTAAAAACAAAATCCCCTGGGAAAATTAATTTATCAGTACAGAAAACGTAAGCGGGGCCCTAGAAATCGCATTTTACCGCATTAAAAAAAGTTCTGCAGGCAGCGCTGACAAGACTGAAGTATAGAAAATGATAAGTGAATGAATAATAATTTGTCTCAGCTTCACGCAGCAATTTTTTTTAGAAAATAGGAGAAAGAAGGGAAAACCAACTGCATACTGCCATATATTACTTAGAATGGTTCAAATGGCTCTGAGCACTATGGGACTTAACATCTGAGGTCATCAGTCCCTTAGAACTTAGAACTACTTAAACCTAACTAAACTAAGGACATCACACACATCCATGCCCGAGGTAGGATTCGAACTTGCGACAGTAGCGGTCGCGCGGTTCCAGACTGGAACGCCTAGAACCACTCAGCCACACCGGCCGGCCTTACTGAAAATAAAAAGAGAATATTTTTATAGAAGTTCGCTATGTACCACAAACCAATGATCATAGAACAAAAACTGTCTGTATATTCTTCAAATAAAATTACGGACACTGCAGTCTTTGAAAAATATCAACTGCAACAGCTCTGAGCAATTCTATGTCGGTCAGTGCAGAACTAGCACAATGCAATGACTGTCTATTACAATTAAAGATTGTTTGTGTTGTGAATTGGCAGGAGCCAATTCACGGAGTTTGGAGGAAGCCGAAAGGCACGCGTTAAAGCTCACGCAAACTGGCGTGAGGTCTGGAACAGGACAATGTAATTAATATAGCCAATAAGGTACGTTGCTGCTGGAATACTTAACTTTAATCCATAATTGGTGTACATCGCTCTTGACGGTACATAATTACAATCTCAATATAAACTGGTAATGGCGCCTTGCTAGGTCGTAGCAAATGACGTAGCTGAAGGCTATGCTAACTATCGTCTCGGCAAATGAGAGCGTATTTGTCAGTATATCATCGCTAGCAAAGTCTGCTGTACAACTGGGGCGAGTGCTAGGAAGTCTCTCTAGACCTGCCGTGTGGTGGCGCTCGGTCTGCAATCACTGATAGTGGCGACACGCGGGTCCGACGTATACTAACGGACCGCGGCCGATTTAAAGGCTACCACCTAGCAAGTGTGGTGTCTGGCGGTGACACCACAGTTTGCCTTTCTTCTTCGTGACAAAGGCGTATTGTGCATGCCGTGCCTCCATTGTTCCGCTCCTGCTCCCCATTTCACACGATACTGCACTCACAGAAACCCAAAACTAGCTGGAGGCTTGGACGTCTTACGCAGTGAACATCAATGTTTTTTCCAAAATTTTCGATAATGCGAATTTTCCCCCCTTGTAACCCTTCCATATCGCTGAGCAACAATTTGATATTCATTATGCTATCTCTACATTTGAAATTAACATTTAGCGAAGAATCAGAAAAAAATTGTAAAAGCAATTTGTGCGAGAACTGGTAAGACCAATACAAACTTGAAAGACTGTGTAGCAATTAGCAATGGTTCAAATGGCTCTGAGCACTATGGGACTTAACAGCTGAGGTCATCAGTCCCCTAGAACTTAGAACTACTTAAACGTAACTAATCTAATGACATCACACGCATCCATGCCCGAGGCAGGATTCGAACCTGCGACCGTAGCGGTCGCGTGGTTCCAGACTGCAGCGCCTAGAACCGCTCGTCCACAGCGGCCGGCCAGCAACCAGAGCCAGGCTGGGGATCACCCTTCGGTTTTTGGTTCCTGGTGATTCAGGCAGAAGTTTGATGTAATCTCCGTACATACAGCGTGTAAACTTCGAGCTGATGTAGAAGGTGTCTTGAGGAACAACACGAGGATAGGAACTCGTGTACAGAAACGTCGTCCAAGGATGTTAATGTGCGTTGAAGTTATAGACGCCGTCACCTGCAGGTGTGTGTGTGTGTGGATGCAGGAAATTCTGTGGTGAGGTTACAAACTTTAACTATGGATTTAGGCTGCGCTAGCCACCTAGGTTAGTCGTGCTTCCTCTCGGCGGAGAGGCGACGGGCCGGCGGGTGTGGCCGTGCGGTTCTAAGCGCTTCTGTTTGGAACCGCGTGACCGTTACGGTCGCAGGTTCGAATCCTGCCTTGGGCATGGATGTGTGTGATGTCCTTAGGTTAGTTAGGTTTAAGTAGTTCTAAGTTCTAGGGGACTGATGACCTCAGTAGTTAAGTCCCGTAGTGCTCAGAGCCATTTGAACCATTTTTTGGAGAGGCGACCTCTCGTGGGATCGCGGGATATCAGGAGACAGAGTCCAGGCGATGGCGCGAGGAAGTGAGCGGCGGGCGCAGCGGAGTGCTGGAGTTGTGTTGTGGACGAGCAAGTGGCGTACCGGAATGCTGGACACGAGTATAGCCCGCCAGCTGGACGTGAAGAATGCTTCTGGATGATGCAGTGTCACTGAGGTACTGTGTTCGCCCAACGTTACCAACCGGCCTGGTTCTGGTCATTCGTATGCAGCGCTCCGCTTATGGATGACTGATTTGTTCAAAAATGGTTCAAATGGCTCTGAGCACTATGGGACTTAACATCTTAGGTCATCAGTCCCCTAGAACTTAGAACTACTTAAACCTAACTAACCTAAGGACATCACACACATCCATGCCCGAGGCAGGATTCGAATCTGCGACCGTAGTAGTCCCGCGGTTCCGGACTGACGTGCCTAGAACCGCACGGCCACCGCGGCAGGGGTCTGATTTGTTTCTGGTGGAACTTGAAAATTATGTGACCCACGGCCAACTGGTTTTGAGGGTGCTTATGAACGAACACGACTCAAGTTCTGTGTGCCTTGTTGTATGAGCAGATCGCGTGTGGGTATTGACACTAACTAGTATTCACAAACTAGTTTCGAGCCCTCTCACTGTTTATAGAAGCGCCTGTGTTTATGCGTTGTGCGCCGCTGGTGTCTAATACTGCCTGTCGCCGATGCGACCTGGGATGTTGTTGTTGTCAGGTTTTTTGTTTTATTGAAAGGGCTGGTACGATCCGTAGTCCGACAGCTGGATGAAATGGGAGCGCCGCCAGGCATTCAAACCTACACGAAAAGAAAAGGGAAGGAACATTATCTTGATTCAGTTTAAAGTCAAAATATGACGACTGTAGCTTCCAAATGGCTCTGAGCACTATGGGACTTAACAAAAAAAAAAAAAAAAAAAAAAAAAATGGTTCAAATGGCTCTGAGCACTATGGGACTCAACTGCTGTGGTCATAAGTTCCCTAGAACTTAGAACTACTTAAACCTAACTAACCTAAGGACATCACACACATCCATGCCCGAGGCAGGATTCGAACCTGCGACCGTAGCAGTCGCGCGGTTCCGGACGGAGCGCCTAGAACCGCGAGACCACCGCGGCCGGCACTGTAGCTTCCAGATATCATGTCTTGTCTGTTATAATAATTCTCTGTACTGGGCAGCACGAAGCGTGGTGGTTAATAATTTTTTTATGTGTTATGTTTGTTCTAAGGCATGTGCCTGATATTCTTACTTTGCATATTTTTTGAAGGTAATTATTAATAAAATGGCCGATGGAGCTCCAATCAATATTTTGCCAAAACTGAAGAAAATGTTACGAAGATTATTAAGGGAACTCCTCCTCCTGATTTCATACGTGAGAAGAGTCACATGTTGCCTTTTGTGGCTTGTGTGTATGTTAGCTTACTTGTGCAATAAAACTGATTTCGACATATGTCGCTAAGCTTAGTTGAATGCTCCGTTAGCATGTCTGTCTGATGTTTCCATTAGCACATTTCCGGGATTATGGAGAAGGACAAATGTTTCCATTGGAGGTAAGGAACCCTGACCTGGAAAAGAAGAGTCGAAAGTTGTAAGCGAAAAGCGTTATGATTAGAGATGGGCAAAGTTGTTCATCCTAGGGAACTAGTTCACCGGTGATCACTCTTTTTTTGGAACCATTCATTTTTACTCGTTCACCGTTTGTTGTGCTTGGTATATGGTTCTTATGAAAAACTGAAAATTTGTAGCATAGGTTGTAATGTTGTTGCTTTAATTTGCTATGAAAGCGGTGCTGTTAGACAATAAAAGCGGTTTAAAAGCTGTGAGCTGTCTGGGGAAGTTCACCTTGCATTACTGCGCAACTGTTTCACCAGGTATCCAGTCTAGCTTACCAAATTCCCAACCGGACTAACATTAATTATAATCTTTTAATAGTCATATGACAACCGGAGATATATATATATATATATATATATATATATATATATATATAAAAAGAGAATTTAAATAAAAAGAAATAAATCAGTTTATATTTGGAAATTTATTTTAACATTGATCATTGAAATTTCAGCATCTTAAACTTGATTCATAACTAAACTGGTGCCTTATTTAGGTTTGTGAAAATGTGAGATTGTAATCTTACGGAACACATCAAATATGGAGCCAAGATTGGGAGACTGCACACAACACTGCATTCATAAAACAACACACGAAGAACGTTGAAACATATGCAAGAGGAAATTAACCACAACCAAACGATTCAATTTTCACCCAAAGAAGTTACGCTCATAGCACAGTCCTGTCCGTCATGTAATTACCACACACTGGTATACTAAATTCATACTAACTCTCTGTGAAATCTTCCCGAAAAGAATAGCTGAGGGCAACTTTGGTGATTACACAACATGCTTCACGTGGTCAACTTGGTTTACACAAAGAGTGTAACTCCACAATAATTTTGATAATTAAAATAAATTAGATCGAAAAGCAATTTACAAAAGAAAAACCTCGAACTGGTTACTATCGTCTTACTATTAACCTGGTGGGTCAAACAGTTGTATAAGCACGTGGTACTGGTCTCACAAGGTACACCCCACGTGGGTTGAACATAAAGAAAAGTTGCTATATTGAAAAATATTGTCAAGACGAGACGTTATAATCTCACGCACATTCGCATTTAAGATTGATGAACTTAGAGTTACTGATCAACACGTGGTTCCACTTTACTCATAAAGTAGTGACAAAGCAAATACCGGAATATATTCTGAACTTCACACTCGAATTACACTGCGTTGCAATTTAAGATAACATTAGATATTTTAGAGCTAAACCTGAAATAAAGGTGATTAAATTTTCACTTTGGCTGAACTTAAGAAATCCATTGTCCTACGGACTTAGCAGAGACGCGCTTAGCCGGAGATCTTACCACTTCAGACGCTCGCCGCGGACCGACTCCCTGGTCCCTTCCTGAGGGCGGCTCACAAATACAAACGGAAGTGGCCAGAGGGGCAGCTTCCTATACCAACATGACAAGAGACGGATAGGACCATACTAAGAATAGAAACCTCTCTGCTTTTAGAAAGCGTAGCTACCTGTTCTGACGTTGGTCCTACTGTTCTCTAGCAGACAGGCTTGTCTGCTACCCTCAAGCATGCAACTAGAAATACATTTGCTCATTCATCCTCTCACACAGAAGGGAAGGGGGATGACAGTATCTTATCATATACAGTATATAAAAGAAAGCGGATGTAGGTTCCGTATGAGACTGTGTGACATGAATTACATATAAACTGTGTTTTAAAGTGTAGTAGTGTGACAGATCGTTCTTGTTTATGTGTAAAAGTAACACGTTCCACTACTCAGTCTCCTCCCAGATAGTCAGAAACGGCACAGTAAATTTAGAAGAGGAATTTATGGCGCAAATGACAACAGATTTAAGAAATTAACATGAAAGGAATCCAACAGAGACCTTTCAAGGTGACTGAAGATGGAAGGCCCCAAGAGGGGGCACTTGCCTCCCCCCTGGAGTACAGAGTTTTTATTGATAACAGAATTCTCACACACTTGTAATTTTCGTGATTCTGCAAAACACCTCGTTTAGCTAACTGTAGCGTTATGTGGCTGATCGCAGGGAAATAATATAAGATGGCGCACGAAAAACCGGCCCCGAGTACAGACTACTTGCCAATTACGCACGATTTGTTGACCGCTACTAGAAGAATAGATAAACATGTAATAATTAGGCAGTGAAGTAATAACAAATAAACTAATGCGAACAACTTCGAAACAATAGATGACGACTGGTAAGCGACAATGAGTAGTATAGTACTCGGTACCGACTTTCGTGCGCCACCCTGAACCACTGAAATAATATTGTATTCTCTTTACAAAATGTGACACCATACGCTCGATTACGAAGCGCGGGCTTCATTCGGTTGTAAGTCGGTCTGCCTTCCATAACAATGAACATGCTCTTTTACTTTGGATAAAAAAAAAGATGGAAAATGGCCGCTAGTGTGTGCCGTGCCGATGTCCTTTGCATGTGTAAAAGCAAAAAATCTTGCCTTTTTACAAGTATTTCTTCTGCTGTTTATCGAAATAGTGAAGTAAGCTGATACACCGTTTTGTTACCTGAAAAGATGTATGTATTACATACCACATACTTTTTATGTAATTTACATAATTATAAAATGCATTTTAATTAACGGTCGTGGACGCTGAATAAAATACGAAAACAACCAGAAGTTCAGAGTTAAAAAAAGGTTTGTAACAGATCTAGAATGGGCGTGCGAAGCGAACGAAACGAACAATAACTCGATACTGAATTAACTATGAGTAGTCGTCAATGGAACTGCGACGAGTGGCCACGCGAAGAAGGAGTCCGGCCGAGCGAGACCGAGACCGAGACAGACGGGAACGGGACCGAGGCTGGAACGAGACCGGCCGACGTGCCGTTCGGGAACGAGACCGAACGTTTTCCGTTCCCGGGAACTATAAGTAGAAAGCCGCGACCGAAGTGAACTATGAAAGACCGTTCCTTAAAATTCGTTCCTCGCTCGTTCTGTTCATCTAGGTGAACCGTTCCTTTGGACCCGTTAGTTCGCGAACGACCCATCTCTAGTTCTGATACCTTCGACAGCGGAATACATATACCAGTATCGTTAGTGGAAATATTGTAGGGTAGGCAACTTTCAGAGGTGGTAGCATGGACCAAAACGAGAAATAAAGTGTGAAAACATGTACTCTAAAATGCATAGCTTAAGAGTTATGTGCACTTGTTTATTAGGGGAGGGGTGTTTCACAGTAGCGAAGACGAACAACTGCTTGTATCTTGTCAGGTATGCAGCTTAGAGTGCATGCATACTGGACATTTTTTCTTAATTTGATCGCCGGCCGGAGTGGCCGAGCGGTTAAAGGCGCTACAGTCTGGAACCGCACGACCGCTACGGTCGCAGGTTCGAATCCTGCCTCGGGCATGGATGTGTGTGATGTCCTTAGGTTAGTTAGGTTTAATTAGTTCTAAGTTCTAGGGGACTTATGACCACAGCAGTTGAGTCCCATAGTGCTCAGAGCCATTTAATTTGATCCGTACTAACACCTCTATAATTTGTGTACCCTACAATATTAGCTACAACGGTACCGGTACATGTATTCTGTTTTCAAAAGGTATCACATCAATTTTCGCTTATAACTTTCGACCCTTACCTCAAATTGAAACATTTATTATTCTTCATCATCCCTTGAAGTTTGTAACACCACCACGGAAACATCCTGTATATACATACATACGCACGCAGGCGCCAGTGACTGTAACTTCGACTCTTTGTAGCATCGTTGGATGACGTTTCGAGACAGTGGTTCCTATAATCTAGTGATTGGATGTAACTAATATTTGATTATCTGGAACGTGGACGTTTAATTATTCGGTATCAGACGCTTGACAATGGCTTTTTCGTAAATGTAATGTTATTCGTAGTTGACCGTGAAATAAGACTCAAATAATCGGACTTCGTATTTAAATCGTTTCCAAAGACTGCTGCGGTAGGTGCGGACTCAAATCTAAATCTCAATATTAGAATAATTTGCCAGCCTACAGTTAAATAATTCTACTTACTTTCATAAATATAAATTCTTTACAGAATCGAGTGCCTAGTAAGATTGCAACTCGCAGTGTCCTTATATAACATCAAATATGGCGGTGTGCCAGTCAATAAAATATACGTGCTTCCCGCACCAGTTGTTGTACAAGACCTCTCCTTCTTAATGAAACATAAGAGTATCGTAATTGTGTTTTGTTTTATCAGCGACACAGCGCTGCAGTTCTGTGCCATAGGCTTTATTTATTTGTCGCAGATTAATTATTTAATTAAGATTTCGCGTTTCCGAGGAAACTCACGCACGGCATGCAAATGTGCCTTTATACCTTGAAGTTTGTAACACCACCACGGAAACATCCTGTATATACATACATACGCACGCAGGCGCCAGTGACTGTAACTTCGACTCTTTGTAGCATCGTTGGATGACGTTTCGAGACAGTGGTTCCTATAATCTTTTTGTTCCTCAATATGCCATGTACATCCCATCGAAGTTTATCCGTTTAACTGTACGTAAATTGAAGGTGGAGGGGCGGGGGAGGGGGAGGGGGGAGGAGAAAGGAAAGGAAAGGAAAGGGAAGGAATTACCGATGTCAGCTGCATCAGGACATTACGCAGAATCAGAGACGACGAGTGAAAATATGTACCAGAGCGGGATTCGAACCGGGGATCTCCTGCTTACTAGGCAGGTGTGCTAACCACTGCTTCATCTGGGACAAAGTGTTATCGTAACTGCGCGGACTATCTCGCCACGTCTCACTGCCGACGCACATTCCAACCAAGTGATACCTATCCACAACCCCTGTCCTTATACTCCATGTTCACTATTCTGAGATTCCGGCAGGAGGTCGGACGTATTTCGGGCATGTCCTCAAGAACAGACACCACATATTCATATAACATCCTTGTAATACTGAAACAGCCTGAATAAAGTGAAGTTCCCTGCTCGCTTCTGTCTGTATGTTCAGGCGAATCTGAAGAACTACTACTGGGCTTCTCAAAAATGGTTCAAATGGCTCTGAGCACTATGGGACTTAACATCTGAGGTCATCAACCCCCTAGACTTAGAACTACTTAAACGTAACTAACCTAAGGACAGCACACACATCCATGCCCGAGGCAGGAGTCGAACCTGCGACCGTAGCAGCAGCGCGGTTCCAGACTGAAGCATCTAGAACCGCTCGGCCACAACGGCCGCTTACAGGGATTCTGATCCGGTTTTTACTAATAGATTCTTAGATTCACATGGAAGACTCGCGTGTATAATTTATAAATATGTCGTTCAAACTAGCTGAACTGTAATGAATTACAGTTCCGCATTGCGTTTATCTGTCTGTATGTGGAGGCTACCGTCAGGAACTACAGTAGAGATTTTGATACTCGCGCCAGACGGCCGCTCGAGTTGACAAGGTTTCAGCAGCTACGAATGTTATCTGCTTCATATTTAACTGGTGTCAGGAGTGACGTCATGAGACAGCGATGGGAGCTGCGAGCTAACGTGCCTCCTGCAGGCACGGCCGCCAGCTCTGACTATCAGCTAATAGTGTCTACTGCTTAAGTTGTTTAGTTTATACGAAACTGTTGATATTCAGTTATCTAGCGCTCTCCTCTGATTTATTTTATCGCAGCTCTGCGCAGTGTCCCGTACACAAAATTACCACTACGCCAGAGAAATCGCCCGGCCGTAGATATTCAGTGCTACACGGAAAGAGCACGTTCTACAGGCTGTTGAAGAAGGGCCACGAATCAGCGTTAGACAAGCTGTCATGACATTTGGTACATCTGCACGTTCAGCATGGAGGATACTTCACGGGAAACTCACGTATCCGTATGATCTTTCGAGTGTGCATATCCTCACGCCTGCCAGTCACCCACCAGAGGAGAAGTTCTGCAGATGGTGTGTTGCAGGAACTGCCAATCTGTTGTTTGTTTCTTCAGTTCTGTTTACAAACGAGCCAACGTTTGGAAGAGATGGAATTACAAATTGCCACAATCAACACATATGGCCCGATTGCAATCCGCATGCTACAGTACGTCAGAGTAAATACCGTCACTGCGCGATTGCGATGGAAATGTTACCGACGATTGTGCCACTAAAGCGGAATTCCTAAATCCAGGTTTCCGTTATTCCTTCACGAAAGAAGACGAAGTAAATATTCCAGAATTTGGAACCAGAACAGCTGTTAGCATGAGTGACATAAAAGTAGATATCTTAGGTGTTGCGAAACAACTCAAATCACTTAAGAAAGGCAAGTCTTCCGGTCCTTTAGAGTATGCAGACACAATAGCGTCTTTCTCAGCACTCATATACAACCGCTCACTTGACGGAAGGTCTGTTCCTAAGGACTGGAAAGTAGTACAGGTCACACCAATATTCAAGAAAGGAAATAGGAGTAACCCACTGAACTACAGACCCACATCACTGACTTCAATTTGCAGTGATGATCGTCACTCTTGCTTTGTCCTTTCCTGGCGTGCCTATCAAGCACATCTAGGAGTCAGTTAAACTGTAGTGGCCTTCGCGGCTCGTATTTAATTTTGTTTTTCGCATTTATAAATCTCATTAACGTCTGCTTTCCTTCGAGAGCATAGGGAACCTTATCCTATGAGTCACTTCAGCGTACTGTTATCGCTGCACACTTTCCTGAATTGTGCGGTGATTGTTTTCCGCACATCTTCGAAGTGTAAAATGCAAATCGCGACATGACGCACTTCACAACAATGCAGGGTCCCTGCAGCGTCCCTCGCCGTTGCTAATCAACAGTCTGAGTTGAGTCGAATCGTGAGCAACATGAATGTTTCCGACCCCATTCAGCAAAGTCTTATGAAAACTGTGAAATGCAGTAAGGGCGTGCAGCAACGTTAGTAGACGGGAGGTAAGTCATCAGTTAACATATCTGAGTTCTGCCAGTCCGTGGCACCCGAAACTCAACTACATCTTTTCTGCGGACGTTCAGTATAAATTCTCACAGGCGTGTATGTTTAATGAGTATGGAGATCTGTAACACAGCTGTCATATTCGGGGTGATTCGATTTTGCAAATCACGCATTACCATGACGGTGACTGCAAGGCATTTTGTGTAGGAGAAGTATGAATGTTACGAATTTTTGTAATTACGCGATCATTGGAATACTACACATTCAACATTCTCTAACAAAGCTGCCGTGCCAAGTGCTCATTGCATTCGCTCTTGTAGATAATGTTCGGCAAGTCACGGGTATCAACATGGTGTCTTGAAACAAACGTTTTTCACCCAATAATACAGCTCTATAAGCATTTATAACGCAGTACGGATATCTTTTGTGTGATGATGATGATGATGATGTCCAATACTCCTCGACAGAGCGTAGGGGACGATGTGGGAGACCCGCACTAGGCAAGGTCCATGCGGAGATGGTTTGCCATTGCCTTCCTGCGAATCTGTTGTGTATTAAGGTGTATTTTTGTCCGAAAAGTAACCTAAGTTTTAATTAATAGACGCCGTATTACCGCAATGAAATACAGTTTGTATCTGTTTCTGTTTACGTTTTATTAGATAAGGTACGTGAGCTTTATCGTCTTTGCACCAGTATAGTTCGAATTCTCAATCTCAATACAGTGCGCCCACATTTCCCAGGCTCCTCACCTTCCTAGGACTGAATCGGAGTAAGTCTCTGGAATTCTGTCAATATTTTCATTCCTATCGCTGCCACCTTTGACGAACAAACGATACTGCGTGCAGTAAGTTCTGACAGTATGGTCGCCACTGCATAATGCAGTGTTCATGTGGGTTGGCACACCAAGTAGTTTGGCGTCGACTACGAGCTCATCGAGCCCCGCGTTCGAGCGATATATCGCTGGCAACCGCGGTAACAAAATCATTTGCTGTCCATCGCTCTCTCCTATCCCAGCACACAAGAACGATTTACGAAGCGATTTCAACCAGTTTCTGGAACATCACTATGTCGCAAAAGTTCTGTTAGGTAAAATTATGTGCTGTGTGTAGCAAAACTGCCTATATCGACTGATACTCGTAAAAAAAAAAAAAAAAAAAAAAAAAAAAAACGGGAGCCGACATTTATTAAACTTAAACTGGAGTGTTTTTCTTTTTCGGGCGTAAAAGACTGGCATTTACATAAAAAAAAGAAAAACGGGCTGAAAGTGTCTACAATTCGGCGACTATCGCTGATACTGGTTATTAGCCTTGAAAGAATAGTTCTAATTTTCCAGGTTTCTTTCTCCTGCTCCCTTCTTACTAAGTTCTAAATAGCTTGCATGCTGTTGCTGAAGGAACTTCTTCTTCTTTTTTTTCCGAGCAAGATGGCGCAGTGGTTAGCACTCTGGACTCGCATTCGCAAGGACGACGGTTGAATCCTGCGTCCGGCCATCCTGATTTAGGTTTTCCGTGATTTCCCTAAATCGTTCCAGGCAAAAGCCGGGATGGTTCCTTTGAAAGGGCACGGCCGACTTCCTTCCCCGTCCTTCCCTAATCCGATGAGACCGATGACCTCACTGTTTGGTCTCTTTCCCCAAAAACAATCCAATCCAATCCAAGGAACTTTTTTCCTAAAAATAAATGCAGTGGTATTCGTATTCGTGATGAATGCTGTTCAAATCCTCGTCCGACCTTCGGTTCCGTAGATGGCTCAAATCGAATGCCGGGTTGGCTGCCGCGCGGGGTAGTCGCGCGGTCTGGGGCGTCCTGTCACGGCCCGGCCGGCTCCCCCCGTCGGAGGTTCGAGTCCTTCCTCAGTCCTGGGCTGTGTGTGTTGTCCTTAGCATAAGTTAGATTAAGTAGTGTGTAAGCTTAGGGACCGATGACCTCAGCCGTTTGGTCCCATAAGACCGTACCACAAATTTCCAATTTCCGGGCTGGTTCCCCTGAAAGCATACAGCCGACTTTCGTTCCTACCCTTCCTCAGTCCGCACTCGTATTCCATCTCCAATTATTTTGTCGTCGACGGAACGTTAAAACTTGATCTTCTTTCCTCCTATGAAGATACATACGTTCTGATTCTATAATGATTTTGCTTAGATTTTTCAAATTCAATTTGTAATGTGACTCATACTTTGTGCTCATTGAAAATCCTGTTTTCTTATTTCGCATTATATTCACGAATATGCGAAGCTAGTTCTTTTTGCTCATGATACAAGTACAGTAATCACACCCAACAAACAGAAATTAGTTGAGGAAATTGTAAATAAATTCTTCCAGAAAATTATTAAATTGAAGTCTGCAAATGAACTATCATTAAATTTTTATAAAATACAGTATATACAGTCCTGTATAGTAAATGGCACAACATCATTAATAAATGTAGAGTTTGAACAGAAGTCTGTAGCTAAGGCAGAACATTCCAAATTTTTAGGTGTGTGCATTGAAGGGAGATTGAATTGGAAGAAGCTCATTATTTGTCTGCTGAAACATTTGAATTCAGTTACTTATGCTAATACCGTTATTGCAAATTTTGGCGACAAATATATAAGTAAATTAGCTTACTGTACCTATTTGCATTCACTGCTTTCGTATGGGATCATATTTTGGGGTAATTCGTCATTAAGGGGAAAAAGTATTCATTGCACAAAAGAGTGTAATCAGAATAATGGCTGGTGCCTACTCAATTCGTATTCACCAATCCTATAGAAAAGATTGTTTAAAATAAAAAAATCACCAACAATTAACGTTTTTATACCCAACTGAATTACAGACATAGCCCGCGAGTGGACACTGACGTAAAGCAATGGGGAAAGTTGAAAATTTGTGCCAGACCGGGCTTCAAATCTGAGTCTCTTGTTACTAGGCAGAAGCTCTGATCACTGAGCCATCCGGATACAGTTGTCATCCCAGCTGCACAGACTGCCCTAGAACGCATTCCGTCAGACCCAAATTCTCAACTTATTCTCACGCCACTGATGTGGTGCCCCTTGACTATTATCTCGAACCTTATGTGCATCTGCACTGAAGAGATCATTGGCCGTCTTCGCCTTAATTACATATGGAGGGCTTATTACAATAGTGGTAAAAGTCCATGTTTGTTCATTCTGTCCTAAAGTTAAATGAGCGCTGAAAAATCTGCAGTTGAGATACCAGAAATACTCAAGTATATATACTTCAATATTTCTGGTATCTCAACTGAAAATAAGAAAAGCTATAAACGAGATGCAGAATGGCAAAACAAGGGGTCATGATGGTCTGACAATAGACATACTCAAGCGTACAGGGGAGGAAACACAGAAACATCTGGCTAAAGTCTTTACTTCGTGTATACAGAATGGCAGCATCCCAACCTGCTGGAACGAAGCAAACATAATCTTACTATATAAGAAGGGAAGTATTCATGATCTGAAGAATTACCGCCCGATTAGCTTACACTCTGTTATATATAAAGTGTTCACTAAAGTCCTGATAAATCGCATTAAAATGGTAGTGGAGACTGCACAACCCGTAGAACAAGCTGGATTCCGCAGTGGTTTCAGTACAATTGGCCATACAAAAACACTGCGTGAGGTAATTAGTCGAGCCAATTAGTATGAAATGCCACTATGCATAGCCTTCATTGACTTCGAAAAAGCCTTTGATTCTGTCACCCAAAATGCAGTCATAAAAGCACTGGCCGAGCAAGGAGTGTTAAAAACAAAATATATAAACATATTGTGCTACATTCATGACACGTCTGTAGCATCTATAAACACAGAAAAAACAAGTGAGAATTTCCTGTTGGAAAAGGAGTAAATCAGGGCGACGCTATATCCCCGAAGTTATTTATAGCAGTTCTCGAGATGGGTATGTCCAAAATTATTTGGAACAACAGAGGAATAAGGATAAATGTTAAAAGGCTAACCAACCTGAGATTTTCTGACGATATAGTGGTCCTAGCTGACAGTAAGATGGAAATGCAGTGCTCTATAAAAGACTTAACAGATCGTTGTCAGGAAGTTGGACTTAAGATAAACCACTCTAACACTAAGATTATGCGTGATAAGTGGGTAGTTGCAGGACAAGTAGCACTGAACGGCAACATCCTAAACAGTGTTACAGAATACATTTATCTGGAGCAATTAATTGACACAAAACGGGATTTGAAACCTAAAATTTTTCGTCGAATTAAACTGGGTTGGAGGTCTTATGAAAGGAATGCAACAGTTTTCAAATCTAACATGCCAGTCTACTTAAAGAAGACAGTTTTTGATCAGTGTACCCTACAGATTTTTACGTATGGATGTGAAACTTGGACTTTGAATGAATTCTTCAGAAGGAAACTTAGACATGCTCAGAGAGCTATGGAAAGGTCAATGTTAGGTCTCATTAAGAAAGATCGACAGAAAAGTGAAGACAAGAGAAATAACAGGACTAAAAGATATTATAGAACGGGTTAAGCCTCTAAAATGGCAGTAGGCAGGACATATTGCACGAACGAAGGATGGAAGATGGACAAAATCAGTTTTTAGAGTGGAGTCCCAGAGAAAAACAAAGACCACCAGGGAGACCACCTGACCGCTAGGATAAGGAACTCAGGAAAGTTGCGGACTTCAACTGGCAGAAGACAGGAGCGGACAGAGACGCATGGAAACACCTCTTAAAATGTATTTAATAACTTAAAGAGGCTACATCTTGTATAGATTGAATTAACTGAACAATATACGAGGCCTGTTCAGAAAGTAAGCTCCGATTGATTGCCAAATTGAAACCACAGTGAACATCAGAAATGTTTTACTTGTAACAATTAGCTACACCTTTCAGCTACTTCTCTACGTAGTCGCCGTTCTGACTTAGACTTTTGTCATAGCGTTGTACCAACTTTTCAATAGCCTCATCATAGAAGGCAGCCGCCAGTGCTTTCCGCCAATTCTCCACGCTGGCCTACACCTCGTTGTCTGTGTCAAAATGTTGTCTTCAAAGACAGCGGTTCATGTGACCAGAGATGAAACTCAGGGGGAGACAATTGCGGACTGTATTGTGGGTAATCTCACATTTCCATTTGAAAACGATGCAGGAGCATCTTCATTGCCCCTGCAGAATGCGGCTGAGAATTGTCTTGAAGAAGAAACAGCACGACAGTTATGTAATGTTAGCTGCATAGCTTCAGGCGAAATTTCTCACCAGGCCCTCGTACTTGGCGGCAGACACTATTTTCTAGACATCTTTACGCACTCACTGCGAGCTCAGAAATGAGAAGAGCGACGTGATGCTAACTGGGGTTATACTAGAGACACTACCCAATACATCTGTGCAAAGCTTTATCGGATTTTCATAGTCGTTTCCATTTCGCGACCGATCGGAGCTTACTTTCTGAACGCCCCTCGTATATATATATATCTGTGGTGTTTCACTAAATGTGTTTGCCTCTGTAAGTTACGAAGTAATAGCCGGCCGAAGTGGCCGCGCGGTTCTGGCGCTGCAGTCTGGAACCGCGAGACCGCTACGGTCGCAGGTTCGAATCCTGCCTCGGGCATGGATGTATGTGATGTCCTTAGGTTAGTTAGGTTTAACTAGTTCTAAGTTCTAGGGGACTAATGACCTCAGCAGTTGAGTCCCATAGTGCTCAGAGCCATTTGAACCATTTTTTTTACGAAGTAATAGGCGACGGAAATATTTATTGCGGTAGGTCATCGTTACACTGTCTGCGGGGCTATGAACATAGTTTATTGTGTTATTATCCAAAGAGTTACAGCAAAAAGATACAATTTTTTAAATGGAACAATAGTTGTATCTATGATGCACTGGAATCAGTAACACCAGCTGTGTATACATCAGTTTAAATTATATTCCTACCACTTTTAGTTTGGGAGCTACAACTCTTCAGAGTTTCAGGGGCTGATACCACACACACTGCGCATAACACAATGCGCCTTCTAAATGTGGTGCGGACGAGTTGTAACGTCGCCGGTGTCACGGAGCGAGAAGCTTCCTCGATGCGCTGTTAGACTGCTGACTGTCGCCTCCCGCGGCCGTATACTCGACAGTTCGAGCCACACAAACAAACGGGGCTCAATACACCACAGTTACTGACATCGGATGAAGATGGCATACACGAACAACGAGTACGTTGACGTGTTGCTGATGCTCGGTGAGTGCCGACACGATGCCACTGAAGCAGCCGTGGCGTACGCCGTGAGACATCCTAGGCGAAGACTTCCGGCAGCCATTACGTTCTTACGTGCCGAACGGCGACTTCGGGAAACAGGCAGCTTGGTAATGCGCCGCAGAAACAGACGAAGAACTGCAAGAAGTCAGGAGACAGAGGTGTTTGTTTCAGCTTCAGTACACCACGATACTCATGTCAGCTTACGAGCCGTTGCAGCAGTCGCTGGTCATCTGTGTGGCGTATAGCACACGGCCACAGGTTTCACCCGTACCGCCTATCTCTGACCCAGGAGCTGCATGGGAACGACTTACGTGCGGGAGTTACATTCTGTGAATGGGTCATGCGTAATTTCACGCTGGAGTCTTTACACAGTGTTATGTTCTCTGATGAGTCCACGTTCACAAATTATGGTGCAGTGAATCACCATAACGTGCACTACTGGGCCGCAGACAATCCTCGGTGGGTACGACCTGTCGACCGTCAACGTAGGTGGTCTATTAATGTATGGTGTGGAATCCTTGGGGTTGAAATCATCGGTCCACACTACTTCCCAGGTACACTGACAGGTGAGTTGTATCGCGCGTTTATAGTCGACAGTTTGGGTGGTCTCTTTGAACATGTGTGTCTACACACGAGAGCCCATACGTGGATGCAGCACGATGCTCACCCAGCTCATTCTGCTCGTGCTGTTGTGGTGGAACTAAACAACAGGTTTGCAGGAAGGTGGTTGGGGCGCCATGGCCCTCATTCATGGCCCGCAAGGTCGCCCGATTTAACACCATTAGATTTCTTTTTGTGGGGATGTCCAAAGGATCTTGTTTATGTCACTGAGCCCACATCCCCAGATCATCTAAATCGGCGCATCGAGGACGCATGTTGCTCCGTGACACCGGCGATGTTACATCTCGTCCGTAGATCCTTTAGAAGGCGCATTGCATTGTAATTCAGGAACATGGACACACATTTGAACATCTCATTTAAATCAACTTCCCACCGCCAGAACATCCATCACTCACCACACAGCCATGGATTATGTACAGCGTGTGGTATCTGAGCCTGAAACTTTGAAGGGTTGTAGCTCGCAAACTAAAAGTGAGAGGAATGTAATCTAAATTGATGTACACACAGCTGGTGTTACCGATTCCACTGCATGAAAGAAACAACTATAGCTGCATTTAAAAAATTGTATCTTTCTGCTGTAACTCTTTGGATAATAACACAATAAACTATGTTCGTAGCTCCGCAGACGGTCTAACGTTTCTTATGGTGACCTACCGCAATAAATATTTCCGTCGCATATTACTTCGTAACTTACAGAGGCAAACACATTTAGTGAAACACCCTGTATAGGAGGATAATGAGCAAGGGGCAGTACATTAGCAGTATATGCATAAGTAGAAAATTTGGGTCTGACGGGAGGCGTATTAGCATAGTCCGTGCAGCTACGATGACCACGGTGTTCAGATGACCTGGTGGGCAGACCAACTGCCCAGTAAGCAGGAGACCTTGGTTTGAATCCCGGTCTGGCACATATTTTCAACTTTCCCCATTGATTTACATCAATTCCGATTCATAGCCAATGTCTGTAATTCATTTGTGCCTTAATTCATAGTGGTTGATGGATCGGAAATGGTGTCTGTTCTTTCGGGTATTTTCCAAAGAACACTCACACTATAATCCACTGAAATGATCGTTAAGCATGCACACATTTTTAAAAACTTTCAATGGCTGCAAATCGAACCGATCCCAGCCACATGGCAGGTGTGCGTTCTACCACAGAGCAACACAGCCCGTCAAAAAGTCGACATCGATTTTGTAAATTTAACAAGCTCGAAAAATTTCAAAGTCAATTTTTCTCTAGGATATTTTAGACTTTCATCGACCTCATTTGCGAGAGTTGTATTTCTGTTCTGAACATCAGTTACAAGTATTAAAATTTGGTTTGGCAAAGCCCCACTAAAAGAAGTCGCGTGGTGTCGCGTCCGGAGAGGCATGTGCGCAATGCTTCGTGATCACGACCACAGCGCCCTATGCACGCTGTGGGAGATGGTTGTTCAGGTACCCTCCATGTCATTACGTATGTGGTGTGGACCTCCATTCTGTTGGAAAATAGATCTCGGGAGTCCTCTTCAACTTACTTATTCAAGGCATGCTATCATGGTTGGTTCAAATGGTTCAAATGGCTCTGAGCACTATGGGACTCAACTGCTGTGGTCATTAGTCCCCTAGAACTTAGAACTACTTAAACCTGACTAACCTAAGGACATAACACACATCCATGCCCGAGGCAGGATTCGAACCTGCGACCGTAGCAGTCGCACGGTTCCGGACTGCGCGCCTAGAACCGCGAGACCACCGCGGCCGGCCATGGTTGGTAGGTCCACAAATGTTCAGTACTGATGAAACTGTTTTTTTTTTTTTTTTAATTTTGTCTTCCTCAGCAGCACTGATATAAAATTCAGCTGTCGTGGTTACCATTTTCAAACCACACACCTCGCTGTTAACCGTAATTATTCATACAACATGGAGCCAAAAGGCAGAGCAACATGCACAGTGGGCAACAACTATCCTCAGTGACCTTAGCCTCAGTCCTATCCTTATCAACGCACGCATAGCCTAAGATCAGTGAGGATAGTTGATGCCCGCTGTATACTTTGCTGTGCTTCTTGGCACCCTATTGTGTGAATAATTACGGTCGATAGCAAGGTGCGTGGTTTGAAAACAGGTTTTGTCAGCCCGGAACCAGTATGCACTATAGGTGAATTTTATATCAGTGGTACTGAGGCGGACGAAATAAAAATATTATCCACTTTCCTCATTCCGTTTCAATTTGTGGTATCGACCACAAATGGAGCATGTCAAAATGCAAGTGTCCCGTTACTCTTATTTCTGCGAAGAATGTGTCGGGGTGGCCGAGCGGCTCTAGGCGCTACAGTTTGGAACCGCGCGACCGCTACGGTCGCAGGTTCGAATCCTGCCTCGGGCATGGATGTGTGTGATGTCCTTAGGTTAGTTAGGTTTAAGTAGTTCTAAGTTCTAGGGGACTGATGACCTCAGAAGTTAAGTCCCATAGTGCTCGGAGCCATTTGAAGAATGTGTACCATAAAGCTTTGCTCTGGAGATGGTGGCGAAGACTAATTCTGGAGAATCTCTGAAGTGCTCAATGATTCGCCGAAGATGTTCCGATCCGGAGATCCGTACATCAAGCCTTTTTACCCGTAACTGAACAGCACCCCGTGCACAAAATCATAATTTTCCTGGAATGCTGACATTTCTACACTGAAGCCAGTTCGAAGTTTCCGTCACCTTCACTGAGTGTCAGCACAGGTTGCAGCTTGTAAGCCTCGTATGTTGTTTTTGTTGTTCTGGTCTTCAGTCCTAAGACTGATTTGAGGCAGCTCTCCATGCTACTCTATCCTGTGCAAGCTTCTTCATCCACCAGTACATACTGCAACCTACATCCTTCTGAATCTGCTTAGTGTATTCATCTCTTGGTCTCCCTCAATGATTTTTACCCTCCACGCTGCCCTCCAATACTAAATTGGTGACCCCTTGATGCCTCAGAACATGTCCTACCAACCGATCCCTTCTTCTAGTCAAGTTGTGCCACAAACTCCTCTTCTCCCCAATTCGATTCAATACCTCCTCATTAGTTATGGGATCTACCCATCTAATCTTCAGCATTCTTCTGTAGCACCACATTTCGAAGGATTCTATTCTCTTCTTGCCCAAACTATTTATCGTTCATGTTTCACTGCCATACATGGCTACACTCCATACAAATACTTTCAGAAACGACTTCCTGACACTTAAATCTGTACTCGATGTTAACAAATTTCTCTTATTCAGAAACGCTTTCCTTGCCATTGCCAGTCTACATTTTATATCCTCTCTACATCGACCATCATCAGTTATTTCGCTCCCCAAATAGCAAAACTCATTTACTACTTTAAGTGTCTCATTTCATAATCTAATTCCCCCAGCAACACCCGATTTAATTCTACTACATTCCATTATCCTCGTTCTGCTTTTGTTGATGTTCATCTTATATCTCCTTTCAAGACACTGTCCATTCCGTTCAACTGCTCTTCCAAGTCCTTTGCTGTCTCTGACAAAATTACAATGTCATCGGCGAATCTCAAAGTTTTTATTTCTTCTCCATGGATTTTAATACCTACTCCGAATTTTTCTTTTGTTTCCTTTACTGCTTACTCAATATACAGATTGAAAAACATCAGGGACAGGCTACAACCCTGTCTCACTCCCTTCCCAACCACTGCTTCCCTTTAATGCCCCTCGACTCTTACAACTGCCATTTAGTTTCTGTACAAATTGTAAATAGCCTTTCCCTCCCTGTATTTCACCCCTGCCACCTTCAGAATTTGAAAGAGGGTATACCAGTCAACATTGTCAAAAGCTTTCTCTATGGCTACAAATGCTAGAAACGTAGGTTTGCCTTTCCTCAATCTTTATCCTAAGATAAGTCGTAGGATCAGTATTGCCTCACGTGTTCCAATATTTCTACGGAACCCAAACTGATCTTCCCCGAGGTCGGCTTCTACCAGTTTTTCCATTCGTCTGTAAAGAATTCGGGTTAGTATTTTGCAGCTGTGACTTATTAAACTGATAGTTCGGTAATTTTCACATCTGTCAACACCTGCTTTCTTTGGGATTGGGATTATTATATTCTTCTTGAAGTTTGAGGGTATTTCGCCTGTCTCATACATCATGTTTACCAGATGGTAGAGTTTTGTCAGGACTGGCTCTCCCAAGGCTGTCAGTAGTTCTAATGGAATGTTTGTCTACTCCCAGGGCCTTGTTTCGAGTCAGGTCTTTCAGTGCTCTGTCAAACTCTTCACGCAGAATCATATCTCCCATTCCTCTTCATCTACATCCTCTTGCATTTCCATAATATTATCCTCAAGGACATCACCCTTGTATCGACCCTCTATATACTCCTTACACCTTTCTGCTTTCCCTTCTTTGCTTAGAACTGGGTTTCCATCTGAGCTCTTGATATTCATACAAGTGGCTCTATTTTCTCCAAAGGTCTCATAAATTTTCCTGTAGGCAGTATCTATGTTACTCCTAGTGAGATAAGCCTCGTATATGCAACGTTTATGAAGAACATACCAGACTGTCGAGTGGGACTGTGTTGACTCGCGGCTCGGTTTTCAAACTGCTATTGGCAGCCTGTTCCATGAGTGTTGTCTGTGTTCAACATTTAACGGAATTCTTGTCATGTGGATTGATTCCGAACTGTCACCGAAAGCTGCGTCGTGCTGTGATAACGGACCTTATGTTCGCGGATTCCACAGCATGAAACGCCTATTGTTACGGGGAAGCCATCTCAAAAAACTTATGGTCTTGGGAACGGCGGTTATTTCGACCAGTGCTTATCCCTGACATCTGTCGCTCTTCACCAGATACTCAGAAAAAAATAGAAGAGAAGGGTACAATCTTTTCCGGATAATCTGTACTAACAGATGTTAATTTTTTGAGGACACGTAATTGCAAAGTAGGTAGCCCATGTCTACGTAACAGAATATATACGTTTTTTCATTCGCTTAAGGAGTCCAGTGAAACAAGTTCACTGTATAAAGAGTATTGTGTAGATTGTTACAGTAAATAAACCACGAATTCGGTGATTTGAACGCAACATTTTCTGAAATCCAGTCTCGCTCCTTCGACAGATATAATTAATTTTCGACAACAATAAAAAATAAATGTACTCCTAATAAAACTGAATTTGTATGAAAGAACATGTAAAAGCACACAATGTATGACCTGCTTTATAATAACAGGTAACAGGTCTTTACTTAAGAAATAAATAAAAATAAAAATAAAAATTAATATTCGCCTACAGCAGGTTCGAGTTCTGTCCTTTGGCGGTGTAAAAAATTTAAGCATATAAGTCGATACAATTAATAGATACGGCTGTTTATGTCACATGTTTTGATATTCGCAAACTCACTCATTAAAACACATAGGGTACTTCCCGTTTACTTATAATTATGAAATTTGGCAATAAACAAGGTTTCATACAATAACTATGGAAAAAATCTGAAAATTGTTAATTTCCAACTACATCATAAGAAAAAATATTTTCTTTTCATTTGGTGTCCGACTGTCTGTCCGTTTGGTTCAAATGGTTCAAATGGCTCGGAGCACTATGGGACTCAACTGCTGAGGTCATTAGTCCCCTAGAACTTAGAACTAGTTAAACCTAACTAACCTAAGGACATCACAAACATCCATGCCCGAGGCAGGATTCGAACCTGCGACCGTAGCGGTCTTGCGGTTCCAGACTGCAGCGCCTTTAACCGCACGGCCACTTCGGCCGGCTTCTGTCCGTTTGTTTAGACACCTTTCTCTCAGGAATGGGTAGACGTGTGTCTTGCCAGTTTCGATGTCGATGAAAGGCAAAATGTCTACACACTTAGCCTTAACGTTTATAATATTTAGGTTCAAAAGTTTAAAGTAAATAACGAATAATAATTAGGTATACAACATTTTCAATGCAAGCGGTTGGTTCCCTAATCTGTTTTCTGCTCATCTAAAAATTATCTGAATAAGACAGATCCCAGCCCTCCACATTCTACCATCAAATTCTTTGAAATTTTCGCTGGATTATTATTTTGCGTGACTCGTCTCTTCAAATACCTTCCTACTCTTCGTGCGTGGAATTTCACTATACATACAGTTGTTATAAATTTCTCTCGCTCTTATTCCTGGCGCACTCCGTAAGGAAAAAAGTAAGAAAAAAGCGAGGCGTGCCGTGTTGTGTAATTTATAGCAAACGCAGTGCCAGCACGAAATTCATATCGCAGCCAATTTAATATCTGTCGTACGTGACTCGCAGAGGGATCGATACGCGTATATGATTTCACGGGAATACATCAAACACCCCACTCCTGTGTCCCCCATTCTCTTTTTTTATGTTTGCAGGACAGCCTTTTATTTATGTTGTTAAACTGATCGAGATGAAGTACTTCCTGGAAACCAATGTAATCTCTGACAAACAGCTATCTGGCATGTAAAACCCATTAAGCGCAACAAATGGAATTCTAAGTACGACTGCATATGAACTCGGAGGGTTAAACGAAATATAAATGTTAGCTAAAATACAGCTTGCTTCAGAAAAAAAGCCTCTCTCACTGAAAATTTCTGTTAGCTACGATGGTTAACTAAAAAATTTGATACAAACATACAATAAAAATGGGATTGTGTCTACAAATGTTCCACATGTACTCCTAAGCCACTGGACCGATTTCAACCAAACTTGGTACACATGTCCCTTACTGTTAGACAATGATCGCTTTGGAGGTAAGAGTCATCTACCTAACGTAGTTCAGGAGACGTGCCGTATCAAGCAAGACGTTTAAATTTATTACTTTTGTACTACATACTGTAATCGCAATAAATTTCGTGGAAAGTGTTCACATATGCCGCTAAATGCACCCACAAAATTATAACATGGTACCACACATATGTCAGGAGATATGACGTCATAAACAGTGAGACGTGTGAAAGACTGCTACATTGTATATGACGTTCTAATTTATTACTTCTTTGCTGTTAACTCTACTCGCAGGCGAGCGGGATTAGCCAAGCGGTCTGGGACGCTGCAGTCATGGACTGTGTGCCTGGTCGCGGCGGAGGTTCGAGTCCTCCCTCGGGCATGGGTGTGTGTGTTTATCCTTAGTATAATTTAGGTTAAATAGAGTGTAATCTCAGGGACTGATGACCTCAGCAGTTAAGTCCCATCAGATTTCACACACATTTGAACAACTCTATTCGCAACACATTTCACAGAAAGTATCCACATATGTCAGTGAATGTACCTACACGAATATATCGTTGTACGCCTCATAGTTTAACAAATATAACGTCATAAACATTGAGATGCGTGAAGAACGACGTATCATGCACAAAATTTTAATACATTTATTCTTTACTACTAAGACACTCCCACAGTGATGTGAGCTTGAGGAAATCCCTGATATATTATGTAAATTGAAGGTGGAAGGGGCAGAAAGTAAAGGAAAGAGAAGAAACAACTGATGACAGCTGTAGGGGGCTTCATGCGGAAACCGGCGAGGATTGAGCTCACTTGCGGGGACTATCTCGGCACGACTCCCACCTGACCCACATTCCCACCTAACGCCATCTATCCACAGTCCCCGGCTATGTCTTCATGCTCGATAATTCGTGATCCCTGCAGAAGATCGAACGTAATTGCGCACCTGCACTGAAGAGGTGGATTCATTGCCCATCGAGGAGAATCAGTTATATGAATGCGTGATGTCTGGTCTTTCGGACATGGCCGAAAGAACAGGTGACATGAATAGTTCCTTTCCTTTCTCCCTCTTTCACCTTCAATTTACATAACATGCACCACAGCTGTGGATTACACGTGGTGACCCTGACACCTGGCAGAGCTTTTGACAGCTTTCAACTGCGAAGCTCAAGCTACTGTAGACGATTTTTTTAATTTTTATTTATTCATTTCTTAAGTAAAGACCTGTTGCCTGTTATTATATAGCAGGTCGTACATTGTGTGATTTTACATGTTCTGTCATACAAATTCAGTTTTATTACTAGTACATTTCTTTTTTATTGTTTTTGAAGATTTTACAAAAAAGTAAATTAAGAAACACACACACACACACACACACACACACACACACACACACACACACACACACACACACACACACACACACATATATATATATATATATATATATATATATATATAAGCTAACTTAGATAATGATAGTAATGAGATACGTAATAGGTTGTGGATGTATTTTAATTTAAATTTAAAAGTGTACTTAATGGAAGAAACAAGAGATGGTAATTTGACTTATCTATGGTGTGACTGTTCTTCCCTTTATTCCTTTTGCGTGTATTGTTACGTCTGTTAAAAATGTGTTGTCTTGACAGTGTAATACTTAATTTAATTTATTGATTAGTTGGGTTATAATGAGTTTTCGAACTTAAAGGCAACAGTGGTGACTGGGAGTTGATTTAAAATGTGATAGTCAGCTGCATCAGGTGCGAAGGCTCGGTAAGACTTCGGGCCAGTCACACCTGATGCAGCGAAAGTTGAAGAAATGTCACATCTTCAGATAGTGTTATACGCTGTCAAATGGTATAACAAACAGCTGCACAAAGAGCTTTATTCTCAGATTCGCTTACTTTTGCTATGTTATTATGTTTGTCTCGTCTTCACTTCCTGTTTGTGGTATAGCATCCGATTCCGTAACTGTGTTTGTGTCTGTGTCGTTTACTGTGTACTGTCCGTCGTGGAGCCTGTATTATTCTAATGTATGGCCTCTCCTGTTTTTACGCCGCATGCAGTGCTCGCGATACGTCATCTGGATGATGTTTATAGAGTTCCGGTCGTCTTGTGCGCGTATTAGCTGTCCTATGTCCTGGTTTCCTAAACTCGATCTTACGTGTCCTAGAGCATTGCAGAAGAGTACTGTGTGTTGAAGTGTACCATTCTCGCCACAGGCACAAATGAGTCTGTTTTAGGCCAAACCTATGGAGATGCACAGGACACGGGCCATGGCCCGTGAGAAAGTGCACCATCACGCGTGTTGGTTTCATGTACTTCAAATTCATCCGCTCTCGTATACTGGGGAAGAAAAGTAGACTCGTCTTCCATTATCCGTTGTGTCCCAGTCTGTCTGCCACATATCAATTCTCCACTCGATTAATTTCCGTCTGCCTGTTATATCTTTTCCAGTTATTTCTCTTATTTTGTCGCGTCTTCCCCTCTTCAGCCAGTACGCGGCTGCTCTGTGGCGAATTGTAATGTCTACAGGGAAAAGTCCCACTACCACGCACAGAGCCTCAATCGAGGTCGTGCCGAAAGCCCCAGAGATTCTGAGTAGACCACTCCTATGGCCGCGCCTCACAATGGTTCTGTGTGTACCTAAGCATAATAGATGTGCCCAAGCTCTAGCCGCAAAACAAGTTAGTGGCACAAAGAGTGCTGTGTAATATGTCCTCATTGTCTGAAGGGGTAGTATGTATCTTATAGTGTTCCGTCTTGCAAGTTTATGCATCAGTTTCGTCGGTTTGTTACTTGTCAATCAGGCAAGTTCATTATAGTGTAAATGTTCATCAATATAAATGTCAAGGTATCTTGCCACAGCTTTCCTTTTTATAGATGTGTTGCTTAACTTTATAATTGGATTTCTTTTCAGCGTGCCTCTTAGGAGTAGGTAAACAGTTTTGTTTGTTGCTATTCTGAGTTTGTTGTTCGTTCACCATTCATCAATGAACGCGAGTAGCCGTGTGGCTTTACTCTCTAACTGGGACCTGTAGTTTGCAGACACTATGACCATCAGATCATCAGCGTCCGCAATCACTCCGTTAGCCAGGTCGTTGTCTTCTAGTTCATTCAGCAGTGGTTCTATGGCTGCTGTTGCTGTTGTGGTCTTCAGTCCAGAGATTGATTTGATGCAGCTCTCCATGCTACTCTATCCTGTACAAGCTTCATTTCCCAGTACCTACTGCAATCTACATCCTTCTGAATCTGATTAGTGTATTCGTCTCTTGGTGTCCGGCTCCGGTAGCTGAGTGGTCAGCGTGACGGAATGTCAATCCTAAGGTCCCGGGTTCGATTCCCGGCTGGGTCGGTGATTTTCTCCGCTCAGGGACTGGGTGTTGTGTTGTCCAAATCATCATCATTTCATCCCCATCGACGCGCAGGTCGCCGAAGTGGCGTCGACTCGAAAGACCTGCACCAGGCGAACGGTCTACCCGACGGGAGGTCCTGGCCACACGAGTGACTGACTGACATCTCTTGGTCTCCTTCTACGATTTTAACCCTACACCCTGCCCTCTAATACTAAATCGGTGATCCTTTGATGCCTCAGAACATGTCCTACTAACCAATCCCTTCTTCTCGTCAAGTTATGCCACAAACTACTCTCCTCCCCAATTCTATTCAGTACTTCCTCATTAGTTACCTGATCTACCCATCTAATCTTCAGCATTGTTCTGTAGCACCAATTTCGAAAGCTTCTATTTTCTGTTCTCTTCTTGTCTAAACTATTTATGGTCCATGTTTCACTTCCATACATGGCTATACTCCATACAATACTTTCAGAAACGAATTCCTGACGGTAAAATCTATACTAGATGTTAACAAATTTCTCTTCTTCAGAAACGCTTTCCTTGCCATTGCCAGTCTACATTTTATATCCTCTCTACTTCGACCATCATCAGTTATTTTGCTCCCCAAATAGCAAAACTCATTTACTACTTTAAGTGTCTCATTTCCTAATTTAATTCCCTCAGCAACACCCGATTTAATTCAACTACATTCCATTATCTCCGTTTTGCTTTTGTTGATGTTCATGTTATATCCTCCTTTCAAGACACTGTCCATTCCGTTCAACTGCTCTTCCAAGTCCTTTGCTGTCTCTGACAGAATTACAATGTCATCGGTGAACCTCAAAGCTTTTATTTCTTCTCCATGGATTTTAATTCCCACTCCGAATTTTTCTTTTGTTTCCTTTACTGCTTGCTCAATGTACAGATTGAACAACTTCAGGGATAGGGTACAACCCTGTCTCACTCCCTTCCCAACCACTGCTTCCCTTTCATGCCCCTCGGCTCTTAGCCGGCCCCTGTGGCCGAGCAGTTCTAGGCGCTTCAGTCCGGAACCGCGCTGCTGCTACGATCGCAGGTTCGAATCCTGCCTCGGGCGTGGATGTGTGTGATGTCCTTAGGTTAGTTAGGTTTAAGTAGTTCGAAGTCTAGGGGCTGATGACCTCAGATGTTAAGTCCCATAGTGCTTAGAACCATTTGTACCAATTTCGGCTCTTATGACTGCCACCTGGTTTCTGTAGATATTGTAAATAGCTTTTCGCCCCCTGTATTTTACCCCTGCCACCTTCAGAATTTGAAAAAAAGTATTCCAGTAAACATTGTCAAAAGCTTTCTCTAAGTCTGCAAATGATAGGCATGTAGGTTTACCTGGCTATGGCTATGTCCCAGAAAATCAGTCTGCATATGGATCCTTGCGGACCACCCTTTGTTACCCTGTTTATAACCTTTTGGCCACCAGTCTTCCATTCCATTATCCTGTTTCTACAATAATCTCTAAGGCTGTTGTACACAGCCTGTGGAACATTCATCTCTCGATGTCTTGCAAACAGCGCCGGCCACCAAAGGTTGACGAAAGCACCAGCTATGTCAATTAGGATTGCTACTATGTATTTGTCATGTATTGTTTGTGTCATTTCTATGGCCCTATTTACTGCGTCTTCGATGGATTTATGTAGTCGAAACCAAACTATTCGCTGGCCGCGGTGGCCATGCGGTTCTAGGCGCTTCAGTCCGGAACCCCGCAACTGATACGGTCGCAGGTTCGAATCCTGCCTCGGGCATGGATGTGTGTGATGTCCTTAGGTTAGTTAGGTTTAAGTAGTTCTAAGTTCTAGGGGACTGATGACCTCAGATGTTAAGTCCCATAGTGCTCAGAGCCATTTGAACCCAACCAAACCGCTGGGGCTGAGGCCGAAGAGCTGCTGGTCACAATACGCCAGTCACTACTCTTGATGAACTGTGGTAACGTGTTGAAGCTGCACGGGCAGCTGTACCTGTACACGCCATCCAAGCTCTGTTTGACTCAATGCCCAGGCGTATCAAGGCCGTTATTACGGCCAGAGTTGGTTGTTCTGGGCACTGGTTTCTCAGGATCTATGCACCCAAATTGCGTAAAAATGTAATCACAAGTCAGTTCTAGTATAACATATTTGTCCAATGAATACCCGTTTATCATCTGCATTTCTTCTTGGTGTAGCAATTTTAATGGCCAGTAGTGTATATAGGCGTTAATAATGAAACCTGGGCCGGCCGCGGTGGCCGTGCGGTTCTGGCGCTGCAGTCCGGAACCGCGGGACTGCTGCGGTCGCAGGTTCGAATCCTGCCTCGGGCATGGGTGTGTGTGATGTCCTTAGGTTAGTTAGGTTTAAGTAGTTCTAAGTTCTAGGGGACTTACGACCAAAGATGTTGAGTCCCATAGTGCTCAGAGCCATTTGAACCATTTGAATGAAACCTGGGAACTGCCTATTAGGGTGATAAAGAACAAAGGATACTTACTGGAAGATACTGTATTCAGTAACAATGGGCAAGATGCTAATGCTGAAGAGAGCTGTATCCCAGAGGAAATAGAGGCAAGGCACAGCCAACAAATCAAATATCTGATAAACAATTAGCACAATTAAAAAAATGTATTAACCACGCATCACAATGCATTCTCGAACACACGTGGTGAAGTTAAAGGGTATGAATGCCGTTTGAATACAAAGCCTGGGGAAGTATTTTTTAAGAAACCTTATCACATACATGTTTCAAGAAAACAATCGGTTAGGAACGAAATTCAACATATGTTGGCATGGGGTGTCATTCAGCAAGCAGTTAGTGTATATAATAATCCTTCTGTTGTGGTGACTAAGCGAGATGGAAGTGTTGGATTAGTACTGGATGCGCTCTGGTTAAATGAATTATAATCAGAGAGTGTGACCGTCCCCAGAATATGGACGAGCTAATTCAAAAATTCCGAGGAGTTAGGTACCTTACATCGATGGACGTAATTTGTGGGTACTGGAATTTGCCTCTGGCGAAGGAATCACGCAAATATACAGCATTTTTGTATGAAGGAGTGTGCTACCAGTACAAAGTAGTCCCATTCTGATTAAATATTTGTGTGTGTGCTTTTATAAGAGTAATGGCTCATGTATTGGGGCAGGAATTATTGGATCAAGTTACTATTTATGTAGATGATATACTGTTTGCAACTCCCACACTTGAAGAACATATCAATCTACTGGACAGGCTGCTAGAAGCTATAGAAACAGGAGGAATGAAATTGAAGTTAGGAAAGACTGAATGTGTAAAGGACAAAATAAAATTCCTGGGCCATGAAATTAGCAGGGATGGTATATTGCCTGATCCATCCAAATTATCAGTCATTGAAAAATTTGAAGCGCCCCGAAATAAAAAGCGACTCAGGTCAATGTTCGGTTTGTTCGGGTTCTACCGCCGTTTTGTTAAAGATTACCTGCTTAATGCTCCTTGTTTCCTCAACTTGTTGAAGAAGAGTACCCCATGGCTTTTGAAGAACTAAAAAACTGATAAATAGTCCGCTTTTACACCAACCAGATTTTTCAAAACCTTTTGGCATGTCGGTTGACGCAAGTGGTCATGGGAGTGCAGAAGAGTTGTTTCAGACGGAAAGAGAAGGCGACCAAAAGGTTCATAAAACCATCGCTTTTGCGACTCGTTCACTGCAACCCGCTGAGCGAAATTATGGAATTTCTGTATTAGAAGCACTGGCAATCGTTTTTGGTAAGCAGAAGTTTGAGCATTATTTGTTAGTGCACAAGGTGATAACCTATAGTGATCACAAAGCTCTTGCGTTTTTAAAAGCATGCAAAGTGAGACAGGTGGGTTATGTACCTCCAGCAGTTCGACCTTGAAATTAATTACATACAGGGAAAGAACAAGCTGGTAGCAGATGGACTATCAAGAAGTGCTGAGTTATGTAATGAATCAGAACTTCCCTTAGCACATAGGAATGAAGTAAGCATGTTGGCGATACATGAGCTCAGGGAGAAGAGTGCCTCGAAGAAAATATTTAAAAGCTTAAGACGGGAGGAGAGTGATGATCAATTGAGGTTAGTCAAAATCTATTTAGGAGTCCCTAATTATCCAAAAGTAGCACAGTATTACTGCTTACATAAAGGAATTTTATTCCGAACAAGAAAGTTAGATTCAGCAGAATAGAAAATATGTTTTCCTTCACAGCAAGTGGGTCTGCTGATAGATTACGGGCAGCTACGACATGGCCATTCAAATGGTTCAAATGGCTCTCAGCACTATGGGACTTAACATCTGAGGTCTTCAGTCCCCTAAGCGGTCGCGCGGATCCAGACTCAGGAGCCTAGAACCGCCCGGGCACAGCGGCTGGCGATATGGCCATTATGGGGCTAAGAAATGAATTGCTAAATTAAGTAAGAAAGTCATTTTCGATAACATGCATCGTAGAGTAGCAAGAAGACTAGCATCCTGTGTTATTTGTCAGAAGGTACGTGCGGTACATAAAGGTGTGCAGGGAGATATGCATCATGTAGAACCAAGTGAACCACAGGAGATATGTACAGTCGATCTCTGTGGGCCCCTCCCGACATCTAAAGGAGGATGTACCCATGTTTTTGTGGTGATTGACGGTTTTAGCAAACATATCAAACTAGATCCAATAAAGAGGGCTAATGCCAAAACGCTTGTAGACAAGCTAGAAAAGGACTATTCTGTAAAGATTGGCAAGCCAAAGAATCTCTTATCAGATAATGGTCCTGAATTTGTACCTGAAAAAAGGCGTGTCTTGAAAAGACCGAAATTCACCGTATAAGGATCTCGGCGTATTTTCCTCAGGGCTACACGCTGTATAGGAAAAGGACGCAAGGGCGACACGATCTTCTGTGCAGCATCACCTTTTGTTTTCGGAATAAATAGAATCAAAATGCAGATTCCCACACATACTTCTAATGATCTAGTGAAAGTGTCATACGGACGCTCACATTAGTGCCTACGATTGTGATGAAAAATTACAGACTGAAAAAATTACGGAAAAAAATAATTTTGTAATTACTGAAAATTATATTTCATGTTTATATGTAATTTATGTAAGTGATCTTGTATATACACACAGAAAAAAATGACATAATTGACTTTTACAAAATGATTATTTTGTATGTGTAATATTAAGGAATTTTCTAACAACCAATTTCATTTTAAAAGAGATCAGCTAGAATAAATTCCCTTGTTTCTAAATATTTAATTTTGTTAAAAAATAATTTTTTCACAAAAATAAATAGAGGGTGATGTAGCGAAAGGGGCGCTGTATAATTTATGAGAAACAAAGGCGAGCGAGTGTGCCGGGACTTACCCCAGTTCACTGCTAGTAGCGCCACGTCACCATAACGCGTCTGTGCGCAGCGCACAAGCATTGCATCAAAATTAAGAGTAAAATTAAAATTTCAAATTGCTTTTTCAGACTTTGTCAATGTATACATTAACGTAATAATGTTTTAAATGTCAAGTCTTAGGGGCCCGCATCTCGTGGTCGTGCGGTAGCGTTCTCGCTTCCCACGCCCGGGTTCCCGGGTTCGATTCCCGGCGGGGTCAGGGATTTTCTCTGCCTCGTGATGGCTGGGTGTTGTGTGCTGTCCTTAGGTTAGTTAGGTTTAAGTAGTTCTAAGTTCTAGGGGACTTATGACCACAGCAGTTGAGTCCCATAGTGCTCAGAGCCATTTGAACCAAGTCCCGGCGGGGTCAGGGATTTTCTCTGCCTCGTGATGGCTGGGTGTTGTGTGCTGTCCTTAGGTTAGTTAGGTTTAAGTAGTTCTAAGTTCTAGGGGACTTATGATCACAGCAGTTGAGTCCCATAGTGCTCAGAGCCATTTGAACCAAGTCTTAGGGTGAAAAGATCAGTAGTTTTCATAAAACATACTGTTTTAAGAAAAAAATAAGTGGCGCTAAATAATAAAGCTAGAAAGCTAGAAAGCCAGAAAGTCAGAAATTGGTCATAATGCGCCAATGTATGTCAGAATTCACTGGTGCAAGTTTCAACATGATAAAATAAAAATTGTGGTCAGAATCCACATTTTTAAGAAAAATTGAAGGCGCCAAATATTCGATTTAGGAATGTAAAAAGTTGTATGATGCTTCAGTTCAACCTAAAAATAATAACTAAGTGACCACCTTAAGCTACCTCTAATAGTTCTCGAGTAATTAAATGAAAACTAAATTTGTAACTAAAACATCCCCATTTAGCCGGCCGAAGTGGCCGTGCGGTTAAAGGCGCTGCAGTCTGGAACCGCAGGACCGCTACGGTCGCAGGTTCGAATCCTGCCTCGGGCATGGATGTTTGTGATGTCCTTAGGTTAGTTAGGTTTAACTAGTTCTAAGTTCTAGGGGACTAATGACCTCAGAAGTTGAGTCCCATAGTGCTCAGAGCCATTTGAACCATTGAACCATCCCCATTTATAGTACATTAAGTATCTGCAATTTTAATGCTAGAAAATTGTGGTTACAGTACGTCATAATACCTATTAAATAATGGAGTTATAACAAATTTTAGGACCGTACTGTTAATAATAACCGATACAAGGTCTCTTTAAAGTTATAGTTCAGAGGTAACGCTCTACTGTCAGTTCTATTCTAAAAATTCTAGAATTCAAAGTTTTTAAGCAAGCGATTTGAAACTTTTTCTGTGATTTCAACCATCTTACATACATGCATGCAAAAATTTAGAAGTTTCTAAATTAATTCAAAACTTTGCTATTAAAGATTACGTGTCCGATAAAGCGGCCGTTCAGAGACTGCTGCCATGTGCATAAGGCGGATGACAGCAGGTGTTCCCTTGGCCGTCCACTGCGCCACATACAGGGTGTTTCAAAAATGACCGGTATATTTGAAACGGCAATAAAAACTAAACGAGCAGTGATAGAAATACACCGTTTGTTGCAATATGCTTGGGACAACAGTACATTTTCAGGCAGACAAACTTTCGAAATTACAGTAGTTACAATTTTCAACAATAGATGGCGCTGCGGTCTGGGAAACTCTATAGTACGATATTTTCCACATATCCACCATGCGTAGCAATAATATGGCGTAGTCTCTGAATGAAATTACCCGAAACCTTTGACAACGTGTCTGGCGGAATGGCTTCACATGCAGATGAGATGTACTGCTTCAGCTGTTCAATTGTTTCTGGATTCTGGCGGTACACCTGGTCTTTCAAGTGTCCCCACAGAAAGAAGTCACAGGGGTTCATGTCTGGCGAATAGGGAGGCCAATCCACGCCGCCTCCTGTATGTTTCGGATAGCCCAAAGCAATCACACGATCATCGAAATATTCATTCAGGAAATTAAAGACGTCGGCCGTGCGATGTGGCCGGGCACCATCTTGCATAAACCACGAGGTGTTCGCAGTGTCGTCTAAGGCAGTTTGTACCGCCACAAATTCACGAAGAATGTCCAGATAGCGTGATGCAGTAATCGTTTCGGATCTGAAAAATGGGCCAATGATTCCTTTGGAAGAAATGGCGGCCCAGACCAGTACTTTTTGAGGATGCAGGGACGATGGGACTGCAACATGGGGCTTTTCGGTTCCCCATATGCGCCAGTTCTGTTTATTGACGAAGCCATCCAGGTAAAAATAAGCTTCGTCAGTAAACCAAATGCTGCCCACATGCATATCGCCGTCATCAATCCTGTGCACTATATCGTTAGCGAATGTCTCTCGTGCAGCAATGGTAGCGGCGCTGAGGGGTTGCCGCGTTTGAATTTTGTATGGATAGAGGTGTAAACTAAAAATGGTTCAAATGGCTCTGAGCACTATGGGACTCAACTGCTGTGGTCATAAGTCCCCTAGAACTTAGAACTACTTAAACCTAACTAACCTAAGGACAGCACACAACACCCAGCCATCACGAGGCAGAGAAAATCCCTGACCCCGCCGGGAATCGAACCCGGGAACCCGGGCGTGGGAAGCGAGAACGCTACCGCACGACCACGCGATGCGGGCAGAGGTGTAAACTCTGGCGCATGAGACGATACGTGGACGTTGGCGTCATTTTGACCGCAGCTGCAACACGGCGAACGGAAACCCGAGGCCGCTGTTGGATCACCTGCTGCAGTAGCTGCGCGTTGCCCTCTGTGGTTGCCGTACGCGGTCGCCCTACCTTTCCAGCACGTTCATCCGTCACGTTCCCAGTCCGTTGACATTTTTCAAACAGATCCTTTATTGTATCGCTTTTCGGTCCTTTGGTTACATTAAACCTCCGTTGAAAACTTCGTCTTGTTGCAACAACACTGTGTTCTAGGCGGTGGAATTCCAACACCAGAAAAATCCTCTGTTCTAAGGAATAAACCATGTTGTCTACAGCACACTTGCACGTTGTGAACAGCACACGCTTACAGCAGAAAGACGACGTACAGAATGGCGCACCCACAGACTGCGTTGTCTTCTATATCTTTCACATCACTTGCAGCGCCATCTGTTGTTGAAAATTGTAACTACTGTAATTTCGAAAGTTTGTCTGCCTGAAAATGTACTGTTGTCCCAAGTATATTGCAACAAACGGTGTATTTCTATCGCTGCTCGTTTAGTTTTTATTGCCGTTTCAAATATACCGGTCATTTTTGAAACACCCTGTATATACATACAGCCCGAGAGGCTAAACAAATTTCCCGCAGGAGTGGTCGATGTCGGCCACGTGCGCCTAGTGCCTCACCGCCAGCGTGTTTTCCTCGCTGGACGTGACAAGGACGATTAGTCCGGGATACACCATCCGCTGCTACACCAGACCAACTTTCGGCAAAATGTGGAAGCAGTGTGGACTGGTATACCCAAACAACGCATCCATAGCCTCTTTGACTTAATGCCGAGACGTGTAGCAGCAGTTATAGCCAGCAAAGAAGGCAACATTCAATACTGATTTCATCATTTTTCACACTTCACATGGGACTGTATTTTAAGTTATGTGATCTTCGTACAATGTGTTGTCTTCAAAATCAGTTTGACTGTGATATCTCTGGTCCTTCTTGGTGTTGCATTTTTCATGGGTAGATCTGTACATCACACGAAAAAAATATTTCTTTTTTCATTTGTTATCAGACTCGAACCCCTTCGGGACGGAAGTAGTGTACCCCAGCTGTCTGCATGTAGAGCAAACCATATAACAGCGCGACGTTTTCAAATCTCTGCGAGTCGTGTAACTGAGGCGGAACGTGGGGACCAGCCCGGTATTCACCTAGTGGAAAACAGCTTAAAACCACATCCAACCTGGCCAGCTTACCTCCCCTTCGTCGTTAATCCGCCGGGCGGATTCGAACCGGTGCCGGAGCGCCTACCCGGGTCCGGGAAGCAGCGCATTAGCGCTCTCGGCTACCCAGGCGGGTTTCTCGGAATGAATGAACTGTCTATATACACTGAAGAGCCAAAGAAACTGGTATAGGCATGCGCATTCAAATACAGAGATATAATCAACAGGCAGAATAAGGCTCTGAGCACTATGGGACTAAACATCTATGGTCATCAGTCCCCTAGAACTTAGAACTACTAAGAACCTTACTAACCTAAGGACATCACACAACACCCAGCCATCGCGAGGCAGAGAAAATCCCTGACCCCGCCGGGAATCGAACCCGGGAACCCGAGCGTGGGAAGCGAGAACGCTACCGCACGACCACGAGATGCGGGCCAGAATAAGGCGCTGCGGTCGGCAACGCCTACATACGACAAAAAGTGTCTGGCGCAGTTGTTAGAACGGTTACTGTTGCTCCAATGGCAGATCATCAAGATTTAAGTGAGTTTAAACGTGATGTTATAGTCGACGCACGAGCGATCGGACATAGCATCTCCGATATAGCGATGAAGTGGCAATTTTCCGATACGATCATTTCATGAGAGTACCTCGAATATCAGGAATCCGGTAAAACATCAGATTTCCGACATCGTTTCAGCTGGAAAAGATGCTGCAAGAACGGGACCAACGACGGCTGAAGAGAATCTATCAACGTGAAAGAAGTGCAACCCTTCCGCAAATTGCTGCAGATTTCAATGTTGGGCCAACAACATGTGTCAGCATGCGAACCATTCAACGAAACATTATCGGTTTGGGCTTTCGGATCCGAGGGCCCACTCGTGTACCCTTGATGACTGCACGACACAAAGCTTTGCGCCTCGCCTGGGCCCGTCAACACCGATATTGGACTGTTGATGACAGGAAACATGTTGCCTGGTCGGACGAGTTTCGTTTCAAATTGTATCGAGCGGATGGACTTGTACAGGTATGGCGACAACCTCATGAATTCATGGACCCTGCATGTCAGCAGGGAACTTTTAAGACTGGTGGAGGCTCTGTAATGGAGTGGGGCATGTGCAGTTGGAGTGATATGGGACGCCTGATACGTCTAGATACGACTCTGACAGGTGACACGTACATAAGCATCCTGTCTGATCACCTGCATCCATTCATGTCCATTGTGCATTCCGACGGACTTGAGCAATTCCAGCAGGACAATGCGACACACCACACGTCACGAATTGGTACAGAGTGGCTCCAGTAACTCTTATGAGTTTAAACGCTTCCGCTGGCCATCAAACTCCCCAGACATGAACGTTATTGAGCACATCTTGGATGCCTTGCAACGAGCAGTTCAGAAGAGATCTCCACCGCTTCGTACCCTTACGGATTTATGGACAGTCGTGCGGGATTCATAGTGTCAGTTCTCTCCAGCACTACTTCAGACATTAGTTGAGTCCACGCCACCTCGTGTTGCGGAACTTCTGCGTGCTCGCGGGGCCCTACATGATATTAGACAGGTGTACCAATTTCTTTGGCTCTTCAATGTATATAAGTAAGTCTGTATGGATCTTTTAGTGTACGAATCCTGCTCGCACCTGGCCGATCTTATTTTCTATTTGTTTTCCGAACTGCAAGAAAATGTGCAATTAATCATCTGAATTGTAAGCAGTATAAGTTCTTTAAAGCACCAAGTATTATTACAAACTGCGAATGATATTTTACTTTAGGGTGCAAAGACGAGTAAATTTTGTGGTTGTCCAACACGCAAACAAGTTATGTACAGTTTTCCGTGAAAGAAACAGGAATGTTTTAATTCACTCCGCAACATTGGAATGTGTGAGCTTGTCCTTGACTCATTTACGTACTGATCGCTAATCGTGTGAGAAATTAGAACCTCTTGGCAAATTAGTTGAAATGAGCGACATATATGACTTAAATACTGACTTGCTTCTTTTACTGTTTGTTTTTCGTTTCTGCGCTTTTGTTTTCGACCTTTCTTGTTAGAGAATACAGGGACCATTCAGTTAAATTAGGAATTCTGTTCGGAAGTTCTCTCTTTCGTCTTGGTCCATCGCTGTATCAATGAATTTAATATATTTTCTTTCCATCTTATTATATTCTTTATTCGCTGATGTGTTTGTTCCACTACGTAATTTTGTTGTTGCTAATGTTATTCGCACATGGAATCAAAATTTATTTACGTGATTTCCTTCTATAAGTAGATATACTTTTTCGACGAGTTGCTCCTTTGTCTTTTCTACATTTTACAACTTATCAGTTAAGATCATTTTGCCGGAGTGTGGCTCTATGCGATGTGTGTCGTTTTCAGTTTGCATTCCAGAATACTCGGGAACATTCTAGAGCAGTGGCCAAACTGCGGCCCGCTCGCCGCCCGAATCAGATATTCCTGCGGCCTGCAGTTCTCATCCTTTTTTGTGATAATTTGCATGCAACAGTTAATAGCGGAAACCATAAACGTCACTAACATTAAAAAGCCTTCTTAATAGTTTAATTTTCCTGTCCAGTAACAGACAGAAAGACTTACAGAGACAGTAATATTTTTAAATGGGCTTAACTTTAATTGAAGAATTTGCATTGCTGAATTCGGCCGCGTACCTCAGGGTCAGAGCCGCAAGTGGCGCAGCCAATGCCAGGTGAGAGGAAATGAGAGGAGGGGAACGTTTAATTGTCTGACATCCAGTACTGACAACTCACGGACGTGCGTGATTCGTACCAATCACCTGATATGGTATAAATTTCAAATGGAAGAAACACGGATTCGTGAATGAGCATTATAGAGACTGTAATCTTCAAATGCGGTACACATTTGTAGCAAAGTAGTTAAACTGAATTAAGGCTGTTGTAATGCAACGCAATGGGTTGAAGAAAAATGACATTCAAAACATTTAGTAACCTTTTGTGATCGTGTCTGAAATTGAATAATTCATTTCAATACAAGTACAATTATGTCATTAATCAGTTAATCGTCAGCTCACACAAACAACTTCGTTTCGCAATTACAGTGTCACAACTTTCGTGTAGCTGAGGGGAGCAGCAGTTTGAAACAGAGAACTGTAGACACGAAGTGTTCTAAATGGTGGCGACTGTAAGGATACAGGGTCCTTATAAATGACGTTATTAAATTCTATAGTCTTCCCTGATTACATCGATATATACATTATAGGGTTTCAAATGAAAAATGACGTATATATACCAAATTTTAAGGTTCCAGTCATGTATGCCGCCACGCCCCTTTATATCTATTGCAGAAACCAGTATTGTTTCGAAAAGAACTGTGAACTTTCCCTTTCCAGCGATTATATGTATGATACATTGTGTATATTGGTAACAGTGCAGATTTCTAGTGTCAGTAAATGAGTATCTTTGCTAGTATTTACTTTTGTTTCGCTGAAGCAGTTTGTTCACGTGTTACTGAATGTTTGTTGCCAGTGTGCTACATATATTAGTGGTAGTACATATCATTTAGTGTGCAACAAATACGAACCATGCCACGCATCAAGAAATTCAATAAAAGGAAATTCCGTGGTAACCAGTTCACAAACAAAGCAAGCCACACTGTTGAAAGTAACCTACGTATCAGTTCTTCAGGGAAGAAACTCCCACATGGCACGCCTCCTGGTGATTCAAATTTTTGTGTTAACAATGACGCTGTTTGTAGTGGATTTGTTGTTGTTGACGTGGGCATCTTATCTTCTTTGATAAAGGAAGTGGCGAAATGTAAACAATGTAATGGTGTAGGCTGTCTGGAAATAACTGAACAACAAAGTAGCAGTATGGGTTTAGCGTCAAAATTAATTGTTCTGTGTAGATCCTGCAATAAATCTACCTCGAAAATGACTTCGAAAATTGTGCATAATTCATATGATGTGAATTTGAAGTTAGTGTATGCAGTATGTGCAATAGGGAAAGGAAAAAAGCCTGCTCAAACGTTTTGTGGTTTGATGGACCTTTCATCCTCTTCCCAGTAGGTTCAGCAAGTACATAAAAACGCTTTTAGGTGCCTTGACGGTTGTGTCTAAAGCATCTATGAAACGTGCAGTAGTAGAAACTGTAAATATTAGTGGAACCAGGGACATTGCTGTTGCACTTGATGGGACATGGCAACGTCGAGGACATCGTTCCTCGAATGGAAACTCCCACTTCTCTGGAGAATGGAAAAGTTGTTGATGTTGAGTGCTCATCTAAGTACTGCCACACCTGCCTTGGTAACACTGAAGGACATACTGAACATCAGTTTTCTAAGAATTATAATGGTTACAGTGGAGATGTGGAGTGTAATGGAGCTCTAACGTTAGATATACGAAGTACCTAGGCGATGGAGACTCTAAAGCTTTCAATAAAATTAATGAGTTCAATATTTATGGTGATACCTTGGTAACAAAACTGGAGTGTTGTGGACATGTACAAAAGGGGATGGGTGCTAGATTGAGGAAGCTACGAAGAGAAATGAAAGGACAGTTGCTATCTGATGGAAAATCTGTCTGGCCGAGGCAGATTGACATAACCTGAAATAGACATTCTTCAGAGTTATTATGGACTGGCCATTAGGCGAACTGCACCTCTGAATGATGTTACAGCTATGAGAAAAGCTGTATGGGCCGCCTGCTTTTATAAATTGTCCACTGATGACCACCCTGTTCACGGGCTTCACCCTAAAGGAGCGGATTCTTGGTGTGGTTACCAAAAAGCAAAAGAAAGTGGTCAAATATACCATCGTAAGCATTGTCTTCCCCAGCCTGTTATGAATGAAATAAAACCATTTTTTAGAGACCTGAGTGACCTTGTCTTGCTTAGTAAATGTCTGCATGGGGGCCTTCAGAATACAAATGAATGTTTCACCCATTGCATATGGGAAAGGTTACCCAATAATGTTTTTGTAGAACTAAATACATTAAAAGTTGTGTACTAGCTGCAGTGATATGTTTCAGTGATGGAGTGATAGGAAGGTTGGAAGTCCTGAGAAACTTAGGCATAAAATGTGGTTCTAAAATGGAAGATAAATAGCTTGCGTGTGACAAACAACGGGTGCATGAAGCTGAAAGAATCGCTCTTCAAGTTACCAAAGAAGCAAGAAGTGCCAAAAGGAATGCCAAGAGGAAGCTTGAAGATGAAGAAATGCTGCAGGATGAAGACTATGCTTCAGAAATGTTCTGAGGCACAGTTTAATTGGGCTCATATCTTCATTCGCAATTTCCCGCAAGTTATATTTTTCAGAATTCAGGTACAAATATTTCCTAAAGTTCATAAAGCATTGCTCTAATTTTTTTCTGTAACTTGCAATAGCCCATATTCATGTAGTAGACCTAAGCGTTATTGCAGAATCAACTAAATTATAGAAAAAATAACATTTTTATTAGGAAAAAAATTATAAAAATTAAAATCTAAGATGTGATTTTTTTATCCTTGTAATATACATAGTAGGTCGAATTAAAAACGTCTAGTACCTCAGCCATCATGTCAGTCATATCTGGTAAAGATTTGGTCCCCTTCAAGTGCATAACATTGGATTAAATAGTACCTCAATTTGAGGAAGCATTTTGGAAGAAAAGCTGTATCAATTTCTTTGTAATTTTTGTAATAATCCTACGCAAATTAAAAAATATTCAAAATACTTCTAATTTGTTTAGAATGTGTGCCGCATTACTTGATCTCAACAAAAAACCTGTAAGACATATACATTATAAACAGTGCCTGAAAGAAATAGATGTAGATTTTTGCATAATATTGAGCCGGAAAAGTACCCTGTATCCTTAAACGATGAGTACTTGGAAAGGTGGGGGGACGGCGGCTAACTTAACACGCCCATATTATAGCAACATTATTGGGGGCTCATAATCTACTAATTTATGTGGATTACCAATTAATGAAAAGATCAGTGCATACTGAGCCTGAGGTGGCTCCCACGGTATCGATATTTGCTCTTGAGCAAACAAGTATGACGACCACTGCTCCAAAAAATTCGAAAAAATTTGATTGTGTTCACGAAACATTAGATAACAATCTCGAATTTTTTCACTTGAAAAATACGTTGATGAGTAAAAGACAGAAGACGTGGTGACGATGTGAGCGACGACTTGAAACACTCATATCTGCACAATCACTGTAGCGCACAACGAGAGAACCAAGGGTAGCACAAGACGGAAAGGCAAGTGATAGGTGAGGGGTAGTTCTGGAATTATCGCCGACATCACCGACAATCACTGTCATATACAATGTCTCCCATTTATCTAGAGCACCACAAATAACTTCATGTCCACAAGCAAAATAAAAAATATGTATGTAGCAAATGTTGTTTAGCGACCAGGAGTTTTTTTCTTAAATAACACCCTATACTTTTTATTTGGTATTCTACATCCCCTCCTCAAGTTTTGTTCAAAAACGCAGCTTAGGGGCGAGAGAGGGCCACGTGGCTCTAATGTTACCATGTTATATAAATAAAGTCGGGCTAAAAGGTGAACTGATAACACCAGGTTGTATAAGAAAGTTCCTGAAATTTGAAATTTACTCACAAATGGTTACCAGTACACTAAAATTCTGCTAGGTGTCTCCCCATACACAGTCTTCTTCAATCACTGTGCCAAGTGACTGCAAGTTCTGTGGTTTGATTATCGATCGAAGAGCATAGACTCTAAGAACTAAAACTACGTCCGAACAGGTCTCGGAAGACCCTAACAGCACCGGCCGACCGCCATGTCGTCCTCAGCCTATAGGCGTCACTGGATGCGGATACGGAGGGGCGTGGGCTCAGCACACGACTCTCCCGGCCGTTGTCAGCTTTCTTGGACGGAGCGGCTACTTCTCGGTCAAATACGCTACTCAATTGGCCTCACAATGACTGAGTGCACCCCACTTGCCAACAGCTTTCGGCCGACTGGATCGTCACCAATAGACTTGCTAGCCCAGTCTGACAGCGCTTAACTTTAGTGATCTAACGGGAACCGATATCACCATTGCGGCAAGGCCTTTGGCATACATTCTAAGGAAAAAAAAAAAAAAGAGTTTCGCCATGAATGTATTATCCAAACGGAATGGAAATGGATGATGTACGTGTACAGACAAACAAATGGTTACAATTTCACAAACATTGGATGATTTACTAAAGAGAAAAAGCTTCACAAATTGAGCAAATCAATAATGGCTCTGAGCACTATGGGACTTAACTGCTAAGGCCATCAGTCCCCTAAAACTTAGAACTACTTATACCCAACTAACCTAAGGAAATCACACACATCCATGCCCGATGCAGGATTCGAACCTGCGACCGTAGCCGTCGCGCGGTTCCAGACTGTAGCACCTAGAACCACTCGGCCACCCTGGGCGACAAATCAATAATGCGTTGGTACACCTCTGTCCCCTATGTAAGCAGCTATTCAGCTTGACGTTGAATGATAGAGTTGTTTGATGTCCTCTTGTGCCAAATACTGTCCAACTGGCTCGTTTGATTGTCAAAATCCTGAGCTGGTTGATGTGCCCTGCCCACAATGCTCTAAGCGTTCTCAACTGGGTACGCGACCTTGCTGGCCAGGGTTGGTTTGGCAAGCACAAAGACAAGCAGTGTGCGGGCGGGAATTACCTTGCTGAAGTGTAAGCCCAGCATGGCTTGGCTCTGAGCACTATGGGACTCAACTGCTGAGGTCATTAGTCCCCTAGAACTTAGAACTAGTTAAACCTAACTAACCTAAGGACATCACACACATCCATGCCCGACGCAGGATTCGAACCTGCGACCGTAGCGGTCTCGCGATTCCAGACTGCAGCGCCAGAACCGCGCGGCCACTTCGGCCGGCCCAGCATGGCTTGCTATGAAGAGTGGCAAAATGTCGTCGATGTACCTCTGTACTGTAAAGGTGTCGTGGATGATAAACAAAGGGGTTCTGCTATGACTATGAAATGAAATGTCACTTCAGACCATCACTCTTGCTCGTTGAGTCGTATGGCAGGCGACAGTCATTTTGCGGTGCGCCATTGTCCAAGACGACTCCAGACACGTCTTCGTTTGTCATCGGGGCTCATCACTGAAGACAATTATACTCCAATCGATGAGAAAAAATGGCTCTGAGCATTATGGGACTTAACAGCTGTGGTCATCAGTCCCCTAGAACTTAGAACTACTTAAACCTATCTAACCTAAGGACATCACACACATCCATGCCCGAGGCAGGATTCGAACCTGCGACCGTAGCGGTCACGCGGTTCCGGACTGCGCGCCTAGAACCGCGAGACTACCGCGGCCGGCAGCGGTTGAGTACCGACTTGTTGTCGCCTGCCATGTGGCCCGACAACCAGGAGTGATGGTATAGGGTGCCATTTCTTTTCATAGGAAATGAAATGATCGTATGGCATTAATTGGCCAGGATATCCCCTTTGGGGTTCGGCCGCCATATTGCAAGTCTTTTTAGTTGACGGCACTTTGGCGACTTGATGAGGATGGACAAACAAAACCCAGTCCCCTGCCTGGAATCGAACCCAGGCCCCCTTGCGTGGTAGGCGGTAACGCTAACGCTGCTCTACGGAGGCGAACTTTCGTAGGAACCCATTTCGTTATAATCCACGGCAGCCTTACGGCGCAGCGGTACGCCATCGACAGTCTACGCCCTGTTTTGTTGCCCTGTATGGTAAGCCATCCTGGCCTTACATTTCAGCAAGATAATGACCACCCGCACACAGCCAGAGTTTCTGCTGTTTGCCATCGTGGTTGCCAAACCCCACCTTCGCCAGCAATGTTGCTGGATCTCTCCCCAGTTGAGAAAGTTTGAAGCATTGTGGGCTGGCCCTGCTACCATCTCGAGATTTTGAGGGTGTAACGCGCCAATTAGATAGAATTTGGCACTAAATCCCTCAGGAGGATATCTAACAGCACTACCAATCAATGCCACCCGAATAACCCCTTGTATAAGGGCCAGAGTTGGACCAACGCGTTATTAACGTGCTCAGTTTCTGATGGTCTTCATCTTGAATAAATCATTCATTATATCTGAAATTATAATCATGTATTTACAAATGTACATCACATCTACCGATTTCCGTCCCGTACGGATAATTCCTTCGTGGTGTGTCGTTTTCTTTTCTTTTTGTTTTGCCTTAGAGTGTATTTTCTTTGACGTGTTCCGTGAGTTTATGATCTTGCGACGGTTGAAATGAAACAGTACTGTTTTAAACTTGGGAAAACTGCTTCATAAAGACACCACATTTTGAAGCAAGCTTATGGAGACAACGCCTTCGCTCAGACAGACTTAACGACGGCTGTAAGCGTTTCAAAAACGGAAGAAAATCGAGTGATTGTGAGGATGTTCTGGTAGGCTGCCAAACATCTAGGGCAAAGTCTGTGGTACATGCAAACACATTCTTTCAATAGAACTGAACATGAAGAGGATGACAGTGAAGTGGAAGTTTAAGGGAACTTCATGAACCACTTTAAGCCTATTCAGACTTTCTACAAAACATAGCCACTGATGACAATAGTTGGGTTTATAGCTATGACTCTGAAACTAAACAGCAGTCGTTGCAGTTACAGAGACCTTACTCACGTCGGCCAACAAGTCTCGACATGTCAAGATTAACATTGATTCATTGATAGTGTATTTTTTCTGTTCATATTGAAATGAGTGTTCATGAAGAGTTCGGCTGTCATGGTCAGAGGTTTCCTTTCGCGCTGTTCTAGGCTGCTTGAGGCAGGATACGACGAGAAAAAGTCCATAGAGTCGGTGTGTGAATTATTGTGTACTCTGCCATGACAATGTACGACCTCATGACTCATGTCTTATTCTGCAATTGTGAACTAAAAACAAGACTACAACTGAGTGGAAATGGAGAACGTTCTAAGTGCCACCTGTTTCAAAAACGTTTTTTCAGTGCTATTGTCTTTTCAGTCTTACGTCGTATGTCCCTAGACTATTTCAACTGTTAAATCATGGAGAATATTTTTCAAACACTCTTTAGTAGATCATGTACGATCTTGAGGCCAAACATTCCTTCTGTCAGCTAAAGGTATGAATCGAGTTCATGTAATTCCAACTGACTTCGGCACATAACCATCCATCCCGAATAGTTATTAAAAATTCTTACTCTAAAATAGAATAGAAAAAAGTCCGTGTATTACAAAGAATAAAAAGACCATGGCAGATGTATGCCACGTCGCATCTCATCTGGAAGACTAGCTGTGTTTATCAATTGCAAAACAGAAAGACCTATTGACGATGTTATCTTTTCATCCTCAACAGCACCCTGAGTTTTACAGTAACCTTTGCAACATCTGACCCCAAGAATAAGATGGAATAGGAGACAGAAGTCAATGCTGAGGGATTTTTTCATGAATTCAGTTTCGTTGATCTCTTGTAGAAAGTATAAAAAAATGAGAACTAGTTTTTGTTGACTACAGTTCTATTACCATACTTTACGAACTATAAGACCCATTTTTTCTTCGAAAATTGCCTCAGATGCGTCTTATACTCGAAATTAATATAAAATATCCATCGTTTGATTCGAAATTCCCACTAGTCTTTAAACAGGCCATTTATTCGATGCTGCGGGCAACTTATCTCTGTTGGCAGCATTGCATTCAAATGGCAGCAGCAGAGTGCCTATGCAACTAACATGAGTTGCGGGGATTCACAAGCCTGCTAACATTCTCTCCGTCCCGCCTGTAATAGCAAACACAGAACACTGCCTAGCATGTGGTGTGCCATTGCAGTCTACGGTGCCAGAGAACTTGAATTCAAAGTGATTTGTGATGTCGGTAACAGTACAAAATTTTTGTTACTAGCTACACTACTGGCCATTAAAATTGCTACACCAAGAAGAAATGCAGATGATAAACGGGTATTCATTGGACAAATATATTATACTAGAACTGACATGTGATTACATTTTCACGCAATTTGGGTGCATAGATCCTGAGAAATCAGTACCCAGAACAACCATCTCTGGCCGTAATAAAGGCCTTGATACGCCTGGACATTGAGTCAAACAGAGCTTGGACGGCGTGTACAGGTACAGCTGCCCACGCAGATTCAACACGATACCACAGTTAATCAAGAGTAGTGACTGGCGTATTGTGACGAGCCAGTTGCTCGGCCACCATTGACCACGCGTTTTCAATTGGTGATCTAGAGAATGTGCTGACCAGGGCAGCATTCGAACATTTTCTGTATCCAGAAAGGCCCGTACAGGGTCTGCAACATGCGGTCGTGCATTATCCTGCTGAAATGTAGGGTGTCGCAGGGATCGAATAAAGGGTAGAGCCACGGGTCGTAACACATCTGAAATGTAAAGTCCACTGTTCAAAGTGCCGTCAATGCGAACAAGAGGTGAGTTAGACGTGTAACCAATGGCACCCCATACCATCACGCCGGGTGATACGCCAGTATGGCGCATGACGAATACACGCTTCCAATGTGCGTTCACCGGGATGTCACCCAACTCGGATGCGACCATCATGATGCTGTAAACAGAACCTGGATTCATCCGAAAAAATGAAGTTTTGACATTCGTGCACCCAGGTTCGTCGATGAGTACACCATCGCAGGCGCTCCTGTCTGTGATGCAGCTTCAAGGGTAACCGCAGCCATGGTCTCCGAGCTGATAGTCCATGCTGCTGCAAACATCGTCGAACTGTTCGTGCAAATGGTTGTTGACCTGCAAACGTTGCCATCTGTTGACTCAGGGATCGAGACGTGGCTGTACGATCCGTTACAGCCATGCGGATAAGATGCCTGTCATCTCGACTGCTAGTGGTACGAGGCCGTTGGGGCCCAGCACGGCGTTCCCTATTACCCTCCCGACCCTACCGATTCCATATTCTGCTAAAAGTCATTGGACCTCGACCAACGCGAGCAGCAATGTCGCGATTCGATAAACCGTAATCGCGATAGGCTACAATCCGACATTTATCAAAGTCGGAAACGTGATGGTACGCATTTCTCCTCCTTACACGAGGCATCACAGCTACGTTTCATCAGGCAACGGCCGGCCGGAGTGGCCGAGCGGTTCTAGGCGCTACAGTCTGGAACCGCGCGACCTCTACGGTCGCAGGTTCGAATCCTGCCGCGGGCGTGGATGTGTGTGATGTCCTTAGGTTAGATAGGTTTAAGTGGTTCTACGTTCTAGGGGACTGATGACCTCAGATGTTAAGTCCCATAGTGCTCAGAGCCATTTTTGAGCCAGGCAACGCCGGTCAACTGCTGTTTGTGTATGAGAAATCGGTTGGAAACTTTGCTCATGTCAGCACGCTGTAGGTGTCGCCACCGGCGCCAACCTTGTGTGAATGCTCTGAAAAGCTAATCATTTGCATATCACAGCATCTTCTTCCTGTCGGTTAAATTTCGCGTCTGTAGCACGTCATCTTCGTGGTGTAGCAATTTTAATGGCCAGTAGTGTAGTTTCGCAATAGGAAAAAAGTAAAAGGTATTTATATGATGCGGGCTATAAACTGAATGGGGATTCTAACATCATCTCAGTTTTTCTGTTCAAATAAGTTATGTACAAAGAAAGATACAGTGTCTCTGCATCTGCTGACAAATACGAGATTTTGCTCTTTGAATGTTTTCCATTTCCACCACTCTTGCGCCGTACTCAGCAGACTTTGCTCTGTGTGACTTATTCCTGCTCCGCAAGACGTAAATCAAGTTAACCCTTCCGCTGCTGTAGGCGTGTACGCACGTCCTGTTACGCCTTCCCAAATACTGTTGACTGTTTACACGCACTGTTTGGGCATTCCTGCAGTGCTATGGACGTCTGTATGCGACCCGAGGCACTGAGTCGTCACTGCTTCGATGCTTGTTATGAGCACATGATTCGTGGTGCGAAAGTATGTGAATGGCCATGTCGCGCGCGTCTATCTGTCGGATATAAAACCTTATACCTCGAGAACGAAATGACTTGTCATTCTGATCCCGCTTTTAAATAAAATTTCGCTATCTTATTTACATTTCATTTACTGTAATGTATGAGCTAAAATCAACCACACGCAGATTTTACACAGTGCGTTTTTACCTCCGCAAAATCTTTAAAATTTCACGCCATGTTTTACTTAATTTGAGGCAGCGTAGTAATTATGGCATATAACGAAAATAACTTCAGTCCCTTATCGAGTGAAGATATCAGACTGAAATATGTGCAAAAATAAAGTTTTTTATCCAATAGTTCGCGAAAAATCGTATGATAAGTATTGCATGTCGGCCAGAATCCTGTCTCTAAGCAAAGGCACTAGCATTTGGCGAGCAGAACACCCGTAACAAAAGCAACCCTCGGCATGGAATGCAGTGAGGGTGTCTGTAGTAGCGACAAGGGACCGTTATTTGATAAGAGTGGAGGAGGTTCAAGTGAAATCGCAGAGGGAACTGAAAAGCCTAAGAAAGGAATAGTTCCAGGATATATTTCAAAAGCGGCAGAAGCACTGCATTGGCGTATTTTTCCATGGAGGACTGCTCTGAAGGTGATAGCGGAGAATAGCACGTATTAATATTAATTAATGTATTCCGGGAACTTTTGGGTACCACTACGTATCTTCTGAAACTCGGACAAAAGGCAACTGTCGACTCCTAGGAAAGAGGCTGTGGGGGTACTAGCGCTGTGGCTGCGTGGCAAAGGTGGAGAGCGATTGAGATCGGGGATTCCCCGTCGCGCGGCCAAGGGCAAGCCGGGCGCACTAAATGTATGCACGAGCATTCAGACAAAGCATTGTCGAACGATTTAAAATAAAATTAAATATTTAGATAAGGTCACAATACTTTGCGAGACGAAGTAAAACTACAACAGTGCTACATACTTCGAGTTTCAGCGTGATCCGCTGAGTGGTTTCCGCAAGAATCCACCTTCGACGAAATTTCAAAAGCGCTAAATGTTAGAGATAGAAATCAGTAATTTTGGATTTAGGTTCTGGTTTATGTAAAAGCGTACTGCAGAGGTTTTTACGAACTTACCTTGTTTATTTTTCAAGTTATTAAGTTAAAAACTGATTTTTGTACTAAAATTTGTAAAATCACATTAGGCTAACTAGCCTTTAGAAGTAAGCTACAATGATACATTTACAGCTGTACGCTCATTAAAAGTAATGATGAAGCTATCTTATTTACATTTCATTCACTGCAATGTATGAGCTAAAATCAACCACACGCTGTATCAAACTACTAGATGATTATGTAACTTTAAAGAAGTGCCGACTGTAGAATAGCGACAGTTCAGCGGTCTCAGACTACTCTCGGTTCCTTTGGAAAAAATCTAGACGTCGGTATTTAAGGGTTATCTAACCGATAATTTTATGGGACATATGTAGAATACAGTAATGCTCATAGAAGAAACTGGGAATTTGTTAGTCTACAACTGACAACGATATTTAAGCCTTTGCAATCATTTGCCTTCTTTGCGCTGCTGCAGGTGCTTAAGGCATTCTGCCTAAGGTGTTCTATGTGGCTGTATAAAAGGACCACCGTAGCGTATACGGAGATTCAGTCGGCCGTGATGTATCTCGCTATGCTTCATGATGTGCCGTGCTGCTGTCTACAACCGTGTACGCTACGCCTCGAATGGCACTGCAGACGACCGACTTGAGTATTTATGGAGCGCAAAAGTTATCGCGCCGTTTTTAGCAAATTTGTAGAGGTGAACTTTCGTGTAGTGATAATTTACTAGAAAGCCTGTGTTTTAGTTTCGATGCTTTTATTTCGTGTGCTGCCCGTTGTGTTGTAGGAACCCGCGTGACAAGTGGCGTGCCTTACCCACGGCTTGTAAGGTGAGCAGCTAACTGTACCTAATTAACAGATGGAGCAATAACTAGCAGCCGGCCGCGATGGTCTCGCGGTTCTATGCGCTCAGTCCGGAACTGCGAGACTGCTACGGTCGCAGGTTCGAATCCTGCCTCGGGCATGGATGTGTGTGATGTCCTTAGGTTAGTTAGGTTTAAGTTGTTTTAAGTTCTAGGGGACTGATGACCTCAGAAGTTAAGTCCCATAGTGCCCAGAGCCACTTGAACCATTTTTGAATAACTAGCAATAGCTGAAACTTAGAATATAAATCGTCTCTGAACTGTATCGCATTCTGATTACGATAGAAAACCTGTAATGAATTTAAAACTACTAATTTGCGTGTGTGAACTTTTCCTGATAAAACAGTAAACATCCAAGATGCTACTCCAGCCGGGTGTAAAATGAATGAGCGCACCGGAAAATAATAAACGCTAAAATGATGATTTGGCCCTGTCTGACTACCCCCTGAAGCAGGTCGTAGGATCTCTTACTTCAATAAATTACAATCTAAACATAAATGTATGATGAAGGTAACTAATACTACTAAATGATAAACGTTGTTTGTTATTATACATTTATTGTAGATCAAAAAAACCGTCTATTACAAATGTCTATATTTCCTAAGTAAAATTATTAATCAATTGCCCAACTCTGCCCACTTTTATGGCCACGCTATCTGACATAAATAACGTGAAATGACTGACATTATCTACGTACCAAACACTAGAAGACACTACTTACAAAGATGATCTTCGGTGGTGTGGAACCTCAGTGAAATAAACTATCGTGATCACAACTGTTTAGCTCTATAGTCCTAATAAGCAGAAGCAATTTACGATATCACCATATGTACTGCGTCCGGTGCGTCGAAGTGATGGTTCTCGTACTCATCTGCGATAATGGAAGAACTGCAGCCACAAATAAACTCTTTGAAGCACTAAGATGGCAAAGGGCGGTCCTCTGACTAATATAATCTAATACTGGCTTCTCGCCTCTGTGTTCAACAGATGAGAAACGTGAACTCCCAGCCACAAGGAGGGAGTTCAGATAACGTCTCAACGTAAGTATAGGCAGAAGTGCTCTCAATTACTAAACGCTGCGAACTCAACGACGACTTCCAACCCGGAAGTGAAGTTGAGAATCGTATAGGTTCACAACAGTACAGTGCATAACTGTTCTAACCATAAACTCTCGTGAGAGCAAAGACAGCAAATCTGTCTGTACCAACAAAGCTGATACCGAGCGACCGTCACACACGGTCGATCACAACGGAAGACCTCGCCTCTCCACCGCTGGCCTCCCAGCAAGGCTCGGCTCCCCACCATCATAATTCCGAAAACGAATCATATTCCCGAAACCACGGAATATTCTCCCTCTCTACAGATTCTTCCGAACGCCGAAATGTCTTTTTTTTTTTGTCGTCCAGCGCGGAAAGTTTGCGAGGAGAAACCTATACTCGTACAATGGTACGATTCTGAGTGAAAATCCTTGGAAATAACCCAGTCTGCGCGGTTTCCGAGGTGGCGCCTCTCACCTGCGTCCAAGATTTGCAGAGTTCCCGGTTATCCCTCCGGTCCTGCTACAATAGCGGCCGGCCATCACCCTATTGTGCTCCAGAGCTCAGGTGCCACGACGTCCGTCTAGCTACTTCCTGTTTTTAAGCAGGACCAACACCTGTGTGGGCCTTCGAACCACAGCTTGAGTTCTGCCTGCCGTTTCATCTCCACTGGCGTTCCAACCTCTACTAGTATAGGCAATCATTCATTACGCCATTCTGACAATAAAGACAATCCGTCACCTTTCATGCAATAAGCGTTAACATTTATTTACAAGGCGTACGTGACAATGTCAATATCGTTTAAATATTCATATGTACGATGTACAACCTATCAAATAATATTGTGGTTATAGTGCACGGCAAAGCATGTGGATGAGTGCTTGTAAGGTTTAATGGCGCTTAAAGCCATATCTTCATGTGCACATATGACTAAAACATTATTAAAATATTATGAATCATATGTTCACCTGAAGATGTAGCTTTTAGCGCCACGAAACCGGTGGTGATCCAGTAATAAAGGATCAAATACAGGTGAAGAGGTTATTAATATCCAAGATCACTAATCATAGCTGTAATTGCCCCACCTACAAAATTGTCTGCACTTTCGATCTTTTCGCACAAATAATTTTCATGCTCTTGAAACGGCAGTGTATTTAAAATCGCAGAAACACATACGCAATGCGCCAAAAACGAACAATTTATCGTGGAGTAATAACAAAACTTTTATCCTGGTCTCACCGCAAGTTGCCTGGCCGCAGGTGTTCCCGAGAATTCGCGGTACGAGTCCTATTGACCTGGCAAGCTAAGGTAGATGAGACATAAGAACTAGGACTTCTCTGAATAACTTATGTTGACGATTACCAACGTAACACCGTCATAACTTAAAACAGGCTTCGCAGCATGCCAGACTTGATATCTTATGACTCCTCCGCTCGCAGTAAGCCGGGGACATTAACCGGGGCCATCAAAGTTCCGCAGTGTGGCGGTAATGTGCAGTTCTGGGATTAAGGCCGCCTCCCTCAGACAGGTAGGCTTGGTGAAGACAGAGAGGCGCCCACAGCGGGAATTTCAATCTTTAAAGCTGGTGAGCCAAGCTGTGGACAGACGCAGAAAATTCAAACTGTGTTGCCAACAACTTCGTGCTTCCTTAACGGCTCCCTCCCCAACTTTATTTTCTTTATGATGCAGCTCGTCCTTCTTCAGCATCTTTGCACTTCTTCACCTCGTATTTTTCTGGCGTACAATGTAATATAGCCCCTCAGCTCAGCATCAAAGATATTTTTAATGCATCTTTCAGTATTCACGCAGCACTCCGCATCACTTTTTCTCTGGGTCATCGGTTGAACAACTGCTGCTTGGCTACTTTAATGTTGCGATTCCATTCTATATCTACACCCACGTACAACTACGCAAGCCACCGTATGGTGCGTGGCGGACGGTAGACTGTACCAGTACATCTACATCTACATCTACATATATACTCCGCTAACCACCAAGCGGTGTGTGGCGGAGGGCACAATTCACGCCAGTCATATTTCCCCCCCCTCTGTTCCAATCGCGGATCGAGCGAGGGAAAAACGACTGTCTGAACGCCTCAGTATGAGCTCTAATTTCCCTTATCTTTCAATGGTTATCACTGCGTGATTTGAAAGTTTGTGGTAATAATATGTGCTCTACATCCTTGGTGAAGATCGGATTTCGGAACTCAGTGAGCAGTCCCTTCCGTTTAGCGCGACGTCTATCTGCAAGTGTGTCCCACTTCAAACTTACAATGACTCTCGCGTTGGCTAAATGTATCAGTCCCGAATCTTGCCGCTCTTCTTTGGACCTTCTTAATCTCTTGAATCAGATACAACTGGTAAGGGTCCCATACAGTACTCTAAGGCTGGACGAACTAGCGTGTTGTAAGCGATTCCCTTTGTTAAAGAACTGCATCGCTTCAGGATTCTACCAATAAACCGGAATCTAGAGTTCACATTGCCCGTTACTTGTGCAGTCTGATCATTCCATTTGAGATCATTTCGAATAGTCACGTCCAGATACCTGACGACTGTTACTGCTACCAAAAACTGGGCATTTACTTTGTACTCGTACATTAATCGGGATTTTCGCCTTATTATACGCAGCAAGTTACACTTACTAATATTGAGAAATAAGTGCCAGTCATTGCGCCACGCATTTATTTTCTGCAAATCCTCACTGATTTGTTCACAGCTTTCGTGTGATACTACTTTCCTGTCGAGTATAGCAAACAGTCTAATGCCGTTGTCAATACCATCAACCAGATCGTTTATGTAAATCGTAAAAAGCATCGGACCTATTACACACCTGAAGTTACGCTTGTTTCTGTTGAAGTCACCCCATTCAGAACGACATACTTCTCTCTGTCGGTTAGAAAACTTTCTATCCAACTACATATATCATCGGATAGACCGTAAGCGTGCAGTTTTTGGAGCAAGCGACAGTGCGGAACTGAGTCGAACGCCTTTCGAAAGTATAGACTATGACATCAAGCTGGAAGCCGGTATTTAGAGCATGTTATATATCATGCACAAAGAGGACCAGCTGTGTCTCGCATGACCGTTGTTTCCTAAAACCGTGCTGGGTTTTGCAGATGAGTTTCTCAGAGTATGAACACAAAGTATGTTCCATGATTCTACAACAAATCGATGTCAGTGAAATTGGCCGGTAATTATGTGCATACGATTTTCCTTTCCTGTTCCACTGGCAAATAGAGCGAGGGAAAAGCGATCGTCTATATGCCTCCGTACAACCCCTAACCTCTCTAATCTTCGAGATCATTATGCGAAATGTACGCTGGTGGCAGTAGAATCGTCCTGCAGTCAGCTTCAAATTCCGGTTCTCTAAATTTTCTCAGTAGTCCTTCTCGTAAAAACATTACCTCCCCTCCAATGATCCCCATTTGAGTTCCCGAGGCATGTCCATAATAACTGCGTGTTGTCCGAACAAACCGGTAACAAATCTAGGAAACCGCCTCTAGGTTGGTTCTATGGTTTCCTTTAATCCGACCTGGTGCGGATCCCAAACATTCGTATAGTACTCAGGACTGGGTCGCACTAGTGGCCTGTATATGGTCTCCACTACAGATGAACCACACTTTTCCAAAATTCCGCCAATAAACCGAAGTCGACCATTCGACTTCCCTACTAAGATCCTTATATGCTCGTTCCATTTCATACCTCCAGATATTTAATCGAAGCGACTGTGTCAAGCAGCACATTACGAATACTGTACCCGAACATTATGGGTTTGTCTGATTTGTTTTTCCTACTCATTTGCACTAACTCACATTTTTCTACTTTTAGAGCTAGCTGCCATTGATCGTGCCAACTAGAAATTTTGTCTAACTCTTCTTGTACACTTCTACAGTCACTCGACGACGAGACCTGCCCGTTCACCAGAGTCATCAGCCAACAGCTGCAGAACTCTGCTTTCTCTGTTCGCCAGATTATTTATGTATACAGAATACAACGGCTGTCCTGTCACACTTCCCTGGGACACTCGTGACGACACTCTTGTCACTGATGAAAAGTCTCCTTCGAAGGCAACATAGTGGTTTCTGTTACTTAAGACATCTTCGTGTCCCTCACAAATCTGGAAACGTGTTCCGTATGCTGGTGCCTTCGTTAACAGTCTGCAGTGTGGCATCGTGTCAAATGCTTTACGGAAATCAACCAATATGGAACCCACCTGTTGGCCTCCAACCATTTCACAGTGCAGGGTGTCCCAAAAAGAATGACTCGATTTTAAATAGAATTATTTATTAGGAAGAAGGGCTTAAAACCAATAAATTGCATACTAAATTACTCAGAAAAGACAGAAGTTTATAAAAATCCATCATAAATGTTCAATACGTCCTCCATTGACTGCACGCAGGACATCTAGCCGATAGCTGAATTCATTCCAAACTGTCAGTGATGCTACAGCAGCTGATATTCTGGTTTTTCGTTCATCAGTGTCACGAGGTAAGGGAGGAACTTAAACACATTGTTTAACATATCCATATAGGAATAAATCACATGGTGTTAAGTCAGGAGACCTAGGAGGCCCAGAGTCTAAAGCCTGGTCTCACGGTCCTGTACGACCTATCCAACATTGAGGCACATTGGCGTTGAAGAAACTGCACACGTTCTGGTGCCAGTTCGGTGGTGCTCCATCTTGCTGATAGATGAAATTGTCAGAGTCAAGTTGTGGGAATAACCATTTCCATAGCATTGCAAGATATGATTGTCCTGTTACGGTTTCTCCCTCAAAAAAGTAGTGTCCATAAACCTTGCTTTGCGAAACAGCACAAAAAACATTCACTTTTGATGAATCACATTCGTATTCAATTGGTTCATCAGGATTTTCGAGCCCCCATATACGCACATTATGACGGTGAACCTTACCGCTAATATGCCTCATCGCTGAATATCAATCGTGACATAAAAGTGTTATCTTCCATGTCCTCTAGAATAGCATTGCTAAAGTCCACTCGCTTCACTTTGTCAGTTTCTCGAAGAGCTTGTACCAGTTGTAATCGGTTTCGTTTGAGGGCTAAACGATGCCGTAACACACGCCACACTGTCGGGCTCTGCTCAGATGCTCGTCGGATTTGTTCCACTGTTTGTTCAGGAACGCGTGGCCGGACAGGACTTTTGCCTTTACAGAGGCACCCTGTTTCTTCAAACTGTTTATACCACCGTTGAATGTTCTTTGGTGATGGTGGTTTGGCACGAAATCGAATATGAAACGCCCGCTGAACTGCGATCACTGACTGAGTACGATTAAATTCAATAACACAACACTCCTTCCGTTGCGCGGACGCCATATAATGCGAGACTGGCTGCACTCCAGGTCAGCACTCGTAGCGACATCTAGCGGATGTTTTCTGAAACTGTAGACCATGCTGACTACATCTAGCGCTGTTTCAGTTGCCTAGTGACATTTGTCTCAATATTATTAAAAGTTAAAATGGGATTATTCTTTCTGGGACACCCTGTGTATCATGTGAGAAGAGGGCAAGCTAAGTTTCGCATGAGCGATGCTTTCCAAAACCGTGCTGATTTGTGGACAGAAGCTTTTCCCTCTTAAGGAATTTTGTTGTATTCGAACTGAGAATATGTTCAAGGATTCTGGAGCAAACCACTGTTAAAGGGTATTGGTCTGTAGTTTTGCGAGTCCGTTCTTTTAGCCATCTTACAAACAGGAGTCATCTTCGTTTTTTTCTAATCGCATGGGACTTTGCGCTGGGCGAGAGATTAGTGATAAATTCAAGCTACGTAAGGGGCCAATGCCGTAGAGCACTCTTTGTAAAACCGAGTTGGGATGCCATCCGGAACTGCGACTTATCTGCTTGCAACTGTTTCAGTTGTTTCTCTATGACAGGGATGCTTATCACAATGTCCTCCATAAGGGACAATTGAATCTGATTCATCTACTTGTACTTTGATTTTCTGGCTTAACCACATTAAGCAATGTCACAAAACTGTCTCTGTGAAGTGCATGGCTGAGGGTGTTTCTCATTGTACCAGTTATTTGGGCTTCTTCCCATTTCATATACGCTTTGAGCAGGGGAAGAGCAATTGTTTAAATTTGTCTAATCTTGTTCTGACGATCACTAAGGTAGTATATTACAAGATACATCATTTAAACTGGCACTTGAAACCTTGCAAGGAGGTTTACTCCAGATAGTTCGTCTGCTAGTGCAGTTTTTCCATGACATCTACCATGGGTCACCAAACCTGTGACCATTCCTGCTGCCCTTCTCTGTATATGTTCAATATCCTCTGTTAATCCTGTCTGGTATGGGTCATACACACTTGAGCAATATCGTAGGATGGGTCACACAAGTGATTTGTGAGTTATATACATTTCCCTAGTATTCTGCCAATGAACCAGTCTACCACCGGCTTTACCCAAGACTGAGCCTATGTGATAATTCCGTTTCATGGCCCTACAAAATGTTAGTGTCTGGTATTTGTATGTCACCAATTACAGCTGTGACTAGCTGAAGCTGATATTGTATTCATAGAGTACAAGGTTCAGTCGTTTTGTGATTGTTCTGGCGTAATATCAAGTGCTGGTACACGTTGGCCTGAAACGTGATACCAGAGAAAGCTGTGAGACGACGTCAGCCAATAATACGCTGATTAGAGCAGCACCATGACAGGAGCAGCCCCTATACAAAGAGAATAAAAGCGCCACTCCACGCTAGTCACGGCGTGGCAGTCATCGTGGGCCGCACCACCACCTCCTTCTGCCTCTGGGATTTGTTTCTGACCATCTATGGCCGCCCTATTGCCCTCACTCCCACCCTCAAGTACCTTGGCATCATCCTCGACCGCCGCCTTTCCTGGACTCCGCATCTCCAGACAGTCCATGCCAAGGCACGTAATCGTCTCTGTCTCCTCAAACTCCTCTCCAGTCGAACATGGGGATTAGACACATCCACTATCCTACATACCTGTAAGTCCCTCATCTGCCCCATCCTGTATGATGTCCACCCGGCTTGGATCTCTGCCCTCCCCCCCCCCCCCACCTACTACAAATCCCTCCAAATCCTTGAGCGCCATGCACTGCACCTCCCTTATCACATCCATCTCCTGTACCCCACGTGGATCCTCTATAATTTGATACCCTTCCCCCATCTCCTAATGTTCCTTGAACGAATACGGATCCTATACGTCTCATGCAAACTGGATCCTCCCCATCTTTTGGTTTCCCCCATCCTCTCCCACCCCAGCCTGCTGCTATGCCTATACCACAGTGTCCCACCTGGCCTCTATCTTCACACGCCAACCTCCCTCCCAGATAATGGCAAAATGTCCTTATGCCCCTCCTACCAGGTCTAATCCCCCCTTCCTCAGGGCTTCCTCTCTCCCTTCCTCTCCCCCTTCTCTTCTTTCTCCTTTTCCCCTGCCACCCACCTTCTTTCTCCTTTCCACCCCCCCCCCCCCCCCCAGGCTTCCGGCTCCTTTCCTTCCCTTCTCCCCTCCACCGCCCCCCTCCTCCCCTTCCCAGTTTCCCCCTCCTGTCTCTCCCCCCTCCCTTTTCTCCCCCGTACCCTTCACACGGTGGTAGGTTCCCCCTTTCGGTGCAGTGATTTTTAGCGTTTTTGTTGTGGTGTCAGTGTTTCTCCAGTGCTGTGTGCAGTGCTACGTTACATCGCCACCAACAGTGTTGCCAGTGCCACTCATTTGTGTTCCCACTGTGGCGCTTCTTCGTTTTCGCTTTGGTCTACAGTGCTCATTCTCCGCAAGTGTGTGTGGCTCTCATCTATATTTTTTAATCTACCTTTTATACTCATCTGTTTTTGTTATCGTTTTTTCACCCATTTTTACCATTCTCGTTTATGACTTCTTTTCTCAGGTGCTTATGTTTTTTGTAACTCTCTTGGCTGAAGAGCGGTGTATTGTGCCACTGCCAGCCCGCCCCATTATGGGTTGGTTGGTTTGAGGATTAAAGGGACCAAACTGCAGAGGTCATCGGTCCCCCCATTATGGGGCATGAAATAACAATAAAGGAAAAAAAAAACTAGCCGCGGCCTCACTACAAAACGAGCCATGACTACTGAGAGTGTTATTTGCTTGCATGGAAATTGTATATACCGAAGGTCATTGATTATTTGCATGTCGCCATTTGGTTGTGACACCTCATTGTAAATCCGCTAAGTTTAGTATTGTCAACTCAATTTACTGTAATAAACGCCATTAATATCATTTGCTTGAACTGTTGTCTAGCTTTCTGAGAAAACAGCTTAGACGAGTGGGCCAGATACGACATTTTGACGACGAGGATTCATAAACCAACCCTGCGCCTCAAGGCCACAGGATTTTCTTTTGTGTTTTGTTGGCGCCTTAATCGTCTCTTGTCTTTCCTTTGCAGTGGTGTTTACTTACTTTAACAGTCTCTTTTTGTGCTTTTGCTAATAATTATTTTCAGGTGGGCATTGCAGAAATTTTCTTTGCTTTTGTACTTATTTTTTTCGCTTGCCTTGTCTGTTTCTTGCATTTGTCTCTTCCAACATGACAACCCCACCTACCCAACCCCTGCTCAGGCGCCAAAGCTGCCAGCGTTAGATGCAACACAGCTAATGGAGATGTTTCAGCTCCAGACTCAGGAAAGTTCTTCATTGCTTAACACAGTGTAGCAGCTACTGGCCTACGCTGCACTCCCAACGGATCAAGCACCAGCTACAGCAATACCTACAGCTATACAGCCTTATCGCCAGTTTCGTGAACAAGAAGAGGAATGGCTCGAGCGGTTGCAACAGCTTGAAGCCCACGTAACTTCTCCCAACATACCAGTTACTGTGAAAACCATGACTTTCTCTCAACGGTAGGAAGTACAGTGTTCAGACTAACCCAGAAACTGTTCCCTAACGCCACTTTGAGTGAACTTTCGTATGAACAGGTTGTAGATTCGATAACTAACTATTATGACCAACATGTGAATCTGGTAGCAGCTAGGTATCAATTCTTTAATTGTAAAAAACGGTAAGAACAAACTTACCATGAGTGCGTAATAGATTTACAGGGTATGACGAGGAAATGCAAATTCAAATGTGCTTGTGGTACTTTATATTCAGATGAAATGTTGCATCATGCGATTGTGTACAATGTACCTTATTTCAAACTCAGAAGACAGATTTTGAAACAGTCCGATCTATCGTTTCTGCGGGTAGTGCAAACACTAGTTCAGTATGATTCAGGTGCCCTGTCAGCCAATAAATTGGAGCAGCCAGCAATTAGTCAGGTTGGGTCTCTTGTTTGCAACCGGCTAAATCAGCAGCAGCTTGCGCTCGCCACGCCGCGTAAACACCTCTCCAGGCCACGTAAGCAGCTTGCTAAACAGGCGGCTAAACAAGCGAACAGAATTACGTCTTGCCCTCAGTGTTATTCACGGCACAAACGCCAAGACTGCCCCGCCCGACAAGCTCAGTGATACGCTAGTGGCAGGAAACGACATGTACAATTCGTAATTTGCAATGGAACAAACAGAAGAATTCGGCCCATTCACAAAAATCTAGTCACGAGGCACATGTCATTAAAGCAGTCTATTAAAAGTCCGCAACAGGCATTAGCAAAACTGGCAAGCTACAGTTTCTTCAGTGATACATCAGTCCAACAAACTTTTGTTCATTTACTTCTTTGTGGGAAACAAGTGAAATTTCAGCTGGACACGGATGCCTCTGTCACATTGCTAAATCGTTTAACATATGAAGTGTTAGGCTCCCCACGCCAGGCTAAGACTAGCACGCAACTGACAGCTTATAATGGACAAGACATTCCCGTTCTAGGAAAATGTACTTTACCTGCCATGTATCGCTTGCATATGTGAACAGTAACTTTTGAAGTGCTGCAATCACGCGATTGTGCGAACATGTTTGGTCTTGATTCATTTGATTGTTTGGCTTTAACATGCAGGACAATGTGTTGTCAATGTCTGCATTCCATGGACAAGACAGTGTAGCTAACTTGCTAAAAGAATTCCCGGAAATCTTTTCTGAAGATTTAGGCAAGGCTAACAATTTTGTTGAACGCATTACCCTGAAAGAGAATACTCAGCCGAAATTTTGCCGGACCAGAGCTGTTACCATTGCATTACGGGACAAAGTGGCTGCTAAATTAAAGACTTGCAAGATAGCAGAGCTATTGCGCTCATATAGCTAGTCAATGGGTGAGTCCACTGGTTTTGCTCCCCAAACCTTCAGGTCGCATTCGCCTCTCTGTTGACTGTAAGTCTACAGTCAGCCCACAAACTGTGATTGATGCTTATCCATTGCCACGCCCAGAGGATCTCATGGACAGATTAGGCGCGGGTTGCCACTTGCTATTCGGACCACGCGTATCTTCACATACCGCTAGATGAAGAATCTCAAAAAGTGTGTGTAGTGAATACTGACTTGATCTTATTTGAGTATTTGCGTTTACCTTTTGGCAGTGCTTCCGCACCTGGCATTTTCCATCGGTATTTCGAACAACTGACCGCGAAAGTACCAAACTGTTCAAACTATTTGGACGATATTGTCGTAGCAGGTCGTACACCGGAAGAACACCTTGTAAGTTTACATGCTTTGTTTCGTGTGTTATCTGCTGCAGGACTAAAGTGTAGACTGGACAAGTGTGATTTTTGTAAACCTGAGTTGCAATATCTTGGTCATGTCATAAACAGTCAAACTGTACATCCTCTTCAGTCGAATTTATTAGCCATACGAGATTTGCCAGTTCCTCGCAATATCTGTCACAGAATTTCAGTCAGTCTTAGGGAAAATGAATTATTATATTCGGTTCATACCGAATGCTGCGCAAATCACAGCTCCATTGCATCGCTTGCGTCGCAAGAATTTCCCCTTTGTTTGGACAGATGAGTGCCAAGTATCGTTTCAAACACTTGAAGATGCATTGCTCAGTGATCGACCCTTGGTTCACTTTGATCCTGACAAACCAGATGTATTGCACGTTGACGCTTCCTCTTACGAAATCGATGCAGTGATTTCGCACAGAATTGGTGATAAAGACAGGCCTATTGCTTTCGCATAAAAAATGTTGTCCAAAGCTCAGTGTAACTATTCACAAATTGAGAAAGAGGCATTGGCTATTGTGTATGGTGTTACGATATTCCACCTCTATCTGTACAGCAGAAAATTCTACTTAGTAACGGATCACAAGCCTTTGCAGTCCTTCTTTCATCAGACGAAACTGGTGCCTGTACAAACTGCTCAAAAATTGCGAAGATGGGCTTTGTTGTTGTCTCTATACCAGTACGAGATTGAGTATCGTCCGACAGCTCAACACGGTAATGCGGACGCACTTTCATGTCTGCCGATTGGCCGTGACACAGACTTTGACGCTTCTGCTGCATCTTTTTGTCACATCGATGCTCAGGATTCTGAATTGCTTCAATGCTTTCCGCTGAACTACAGGAAAATTGCACAGGTTGAGAGGTGGCATGAGCCCCCCCCCCCCCCTCATATTTCTTCATATTTCTATCGTACTCTGAGTAATTCGATTTTCCTCTCTAATTGCATGCGGTGAAAAGTCGCTATTCCTTCACACGCGGACTTCCCACGTAGCGTCTCTCGTCACCCGGGTGGCCTGGTGACAGGCGGGTTCTACTGATCGTGAAAGGGTTAAGCTGGCGGGTGTGAGGGAGTCGAGTGGATGCTTTCCAGATGCCGCCATTGTCATAAAAGCGGCGGCGACACGCCCACAGGGGCCTGACGGAGCAGCTGGGCTAGAGATTCCGTTACTTCACAGAAACTTAGTGAAAACACTTTCTGGCGGGCTACTAGCGAGGCGTGGGAATGACTTGTGTTCCCAGGCAGTCTTGGCGGGCAAATTCTCGCGTTTTCTGCAAAATCATAACTGTGATTGGCTTGCTCAGGGAATAGCTCCGTGACGTAGCAAAATCGGCGCAGAAATTGGCGCCAAGTATCTCCATTGGTGGAACAGTACTGCGTCGGCAATAGAGGGGAATTTTCCGCCGGTTTTCGAGTTGCTGATTGGAACGTTTAACCACGACCACTGTCGTGGGGGCGGGAATGTTCTGTGTTCAGCTTGTATGGGTGCTCTTGAGAGAGTCGGCTCTCGGCTTTCGGTCAGGGTAGGTTACAAGACTGAGCTCTCGCTGCTCTGGACACCCTGCCTTCCGTTAGCTGTCTAATATACTTTCATTTAATTGTAACTGTTTGACGAAGTTGCTGAAGTTTCGACTTCAATGTAACTTTCCGAGTACAGTTGGCAATTGAGCGTTCTGCGTACAAGCGGCCTGTGTTGTCCGTCTTGAGCAGTTTTGGCTAAAGTTGACTGTACCGGAGTTACTGTGTGACTTCTCTTGTTAAAATCACTCACTGTACCGTCAGTGCCGGCCGCGGTGGTCTAGCGGTTCTAGGCGCTCAGTCAGGAATCGCGCGACTGCTACGGTCGCAGGTTCGAATCCTGCCTCAGGCATGGATGTGTGTGATGTCCTTAGGTTAGTTAGGTTTAAGGGACTTATGACCACAGATGTTGAGTCCCATAGTGCTCAGAGCCATTTGAACCATTTTGTACCGTCAGTGATTGTGTAGTGAGCTTTCTTCGTCTCCCTCAGAGGCGTATTTTTGTTGCTAGGAAGTCTTTAGTGTGGAACAACCAGACCTGGAGAATTTGTTTCAGGCTATACTCACGACATTATCATGACGAAGACGGGACGTTGAAGCAACCAGCCATCACCTTCGGTATGCCAGATCGTGCCCTTGCAGTTGAGAAGACAGCTTGGTAATGTACGTCCGCAGCACCAGAAAATCAAGGAATTTTGCTAGGTGATAATCAGAGCTCAGCAGAGCGCGCCTGTTCGTCTTTTCTAACTTTGTTCTGTCTTGGGCGTTCATTGTCTGAGTTATCACTACTGTAGCAGCAATTAATGTTCGGTTGGCTGGGTGTTTCTCTTAAGATTTGAGTTGCAAGGAATTGGCTCCACATACCACTTGGTCATAAATGTCACAATCTAGTTTATGGACAACTTCACCTTCACAGCATTTATTTGAGTATCCAATTTGATATATTGTAAATGTTTCATGTGTTTTGTTTATTATTTTGAGGTTAGTCATAATAAATCAAATTGTTATTTTGGACAGAACTTTCATTCTGTTAATCGGTAGAGCAACCCTTTCATTTCTCACTACGTTAATGAAACTTTCCTTTACCTAATTAATTTCTATCCAATTAAATTATTGCAGGTGCCAAACTCTTTTCTACTCCACTTGCAGGGTCGATTACAGTCAGTTCGCGTTTCTTCTTAATGCATGTGCAACAGCAAAAGTCGGAGTTAGAAAAGGGAGGGGGGCCTTAGAGCATCATCATTTCCATATGAAGATTCAAGAATAATTTATTGCTAAATACACTGCTAGCTCCGGCACCTAGCTAGGTCGCGGAAGCTGATAAAGATTTGAACATTTTGCTAACATACATTCGCACATCTTGGCCTCGTACCTTGCATAGCATAAAGAACTCTGTAGTACGCTGATACTTTGTACGTCGGCGTAGCCTCGCTATACAGAAAGGTGTGATTCTTGTTCAGAATGACAGTGGACAGCCACGTTTGTTGATCCCTAAAGCCTTGCAAAAGAAAGTGTTGCAGTTGCTTCACCAAGGACGCTGTGGAATTGTTTGTACGAAACGATTAGCGCTTCGACACTTTACTTGGCAGGGTATGGACGCCCAAATAGAACAGATGACGTCACAGAGTCACGTATGTGCGGAAAATCAGTCCGCTCTGCCGCAACAGTTCTCTGCTTGTCGCAATCACCAAGGCAACATGTGCACATAGACTTTCCGGGACCTTATTGGAACACTCGTTAGTTGACTGTGGTTGACTCGTAGGATAAGTTTTCTTTTGCTGTTCCAGTGAACTCGACAACGTCACGTAGCGCAATTCAGGTGTTGTCCTATATTTCTTGCCTCGAAGGTTTACTTGAAGTCATAGTGTCGGACAACGGCCCTCAGTTCACGTCAAATGTATGTGGAACATTCTGTGAACGCAATGGCATACAGCATCTAACTAGTGCCCTGTTCCATACACAGTCAAATGCCGAAGCCGAACGTTTTGTCAGAACTTTCGAGCAGCAGATGGCCAAACTTCGCTCCACACACACCAGGGCACTGCAACTGTTCTTCGCCTCCTGTCGTTCGCACCCACGAGATGGACCATCGCTGGCGGAACTGCTTCACGGCCGCCGCCATCGGACACTGCTCCTCCTGCTCCATCCTCCTCAGCCTCCGGCGCCGAAGGAAGGCCGCGTGTATCGCTTCGTGCCGCATGATATCGTCTTTTACAGGGTTTTTAGCGGCAGCAGATGGTGGGCGCGAGGCGAGATCGTCCTCCGACTTGGCGCTTGCATGTATCTCATATAGGTCCAGGCGGGATGCAGCGCCGATATCACAATCAGCTTCGCCACTTGAGAGTTGGCAATACTCTCTTAGGATGTAAAGGTTGGCTACAGCGCGCATACACGACCTCTGGAATCTAAGATATTGTTGTCGCGCCTCGCAGCGCACGGATTAACTAGTGGCAGTTTAGTAGCCAGTGTAGGAGCCCGCCTGCTGTGGTGCGCACGTGTGTTGGGCGAGGGGTCGTCGCCGAGCTGCCTCACTGCTGTGTCCGCCAGCAGCGACACAGGATTTGGTAATTAGTTGATATTTTTTTATAATTTGCAGCGAGCTTAATAATGTCAAGAAAACGGTTTGTGTATGTGCGTAGCAGCAGACCGTAATTTTGATAATGATTGGAGTTGAATTCTTAAGGGGAAACCATTGTTAGATTAAGTACTGATTTTTGTCGTTGATTTCTTTTGTAACTGTCAGGGAATTGTTTCACTATGTATTCAATTGAGAAGTATTTCAGTCTGTCTCAAGAGTTTGATTAATTTGTAATATTGCTTTAATGCCACTGGAGGCAGATTTACAAACGAAGCGATTGTTCAAAGAGCTTCTAGTGTTTTGTTAATTGAATGAGAAGGAATCGCTTTCAGAATATAGTTTTTTGTTTGGGTTATCATTTATCGAGTTTAGATTTGACCAAACCCTTTCTCAGTTGCGAGCTCTATCTTCTCATCTCCTGTTTTCTACTGAAAATCTCGTGCTTGTACTCTTGTTAACTTTACTATTACAGAGATCGCCAAAACTTTATTCATTTTTATTGGTCCTGTGCGCAACAAATAACTTACTTGGTCTTTCTGCTGCCACTGCTTGATCTGCTGCATTCCCTTATTTAACAAAAACATAAAAAAACCTATTATTCATGCTGCGTGCAATGCATGTTCTGTATGGCGGCTCCTGCTGTTGCTGCTGCTGCTGCTTACTACAACTACATACTATTCAAGAGAAAGGGTTTGGTCAAATCTAAACTCGATAAATGATAACCCAAACAAAAAACTATATTCTGAAAGCGATTCCTTCTCATTCAATTAACAAAACACTAGAAGCTCTTTGAACAATCGCTTCGTTTGTAAATCTGCCTCCAGTGGCATTAAAGCAATATTACAAATTAATCAAACTCTTGAGACAGACTGAAATACTTCTCAATTGAATACATAGTGAAACAATTCCCTGACAGTTACAAAAGAAATCAACGACAAAAATCAGTACTTAATCTAACAATGGTTTCCCCTTAAGAATTCAACTCCAATCATTATCAAAATTACGGTCTGCTGCTACGCACATACACAAACCGTTTTCTTGAAATTATTAAGCTCGCTGCAAATTATAAAAAAATATCAACTAATTACCAAATCCTGTGTCGCTGCTGGCGGACACAGCAGTGCGGCAGCTCGGCGACGACCCCTCGCCCAACACACGTGCGCACCACAGCAGGCGGGCTCCTACACTGGCTACTAAACTGCCACTAGTTAATCCGTGCGCTGCGAGGCGCGACAACAATATCTTAGATTCCAGAGCTTGTGTATGCGCGTCGTAGCCAACCTTTACATCCTAAGAGAGTATTGCCAACTCTCACACTGTCATGTGCACGGTGATCTTTCTGTGTCTCTTCCCCCAGATTCACGAATCCCGAGGACAGTTCGGCCACAGCAGCCGCCATAGGGTGTCATCACGACACCGTGGGACGACCCCATGGAGACGGAGCCTTCGCCCCCTCCGGCCCCTCTCGTCCTACCGACGGAAATGGACCCGCCCACACCGCAGCAACCGTCGCCTTTCACATCTGGTTCTTGGCCTGTAGAGGTGGACGCGAACCCTTCTGGTCGTTTTCCTGGGGACGTTACCGCTAGAGCGAGGGCCGGATGGCGGGGAACGACCGGAAACTTGACGTCGCCTTCAGCCACAGCTTCCGGTCCAGCGCCGTGTCCACCCGCCGTTCTGGCGCTTCCTACTCGACGTCCGTCGTTTTGGGGGGAGGGGGGGGGAGGAGTCTTCCGGAGTAACATCAAGCGCTTGGCACTTCGGCCTGAAATGTAATACCAGAGAGCCAATAGTACGCTGACTAGGGCCTCACCACGACAGAAGCCGCCCCTATACGAAGAGAATATAGGCGCCGCTCCGCGTTAGCCGCGGTCTCCACATCGTGACTCTGCAGCGGATACAGAACCGTGCCCTGAAGACTGCTATGCATCTTCCGAGGCGCTTCTCGACGCGCCAACTCCACGAGGACACCGGGATCCTGCCGCTCCGAGACAGGTTCCGCGCCCTCGCCAGAAAGCTCTACAAGAAGACGGGACGCTCCCGCAACCGGCTCATCCGTGGACTGGGCCAACAAACTCATCACAGGCCAACCACGCGTTGGCCTGAGCTGCTGAGGGATTAAGTTTTACTAATCCCCCACCAGAGTGTGTCTTTCTCTTTTCCAGGTTACACCAGCTAGGACCAATCAACAAGAGTGGTATCACATTCTTTCTTTTACAGGAACCGAAGGGGTTACAAATTTTATCTACACTGCACCACCTCGAGCCAAGGATAGGGTCGTCTTTTTCAACGTCAGCGTCAGCGTAGCCGCGGTCTCACTAGGATACGAGCCGTGACTAGTGAACAGCGTTATCTGCTTGCTTGGAAATTGTAAACAGGGTGAAAAGTATTTAAACCGACAAACTCTGGGATGCTGTAGGGGACATCAAAACAAATATTTTTCCCTAATGTCAATTTTTCCTATGAGGATTATTTAAACCGGTGGAGGCTATATTACGCTCTTCAGTTGTTAGAGGCCTTATTACGATCTTCAGTTGTAGGCAGCTGCTGTCCACCAGTGTAATAGTGCATTGTCTGTTTACTAATGGAGCGATACACCTTGAGTGAGTACACTGATATGGTTGGTGCGTAATACGTAGCGTACCACAACGGACGAGCTGCACAGCGGGTTTATCAACAATAATATCCTAATCGCCGTATCCCGCATCATACGACCTTTGCTGGTGTGTACCAACGTCTGCGTGAGACCGGGTCATTTAGCAGATTACCTGGACAGGGACGCCGTCGCACGGTAAGAACGTTGCACTTTGAGGAAGCTGTCTTGCAGCATGTGGAGCGGGATCCTTCAATCAGCACTCGTGCAATTGCACATAACATGGGGACGAATCAGACGAATGTAATAACAGTCCTCCGAGAGCAATTGTTACGCCCTGGAACCAGTTGATTATCCACCCAGAGCACAGTTTTTGCAGTGGTACCTGGAACAGTGTGAAACGCATCCTACATTTCCATCCTACGTGTTATTTACCGATGAAGCAACGTTCGGGCGTGATGGAGTCTTCAACATGCCCAGTTCTCATGTTTGGAGTGAGGATAACCCACATGCCACAGTTACTAGCGCTCATCAAGTGCGGTTCTTCGTTAATGTGTGGGTCGGTGTTGTTGGGGACTGTTTAATTGCGCCGTATCTGCTACCTAGGCCATTAAATGGCAGGCAGTATTACAATTTTTTCGGCAGAGCATTGCCAGAATTGCTGGAAGTCGTCCCGCTCCCTACAAGACAACGCATGTGGTTCCAACATGACGGGGCGCCGGCACATTTCAGTCGTCGTGTGCGTCGATTCCTGGACTGACGGTTCCCAGAAACGTGGATTGGCAGAGGTAGTCCTGCTCGATCGCCGGATATGTCCTCTCTGGACTTTTTTGTGTGGGGAGAGATGCGCAACCTTGTTTACGTAACTCCAACTCCTGAATAGAAAAGTGTCTGTTGGTTTAATTAATTTGCCGCCGGAGAAATCTTCCTCTACCAGTTTAAATACTCCTCATAGGAAAAAATGACATTAGGGGAAAATATTTGTTTTGATGTTCCCTACAAACTCCCAGAGTTTGTCGGTTTAAATACTTTTCACCCTGTATATCGAAGGACATTGATTATTTGCGTGTCGCCATTTGCTTGGACACCACATTGTAAATCCGCTAAGTTTAGTATTGTCAATTCAGTTTTACTGTGGTAAGCTCCATTAATATGATTTGCTTGAATTGTTGTCTGGCTATCGGAGAAAACAGCTTCGTAGACACCCTATATTAGACGAGTGGGCAGGACACGACATGAATTACATTGTTTTATATTTCTAAACGCTTTAAGCAAGATACTAATCTTTGTGAGATCTGGTCACTCACAATGGGGCAGGATACAGTTACGATTGTACATGGGACCGTAATCAGTTTCTCTCTGTTGCACAACTAATACGTAAATTTTATTTAAAGAAATTAAAATTTTAAAACAATCTCTTTAAAAAACACAGTTGACTGTAAGACGGCTGAAGGCCTTAGACAGAAAAAAATCCACAATTTTAAGGCCGAAGGCCACCAACAATAACTCAAACAACAAACAACTGAAGGCCTGAATTAGAAGTCAGAAGAACAACTCCAAATACCATATATTAAGATAAATACTTCATTTTAAAACAAATTGTAACACGGCTGAAGGCCTTATTATGAAAGAACTGAAACTATTACTTGGCTTGAAGGCCACACACAACTTCAAATCACAAACGGCTGAAGGCCAGAATTAGAAGTCAGAAGAACAATTCCAAATAGCACACATTTCAACAAATACTTGGTTTTTAAAACAAGTTTGCTTTGAAAAAACACTTTTTGTAACACAGCTGAAGGCCTTGTCACCAAAGAAGTGAAATTATTGCTCGGCTGAAGGCCACACCAAGAATAATTAGAAAATTACAAATATCCTTAAAACAAACATTACAATCTAAGAAATCAGGACAAGCGGTTCTCAGCAAGTGCTCCAAGAGCCGACCTGGGAACGTAACTCAAACATAAGGTAAGGTGATACAGGCAGCCAAGAGTTGTATTCACGTAACAGGATGGCAACTCAAACTAGGGGCAACTAAAGCGCCGACCGACCGACTAACCAATCCGCCTAACGTCCCATCACCGGTACAACGATGGAATATTTTTACGCAAGTGCGAAGAGACAGACAGCACTATGTCTTCAGAGAACACCCAAGGCCGAAGGAAACACTAGAACTCAGGTAGACCTCCAAAAAAAATATGCTCACAACGGAACCTCCCCATCGCACCACACTCAGATTTAGTTATAAGTTGGCACAGTGGATAGGCCTTGAAAAACTGAACACAGATCAATCGAGAAAACAGGAAGAAGTTGTGTGAAACTATGAAAAAAATAAGCCAAATATACAAACTGAGTAGTCCATGCGCAAGATATGCAACATTAAGGAGAGTGTGAGCTGAGGAGCGCCGTGGTCCCGTGGTTAGCGTGAGCAGCTGCGGAACGAGAGGTCCTTGGTTCAAGTTTTCCCGCGAGTGAAAAGTTTGCTTTCCTTATTTTCGCAAAGTTATGATCTAATGGGAACCGAAAACATTTGATCGCAAGGTCATAGATCAACCGATTCCTCCACAGGAAAACACGTCTGATATATTCTATACGACACTGGTGATGGCATGTGCGTCACATGACAGGAATATGTTGTCGACCCACCTAACTTGTACACTTGGCGAATGGGTAAAAAGATTCTTCTACCTTGCCCGATTTAGGTTTTCTTGTAGATGTGATAATCACTTCCAAAAAAGTGATGAAAACATAAAGAGTTTGTCACATAAACTGCAACAAATGAATGCAACAGTTTCACAGTCGCACAGGTTTCCCTGTGCTCTGTTAAACATATGTTTTTAACGTTTTCAAATTTTTCCGTGCGTAGACCGTCAAATCCTGCATATGTCCAAGCAAATCTGAACATGTCCTGGAATTTTGGAGAGCGAAGTTGATTATGTGTGAGTGCCTAAACTTTGATAATTGTCTGAAAATAAAATATTAAACTTTTCACTCGAGGGAAGACTTGAACCAAGGACCTCTCGTTACGCAGCTGCTCACGCTAACCACGGGACCACGGCGCTCCTGATCACACAATGTCCTTAATGTTGCCTATCTTGCTCATGGACTGCTCATGTATATTTTGCTTATTTTTTTCATAGTTCCACAAAACTTCTTCCTGTTTTCTCGATTGATCTGTGTTCGGTTTTTCAAGGCCTATCCACTGTGCCAACTTATAACTAAATCCGAGGGGGCTGCGATGGGGAGGTTCCCTTGTCAGTACAATACAAGAGGCTGTCGAACTACACGCCATGTCAGACAGCATCAACACGACGAGGAAAGGTACACTGCCAGAAAAGTACGCCAACCTCCAGGGCAGGTGACCGGGGCGTTAGCGGCCACAAGGCAGAAAATACCGCTGGTTGCACTTCACTGATAAGAATAATACTAAATTCAATGATGAATAACAAATAGAGAGAGGTGTATGCAATGTTTCACCACCTCATTCGTTGCCGCCAGGCTCAGCGGCCCTGGGAGCAAGAACCCGCCGACCAGAGGCGAGATCTCAGAATAGTCGAGGTTGCGTTAGCAGTTAAATCTTCACACAGCTTAAACGTCCAGGGTTCAGTGTGCAACGAAGTCGTCGCTCTCGCAGCTACCCTTCCTCTATTCGGCTGTGGCAGGACGCCGCCGGCGGGCCCGCCTTGCCCTTGCGCTGCACGGACCCGCTCTCTGCTGCGCCCCCAACCGACCTGATGTCCATTCGCAACCCACACTCCACACAACGCGACCCGGAAATACTAGCGGACGCTCCAGAGATAGTAGCACAGTACTCGTATCGACGAGCGATGCTGCTCCCACTCACAGGCAGGCAAGCCAGCAACTTGGTGACGCCAGTAAATCGAAGAAGAAACGAGATGCCATAACCGAAATGCCAAGATGCCGAGCAATAAGCAGTATGAACACGAGCCGCGCACGGCTCGCTTTGTACAACTTTCGAATATTGTCAATATGTGACCGTATGTTTGTGCAGCTTGTTTCGGGCAGTTCTTCATTACAGAGAACTTCATAGTCTGTCAAAAATCTGAGCTTACTATTAACATTGTCTGCAAGGTCTTTAATATACGAGTACAACTGGAACAGCAAGAATCCCAGCACGCTTGGGGGGGGGGGGGGGGCACACCTGAAGTTATTTCTAAATCCTTCGATGACTCTTCATTCCGGATAGATAGCTTGCTGCATCCTCCCTAGCAAGAAATCCTCAATCCAGTCACAAATTTCGTCTGATACTCGGTTTGATCGTATTTTTGATAATAAGCGTTGGTGTGGTACTGAGCGAAATGCTTCCTGGATGTCATGCGAGAAAAGTGCGAGTTGCATTTCGCATGATCGATGTTTTCGGAATCGATGCTGGTTGACATGGAGGAGGTAATTGTGTTAGAAATAACACATTACATTAGACCTCCGAATATCTTCTAAAATTCGACAACAAATTGATATGAATGTTATTAGACGGTAGTTTTGTAGATCACTTCTACCATCCTTCTTGTAGATGGGTGTCGGCCGTGCTTTCACCCAACTACTGGGTACCGTTTTTCGGTCGAGGAATCTGCGTAAGGTTACGATTACATGTGGGGATACGAGCACCTCAGTCGCAGTTTCATTATGCCCGTAGCATCTGATAGCGGGTTCACCAGATCTTTGGACTTTGTTCAGTTTTAACGATTTCAGCTGTTTCTCAGCGCCACTGACACTAACACTTACTTCACTCATCTTTTCAGTGGTACGAGGATTGAATTGGAGCAATTTTCCCGGGCTTTCCTTTGTAAAGAAATATTTGAAAACGGAGTTAAGCAATCGAGCTTTTACTAAGCAACCATCAGTTTCGATTCCAACATGTTCAGTAAGAGTCTGGATACTAACTTTGGTGCCATTAACAGAAATTCTTTTTGTTTTGAAAGAGATCCTTCGATAATCGTCAGCTACGGTAGTCGTCGAAGGCTTCATGCATTGCCCTCTTGACAGCCAAATGCGTTTCATTCAGTTCTCTCTGTTTATAGCTCTATGCTTAATATTACACCTTTTCTGTAGTAGTCCCTGTTGCCTTAGAAGTTTCTTTTCAGTGTCTGTATACCACGAAATGTCCCTCTGATGTTGACTAGTCTCATATTTATCAACTACTTGGTCAACTAATCTTCTAAGACTGTGCAACTGTACTTCCACATGCTGCTCTCCAGAGTATAATGTTTCGAGTTTTTTATTGAGTGTTAACACTGAGGTCACTTTTTACTTGTTTTAGTAACCCTTAGTACTTTGGCAGTAATCTCATGGTCACTGATAAAAGTTACGATGTGGTAATCCTCAATGAGGAGAGGTCTTTTTTTCCCTGATATGTAATATATTTCCGTAATGAGTGGGTTTGCGAATAATCTGTTCTAGGTAGTTCTCAGAAAAGGCATTTAATAACGTTTCGCAGGACGTTTTGTCACTCCCATCGCCTACTATATCGTAATTTTCGCAATTGATTGTTGGATGATTAAAGTCTCCTCACGTGCAGGCCAACCTATGTATTCTCTAAATTTGTCGGTTACATCTGGAGATGAGTCTGGTGGTCGGTAGAAGGATCCGATTATAAACTTACGTTCGCCCTTGACACTGAGTCTTGCACAGAGAATCTTGCATCCAATTCCAATAGCTACCTGGGTCGATGTGAGTTTCTTGCCTACTGTGACGAAAACACTAGCCTATCCTTTCGATATACATTTAGAGTTTTGCCCAAAAATCTCACTGCTATCAGTTTAGGGTTTTGACCAGTTTTCTACACTTAGGACTGAGTTTCATTGCTTTTTAGGAGCACTTCAAACTCTGGCTTCTAGCTGTGACTGCTTCGTCAGTTAATCCCTAGGATTTTCATTCTTTCACCTGTAGGTGCATTTCTTTGGATCTTATTCTGACAGTTTCGGATCCCCTGCAGCTATTGGTAATTTTCCTAATCTTTATGTGCTCTCCACACACAGTCAGCCACCTGAAGTGTGTGCTCACCTGACCCACTTAAGGGAACGCCACAGTTCTCAACGGTATGGTACATGTCCAGGCATCGCAGCCCAGCTTGTCGCAGAATCTCTGAAGACTCTGGATCAATCCTTCCACTCGACTCAGAACGAGGGGGAATGGATCAGGTCTGACAACAATGGTGTAGTTTGTGAGCTGAGCTGAAACGCAGTGAGCAGGGTTGGTTTTCTCATCCTTCCCTGCCAGTCGCTGGATTGATCCGAGTATGTCCTCGGAGCCCAGACGAGAGGTATCACTTGTTTCAATATGCACGACAATCTGCAATTGGCTGCACCCGTTCCCTCAGTAGCTGCTGGAAAAGCGTCTTCAATATGTTGAATAAGAACCAAGGCATAGACACTGTATGTACCTGGTGTTCCTTTCCATTCCTTACTGTCAGTATTCAGCGTACGTTCAAAGTGAGGAAGCCTAAAAAAGGACCACATAAAGTAAGCAGAACATTGAAATCTCAGATGTCTAAAAATGAATATCACACTCCTAATGGAAGAGCAGTTTGTTACAATATGTATTCAGCACTCACTACATGAATACATACATGTATGTATTCAATTTCACTACATCACATACATATTGCAACAAACTGCTCTTGCTTCAGAAGTATGATATTGATTTTTACACATTTTATATTTCGATGTTCTTCTTATTTTATGTGGGCACATAATCCTACCTTTTATTAGGCTTCCTTTCTCCTCTTTTTATAGTTATTTCCAACGTTAGTTTTCGTTGTATGGAACCGATCCTATGGTTTTTAATGTATTTTATATTATGATACTATCATAACCTCTACGTCATGAAGTACTTGATGTTCCCAATACTGGTTGATATATTTTAAATGCAGTTGATATTTGCTTGGCGTCCTTTTACGTATAGTATATTGGTTTTTACTTAAAATAAAAAAATCTTTTCGTACAAATAGTGAAGTCTGGCTTCTGTGTGTCTAGAAGCAGCTTTCAGACACTGATGATTTACGATATGAGGCATTTCTTATACCTGGTACGTCAGCAATGGATCAAGTATTCTGTTTCATTTGTTGTTGTTGTTGTGGTATTCAGTCCGAAGACTGGTTTGATGCAACTCTCCGTGCTACTCTATCCTGTGCAAGCTTCTTCATCTCCCAGTTCCTACTATTAGTGGAATTTTGTACGTACTTCATATATATTTTTGCTAATATAATGTGTAAAAGAACGTAGTTTGTCCGGTGATATGCCATGTACTGTATACAATATTTTATGTCCATTTGTATGCCCTTAATGTATTCTTTGATCACTGTTTTTATACATGACGTCAACTAAACCTGGCACGCCAGCAATATATGTAACGTGTCTATTGCCTATATGTGCTATTGAGAGTCTTAAAGTCTTTGGATGAATACGTATCTGTGACAACAAGTTACCAGCTGCTGTCAGTTATCATGTTGTTGAACATAGAGCAAAGTTCGGAATTCGATCTTAAAAGGTGCCACTGTAGTGTGGATCCTTTGGTAAAATGACGGAATATGGCTACTTTTTACTTGTAATTACGAGTGATTTGTAAATGACACGAAATACAGATGTCACAAATGCAGGTATTAAATTTCTACAGTAATATTTTATCTTAATATGAGGTGTATAAAGTGTTATTTATATATGGCAATGTATGCAGACAGTGTAGTGTTTTTCCGTGTTGGTTTTACAGGTGCTTGGCAATGACGCTTAATCGAAAATGGCTTATCGCACGATTAAATAAATATCGCGTTACAACCTACTAGGGACCATGTTTTCGTTTACAGAGAATTGTAATTCTAGTCATTTACATACGCTCTGGTGGTATGTACGTGTACGAAGTTACATTGACATCCGATTATGTCTCCTGAGTGTTTCATCTTTTCTGTCAGGCATTGTAGATTTGATGACACAATGCCCTGCTCTTAGTCTCCTAAATATCTGGACCTGAACCCACGTACGCTTCAGAATGTATATCGTGAAATGAACTATCACTTAGTAGTTGTTAGTGTAATCAAGATGAGTCTTATAGAACACCCATAAATTCTTCGCGATTCTTGTCGATGTACCACTCTGCATTAAACAGTTATACCTGTTCCTCATCGCTATAATTTTGAAATGACATGTATTGCGGTCGCTTTTAGAATACTTCGTCTCGCGACTTAGCACTGCGTTAAGCAATGATGGGACTTAATACGTGTGGCGGCGGCATGTTTCACGCCTTTCTCTTCACATTTTATCCTGTTTTCATACTGAATTTGCATGTGCGAGTCTTTTAGCTCATTTACTTTCCGATTCTGTTTCTTTGTCGACTTTTCAACCGTATTGCGCGATGATTACATGACTGGGTAATTTCCAAGAATGATTGCCTATCGAAGTCGGAAGGGTCCAAACGACACATATCGAACGTGCGATAGTAAATCGATTATGGAAGTCTCGTGGCGGGCGTTGTTTGTGATCGTCATTTTTATCAGTTTTCCGTTGTTCCTTTAGTTCGCGAACATTACATTCCCGCCGTAATTATTTGTGATTTGATTGGGAAACCCACACGATTTCTGTCGATAGCGAATGTAATGTCTGCTGTTTCTCACGTTTCTTCTGCGGATTGTCTGACATGGGAACCTCTAATTCCACGCATATCCAGCATAGGCAAATGTCTGACTTTTTGCTGCAAATATGGACTTCTGCCGGACGAGGAAAGGAGGGACTGTGTTAACTGTGGTGCTGCGAAGTCTGTAAAACTTCGTAAGAGGAGTGTCGACACTGAGATACCGTTGCAATTTCATTGCGGACTTTGTTGGAAAGCGAACCAGCATCAGGAAAAATACGTGGTTCGAGTCCTCCAAATTATCGATTCAGACGAGCGTAATTCTTGTGTCGTGCTGGATTCGAGATTACATTTTGCAAGCCACAGCATCAGAAACTGAGTTATCGGCAAATACCGTGTGTGACTATGACTGTTCCCTAACGCCACTTTGAGTGAACTTTCGTATGAACAGGTTCTAGATTCGATAACTAACTATTATGACCAACATGTGAATCTGGTAGCAGCTAGGTATCTATTCTTTAATTGTAAAAAACGGTAAGAACAAAATTACCATGAGTGCGTAATAGATTTACAGGGTATGACGAGGAAATGCAAATTCAAATGTGCTTGTGTTACTTTATATTCAGATGAAATGTTGCATCATGCGATTGTGTACAATGTACCTTATTTCAAACTCAGAAGACAGATTTTGAAACAGTCCGATCTATCGTTTCTGCGGGTAGTGCAAACACTAGTTCAGTATGATTCAGGTGCCCTGTCAGCCAATAAATTGGAGCAGCCAGCAATTTGTCAGGTTGGGTCTCTTGTTTGCAACCGGCTAAATCAGCAGCAGCTTGCGCTCGCCACGCCGCGTAAACACCTCTCCAGGCCACGTAAGCAGCTTGCTAAACAGGCGGCTAAACAAGCGAACAGAATTACGTCTTGCCCTCGGTGTTATTAACGGCACAAACGCCAAGACTGCCCCGCCCGACAAGCTCAGTGATACGCTAGTGGCAGGAAACGACATGTACAATTCGTAATTTGCAATGGAACAAACAGAAGAATTCGGCCCATTCACAAAAATCTAGTCACGAGGCACATGTCATTAAAGCAGTCTATTAAAAGTCCGCAACAGGCATTAGCAAAACTAGCAAGCTACAGTTTCTTCAGTGATACATCAGTCCAACAAACTTTTGTTCATTTACTTCTTTGTGGGAAACAAGTGAAATTTCAGCTGGACACGGATGCCTCTGTCACATTGTTAAATTGTTTGACATATGAACTGTTAGGCTCCCCACGCCAGGCTAAGACTAGCACGCAACTGACAGCTTATAATGGACAAGACATTCCCGTTCTAGGAAAATGTGCTTTGCCTGCCATGTATCGCTTGCATATGTGAACAGTAACTTTTGAAGTGCTGCAATCACGCGATTGTGCGAACATGTTTGGTCTTGATTCATTTGATTGTTTGGCTTTTAACATGCAGGACAATGTGTTGTCGATGTCTGCATTCCATGGACAAGACAGTGTAGCTAACTTGCTAAAAGAATTCCCGGAAATCTTTTCTGAAGATTTAGGCAAGGCTAACAATTTTGTTGAACGCATTACCCTGAAAGAGAATACTCAGCCGAAATTTTGCCGGACCAGAGCTGTTACCATTGCATTACGGGACAAAGTGGCTGCTAAATTAAAGACTTGCAAGATATCAGCGCTATTGCGCTCATATAGCTAGTCAATGGGTGAGTCCACTGGTTTTGCTCCCCAAACCTTCAGGTCGCATTCGCCTCTCTGTTGACTGTAAGTCTACAGTCAGCCCACAAACTGTGATTGATGCTTATCCATTGCCACGCCCAGAGGATCTCATGGACAGATTAGGCGCGGGTTGCTACTTGCTATTCGGACCACGCCTATCTTCAAATACCGCTAGATGAAGAATCTCAAAAAGTGTGTGTAGTGAATACTGACTTGATCTTATTTGAGTATTTGCGTTTACCTTTTGGCAGTGCTTCCGCACCTGGCATTCTCCATCGGTATTTCGAACAACTGACCGCGAAAGTACCAAACTGTTCAAACTATTTGGACGATATTGTCGTAGCAGGTCGTACACCGGAAGAACACCTTGTAAGTTTACATGCTTTGTTTCGTGTGTTATCTGCTGCAGGACTAAAGTGTAGACTGGACAAGTATGATTTTTGTAAACCTGAGTTGCAATATCTTGGCCATGTCATAAACAGTCAAACTGTACATCCTCTTCAGTCGAATTTATTAGCCATACGAGATTTGCCAGTTCCTCGCAATGTCTGTCACAGAATTTCAGTCAGTTTTAGGAAAAATGAATTATTATATTCGGTTCATACCGAATGCTGCGCAAATCACAGCTCCATTGCATCGCTTGCGTCACAAAAATTTCCCCTTTGTTTGGACAGATGAGTGCCAAGTATCGTTTCAAACACTTAAAGATGCATTGCTCAGTGATCGACCCTTGGTTCACTTTGATCCTGACAAACCAGATGTATTGCACGTTGACGCTTCCTCTTACGAAATCGATGCAGTGATTTCGCACAGAATTGGTGATAAAGACAGGCCTATTGCTTTCGCATAAAAAATGTTGTTCAAAGCTCAGTGTAACTATTCACAAATTGAGAAAGAGGCATTGGCTATTGTGTATGGTGTTACCATATTCCACCTCTATCTGTACAGCAGAATATTCTACTTAGTAACGGATCACAAGCCTTTGCAGTCCTTCTTTCATCGGACGAAACTGGTGCCTGTACAAACTGCTCAAAAATTGCGAAGATGGGCTTTGTTGTTGTCTCTATACCAGTACGAGATTGTGTATCGTCCGACAGCTCAACACGGTAATGCGGACGCACTTTCATGTCTGCCGATTGGCCGTGACACAGACTTTGACGCTTCTGCTGCATCTTTTTGTCACATCGATGCTCAGGATTCTGAATTGCTTCAATGATTTCCGCTGAACTACAGGAAAATTGCACAGGTTGAGAGGTGGCATGAGCCCCCCCCCCCCTCATATTTCTTCATATTTCTATCTTACTCTGAGTAATTCGATTTTCCTCTCTAATTGCATGCAGTGAAAAGTCGCTATTCCTTCACACGCGGACTTCCCACGTAGCGTCTCTCGTCACCCGGGTGGCCTGGTGACAGGCGGGTTCTACTGATCATGAAAGGGTTAAGCTGGCGGATGTGAGGGAGTCGAGTGGATACTTTCCAGATGCCGCCATTGTCATAAGAGCGGCGGCGACACGCCCACAGGGGCCTGACGGAGCAGCTGGGCTAGAGATTCCGTTACTTCGCAGAAACTTAGTGAAAACACTTTCTGGCGGGCTACCAGCGAGGCGTGGGAATGACTTGTGTTCCCAGGCAGTCTTGGCGGGCAAATTCCGCGGTTTTCTTCGAAATCATAACTGTGATTGGCTTGCTCAGGGAATAGCTCCGTGACGTAGCAAAATCGGCGCAGAAATTGGCGCCAAGTATCTCCATTGGTGGAACAGTACTGCATCGGCAATAGAGGGGAATTTTCCGCCGGTTTTCGAGTTGCTGATTGGAACGTTTAACCACGACCACTGTCGTGGGGGCAGGAATGTTCTGTGTTCAGCTTGTATGGGTGCTCTTGAGAGAGTCGGCTCTCGGCTTTCGGTCAGGGTAGGTTACAAGACTGAGCTCTCGCTGCTCTGGACACCCTGCCTTCCGTTGGCTGTCTAATATACTTTCATTTAATTGTAACTGTTTGACGAAGTTGCTGAAGTTTCGACTTCAATGTAACTTTCCGAGTACAGTTGGCAATTGAGCGTTCTGTGTACAAGCGGCCTGTGTTGTCCGTCTTGAGCAGTTTTGGCTAAAGTTGACTGTACCGGAGTTACTGTGTGACTTCTCTTGTTAAAATCACTCACTGTACCGTCAGTGCCGGCCGCGGTGGTCTAGCGGTTCTAGGCGCTCAGTCAGGAATCGCGCGACTGCTACGGTCGCAGGTTCGAATCCTGCCTCAGGCATGGATGTGTGTGATGTCCTTAGGTTAGTTAGGTTTAAGGGACTTATGACCACAGATGTTGAGTCCCATAGTGCTCAGAGCCATTTGAACCATTTTGTACCGTCAGTGATTGTGTAGTGAGCTTTCTTCGTCTCCCTCAGAGGCGTATTTTTGTTGCTAGGAAGTCTTTAGTGTGGAACAACCAGACCTGGAGAATTTGTTTCAGGCTATACTCACGACATTATCATGACGAAGACGGGACGTTGAAGCAACCAGCCATCACCTTCGGTATGCCAGATCGTGCCCTTGCAGTTGAGAAGACAGCTTGGTAATGTACGTCCGCAGCACCAGAAAATCAAGGAATTTTGCTAGGTGATAATCAGAGCTCAGCAGAGCGCGCCTGTTCGTCTTTTCTAACTTTGTTCTGTCTTGGGCGTTCATTGTCTGAGTTCTCACTACTGTAGCAGCAATTAATGTTCGGTTGGCTGGGTGTTTCTCTTAAGATTTGAGTTGCAAGGAATTGGCTCCACATACCACTTGGTCATAAATGTCACAATCTAGTTTATGGACAACTTCACCTTCACAGCATTTATTTGAGTATCCAATTTGATATATTGTAAATGTTTCATGTGTTTTGTTTATTATTTTGAGGTTAGTCATAATAAATCAAATTGTTATTTTGGACAGAACTTTCATTCTGTTAATCGGTAGAGCAACCCTTTCATTTCTCACTACGTTAATGAAACTTTCCTTTACCTAATTAATTTCTATCCAATTAAATTATTGCAGGTGCCAAACTCTTTTCTACTCCACTTGCAGGGTCGATTACAGTCAGTTCGCGTTTCTTCTTAATGCATGTGCAACAGCAAAAGTCGGAGTTAGAAAAGGGAGGGGGGCCTTAGAGCATCATCATTTCCATATGAAGATTCAAGAATAATTTATTGCTAAATACACTGCTAGCTCCGGCACCTAGCTAGGTCGCGGAAGCTGATAAAGATTTGAACATTTTGCTAACATACATTCGCACATCTTGGCCTCGTACCTTGCATAGCATAAAGAACTCTGTAGTACGCTGATACTTTGTACGTCGGCGTAGCCTCGCTATACAGAAAGGTGTGATTCTTGTTCAGAATGACAGTGGACAGCCACGTTTGTTGATCCCTAAAGCCTTGCAAAAGAAAGTGTTGCAGTTGCTTCACCAAGGACGCTGTGGAATTGTTTGTACGAAACGATTAGCGCTTCGACACTTTACTTGGCAGGGTATGGACGCCCAAATAGAACAGATGACGTCACAGAGTCACGTATGTGCGGAAAATCAGTCCGCTCTGCCGCAACAGTTCTCTGCTTGTCGCAATCACCAAGGCAACATGTGCACATAGACTTTCCGGGACCTTATTGGAACACTCGTTAGTTGACTGTGGTTGACTCGTAGGATAAGTTTTCTTTTGCTGTTCCAGTGAACTCGACAACGTCACGTAGCGCAATTCAGGTGTTGTCCTATATTTCTTGCCTCGAAGGTTTACTTGAAGTCATAGTGTCGGACAACGGCCCTCAGTTCACGTCAAATGTATGTGGAACATTCTGTGAACGCAATGGCATACAGCATCTAACTAGTGCCCTGTTCCATACACAGTCAAATGCCGAAGCCGAACGTTTTGTCAGAACTTTCGAGCAGCAGATGGCCAAACTTCGCTCCACACACACCAGGGCACTGCAACTGTTCTTCGCCTCCTGTCGTTCGCACCCACGAGATGGACCATCGCTGGCGGAACTGCTTCACGGCCGCCGCCATCGGACACTGCTCCTCCTGCTCCATCCTCCTCAGCCTCCGGCGCCGAAGGAAGGCCGCGTGTATCGCTTCGTGCCGCATGATATCGTCTTTTACAGGGTTTTTAGCGGCAGCAGATGGTGGGCGCGAGGCGAGATCGTCCTCCGACTTGGCGCTTGCATGTATCTCATATAGGTCCAGGCGGGATGCAGCGCCGATATCACAATCAGCTTCGCCACTTGAGAGTTGGCAATACTCTCTTAGGATGTAAAGGTTGGCTACAGCGCGCATACACGACCTCTGGAATCTAAGATATTGTTGTCGCGCCTCGCAGCGCACGGATTAACTAGTGGCAGTTTAGTAGCCAGTGTAGGAGCCCGCCTGCTGTGGTGCGCACGTGTGTTGGGCGAGGGGTCGTCGCCGAGCTGCCTCACTGCTGTGTCCGCCAGCAGCGACACAGGATTTGGTAATTAGTTGATATTTTTTTATAATTTGCAGCGAGCTTAATAATGTCAAGAAAACGGTTTGTGTATGTGCGTAGCAGCAGACCGTAATTTTGATAATGATTGGAGTTGAATTCTTAAGGGGAAACCATTGTTAGATTAAGTACTGATTTTTGTCGTTGATTTCTTTTGTAACTGTCAGGGAATTGTTTCACTATGTATTCAATTGAGGTGTATTTCAGTCTGTCTCAAGAGTTTGATTAATTTGTAATATTGCTTTAATGCCACTGGAGGCAGATTTACAAACGAAGCGATTGTTCAAAGAGCTTCTAGCGTTTTGTTAATTGAATGAGAAAGAATCGCTTTCAGAATATAGTTTTTTGTTTGGGTTATCATTTATCGAGTTTAGATTTGACCAAACCCTTTCTCAGTTGCGAGCTCTATCTTCTCATCTCCTGTTTTCTACTGAAAATCTCGTGCTTGTACTCTTGTTAACTTTACTATTACAGAGATCGCCAAAACTTTATTTATTTTTATTGGTCCTGTGCGCAACAAATAACTTACTTGGTCTTTCTGCTGCCACTGCTTGATCTGCTGCATTCCGTTATTTAACAAAAACATAAAAAAACCTATTATTCATGCTGCGTGCAATGCATGTTCTGTATGGCGGCTCCTGCTGTTGCTGCTGCTGCTGCTTACTACAACTACATACTATTCAAGAGAAAGGGTTTGGTCAAATCTAAACTCGATAAATGATAACCCAAACAAAAACCTATACTCTGAAAGCGATTCCTTCTCATTCAATTAACAAAACACTAGAAGCTCTTTGAACAATCGCTTCGTTTGTAAATCTGCCTCCAGTGGCATTAAAGCAATATTACAAATTAATCAAACTCTTGAGACAGACTGAAATACTTCTCAATTGAATACATAGTGAAACAATTCCCTGACAGTTACAAAAGAAATCAAAGACAAAAATCAATACTTAATCTAACAATGGTTTCCCCTTAAGAAATCAACTCCAATCATTATCAAAATTATCGTCTGCTGCTACGCACATACACAAACCCTTTTGTTGAAATTATTAAGCGCGCGGCGAATTATAAAAAATATCAACTAAATACCAAATCCTGTGTCGCTGCTGCCGGACACGGCAGTGCGGCAGCTCGGCGACGACCCCTCGCCCAACACACGTGCGCACCACAGCAGGCGGGCTCCTACACTGCCTTCCAAATTGCTACTAGTTAATCCGTGCGCTGTGAGGCGCGACAACAATATCTTAGATTTCAGAGCTTGTGTATGCGCGTCGTAGCCAACCTTTACATCCTAAGAGAGTATTGCCAACTCTCACACTGTCATGTGCATGGTGATCTTTCTGTGTCTCTTCCCCCAGATTCACGAATCCCGAGGACAGTTCGGCCACAGCAGCCGCCGTAGGGTGTCATCACGACACCGTGGGACGACCCCATTGAGACGGAGCCTTCGCCCCCTTCGCCCCCTCTCGTCCTACCGACGGAAATGGACCCGCCCACACCGCAGCAACCGACGCCTTTCACATCTGGTTCTTGGCCTGTAGAGGTGGACGCGAACCCTTCTGGTCGTTTTCCTGGGGACGTTACCGCCAGAGCGAGGGCCGGATGGCGGGGAACGACCGGAAGCTTGACGTCCCCCTCATCCACAGCTTCCGGTCCAGCGCCGCGTCCACCCGCCGTTCTGGCGCTTCCTACTCGACGTCCGTCGCTTTGGGGGAAGGGGGGGGGAGGAGTCTTCCGGAGTAACATCAAGCGCTTGGCACTTCGGCCTGAAATGTAATACCAGATAGCCAATAGTACGCTGACTAGGTCCTCACCACGACAGGAGCGGCCCCTATACGAAGAGAATATAAGCGCCGCTCCGCGTTAGCAGCGGCCTCCACATCGTGACCCTGCAGCGGATACAGAACCGCGCCCTGAAGACTGCTATGCATCTTCAGAGTTGCTTCTCGACGCGCCAACTCCACGAGGACACCGGGATCCTGCCTCTCTGAGACAGGTTTCGCGCCCTCGTCAGGAAGTTCTACGAGAAGACGGGACGCTCCCGCAACCGGCTCATCCGTGGACTGGGCCAACAACCTCATCACGGGCCAACCACGCGTTGGCCTGACCTGCTGAGGGATTAAGTTTTACTAATCCCCCACCAGAGTGTGTCTTTCTCTTTTCCATGTTACACCAGCTAGGACCAATCAACAAGAGTGGTATCACATTCTTTCTTTTACAGGAACCGCAGGGGTGACAAATTTTATCTACACTGCACCACCTCGAGCCAAGGATAGGCTCGTCTTTTTCAGCGTCAGCGTCAGCGTAGCCGCGGTCTCACTAGGATACGAGCCGTGACTAGTGAACATCGTTATCTGCTTGCTTGGAAATTGTAAACAGGGTGAAAAGTATTTAAACCGACAAACTCTGGGATGCTGTAGGGGACATCAAAACAAATATTTTTCCCTAATGTCAATTTTTCCTATGAGGATTATTTAAACTGGTGGAGGCTATATTACGCTCTTCAGTTGTTAGAGGCCGTATTACGATCTTCAGTTGTAGGCAGCTGCTGTCCACCAGTGTAATAGTGCATTGTCTGTTTACTAATGGAGCGATACACCTTGATTGAGTAGACTGATATGGTTGGTGCATAACACGTAGCGTACCACAACGGATGAGCTGCACAGCGGGTTTATCAACAATAATATCCTAATCGCTGTATCTCCTCCATCATACGACCTTTGCTGCTGTGTACCAACGTCTGCGTGAGACCGGGTCATTTAGCAGATTACCTGGACGGGGACGCCGCCGCACGGTAAGAACGCTGCACTTTGAGGAACAGTCCGGAACCGCGCGACTGCTACGGTCGCAGGTTCGAATCCTGCCTCGGGCATGGATGTGTGTGATGTCCTTAGGTTAGTTAGGTTTAAGTAGTTCTAGGTTCTAGGGGGCTGATGACCACAGCTGTTAAGTCCCATAGTGCTCAGAGCCATTTGAACCATTTTTGAACTTTGAGGAAGCTGTCTTGCAGCATGTGGAGCGGGATCCTTCAATCAGCAGTCGTGCAATTGCACATAACATGGGGACGAATCAGACGAATGTAATAACAGTCCTTCGAGAGCAATTGTTACGCCCTGGAACCAGTTGATTATCCACCCAGAGCACAGTTTTTGCAGTGGTACCTGGAACAGTGTGAAATGCATCCTACATTTCCATCCTCCGTGTTGTTTACCGATGAAGCAACGTTCGGGCGTGATGGAGTCTTCAACATGCCCAGTTCTCATGTTTGGAGTGAGGATAACCCACATACAACAGTTACTAGCGCTCATCAAGTGCGGTTCTTCGTTAATGTGCGGGTCGGTGTTGTTGGGGACTGTTTAATTGCGCCGTAATATCTGCTACCTAGGCCATTAAATGGCAGGCAGTATTACAATTTTTTCGGCAGAGCATTGCCAGAATTGCTGGAAGTCATCCCGCTCCCTACAAGACAACGCATGTGGTTCCAACATGACGGGGCGCCGGCATATTTCAGTCGTCGTGTGCGTCGATTTCTCTGGACCGACGGTTCCCAGACACGTGGATTGGCAGAGGTAGTCCTGTACCATCACCTGCTCGATCCCCGGATGTGTCCCCTCTGGACTTTTTTGTGTGGGGAGAGATGCGCAACCTTGTTTACGCAACTCCAACTCCTGAATAGAAAAATGTTTGTTGGTTTAACTAATTAGCCGCCGGAGAAATCTTCCTCTACCAGTTTAAATACTCCTCATGGGAAAAAATTACATTAGGGAAAAATATTTGTTTTGATGTTCCCCACAAACTCCCAGAGTTTGTCGGTTTAAATACTTTTCACCCTGTATATCGAAGGACATTGATTATTTGCATGTCGTCATTTGCTTGGACACCACATTGTAAATCCGCTAAGTTTACTATTGTCAATTCAGTTTACTGTGATAAGCTCCATTAATATGATTTGCTTGAATTGTTGTCTGGCTATCGGAGAAAACAGCTTCATAGACACCCTATATTAGTCGAGTGGGCAGGACACGACATGAATTACATTGTTTTATATTTCTAAACGCTTTAAGCAAGATACTAATCTTTGTGAGATCTGGTCACTCACAATGGGGCAGGATACAGTTACGATTGTACATGGGACCGCAATCAGTTTCTCTCTGTTGCACAACAAATACGTAAACTTTATTTAAAGAAATTAAAATTTTAAAACAATCTCTTAAAAAAACACAGTTGACTGTAAGACGGCTGAAGGCCTTAGGCAGAAAAAAATCCACAATTTTAAGGCCGAAGGCCACCAACAATAACCTCAAAGAACAAACAACTGAAGGCCTGAATTAGAAGTCGGAAGAACAATTCCAAATACCATATATTAAGATAAATACTTCATTTTAAAACAAATTGTAACACGGCTGAAGGCCTTATTATGAAAGAAGTGAAACTATTACTTGGCTTGAAGGCCACACACAACTTCAAATCACAAACGGCTGAAGGCCAGAATTAGAAGTCAGAAGAACAATTCCGAATAGCACACATTTCAACAAATACTTGGTTTTTAAAACAAGTTTGCTTTGAAAAAACACTTGTTGTAACACAGCTGAAGGCCTTGTCACCAAAGAAGTGAAATTATTGCTCGGCTGAAGGCCACACCAAGAATAATTAGAAAATTACAAATATCCTTAAAACAAACATTACAATCTAAGAAATCAGGACAAGCGGTTCTCAGCAAGTGCTCCAAGAGCCGGCCTGGGAAGGTAACTCAAACATAAGGTAAGGTGATACAGGCAGCCAAGAGTTGTATTCACGTAACGGGATGGCAACTCAAACTAGGGGCAACTGAAGCGCCGACCGACCGACTAACCAATCCGCCTAACGTCCCATCAGCGGTACAACGATGGAATATTTTTACGCAAGTGCGAACAGACAGACAGCACAATGTCTTCAGAGAACACCCAAGGCCGAAGGAAACACTAGAACTCAGGTAGACTACCCAAAAAATATGCTCACAACGGAACCTCCTCATCGCACCCCACCTCAGATTTAGTTATAAGTTGGCACAGTGGATAGGCCTTGAAAAACTGAACACAGATCCATCGAGAAAACAGGAAGAAGTTGTGTGGAACTATGAAAAAAATAAGCAAAATATACAAACTGAGTAGTCCATGCGCAAGATATGCAACATTAAGGAGAGTGTGAGCTGAGGAGCGCCGTGGTCCCGTGGTTAGCGTGAGCAGCTGCGGAACGAGAGGTCCTTGGTTCAAGTTTTCCCGCGAGTGAAAAGTTTGCTTTCCTTGGTTCAAATGGCTCTGAGCACTATGGGACTCAACTGCTGTGGTCATAAGTCCCCTAGAACTTAGAACTACTTAAACCTAACTAACCTAAGGACAGCACACAACACCCAGCCATCACGAGGCAGAGAAAATCCCTGACCCCGCCGGGAATCGAACCCGGGAACCCGGGCGTGGGGGTGCTTTCCTTATTTTCGCAAAGTTATGATCTGTCTGTTCGTTCATTGACGTCTCTGTTCACTGTAATAAGTTTAGTGTCTGTGTTTTGCGACCGCACTGTAAAACCGTGCGATTAGTAGACGAAAGGACGTGCCTCTCTAATGGGAACCGAAAACAATTGATCGCAAGGTCATAGGTCAACCGATTCCTCCACAGGAAAACACGTCTGATATATTCTATGCGACACTGGTGATGGCATGTGCGTCACATGACAGGAATATGTTGTCGACCCACCTAACTTGTACACTTGGCGAATGGGTAAAAAGATTCTTCTACCTTGCCCGATTTAGGTTTTCTTGTAGATGTGATAATCACTCCCAAAAAAGTGATGAAAACATAAAGAGTTTGTCACATAAACTGCAACAAATGAATGCAACAGTTTCACAGTCGCACAGGTTTCCCTGTGCTCTGTTAAACATATGTTTTTAACGTTTTCAAATTTTTCCGTGTGTAGACCGTCAAATCCTGCATATGTCCAAGCAAATCTGAATATGTCCTGGAATTTTGGAGAGCGAAGTTGATTATGTGTGAGTGCCTAAACTTTGATAATTGTGTGAAAATAAAATATTAAACTTTTCACTCGAGGGAAGACTTGAACCAAGGACCTCTCGTTCCGCAGCTGCTCACGCTAACCACGGGACCACGGCGCTCCTGAGCACACAATGTCCTTAATGTTGCCTATCTTGCTCATGGACTAGTCAGTCTGTATATTTTGCTTATTTTTGTCATAGTTCTACAAAACTTCTTCCTGTTTTCTCGATTGATCTGTGTTCGGTTTTTCAAGGCCTATCCACTGTGCCAACTTATAACTAAATCCGAGGGGGCTGCGATGGGGAGGTTCCCTTGTCAGTACAATACAAGAGGCTGTCGAGCTACACGCCATGTCAGACAGCATCAACACGACGAGGAAAGGTACACTGCCAGAAAAGTACGCCAACCTCCAGGGCAGGTGACCGGGGCGTTAGCGGCCACAAGGCAGAAAATACCGCTGGTTGCACTTCACTGATAAGAATAATACTAAATTCAATGATGAATAACAAATAGAGAAAGGTGTATGCAATGTTTCACCACCTCATTCGTTGCCGCCAGGCTCAGCGGCCCTGGGAGCAAGAACCCGCCGACCAGAGGCGAGATCTCAGAATAGTCGAGGTTGCGTTAGCAGTTAAATCTTCACTCAGCTTAAACGTCCAGGGTTCAGTGTGCAACGAAGTCGTCGCCCTCGCAGCTACCCTTCCTCTATTCGGCTGTGGCAGCACGCCGCCGGCGGGCCCGCCTTGCCCTTGCGCTGCACGGACCTGCTCTCTGCTGCGCCCCCAACCGACCTGATGTCCATTCGCAACCCACACTCCACACAACGCGACCCGGAAATACTAGCGGACGCTCCAGAGATAGTAGCACAGTACTCGTATCGACGAGCGATGCTGCTCCCACTCACAGGCAGGCAAGCCAGCAACTTGGTGACGCCAGTAAATCGAAGAAGAAACGAGATGCCATAACCGAAATGCCAAGATGCCAAGCAATAAGCAGTATGAACACGAGCCGCGCACGGCTCGCTTTGTACAACTTTCGACTGTCAATATGTGACTGTATGTTTGTGCAGTTTGTTTCGGGCAGTTCTTCATTACAGAGAACTTCATAGTCTGTGAAAAATCTGAGCTTACTATTAACATTGTCTGCAAGGTCTTTAATATACGAGTACAACTGGAACATCAAGAATCCCAGGACGCTTGGGGGGGGGGGGGGGGGGGGGGGCGGCACACCTGAAGTTATTTCTAAATCCTTCGATGACTCTTCATTCCGGATAGATAGCTTGCTGCATCATCCCTAGCAAGAAATCCTCAATCCAGTCACAAATTTCGTCTGATACTCGGTTTGATCGTATTTTTGATAATAAGCGTTGGTGTGGTACTGAGCGAAATGCTTCCTGGATGTCATGTGAGAAAAGTGCGAGTTGCATTTCGCATGATCGATGTTTTCGGAATCGATGCTGGTTGACATGGAGGAGGTAATTGTGTTAGAAATAACACATTACATTAGACCTCCGAATATCTTCTAAAATTCGACAACAAATTGATATGATTGTTATTGGACGGCAGTTTTGTAGATCACTTCTACCATCCTTCTTGTAGATGGGTGTGGGCCGTGCTTTCACCCAACTACTGGGTACCGTTTTTTGGTCGAGGAATCTGCGTAAGGTTACGATTACATGTGGGGATACGAGGGCAGTTCAATAAGTAATGCAACACATTTTTTTTCTCGACCAATTTTGGTTGAAAAAACCGGAAATTTCTTGTGGAATATTTTCAAACATTCCCGATTCGTCTTGTATAGTTTCATCGACTTCCGACAGGTGGCAGCGCTGTACGGAGCTGTTAAAATGGCGTCTGTAACGGATGTGCGTTGCAAACAACGGGCAGTGATCGAGTTTCTTTTGGCGGAAAACCAGGGCATCTCAGATATTCATAGGCGCTTGCAGAATGTCTACGGTGATCTGGCAGTGGACAAAAGCACGGTGAGTCGTTGGGCAAAGCGTGTGTTATCATCGCCGCAAGGTCAAGCAAGACTGTCTGATCTCCCGCGTGCGGGCCGGCCGTGCACAGCTGTGACTCCTGCAATGGCGGAGCGTGCGAACACACTCGTTCGAGATGATCGACGGATCACCATCATACAACTCAGTGCTCAACTTGACATCCCTGTTGGTAGTGCTGTCACAATTGTTCACCAGTTGGGATATTCAAAGGTTTGTTCCCACTGGGTCCCTCGTTGTCTAACCGAACACCATAAAGAGCAAAGGAGAACCATCTGTGCGGAATTGCTTGCTCGTCATGTGGCTGAGGGTGACAATTTCTTGTCAAAGATTGTTACAGGCGATGAAACATGGATTCATCACTTCGAACCTGAAACAAAACGGCAATCAATGGAGTGGCGCCACACCCACTCCCCTACCAAGAAAAAGTTTAAAGCCATACCCTCAGCTGGTAAAGTCATGGTTACAGTCTTCTGGGACGGTGAAGGGGTTATTCTGTTCGATGTCCTTTCCCATGGTCAAACGATCAACTCTGAAGTGTATTGTGCTACTTTTCAGAAATTGAAGAAACGACTTCAGCGAGTTCGTAGGCACAAAAATCAGAACGAACTTCTCCTTCTTCATGACAACGCAAGCCCTCACACAAGTCTTCGCACCCGAGAGGAGCTCACAAAACTTCAGTGGACTGTTCTTCCTCATGCACCCTACAGCCCCGATCTCGCACCGTCGGATTTCCATATGTTTGGCCCAATGAAGGACGCAATCCGTGGGACGCACTACGCGGATGATGAAGAAGTTATTGATGCAGTACGACGTTGGCTCCGACATCGACCAGTGGAATGGTACCGTGCAGGCATACAGGCCCTCATTGCAAGGTGGCGTAAGGCTGTAGCATTGAATGGAGATTACGTTGAAAAATAGTGTTGTGTAGCTAAAAGATTGAGGAATAACCTGGTGTATTTCAATGCTGAATAAAACAACCCCTGTTTCAGAAAAAAAATGTGTTGCATTACTTATTGAACTGCCCTCGCACCTCAGTCGCAGTTTCATTATGCCCGTAGCATCTGATAGCGGGTTCACCAGACCTTTGGACTTTGTTCAGTTTTAACGATTTCAGCTGTTTCTCAGCGCCACTGACACTAACACTTACTTCACTCATCTTTTCAGTGGTACGAGGATTGAATTGGAGCAATTTTCCCGGGCTTTCCTTTGTAAAGAAATATTTGAAAACGGAGTTAAGCAATCGAGCTTTTACTAAGCAACCATCAGTTTCGATTCCAACATGTTCAGTAAGAGTCTGGATACTAACTTTGGTGCCATTAACAGAAATTCTTTTTGTTTTGAAAGAGATCCTTCGATAATCGTCAGCTACGGTAGTCGTCGAAGGCTTCATGCATTGCCCTCTTGACAGCCAAATGCGTTTCATTCAGTTCTCTCTGTTTATAGCTCTATGCTTTATATTACACCTTTTCTGTAGTAGTCCCTGTTGCTTTAGAAGTTTCTTTTCAGTGTCTGTATGCCACGAAATGTCCCTCTGATGATGACTAGTCTCATATTTATCAACTACTTGGTCAACTAATCTTCTAAGACTGTGCAACTGTACTTCCACATGCTGCTCTCCAGAGTATAATGTTTCGAGTTTTTTATTGAGTGTTAACATTGAGGCCACTTTTTACCTGTTTTAGTAACCCTTAGTACTTTGGCAGTAATCTCATGGTCACTGATAAAAGTTACGATGTGGTCATCCTCCATGAGGAGAGGTCTTTTTTTCCCTGATATGTAATATATTTCCGTAATGAGTGGGTTTGCGAACAATCTGTTCTAGGTAGTTCTCAGAAAAGGCATTTAATAACGTTTCGCAGGACGTTTTGTCACTCCCATCGCCTACTATATCGTAATTTTCCCAATTGATTGTTGGATGATTAAAGTCTCCTCACGTGCAGGCCAACCTATGTATTCTCTAAATTTGTCGGTTACATCTGGAGATGAGTCTGGTGGTCGGTAGAAGGATCCGATTATAAACTTACGTTCGCCCTTGACACTGAGTCTTGCACAGAGAATCTTGCATCCAATTCCAATATCTACCTGGGTCGATGTGAGTTTCTTGCCTACTGTGACGAATACACTAGCCTATCCTTTCGATATACATTTAGAGTTTTGCCCAAAAATCTCACTGCTATCAGTTTAGGGTTTTGACCAGTTTTCTACATTTAGGACTGAGTTTCATTGCTTTTTAGGAGCACTTCAAACTCTGGCTTCTAGCTGTGACTGCTTCGTCAGTTAATCCCTAGGATTTTCATTCTTTCACCTGTAGGTGCATTTCTTTGGATCTTATTCTGACAGTTTCGGATCCCCTGCAGCTATTGGTAATTTTCCTAAACTTTATGTGCTCCCCACACACAGTCAGCCACCTGAAGTGTGTGCTCACCTGACCCACTTAAGGGAACGCCACAGTTCTCAACGGTATGGTACATGTCCAGGCATCGCAGCCCAGCTTGTCGCAGAATCTCTGAAGACTCTAGATCAATCCTTCCACTCGACTCAGAACGAGGGGGAAAGGATCAGGTCTGACAACAATGGTGCAATTTGTGAGCTGAGCTGAAACACAGTGAGCAGGGTTGGTTTTCTCATCCTTCCCTGCCAGTCGCTGGATTGATCCGAGTATGTCCTCGGAGCCCAGACGAGAGGTATCACTTGTTTCAATATGCACGACAATCTGCAGTTGGCTGCACCCGTTCCCTCAGTAGCTGCTGGGTCAGCGTCTTCAATATGTTGAATAAGAACCAAGGCATAGACACTGTATGTACCTGGTGTTCCTTTCCATTCCTTACTGTCAGTATTCAGCGTACGTTCGAAGTGAGGAAGCCTAAAAAAGGACCACATAAAGTAAGCAGAACATTGAAATCTCAGATGTCTAAAAATCAATATCACACTCCTAATGGAAGAGCAGTTTGTTACAATATGTATTCAGCACTCACTACATGAATACATACATGTATGTATTCAATTTCACTACATCACATACATATTACAACAAACTGCTCTTGCTTCAGAAGTCTGATATTGATTTTTACACATTTTATATTTCGATGTTCTTCTTATTTTATGTGGGCACATAATCCTACCTTTTATTAGACTTCCTTTCTCCTCTTTTTATAGTTATTTCCAACGTTAGTTCTCTTTGCATGGAACCCATCCTATGGTTTTTAATGTATTTTATATTATGATACTATCATAACCTCTACGTCATGAAGTACTTGATGTTCCCAATACTGGTTGATATATTTTAAATGCAGCTGATATTTGCTTGGCGTCCTTTCACGCATATTATATTGGTTTTTACTTAAAATAAAAAAATCTTTTCGTACAAATAGTGAAGTCTGGCTTCTGTGTGTCTAGAAGAAGCTTTCAGACACTGATGAATTACGATATGAGGCATTTCTTATACCTGGTACGTCAGCAATGGATCAAGTATTCTGTTTCATTTGTTGTTGTTGTTGTGGTATTCAGTCCGAAGACTGGTTTGATGCAACTCTCCGTGCTACTCTATCCTGTGCAAGCTTCTTCATCTCCCAGTTCCTACTATTAGTGGAATTTTGTACGTACTTCATATATATTTTTGCTAATATAATGTGTAAAAGAACGTAGTTTGTCCGGTGATATGCCATGTACTATATACAATATTTTATGTCCATTTGTATGCCCTTAATGTATTCTTTGGTCACTGTTTTTATACATGACGTCAACTAAACCTGGCTCGCCAGCAATATATGTAACGTGTCTATTGCCTATATGTGCTATCGAGAGTCTTAAAGTCTTTGGATGAATACGTACCTGTGACAACAAATTACCAGCTGCTGTCAGTTATCATGTTGTTGAACATAGAGCAAAGTTCGGAATTCGATCTTAAAAGGTGCCACTGTAGTGTGGATACTTTGGTAAAATGACGGAATATGGCTACTTTTTACTTGTAATTACGAGTGATTTGTAAATGACACGAAATACAGATGTCACAAATGCAAGTATTAAATTTCCACAGTAATATTTTATCTTAATGTGAGGTGTATAAAGTATTATTTATATATGGCAATGTATGCAGACAGTGTAGTGTTTTTCCGTGTTGGTTTTACAGGTGCTTGGCAATGACGCTTAATCGAAAATGGCTTATCGCACGATTAAATAAATATCGCGTTACAACCTACTAGGGACCATGTTTTCGTTTACAGAGAATTGTAATTCTAGTCATTTACGTACGCTCTGGTCGTATGTACGTGTACGAAGTTACATTGACATCCGATTATGTCTCCTGAGTGTTTCATCTTTTCTGTCAGGCATTGTAGATTTGATAACACAATGCCCTGCTCTTAGTCTCCTAAATATCTGGACCTGAACCCACGTACGCTTCAGAATGTATATCGTGAAATGTTGAGTCTTATAGAACACCCATAAATTCTTCGCGATTCTTATCGATGTACCACTCTGCATTAAACAGTTATACCTGTTCCTCATCGCTATAATTTTGAAATGACATGTATTGCGGTCGCTTTTAGAATACTTCGTCTCGCGACTTAGCACTGCGTTAAGCAGTGATCGGACTTAATACGTGTGGCGGCGGCATGTTTCACGCCTTTCTCTTCACATTTTATCCTGTTTTCATACTGAATTTGCATGTGCGAGTCTTTTAGCTCATTTACTTTCCGATTCTGTTTCTTTGTCGACTTTTCAACCGTATTGCGCGATGATTACATGACTGGGTAATTTCCAAGAATGATTGCCTATCGAAGTCGGAAGAGTCCAAACGACACATATCAAACGTGCGATAGTAAATCGATTATGGAAGTCTCGTGGCGGGCGTTGTTTGTGATCGTCATTTTTATCAGTTTTCCGTTGTTCCTTTAGTTCGCGTACATTACATTCCCGCCGTAATTATTTGTGATTTGATTGGGAAACCCACACGATTTCTGTCGATAGCGAGTGTAATGTCTGCTGTTTCTCACGTTTCTTCTGCGGATTGTCTGACATGGGAACCTCTAATTCCATGCATATCCATCATAGGCAAATGTCTGACTTTTTGCTGCAAATATGGACTTCTGCCGGACGAGGAAAGGAGGGACTGTGTTAACTGTGGTGCTGCGAAGTCTGTAAAACTTCGTAAGAGGAGTGTCGATACTGAGATACCGTTGCAATTTCATTGCGGACTTTGTTGGAAAGCGAACCAGCATCAGGAAAAATACGTGGTTCGAGTCCTCCAAATTATCGATTCAGACGAGCGTAATTCTTGTGTCGTGCTGGATTCGAGATTACATTTTGCAAGCCACAGCATCAGAAACTGAGTTATCGGCAAATACCGTGTGTGACTATTTCGGGTTTTGCCGAGAAGTCTGTTACATGGTAGTGACAAATGATAGTGTGCCAATTGGTGCAGCGAATAAAATTGTGGAAATAGACGAATCTCATATTGATAGACGAAAGAACCAGAGAGGACGATCTTCTAAAAGTGGAATAGATCACATTTGGGCATTCGGTGGGATAGAAAGAGAGTCCCGCAGGTGTTTCGTTGTGAGGGTATTGTCCCGAGACAACGTGACTTTAGTGGGTCTCATAAAACACTTCATACTGCCTGGAACAAAAGCTATCACAGACGGGTTTCAGTCGTACAAGACTCTAAAAGCTGAAGGGTTCGACCACGAATTCGTGAACCATTCTGTGGAGTTCGTCTCTTTGGATGACGCCAGTGTCCACACCCAGAAATTGAGCGGCTGTGGATGTCTGTCAAGTCTACCATAAAAAGAGAAGGGCGTCCAGGACAAAGAGACGAACTGTACTTGTTCCAGTACCTATACTTCCACAACTTGCGTGTGCAGGGAAAAGTCGACGCATGCGACACTCTGCCGATATTCCTGCGCGATATTGGTAGAGTTTACCCTGGCTACGGGAAAAAAGGAATTGCCCCTGTAGCTTATACATGGCACGGACTGTCACAAGACGATAACACCAACGACGAGTAAGGTAAGTCGTCTCCTTTGAATTTACAAGTGCCTCTCAAACGCTTTTCTTTTGTCGTTGCTGTAGTGACAACTTCAAACATACTCACAACGCCCACCAAGAGACTTCCATAATCGATTTACAATCGCACGTTCTATATGCATCGTTTGGACCCCGCCGATTTCGATAGGCAATCATTCTTGGAAATTACTCATGACTGGTTAGGGTGTAGCTTGTAACAATGTAGATAACTCATCTCTTTGTACTAAATGTATCATTTCATCCTTGTAGTATGTTTTCTTTGTAATGTATCTGGTCTGGATAATGGGAACTCCTCATTGCCACGGACAGAAGTAGGTGGTACGTTTTACGCGCTCTTGTGGAGCTGCTTGTCACTCAAAGCGCAAGGCCGGCCGCGGTGCCGGCCGGAGTGGCCGTGCGGTTCTAGGCGCTACAGTCTGGAGACGAGCGACCGCGACGGTCGCAGGTTCGAATCCTGCCTCGGGCATGGATGTGTGTGATGTCCTTAGGTTAGTTAGGTTTAATTAGTTCTAAGTTCTAGGCGACTGATGACCTCAGTGCTCGCATAGTGCTCAGAACCATTTGAACCATTTTTTGAACCGGGCGCGGTGGCAGAGCGGTTCTACGCGTTTCAGTCTGGAACCACGCGGCTGCTATGGTCGCAGGTTCGAATCCTGCCTCGGGCATAGATGTGTGTGACGTCTTTAGGTTAGTTAGGTTTACTTAGTTCTAAGTCTAGGGGACTGCTGACCTCAGATGTTAAGGGGCTCCGGAACGCCCTATACTTGCAATGTTAAAATAACGCTTATAAATTACATCTTTCCTCACAAAGTATTTGAGGTAGGAAGTTGAACTTTTTACAGATTATTTATTGGAATATGGGCTACAACTTAACACAGGGATTTTACAAAATTTTAGTTCAGTTATTAAAGATGATTTTTTTCAATTGTAATGAAAATTCACAACATTTTTTTGCAATTTTTTATTTATATATTCAAATATATACAGTTTTTTGGAAAAAGGCTGTGTTAAATTATGCAGAAGGTACTGTGTAACATTTACTGATAGTTTGAAACAAATATGTTTGGAAGATCCTTAGAAAACATGTAATTAGTATGAGAAAATAAAAGTTTTGGGAATCGAGCGACAAAGATTGGATTAACTTTTTAGTGCATTCCAGGTCCATAGGATGGATTATCTTCATCCTCTGCAAACTCCTCCTCCAGCTTCCTCTTGTTCCTCCTCCTGTTTACTCTTGCTTGTATTTCTAGACTCTTTACAGCCCTGTCTGCAGCCCGAAGGCGTTCCTTGTCTAAAGCAAGCATCGCTCGTACCATGTTAGAACCTATCTTCATTCCCATATTTCTAAATACCTTTGGCTTTCCAACATTTCTCCTTTTCTTAAAAGCCTTCAGAGGATTTCTAATAACTTTACTTTTACTCATTATTATACTTCAACAAAACAGAGACTCAAGAAACAGAGTTAATTACGAATATTTTCGAGATAACGACAGAGTAAATAAACATGAAACAATCGACAATCACACCAGCGATATATATTGAACCATCACAGGTTAGCCACAACACATACTTTATTTCACATCACTAAAATGTACCTGATGAACACGGACGTTAATAATAACACCATTTGACAGCAGTTTAACAGCGCCACAGTGGGTCACGCCCATGTAGAACACATTTCAAAAAAAATTTAAAAATAGTTGTAGTCTTCGGAATCGAATAAATTATATATCTATTAAAAGGTAATAGTCTGCAGATTCAGAAAACGCAAAAAAAGTAAAAATTGAACTTTTCATGATTTTGAGCCTTTCCGGAGCCCCTTAAGTCCCATAGTGCTTAGAGCCGTTTGAATCAAAGCGCAGAACTTGACGTTAGCAGACCGCACGGACAGCCGAGCGAGCCTTTCACGGATTATCCTGCAGATACCTCGCACAATGGGAGGTGGAACGATCGACTGACGTCCTCTGCAGCAGAGCGGGAAAGCTTATAGTCAAGGCGTGATGACTCCGCTTGCCAGCAAACTTTCGGTCGGCTCTCAGCTGTCCACTTGTTATACCACAGTGTTTTGGACTCCAGACACCGTTTCCAGAACGTAAATATATGTTCGTACGTGGATCTGCGAAATTTCCAAACTTTGCCCTTTCCGTGGGAACACCATGCGAAGCTCAATAAAATATCCAGAATTTCCGGTAAACAAGCCTGTCCCTGGGAGTGGGGCGACACTCGGTTCTCGTTTCAATAAACAGGAATCTTATTGGCGGAAATCTTTTACGTCAAGATGGGAGTTAGTGAACGGGTTTCCAGATGGCTCATTGGAGGAGCACTTAGGCCGTTTGTGGGATTGGATGCAAAAACTTTGCCGGGTGCGTTTCCGAGGTCTGAAGGAAGTATAGTTAAATTTAGAGAGGCTATCTCGTTCTGAGTCTCAGTCTGATTCTTTTCTCGGATTCTCACGCGGATTATGAATATGTTCCGGATTCCACACGTGTATGCGTTTTTCTTGACTTCGGTCTTCTGCCAAGTTTTCGAAGTTGTACGTTGAACTTACTCGCATCCAAGATTGGTAATCGGGAAGATGACGAAGTCCACCACTCTCGATCAAACCAATCGTTGTAGGCCAGCAACATCTAGCAGACACTGCAGCACGGCGCACGGCGTCACGTCTGCAGGCATCTCAACAGCAGTCACCACAAGGCCGCATCTGCAGTGCGCTCTCCCGACTTTGATGACCGCAATGTAATGGAGCGAGAGGAGCTCATTCCCGTTTTTCCCACTTTCAGTTTTCTCAATTTGACCTACACACATCATGCACTAGTATGTATGTTTTCTGCAGTCTAAGTCCTGTTTCAAAGGCGATCTTTTTTGTAACCACTCATGTTTCTTTTCGGTATTGAGTTAATTCATTGGTGTTCACCTGTCTGGTGATGATTCTTTCCGTTCCTTAATTTATTTATTGATCTTTTGTGTGCTCTATTCGATTCATACTCTTCTTTTTCACACTATTAGAAAGTCTTACAGTCAAGGCTGGAACGTACTACGTGTCCTTTATTCGTATGGCCACCATCTCAGCTGTAATTGCCCAGCATCACGTTGGTGGCGACTCTAACAACAATCGTTTTTTCTGATCATTGATTTATCTTATTTATGTAAAATCCATTTCCAAATAGTTTGCAATGTGTTCTGAGTATTTTGCGTCTTGCTTCAACAAATCTTATGTTTACAGGCCGAACTCTATCGTTCAGCAACCATTAAAGTAATTTATCCTATCGAAATGCTGAGGTCCTCCAATAATAAGCAATAGGCGTGACCCCTGACGAGTTCATGATCTTCTGAAGTTTCCAATGTGCGCGGCAGCTGATTTTTCAAGTAGGCTATTAACTTCGTGGGGGTAATGCATCATTTTGCTTGATCTGGGGTGATAGGATTATCATCAGTCTAACTTGCATACCATTGAAGCACCTCGTGAGCAAGAAGTCATATTCACAGTACACCGGGCATCTGGCGTACAGGGGGTAGGCAAAACAATGTGAACACCTGTACTTATTTGGGATTGGACCCCCATTTGCCCGTAATACAGCTGCAATTCTTCTTGGAACACAGGTGTATAATGATTGTATAGTTTCCAGTGGAATGTTACGCCGCCCTTCGATCGGAACCTCTTCTAACTCCTTTAGTGACAAGGGAGGCGGAAATCTACTCTGGAGTTTGCGCTCCAATACCGCACCCAAGGGTTTGATAATGTTCAAGTTTGGGGACTGTGCTGGCCAGGGAAGACGCTGCAGTTGAGTTGCATGCTCCTCGTACCACGAATGTACTGTCCTGGCGGTGTGAATGGGTACATTATCTTCTTGTTGGGAAACACCTTTGTGGCCGAGCGGTTCTAGGTGCTTTAGTCCGGAACTGCGCTACCGCTATGGTCGCAGGTTCGAACCCTGCCTCTGGCATGGATGTGTGGCTGTCCTTAGCTGTTGGGTTTAAGTAGTTCTAAGTTCTAGGGGACTGATGACCTCAGATGTTAAGTCCCATAGTGCTCAGAGCCATTTTTTGTTGGGCAACAACATTGGAATCATGGTGTGCACCTGATCACCTAAAATGTTCACATAATCGTTGGTTGTAACTCGGCCTTTTAGAGTAATGATGGGACCAGCAGAATACCGTGATATGGCTGCCCACACGAGCACACTTCCACCTCCGCGCTTAACCATTGGAATCAAGTAATCAGGATTCCAGGCTTCTTCTGGCGTTCTCCAGACGTAAACCTGGTCCGATGTCGGAAGTAACGAACGCGTTGACTAGTCGAACCATATGATGTGTTTCCACTGGTCAGCCGTCCAGGGTTTATGCTCCTGACACCATGTTTTACGCTCCTTTGCGTTGCTTGTCGTCACTAATGGTTACGTTATAGCAGCTCGTCCATGCATATTCGCTTTATGGGGTTCTCGTCGGACAGTGTCGGTAGATACGGGGTCTCTAAGATAGCTATTGAGCTCTCCAGTCACTTTAGCCGCCGTAGTTTCGCGTTGTTTTCACACAATTGGTGTTAGTGTACGACGACCTCTGTCATTTAGTTTTGATTTGAGCCCACTATTACGCTTGCACGAGTATATCTTTCCGTGTTTTGTGTAGGTTCTCTTGACTGTTGAAACAGTTGCTCTTGAAACATTCTACATCTACATACATACTCCGCAATCCAACACATTGTGCGTGGCGGAGGGTACCTCGTACCACAACTAGCATCTTCTCTCCCTCTTCCACTCCGAAACAGAACAAGGGAAAAATGACTGCCTATATGCCTCTGTACGAACCCTAATCTCTCTTATCTTTGTGGTCTTTACGAGAAATGTAAGTTGGCGGCAGTAAAATTGTACTGCAGTCAGCCTCAAATGCTGGTTCTCTAAATTTCCTCAGTAGCGATTCACGAAAAGAACGCCTCCTTTCCTCTAGAGACTCCCACCCGAGTTCCTGAAACATTTCCGTAACACTCGCGTGATGATCAAACCTACCAGTAACAAATCTAACAGCCCGCCTCTGAATTGCATCTATGTCCTCCCTCAATAAGACCTGATAGGTCTTGGTTACTAATGCTCCAGCTAATCGAGCCCCCACAATTTGCCCTCTTTGGAACTCTGTTAGGTCTCTCATTGCACGTCGAGCTCGGCCACTGAATGCAAATACGAAGTGTGCACTACTCGTAAACAACCTGCATTGACGCCTAGTCCGTACTGCTCACGCACAGTCCAGCGCGACACGTGCCTTACCTGCGTTATTGACCGTCAAACACAGCCATCACATTACTATTATTGTTTACATTTGCCTAACCCCTATATAGGGTGGTCCATTGATAGTGACCGGGTCAAATATCTCACGAAATAAGCATCAAACGAGAAAACTACAAAGAACGAAACTCGTCTAGCATGAAGGGGGGACCAGATGGCGCTATGGTTGGCCCGTATTACATCTCTTAAAAAAAATGTAACTATTTATTTAGAGGAAACACTCTCCTAGTAAATTTGTTTGTCCTTTGATTTATCGTGATCTGTTAATGATTTTTAGTGGAGTTAGTTATTACTTTTAGCTTTCAAAAAAATACAAAAGAGATATAATAAGCAAAATAATGAATTTCGTAGGTTGCCAATTACGTATTATATCTGGTTTTATCGAGCGCCAGGCTCCCTAAAATAAATGGTTCAAATGGCTCTGAGCACTATGGGACTCAACTGCTGAGGTCATTAGTCCCCTAGAACTTAGAACTAGTTAAACCTAACTAACCTAAGGACATCACAAACATCCATGCCCGAGGCAGGATTCGAACCTGCGACCGTAGCGGTCTTGCGGTTCCAGACTGCAGCGCCTTTAACCGCACGGCCACTTCGGCCGCCAGGCTCCCTACAAATTACTGTAAATACAATAGCGTAGTATTACTCAGCTCCAGTTCACTATCACAGAAAATAGACAAGTTTTAATAAAATTATTTCACTGGATTACTTCAATTAATCTCACTGAATATTTTTACATAATTTCTTCCGCTCCGGCTATCAGACATTGTGCTGTGAAAAATGCGTAATGGCGGCTAATTGTTAACAATCAGAGATCACTGTTACTCGCTCCGCAGCAGCTGGAAACACGCTAAATAATTTTCATTAAATATTCTTTTCATAAGATAAATGTGGCGTAGGTTCTTGAAATAACACACGGAGATCACTTTATACTGATATATTCTTACTAGGACACAGTTAACACCGTTAAATATTTGCAATTACGTTACGACAGAAACAAATGCTAGCGCAGCACAATAGCTTGCGTACCTTATTCCAGCTAACACCAGAACGAACAGAACAAAACAGACTAGACAGAAGAATGAGCATTGCATTGTATTTTATACTCTTACAAAGATAATCACATTATTATCTCATACAATAAAAATAATGTCATTTCTGCATTTATCGATCTATATTGTATATTTTTACAGTTAGTGTTATTACCTTTCGCAGGTAAATCAATGTTTGCAATTCATTTTGAGTCACATACAGTCATTTTTATTTATGTTTCACCTCGATAATGGTGAATATTGCAAAAGGGACACTACACCCGCTAGATGGCGCTGCCATAGGTCAAACGGATATCAACTGCGTTTTTCTTAAATAGGAACCCTCATTTTTTATTGCATGTTCGTGTAGTACGTAAAGAAATATGAATGTTTAGTTGGACCACTTTTTTCGCTTTATGATAGATAGCGCTGTAATAGTCACAAACGTGTAAGTACGTGGTATCACGTCACATTCCGCCAGTGCGGACGGTATTTGCTTCGTGATACATTCCCCATGTTAAAATGGACCGTTTACCAATTGCGGAAAAGGTCGATATCGTGTTGATGTATGGCTATTGTGATGAAAATGCCCAACGGGCGTGTGCTATGTATGCTGCTTGGTATCTTGGACGACATTTTCCAAGTGTCCGGACCGTTCGCCGGATAGTTACGTTATTTAAGGAAACAGGAAGAGTTCAGCCACATGTGAAATGTCAACCACGACCTGCAACAAATGATGATGCCCAAGTAAGTGTTTTAGCAGCTGTCGCGGCTAATCCACACATTAGTAGCAGACAAATTGCACGAGAATCGGGAATCTCAAAAACGTCGGTGTTGAGAGTGTCACATCAACATCGATTGCACCCGTACCATATTTCTACGCACCAGGAATTGCATGGCGACGACTTTGAACGTCGTGTACAGTTCTGCCAGTGGGCACAAGAGAAATTACGGGACGATGACAGATTTTTTTTCACGCCTTCTATTTAGCCACGAAGCGTCATTCACCAACAGCGGTAACGTAAACCGGCATAATATGCACTGTTGGGCAGCGGAAAATCCACGATGACTGGGACAAGTGGAACATGAGCGACCTTGGCGGGTTAATGAATGGTGCGGCATCATGGGAGGAAGGATAATTGGCCTCCATTCTATCGATGGCAATCTAAATGTTGCAATGTATGCTGATTTCCTACGTAATGTTCTACCGATGTTACTACAAGATGTTTCACTGCATGACAGAATGGCGATGTACTTCCAACATGATGGATGTCCGGCATATGGCTCGCGTGTGGTTGAAGCGGTATTGAATAGCATATTTCATGACAGGTTGTAACCTCCCCACAAAAGTAATTTTAGTGTAACCTCCCCACAAAATTTTCATTCTCATTAAGTGTAACCTTCCCACAAAAATATTAACATAAATAATATTCACGTTTAGTGTAACCTCAAAACAGAAAAATTCCTAAACCTCTCATCAGTAAAAATTATAATTATGTCGTTCACATTCATGTGTAACGTCCCAACAAAAAAAATAAATTCATTTCCTGGTAATAATACAATGTAACTAACCTCTCAATTAAATTGTCGCTCACTTATGACTTTTCAATAATTGACTATGAATTTAGCCTGGTAAATTTTGGACGTCAGCAGTACTGCGTCATGGCTCTGAAAGATCATTCTGAATAAAAAGGAGAAAAATTCTTACCTCAATGAAGTCGCCGGGTAACGCATATATATCTGCTCTTACAATAAATTTTTCTGGCACAGCCCTGTGCAATGCTGGCCGATAGATTTGTCATTTATGAAAGGGAAACAAGTGATTTTTCTTTTGCAATAATCGGGACGATCATGGATTGAAGAAATTAGAAATTCTTTAAATTGAAATGAATGGTTATTAAAAATTACTTTGTATGAAAAGGATTATTATTAGGACATTTTTAAAACATTTACATGGGACTTGAGATAACATTACCACATATGCGCGAGGCTGCTTTTTACCTTATACAATAATACTCAGGCTCCGACATCGCTGCACGGCGACCGGGCCACCCAACACGATACACTAGACCAGACCAGAAGAGACTGCAGACTAGCAACAACTTACTGCTACAGCTACACAGTTCCTACTGCAGTCAACACTGCTCTCTGGTCAGAGACCTTGCATATCGCAGGCAGCGCATAAGCAATACATCGAAATTACATCTGCTCGGACCTCTTACATAACCCTCCACTGGGGGGGGGGGGCAAAAATTTGGCAGCGATGGTGAGTCAATTGGACTTGCCATAAGCAACAATTTTTTCTATAATCTACTTAATTAACTAAGTTTACAGTCACAGAGTATATACATATACATAAGTGCAGAACATGAAATGAAATAGAGTGCACATGCACTGAGTACAGAACATATCAAGAAATGACAAAATGTATACGCAATGAGTACAAAATATATTAACAAATGACATAAAGTGCACACGCGCTGTATATATTTTTACCATTTTACAAGAACTAGGAAGGGAAAGGGAAGGATTGCATCATGGTTGTAGCACAGTAGGTTGCACGTAGCTGCACTGAAAGTCCATATCTTTCTACAGAAGCACAACACCAAGTGAGATAATCTGAAGTTATCTTCCCTGAAGTATTTATCAGTGTAGCCAAGACACTGAAATGTTGTATTAATATTCAATGTTATCAGTCTGGTAGTATATTAGGAGCACCAAACAGTGGGACCATAATAACATCTCCATCGTTGAAGGTGGTGGACAGCATGATGTGTCAACACCACATTCTTGTAGAACCATACTCTTTCACCAACGTAGAATTAGTACAAAATCCAAATATAGTGCTCCATGATCATGAGGATGGACAGGACAAACGGATATTGCAATAATTTCTGGTAATTAGGTCGGAAGGTGAAGGACATTAAGTCTTATGCTAGTCATCATTGAGAATTACACTAGTCTATCAACCAATTTGAGTAATTGTTGGCACTCATTGCCTAGTTACTAAACACTTCTGTACTATGTATGGAGTATTACAGAACATTATTCATAAGTCATCTGATATCAGTAAACATTGGCACTCATTGGCCAGTTACAAACCATTTTTATGCATTGTTCAGAAGTCATCATTCAAAACAAGAGTTAATTAATGGCATAGCATTTACATAATTCATCTAATTATAGAAATCATTGGCATTCATTGGCCAGTTACAAACCATTTTTAAGCATTATTCAGAAGTCATCATTCAAAATGAGAGTTAATTAATGGCATAGCATTTACATAATTCATCTACACTCCTGGAAATTGAAATAAGAACACCGTGAATTCATTGTCCCAGGAAGGGGAAACTTTATTGACACATTCCTGGGGTCAGATACATCACATGATCACACTGACAGAACCACAGGCACATAGACACAGGCAACAGAGCATGCACAATGTCGGCACTAGTACAGTGTATATCCACCTTTCGCAGCAATTCAGGCTGCTATTCTCCCATGGAGACGATCATAGAGATGCTGGATGTAGTCCTGTGGAACGGCTTGCCATGCCATTTCCACCTGGCGCCTCAGTTGGACCAGCGTTCGTGCTGGACGTGCAGACCGCGTGAGACGACGCTTCATCCAGTCCCAAACATGCTCAATGGGGGACAGATCCGGAGATCTTGCTGGCCAGGGTAGTTGACTTACACCTTCTAGAGCACGTTGGGTGGCACGGGATACATGCGGACGTGCATTGTCCTGTTGGAACAGCAAGTTCCCTTGCCGGTCTAGGAATGGTAGAACGATGGGTTCGATGACGGTTTGGATGTACCGTGCACTATTCAGTGTCCCCTCGACGATCACCAGTGGTGTGCGGCCAGTGTAGGAGATCGCTCCCCACACCATGATGCCGGGTGTTGGCCCTGTGTGCCTCGGTCGTATGCAGTCCTGATTGTGGCGCTCACCTGCACGGCGCCAAACACGCATACGACCATCATTGGCACCAAGGCAGAAGCGACTCTCATCGCTGAAGACGACACGTCTCCATTCGTCCCTCCATTCACGCCTGTCGCGACACCACTGGAGGCGGGCTGCACGATGTTGGGGCGTGAGCGGAAGACGGCCTAACGGTGTGCGGGACCGTAGCCCAGCTTCATGGAGACGGTTGCGAATGGTCCTCGCCGATACCCCAGGAGCAACAGTGTCCCTAATTTGCTGGGAAGTGGCGGTGCGGTCCCCTACGGCACTGCGTACTATCCTACGGTCTTGGCGTGCATCCGTGCGTCGCTGCGGTCCGGTCCCAGGTCGACGGGCACGTGCACCTTCCGCCGACCACTGGCGACAACATCGATGTACTGTGGAGACCTCACGCCCCACGTGTTGAGCAATTCGGCGGTACGTCCACCCGGCCTCCCGCATGCCCACTATACGCCCTCGCTCAAAGTCCGTCAACTGCACATACGGTTCACGTCCACGCTGTCGCGGCATGCTACCAGTGTTAAAGACTGCGATGGAGCTCCGTATGCCACGGCAAACTGGCTGACACTGACGGCGGCGGTGCACAAATGCTGCGCAGCTAGCGCCATTCGACGGCCAACACCGCGGTTCCTGGTGTGTCCGCTGTGCCGTGCGTGTGATCATTGCTTGTACAGCCCTCTCGCAGTGTCCGGAGCAAGTATGGTGGGTCTGACACACCGGTGTCAATGTGTTCTTTTTTCCATTTCCAGGAGTGTAGTTATAGTAATCGTTGGCACTCAGGCACTCATTGGCCAGTTACTAAACATTTTTATGCATTGTTCAGAAGTCATCATTCAAAACAGGAGCTAATGAGTGTAGCATCAAGCTACTAGTATTCATACATAATAGCATGTATGTGACATACGACAAATTTAAAATATAAGAAACAGTGGCATTCAGTGGCCAGTTACAAAGTATTCATATAGTTTTATAAAACATTATTCAGTATTATTCAGAAGTCATCATTCAAAATGAGAGTTAATTATTGGCATAGCATTTATAGAGTATAACAAAAATATTACTTACAGAAATTATTGGCATAGCATTTATGAATTATTACAAAACATCATTCAGTATTACTCAGAACTCATCATTCAAGTGACATAGGACATATTTAAAATGTAACACACTATAACTATTACTCAAGGTCTGTGGTTAGAAAACATCATTCAGTATTACTCAGAACTCATCATTCAAGTGACATAGGACATATTTAAAATGTAACACTATGTAACTATTACTCAAGGTCTGTGGTCCAATAATACATAGATATAATGGATTCAATACATCTGAGAAATTTGCATTATATTTAGTACTAGAAATATCTCTTAAACTAGTAGCATTATTTGGGACTGGTAATACATTTTTTGTGATAGCAATGCATTGCGTTGGGATCGATAATTAATTGCTGGGGCATGAAAATATTTGCTTTTGACTTATTGCTGCAAATAACGATTAATAACGTCATTCGTCATGAGTCAGCTGTAGCAAGGTTATGAACAAGTAGAGTATATGTGATCACATTCATGAATGACACACAAATGGGTAAAAAAAAGCAAGTTCTAGAACAGGTTTAATGACTAACTGCTTATAACACATTAATTTCATGAATAGCTTCTCCTGGAAAAAATACAAAATGGATTATTCAGCTGAAAGAAGAAACGCATATTATGCTGAAAAGTAGTGAACTTCGAATTAACAGGTAATGAAACGTGTACTCATTATGTATGTACTCTAGCTGTCCTTTCCAAAACATTCAGTCATTATACCATGCGATATAAGACATACTGTCAAAACGAACTGCAACAAATACTTAAATAACTACATAGCATTTCTTAACTAATAGTAAATATATAAACTTCATCATTATCCTCATCTGCAAAGAAAAACTTCATTATTCATATTAGCATATTCTTCATATAACTATTCATCATCATTCATTATCATCTGCAAAAAAGACACTTCATTATTCATTATTCATATTACCATTTACTTCATACAACTATTCATAGTATAGAGTTTCTTATTTCTAGCATATTTCATCACTAAAACTAAGATGTGTGGTTCTGTCTGACAGCCTGCATCAATCGCCTCGTATTCTGAAAGAAAAATAATTAGTCAAGACTGCTATCATACGATGTGTATAGAATATTCTTGTTAATACTTGTTAATTATGATACATTTACTCTTCATGACGAGGTATTGCATTTTCTTTCGTTCATTTCGAAGGTGAAATTCCCATTTCATAGTAATCCACTGTGGTTTGTTTAAGTTATTTCTTTTACACGTTATTGCTTTCTGAAAATGATGAATAAGGATTAATATCTTGCATTTAAATCATATACCCATTAAATAAAAACTTGTTTCTAGTGATATAATTTAGCATACAGCATAGCATGACAGAAAACGTATTATGTCAAAAACATAGAGAGGGTTCAGGTGCAAAAATGTACACACAGTCTCATAATGCAGTAGCCAAAAATGTAGATATCATAAGGAAAAATGTCAAAGTCAACTGGTGTTTGTTATATCTTAAAGATTTCGTAGTGCATACAAACAAAACAGGAAAACAATCATACATACATGAAAAATGGAAAATGTGCACGGTCTGATATATAACGACAAGAAAAGCGACCTGCTAACCTTACCTTGCCGGGCACTTGCCAAGAAAAAATATGATAATCATCAGTAAGTAGTCACATACATGGAATTGCATAAGTGGTCATAAAATATGTAAGCTTATCTGGAAAAATGTTCACGGTCTGATGTGTAACGACAAGAAAAGCGACCTGCTAACCTTACCTTGCCGGGCACTTGCCAGGAAAAAATATGATAATCATCAGTAAGTAGTCATATAAATAGAATTGCATAAATGGTCATATAAAAATCAGGAAATGGCATTACAGTGTGATAAATCATAAAGTATGTTCATTCAGTAAAGGGTTTAATATTGGAGACATGATGATAGCCCCTGGTTTTTTCTGGTTCTCAAAGTTTCGACGTGTACTACATTGGGGTGAGGAATGCTGCGAATTCGATATGGACCTGCGTATAAAAGCTCAAATTTACTGCATCTACTCTTTCCTCTGTTAGATAAATAATGTGTGCGTACTAATATCTTCTGTCCAACGTGAAAGTCACGGCGTGTGCAAACCTGTTTTTGCTGTCTTCTCCGGCGCTCTGCGGCACGTTTGATGTTGTTGAGTGCAATGTCAATTATTTCATGGTGGCTTAGTCGACGAGATGTAGGAAAGGATACTAATTCTTTAATTTTGTTAGGTGGTTCAACAATTTGGTATTGAGTTAATTACATCCTGGAATGACAGTATGTATGTATCCCAATCAATATGTTTTTTATGGCAGTATATTCTACATAGTTTACCAATTTCTTTCATTAGTCGTTCACAAGGGTTCGAAGAAGCGTGATACTTGAATATATAGATCGGAGAAATGTTTCTTGTTCGTAACATACGTGTCCACATAGCAGATCGAAACTGTGGTCCATTGTCGGAAATGACTTTCAATACATGCCCTACATGAAATAGAAAATGTTTTATAATTGCATTCGAAATAGTTTTAGCAGTAGCTTTGCGTAACGGTGTGAAGGTTACAAATTTCGAAGTGAGTTCAACAGCGACAAAGACGTAACCAAAACCTCTATTAGTTCTGGGAATCGGACCAAAAATGTCTACAGCGGCCATGTGTCTCAATTTAACAGGTACAGTGGGATGTAACGGAGGAATATGTGAAGTCGTGTCTGACTTAGCTTTCTGGCAGATTTTACATGACGCTAAAACTCGTCGAATACGTTTCTCCATGTTGGCAAAATAACAGTTCTGTCTCAGTATAAGAAAACATTTTCTGGCTCCGTAATGTGCGTAACTTAAATGAGTATACCAAATTAATTTGTTAACCAGTTCGTCAGGAATGCATAGTAACCAGTTGTTGCTGTCAGGGTGAGAGCGGCGAAACAGAATGTTATTGTGTACAGTGTAATGGTTTCTGGTGGTAACATTATTCCTATGTTGCCAAAGGTGTTTAATTTCTTTCCATACGTTGTCTTTACTCTGCTCTTGTGCTATATCTCGTAATGACGCCGAAATGAAATTTTCAAATGCAACTTGTTGAATATACATGACGCTAAAATTTGCTTGGCAGAAGTTGGTTGCGATGTCTTGCTGATTGTTGCTGAGAGAACGGGATAGTGCGTCTGCTACAACATTTTGTGTACCGGGAATGTGAACAATAGTAAAATTAAATTCCTGTAAATAAAGTTTCCATCTGCTTAACCTGTCATGTGTAAATTTTGCTGAAAGTAAAAACTGGATAGCTCTATGATCTGTGTAAACGGTGGTATGTCTTCCATAAAGAAAATTCCGAAATCTCGTAAATGCCCATACAACACATAATGTTTCAAGTTCTGTAACAGAATAATTGCGTTCAGCAGGTGACAGAATGCGACTCGCAAAGGCGGTGTTTTTAATTACTGTAGAACCATCTTCTTCAATTTCCTGAAAAATGTGTACGCCTAAAGCGGTGTTAGAACTGTCGGTGGCAATGGAAAAATTTCTAGTAAGATCTGGATGTGATAAAAGTGGTGCATTCAACAAAGCTTGTTTCAGATTGACAAATTCAGACTGCGCTTGGCTATCCCAGGACCAAATAGTGTTTTTACCCGTCAATTGACATAATCTAGGGGTGTCTAAAGCAGAGTAATGAATAAATTTACGAAGAAAGTTAACTAAACCCAAAAAGCTGCGTAGTTGTTTCTTCGTCGTAGGAACAGTAATGTCACGTAAAGCTTGAAGTTTTTCCGGGTCAGGCACAATGCCTTCTGCTGAAATTACATGTCCAAGAAATTTTATAGAAGTTCTGCCAAAGTGCGATTTACTGAGATTAACTGTGAGTCCTTGTGCACGAAAAGTTCGTAACAGTTGTTCAAGAATCAAATTGTGTTCAGACCAGTTAGCTTCTGCAATAAGAATGTCGTCTACATACGCTGTGATTCTGTCTTTTAATTCTGTCGGAAGTATAGTATTCAAACAGCGAATAAATGCTGCTGAAGAAATGGTTAAACCGAACGGTAATTTAAAAAATTGATTACAGTCACCAAAACAGAGAAAAGCTGTGTACTTTCTGCAGTTCGGATGGAGCTGAATTTGCCAAAATTCCGATTTCAAATCTAATGTGGAATAAACAGCAGTACCATGAAATTTCTATAGAAGTTCTTCTGGTGTCTGTGGACCTTCTGTTTCATTAATAATAATGTCATTGATGTGACGCGAATCAAGTACGAGACGAAGTGAGCCATCCTTTTTCTTAACAATATGGAGCGGGTTTATGTACTGACTAACTGCCGGTTCAATAATACCTTGGTCAAGCATAGCTTGCAATTCTTTTTTAACTTGATCTCTGTGAATGTATGGAATAGGATAATGTTTGGCTTTAAACGTGTCGTGCTGTTTAACTTGAAATTCACACATAAATCCGGACATAGTACCAGGGGCGTTGTCAAAAACTGGAGCTTGCTGTAAAAGAATTTTGTGTAGTTGAGTACGTTCGTCGTCTGTATTTGCATTGCTCTGTTTAACTTTATCAGAAATCATCTGTATAACGTCATAATCGACTTCGTCTGGAGTATTATAGTTGTGTACGTACGTTTCTATGAACAATGTGGAATGACAGTCCGTGTTACGTGATGCAGAAATGACCTCTGTCCGATTAATTGTTTGTTCTTCTGCAGATAAAGAGTGCTGAAATTCTAATGCCAGTTGTACATTTTCATCCTTTAACATTAAATACGAATTTTGAAAGTCAATAACTGCGTCGTGTTGTACCAAAAAACTCGTACCTAAAATAACGTCTGTTGTCAATAAGGGAACAATCCAAAAATTTGAGTGATACGTATGACCTTCAATACAAAATGATAAGTGTGTCTGTAACTTTACATCTACTCCTTTACCAGATACTGCTCCTTTTACTTTAGTTTTTCCTAATGGTAACGTAGGATAGGTATTCTCTTTGTTACGTCCGTTGAAAGTTTCCTCATTTATAACTGACATAGGGGATCCAGAATCGATTACTGCTGAAAATTTCGATGATCCAATTTTAATTTCGATGACAGGGTGTGAAATGGTTTTTTGAACAACTGGTCTTTCCTGCAAAAGGGTGTCTCGATATCGTCAAAAGTAATAACATTTTCGTGAACAACGTTCTGTGTATCTGAAGTATTGCTTACGTTGCTGGAAGATGCAACCTGTACTGTATCTAGTCAAATTCTATCTGACGTGGTATTATTTGCGGGAGGATGCTGTGGCATTTCAACTATTTGTACTGTTCTGTTATTTCTTCCTGACGTATTAGGTTCGGGATGGTACCGACTGTCTGGTTCGTTCATGGTAATCTGTTGTTGCGGATGATTCTGTTGCTGGTAAGACCGACTGTTATTAAACGTACGCTGAAAATTGTGCTCATTACTTTTACGTCTGTCATGATAGTCATTTCTATATGGCGCGTTGCGATAGGAATTGAAATGATGTGTTTTCTGTACGTAGTTATGTCCTTGGTGCTGTGCGTTACTATTTGGTGGAGCCGACGTTATACGTGTAGGCGGCGAAACATTAAAGCTTGGTTGACCTTGCAAACCACATTGTTGGGTAGGTATGCTAACCGGCTGGCTTTGATGCTGTTGCGGAGAAAAGCCTCTATTGTTACCAAAATGCTGTTGCTGATAATTTTTACGATACTGATGATTAAAATGTTGTTTGTTACTAAAATTATGCTGGTAGTTCTTGCCATTTCGGGAGTGTCTAATAAAAACTGTCACTTTCGGTAAAACTTGTCATATCAGGTTTTCATTATTCATTCCTAATTCTAGATAGATCGATAGTTGAAGAGCTGTTTTGACAGATATAAAGGATAGTAAAAGAGAAGGCAGCAGTGCAGAAAACTAAAGATGAAATAGCACTACTGCGGCTCGGGGCCCTGAGCACGCTACGGTACATATTCATCGAAGTGTAATGAATCCCCTGAGGTCAATTACGCGCTGCAAATAAATTTCAGTTTCTGCGTTACAGGCAATGCCGGTGAAAATTCAAAAACAAATTGTTGTATCCAGTCCAATGCTAGTTTCTGCATTACAGGCCAAGCTGGTGGAAATGCAAAAGCAAGTTGTCGTATCCAGTCCAAAGCGTGAACCTGTGCTCTGTCATTTTTAAATACCTTAAATTTTCTCACGGATAGAAAGCGTTTGTAATAAAAATTATCGTCTCTGTATGTCTGGACAGGTTCAGGATTGTATGATAATCTATTTGTCTGTGACTGTTGGGAATCTAAGTCACGTACTCTCTGTAAATTACCTAAATTATATTGGCTGTGTGAGTCTGACAAATGTTCGGAGAATGGCGTATGCTGTGATGTGTTAAAGGCTGAAATATTTTTCATCTCCGTCACTTCTTGCTGTAAAGATGACAATTTTCTACCTAGTGTATTATTGGACGAACCTATCTCACTGATCGTCTGCTGTAAATTTTGGAATTCAGGTGTTTGATTAAGCGAAACTGGTGACGTATCGTCTGATTTGGTGTCATTATTTTCGATAACATCAATACGACTGGCCAATTCATCATATTTTTCAGTCAGTGCTTTTACCTGATCATCGTTTTTAGTATCACAAGCATTAATTTGTTTTTGTATTTCACGTGTGGTTTTGTTCAATTTTTTAACGTCTGCTTTAATGGCATCGGGATCCTGTATTAGTTCCAACTTTTCAAGTCTGTTGGTCATTGTCTGAAAGTCTAATGTGTGTGTGTCTGTTTTTGTTTTAAGATCGGAGATTTCATCATGCAATTCGGTGTTCAACTGTTTGATTTCGTCTGATACTGTAGTAATATTGTTGACTACGTATGTTTTTGCTTTCGTAAACAATTTATGCTTATCTTCCTGTCTTTGTGCAGTAATTGTTTCCATGACTTGTTGCTTTACTGTATTCTGTTCCTGTATAAATTTACTGTAACGCGTTTCACTGTTTTGTACGTGGTGATTAAAACTTTCGTCAATTTAGCTGTTCTGTTGGTCAAATTTCGTGTCTACTTTCGCATCCAGTGTGCGTAAAAGTTCTGCTGACATTAATTTAAACTCGTCGCGTAACTGTGTTGCGTTTTCAGAACATTGTTTAGCGACTGCACTAATTTCATCTCTAAGTAATTTAGTTGTGGCTGCATGTGTATTACTTAATTCTTGTGCCACAGATCTAATTTCTTCACTACTGTTCCTAGCACAAGCCTTAATTTCCTCACGTAATTCTTCTTTAGTATCATGACATTGCGCAGCAACGGCTGTAATCTGTTCACTAAGCTGTTTGGAATTGTTATCTTGTTTTTCATTAAGTCCTTTGAAACTGTCGTCTTGTTCTTTCTTGAATTGTAGTAATAATGCTACAACTTGATCCATGCCAAAATTACCTACTCTATTCTCTGTGCTGTTTGATGGCGTAACTGCAATTGTCATGTTTTGTGTAACCATTTGGTCATTCTCTGATTCTTGAAAAGGTTCGCCAATTGGATGTGCACTGTGGGTCACTACCTCGAAATCAAATAAATCTGACGTATTTTGACTACATTGTTCATCTTCGCGAGAAAAATTTATCTGTTCACTATGCAAATTTTGCAAACCGGGCGTGTCAAACTGGGCAGCGTTCGTTGTATCGGAACGTGCCGCGTCATCAATTGTTACATTTACTGTGGACGCAATTGAACTTGTTTGTTCATCATTAGGATTTAACTCAATACTAGTGATCGGCAGGCACTGATTATCTGTAACTAGACGATTATCACTATTGCACTGAGTGTCACTAGTATTATCGGTCAAATTATTCGAGTCGGCTATTTCACTCATTGCACATCGCGATGTACTGTTAACAGTTTTCCGCGGCATTTTCACAATTCAAAATTAAACACAAAATCAATCAAAGTCAAAACAAAAATGGAACAAATACAATTACAACAAAGAGCAATAAATTGCCGATGACCTGTGAAAGAAAGAGTGACAAGTTAGTAAATGCGTTGCGCCAGATGCAAACTACATTTCAGTAAATAGGAGCAGATATATGACTACTTCTCAAAAATTCACAAAGAAAATACGATCTTGGCCGGTTTTCGCCAAGTGTAACCTCCCCACAAAAATAATTTTAGTGTAACCTCCCCACAAAATTTTCATTCACATTGAGTGTAACCTACCCACAAAAATAATTTTGGTGTAACCTCCCCACAAATTTTTTTTTCTTTAGATGTAACCTCCCCACAAAATTTTCATTCACATTAAGTGTAACCTTCCCACAAAAATATTAACATAAATAATATTCACGTTTAGTGTAACCTCAAAACAGAAAAATTCCTGAACCTCTCATCAGTAAAAATTATAATTATGACGTTCACATTCATGTGTAACGTCCCAACAAAAAAAATAAATTCATTACCTGGTAATAATACAATGTAACTAATCTCTCAATTAAATTGTCGCTCACTTATGACTTTTCAATAATTGACTATGAATTTAGCCTGGTAAATTTTGGACGTCAGCAGTACTGCGTCATGGTTCTGAAAGATCATTCTGAATAAAAAGGAGAAAAATTCTTACCTCAATGAAGTCGCCGGATAACGCATATGTATCTGCTCTTACAATAAATTTTTCTGGCACAGCCCTGTGCAATGCTGGCCGATAGATTTGTCATTTATGAAAGGGAAACAAGTGATTTTTCTTTTGCAATAATCGGGATGATCATGGATTGAAGAAATTAGAAATTCTTTAAATTGAAATGAATGGTTATTAAAAATTGCTTTGTATGAAAAGGATTATTATTAGGACATTTTTAAAACATTTACATGGGACTTGAAATAACATTACTACATATGCGCGAGGCTGCTTTTTACCTTATACAATAATACTCAGGCTCCGACATCGCTGCACGGCGACCGGGCCACCCAACACGATACACTAGACCAGACCAGAAGAGACTGCAGACTAGCAACAACTTACTGCTACAGCTACACAGTTCCTACTGCAGTCAACACTGCTCTCTGGTCAGAGACCTTGCATATCGCAGGCAGCGCATGAGCAATACATCGAAATTACATCTGCTCGGACCTCTTACAAGGTGGATTGGTCGTCGAAGCACCATACCATGGTCCGCACGTTCACCGGATCTGACGTCCCCGGATTTCTTTCTGTTGGGAAAGTTGAAGGATATTTGCTATCATGATCCACCGACAACGCCTGAAAACATGCTTCAGCGCATTGTCAATGCATGTGCGAACATTACGGAAGGCGAATTACTCGCTGTTGAGAGGAATTTCGTTACACGTATTGCCAAATGCATTCAGGTTGACGAGCCTCATTTTGAGCATTTATTGCATTAATGTAGTATTTACAGGTAATCACGCTGTAACAGCATCCGTTCTCAGAAATGATAAGTTCACAAAGGTACATGTATCACATTGGAACAACCGAAATAAAATGTTCAAACGTACCAACGTTCTGTATTTTAATTTAAAAAACCTACCTGTTTCCAACTGTTCGTCTGAAATTGTGAGCCATATGTTTGTGACTAATACAGCGCCATCTATCACAAAGCGAAAAAGTGGTCCAACTGAAACATTTATATTTCTTTACGTACTACACGAATATGTAATAAAAAATGGAGGTTCCTACTTAAAAAAACGCGGTTGATATCTGTTTGACCTATGGCAGCGCCATCTAGCGGTGCAACCATAGCGCCATCTGGTTTGCCCCTTCAAGCTAGACAAGTTTCGTTCTTTGTAGTTTTTTCGTTTGACGCTTATTTCGTGAGATATTTGGCCCGGTCACGATCAATGGACCACCGTCTATATAGCTGAAATACTCACTGAATAATGAAATCGCGTATAATAACCTTGCTAATTGTTCTCGCGTATCTCGCACTCCTGCGCTGATTCACTCCAGCAGTGACAGTGGTTCTGTGCCCTGTTCAGCGCTGCCTCCGGTGCGACGGATCAGCAGTAGTCAGCTGTCCCTGGGTAAACGGTTCTGCGGGTGCCGCTAAGTGACCAGAGTGGCAGCTGGATGGCGGGCACCGGCAGCGAGCGATGACGCTGACGTCCCTCCCCCAGCTGTATCGGCTGCTGCTTTAGACAGCCGGGGCGGCGCGGCCCCACTGAGTGACGTATCGACCAGCGAGCTCCCTCAGCCGATACCAGCCGTCAGCCGCACGCAGGGCCGTCTCAAGCCCTGCCACCGTCTCCCACATTGGTTGGAGTTTCTTCGGGAATTTCTTTCTTGCATGCTGTTTGGAGTATCCTTTCAGGATGACGCAACAGTGAGTAATAGATCCGTTTCTATCACTGTAACACTGGTGAGCAAAATGTATGAGACAGGCGAAATACCCTCACACTTCAAGAAGAATATAATAATTCAAATACCAAAGAAAGCAGGCGTTGACAGATGTGAAAATTACCGAACTATCAGTTTAATAAGTCACGGCTGCAAAATACTAACGCGAATTCTTTACAGAGGAATGGAAAAACTGGTAGAAGCCGACCACGGGGAAGATCAGTTTGGATTACGTAGAAATATGGGAACACGTGAGGTAATACTGACCCTAATACTTATTATAGAAGCTAGATTAAGAAAAGGCAAACCTACGTTTCTAGCATTTGTAGACTTAGAGAAAGCTTTTGACAATGTTGACTGGAATACTCTCTTTCAAATTCTGAAGGTGGCAGGAGTAAAATACAGGGAACGAAAGGCTATTTACAATTTGTACAGAAACCAGATGGCAATTATAAGAGTCGAGGGACATGAAAGGGAAGCAGTGGTTGGGAAGGGAGTGAGACAGGGTTGTAGCCTCTCCCCGATGTTGTTCAAACTGTATATTGAGCAAGCAGTAAAGGAAACAAAAGAAAAATTCGGAGTAGGTACTAAAATCCATGGAGAAGAAATAAAAATTTTGAGGTTCGCCGATGACATTGTAATTCTGCAGAGACAGCAAAGGACCTGGAAGAGCAGTTGAACGGAATGGACAGTGTCTTGAAAGGAGGATATAAGATGAACATCAACAAAACAAAACGAGGATAATGGAATGTAGTCGATTTAAGTCGGGTGATGCTGAGGGAATTAGATTAGGATATGAGACACTTAAAGTAGTAAATGAGTTTTGCTATTTGGGGAGCAAAATAACTGATGATGGTCGAAGTAGAGAGGATATAAAATGTAGACTGGCAATGGCAAAGAAAGCGTTTCTGAAGAAGAGAAATTTGTTAACATCGAGTATAGATTTAAGTGTCAGGAAGTCGTTTCTGAAAGTATATGTATGGAGCGTAGCCATGTATGGAAGTGAAACATGGACGATAACTAGTTTGGACAAGAAGAGAATAGAAGCTTTCGAAATGTGGTGCTACAGAAGAATGCTGAAGATTAGATGGGTAGATCACATAACTAATGAGGAGGTATTGAATAGTATTGGGGAGAAGAGGAGTTTGTGGCACAACTTGACTAGAAGAAGGGATCGGTTGGTAGGACATGTTCTGAGGCACCAAGGGATCACAAATTTAGTATTGGAGGGCAGCGTGGAGGGTAAAAATCGTAGAGGGAGACCAAAAGATGAATAGACTAAGCAGATTCAGAAGGATGTAGGCTGCAGTACGTACTGGGAGATGAAGAACCTTGCACAGGATAGAGTAGCGTGGAGAGCTGCATCAAACCAGTCTCGGGACTGAAGACCACAACAACAACAACAACACTGACCTGATATTTTTTCCGTAAATATTATGTAATTTTGTAATACTAAAAACATTGGTTTATCTGTAATTTCGAAGTCACACCTGTAATTAAAACAAAATGTTTTTTTATATTCAATGTGATTTTTTGAAACGAATTTAAGTGACCTTTTGTAGTGCCCCGAGAATTTCGGGGCAAATTCTAGGGACACTCGTATTTCCACCGTCTCGAACACGCGTTATTTTAAAGATGTGTGTGTGAAAGTGGAACTGTATCTACTGCGCCACGATTATGTGTGTGCAGGACTGGCGTGTATCGGACGGTTGATCGGCGTGGGCAAGGTGGTCGCAACACTCGCCTCAGAAGTTACACGTCCAACACAAGGAGCAAGCGCGCCGTACTCCGTGACGGTGCGACGTCAGTCATTATTGGGAACAGTTTAATGTTGTTGAAAGAAAAAGAAAAGACACTTATCTTAATTATTCACTTAGTATCGTGAGGTCCGGATGGTGGACTAACTAGAACTTTGAAAGATTTCTGGTACTGTATTTATGGTAAAGAATGTGTAATAGTATCTGACGGGCCGGAAACTGTTGAACTTACAAAAAATGATTCCTATATGTGAAAAATGTTGTGTGTTGTGAAAATATAATGGGATTGAGTTCAAAGTATCTCGAGTATACGGTTTTTTTAAGAGTAGAGAAAATTCCTCCAAAACAGCATCTTATCTTCGGAGAAGTGGGGCAGACCATCGCAGCCGGCTATCCTGAAAAGAAGATGGGCAAAGCAACTTCACGTAAGTTTAATAATCAAGGGGGAGTGTGAGTCTTGCACAACAATGCCATACTGTTACCTCTGATCACCGGAAACCACTAGACTTTGTGATTCTATGTAAATTACACACATCATCAAAAGTTTTGCATCACCCTTTTATTTCGAAATTCATGACAGATAAAACAAAAATTGTCACTGAAGCTTGTGTATATAAGGTGTTAAAAAGGCGTCGAATATTTTGAGAGTTGATAGTACTCACCAAAACATGAAATAATGTCTGGTAAACATGGCCTCCAGAATACGTATCTGAAGAGCTTTGAGCAGTTGTTCGTCTTCGATACTGTGAAACACATCCTCTTCTACGGCAAGTCCTTTGTTTTCCATATTTTGGGAGGAAGTAGCATGGACCAAAACGAGAAAAAAGTCCAAAAAAATGGACTATAAAATGTATACCTGAAGGGCTATGACCACTTGTTCATCGTTGCTACTGTCAAATGTATCTCTTCTACTGAGCAAGATCGCGCAGCTCTTTAGGTATGCGTTTTAGAGCCCATGTTTACTGCGCATTTTTTTCTCGTTTTGGTCAATACTACATTGTCCGAATAGGCTTCGGAAAGCCCAAAGGTACCCAGCGACCGCCATGTAATCCTTAGCCCCGATAGGGATCATTGGATGCAGATGTGGAGGAGCATGTGGTCAGCACACCACTCTCCCAGCCGGTATCAGGTTTTGAGACCAGAGCCGCTGCTTCTCAATCAAGAAGCTTATCAATTGACCTCACAAGGACTGAGTGCACCCCGCTTGCCAACAGCGCTCGGCAGATCCGGAAAGCCACCCACCCAAGTGCTAGCCAAGCCCGGTGGCTTCGCCATACTATCTCCTCCCAAAATACGGAAAGCAAAGAGCTTGCGGTAGAAGAAATGGTGTGTTTCACAGTATCGAAGACGAACAAGTGCTCAAAGCTCTTAAGATATGCTTTTGCTGCCCATGTTTACTAGACATTTTTTCCTTGTGTGGGCACCATTACCTCTCCAAATATTCGATACTTTTTTTTAAATATCCTGTATATTCATTTACAATGTGTCCAAATCACGAAATCAAAAACACAGATATCTGTATAGTGGCAAAATTGTCTTTTTCCCGACGAGGATTTTTCACAGCACTCCTGAGCAACGTCAAGTGTAACTATGGTGATAGGCCCCCTTGGTCATATGAAGGCTTGAATCTGACTTGGCATACCAAATTGTCCCACATTTCAAAGGCGATTCTGCGCACGTGATCGTTGTCGACATCCAAAAACTGCTCTGTTTAATCGATCCCGTACATATTCCATCGGGTTCGTGTTCGGGAAACAGATAGTCCATTCCATTCTGGTGATCCTAGAATGCTGGAGGAACGTGCTCACGAGAAATGCACGATTAGCACTATCAAGATGAAGTTGTCACAAAAGTGTTGATATTACAGCCCTACTACTGTCTGCAGAACCTCATCCGTCTACTACTGAGCCGTGAGAGTGCCCACAACAACCACGTGAGGTGAACGGTGGCCCCATGCCACCAATCCTGCGATGTCCATTCTGTAAGATTCATTGCCCAACTGTAACGGAGTCCATCGTGCTGTGATGTAGGACGTGGTGTTCGCCATAGTTCTCGGGGATGGAAATTCGCATCATGCAGTCTTCTGCTGACAGTTTTATGCGGTACGTGACTCCCTGTACCCTCTTCGAACGCAGAATTCCTTTCTGGAGCGCTCTGACCACGGTTCCTTTGTCTCAGAAGTTGGAGATACTCATTATCCTGTATACCTGTCGAGCATTGACGGCCTGTGCACTGCAAAATCTACAACACAACCTTTGGCAACGATTCCATATGAACACCACACCACGTTGATGCCGATGCATATGTCGTGCAACTTCCCTGATTGAAAAACCTGCGCCTAAAGTGATCTACATCTACATCTACATTTATACTCCGCAAGCCACCCAACGGTGTGTGGCTGAGGACACTTTACGTGCCACTGTCATTACCTCCCTTTCCTGTTCCAGTCGCGTATGGTTCGCGGGAAGAACGACTGTATGAAAGCCTCCGTACGCGCTCTAATCTCTCTAATTTTACATTCGTGATCTCCTCGGGAGGTATAAGTAGGGGGAAGCAATATATTCGATACCTCATCCAGAAACGCACCCTCTCGAAACCTGGCGAGCAAGCTACACCGCGATGCAGAGCGCCTCTCTTGCAGAGTCTGCCACTTGAGTTTGTTAAACATCTCCGTAACGCTATCATGGTTACCAAATAACACTGTGACGAAACGCGAAGCTCTTCTTTGGATCTTCCCTATCTCCTCCGTCAACCCGATCTGGTACGGACCCCACACTGATGAGCAATACTCAAGTATAGGTCGAACGAGTGTTTTGTAAGCCACCTCCTTTGTTGATGGACTACATTTTATAAGGACTCTCCCAATGAATCTCAACCTGGTACCCGCCTTACCAACAATTAATTTTATATGATCATTCCACTTCAAATCATTCCGCACGCATACTCCCAGATATTTTACAGAAGTAACTGCTACCAGTGTTTGTTCCGCTTTCATATAATCATACAATAAAGGATCCTTCTTTCTATGTATTCGCAATACATTACATTTATGTTAAGGGTCAGTTGCCACTCCCTGCACCAAGTGCCTATCCGCTGCAGATCTTCCTGCATTTCGCTACAATTTTCTAATGCTGCAACTTCTCTGTATACTACAGCATCATCCGCGAAAAGCCGCATGGAACTTCCGACACTATCTACTAGGTCATTTATATATATTGTGAAAAGCAATGGTCCCATAACATTCCCCTGTGGCACGCCAGAGGTTACTTTAATGTCTGTAGACGTCTCTGCATTGATAACAACATGCTGTGTTCTGCTTGCTAAAAACTCTTCAATCCAGCAACACAGCTGGTCTGATATTCCGTAGGCTCTTACTTTGTTTATCAGGCGACAGTGCGGAACTGTATCGAACGCCTTCCGGAAGTCAAGAAAAATAGCATCTACCTGGGAGCCTGTATCTAATATTTTCTGGGTCTCATGAACAAATAAAACGAGTTGGGTCTCACACGATCGCTATTTCCGGAATCCATGTTGATTCCTACATAGTAGATTCAGGGTTTCCAAAAACGACATGATACTCGAGCAAAAAACATGTTCTAAAATTCTACAACAGATCGATGTCAGAGATATAGGTCTTTAGTTTTGCGCATCTGCTCGAGGACCCTTCTTGAAGACTGGGACTACCTGTGCTCTTTTCCAATCATTTGGAACCTTCCGTTCCTTTAGAGACTTGCGGTACACGGCTGTTAGAAGGGGGGCAAGTTCTTTCGCGTACTCTGTGTAGAATCGAATTGGTATCCCGTCAGGTCCAGTGGACTTTCCTCTATAGAGTGATTCCAGTTGCTTTTCTATTCCTCGGACACTTATTTCGATGTCAGCCATTCTTTCGTTTGTGCGAGGATTTAGAGAAGGAACTGCAGTGCGGTCTTCCTTTGTGAAACAGCTTTGGAAAAAGGTGTTTAGTATTTCAGCTTTACGCGTGTCATCCTCTGTTTCAATGCCATCATCATCCCGGAGTGTCTGGATATGCTGTTTCGAGCCACTTACTGATTTAACGTAAGACCAGAACTTCCTAGGATTTTCTGTCAAGTCGGTACATAGAATTTTACTTTCGAATTCACTGAACGCTTCACGCATAGCCCTCCTTACGCTAACTTTGACATCGTTTAGCTTCTGTTTGTCTGAGAGGTTTTGGCTGCGTTTAAACTTGGAGTGAAGCTCTCTTTGCTTTTGCAGTAGTTTCCTAACTTTGTTGTTGTACCACGGTGGGTTTTTCCCGTCCCTCACAGTTTTACTCGGCACGTACCTGTCTAAAACGCATTTTACGATTGCCTTGAACTTTTTCCATAAACACTCAACATTGTCAGTGTCGGAACAGAAATTTTCGTTTTGATCTGTATGGTAGACTGAAATCTGCCTTCTATTACTCTTGCTAAACAGATAAACCTTCCTTCCTTTCCTATTAACTTCCATATTCAAGGATGCTGCAATGGCCTTATGATCACTGATTCCCTGTTCTGCACATACAGAGTCGAAAAGTTCGGGTCTGTTTGTTATCAGTAGGTCCAAGATGCTATCTCCACGAGTCGGTTCTCTGTTTAATTGCTCGAGGTAATTTTCGGATAGTGCACTCAGTATAATGTCACTCGATGCTCTGTCCCTACCACCCGTCCTAAACATCTGAGTTTACCCGTCTATATCTGGTAAATTGAAATCTATAACATGCTGAGAAAATTTATGTGAAATGTATTCCAAATTTTCTCTCAGTTGTTCTGCCACTAATGCTGCTGAGTCGGGAGGTCGGTAAAAGGAGCCAATTATTAACCTAGCTCGGTTGTTGAGTGTAACCTCCATCCATAATATTTCACAGGAACTATCCACTTCTACTTCACTACAGGATAAACTACTACTAACAGCGACGAACACTCCCCCACCGGTTGCATGCAATCTATCCTTTCTAAACACCGTCTGTACCTTTGTAAAAATTTCGGCAGAATTTATCTCTGGCTTCAGCCAGCTTTCTGTACCTATAACGATTTCAGCTTCGGTGCTTTCTATCAGCGCTTGAAGTTCCGGTACTTTACCAACGCAGCTTCGACAGTTTACAATTACAATACCGATTGCTGCTTGGTCCCCGCATGTTCTGACTTTGCCCCGCACCCGTTGAGGCTGTTGCCCTTTCTGTACTTGCCCAAGGCCATCTAACCTAAAAAAAACCGCCCAGCCCACGCCACACAACCCCTGCTACCCGTGTAGCCGCTTGTTGCGTGTAGTGGACTCTTGACCTATCCAGCGGAACCCGAAACCCCACCACCCTATGGCGCAAGTCGAGGAATCTGCAGCCCACACGGTCGCAGAACCGTCTCAGCCTCTGATTCAGACCCTCCATTCGGCTCTGTACCAAAGGTCCGCAGTCAGTCCTGTCGACGATGCTGCAGATGGTGAGCTCTGCTTTCATCCCGCTAGCGAGACTGGCAGTCTTCACCAAATCGGATAGCCGCCGGAAGCCAGAGAGGATTTCCTCCGATCCATAGCGACACACATCATTGGTGCCGACATGAGCGACCACCTGCAGATGGGTGCACCCTTTACCCTTCATGGCATCCGGAAGGACCCTTTCCACATCTGGAATGACTCCCCCCGGTATGCACACGGAGTGCACATTGGTTTTCTTCCCCTCTCTTGCTGCCATATCCCTAAGGTCTTGCTCATTGGACACGATAGTCTTTCGTGGCATGATGTACTGTGCCACACATGTATCTAATGCGCCCCTACTGGTGCTTTACTTTCAACTCAAATGCTGCAATCCATTCGATTGCAGCATTGTAGCCGTAGGTATCTCTCGTGGTAACCGTGTGCACGTTTGCAAACAACGTCAGAAGTGACAAAAAATGTTCAAATGTGTGTGAAGTCTTATGGGATTTAACTGCTAAGGTCATCAGTCCCTAAGCTTAGACACTACTTAACCTAAATTATCCTAAGGACGAACACACTCACCCATGCCCGAGGGAGGCCTCGAACCTCCGCCGGGACCAGCCGCACAGTCCATCACTGCAGCGCCTTAGACCGCTTGGTTAATCCCTCGCGGCTCAGAAGTGGCCTTCCGATTGTTACAGGAACAGTTACAGTTACAATAGCAACACACCTGCACGACATATAGGGGTGAAGCAACACTTTTGTTGTTATATGTACACTGAAGCACCGAAGGAACTGGTATAGGCATGCGTATTCAAACACAGTGATATGTAGAGAGACAGAAAACGGCGCTGCGCTTGGCAACCCTTATATAAGATAAAAAATGTTTGGCATAGTTGTTAGATCGGTTACTGCTGTTTCTTTAGTATGTCATCAAGATTTAAGTGAGTTTGAACGTGATGTTGTAGTCGGCGCATGAGCGTTGGGACACAGCATCTTCGAGGTAGCGATGAAGTTGGGATTTTCCCGCACGACTATTTCCGCCAGTGTTCAGTGAATATCAGGAATCGGGTAAAACATCAAATCTCCAACATAGCTGCGGCCGGAAAAAGATCCTGCAGGAGCGGGACCAACGACGACTAAAGAGAACCGTTCAACGGGACAGGAGTGCAATCCTTCTGCAAACTGCTGCAAATGGCTTTAAGCACAATAGGACTTAACATCTGAGGTCATCAGTCCCTAGACCTAGAACTACGTAAACCTAACTAACCTAAGGACATCATACTGATCCATGCCCGAGCAGCGCGCTTCCAGACTGAAACGCATAGAACCACTGCAGATTTAATGCTGGGTGATCAGCAAGTCTCAGCTTGCGAACCATTTAACGAAACATCATCGATATGGGCTTTCGGAGCCGATGGCCCACTCTTGTACCTCTGATGACTGCATGACACAAAGCTTTACGCCTCGCCTGGGCCCGTCAACACCGACATTGGACTGTTGGTGGCTGAAAATATGTTGCTGGTCGGACGAGTCTCGTTTCAAATTGGATCGAGCGGATGGACTGTACGGGTACGGAGACAACCTCATTAATCCATGGACCCCGCATGTCAGCAGGGTACTGTTCAAGATGGTGGAGGCTCTGTAATGGTGTGGGGCGTGTGCAGTCGGAGCGATATGGGACCCCTGATACGTCTAGATACGACTCTGACAGCTGACACGTACACAAGAATCCTGTGAGATCACCTGCATCCATTCATGTCCATTGTGCATTCCATCGGACTTGAGCAATTCCAGCAGGACAATGCGACATCACACACGTCCAGAATTGCTACAGAGTGGCTCTTCTGAGTTTAAACACTTCCGCTGGCTACCAAACTCTCGAGACATGAACATTATTGAGCATATCTGGGATGCCTTGCAACGTGCTGTTCAGAAGAGATCTGCAACCCTTCGTTCTCTTACGGATTTATGGACAGCCCTGCGGGATTGATAGTGTCGGTTGCCTCCAGCACTACTTCAGACATTAGTCGAGTCCACGCCACCTCGTGTTGCGGCACTTCTGCGTGCTGGTGGGGGCACTACACGAGCATAGGCAGGTGTACTAGTTTCTTCGGCTCTTCAGTCTATTATTTCACAGGGTCGCTGTCCGTGGGGAATCGTTAGGAAAAGTGTCCGGCGTCTCTACGAGTAGAGCTGCCGTGGCATTGCAGTGCGGTAGAGCCCTACCAAACGTTTGTCCCACCCTCACAAGAGTGTTGGATGTGTGTTGCAAAGGCAGCAACCAAGGGCGCAGCAGGCTTTGCATGGTGTAGCACAAGAACAGTGAATGGAGGAGGGACGGGTAGCTTTTCTTTCTGTTCGGCGAGAATACTGTCGCTCAGGCAAGTCTTTGAAGACGAATCTCACGTGACAAAATGTCATCATAGACGATACTGATTTCAATAACGACTTTTAGCAAATGGTTCAAATGGCTCTGAGCACTATGGGACTCAACTGCTGAGGTCATTAGTCCCCTAGAACTTAGAACTAGTTAAACCTAACTAACCTAAGGACATCACAAACATCCATGCCCGAGGCAGGATTCGAACCTGCGACCGTAGCGGTCTTGCGGTTCCAGACTGCAGCGCCTTCAACCGCACGGCCACTTCGGCCGGCTTTTTAGCAAATGAAAAACGTCTGTGCACCCGACACGAACGAAATGGGTAAATACAATGAAACTATACACTGTACCGGGATTCGAAACCGAGATCTCATCTTTCGTCTGAGCTATTGAAGAACGATTCACTACCTGGGCTCACGACTTCACATCCACCAAAACCTCTGTCACCGCCCTACATCACAAACCTGGTAGCAACTTTGCAGCATTCATGTCAGGTGTAGCACGCCTGGAAGACGGGACGTCGTTTGGAAATGATGATGCTGCCGCCGAAGGGGTTGTTCCAAGAATGAATGTTTCTCGCTACAGCGCAGAGCGCGCTGTTTTATGTCAAATGTTTGACTGGAGCATAAAAAAGACTCCATAAAAATTACAACTGAATTTTTTTTCGATTTTTCATAGTCAGACGAAGAATGGAAAAACAGATATCAAATTGACCCGTGTGAGGGTTGTTTTGCAAAAGCAATATATGCTTTCTTGACAGTAATCAGGGTAGTTAAGAGAAATTTAATTAGTGATTTTGGAAAACTGGAATATTTCACAAACAGCTGCTGTTACTAAATGAAGTGTCAAAAAGTCCATCGCTTCAAGGTCTAGCTATTTCGCATACAAAAGCATACCTTAGTGTGGTATTTAAATGCCAAAACGCTTCCATCGAACAAGTAGTAAATTCAGGAGATTTCGAGAGCAGAATATACTAGGAAAGTTAATGAGGTGTCTAAAAAGTCATGCTTTCTGAACAAAAATTAAATATAGAAACAAACTGAAAGGTATGTAGTGAAACGTTTTGTGAAACGATTTGTCTGAAAGTAAGAAAAAAAATAAAACAGAAAGATTCTACTTAGCTTCGAATGATGTTCGAAAGCATGTACAGCAAATGGGGTGCCGATTGAAAATTTAAAGTTCAGTGTTGATCATATAATGGAGATTTTAAAGAGTAGTGGTGAATGTTTGTGTGGTTGATTATGCAGATGACATAAAAAAATAATTCTGAGCTGGTTGGAGAGAACTGTCCACAATGCTCCAAACGTGCTCAGTTGGGGAAAGATCCGACGACCTTGATGGCCAAGGTAGGGATTGGCAATCACGGAGACTGGTAGAAACTCTCGTCGTGTGCAGATGGGCACAATCTTGCTGAAATGCAAGCCCAGGATGGCTTACCGTGAAGAGTAACAAAACGGGGCGTAGAAAATCATCAACATACCGTCGTGCTGCAAGGGTGCCGCTGATGGTCCTGCTGTGAAAAGAAATGGCACCACAGAACATCACTCCTGGTTGTCGGCCCGTATGGCTGGCGACAATCAGGTTGATATCGCACAGTTGTCCAGGCGTCTCCAGACACGTCTTTACCGGTCATCGGGGTTCAGTTCGAAGCGCAATTCATCACTGAAGACAATTATACTTCATTCAATGAGATTCCAGGTGGAAACGTATCTGGAGGAGCCCCGGACAGCAGTGGGATACCAACGTGATTGTCGCCTGCCAAACGCCCGACAACCAGGAGTGCCATTTCTTTTCATAGCAGGACCCCTTTGGTTGTCATCCGCGGCACCCTTACAGCAGAGAAGCACGTTGACGATATTCTACGCCCCGTTTTGTTGCTCTTGATGACAAGACAATGCCCGTCCACACACAGTGAGAGTTTCTACTGCTTGACTTCGTGCTCGTGCATCTCTACCTTCGCCAGCAAGGTCGCCATATCTCTGGTACTGAGCGTCACAGGTTTTGAATCCGCGTCAGACTGCATGTACCTCGAATACCACTAGAGGTCTGTACAGCCGTCGCGCCGTAAGCCACGGCTACGCACGTTCCTGGCTCACGTATAATGTGAGGGCGCCATGGTGGAGCACGTGGTCCCAGCAGCCAATACTGGCGTACCTTATCCTGTATATAAGCGCCTACCTCTCGCTCAGCTAGGATCTCCGCCAGCACTGCCTCCTTCCCGCTTCCCAGTATGGCTTTCGACCGTTCTTCTCTGCCGATGATCTTCTCCTTCACCTCACTTATCTCCAAACAGCTCAACTCCCGTCACTCCACCATCTTCCTCTCCCTCGACCTTCAACGTGCTTACGACCATGTATGGCATTCCGGTCTCCTCTTCAAGCTCCAAACCTTCGCCCTTCCTATCAATTACGTCCTTCTGATCAAGTCCTTTCTTTCCCAATGTCCTTCCTATGTCACCATCCATTTGCCACCGCCTTCACCCTCCATCCACCTTCTCCAGTACGCCGATGACATCGCCTTCCTTGCCCTCGCCCCCACCCTGCAATGTTCTCATCACCTTCTCAAATCCCATCTTGACTGGTTCACCACTTGGTGTAACCAATGGTTGTTCAAGGTCAATCCTTCAAAGACCCAGGCGATAATTGTAGACGAAACCACCCCTTCCTTCCGTCTCCTCAATACTATATCACTATCTATGGCCATCCTATCACCCTCACCCCCACCCTCAAGTACCTTGGCGTCACCCTTGACTGTTGCCTCTCCTGGGTGGACCCCCCATCTCCGCACAATCCAAGCCAAGGCACGCTCCCGACTCTCTCAAGCTCCTTTCTGGCCGCACATGGGGTCTGGACACCTCCACCATCCTCCACACCTATAAATCCCTCATCCACCCTATCCTCTGCTACACCCATCCCGCCTGGCTCTCCACCCCTCCTACAATTCCCTTCAAATCCTGGAATGCCATGCGCTCTGCCTCGCCTATCGCATCTGCCTCCCCTCCCCCACGTGACTCCTGTATGACCTCATTCCGCTCCCACACCTCCTCCTTTTCCTCGAATGGATATGGGTCCTCTACACCTCCCGCAAACTTGATCCCCCTCACCTGCTTATCTCTCCATCCTTTCCCACCCCCATCTGCTGCCGTGCCTGTATTCCCATGTCCCACCTGCTCTCCATCTCTCCACTCTCCATACCCTTGCCCAATGTGGCTTCTGCCAACTGCCCCTCCCTGATGATGCCCTTATCCCCTCCATCTACCCCTCCTACCAACTTTGATCCTCCCCTTCCACCCCCCTGTGTTTTTCCCAAGGGAACCCTCTCTCCCTCCTCTCTTCCTCTGTCCCTCCTCTCCTCCCTGGGTTTCCCCTACCCCCCTACCTTCTTTCCTCTCCCTCCCTGCTCCTCTGCCACTGGCATCTACAGCCTCCCATCTCCCTTCTCCCCCACCTTTTCCCCTTTGGCAGTCCCCTGACTGGTACACAAACAGCGAACATTCGCGTGACAGAGATTGTCGCCAGTTTTTATGTGTGCCGTCGTGATAGTGATTCAGTGTTTCATCGTTTGTGCTCCATCATACACATGTGTCATTTCTGTCGTCTATGTTCGTTTGCTGGTGCTGAACGTTTTTTATTTCACTGCGCCTGTGAACGCCTCCCTGTATTATACTTTGTGTATCTACTGTTTTTTATCCGCCTTTTGTTTGCTTTTCTATGTCTTATGTCCTACCTGTATTTTCTGTGGCCAAAGAGCGGCGTAGTGTTGCCGCTGCCTGTCTACCTGTGTAAGGCATCAAAATGACAATAAAGGGAAAAGAAAGCTCAGCTGGGCAGTCTGAACTTCGTGGAGTCTATCGACCTCTCGGCAACAGACAGCGTGTTTACAGTACTTTGTTTTCGTTACTCGTGGACGTTGTGGATTCTTTTGGTTGTGTCTGTCACCCCTTTGCTTCTTGCGTGTTGTCGTCGTAAGGTCTCGCTCTGTCGGCCGTCGTTGTTCGTGTCCGTCGTTTCCGTTCGTTTGTTTGTTCACGGACCGCTCTCCATTTGGTCCTGCCGCGCTTCCTTCTCGACCACCCGGCGACCGGAATGGTCGCGGTAACAACAATATCTCTCCCCAATTGAGAACGTTTGGAGCATTTTGGGCTTGGCCCTTCAACCAGCTAGGGATTTCGATGACATAACTCGCCAATTGGACACAATTTCGGACGATATTCCGCAGGAGGACATGCAACAACTCTATCAATCAATGCCAAGCCGAATAATTGCTTTCCTAATGGCCAGAGGTGGACCAACGCATTACTGACTTGCTCGATTTGTGGAGCCCTTTCTCTTGAATAAAAGATTCAATTTTTCTGAAATTGTTATCATATGTTTGTCTGTATAAATACATCTGTTCTTTCGATTTTCGACCCATTCGGATAATTCCTTCATGGTGCGTCGTTTTGCTGTCTTAGAAGGGATTTATAGCATCTATGCCCATAAGTGTAAGAAAACTTCCAACAGTTTTTCAGTCGCAAAAAATTTTTAGCAGGAATTCCTTCAGATTTCAAGAAAGAGAACGCGCATTGTCAGTGGGCACTTCATTTGCTTTCCTTGATTTCGAGCATGACACAAAAGCGTGTCAAATTTTTCTCTAATCTGTTTTATTTCCTACTTTCAGACAAATCATTTCACAAAACATTTGACTTTTTTTTCAACTTTTTCTGCTGACACCTCCTGGCAGATTAGCTGCTGTGAAAGTTTGTCGTAACTCGTTCATGGACAGCTCAGTAGGTAAGAGCACTGTTCGCCAAAGGGGGAGTTCCGGGTTCGAGATCTTGTCAGGAAAACAGTTCGCATCTGTCATAAAGTTTAAAGGATATCAGACAGTTGTCAGCCGGAAGAACCTTACATTTTGGAATTTAATTGGTGCTCTCACTCACTTTTCCCTCTCTGTCTCGTCGTATGGAGTCCGCTGTTTTTCTGATGTGGCAAACTTATTTTATTCCACTTATTATGACCAGATGCTGTTCCTTTCGCTGCAGTTGTCGTTTAACGTAAGGGAAAGGGAGTTACGTCGTGTGCTCCACCTGTCTGAATTAAAAGAGGGTCTTTCACAAAAAAATGGGCCCAGAAATAACGGTTCAGTAAAGTAAACGGAAGGCCCGAGGTACGACTTCTAAGGAACGCTCGTTCACAGTTCCCTTCAAGTTGGTCTCATTCCCAGTTCGGACTCGTTCGGTGGGCCTTCTTCATTCTCTGGCTGTTACTTGCTCCAAGTCCACAGTACTTTGCGTACGCCGTAATTAATAACTTTTGCTGTAATTCTATACTAAATCTAAGAATTCCGAATTCGATGGAACTCGCTTTTCAACATGCTAGTCCGTGGTTTTGAAAACAAAGTACTCGAAAATTCCACTTTAGCTCTCGCAAATCATAGTTATCACTGCCAGTATTTACTTTGTATTGACATATTTACCAGCTGTAAAAAACTAAAATTTTAAAATGAAATAAAATTAATTTATCGAATCAGTTCCCTTTACCGCTTTCGCTTTTCATCTTATGAGACACAGCTGGTAATGACTGTAAGAGACTAAAGGACAGTCGATCTATCATCAGTCCGTTCTAAACGCAGTTTAGTTTGGTCGAATAGGTTCGAATCTCGGTGGTGGATGAAATTTTAACTGCCGGTGTTTGGCCAGCAAGGGGAAGAGTGCTGCCGGCGTAAAATTCCTGATCGCAAGTGTTATGCAAATGTCCTGGGTTAAGCTGCGAACCTCTCCGCAGTGTCTCGTGAAGTGAGGGCATGAGAGACTTCATGGGTGATGTGTCCGTGGGATGTTGCTATTTGAGAGTAGTAGTCTACGTGCGGCTACCGGGTTTCACTCTGTTCCTTCTCTCATCACCGCCATACAACATAGTCTTAACACTGCTCTACAGAAGCATCTCTTACACTCACCTATACTCCGCGAATACATACACGAAACAGCTTACACAAATCCAAAAGAAAAGGGCCCACTGCACGCAGAGGAAGAACATCCTTTCCGACAGACGGCTGATCCCACCAAACCAACAATGACATACGACATTTAATTTAAGTCACAAACTTTTGGAACTTTCTTATGCCATTGGGTTTCGGCGCAATATGTTATTTATCCAAATATTTCAATTTGTCATCTTTCTTACTTATATAAACTTATATGAAATGTATTCGCAGTTGCGAATACAAACAACCATTAGCTGTCTAAGGGAATGAGGACAAAGAAAATCTGTGCCACACCGGGACTCGAACCCGCATTTCACCATTTACGCGAGAGATCACCTTAACCGATTTGGCTATCCGTGCATTTCCCACGGCCATCCGCAAACTTCTATATTTCGTCGTTCCTGGGTCATAACCTATACTCATACACAGACTATGTAATCCCCCTAAAGGGGGGACATTTTAATTGAAAGTCGCTGCCTGGTATCGAATATTTCATTTGTCTTACGCGTAGGATACGCGGGACGCTGTCAGCAAAGATGTTTTTGATTCATGACAACGCGCGGCCTCGGAATGAACACGGCAAGAACTTCATCGCCTTTTGTGGGAAATTTTTGGACGTTCTCCTTACAGCCCTGACTTGGTACCAATGATTTTCCCTTAGCCACGAACCTGAAAGGTTTGTTGGGTGGAAAACAGTTCGAAAAAAACCAAGACCTCAAACAGTAGCGATATCCTGGCTCAAATTATTGGCGATAGAGAAGTACAACATGAAATGGAAAAATAGGTTTCACGCTACAATACGAGGGGGGTTTGAAAAGTCCGTGCAAAGTCCGAGAGATGGCACTACCGAATCGTATCTAGGTCATGTTTAGTTTAGTAGCATCTTTGGAAAGAACGCACACCGTGTTTCAGCCATATTGGTCTATTTCTTTGTGTCTGGAATTCACGTGAATCAAGGAAGTCGAGTGATTGTCAGAAAATGGACGAAAAAAAAATTTCGGAAGATCATTAAACATTACTTTATGAAAGGCAAAACTCCTCAGGAGACTAAAGAGAAGCTTGATAAACATTAGCCCGCATCTCGTGGTCGTGCGGTAGCGTTCTCGCTTCCCACGCCCGGGTTCCCGGGTTCGATTCCCGGCGGGGTCAGGGATTTTCTCTGCCTCGTGATGGCTGGGTGTTGTGTGCTGTCCTTAGGTTAGTTAGGTTTAAGTAGTTCTAAGTTCTAGGGGACTGATGACCATAGATGTTAAGTCCCATAGTGCTCAGAACCATTTGAACCATTTTTTTGATAAACATTACGGTGACTGCACCTTAGATTAGAACAGTTTATAAATGGTTTCAAAATATCCAGAGTGGCCGTATGGGCACAAGTGATGCTGAACGTTCTGGACGCCCTGTGGAGGTTACGACTCCAGAAATCATTGATAAAATCCATGATATGGTGATGAATGACAGAAGAGTTGAGGTGCGGGAGATTGATAGTGCTATGGGCATCTCGAATAAACGGATACGCAATATTTTGCCTAAACATTTGGACATAAGAAAGCTATCCGCAAGATGGGTTCCGCGATTGATCACGGTTGACCGAAAACGGAATCGTGTGAAGTGTTGCAAGGATGGTTTGCAGCTGTTCAGGAAGAATCCGCAGGACTTTAAGCGTCGTTTCGTCGCTGTTTATGAAACATGGATATATTACTATACTCCTGAGACAAAATACAATCTAAACAATGGGTTACCAAGGGAGAATCGGCACCAAAAAAGGCGAAGACCATTCCTTCCGCCGAAAAGTTTATGGCTACTGTCTTTTGGGATTCGCAAGGGATAATCCGCATCGACTATCTGAAAAAGGGTAAAACTGCTACAGGTAAATATTATTCATCGTCATTGCACAGTTTGAAAACCGAGGTGCAAGAAAAACGCCGGCGATTGGACCGCAAAAAAGTCCTTTTCCATCACGACAATGCACCAGCACACACCTCAGCAGTTGTGGTCGCAAAATTAATGGAAATAAGATTCCAACTCGTTTTACATACCCCCTATTCTCCAGACTTGGCTCCCTCGGACTACTATTCGTTCCCCAATTTGAAGAAATGGCTGGTGGGACAAAGATTTTATTCAAGCGAGGAGGTGATTGCAGAAACGAATAGCTATTTTGCATACTTGGATAGTTCCTATTATTCGGAAGATATCAACAAATTAGAACAGTGCATAGTTGTAAAAGGAGAGTATGTCGAAAAATAAAAAAAGGTTTACCCCAAACACATAAGTAGTTTTTATTTTTGCACGGATTTTTCAAACGTCCCTACTAAGTGCCTTAACAGCTATGGCAACTAAACTGTAGCCGGCCGCAGTGGCCGTGCGGTTCTAGGCGCTACAGTCTGGAACCGCGCGACCGCTACGGTCGCAGGTTCGAATCCTGCCTCGAGCATGGATGTGTGTGATGTCCTTGGGTTAGTTAGGTATAAGTAGTTCTGAGTTCTAGGGGACTGATGACCTCAGAAGTCAAGCCCCATAGTGCTCAGAGCCATTTGAACCATTTTTGAACTACACTGTAAACAGAGTAAGGTACTGTAACTTCGTAAACAAAGTTTTGTGTTGATATATTTCATCTTCATTTAGTTACGCCAAAGCGTTGTTTACTTTCTGGTCGAGCTGCGCACTTTTTAAGCAATACTCTAAAACTTGGCTGTTATAGCATAAGAGCGTCGGCAAGTGGGTACGGGTATAAATATAGCTGCCACACTTAGAAAAAACCAGTCTTCACACACCGAGCACGCATTATGTCCAACTACACGAACAGGTCTGCCAGTTTCAGGTACGGCGGAACATGTAATCGATGTACTGATTAGTACCAAGTGTACGCGCACTCTCAGAACCGTTCCGCTGTTAATCGCGAAAGTAACATGAGATGACTCTCGTCCTCCACTGAGGTGACAAAGTCATGTGATGGCGATATGCTCATATACAAATGGCGGCAGTGTCGCGTACACAGCGTATAAAACGGCGGTACATTGACGGAGCTGCCATTCGTATTCAGGATATTCATGTGAAAAGGTTTTCGACGTCGTTACGGCCGCACGATTCGAATTAACAGACTTTGAACACGAAATGCTAGTTGCACCTAGACGCAAGGACATTCCATTTCGGACGTCGTTAGGGAATTCAATATTCCGAGATCTACAGTGTCAAGAGTGTGCCGAGAATACCAGATTACAGGCGTTACCTCTCACCACGACCGACAGCAGCTGCATTTGCGTAGAATTGTCAGTACTAACAGAGAAGCAACAGTACGCGAAACACCTTCACAAATCAATGTGGGACGTACGGCGAACGTCTCCGTTAGGGCAGTGCGGTGAAATTTGGCGTTAATGGGCTGTGGCAGCAGACGACCAAAGCGAGTGCTTTGCTAACAGCACGACGTCGCCTCTACTGGGCTCCTGACTATATCGGTTGGACTCTAGATGGCTGGAAAACTGTAGCCTGGGCAGATGAATCCCGATTTCAGTTGGTAACTGCTAATGGCAGAATTCGAGTGTGGCGTAGACCCTACCAAGCCAACGACCCAAATTGTCAACAAGGCATTGTGCAACCTGATGGTGGCTCCGTAATGATTTGAGATGTGTTTACATGAACTGCACTGGGTCCTCTGGTCTACTGAACCTATCATTGACCATTTTCAGCCATTCATGGACTTCATGTTCCCAAACAACGATCGAATTTTTATGGACTACAATACGCCATGTCACCGGGGCACAGATGCTCGCGATTGGTTTGAAGAACATTCTGGACAATTCGAGCAAATGATTTGACCACCCAGTTCGCCCAACATGAATCCCATCGAACGTTTATGGAACGTAAATGAGAGATCAGGTCGTGCTCAGAATACTACAGCGGTAAAATTTCGCAATTATGGACGTCTATAGAGGCAGCTTGGCTCAATATTCCTGCAGGGGACTTCCAGCGACTTGTTTGAGAGGTCCGACACGATACTAGGAGGCATCCCATGACTTTTGTCACTGCAGTGTGTTTGCTGAGTAGGCTCTTATTATGTGGTACAGTAGTTTTAGTTTTTAATTGAGACTATTTTTAAATATACATAGCGTTCCACAGTTAGATACAAAAGGAACGATGAACGAATAAACATGAACTGGTCCTAAGGAAGACTTGTTACAGCTGGACTAATCCCTAAAGCGAAAATGCGAGTAGTTGCCAATCTCTACGGTGAATGGCGTAAGCTTTGTTCTGCATGTTATCGTATTTTATCTGTCTTTGTACCGTTTTTTCTGAGGTGTAGGTTGAGCACCAGCCCAATATTTGACGGAACGAGAGTGGGAAACCACCCAAGCACCACAGCTGTCGTTCCGCCGATCCCATTCAGGTCCGTCTCGCCTCCCAGTCTCGCAGCTCAGCACACTATGCGTTACGCTATACGAGCATATCATGAAATTATATACATACTGTCCAGTTTGTGTATTATTTAGACATGATGGGAGAACCTACATTGAAAATAGTGTCGGTGCGACTTGGTAACACAGACTTTCCTTGCTTATTGTGCTCAGAATGTAGTACGCTACGCTATACAGTGAGGTTGAAAGTTAAACTGGCATGGGACGCCACAATGAAAGTTATCCTGGCATGGGACGCCACAATGAGAGTTAACCTGTGGTGCTGACTATATATTATGATTGAGAATGTAGAAAAATTTACTGACAACATTTTTAAAAGAAACACAGACATAAATTATAGCTATTGATTGAATACAGTAAACAACTAACAGTTGGGTTAAGAGAACAATGGACATGGATCCTGGGTGCCAGGAGTGAGTCAAGTACTCTGGCCCTAAATATGTGGAGAACGCAGTCTGAATTGATCTGACACTGGGCAGACTTTGACTGATGACCTACAGAAGTCTATATAGGTGCAGCTGAGAGCAAGTGCCGATAGAGATCTGTACGCCCTGACAAGGCCGAAGCAGCCTTTTTGCTTTGTGCAGCGATGTAACTTGCAGCTGGCGAGGTGAGTGGGGCGGAGGCGAGGCGTAAGGCGACACCTGTGAATCGATCGCGGCCACGAAAGAAATGAAAAATCTCACAGTCTAGCGATCACGCTGACGGATTGCAATTTACTTTCTACCAGAGTCCTGAAATGACAATAGATTTCAGTGTGCCACACACCCGTTCGCTGGTCATACCAAGGACCAAATTGGCTCACTTATACGGCAGAGTGCACAAGGATAGCAAACATCAAGACTGGTTGCGACGCCAAGTGTAAAATTCACTCGACAACCACGGAAAAAATTGGTCCATTGAGAATAACACTCTGGGAAGTTCCATTTACTCCAAGTTTACTCTCGAGGCTGATTATATGTTTATAGACAGGCATGTGGTGGCGACGTTGACGATACAACCGTCGACGAGGCATAGTGGTTCAGTGCTGTTGCAGATAGAGCTCACAGCGGAATGATTCCGCTGGTCTGCGCTGCCCGCTTTTATACGGAGAGCGCGACCTTGGTTACATAACTCAGCTGATAAAGGACTTAGAATCTGCAAGCGCGGACACGACACTAAGTTTTGAATTTTTTTTAAACTGTTGCATCCTTGAGCCCCCGTTCACCAGATGTACGCTTGGCGGTTGGTGGCTGACGCTATAGATCACAATTTATTAATAATTATAATACAAGGTCACATCACCAGTTATAGTTACATTTTCTGCAAGCACACCAAGTCCTTTCATCCAAACATGTATTTTTTCATCATTACTAACTTTTCTACAAGAACGGGTATACAATGTAAATGGCATATTACTATATACAAAAACTAGGTCTACTTTGGGTCTGAGGATCTATTCCACTACGCCATGTTCTGTAGGCGATGACATCCCGATCTGCGAATGATTCGAGTCCAGGTAGTGAGTCGTTTTCATAACGTACTATAGCAAGTGTACACCACCCACTTCCACAATCACTTGCAAGTGAAATCAGTCTTAGGACAGGTCCCAAGCATCAACCACACATGCCAGAGCTTCGAACAGAAGATCCCTTCTAGACCAAAGTCCAGTACCCGAGTGCCTCACACCTCGGCAGATAAAATAAGTTTCATTTTTCCGCAAACTGCACGAACGACACCGCCTTCGCCCCATCTTGAGCCAATCACAGGGCTTTAGAGGCGCTAAATCTCCCCTCTTACACGACAGCACAAACTCATGGCGAACCAGGGAAAGAGTTAAGAAACCTGGGCCTCTGAAAAAAAAAGAAACCGCCAATTACTGGCTTTTTTAAGTTTTCACAAAGGGAGAAGGTGTTTTTCTCCAAAGTCGCGTCGCTTCCCTTGGCAACAAGCGAACAGATACAATCTTAAAGATCTTTATCTAAATCGCCTGTGTCTTGGAGCATGTTAGTCCTAGCTATGAGGTGTAATGAAGATTCTGTCTCTAACCGTTTATCAGACACCAGAGTTTCTTATACAACTGAGGCAGCCGTGTAAGTGAGTGAGATGCCTACTTGCAGTATTTGCATAACACGAGAACTTGTGAATTTTTATTACGTGTGACTCTGTACACAATGCCTGGTTTAGGACTGCACACTGTGTAGATGCATACCTGCAGTCCGTCGCCCACTAGCCCAGCTTTCTGCTGGCACCAATGCAGGTATAACGGCATTGTCCTGCTGGAGACCTGTCTCAACTAGTGGCTGCTCTGTCTGCCCTGTATGGCTGTGGGCCTGTCTGGCAAGATTTACTGAGGTATGGGCTCGATGCCAATTGCTTCCATCTCCCAACATGCCGTTTCTACAAACTAAGAACCATAAAAATACCCCATGCTTTTAGCGGCCTACCAGGCTCCATAAACGTCTGCTCAGGCCATTAACTTTCTAGAGTCTCACTCAAGGTGTGTAAGATTGTAACAAAATCTTTAATAATTTTCCATATACGAAAAATAGGTGAGAGTGTAACTTGTCTCCCAAGGCGACGAAAGCCATGGGGTACCTCTAATATCATGTCAGATCTCCTTTTGCCCAGCGTAGTTCTGCATCTCGTCGTGGAATAAGCTCAACAAGTCACCGGAAGTCCCCTGCAGGAATTCTGAGCCATGCTGCCTCTATAGCCGTCCACAGCTGCGAAAGTGTTGCCAAACTGACCTCTCAATTATATCCCAAAATGTTCCATGGGATTCATATCAGCCGACCTCGACGGCCAGATAATTCGCTCAAATTGTCTAAAATGTTCTTCAGAACAACCGTGAATAACTGTGTCCAGGTGACTTGGTGCATTACTATCCCTAAAAATTCCATCCTTGTTTGGGAATATGAAGTCAATGAATGGCTACAGATGGTCTCCAAATAACTGAACGTAACCATTTCCAGTCAATGATCAGTTCAATTGGACCAGATGGTCTAGTTAATACCATGTAAACACAGACCCACTATTATGGAGCCACCACCAGCTTGATCAGTGCTTTATTGACAACCTGGGTATAAGGTTCAAAATGGTTCAAATAGCTCTGAGCACTATGGGACTTAACTTTTAAGGTCATCAGTCCACTAGAACTTAGAACTACTTAAACCTAACTAACCTAAGGACATCACACACATCCATGCCCGAGGCAGGATTCGAACCTGCGACTGTAGCGGTCGCGCGGTTCCAGACTGTAGCGCCTAGAACCGCTCTGCCACCACGCCCCGCTGGGTATAAGGCTTCGTGGTGTCTGCGACAGACTCGAATCGTACCATAAGCTCTCATCAGCTGAAATCGGGACTCATCTAACCGGGCCACGGTCTCCCAGACGTCAGGGTCGAGCAGATATGGCCATATGGCCACGAGCCCACGAAAGGCGTTGCAGGTGACGTCGTGCTGTTAGCAAAGGCACTTTCTTGGGTCGCCTGCTGCCATTAACGCCAAGTTTCGCTGCACTGCCCTAACAGATAGGTCAGTCGTACATCCCATGTTAATTTCTGTGGTTGTTTCACGCAGTGTTGTTTGTCTGTAAGCACTGACAACTCCTTGCGCACGCCACTGCTCTGGGAGATTACGCAGAGGCCGTCGGCAACTACACTGCTGGCCACCGTAAATGCAACACCCTGAAGGAAGCATCCGAATCAAGTGAAATTTACACCATGGGTTTGCAGCGATGAGATATGCAACTGATTAGAATTTCAGCGCAGACGCACATCACGCGCGCCTGTGGCGCCACCTCATAGCGCCATTTAAGGCTTGGCGATTTCGACGAGTGTACGTTCGGCACGTGTGTTTACCTTGTGGTTGTTTCACAAGACGATCAGTTATGCCTCGTAGACAACAGCGAACATCGTTTGATCAAGTATCCGAGTTCGACAGAGGAAGGATAGTGGCTTACCGAGATTGTGGATTATCATACAGAGAAATCGCTAGTCGTGTTGAATGAAACCAAACAACTGTAATGCGGATATGTGACCGTTGGATGTAGGAGGGTACGACGGACCGACGTGGTCGATCGCATTCACCTCGGTGCACCACTGCACGTGCTGATAGGCAAATTGTGCGCATGGCAGTGACGGATCGCTCAGTGACATCCCGAACCATAGCACAGCACATTGCGTTTGTAACGCATCATCCAGTGTCTGCGCGTACCATTCGACGCCGTTTACAGCAGAGTGGTCTGTCCGCAAGACGTCCATTGCTTCGTCTACCATTGACGCAGAACCACAGACGTCCCCGTCGCCAATGGTGTGATGACAGACGGATGTGGACGGCAGAATGGAATGACGTTGTCTTTACTGACGAGGCACGCTTCTGTCTGCAGCACCACGATGGTCGGATTCGAGTGTGGGGACAACGTGGAGAGAGGATGCTGGACAGCTGCATTATGCACCGCCACACTGGTCTTGCACCGGGTATTATGGTATGGGGCGGTATTGGATATTACTCTCGCACGCCTCTAGTACGCATTGCCGGTACTTTAAATAGCCGGCGCTACATATCCGAGGTGCTGGAGCCAGTTGTCCTTCCTTACCTTCAGGGCTCGGCCACAGCCATATTTCAACAGGATAATGCGCGACCACACATGGCACGTATTGTCCAAAGGTTCTTCGTCAATAACCAGATTGAAGTGCTTCCCTGGCCGGCTCGCTCTCCGGATCTTTCGCCGATAGAAAACATGTGGTCCATGGTTGCTCAACGAGTGACCCAGATTACATCCCCAGCTGCCACACCAGATGATCTTTGGCAACGTGTGGAAGCTGCTTGGGCTGCTGTACCCCAGGAACACATCCAACGTCTCTTTGACTCAATGCCGAGACGTGTGGCAGCGGTGATCTCCAACAATGGCGGCTACTATGGCTACTGATTCTGGCAGGAACCACATGTCACAGACGTCTGTAAACGTAATCATTTGATACTTGGTCAACATATTATCTACGAAATAAATTTTGTTGTGCTACCTCTTGTCTTTCTTGGTGTTGCATTTACGGTGGCCAGCAGTGTACTTTGTCCGTGGAAAGAGGTGTTGCCAGAAATTTGGTATTCTCGGCACACTCTTGACACTGTGTACCTCGGAATATTGAACTCCCTAACGATTTCCGGTATGAATATCAAGGGCTCAGATGGAAACCCAGTTCTAAGCAAAGAAGGGAAAGCAGAAAGGTGGAAGGAGTATATAGAAGGACTATACAAGGGCGATGTTCTTGAGGACAATATTATGGAAATGGAAGAGGATGTAGATGAAGATGAAATGGGAGATATGATACTGCGTGAAGAATTTGATAGAGCACTGAAAGACTTAAGTCGAAACAAGGCCCCGGGAGTAGACAACATTCCATTAGAACTACTGACAGCCTTGGGAGAGCCAGTCCTGATAAAACTCTACCATCTGGTGAGCAAAATGTATGAGACAGGCGAAATACCCTCAGACTTCAAGAAGAATATAATAATTACAATCCCAAAGAAAACAGGCGTTGACAGATGTGAAAATTACCGAACTGTCAGTTTAATAAGTCACAGCTGCAAAATACTAACGCGAATTCTTTACAGATATGAGAAGCCGACCTCGGGGTAGATCAGTTTGGATTCCGTAGAAATATTGGAACGCGTGAGGCAATACTGATCCTGTGACTTATCTTAGAAGCTAGATCAAGAAAAGGCAAAACCTACGTTTTTAGCATTTGTAGACATAGAGAAAGCTTTTGACAATGTTGATTGGAATACTCTCTTTCAAATTCTTAAGGTGGCAGGGGGAAAATACAGGCAACGAAAGGCTATTTACAATTTGTACAGAAACCAGATGGCAGTTATAAGAGTCGAGGGACATGAAAGGGAAGCAGTGGTTGGGAAGGGAGTGAGACGGGGTTGTAGCCTCTCCCCGATGTTATTCAATCTGTATATTGAGCAAGCAGTAAAGCAAACAAAAAAAAAAAACAAACAAAAATCGGAGTAGGTATTAAAATCCATGGAGAAGAAATAAAAACTTTAAGGTTCGCCGATGACATTGTAATTCTGTCAGAGACAGCAAAATACTTGGAAGAGCAGTTGAACGGAATGGACAGTGTCTTGAAACAAGGATATAAGATGAACATCAACAAAAGCAAAACGAGAATAATGGAATGTAGTCGAATTAAGTCGGGCGATGCTGAGGGAATTAGATTAGGAAATGAGACACTTAAAGGAGTAAATGAGTTTTGCTATTTGGGGAGCAAAGTAACTGATGATGGTCGAAGTAGAGAGGATATAAAATGTAGACTGGCAATGGCAAGGAAAGCGTTTCTGAAGAAGAGAAATTTGTTAACATCGAGTATAGATTTAAATGTCAGGAAGTCGTTTCTGAAAGTGTTTGTATGGAGTGTAGCCATGTATGGAAGTGAAACATGGACGATAAATAGTTTGGACAAGAAGAGAATAGAAGCCTTTGAAATGTGGTGATACAGAAGAATGCTGAAGATTACATGGGTAGATCGCGTAACTAATGAGGAAGTATTGAATAGGATTGGGGAGAAGAGGAGTTTGTGGCACAACTTAACTAGAAGAAGGGATCGGTTGGTAGGACGTGTTCTGAGACATCAAGGGATCACCAATTTAGTTTTGGAGGGCAGCGTGGAGGGTAAAAATCGTAGAGGGAGACCAAGAGATGGATACACTAAACAGATTGAGAAGGATGTAGGTTGCAGTAGGTACTGGGAGATGATGAAGCTTGCACAGGATAGAGTAGCCTGGAGAGCTGCATCAAACCAGTCTCAGGACTGAAGACCACAACAACAACAACAACGATTTCCGAAACGTCATGTCCCACGCGTCTAGATCCAACAACCATTCCGCGTTTAAATTCTGATAATTCCCGTCGTTTTGCGACAGTCACATCGCAAGTCCTTTCACATGAAGCACCTGAGTACAAATGACAGTTCTGTAAATGCACTGCCCTTTTATACTTTGTGTACGTGATACTATCGCCATCTGTATATGTGCACCTCGCTATCCCATGACTTTTGTTACCTCAGTGTGTTACTCTTCCCTCGGTTCCATCTCCGCCAGTCGTGTCTGAGTACCAACTAGTACAGGATAACTACACTTGTAACTACGAAAGTGCACTGAACAATGCGGTGATAGCGGAGTATATATCGTTGCGAAAAACGTGACTCACAAATAGTTTTTTCCTCATGCCAATGTTTCTCTGTCACTCCTCTAGTTGTCACTTGAATGACGGGACGTACGATGTGTTTTGTTTAAAGATTAACCATATACCAATAGTCAATGTTTGCTAGGTCACTGCGTTGGGCAGGTGACAGAGTATTTTCCAGTCACGTGCACGCACGGCTGTTTTACCGTTTTACGTGCGAGTGTGGAAATATTCCCCCACTGTAACGCTCTTCGAAAAGAAAACTCTCTCAACTAAACCTGTACCTGGACAAAGCCCTAAGCGTCGGACTATCTCTTTAATTCCGGCGAATCAATACGACATGCAGATGTTTATGAAAACGCGTTGTGTGGCACAAGTAATGAAAGCGCAGGACTCGAATAAAGGCAGAAAGCATGACAAAGTAAATATGTCACTTCGCACATTCCAGGACTAACAAAAAGCTGTTTGTGACTTTCCCAATGGTGAATTCTATGGATAATAAAGTATCCGTTTCAATCCAAACTTATCGCATGAACTCGGTGAAACATAAAAAGCAAATATTTTAAGTTAGTTGAGTGTTTAAGGAATCCCATTCCAGACTAAGTACAGAATTACCAAGTGTAGCAATTCAATCTAAAATCTTTTCTGAGTGAGTGAAAACTATGCAGCTACTGTTTAGTTATTTGTGACGTCGGTTATATTCTGATGACTACGAACGTAAACGAAGTAATCCAGTTTTAAGAGCACTGGCAAGGGCACCAATTTAGGGCAGTGTGTTATCTAAATAGCATAAAAAAATTGCCAGTTGCGGCTAGGACTCTGCACTGATGGTACGGTATTAACTTAAATGGTCTCGACCATTTTTGCCCGTTATCGACATTGATGCTGGCAAGATTCGATCCCACAGATTCCAAGTTTTAATTGCAGTAATGTAGACATGGTGTAAAGCTATACAGGAGGCAGTCAACCATTATAATAATCAGTGGTTCTACATTCAGGATGATTGGACCGCGATGGTAAATGTCAGACATCAGGCAAAGAATGATTTTCCTGCTCATATGAGTAATCTGTGAAAGTTTGTTTCACCTACCACTAGAAACGCTATATTATAAGTAGCCTGCTTAGGTTTTAATGTTGGTAACGCCACGTAGCGCTCTGTATGAAAATCACTGACTGTGCTGTGTGCAGTCTGTGGCTGGTTGGACAAATTGCTGGAATATTCACTATTGTAGTACTTGGCAGTTGGATGTGAACAGCGCGTAGCGTTGTGCAGTTGGAGGTGAGCCGCCAGCAGTGGTAGATCTGGAGAGAGACAGAGAGAGATGCCAGAGTTTTGAGAGGATACTATAAGCGGACGATCTGGACGTGTGTCCGCCAGAAAAAGGAAATTTGTAAAGATGGATGTCATGAATTGATGGATATATATATGATGACTTTTGAACATTATTAAGATAAATACATTGTTTGTTCTCTATCAAAATTTTTCATTTTTGCTAACTATGCCTATCAGCAGTTAGTGCCTTCAGTAGTTAGAATCTTTTATTTAGCTGGCAGTATTGGCGCTCACTGTATTGCAGTAATTCGAGCAACGAAGATTCTTGTGAGGTAAGTGATTCATGAAAGGTATAGGTTATTGTTAGTCAGGGCCATTCTTTTGTGGGTATTATTGAAAGGTAGACTGCGTTGCGCTAAAACATGGTCTGTCAGTTTAGTGATGATCAGAGTAAGTAAAGAGAGAACTCTCTGAGTACATTCAGTTATACTCAGCTGTCTTTCTATCAAAAAACGTAGAAGTTTACCAGCACAGCAATTCATAATTTTTCTAAGGGGGCGTTTCAATATGTACGCGCTGCAGTCGCACTTGGAGATCTGATGATGGATAAATTCCGAAGCGCGTCATAAAAGCAATAAAGTTACTTCTTGCCTGATGTCTGACTTTTACCATTGCGATTCAGTCAGCGTGAATGCTGAACTACTGATTGTTTTAATTTCGAGTTTGGCGTTGGACAACAAATGACAGAACAATTTTTTTTTCCGTGTGATATAATTGCAGATTAACAATTTTCGGAGTTTTCCCTTTACTTGTACTGTGAAACCCTGCTTCTTTCCAAATTTCATGATCCTAGCTCACTTTCCAAATTTCTTGATTCTAGCTCAACGGTTTTAGCTATAGGTTTTGATGGTCGAGTTTACGAGTATCAAAATATGTGACATAAGAGGCAGTATTGGCGCTCACTGTATTGCAGTAATTCGAGCAACGAAGGTTTTTGTGAGGAAAGTGATTCATGAAAGGTATAGGTTATTGTATGCCGCCAAGGGTCTATAAACATTGGTATGTGATATACATTTCAATTTTATAGGTCTACTCGTTCCCGAGGAAAAGGGGTCTTGATAGACTGACGAAAAGACGGCGAATCAAATAAGAAATAACAAAAAAAATTTCTCGTGTGAATATAATTAAGAATTTACAGTTTTCGGATTTTTTTCTTTGATTGTACTGTGAAACCAACCTCTTTGCCAAACATCATGATTTTAGGACAACGGGAAGTAGGTTTTGATGAGCGAATTTGTGTCAAAATACGTTACATGGAAGGTCGAATCTTCTGACTGCATTGACCTAGAAGGTTCAATTTTTTGCACCGTCACATCTCTGTCATAAATTTCGACTGGATACATGTACCTGTTCCTGAGAGAAAGGGTTGTTAACAGTCGTATAGACACGGACAACTCAGCTGTCCTTTTACGGTGTCGTTTTTTCCAACTGAGGTGCAGACCCGACTCCCCCCCCCCCCACCCAAAAAAAAAAAAAGACACCGCACTGTTCTTCCCTTCTTAGCGCGGCTACTGTAAGAACACGTGAGTTGGTGAGTGGCGGAATTAGTTTGGCACCGATCCGGTTCAGAATTCCTGGAACCACGTTACGTTGCACTGCGACTGTGTGCAGAAGATTTTTCTTTATCCTAACCTCACTGTGTAGGCGATATGTTTTCGTTTGACAAACAAAATTAGGTTATTAAACCAGGTGGTGTCGTGAATATCTGTGAAGTATTTATGAAAACTGGGGTCTGAAATGAGGCATACGGGTCAGATCAGGATAGTGACCGTCGAATGGAGCACAAGTTACCAGATAACCGCAGGTGAGAAAAGTAGCCTATGGTGTTAACGGCAACAAAACGGCAGCCAAACAGCCGAAATCAGCACCCGTGAAGAGGTGTCCGCAGGAAATTGTTTTGAGTACGCGAAAATCGTTCGAAATATGTCGGGTATTTTATAGGGGGTGAGCCGTCAGTTCTTTGAGGATGTCAACTTTGTAGGGATTTTGGACGCAGAAATTTGGAACATTCACAGTAAAAAACGTTATTTAACAAAACAAGAGTGTTTAAAATGGAACATATGTTATCTTCTCATCAGTGTCACATAGAAATTAGTTAAACATCTAAGAATTTCTCAAATAGTATGTCGAAACTTTTAAAGCAATTGCTTGACTTAACTCTCAGAGTGTTCATTGAGTAAATTCTGTCAGAATGTTCATTCAGTAAATTTTGACCAGCTTTCTCTCTATGGATATAAATGCCAAGTTCTTCATCGGGGCCATTTTGTGGAGCTTTTATTGCCATTTGTCCCGTACCGTCACCAGGTTCGTCATGTTAATTTCGTTGATTTGGCATTGTTAGCGGTAGAAGGTGGCCGGATGACCGTCCTGTCGCCACAGCTCGTCCCCGGAACAGAATCTATGTACCCCATCTGCCTGCGTCTAGTGTTGTTCCATGTGAAAATGTGAGAATGTTTTCTAGATATTTACGAATCTTGTAGCTAGGCGGGACATGGGCACCAGCCCGGTAGTCACCTAAACAGAAGTGGGAAACCGCCTAAAAACCACATTCAGGCTGGTTGGCGCACTGTACGTCGTCGTTAATCCGCATGTAGGGATGGCGGTTATCATTGAAACAACCGGTTTTTGTTTATATCATTTTTTTCAATGCTAGTTTAACGGGACTGTTACAACCACTCGAAATAACCTGTTTACAAAATAACCGATTTTCGATTTTTTCCCTCTTGTTTTCTATAATAAAGTCAGAAAGGGAGCAAATACTGAAAAATTTTGATTCCCTCAGTTTCAAGATACATGGAATCAAAACACTAAATTAAATGGACGTGTAACAAAAAACTTAGTCTGTCCAGCATTCGCTACTTTTCTTGGAAAGTGGTAGGCGGCTGACTACTAGCAAAAAATCACCAGTATTCTTCAACTGGTTCTAACTTTTTGAAACTCAGCTCAAAAATCATGTTGTAATCGCGGATCGTTTCAGTATTTCGAAATTATGAATAGTCAGTGCGAAAGGGTGAAAACTGAGGTAGGAAATTTCTGTTTTTCGTGTTAATTTGTCCGTTTCCAAGGCCTAGAATCAGATAAAGGCATATTACGAGTATGCAGACACAGGCAGCAGACCAACTGCTTTAAATTTTTATTTTAAACTTGGAATGAACTCTATTAAGTTCGAGTTTTCTCTGTAAGTTACGTCGAATGTTTGTTGTGGGTCCTCCTGTTTTTAATCTCTTAAAGCAAATGGATCATTATACTTCATCCATACCACACTTTGTAAAATACTTCAGACTAGGGATGGTGTCATTCTGTAAGACGACAGTGAGAAACTACCGTATAGACCAGACGGGGCAAATCTTACAGACTGCATCACATGTACACGCGTACCATCCAGTGGCCAACACCACATAATAACAGGTACATTATTTTCCCAGCAGTGCTGTACCAGTTCTTACGCCATGTGTTTGTTGCTCCCTTCTGTCGGCACTGCTATGAAACAACACTGGTCGCCTTTCCCCTTTTTAACGCAATATTTCAAAGGAAAACAAATTTTACGAATAAAAATTACTCGTTCTTTAAAAAAGTTTATTTAAAAACGAAAAATTTTAGCACTGCTGCTACGGCTAACTAATATTTCGTTTTTTTTACCCGGTTATTACTAAAAATGAAAACATCTGCCATAACCGAGACCAAACAAATACCGAAAAATACTGGTTATTCAGAACTAAAATACTGATATCGATTTTAACCAGTCTTTTTTCCAATCCATATTGACCAGATGACTTCGATCGGTCTCCGGCACGACTCCCAGAATCTCGGAAGCGTCGTGCTAACGCGCGTATTTATCCGAGCGGGTCTTCACAACGTAATCCGTGATGCATGTAATTGATGTTTTCCCATTAACCTACCAATCAACCGAAGTCTGACACCTGATTTATCTACGACTGGGCCTAAGTGATCATTCCACGTCACACTTCTATAAAATGATACCCTTAAGTTTTTCTAAGAGTTGACTGATTATGACTCAACCTGTAGTCACAGGATAGTACAATTTCAAAATGGTTCAAATGGCTCTAAGCACTATGGGACTTAACATCTGAGGTCATCAGTCCCCTAGACTTAGAACTACGTAAACCTAACTAACCTAAGGACATCCCATACATCGATGCCCGAGGCAGGATTCGAACCTGCAACCGTTTTCTGAAGTGTACAACTTTACAATTTGGAATATTTAAAGCAATTTGCCAGCCTTTGCACCTCTTACTTTGAAATGTTATCAAGCTCTGACTGCATATTTGTGCAGCTTTTCTTCAGGCAGGGATTCATTATAGACAGCTGCATCAGGTGCAATAACGCATGCAGAGAGACATTTGTCTGAAACTTCAACATTAAAAGTGAAGCAAACACATTCATTCAGACAGCGAAGTAGCCTTGTAACCTCTATCGTCCCCTGCAGCGAGATCAAAGATCGTTGCAGACTGCCACATAGTCCTTGTGATACTCGGGGAAAGCGACAGGGCAAACCTGCTATGGGTCTCATATCTTAGTGATAAGTAAGGCTATGGTAAGAACAAAACTACGTACATGGATTACGATGCAGCATGCAGGGTACTGGACCAAGGTAAAAAAAAAAAAACCACATGGCAACGTAATAATGCCGAAACCATGTTTTAAATCACATTCTGCAATCCTGGACTTGAACAGGAGGAAGATTAAGCTCATGGTAGGTTTGAATACTGGCCATGGGGACTTCAGGAAATACTTGGACATAGGGGAAGAAGCCGCTCAGTACAAACTATGAGGTGTGGGAGATGACGGCTTTTTAATCTCCCAATGTGAAGCAGTGGATGGCAAAAAACACACAATATTTGGGTAACTATACCATCCTCCATAAGTTTGGAAACACCATGTTGCATATTGCGACACAGCAAGATGGGAGTGATCTATGTGAGTTATTGAGCAGAACAGAATAGTATGCTCATATAACCATTAATAATGACACAGTATCGTACACGTCGCAAGAAGAAAAGACAACAGATGGACGAAGCTAGTACTGGAGTGGAGTCCGAGAGAGCACCGGAGGCCTAGAGGAAGACCACCAGACAGATGGGACAAAGATATCAAGAAGATCGCTGGTAACACCTGGCAGAGGACTGCCCAAGACCGTCCCACTTGGAGAAGACTGCTGAAAGCCTACCTGAATCCACAACTCGAAGAGGCCACATCATTTAATGATTGAATTGGCTGATGATGATGATGATGATTGTACAGATAATTATTGTACATGTGCCTACATGTAATCAGTTTTCTACAAACTGAGTTTAGGTGTCCAAGCGGTCCTACTAAAGACGCCAGCTAGTGCCAGTAGATGGCACGACCGTGTAGGGGTACGTTGTTTACAGTTCTATTCTATTGTAGTTCCTTTTTTTTATGAAGGTGGGACACGCCGCGAAAGAAGATAGTACACGCAGCGAAAGCAATTGAAGATAGCCGCAAAGTGCCAGATTCCTTATGATTCACGGGTGAAGATAATCACTTTGCACCAATAAGGCAATAATATTTGGCAAATATCAAAGAAATTGAAGATTTCCATCAGCGGACTTGTGAAAAACACACACCGGCGACGATATACAGGTTCCTATGATGATCGTCCTCTCTCAGGAGCACCCGGGAAAATATCGGAGCAGCGCGGGATTAGCCGAGCTGTCTCAGGCGCTGCAGTCATGGACTGTACGGCTGGTCCCGGCGGAGGTTCGAGTCCTCCCTCGGGCATAGGTGTGTGTGTTTGTCCTTAGGATAATTTAGGTTAAGTACTGTGTAAGCTTAGGGACTGATGACCTTGGCAGTTAAGTCCCATAAGATTTCACACACATTTGAATATTTTTGAAATATCGGAACGCGAGGAAAAGTAGTTGGTAGCGACCAGTAAACGTAAAAGATTCAAAACTGTCCGTGAAGTGACTGCTAAACAAAACACAACCGGGGATGTACCAGTGAGTCAACAGTGAGACGGCGCCTGGCAGAAAACAACCTTCAGGCTTATGTAGCAGCAAGGGAACCATTGTTGCGCCTTATTAACAGGAAGAAAAGGCTTCAATGCTCTACGACACTGCAGCATTAGACAGCGGGGGATTAGGAAAGAGACTTATCTCTGATTACCCCAAGTTCGAAATATCTGGAAGTAAAAGCAGTGAACTTGTACGCCGTTTACCAAATGGTTCAAATGGCTCTGAGCACTATGGGACTTAACAGCTGAGGTCATCAGTCCCCTAGAACTTAGAACTACTTAAACCTAACTAACCTAAGGACATCACACACATCCATGCCCGAGGCAGGATTCGAACCTGCCACCGTAGCGGTCACGCGGTTCCAGACTGAAGCGCCTAGAACCGCACGGCCACACCGGCCGGCACGCCGTTTACCCCACGAACGCTTAAATCGTCACTGCGTGATTTCAGCTGGGTAGCATGGTATGGGGATCTTTTGGAGGGGATAAGATCGGAGACCTGGTGAAAGTAGATGGAAAAATGAACCAGAAGGATTATCGTGCCACACTCGAGAGACATGCCAAGACATCTGGTTTGCATCTGATTGGCACAGGGTTTGTCTTGCAGCAAGACAAAGGCCCGAAAGACGCAACCCGCTTGTGTCATAACTATGTCCAAAGGGTGACTGTTTTGAGGAATCTAAAATTCAATAGCTGCATTTACCTATATATTTTTCGAGCTTAACGAACATTTAGACAGCAATAAAATGCGATTGTATAATACATTTTCTTTCCGTTGTCCATAATCACTTGGCGTTTCAAAACATACGGAGGATAGCGTAATTCCTGAAGGGACTGTGTCTAACAAAGAGTTAGTAAAGCATCTGCAATTACTCTTCAAGGGTACTGTCTGGCTTTACTAGAATTATAGGCAGAGAAATCGCAGAATAAAGTCAGTATCGGTGCGAGTAATAGGAGGTTAAGATCACTGTCACTTAGCCTCCCTGCTTAAATCGAAGTATCCGAAGATAGACAAAGTAATTTTTGCAACAGTAGCTTTTCCGACAAGCATATTTCGAAACGGGGCGTTGTAGCGTCATAAACTTTTGTTACATCCACAAAAAGGTGTAGGCTTTTAGATGAGCCTAATGTACACAGCGTCGCAGGCTCTATTAAGATATCAGTAATACGGTCACGCATCTATTATGCGTCGACAGTGCGCCGTTACCGACGGACAAGCAGAGTAATTACTCGCCTAATAGAGGCCACTGCTGTCTGGTTGCCCGCGAGCACGTCTCTGATTGCGCAGGTCACGCAACCCGATAATCGCTCGCATAATCAATAGCAGACCGCTATACTGCTGACCCGCACGGCGTCTCACGATGAAAGCAGTCCAAGCAACCAGCTGGCATCGTAACTCGACCGAGAAAATGGCATGAAGTGGGGTGCTGCGTCCACTCACTTCCTCAGGTTCAAAAATTGCGCTGCCTCCTATCTGCCGTCACCCTTGATACGGTTTTCACTAACAGAGTGAGTTTCGTGTGTATCACTTGTTAGCGCTACTACAGACAAGGCATCCGGCCGTAGACACTTAGTGCTGTCCGAGCTAAGCTGGAGCGGGTTGTTAATTAAATACGAGGTGCATTCAAGTTCTAAGGCCTCCGATTTTTTTTCTAATTAACTACTCACCCGAAATCGATGAAACTGGCGTTACTTCTCGACGTAATCGCCCTGCAGACGTACACATTTTTCACAACGCTGACGCCATGATTCCATGGCAGCGGCGAAGGCTTCTTTAGGAGTCTGTTTTGACCACTGGAAAATCGCTGAGGCAATAGCAGCACGGCTGGTGAATGTGCGGCCACGGAGAGTGTCTTTCATTGTTGGAAAAAGCCAAAAGTCACTAGGAGCCAGGTCAGGTGAGTAGGGAGCATGAGGAATCACTTCAAAGTTGTTATCACGAAGAAACTGTTGCGTAACGTTAGCTCGATGTGCGGGTGCGTTGTCTTGGTGAAACAGCACACGCGCAGCCCTTCCCGGACGTTTTTGTTGCAGTGCAGGAAGGAATATGTTCTTCAAAACATTTTCTTAGGATGCACCTGTTACCGTAGTGCCCTTTGGAACGCAATGGGTAAGGATTACGCCCTCGCTGTCCCAGAACATGGCCACCATCATTTTTTCAGCACTGGCGGTTACCCGAAATTTTTTTGGTGGCGGTGAATCTGTGTGCTTCCATTGAGCTGACTGGCGCTTTGTTCCTGGATTGAAAAATGGCATCCACGTCTCATCCATTGTCACAACCGACGAAAAGAAAGACCCATTCATGCTGTCGTTGCGTGTCAACATTGCTTGGCAACATGCCACACAGGCAGCCATGTGGTCGTCTGTCAGCATTCGTGGCACCCACCTGGATGACACTTTTCGCATTTTCAGGTCGTCATGCAGGATTGTGTGCACAGAACCCACAGAAATACCAACTCTGGAGGCGATCTGTTCAACAGTCATTCGGCGATCCCCCTAAACAATTCTCTCCACTTTCTCGATCGTGTCGTCAGACCGGCTTGTGCGAGCCCGAGGTTGTTTCGGTTTGTTGTCACACGATGTTCTGCCTTCATTAAACTGTCACACCCACGAACGCACTTTCGGCACATCCATAACTCCATCACCACATGTCTCCTTCAACTGTCGATGAATTTCAATTGGTTTCACACCACGCAAATTCAGAAAACGAATGATTGCACGCTGTTAAGTAAGGAAAACGTCGCCTTTTTAAGTATTTAAAACAGTTCTCATTCTCGCCGCTGGCGGTAAAATTCCATCTGCCGTACGGTGTTACCATCTCTGGGACGTATTGACAATGAACGCGGCCTCATTTTAAAACAATGCGCATGTTTCTATCTCTTTCCAGTCCGGAGAAAAAAATCGGAGGCCTTAGAACTTGAATGCACCTCGTATAGAGAGTAAATTTGTTACCAGATAATACAGTAATTAGCGAAGGGGTGGAGGATATCGCATGAGAAAACTTATTATATACTATTTCAATCTTTCGAACTTCATAAGAACGAAACCTATTACATATCCACTGAAGAGCCAAAGAAATTGGTACACTTGTCTAATATCGTGTATGGCCCCCGCGAGCACGCAGAAGTACCACAACACGATATGGCATGGAATTGACTAATGTCTGAAGTAGTGCTGGAGGGAATTGACATCATGAATCCCGCAGTGCTGTCCACAAATCCATAAGAGTACGAGGGGGTGGAGATTTCTTCTGAACAGCACGTTGCAGAGAATCCCAGATATGCTCAATAGTGTTAATGTCTGGAGCGTTTGGTGGCCAGCGGCAGTTTTTAAACTCAGGAGAGTGTTTCTAGAGCCAGATATGCTCAATAGTGTTAATGTCTGGGGCGTTTGGCGGCCAGTGGAAGTTTTTAAACTTCGAAGAGTGTTTCTAGAGCCACTCTGTAGCAATTGTGGACGTCTGGGGTGTCGCATTGTCCTGCTGGAATCGTCCAAGTCTATCGGTATGCACAACGGACATGAATGGATGCAGGTGATCAGACAGGATGCTTACGTATGTGTCACCTGTCAGAGTTGTATCTAGACGTATCAGAGGTCCAATATCTCTCCAATTGCACACACCCCACATCATTACAGAGCCTCCACCAGCTTCAACAGTCCCCTGCTGACACGCAGGGTCCATGGATTCATGAAGTTGTTTCCATAGCCATACTCGTCCGTCTACTCGATATAATTGGAAATGAGACTCGTCCGACCAGGCAACAAGTTTCCAGCCATCAATAGTCCAATGTCGGTGTTGGGAGGCCCAGGTGAGGCGTAAAGCTTTGTGTCGTGCAGTCATCAAGGGTACACGAGTGGGCCTTCGGCTCCGAAAATCCATATCGATGATGTTTCGTTGAATTGTTCGCACGCTGACACTTGATGATGGTCCAACATTGAAATCTGCAGCAATTTGCAGAGAGGTTGCCATTCTGTCGCGTTGAACGAAGTGATCGTACCGGAAAATCGCCACATCATCGCTATCTCGGAGATGTTGTGTCCCATCGCTCGTGCACCGACTGTAACGCCACGTTCAAACTCACTTAAATCTTGATAATCTGCCATTGTAGCAGCAGTAACCGATATAACAACTGCCCCAGACACTTTTGTCTATACAGGAGGAGTTGCCGACCCTAGCGCCTTATTCTGCCTGTTGATATATCTCTGGACTTGAATGCGCATGCCTATACCAGTTTCTTTGGCGCTTCAGCGTATACGCAGCCTTCACGCTTTCTAGGGACACTGCCTACTGTTTGCCTTTACATTATATCTGCATCGTATGTTTGTCACATCTTATGACTCTGTATGGCCCTGCATACGGTAGTGGCAGATGGGGACCCACTGCATCTGTCCTCAACATCATATGTGAGCATGTGCTGAGGTCTTTGTGCCCAAAAAACTTACGTTCACCATGTCGTGTTGCTAGTGATGACTGGAGCTTGGAAATGTGGCTTTGTACTTTTTGCAGTAAGTATGGCAGATTATTTCCTGTCGGTTCTAATGTTGTCGAAAATAATTCCGAAGCCAGACGTAGGATCTCTCCGTTGTAGCCTCTATATCTTGTTTATATATGGTGCGGAGGCCTAACAGTACTAGCTGCAATGCGGAGGCTCAATTGTCTTCGTGACACATGACAGCAGCTTTCCATGTCCTGTGCCAGCGTTCCACAATCCCATTAATCGCTGGATGGTAGCTAGTTGATGATGATGGGCGGAACCCACAGAGCTTACCAAACTCTAGGAACAGTGTTGATTGGAACTGTCGCACCTGGTCTGTGGTAACGTGGACGGGCAACCGAAACGTGCTTTCCATGATACTGAAAAAACGTTTGCCACTGCTTCTGCCGAAATGTCTTTGATGGGTACGGCCTCTGCCCATCGAGTACAACGGTCGATTGCTGTCACCAACTATCGGTACCCTTCTGACTCTGGCATCGGTCCTGTAACATCCAAGAGAACATGGGAGGGGCGATCTGTTGTTTCTGGAAACTCTCCCACTTGCTGAAGGACGTGCCTGCCCACCTTGTATTGTTGACATGCCACACATGAGTTTGCCCTCCTGCAGCAATCCTTATTACTGACGAGCCATAAGAACCGTTCTGTCAGTAGCCGAATGCTTGTTTTTTGCACTGGATGGGTGAGACCATGAATTCCATCAAAAACATCTTTGCTTAGTCGTTCTGGTACGAAAGGCCTGGGTTTGCATTGTGACGTATCACACCAGATCTGTACCTTAGCTGTCACTACCTGTACTTATTTAAACTGTAGTTTTGTCAATTCATTGCGTAAATATTCTTTTAGCTGAGCATCGGTAGCCTATGCTGTGGCCAGCTGCCCGTAATCCACTGTATAGGAGATGGCTCTGACCCGTGAAAAAGAAAAAAATCCGCGACTACATTTTCGGCCCCTCTTACGAGCTTAATATTTGTAGTGAAATGCCCAATAAATTCAAGATGCCGAAATTGTCTTGGGGACCAGTTGTCCTAATGTGCTGGAGGCGAAAGATATAGGTTTGTGGTCCGTAGATATGATGAATTTTCTGGCTTCGATGTACGGGCGAAAGTGCTGCACTGCTTCATATGCGGCTAATAGCTAGCGATCAAAAGAGCTCCATTTGACTTGGGATGCCGTCAACTTGCGGGAGAAAAATTAACACACCAACTGGGTAGAATTTGGCACGATATCTCCCAGAAGGACGCCTAACAGTTCTATCAATCAATGACAACCGGAATAACAACCTGCATAAGGGCCAGAGATGAAGCAAAGCGTTATTGACTTGCTCAATTTGTGAAGATTTTTATCTTGAACAAATCATCCAATTTTTCTCAAATTGTAATAATTTTTTTGTCTGTTCATGTACATCACAATTACCAAATTCCGACCCATTCGGGTAATTCCTTCGTGGTGCGTATCTTTTCTGTCTTAGAGTTTATTTTCTCAGTTTTAGATCTGATGATGGCTCAAAACCCGAAACTGGTAATCAGTTGTAGTAAAATATTAACAAGACATTAAATTTTATAATCTGGCCTATTAATAACAAAAATCGAATAAAAATAAGTGACACATCGAATGAAAATAAATGACAGTATGTGGTAAATAACAACATCAAGCTTGTATTTCCTGAAGATGGGAACTTAAATGAACTCATCGACGTCATACCTCAATATAGACAGAGCACAAGACTGGTTATAGGAAAAGTTGTGGCTATTAACGAATGAAGGTTTTCCAGAAGGTGCTACTCCACCAGTTTCCCTGAAATCATTTAGCATAACCACAAAAGAAGGGAAAATTTGATGACAACATGTAACCTAGCCCTCACTAATGCATTAATGCGGTAAGATCACCGTGATCGCGAATGCTTAACGAATCTGATATTGGACAAGACTATGGTCTCTGAAGAAACTTTTGACCGGTTAGTGGAAAGAAGTGCACAACAAGTTGTTCTAATGAACAACCTATTCTCCTCCTGCACTTGCCACTCATTTGGATTTGATTTAATAATTAAAACAGTGCCATCAGTTACATAAAATAAGAAACGTTGAGGCTCAAACAGTCCACAACAAATGTAATTAGAATAATACAGAAATTAATTATACGGTCGACAGCCAAATTGGACACTGTCTTTTCAATATATGCTCAGCTGCTCCGACAGCAATGAATACCTATAGTTTGGCTGTGCGTGTGGCAACAGAAGGGTAACACATGTTTCTGAAAACACAACACGCTATGAAATAACAATAGATGAAAAAAGCAACTGCCTTATATCATTAATACTCACATATTTTAAATTAGAAAAAAGGTATTTAAACTCATCATTGAAAAGTAAATGATCCACTGGAAGTAGCTCAGATTAACGTTTACTTACGTGCACTAGTTTCGGCGATATGACAAACTGCGTACTTTGAGTAGATTGTAATTACTATGAAAATTTACTGCATCAAATAAGCAACTACTTGCATTCAACGGATTGACAACACCGAAATACGAACCAAGCAATTACACAATAGCATTATTACTACGTACACAAATATGAGATACGTGAACTTAACTTATTCTTCTCTTTCATTTGAGATTTCCAGAACTATTTTAATTTTAGCTACTTTACTTTGTTTTTCATTCAGTTAACAAGAATGACTTTGCCTCTGAATATTATTGAACAACACTGTTAACTTGTTGGAGCTTAATTACTTTCAGTTATCTTTTTAACAAACAAACAAAACTGGCAGGTAGAGTGTTTCATTACTTCTCTTTTAGCTATTTAAACAAAGACAAACGCGTTTTAAATAACTGGAAAAGAATGGGACTACAAGTAGGTTACAGTGGCTGAGGATAATGACAAGCTCAGATACCTACAGCGTTTCATGAAATGTGTGCAAGTTGCGAACATGGACAACGATGAGCTGTATAATGGAATGATGACAATGAAAATTTGTGTCGGACCGGGACTCGAACCCAGGTTTCCCGCTTATCGCGAGCGGTCGGCTTACAAACTTTTTTTCTCTGTTTATTTTGTTCGATGTTGTTCGTTGCATTTGGTCTAGGCGGACGTCGCAAGACACCAAGTCCATCGTTGATTCCTTCACTCAGGTTTTCATTACGGAGGGAATCCAGCCAGCCCTCTTTTTTCGTTTCTGCCACCTAAACTGTTTTTTTATCTTTTCGCCCTCACTTTCCTGATTATAAAGGAACCTATTAAAAAAAGGATCTGTTTGCCACCGCCACTTTGATTCTAAAAACAAAAATATCTGCTCCACTTCATGTGTGCGACCCTAACTACGCCTACCCCAACAATTCTACCGAAACGAAGAGAGGAGGGAAGGAAATGAAGGAGAGGGTAACAAATGTATGTAGCAGAGAATTTTTTATTTTGTTATCTTTTTATTTTTATTTATTTTATTTTAGTATTATTTTTTCCCTCGGACCTGTGGAGTGAGGTCCACGAAAGCCGCCCGTAGCCGCGGAGAAATTCATGCACGTCTTCTCGAAATAAAAGAGTATACCGTTGGGAATCGTAGAATCAAAAAATCAAAAATAGTGCATCAGATCAACTGCTCATTGCAGGGCCATTCCAGCCACACGGCTGGCCGTAGAAAGCACTCCAAAGGAAGTTGGAGAAGTATTGCCTGTATTTCGGATTTCGGACAATGGCGGAATGTCTTTCGTTGGCGTAAGTCCAAAACTCGATAATACTCTTCTCGCCAGCGGAAAAAAAAGAAAAATCGTACCGCAAGGCTACGGAATCAATTACAGAGGGAGTCTTCGTCTGTGGGTAGTATACGTCATCCGATTAATCGGTCAGGAGTAGCCCGTGTGAGGAATGCCAGAATTCGCTGATCCAAGCGCCAGACGTCTACTGGCGGGCCACAAACGAAGCGATGACCATCAGTGTCCGGCTCCATGCTGTGATGTCACATGGGGTACACAGGCAGCGCTCCTGCATACGTCTACTCTCTGCTAACGATGTTTGTTTTACTACCTTTCACTAACAGCATTAACACAGAACAAATACATAATAAAATGAAAAAAAACACCATTTTCCGAAACTCCTCCACCAAAGAAGACGAAGTAAATATTCCTGAATTCCAATCTAAAACAACTGCCAAGATGAGAAATACAGAAATAGATATCCCCGGTGTCGCAAAGCAGCTTAAATCACTTAATAAAAGCCGGACGGAGTGGCCGAGCGGTTCTAGGCGCTACAGTCCGGAGCCGCGCGACCGCTACGGTCGCAGGTGCGAATCCTGTCTCGGGCATGGATGTGTGTGTTGTACTTAGGTTAGTCAGGTTTAAGTAGTTCTAAGTTCTAGGGGACTGATGACCTCAGAAGTTAAGTCCCATAGTGCTCAGAGCCATTTGAACCATTTTGAACTTAATAAAAGCAAGGCTTCCGGTCCAGATTGTATACCAATCAGGTTCCTCTCAGAGTATAGCTCACAGAAAAATCTGTACCTAAAGACTGGAAAATTGCTCAAGTCACATCAATACCCAAAAAGGGAAATAGGAGTAATCCGCTGAATTACAGGCCCATATCACTAACGTCGATTTGCAGTAGGGTTTTGGAACATATACTTTATTCGATCATTATAAAGTACCTTGAAGAAAACGATTTATTGACACGTAGCCAACACGGATTCAGAAAATATCGTTCTTGTGAAACACAACTAGCTCTTTGTGCTCATGAACTAATCAGTGCTATCGACAGGAGATGTCAAATTGATTCCATACTTTTAGATTTCCAGAAGGCTTTCGACACAGTTCCTCACAAGCGTCCTCCAACCAAACTGCGTGCCTATGGAGTATGGCCTCAGTTGTGCGTCTGGATTCGTGATTTCCTGTCAGAAAGGTCACAGTTCGTAGTAATAGATGGAAAGTCATCCAGTAAAACAGACATAATATCTGGCATTCCCCAGGAATTGTTACAGGCCCTCTACTGTTCCTTATCTGTATTAACAACATAGGAGACAATATCAAAGCCGCATTAGATTACTTGCAGGTGATGCTGCCATTTATCGTCTTGTAAAGTCATCAGATGACCAAAACGAATTACAAAATGATGTAGATAAGATATCTGAATGTTACGAAAAGTGTCAATTGAACCTGAATAAAGAAAAGTGCGAAGTTATTCACATGAGTACTAAAAGAAATTTCGATTACGCGATAAGTCACACAAACCTGAAGGCTGTAAATTCAACTAAATACTTAGGGATTACAATTACAAGTACTCTAAATTAGAACGATCACGTAGATAATGTTGTGAGTAAAGCCAATCAAAGACTGCTATTTATTGGCAGAACACTTAGGTGAACAGGTCTACTAAAGAGACTGCTTACACCACGCTTGTCCGCCCTATTCTGGAGTGTTGCTGTGCGGTGTGGGATCCGCATCAGATGGGACTGACGGATGACATCGAAAAAGTACAAAGAAGGGAGGCTCGTTTTGTATTATAGCGAAGTAGGGAAGATAGTGCCACAAACATGATACCTGAATTGGAGTGGCAATCATTAAAACAAAGGGGTTTTTCGTTGCGACGGGATCTTCTCGCTAAATTTCAATCACCAGTTTTCTCCTCCGATTGATAAAACATTCTGTTGGCACCAACCTACATAGCGAGAACTGATCATCACGATAAAATAAGAGAAATCAGGGCTCGCGTAGAAAAATTTAAGTGCTGGTTTTTCCCGCGCGCCGTTCGAGAGTGGAACGGTAGACAGCTTGAAAGTGGTTCATTAAACCCTCTGCCAGGCACTTTATTGTGAATAGCAGAGTAATCACGTAGCTGTAGATGTAGAACGTAATTTATACAGGTTACAGCACATATCACATTTCTAATTAACACTGGTGAAAAATTATCGCAACACCAAAAAATAATTAATATAGAGAAATAGTATTTCGGGAATATACAGCATTTGTCTAGGTAAGATATGTAAGTAATTAACATTGGAAGATCACAGGTAAATGTAAGCGCAAATGTGAAATGTTGGTACATTAATAACCGGTGTAGCCGCAAGAACATTGACTGCAAGCATGCAAACGTGCATGCATTGTGTTGTACAGGTGCCGGATGCGTTTGTGGGACTGAGTTCCATGCCTGTTGCACTTGGTCGGTTAATACAGAGACGGTTAATGCAGTTTGTGGAGACACTGGAGTTGTCGTCCGATGATGTTCCATACGTTCTCGATTGGAGACAGACCTTGAGAACGCAGAGGCCGAACAACATGTCGACACTCTGTAGAGCATGCTGGGTTACAACAGCGATATGTGGGCGAGCTTTATCTTGTTGGAAAACCACCCCTTGAATGCATTTCATGAACGGCAGCACTGCAAGGCGAATGACCGGACTGACGGACAATTTTGCGGTCAGGGTGCATGGGATAGCAACGAGAGTGCACCAGCTGCCATACGAAATCGCACCCCAGACCATAACTGCAGCTGTAGTCCGAGTGTGTCTAACATGCAGACACATTGGTTGCAGGCCCTCAGCTGGCTTCCTTCCAACCAACACGGCCATTATTGGCACTAAGGCAGAACAGCTTTCACCAGAAAAGACAGCAGATCTCTGCTCTGCCCTCCAGTGAGCTCCCGCTTGATATCAATGAGTCGCAAACGGCGGTGGATTGCCGTCAGGGGAACGCAGGTAAACGGGTGTCTGACTCGGAGCTGTCCTCTAAGTAACCGATTTGTAACAGTTCTTTGTATTACTGTGGTGCCAACTGCTACTCAGATTGCTCCTGCAGATGCTGCATGATGCACCAGAGCCGTGTGCCATACACGTCGGTCGTCCCTGTCGTTAGAGCCATATGGCCGCCCGGAGTCCAGTCTTCTTGTGACTGTAAATTGTCATGACCGCTGCTGCCAGTAATCAAGTACAGTGGCTATATTCCTGCCAATCCTTTTGCAATATCGTAGAGGGAACATCCAGCTTCTCGTTGCCCTACTACACGATCTCGTTCAAACTCAGTGACGTGTTGATAATGGCGTCTTTGTCGCCTTGAACGCGTTCTTGACTAATATCAACTCATCACGTCCAATCTCAAAGATAAGTAAGGCTCGCGATCGTTACGGCGTTTATTTAAAGCAAACCTAGTTTTCATTTTCATAGTGGCGCCACTAGAGCCAATCTTACGCGACTGGTGCGAAATCTGAATAGACATTATCTTTTAGATGTAGAAACACGCTTACGAACTTTCGTTTATATCACACAACTCCTTGGTGCTGGATTTTCTCACGTCAGCGTAGTGTCTAAAGATATACAAAATAAACTAAGTTCGACATATTTACAATAAACATAATGGGCAAAAATTTTAGGTAGCAGATGTGTATTATAGTGTAAAACACACAGACTGGGGCATCGTAAACAAATGTCCCCTTGCAACATTTCTTGTGTGAGTGTTATTTTAGGGAATGAACGAGAGTGTAGATTATAATGCATTTGTAAATATTACGAGGTGGTACTGTGGCTTACACTTCCAAGAGTTTCCACATTCCCCTTGTACCAGCTATTCGAGCTACCTCTCGTACTTGCAGGCAAAGGTTACACCATCATGGCTACTATCATTGCTACCGTGGGTGTAAGGGATCTCCCTGATTCCGCCAGACGTATCAAACACATTTACACTGATCAGACAAAGCACAACCATCTGATTAATAAAGAAATGGCTCAAATGGCTCTAAGCAATATGGGACTTAACATCGGAGGTCATCATTCCCCTAGACTTAGAATTACTTAAACCTAACTAACCTAAGGACGTCGTCAACATCCCGAGATGGTTGGAGGGCCATACATAAGTCTCCAAATGTTCTCATGTGGAGAGAGGTCCGGCGACCTTGCTGGCTAAGGTAGGCTTAAACAAGCATTAAGACAAGCAGTAGAAAGTCTCGCCATACGTGGGCTGGCGTTATCTTGCTGAAATGAAAGACCAGGAACATGAGCACAACAAAACGGGTCGTACAATATCGTCGACATACCGCTGTACTTAAAGGATACTGCGGATGACAAGCAAAGGGCTTCTGCTACGAAAAGAAACGACACTGCATACCATGACTCTTAGGTGCCGAGTCGTATGGCGGGATAAAGTCAGGTTGGTATCCAGCTGCTGTCTGGGGCGCCTCCAGGTGCTTTTCCGGCTAACCAATAAAGACATTTCTGGAGACGCCCTGGTCGGCGTTAGGATAACAAGCTGGTGGTCGCCCGCCAAATGGCCCTACAACCAGGATTGATAGTCTGGGGTGCCATTTCCCCTCTGATTGTCATCCGCAGCGTCCTTACAGCATGGCGGTACGGCGACGACATTCTACGCCCCGTTTTGTTGCTCTTCATGGAAAGCCATCCTGGTCTTACACTTCAGCAAGATAATGCCCACCCGCACATTGCGAGAGTTTCTACTGCTTCTCTTCGTCTTTGCCAGACCCTATATTGGCCAGCAAGGTCGCTAGAACTCTCAACAACTGAGAATGTTTGGAGCATTGTGGGCAGGCCTTTCCAACCAACTCGAGAGTTTGACGACTGAAACACCGCCAGTTGGAAAGAATCTGGCACGACGTTCCTCGGGAGGACATCCAACAGCTCTATCAATCATTGGCCAGCCGAATAACTGGTCGCATAAGGACCAGAGGTGGACCAAAGCATTACTGATTTGTTCAATTTGCGGGAATTTTTCTCTTTGATAAATTATCCAGTTTTTCTGAAACTGTAATCAGTTGTTTGTATGTACACTCATGCTCATAAATTAAGGATAATTGCAGAACGAGGTGTCACACAACGTGGCACTACACAAAACTGGCGCTGATAACATCGACACATAGGGAATCCACACGACAAAGATCTGTAAGTCCACAGTATTGGTGATAAGTTGAGAAAACCGTCCCGAAACACATGTGCTACAAAACGCCACTGTACCCCCACATCAATATAGGATATGATCACCATGCACACGTACACAAGCCGTACAACAGGTAGGCATACTCTGGATCAGGAGGTCGAGCAGCTGCTGGGGTATAGCCTCCCATTCTTGCACCAGTGCCTGTCGGAGCTCCTGACGTGTCCTAGGGGTTTGAAGACGTGCAACGATACGTCGACCGAGAGTATCCCAGACGTGCTCGATGTGTTTAAGTCTGGAGAACAGGCAGGCCACTCCATTCGCCTGATCTGTTTCACGGTACTCCTCCACGATGGCAGCTCGCTTAGGCCGTGCGTTATCATCAGGAGGAAGGTGGGACCCACTGCACCCTGAAAAGGCGGACATACTGGTGCTAAATAACGTCCCGATACACGTGACCTGTCACAGTTCCTCTGTCAAAGACATGCAGGGCTGTACGTGGACCAGTCATAATCTCACCCCACACCATCAAACCAGGACCTCCCTTTCAAGGACATTAATGGGTCGGTATCTGGTTCCAGGTTCACTCCAGATGAAAACCCGGCGAGAATCACTGTTCAGACTATACCTGGACTCGTCCGTGAACATAACCTTGGGCCACTGTTCCAATGACCATGTAGTGTTTACTTGACACCAGGTTTTACAGGCTCTCCTGTGACCAGGGATCAGTGGAATGCACCTTGCAGGTCTCTGGGCGAATAAACCATGTCTGTTCAGTCGTCTGTAGACTGTGTGTCTGGAGACAACTGTTCCAGTGGCTGCAGTAAGATCCCAAACAAGGCTACCTGCAGTACTCTGTGGCGTCTGCGGGCACTAATGGTGAGATATCGGTCTTCTTGTGGTGTTTTCCACCGTGGCCGTCCCGTACTGTAGCGGCTGGACACGTTTCCTGTCTGCTGGAATCGTTGCCATAATCTTGAGATCACACTTTGTGGCATACGGAGGGCCCGTGCTACGACCTGCTGTGTTTGACCAGCCTCCAGTCGCCCTAGCATTCTACCCCTCATAATGTCATCAATATGTGTTCTTTGAGCCATTTTCAACACACAGTCACCATTAGCACGTCTGTAAACGTCTGCACACTTATTCGCTGCACCATACTCTGACATGCACCAACACATCTCTGCGTATGTGGAGTGCTGCCAGCGCCACCGTGCGACGACCGCAAGTAAAATGCACCGCATGGTCATACCACGAGGCTATTTAAACCCGCAAAGCGCCCACCAGAGCGTTCTTTCACCATATATCAGCATTATCGTTAATTTATGAGCGTGAGTGTAGATCGCATCTACCGGTTTCCATCCCATTCTTATAATTCCTTTGGGTGCGCCTTTTTTATTTTTTTGTCTTACGGTGTACGTGGTTCGCAATAACGTAGTTCACAATTGTCAAGGTTTCTTCGGTTACTACCACAGGTCCCATGGGAATCCAGATGAATGCCCACGACAGAATACTGCTGCACCCACCGGTCTGCCTCTGTGGCGCAGTGCGAGTTTCGATCAGCGGTTCGCCTGTATTACTGCGTTTCCGGACACGAACATCAAAATGAAAGACTCAAAGAAACGCCATTCATTCGACCAGGCGAAAAGTTTCCGTTGATCCACGATCCAATCTCGATAATGCCGTGACTGTTTCGGTCGCAATCGACGACGTGGTTTGGCCAATGTGGGAACTCATGTTCAACATTGTAAACCGAGCGGGGTGCTCCGAAACACCTGTGCCCGCGACAGCACTGCACTCTGTTGTCAGATCTGCTGCAGATTGCCGTCTGTCCTGCTTTACACAACGGTAAAACGATCGGCATCGACATTCTGTGGCGAGGCATGGACTTCCGAGACCTTGTAAAGTCCACGTGGTTTCACCGTCCTTCAGCCATTCACCACAGATGATCGCGAAAGTATCAGACGAAGAGTTGACCAACTGCGTCATTTCCGAGATGCTCATTCCATGGTGCTGGGCCGTAACATTCTACCTTATGTCAAAATCATTTACGTCAATGGATTTCGCCATTTGCGTCCCGTATCATCCCTAGAATGAATCCCCATTACACTGTGCTCTGCTTATACTGGGTGGTTATGCTTGAAGTACTGTTACTTCCGGAGGTCCATTGTGGGCTGTAATTATCGTATGGCAGCGAAACTTGGTAGATACGCTAATTTATTAATTTATTTACATAGTTTACGCCCACATTGGAGCACTAAAATCAAACATAATACAACAGAGTCTACAATAATTAAGTTTAAGTCTTAACAGTTAGCAGTTTCTTCGTTTACCAAAACTTCTTCATTCGCTGTGATCTGGCTGCTCGTTCTTCTGCAGATATGACATACTTCTTCCGTTCTGATGGTTTGAATATCAGCCATGTGTATTTGTTCAAAAATGATTCAAATGGCTATGAGAACTATGGGACTTAACTTCTGAGGTCATCAGTCCCATAGAACTTACAACTACTTAAACCTAACCTAAGGACATCACACACATCCATGCCCGAGGCAGGTTTCGAACCTGCGACCGTAGCGGTCGCCCGCCTCCAGACTGTAGCGCCTAGAACCGCTCGGCCGCTCATGTGTATTTGTTCTTCAGAAGCAGTTTCTCTTCTCTTTGTTGAATTTGGTGTGTGGTGATGTTCAGTTCACCCAGATGACTTTGTACTTCTTTAAACCAGATGTTTTTGGTTTTACTGTTCCAGAAGTAGTCAAAAACTTGCTTCAGGATTCTAGTATTTGGTAGGCGAGATATGTGGCCGAAAAATGCAATCCTTCTTTTCCGCTTTGTATCAATAATGGATTCACTTTCTTTATACACTACTGAATTGGGCAAAAGTCTCCACTGCCCATTAACTTGGTGTTTCTTACTGATAATTGTTCGGAGTATTCTTCTACCAACTTTCTGCACTAATGTGTAAATGCGAAACTGATCTACCCTGGAAAATACATAAGTTCCAGCTGTGGTCAGCAGGTGCGAAACTAGCGCTGTACGCTGTTTGTTTCACGGTATGACGTCCAGTCTATCATTTGACAAGCCATAACATGAGCGGCCAGTATGGCTATCGAGGAGAGACCGTGCAATGTTAGTGAAACTGTGAAACGTCCCCTTTCAAAAATTTATACACGACTGTGCTTAACCTGATACACAATATTTTTTTAGCGCAACGCAATCTGACTTTCAAAATTCCCTACAAAAGAATGTCCCTGACTAACATTAAACTATACCTTTCACAAATCACTTACCTCACAAAAATCTTCGCTACTCAAGCTACTGCAATACAGCGAGCGCCACTACTGCCAGCTAAATAAAAGATTCAAACTACTGAAGGCACTAACTACTGATAGGGATAGTTAGCAAATGAAAGATATTAATAGAGAACAAACAATGTATTTACCTTAATAGTCATCATATATATATATATATATATATATATATATATATATATATATATATATATATATATATATATATAGCAGTTCATGACAAATTTCAAAACTCCGCCATCTCTCTCTCCACATCCACCACTGCTGGCGACTCACCTCCAACTGCGCAACGCTATGCGCTGTTCACAACCAGCTGCCTAACACTGCAATGGCGAGTATTACAACAATGCAAAGCAGCCACAGACTGCACACAGCACAGCCAGTGATTTTCATACAGAGGTGGCGTTACCAATAAAAAAACCTAAACAGCCTACTTACATAGTGCTACCCACAAAAAATTTTACAAATTTTTTTGGACACTGGCCAATACATATTTGTTAAAATTTTTCATAATCGTAATTACAATAACAAAGAAATCAAATGCACACACTTATTGATACAATGTTGGTCAAAAGCTAAAATTTTCTCACAGTCCATATAGTCCTGATCATTCATCATAATAGTAATTACAGTTTTTTTCACAGAGTCTCATTAGTAAAAGAAATTGCACACAGAAGTAGTGGATTTCCATGCAGTCTTGAAGAAGTAGCGTTGTCCTTCCAACGGAAAGACAGTACTGACTCTCGACATGCAGACAGGTCGTGGGCCACAACAGAGCAAACCCACAGCGGAGTCAATCGAAGTTTTGAAGAATATCGTTTGGTAGGTCATCACAGAGCAGACCCACTGTAGTCCTGGTAGAGATTACGGTATTGGTGGGCCACCAGAGGCGCAGACCCACTGCAGTCCTTGCAGAAATAATGGTACTGGTGAGTCATCAAAGATGCAGACCCACTGTAGTCCTTGTAGAGATAATGGTACTGGTGAGTCATCAAAGATGCAGACCCACTGTAGTCCTTGTAGAGATAATGGTACTGGTGGGCCACCAGAGGTGCAGACCCACTGCAGTCCTTGTAGAGATGGCCAGCAGCCATCTGTTGTGACTGTGCAGGTGCACAATCACCATTGAAGAGTCTTGCGGATAATATAGCAAGTCCATAACCACCACTTGTGCACTCACAGAGTTTTTGGAATTGTCCTTAGAACCAGCAATGCTGTTATCCAGTCCCTTGCTGAATTATTAACACACGTGCAAACACTAACAGTCCCTACTTCTCACATATTGTCCATATACTATGACCAACAGAAACGTGTGCAGTGAAATGGAACTTACAAGTTACTTAATTTGATGACCTGGTGTCAATTACAATTTTATAACATAAGAATACATTTACAAAGGTACAAAATACATCATTAAAGAACATAACAATACAGAGAACATTTGTAATACAGGCTTTACAAAAGAATCGAAATAACATATACGTCAGTGTTACAGGAATTATGACATGAGTACATACATAAAAGATCAGAATAACTTTCGAAACATCAACTTCACACATGAGCATTAAAACAAAACAGAATAAATAATGTCTAAACATATTTACAAGGTAAATAACATGGTATTAGAAAAATTCTACAACATAACAACATCAGCTAAACACACAAAGACAGGAAAAACACAAATACACAAGGGAACACAAACACATAGTGGGATAACACAAGGAAAGGACAGGGTTTCTTTTACTGCAGTATTTTGCAAACAAAACTTTCTTTACTTCTCGGAGATCTCCCTTCGTTCCTCATTATTTCCAAAAAGTCCTATCAATACCTGCTTTCTCTACTCTGTTCATATTTCTTTCAAAATAATTATTTCTTAGTGCACAATACTCATTTTTGCCAAATCTGTTTCTTATATACTCTACCCCTCTTAAGCTAACTTAAATCTACTGAGCTCAGATGCTAAACTAAGGGACGAGGCAATGCAGCAGCACAAAACAATTAACACAAACAGCAATGAAAAAAAAAATGCAGATTTGCGAAGCAAGCAGCATTATAGAAATTAGCAAAGCAATTGCAATATTACAACTAATATAAGGCAATGTGCAGCAAACAAGAAAAATAAATCTGGCTTAGCAGAGTAACACAAATTAAAATTCAGTTGCACTATGCCTGGCAAACAGCATAACTTATACCTAAACATGACAAAGTTCAAGCAGAAAAAGTATTACACTAAAAATGGCCATGTCTAATACCTATGTCACATCTTAACACTAGAGTGATGCATCACAATTTATTCTACAAAAGAAATTAACAAGTACTTGAAAAGAAAACTATGATTGCAGTTCCTGTGAAGGTAAATGTCTTTTTGTGCTCCCTCATTTTTTTTAAAAAAATTATTATGTACTTGATCTGTAGACAGAAAATATTTATATTAGTACATCTATAAAATTTTATTTTAACCAATGCTGCAGTGCAGCTAGAAACTAGATATCAAATGAAATAAGCAATTACGCAAACCAAAGCATAAAAATATCATTCAATAGTCATGTGACATTTCATAAGTTAGTAGACATTCTCTCAACTCTCGTAGAAAGACACTTGTCATAATCAGGTGTGCAGATGTAAAAATATTTCTCGTCATTTCATTAGGCATTTCTGTAAATATCATAAATTAAGAGCTCCACAGTGTCAACATATGTTTTCAAGTTCGACCGTGTCGTTTTTGCGATGCTCTCTACAAAGGAACGTCAATAGCGAGGATAATGGCCTCTCTTTTTTTTTTTACCTGTGCCGCTGGAAGGCACACGCTAATGGCTTTTTTTCTCGGGCGGCTGTCGCCCATCTGGGTGCCCACGACGTATTACGTGCAGGTGGTCACTTAACTTTCTTACGGAAATATTTACAACAGCAGTTTCTGCTACAGTGGCAGTCTTATATAAAAATATTTCACAGGTCAAGAATTAGCGTTGCAAATCTGTAGAAACAAAATCCTATAAATATAAGTGTCCAAAAACAATATTCGTCAGCATTGTGATACAGTCACACATTTACACACATTTCATAACCTTGAAGTACGATTCTTGGTTTCCAACAACCTTTTCCACAAGTCAGAGTCCCTAATCACTTTTCATTACTCCTTACCTTATTACACATATACATATTCGTCGACACGTCAATCTTGCGACGACACTTCACTATTTCATCGTAACATACGTAGCATAATCAGATTCCTCATATAGCATCATCTCATTGATAATAAACATACCTCAACAACATAATACACATTGTCGCCGTAATAATAACATCATAACACCTCAGTCAAATCTCAAAAACGTCGTAGCTTTCTGCAATAATTTCAAAACCTAAAAAAATTCTCTGCTCATTTCAATAGTGTCATCAACCTCAAACGTACTTTAAAAATCATGATCCCATACCAAGTACATCATTCAAAGCTCTCATAGTACCACAATGGCTCCGAAAAAATATGAACAGTTCACAAAGTACTGACAAAATACAATTTCATAAGTGTGAAATTATTCAACTGTGTAATTACGTAAACATCTGTCACTAATATAGTAAAAAAATGTTTGTTTCTCTCAGGTAAATAATCAGATAGCTGTGTAATTTGTGTGTTAGAGAAATATGGTACCGATGTGTAAAGTTGTATAAGCAAATACCACATTAGCTAGGGCTCCTTGTGCTCGCCAAACACATGGTACACAAAGTAAGCGTGTACCCCCCTGAGGATTAATGTAATTATACCCTCAGGTGTTACAGATTACAGCAATGGAATGAAATGTATCACGGAAAACCTTTGTATCATTGTACTCCAAATATCTTTAAAAATAAATGTTTTAAGTACAAAATTAATCACTCAAATACATGTACTGTAGCGCTAAACTGTGCGTCTTGTTGTAAAATAATCTCTGTGGAAGTGTCGTAGTTATCGTCCTCCAAAAGCTAAGTTCTGCAGAAGTCAATGTACTTACCTCATGATAAACAAAAGTGGAATGCTTTGCGTATAGATATCTTAGTTTTTACGCTTATTGCCATGATGAAGAAAGTACTGTGCTGTAACATATTGTTGTGCTACGGAAAAGGTTGTCTCATTGTAGCTATACCACAAAAGTTACTACTAAAACGTGTTTTAATTTCCAGAAGAATTCAGAAAAACTGTGCAGATATAAAACAGATACACCGCAAAAGCAACATTGTAAATTGTCACTCATTAGTAGCGTCGTGATAAAATCGTGTAGCTGTCACATAAACTAACCTCTGTGTCATCTGGCATCTCACAGAAAGTACTTTAAACCCAGAATGTATTTTCAAGTAAACCAAAATGTTGCATTAGAATCTCATTAGCAGTACCAGTATGTGTCCTAAGTATGTAAGCCTGATAGTCGTTACGTAATCGTGCAACTAACAAGCAAGAATGTACAAATACAACACTGTGTCGTCTGTTCACTATAACAATGCATTCGTAATTTCTGTTTAAAAATGTTCCCTAGGTTCTAGACTGGATATTTGACTTCAAACATTGTTGCATGTTAACAGTTTCTTAAGTCTGACAAAGTATACTAGAAATGTAAAGTGAAAAGTTTTATGGCAAAGACAAAGTTAAAAAACAGGTTATTTTTCAATAAACGGTTTTACATGTGAAATGTGGTGTAAACCTTTACTCTTCATAGTACTCAGACTTTCAACTGAAAAGCAATTGTCATGTTTTATACATCGGTAAAGAATGCTAAAATTTTTCTCAAGGCTAGCGTCTTATGTTATTTTTCTCGGAGCCAGCGGGCGCACGCGGCTGCCTGCTGTGCGAGTCATTGTCTGTCTCTTTGTTGGCGCGCGCCGTTATTGGGATTAGGAGACCTAACTTCTACAAATTCACTCTGACGAGAAGGCCCCGCCCTGTTTAAATCACGCCAGTTCTGATGCAATTCAGGTGTGTCATTACGAATATATCGTCTGTCGTCATGTCGGTAGGTTCCGTAGTTTCTTCCTTGTCCGTCACGTGGTGGAGAATTTCTCCCTGAATCGTAACTGCGCGCTGGACCGTTGCGTCTAAAGTTATTCTGTCTCCCTTGATAATAATTATTTTGGTTCCCAAATTGTCTGTTTCTCTGATTGTCTCTGTGATAGTCACTACCACGGAGAGGTGATCTTTCCCTGTAATTATTACTACTCTGCCAACGGTTGTCATACGGGTGGTGTCTGTTTTGGTCACGATATATGTTGTGAGAATAGCCTTGTCGTGTCCAGTTATTATTTCTTTCATCGCGGAATTGCGACGGATGTGATCTGTAATTGTTGTGCTCCTGCGTTCCGCGATTGTCAGTGTCAATTTCCAGTTGTTGTAACAGTCCCTGAAAAGCTTCAATGTCGTCTTTGCAACGTCCTGCCAAAATAATATGTCGTAAATGTTCAGGTAATTTGATTAAGCAAATGCGGATGAGTTCTGAGGCGCTGTATGGGTTTGAAAGATACTGATTCTTATGCAACATGTCTTCAAAATATTTCACAAGACTGGAGAATTCAGATTGTTCGAAATGTTTCATCATTATGATGCCATGTTTTACTCGGTCTTGTGTGGCTTGAGACCAATATGCTGAGAGGAAGGCATGGTAAAATTCTCCTTCACTGTGGCAATCGTGAATGACCGATCGCATTCTTACAGCTGGTTCATTCTCTAAGTAGCCACACATAAATTCTAATCTGTGTTCTAACGACCAGTTGGGAGGAAAACAATGAGAGAATTGATGGAGCCATGCTTGTGGATGAATGTCGTTGCCAGAATTCTTAAATGTTTTGAATTTACGTGTAGTAATGAACAGCTTATAGTCAAAATCATCATGTCGGCGAGTCGCATATCGGTCATTGTTAGGTCGTGTCGGCCGTTCCATCTCAAAATTCCGTGCACATTGCCAATTTCTTTCATAACTTCCGAAATGACCTCTGTTATTATTTTGCGGCTTTTCCGTATTTCTAAGTCCCTCATCCCGTATTGGGGCGCGAGTGTCCTCTGAAATACGTAATTCTTGTATTACCTGTGTCAGCTGATCTTGTACTTCCCGGATTTCTCTTTGGTGTTGATTCAGATTTTGTTTCAGTTTCCTAATTTGTTCGCTCTCTTCTGTGTCATTAAAGACTACCGGTTTTGTGTCATTCAGATTATCATCTACCTTCGTAGATAAATTAGTGAACTGATCCGAAAGTTCGGCTACTTTCTCCGATAGTGTACTTATTTCCTCAGTGTGTTTTTCTGAACCAAGTTTCAGAGTATCTACTGTGTCCTTTAAGTTTTCCTGAGATTTTGCAAGTTGCGTAACCGAATCGGTAGATGCAACTGAGTCAAATTTAGCTTGCAAGGTCTCATGATTTTCATGAACAATAGTTTGCAGTTCTTTTATGGCTGCTTCGTGATTCTGTAATGCTTTTTCATGCCGCGAAAAAATAGGTTGAAAATGCTCACAAATTTGTGTTTTTACGTCGTTACAGACTTTTTGACATTTCGATTCGATTTTATGTAACTCAGTAGTTAAATCTTCACGTGTTTGTTCAAGTGTGGTGTGAAGATTTTGTTCCATTGCGTCTAACTGTTGCTGTGTTTGTCTCTGGTGTTGTTCCATTGTGTCTAACTTTTGAAGATTTTGTTCCATTGTGTCTAACTTTTGTAGCTTTTGCTGTGTTTGACTCTGATTTTGTTCCATTTGTTTCTGATTTTGTTCAAGCGTTGTGTCTAACTTTTGTAGCCTTTGTCCCATTTGTTGCATTAACTGTAATAACAATGCACTGGTGTCTGAAACACGTTCCTCAGTGCTTTTCGGCAGTGAAGTTGCACCGGCAACATTCACATTTTGACAAGCAGAAAATGTGTCTTGACTTATTTGAGAAAACGGTGAGGACCCAAAACCTGAATCTACAGTATTTGCAAAATTGTGTCCTGTCATTTCGGATTCCTGAGGCGAGCTGTTGCCGACCGATCGATCGATAATGCTTCCCTCTTCACTAATTGTTTCACTGTCCACGCCATTGTTTGCCGCCCGCTCCATTTCCCTATGCACAGTTACCAAATTACTACTTTGAACATCAGTTAATTCATTACTCATGGCGCTAACACACTGCTTTCATTTTCACTGTCATTTCTCAGTTTACTTTGGAGCCTAGTATTACGTTTTTCACACGCCATTATTGTCACAATATTTCACACGATAACACAGAAAAGCACAATTTGAAGAGCAAAAATAAGAGAACACATTAACATAACACTGAAAATAATATCTAGTTAATTGCAGCTGTGAAATACTTGGTGCAAATCTACATGCATGCCACAACTGTTTTACTGTACAACAATGAAAGACTGCAACTACAAAGGAGATTTTCTCTACAATTACGCGCTAGCAATAAACAAAAGCTACACTAATTACACAAACTACAAGAAAAAAATCAGAAGATTCCAGTGAGGTATCCTAGGCTAAGGGTCGACATATGAAACGTCCCCTTTGAACATTTATACACGACTGTGCTTAACCTGATACACAATATTTTTTAGCGCAACGCAATCTGACTTTCAAAATTCCCTACAAAAGAATGTCCCTGACTAACATTAAACTATACCTTTCACAAATCACTTACCTCACAAAAATCTTCGCTACTCAAGCTACTGCAATACAGCGAGCGCCACTACTGCCAGCTAAATAAAAGATTCAAACTACTGAAGGCACTAACTACTGATAGGGATAGTTAGCAAATGAAAGATATTAATAGAGAACAAACAATGTATTTACCTTAATAGTCATCATATATATATACACTCCTGGAAATGGAAAAAAGAACACATTGACACCGGTGTGTCAGACCCACCATACTTGCTCCGGACACTGCGAGAGGGCTGTACAAGCAATGATCACACGCACGGCACAGCGGACACACCAGGAACCGCGGTGTTGGCCGTCGAATGGCGCTAGCTGCGCAGCATTTGTGCACCGCCGCCGTCAGTGTCAGCCAGTTTGCCGTGGCATACGGAGCTCCATCGCAGTCTTTAACACTGGTAGCATGCCGCGACAGCGTGGACGTGAACCGTATGTGCAGTTGACGGACTTTGAGCGAGGGCGTATAGTGGGCATGCGGGAGGCCGGGTGGACGTACCGCCGAATTGCTCAACACGTGGGGCGTGAGGTCTCCACAGTACATCGATGTTGTCGCCAGTGGTCGGCGGAAGGTGCACGTGCCAGTCGACCTGGGGCCGGACCGCAGCGACGCACGGATGCACGCCAAGACCGTAGGATCCTACGCAGTGCCGTAGGGGACCGCACCGCCACTTCCCAGCAAATTAGGCACACTGTTGCTCCTGGGGTATCGGCGAGGACCATTCGCAACCGTCTCCATGAAGCTGGGCTACGGTCCCGCACACCGTTAGGCCGTCTTCCGCTCACGCCCCAACATCGTGCAGCCCGCCTCCAGTGGTGTAGCGACAGGCGTGAATGGAGGGACGAATGGAGACGTGTCGTCTTCAGCGATGAGAGTCGCTTCTGCCTTGGTGCCAATGATGGTCGTGTGCGTGTTTGGCGCCGTGCAGGTGAGCGCCACAATCAGGATTGCATACGACCGAGGCACACAGGGCCAACACCCGGCATCATGGTGTGGGGAGCGATCTCCTACACTGGCCGTACACCACTGGTGATCGTCGAGGGGACACTGAATAGTGCACGGTACATCCAAACCGTCATCGAACCCATCGTTCTACCATTCCTAGACCGGCAAGGGAACTTGCTGTTCCAACAGGACAATGCACGTCCGCATGTATCCCGTGCCACCCAACGTGCTCTAGAAGGTATAAGTCAACTACCCTGGCCAGCAAGATCTCCGGATCTGTCCCCCATTGAGCATGTTTGGGACTGGATGAAGCGTCGTCTCACGCGGTCTGCACGTCCAGCACGAACGCTGGTCCAACTGAGGCGCCAGGTGGAAATGGCATGGCAAGCCGTTCCACAGGACTACATCCAGCATCTCTACGATCGTCTCCATGGGAAAATAGCAGCCTGCATTGCTGCGAAAGGTGGATATACACTGTACTAGTGCCGACATTGTGCATGCTCTGTTGCCTGTGTCTATGTGCCTGTGGTTCTGTCAGTGTGATCATGTGATGTATCTGACCCCAGGAATGTGTCAATAAAGTTTCCCCTTCCTGGGACAATGAATTCACGGTGTTCTTATTTCAATTTCCAGGAGTGTATATATATAGCAGTTCATGACAAATTTCAAAACTCCGCCATCTCTCTCTCCACATCCACCACTGCTGGCGACTCACCTCCAACTGCGCAACGCTACGCGCTGTTCACAGCCAGCTGCCTAACACTACAATGGCGAGTATTACAACAATGCAAAGCAGCCACAGACTGCACACAGCACAGCCAGTGATTTTCATACAGAGGTGGCGTTACCAATAAATAAACCTAAACAGCCTACTTACAACTGTTTTACGTTGACAGCAGCAAATACAGTGCTGCAGGAGAGAGTGTCGCCGACTGAAAGCTCTGAGGAGGGACTCGGTGTCATTCAATGGATTAAGAAGACGATAATGAAATTCGAAAACACGATGAGCTTTGTGTGGCACTTGGAAGAAGAAGACGTCTTATCCCGGTGGAAGTTATTGTCGAGGTCGCTGTTGCTGTAACTGTGTGTGGCACGTGCCCCGGGTAGTACTACTGCTCGCCCAGTGTCGCGAGAATTGTCTGACCCATAGTCAATAGTCAGAAAGTTTCGTGGTTTATTTTGCACTGGTACCTATACAAGATCCAGACCGTCCAGTAACTGAAACCTCATGATCCGCAACAACGTTCTGAATTTGATTTCCAGTTTTTCGCTTGGATCTAAGTTGATGACATGTGGCTGGACAATATTCTATGGAGTGATGAGGCACATTTTATACTACAGGGTGTAGTAAATTAGACAGAACTGCCGAATTTGGGGTACTGTAAAACAATGTGTTGTGCACTCGCCATATGGTACTGTTTGGTGTGGATTCACAAGCACCTTTATTCTCGGTCCGTTCTTGTTTGAAGAGATTACACCCAGAGGGCCTGTCAGGTGTACTTTGACATCTGCACATTATTGAGATCTGGTTGTACAGCATGTGATTCTTGTCTTGGAAACCATTGTTTTCATACTAGGTGGGGCAACACCTCATGTCGCTCGCCTAGTGAAACATCTGCTTAATGCAACCTTCCACAGACGTGTTACCTTCAGAGATTTTACATGTGGATGCCTGAAACATCATTCAATCTGAATCCAAGTGACTTCTGGCTCTGGGGATATTTAAAATTTAGAACGCGATTACAAGAGACACGTTCGGCCTCTGCTTGATTTTTGAAGGCTTGTATACACAAATACGTCATTCAGACTCGTCCGCAACTGCTGTAAGCAACTGATGATCTCGTGGTTTTACGGGTGCAGCATCTCGTTGACATCTCCGGTGTTCATATTGAACAAATTGTGTAAGCAGCGGTTAACAATAAAATCAACATTATGTCTTTCTCACTTGTTTGACCTTTGCTGCTCGCATCTCGTTCCTAATCCTTTACACATGGAAACATTTCTATACGTCTTTCTTGCATTCACAGCGCCAGATTTTCACCTAGTGGCCAAAATTGGAACTAATGTTTTTTTTTTTTCAGAGTAAATCAGTTCCACATTAATGCATTAGAATACCTAAGTTTCGCTACAATACAATGGTTACAACCCACACTGGACCTCTGTCAGTAGCTCCACTTTACTTATATTCACCCGGTATACTTTCCTTAGAAAGTGACATTCCCGCAACACCACCAGACAGCATTCAATCTTGCTATGGGCTGTTCTCATATTGTTTTATCTCAGCATTGTAAGACCGGGGGCACATGGGGTGGACAATCGAGCATACGAAAACCATGCGGCGCTGATGACCTCGCTGTTCAGCGCCATGTTTCTTCCAGACACGTCTACCGCGCCTGGGACCTGCCTTAGTGTGGCAGCCCTGCCCCCAGAAGTACCACCATGACAGCCTGGCAGCGCCACCAGAGGAAAACGAGGCGACTAACGGCTGGTGCCTCACCAGGATGACACCAGATCTTCCATGCGCTATCTGCCACACACTTGTACGTAGTTTTCTCCGAATTCCAAGTGGGCTAGGCTATGGTGAGTTTTGACACCAAATCTTTCACCTGCGAGATTCAGATGAGATTAGCAATTTAGAACATTTCATCTCAGGACTAGTGAAACCACAAATTGGAAAAAAGTGTCGCAAATAATGAGTGTCATAAATTAAGTTCATCTCAATAAATATGCTCCTCCACGCTGCAATCACATTCAAATTAATTATAATAGCCGGCCGCAGTGGCAGAGCGGTTCTAGGCCCTTCACTCCAGAACCGCGCGACTGTTACAGTCGCAGGTTCGGATCCTGCCTCGGGCATGGATGTGTGTGATGTCCTTAGGTTAGTGAGGTTTAAGTAGTTCTAAGTTCTAGGGGACTGATGACCTCCGGTGTTAAGTCCCATAGTGCTCAGAGCCATTTGAACCATTTAATTATAATAACACACCTCCCATCGCAGAAGATTACAAGTTATCAATCCTAATTTTCCTCGTAGCCTGTTGCTGGTGCTCCTTTCCAACCACAGGAACTTTACATCAAGGTGAAAGGACGTTACTATATAGGATATTATAGCTTTTGTCAGATCCTACTTCCAGACCAAAATAGAGTGACTGTATTTCCTGCTGAGGCAAGTGATGCTAATGGGTTCGAGACGTGGCTGAATTACGTTAAGAAATGAGATGCAAATAAATGAGACTGATTTCCTGTTTTTTGTCTGAAATACACTCGAAGACACAAAGAAACGACGAACCACGAGGAAATATTAGTAGAAGATGTACATGTAGTAAGGTGCCAGGCAAATCCAACACCTTCCATGAAAACCCTGACATGTTAGCAAATCCGGCAGTATGTCACATAGGTCCGAATAAATCCTGACATTAAATTAACCAAAGTAATACGATCAACGAGTGAGCAAATGGAATACCACAGACTAACATAAGAATGCCTAAATGCATGTCATACCGATCGCCGGGAGGTCCACCCCCCCCCCACCCCCACCCCCCTCCCAGCCCATGTTAAAAGATAGAGCCCTCCAGAAGAACAGTATAGATCTTACGATAACACTAAAAGGGCCACACCAGCTGCAAGTTTTAGCGTGAGACTATACGCGTCTCTGTTACGTAGCAAACATTAAAAGCATTGCCCCACCACGAAAAGTGTAATGTTTCTCATTGGATAGACAGAATTTTTGTAAGCAGAGCTTAAGGTTAACATTGAGACGCTGATTGGTCAGTTGGAAACACAGCCAGATACCTTTTTCTTAAACCAACTTCAGTAAACAGTAGTAAGGAGAAGTTCGAGAGAGTTGCTACCGAGACGGCGAGGTGTGCGGAGCTGCGCTGGCCGCCGCCCATGACGCTGCCTAACCACCGACAAGGTAATGAACGCACGTGATGCCGCATAAGAGCGCATAAGGCTTCACTCAGAACTGCAGAAGTCTCATGTGTTACATCCCGTTTTTACGTAATACTAGTGTCGATCGTCAATTTCACTTCGTCGTATTCACATTTGCTACTTGAAGTTAAAATCTGAAACGTGATGATTGTTCTGTTATATCAATATTGAGAAGCCACATCAGCCACTGTAATTTACGACAAGTTAAATAAGTAATTAAAGATAGTTGAGGGTCACTGTAGACCATTTTGGTAGTTTTCTCTTTTATGAAACTTAACTTAAATCTAGATTATAAATGTGATATGGCATAGGTCATCCTTCGATCCATTATAGAACTTGGAAACCCATTCAGGGAATATTTGTTCACATTTTTGTTAAACGTAGTTGGTTTTTATAATCCTGTATTAAAAATATTTCCTTTTATTAATAGTCCAATTTATAAACAATGTTCTGTGAGTAGAATAAAAATTCCAGTGGCAAACTTAACTGCTTTTTCGACGTTATTTTACTAACTAACTAAATATAGGAAAGCCTTGAACCCCTTCCACTAAATTTAGTCAGTATTAAGATTCTTTTACAGGGAGTGCAGTGGAGCTGATGCTGAAATTATTAAGTATTTGATTATATCATCGCTAGTCTCACGAACTCTTCTGAAGTCTACCTGTCTTGTGTGGTCTGGCATCTCCTTACCAGCAACAGGTCCCAGGTTCAAACTAATCAATTCCCTAAAAAACACGCTCAGAGCGTCGTTGCACGAAAGTGGTAGGGAAATACGACTTAGGACAATGTTAGAATGTGCATACATAAAATTTATTACAGCTTCAGAGAAAATTGATCATTTGTTAAAGAGAAAGGGCTTAAGAAATTCAGCAATGAATAACACTTTCGTCAACCTGTGGCCCTTACGCAAGCAGTTATTCGGCTTGGCATTGATTGATAGAGTTATTGGATGACCTCATGAGGAATATCGTGGCAAATTCTGTCCAGCTGCCGCGTTAGATGGTCAAAATCATGAACTGAGTGGAGAGCCCTGTCCACAGTACTCCAGACGTTCTCAACTGGGGAGAGATTCGGCCACTGTGCTGCGCAAAGCTGGGTTTGCTAAGCACAAAAACAAGCAGTAGACACTTTCGCCGTGTGCGGGCGGGCATTATTCTGCTGAAATGTTGGCCCAGGTTGCCTGCCATGGAGGACAACAAAACGGGGCGCAGAATATCGTCGACGTACCGCTGTGCTGTAAAGGTGCCGCGGATGACAACCAAAGTGGTCCTGCAATGAAAAGAAATGCCACCCCAGACCACTACTTGTGGTTGCCGGACCTTTCGGCGGGCGTCAGACAGATTGGTTTACCTCTGCTATCCAGACATCTCCAGACTCGTCTTCGTTGGTGATCGGAGCTCAGTTCGAAGCGGGACTCATCACTGAAGACAATTCTACTCCAGTGAATGAGATTCGAGGCAGAATGTGCCTGACAACACTGCAGAGGGGCTTTTTGATGTACAGAGCTCAATGGTAGTCGGCGCAAGGGGCGCCCTTTCTGTGAGTAGCTCAAAATGGCTCTGAGCACTATGGACTTAACATCTGTGGTCATCAGTCCCCTAGAACTTAGAACTACTTAAACCTAACTAACCTAAGGACATCACACACATCCATGCCCGAGGCAGGATTCGAACCTGCGACCGTAGCAGTCGCGCGGTTCCGGACTGAGCGCCTAGAACCGCTAGACCACCGCGGCCGGCTGTGAGTAGCCTAATTGTCATGGTGGTCACTGAAGCACCAGTTAAACGCAGGATCGATGATATTGATGACCGGCGGGGTCAGGGATTTTCTCTGCCTCGTGATGACTGGGTGTTGTGTGATCTCCTTAGGTTAGTTAGGTTTACGTAGTTCTAAGTTCTAGGGGACTGATGACGATAGATGTTAAGTCCCATAGTGCTCAGAGCCATTTTTTGATATTGATGACTCTGGGGCTCTGAGCGCCTCTCTGTCGTTTTTTTAGTGCTCATGTTCTGTTGTCTCTCTAGGTAGATCGCTTCCTTCTTGACGCTGTGTTCAGCCATAGTTCAGCCAACCCAGCCAACATAGTCGAACAGTGGCATTGCTCCTATTCGAATGTCGAGCAATTCGCCAGTTACTCCAACTGGCTTCTTTGAGACCTACTACACCTTCTGTTGACATATGTGTGGTGAAACTGCGCTGCAGTGTCACACATTCATCCTTCAGCCACCAAAGTTTACAATACTGCTTTTTCCGTTGATACCTGTATGAATATCAGTTTGTGAGCAATTTGTGTAACTTCTTTGTGGGGCGTCGTTTTTTGTCTTATATTGTATTTATTTCCAATATTGATTTTGATTTGATAGTAAAGCACTTTTTGAAGAAAAACTTAAAATCTCTTCTATGTATACTTTACTGCTGTGTCTCCGGTAATTGCTAGCCAGACAGCAACCATACACAAACATCTATGCACAGTTGGTCGCCAAGTTTCAGGCGTCATCCTCTACAGCTAGCACATGTCTCTGCAAACCAAACGCTGACCCGTACTTGCCTCACGTGACAGCAGACTTCCCAGACAACGATCAAACAGACCGATTTGTTGTCCACAAAATCTCTGCAGCCGCCACGGGAGGCGTCTGCTGCGCCACCAACAGAGCGTGCATTCAAGATCTCGGCACTGCAGTCGCGGGGAGTATTTTACCTCTGCGGTACAATGTGCCCGTAAGCAGGTCGAGCCGTATCCGTGTCCTGCGGCAGTTTTTATGCCGATCTACAACCACGTAAACAGCAGTTCGCAGCAGGAGTGCATTCTGGGCTTACGCCGACCGCACCAACGGTTACTTAATCCGAGTCGCTCTGTGAAGCGTCCGTCATTCTGCTGTTCCAACACCGACGATGGACTTATTTACAGCCAGTTAGGCAAAACAGCACATAACTTGAAATTGTAAAATATTATCGAACAGTTAACTCGTCTGAAGGTCTATAAATCTCACGCAAGAAAATACACTTCAAGTCGTGTGCAAACTGTCCAAACTAAGGACTCATTCTGAAAGATATTGAAAACACATTTTTCAAGCATGTAATTCGTCAAAATTATTCTGCCACTGAAACACTAACTAACAGACTTTGCATTTATCTTACATCTTACTTCATACTACAGGGTGTTTCAAAAATGACCGGTATATTTGAACCGCCAATAAAAACTAAATGAGCAGCGATAGAAATACACCGTTTGTTGCAATATGCTTGGGACAACAGTACATTTTCTGACGGACAAACTTTCGTAATTACAGTAGTTACAATTTTCAACAACAGATGGCGCTGCAAGTGATGTGAAAGATATAGACGACAACGCAGTCTGTGGGTGCGCCATTCTGTACGTCGTCTTTCTGCTGTAAGCGTGTGCTGTTCACAACGTGCAAGTGTGCTGTGGACAACATGGTTTATTCCTTAGAACAGAGGATTTTTCTGGTGTTGGAATTCCACCGCCTAGAACACAGTCTTGTTGCAACAAGACGAAGTTTTCAACGGAGGTTTAATGTAACCAAAGGACCGAAAAGCGATACAATAAAGGATCTGTTTGAAAAATTTCAACGGACTGGGAACGTGACGGATGAGCGTGCTGGAAAGGTAGGGCGACCGCGTACGGCAACCACAGAGGGCAACGCGCAGCTAGTGCAGCAGGTGATCAAACAGCGGCCTCGGGTTTCCGTTCGCCGTGTTGCAGCTGCGGTCCAAATGACGCCAACGTCCACGTATCGTCTCATGCGCCAGAGTTTACACCTCTATCCATACAAAATTCAAACGCGGCAACCCCTCAGCGCCGCTACCATTGCTGCACGAGAGACATTCGCTAACGATATAGTGCACAGGATTGATGACGGCGATATGCATGTGGGCAGCATTTGGTTATCTGATGAAGGAATCATTGGCCCATTTTTCAGATCCGAAACGATTACTGCATCACGCTATCTGGACATTCTTCGTGAATTTGTGGCGGTACAAACTGCCTTAGACGACACTGCGAACACCTCGTGGTTTATGCAAGATGGTGCCCGGCCACATCGCACGGCCGACGTCTTTAATTTCCTGAATGAATATTTCGATGATCGTGTGATTGCTTTGGGCTATCCGAAACATACAGGAGGCGGCGTGGATTGGCCTCCCTATTCGCCAGACATGAACCCCTGTGACTTCTTTCTGTGGGGACACTTGAAAGACCAAGTGTACCGCCAGAATCCAGAAACAATTGAACAGCTGAAGCAGTACATCTCATCTGCATGTGAAGCCATTCCGCCAGACACATTGTCAAAGGTTTCGGGTAATTTCATTCAGAGACTACGCCATATTATTGCTACGCATGGTGGATATGTGGAAAATATCGTACTATAGAGTTTCCCAGACCGCAGCGCCATCTGTTGTTGAAAATTGTAACTACTGTAATTTCGAAAGTTTGTCCGCCTGAAAATGTACTGTTGTCCCAAGCATATTGCAACAAACGGTGTATTTCTATCGCTGCTCGTTTAGTTTTTTTTGCCGTTTCAAATATACCGGTCATTTTTGAAACACCCTGTATATACTATGTTTATAGGTCAACACTTTGTTATCTATTTTTTTAATTTTTATAAATCTACGAGTATTCAGCCCCTACGCGAATTAAATTTGAATGGCACATATAAACTCTTGTAAAGTACGACCATTCAAGGGGACAATATAAGTAACCCTTACAATAAGCCGGCCAGAGTGGCCGAGCGGTTCTAAGCGCTACAATCTGGAACCGCACGACCGCTACGGTCGCAGGTTCGAATCCTGCCTCGGGCATGGATGTGTGTGATGTCCTTAGGATAGTTAGGTTTAAGTAGTTCTTTCTAGGGGACTGATGACCACAGCAGTTAAGTCCTATAGTGCTCAGAGGCATTTGAGCCACTTGAGCCTTACAATAATAATAATGTCAAAAACATGTTTATCATGCAGACAGAATATCTATGTCACGTGTAATATGATCTGTGTAGCTTTCATGAATCAATTGTTTTAAAAAATTGATGTACGACACACTCTTGTTTCATCACTTGTCTCTAATCCTGTCCTCTTTCTCTTGACGGCCTTCGAATAAGAAGGTCATTTAATTTTCCTTGGTATCTACATTAATGAAAGAATCATACAATATTTAAAATTCATTCTGTTTGATTTAGTAGCACATTAATTATTATCTTGGACCACTAATTGTAAAATTTGTATAGGGCTTCGCTAATCAAGCTATTTGGAAGTGATTGGTCTGATGACGCTACAGTCACACACCATCAGAGTTACATTCTCATAACTCGAACCTGCAGTCTATATTTCTTAACACAGTAGGAGTTCCATTTTTTTTCATTAATCCAAAAGTCTACTGGTGAATGTTACTATTGTACTGCTGCTGTGGTCAAGTTGATGTGTACCATCCCTTAAACAATTACGAATAGCTTTTAAAGTCACAGTAGTTCTCTACATTTCATTTTGTGGGATACATTACAGTATATTGACCAACAGAGCTTGGAGAGGAATGTCTTCGGTCTGCTCTCAGCATCGAAATGGGTTTAGAAGAGTTAGTGGCTCGGCCTTGTGTGCAACATCGAAATAAGGAGAGAATGCAGAAAAAGATGTGTAAGTAGGATGTTTATGTTTTTATGTTGGTAACGCGACGTAGAACTCTGTATGAAAATCACTGGCTGTGCTGTGTGCAGTATGTGGCTGGTTGGAATTGTCGGAATATTGGCTATTGTAGTGTTGGGCACTTGGATCTGAACAGCGCGTAACGTTGCGCAGTTGGAGGTGAGCCGCCAGAAGTGATGGATGTGGGGAGAGAGATGGCAGAGTTTTGAGAGTGGACAATCTGGACGTGTGTCTGTCAGAAAAGGAAATTTGTAAGACTGGATGTCATGAACTGATATATACATTATGACTTTTGAACACTATTAAGGTAAATACATTGTTTGTTCTCCATCAAAAACTTTCATTTGCTAACTATGCCTGTCAGTAGTTAGTGCCTTCAGTAGTTAGAATCTTTTATTTAGCTGGCAGTATTGGCGCTCACTGTATTGCAGTAGTTTGAGTAACGAAGATTTTTGTGACTCAAGTGATTCATGAAAGGTATAGGTTATTGTTAGTCAGGGCCATTCTTTTGTAGGGATTATTGAAAGTCAGATTGCGTTGCGCTAAAAAAAAAAAATTGTGTGTCAGTTTAGTGTTGACCAAAATAAGTAAACAACCAAAACACACAACATCAAGAAATCCATTAGTGTCTGTTCTCGTATCCAGCGACTAGTGGTCTGCGTCTGTTTACCTAGTTGGTGCGGCAGTGAAATATGGCTTGATCTCAACAATCAAGTCTGCAATTACCGTGATCTTGTTAAAGGTCACCACAACCAACTTCGACTTGAAGTAATCATGATGGAACAAATGGAAAGAAATCCGCTACCCCAGGCCCCAGTCAACGGACTGGACTTTCCTGGTCATCGGATTCTGGGGGACCAGGAACATCATGAGCAGAAGAGTCGGAGCTTCTCAAAACCTCTTCGCAAGCACTACCTTGGCACTCTCAATGCAAACACTCTGTTCAAACTTGGAAAACTAAAACAACTGACAGACATGCTAGATAAATTTCACATCAAAATTCTTGCCATTCAAGAGGCGCGCTTCGTAGATGAAAACCATTTCGACACAGAACATTACAGGATTTACAAAGGTAAACCTGCGGTCAGAAGAGGAACACCATTATTGTTTGGTACAGGGTTTGCAGTACACAAATCAGTCATGGATAACATCATAGACTTCAATTCAATATCAGAACGTATCTCGACACTGTCCTTCAAATCAGGTAATAAAGCATACACAATTATCAACGCACATGCACCTACAAATGACCATAACAGAAAGAAGCCACAAGAAATTGAAGACTTCTGGGAAGACATGGAGGAAGTAACTAACAACGTACCAGAAAGACATGTGAAAATTTTAATGGGTGACTTCAATGCGCAGCTTGGTAAGGAGAGAAAATTCAGAGAAATAACAGGCCCATACTCAGCACATATTCGAACGAACAGAAATGGGGAACACCTCATAAAATATTGTCAAAACTTTAACCTCAAAATCATGTCAACACAATTTCAAAAACCAAGACGAAAACTTACAACATGGAAAGCACCCAACACAGTGTGGGGAGAATTTCAGATTGATCATGTGGCCATATCCAAGAAAAATTCGCGGGAAATTCTAAATGTCAGAACACGTAAAGGAGTCTTCGAGTCTGATCATTATTTGCTACAAGTTAAGATTAGGCCAATCCCAAGACTGAAACAGACAGCGCAAAACAAAATAGTCAAACCTGATCCGGAATACTTGAAGATAAACAGGGATAAAATCGTTGAAGAAATTAATAGGCATTCAATAGACACATGGACAGATCTGGCGAAGGCAGTTCAGAAGACTATGTGCTGGGGACAACCACCTAGAAAACGCAAACGTAGGTGGTGGAACGCAAATTGTGATGAAGCCATTGAGAGAAGAAAGCAAGCATGGGCCAAGTTCAGTAGCTACAGAAATTCAGAAACATGGAAAGAATTTCACGAAGTTCAGAAACTAGCATCGAAGGAAATCAGAAGGGAAAAACGAGCATATGACAATAACAGACTAAAAGAAATTGAGGAAGATTTCAAAAGAAATAACACAAGAAATTTTTACAGAACTTTCAAAGAAAATATTAAGGGCTATCAACCCCCTAGCCTCTGCTTCCGAAGAACAGATGGATCCCTGGAAACAAACACAAAAGAAAACTGTAAAATTCTCAAACATTACTTTGATAAACTTCTTAATTGCAAAAAACCTACAGGAAAATTAACATTCCAAGAGACCACATCTAATGCCGATTCTGATCCACCCACAATAGAAGAGATAGAGGAAATCATAAAACAAATGAAAAATAACAGAGCTGCCGGAGAAGATGGTATTATCGCCGAGATCTGGAAACTCCAAGATGAAAACATCACCAAAAAAATCCATAAGATTATCTCCGAAATTTGGATCACAGAGAAAGTGCCAGAGGAATGGAAATGTGCATTGATCCATCCGTTACATAAAAAGGGTGATAAGTCAGATCCAAACAATTACAGAGGCATTTCGCTAGTACCAGTTACATACAAAATTTTCTCTAAGGTGCTATTAAACAGACTAGAACCACAAGCAGATCTGCAAACTGGGGAATACCAGGCGGGCTTCAGAAAAGGGAGATCATGCATCGAACAGATCTGGAACTTGAGAACACTTTTGAAAGTCAGACAGGCAAGAAACACTGTAGTTACCTTTGTGGACTTTAAAAAAGCATATGATTCCATAGACAGACAGACACTCTTTGACGTACTGGAAGAATATGGTATCGACAGAAAAACCAGGACACTTATACAACAGACGCTTACAGACACTACCTCCAAGATTAAGTTCATGGGAGAAATTTCGGAACCCTTCCACATACACACAGGTGTCCGACAAGGAGACGGGCTCTCACCAATCCTGTTCAACATGGTGTTAGACAAAATTATCAAGCAGTGGGAGGAACAAGTTAAAGGAATACAGCTGGGAAGAACACGTGAAACCAAAACAATCATAAAATGTCTGGCATTTGCAGATGATATAGCCATACTCAGCAATAATACACAGGAGGCAAAGGAAGCACTGGAATGCTTGCATGAAATAGCTGCCAAAACAGGTCTGCAGGTATCTTACGAGAAGACACAATATATGGAACGACAGACCAACAATGTACACACCATGCATACTGTATATGGAGCCGTAGAAAGAGTCGAAAAATTTAAGTATTTAGGGGAGTACATACAAATGGGAGGATCAAACAAGGCGGCTAACATGGAACGAACGAAGAAACTCCAGAAGGCCTACAAACTCACATGGTCACATTATAATAAGAAAAGCATATCGAGGCAGGCCAAACTTAGGCACTACAAAACAGTTGTATTACCAGAAGCATTGTACGCGTCAGAAACAACCACAATTGGAGCATCAGGCATCATAGACGCAGAAAAAATACAACGCAAAATTCTCAGAAAAATATTTGGACCAATTCACAGAGATGGTATATGGATGAAGCGACCTACCAAAGAGCTGTACCAGCACACTGACAGACTAACAGACGCGATCAGAAAATGCAGATTAACTTTCTATGGGCACATACAGAGAATGGACAACAACCGACTTACAAAGAAAATTTTTGATGTAGTAAACAGCTCAAGCAAGAAAACAAATTGGTATCATGAAATAGACGAAGACTTAAGGCAGATAGGGATCAACAGGCAAATGATAGGAGACAGGAAATACTTCAGAAACAAAGTTAGGAGTGCAAAATTTATTGTAAAGGAGAGAAAGAAGACAGGAACATTATGGACAGAGCAAAGGAAACAGGAGCACAGCCAAAGGATGAAGAGATTTTGGGAAGAGAAGAGGAAGAGAGGAAAGAAGTGAAAATTGTGTCATCATGTGATTTTCGAGTTCAAACACTGTCCATAAGGGCAACAATGAAATGAATGAATGAATGAAAGAGAGGAATGTCTGAGTACAGTCAGTTTTGTTCAGCTGTTTGAATATCAAATAACGTAAAGGTTTTCCAGCACTGTCATTTATAAATTTTTCTAAGGGGATGTTTCAGACGTTCTGGGTACATTCGTTCATTGCTGATAGTGACATGAACGGGTTACTTCACACGAAATTACAGTGACAAATTTTTCCGGTTAGGTGAGAGTGTCAGTACGTTCATTCGACAAGTTAGTGAATATCGCCGAGATTAACTGAATATAAAGGGCACTTAAGGAAAGTCATATTGCCAGAAGAAAAGATTTTCGATGCACCATTTGTCCCAAAAACTGAAGTCACCAGAACAAAATGTGATATCAATAGCTGATCTGTAACGATATGGTGCCGTTTGATCAGCAGTTACGAAGGGCGTTAAATAATTAATACAACACGTTTTTTTTTATAAAAACAGGCTGGTGCTATTCAAGATTCCAATACACCACATTATACTCCACTCTTTTGGCTATAAAATGCTGTTTTTCTACATAATCTCCGTTCAATGCGACGGTCTTACGCCACCTTACTGGGAGCGCCTCTATGCCCATATGGTACCACTCTACTGGTCAAGGTCGGAGCCAGCGTCTTGCTGCATCAGTAACCTCTCCCTCATCTACGTACTGCTCCCCGCTGAGTGCATCCTTCATTGAGCCAAAACAGATGATCCAAAAGTTTTTGGGTGCCTTCAAGGACTTTGATTCGCTTCAACATATTAACTTAGCGGTTGGCCGTTATTAAATACGTGATGAATGGTTATAAACGTACGTATTTTTTGAAACTAAAGTCTCTATGTGTACAACTAGAAAACGAGCTTCGTATCGGGCTTGACGGACGAGCAAGTTGCGGCAAAGAGTTTCCTCGCGCTTGCAGCAGCAGACATCAGCTGTCCGAGCCAGAGATATTATCACATCGAGCTAGCCGCTATTCAGCGAGGCGAAGGCCGTCGAGGAACTTGCATTTAATTGTTAAAAGAAATGGAATTGTTATGTGATTCTCTAAATTGGTTCCCCTAGGGTTTTTGGGATTTAGAAATTCAGTTCCGATTTAAGTCTTGCTAGGTGAGCCTACGCTAGAGCTGGTAGGTGCAAGCTCTAATTAATTATCGTGCCTAACAGTCAACGCGGATATAGGTGGGATCGCAACTAACAAACTTCGTGAGAATATCGTCAAGAAGTTTTATTGAATTATAGAGTTACTATTCGGTCGGTGTTGCACGTCAGAACTGAGTGTTCAAAATGGTTCAAATGGCTCTGAGCACTATGGGACTTAACATCTATGGTCATCAGTCCCCTAGAACTTAGAACTACTTAAACCTAACTAACCTAAGGACAGCACACAACACCCAACCATCACGAGGCAGAGAAAATCCCTGACCCCGCCGGGAATCGAACCCGGGAACCCGGGCGTGGGAAGCGAGAACGCTACCGCACGACCACGAGATGCGGGCAGAACTAAGTGTGACCGAGTTGTTATACGTGTCTAGCAGTGTATCTGCCTCCATTTATATCGTTCCGCAAGAGAAAGGAGGGTATGTAAAAGTTAATGATTTGAGTTTATTGTTGGTAGTAACCCTGGAGATATTTTGCTACGATTATGAAGGGGAAGGAATTGGTTAACTGACGCTGCCATAGCGTGGATAAAGTTTATTGGTGATCATGTTGTGTAGGAAGTAACGGGCTAGCGTGCTGTTGTAAAGTTACGCTCTAAGTATGGTGAAACTGTGTTTCATATTTGGAGAAGTTGATTTTTGAAAGTGTTAGTCAGTCATTGGACTGGACTTAGACGGCAATCCGTGGTATTCCTGGTGCTCACAAGACTCTGGAAGTCGTTTGTTGTTTAAGTTAGTAGATGTTGTATTCACGGACACTAAGGCAATTGAGCGGTTGCGGTATTCGTGTGTTTTGGACGTCCACACTAAGGTAGTTGAGTGTTGAGCGGTTTATGCTGGTATATATTTTAAGTACGCCCTACAGGGTTAGTGACGTAATATTTGTGATTTTGTGTACCATCGAATTTAAGTTTCAAATTATGTTTTATAAAGTCAGGAACCAGGATCTGCACGACTTGTGTAAAAGAGGACGTAGTTATTGTTGCCCGTAAATTTTGTTACACTAATCTTTGAAGACAGACATCGTACCCTAGCGGAAACAATTAATGTTATTCGACGATATTCAATTCCAGTGATTGGTAAGGTGACGAGCGGCAAATTTAACTTAGGGACTGTTAGAGGAAACGTGATTGCCAACACCTGAAGTGCATGAACCATGACTGCTGTATTTAAGTTAGCACAAACGAGGCGATGGCACGTAGGATTTTTGTTTGCGTTTTTTTTCTGTCCCTTCCCGATTTGTGTGGGGTTTAGATTTTTTGAACGGCACTCTTTCACATGAAAGTTGTATGGGAGCTACTAATTTGATTCCAACAAGGAAAAGTCAAACTTAATTGTGAGTTCGGAGTCTAATTTTACAGTGGAGAGGATTGAATATCCACTGAAAGATATGCAAGTATCGTAAATAATAAAGAGTTACGTTGATGCAAAGTAGTACAAAGCTAGTCGTGCAAAGATAAGTCAGTTATTGCAGATTTCAAAAGCTCGAGTCGAAGAATTAATGTCTTATTAAGATTTTATTAGGATTTAAAATTAGTAATTAGAGAAGGAGGATTTTGTTAGATTTCATTTAAGAAAAGGCAGAGGTTTTAATTTCTTTATTCACTTACCGGTTATTTCAAGGATTTAAAGAGAAAGAAATAAGCCAACGGGACAATAAGAAGAAACGTTTACAGATCGTTAGAGAATTAATAGTATTGCATAGATAACTATCGCTATATCACTTGTTTATAATGAAATAATAACTTTGGTTGCTACGCTCCGAATTATCGAAATAAGAAATGGTTTCCCAAATTCATCTGAACAATGATGAACGGAATTGAGATTTACCGTAAGTATGTGGAACGTTGGTCACGGTGAACATTTATTAAGCGTTTTTAGATGATTTCGTTTTATAGTAGTGAGTGAAAGATTCCGCGTAGTAAACTATACGGATCGTAAGGATAAATAACGTAAGCAACCAGCGATAGCTATAGTTATTTCGGACTGTGAAGTTGTTTGCTGTTATCAAGAGATTACAATCATTTCAGTTGTGTATAATAAGGGCATAGTAGGCGCAAGCTACGCGTTATAGCGTACGCAGTTTTACTGAGAGTTGTTGAGCTGTTGCCGTCAATAGCAACTCACGTTACGACTCAGTAAATGAGCGTATTTATGTATCACACAACGTGCAACGTACACAGGATTTAATCATATCTGCCGGCCGCGGTGGTCTAGCGGTTCTAGGCGCTCAGTCAGGAGCCGCGCGACTGCTACGGTCGCAGGTTCGAATCCTGCCTCGGGCATGGATGTGTGTGATGTCCTTAGGTTAGTTAGGTTTAAGTAGTTCTAAGTTCTAGGGGACTTATGACCACAGATGTTGAGTCCCATAGTGCTCAGAGCCATTTCAAACATTTTTTTTAAATCATATCTGAATTACTACAAGGAGAAGTACCAATATTAAAGTGTGTTGATCATTCACCACTTCAATGCACTGCAGTACTATTGACGAGTGTAGTATTGACAGAGTGTGTACGATATAATAGAGTCTTGTAGCCGGTGGACTTCTGTTTTAGGAGGATGCGTAGTTTGTGAGTAGTTCCTATTACATTCACACAATTAAAGATGTCGGACTAAAATTTAACAATTTATATTAGTACTGGGACTATGTGAGTCAAGTCTTGAAGGCAGGGCTATTGTCAGTATACAACTTAGAGGCACGTCTCGCCGGCTGCTGTGGCCGAGCGGTTCTAGGCGCTTCAGTCCGGAACCGCGTTGCTGCTACGGTTTCAGGTTCGAATCCTGCCTCAGGCATGGATGTGTGTGATGTCCTTAGGTTAGTTAGGTTTAATTAGTTCTAAGTCTAGGGGACTGATGACCTCAGATGTTAAGTCTCATAGTGCTCAGAACCATTTGAACCAGTCACGTCTCCCCACACCCTACTACGGAAATCAAAGTGGTGTAACACAATACACTCACCCAACTATTGTTCACTTCCAGGTCTGCGCGTATAAATATCTGCGATGCTCTGGTTTTCCCGCAAAAGAAAACAAATGACAGCTGTCTGCTTGGACGCATCTCCGTGACGGACGCCACTTTGAAAGCTACTTACAGCGCCGCCACCTATCGGCACTTCGTGAAACTATAGGTGCTGAAGCGGAAATATTTCACGATGTCCCACATCAAAATGGCTCTGAGCACTATGGGACTTAACTGCTATGGTCATCAGTCCCCTAGGACTGCTGTGCCCGAGGCAGGATTCGAACCTGCGATCGTAGCGGTCGCGCGGTTCCAGACTGTAACGCCTAGAACCGCTCGGCCACTCCGGCCGGTGTTCCACAACAAATTCCATATATTTCAACCGAAATTAGTGGAGAAAAAATGTGTTGCATTCTTTTTTGAGCGACCCTCGTAATTATTTTTTGTTTACAGTGTTTCATTGAAATATAGTTCTAACTGTAGCTGAAACGGCTGTGAACGGCACGTAGCAGAATGAATAGATTCTCCAGTAGACACAGAATAAGAGTTTTCTTAACCCTATCATAATAAACTTCACAGTTCTTTCGTGACGATGGAGAAGAAATGAACACTTCAAAATAACAATCAGTTCTTGCTAGCATATAAACACTACCTGCTACAAATTTTTGATCATATAAATCGAATTCGTAATATTTTGTCTCGAGGATCAACTAGTTTTTGGTAAATGGCATGAAACGACGCGACGCAGTCATGTTTCGATTCATGAGGGTCAGCAACTGATAAAAAAAAAGGGGCCCCCCGGGTCGTCCCAAGGTCGCGATGGCGGCGTCACTGTCCCGCCGAGATAATTTGTCCTTTTAGGACAATTATCTGAGCAAGCACCCACGCCAGCAAAAGGTTGGCGCGTGTGAAACTTGTCTTTTTGGAGTCACAATCACAGTAACTGAGCCAAGTTAACAAAGTACAGGAGGCCCAGAGAGTCGAGGGATCAAGTTTCTGCATAGCCAGGATGAAGACTGCTCGCAGCTCCACGTAGCTCCCTATGCGAATTAAATTTGAATGGCGCATATAAACTCTTGTAAAGTTCCACCATTCAAGGGGGCAATATAAGTAACCCTTATAGTAGAATATAAAGGAAGATGCCAGAAATTAGGATATGCGGAATTATCACGATGGCAGGTGGTTCCGCTGGCGATGGTGAGGCAAGATTGCTCCACCGAGGGGATAGAAGCGATATTGATAGTCGTTTCGCTGCCCACCTTAATCGTTATGTTCCGTACGGAAAGGCTGATGATCGGGACGGTAGAGGTTATGCCTCGGCATGGCTTAAGCGGCATCTCAATGGCCTCTAGAAATCCACCGATGTAGCAATGATACAATAGAATTACTACTACGTAAAGCACGACTTACGTAAGTAGACCTGAAAAGAATAATTAGGTCTTTTGCATAGGTAAAATGACCAAGAATAAATTAAATGGAACTGAGCTTAGTGTAGTACAATCTCTTTTTATATTTCATGACTCTTCTACGTAGCATTATTCACTTTCCAGCACACGGCTATAAACTATCATGTTTACAATGAACAAGTTCACAGAGTGTAGACTGAAGTTGTGATTAATGTCCACAACGTGCACCCTCGAAGTGTCTTTGTAGCGCAAATTTCCGTTATTTTGAACATACGTTTCAAATGAATGGGCGCGTGCAACACGTCAGATTGACGTTCAGATCCGGAGTGGGCCACGGGGAACTCTTAGCCACTCCACTGAATTGGCCGTGTCGGTTACACGTCCATCACCGTAGTTTCTTACTGCGTGCGAGTGTGCGCGTAAAATCGGCCCACCTCACACGGAGTAAACTTCATCACTTTGCACCACCTCAAAGGCGATATCTGACTGCTGAGTTCAACTGAGGCAAGTGCAAACTTCTTTCTGCTGCTTTCGTCGGCGCCTCAGGTGTTGTTGTCCATTTCCACAGGCCCTAACGCAGTGCTGCTGTGTCTGCGTCATCACTTTCCACCACATTCACTAACACAGAAGTACTTTTTTTCACATTGAAGTTCTGTGAATTGTAATTTTTGTACATTTACTACTCAGAAACACGAGCGTTATTGTCATTCCATCGGATCACAACGTTCTTTGTGGTGTAATACATCGGTGAAATGCAAACGTAACAATGTGTATATCTGTCGCCAAGAACTATATCCATGCTCTATTACAAATTAGGTTTACAGTTATTGCAATAGTTTTATTTTACGAGTATGACCTTACTTTTTAAGACTTCAGCGAACTATTAGATCACGACAACATCGTCAATTCATAGGAAAAAATTAACCTTTGTGTATGAATATTGCGCCAAAACCATACACGAGAATCGGCAAATCATAGAAAGTACAAGAAGCACACTCTTACACCTGAGCAAAATATTTACTTAGCATTCGCGAGATGACAAAACAAATGCAATCATTCGAAGCCCACTTACACTACTAAGGTTTGCATTTACATAGGGTTGAACACTAAATGAACTTCCCATAAGTATCATAGAGCAACATGACATGTCAGATATTTACGTATGATTGGTACTGTAGGCCCAGTCATAGAGAGCAGAACGGAAAAGTAAGGGCACACAGGTGCATCATGGATCCCGAAAGCAGTTCTCGAAATGGATACACAGATGGTGCCACAGTGCGGCACCAGGCATATGTGGCGTATCACGCATTTGTAAAGAATCAGATTCAGAAGATGAACCCGTCACAAATGAAACAGAGCCAGTGGACGGAACAAATTAGGAAGCCTACTTAGAAGATAATGGTTACATAAATGAATGAGTTGATATGTTCAGTAATTCAGAAATAGCGAGAGAACCAACAGAAACACGTAAGGCAGTATCAGCTACTGATCAAAGCACAAGGTAGTAATTAGCATCAATAGTCAGCTCATAACACAGGGTCTTAAAATGGATAATCGAAAGAAAGTACACGCAACTAGCATTAATAATCAAATCAAGGCACAAAACAGTAGCCTTGAGAATCAAATAGAAAAACAGGGCGTTAAAATCAGCCAACAAATCGAATAAGTAGACAAAAAAGTAAGTGTTTTGAGTACAGCCATCAAAGACATGAAAGTAGAAACAGACAACATAAATACCGATGTTGCCACTAAGCAGGGATAGAATAATAATATCAATGAGATATTCGATTTAGGAGGCACAAAGATCCAAGATCCAAGAAATGATAATGAAAGTGAATGAGAAAGTTTATCTCTGAAAACCGAAATTTTAACGAATGTTAAGTAGAAGTCTCTCATTTGAGACATACAGTGTTGCATTCTGAAAAAGAATTATGCGAACAGGTAACTAATTGCCAGTGGAAGTGTGGTCAAAACATTCCACAAATTCAAGGCAAAATTTGCGATCTTGAAAAGAAAATTAGAAGCCCAGTTACGTGTTTCATAGAGTACCTTTTAACAAACAATTAGACGGCGCTAAAGTTTATGATCCTGCCAAAAAACATAAGGGCTGGCGTCCGCTGGATTTTCTGAAAACTCTCGAAAGAATGTTTTCGGAAGATTTGTCATATCAGGAAAAGATAAATGTGGTACGTACCGCAAGAGCAGATGATGCTAAAAGATGGTGTCTAAATTTGAACACAAATCAGCTGACGTTTAGTGATTTCAAACTAAAATTTACCGAAGAATACTTGTCAGAGCAAAAACAGGATTTTTTATGGCGATGGTTTATTTTGGCCAGAATGTTTAATAATACGGGCAGAAACTCCATGAGAGATTTGTGCGTATCCTGGTGCCGAAAATTGGCTCACTGAAGAAGTAGAAATCCGAATCTGAGATCATTTGGGAGTCATGGAAAAAGCTACCATCAGGGTCGTTGCTTGGTGTTTTTCTGCCTTAGATGAAACCTGAAAAATGGCTTCCCCTCTATTTTACTAGCACTGGTCTCCCCCGTATCCCCCCCCCCCCTTCCTTGACCACCACCAACGCCCAACGCCAAATCTCCTATTATACTAGTAATCATTAAACTAAGGAAACCAGATGTCCTCATTTTCTGGAGACAATCTTCAGGTCTCATGCTTTGTCCTCAATTCCTTTAAAACTGATTGAGGACAACAAGCATCCTCAGTTTCTTGTTTTCTGTCCTCTGTTTTCGAAATTTCCTAAAATAATTGAAATAGGAAGAATGTGCTGAACATTTTAAACTAGACTTCAACTGAATGTACCAGTGCAACCAAATTTGGCATCAGTTGCTTGTTTTATTAATTGCAAGAAAATGGACTAATAAAGGTGCAGAACTATTTTCTGGTATGAATTAATTTTTCCTTGAATTTATAAATTGAGGTATACTGATGGGAGAAATTTCAAAACATCAAACTAGGCCATCATGGCGTGACTTCCTTTCTGCTTGAATCGAAATACTTTTAGAATGAGGAATAAACCTCATAATAAATGAAAAGCACCAGTTTGCTTTTGTTCTACAATATTACTTTTGTTGTTAACCGGTTTTCAGCTTACAAGGCCATCTTCAGACAGGTGTTTTTCATTTATTATAATGTTGTTCTACCAAGAACCGACGGACGATTCTGTTAATATAATAAACCTCATCTTTTTCAGCATCTACTTTCGTGTGATTAAAGAAATAAATTGCCTCTTGTTTGCTTCTTCTATTGAGAATTCTACATCTTTTATTAGCCACCCCGGGCGGCGCAGAGGTCTGAGCGATTGGCATCTGATCATTTGTCCAAATGGGTCCGGGTTCAAATCTCAGTGAGGGATGGATGGTGTATTTATCTAAAGGCACTGGCTATTTCCCTTTCCTGGCGTCAGTGTCCCTAAATTACTGACTGGCGAATGCCTATAGTCCAGTGAGTTGCTCAGGGTGGTCATTAGGCCCTAAGTAAAAAAAAAAAAAGTCTGGCTTTAGGTACATTTTTATCGTTAAGCTGTTTCTTCAAGCAAAGTCACTGGACTTGGGATGTACCTTCAACAGCGCAGGAAACTTTTTGCTTCAGATTGTTTTCTTGGCGAGTCTCAAAAATTCAGAGACAGATTTATAGACAGTGTATCCAAGCTTTGACGGACTTAAACCTGAATTTTAATAAGCAATAAACTTTAATCACTTTAATTGAAATATTTAAGTATTAGTTATAAAAAAGGAATACATTATAATCCTAAGTGCGTAAAGGAGTAAGAATACTCTATATTGGAATTCGTTTGTTTGTATTAGTCTATAGGTAATAGAGACAATAGTGTCTCGCTCTTACTGTGTTCAGTTCTGTTCCGTTAGCACTAATCACTTCGACGTGATGTGCAATTGTGAACTGGAAGTGGAAACAATATATCACTATTATTAAAAATGTATTTCACCCGATTTATTCAAAAAATGAGTTCACCGTATGGTCGGTATTGATTCCACAGATTACGAGCTTTTCCCCAAGTGTGACTGATAAATCAGTTAAGGAAACAGAAAGACTTATTTTCGGAGATACTTAAGGAGACTGAAACTATGAACAGATAAAGAATATGGACAGCGAACAGCGTTGAAGTGATTATACTTGATATTCGTTTTCTGAAATTTTAAGGTAGCGAACTTTAAGATAAGCGATAGTACATTGTTCAATAATTGGCCATTATTAACGATCGGCCTAGCATCTCTGGTCGCTGTAGAATACAAGCATTGAAGTCACTTTTGCTACGAAATAGTAGTTCTAAAATATAAGCAAAGGACATTTTAGTTTGCTATGCCGAAGGCTATAAAAGCAGATACTAAAGACATTTTTTATCTGTGATTAATATCTGTCAGAGAAGTAAATTAACGACGTTTAGTTCACGATAAAAGTAAGCTGTATTTAACCTGGATCGTGGGTAATTTTGTCTTCTTCCACGTCCCTGAGGTACAGTGATGTGTGCTTCATAATGAAATCTACTGCGGGGACTTAACAAGGAAGAAGCCTGGTACGAATATAGAACTTTTAATATCATCACCAATAAAGATAGCTATGAGAACTCCACATTGAGTACATCAGATACTAACTTATTTTTACATATGGGTGTGATGAACTGCACTTACCTTTCAGTCCTCTTAGACACGTTGAAAGAGAAGTACAAAACCTTGCTTGTGAACACGAGGTCGACAGGAAATAATAGCCAAGCTAATAACATCAACAGAACCACTCAATACAACTGATAGGTGGCAAATGATCTGCAGAGACAGAAACAAGAAAGGGGACTGAGGGGGATGGTATCATGTCCCAACATGATCGTAAAGCAGCGAGCGTGACCCACTTCAGCGTTTGACAGAGGTGAATCAGGGTCATGTTTGTTTCCATTTCGTACTCAGTAACGGCTGCTTTAGTTTTGGGGTAAACAGAGGCACTGTGTTTACCTTCGTCAAAGTAACTAAAGACTTGTGAAGTAATTGTTCCGTATGCTTTTGAAATTAATTCGGTGTTTTAATGTTTTTCTCTTTTTCATTTTTTCTCCTCATTTCCTCATTTTTTTTGTTTGCTGTTTGATCTGAAATTATTTTTCAACGTCCATTGCCGCCCCTAAAATCTTGCCGCCCTAGACTGCCGCCAAATCTTGCCTAATGGTAGAAACGGTCCTGGCTACCAGACAATTCGAAGAGATACGTGGGAACCAATCATAAAAGTTTTCCTGCGTTTCTGGAATGAGTTGATGACGAAGATCATTGGGGAAGAAATCATGATTATCGACAGAGTAGTACCAAAAGTAGGTGTAACTACGATGACAACGAACAGAATGACGGTGATAGATATAGCCTTAACACCGTTCAAAGATCTGAAATTATTTTTCAACGTCCATTGCCGCCCCTAAAATCTTGCCGCCCTAGACTGCCGCCAAATCTTGCCTAATGGTAGAAACGGTCCTGGCTACCAGACAATTCGAAGAGATACGTGGGAACCAATCATAAAAGTTTTCCTGCGTTTCTGGAATGAGTTGATGACGAAGATCATTGGGGAAGAAATCATGATTATCGACAGAGTAGTACCAAAAGTAGGTGTAACTACGATGACAACGAACAGAATGACGGTGATAGATATAGCCTTAACACCGTTCAAAGAGGAAGGGACAGAGGTCGAGGTACTTCAGCCGCTCGCTGTAGAGAATTTCCACTGCGACTTCACCACAACAGCAACAATGCGGAAAACTTAAGATTGCGGATGTTGCGGGACAAGCTAACGCGTGTAAGCCTTCTCACGGCCAAACATAGGGAACGACACAGAAGTAAACGTTATGAATTCTATACAGCCCGATGACGATATTACTGGACGTGGCCTCTGTGATGTCTACTGCAAAGCCCTATAAAAACTGAACTAAACCTATACCAGGCGTGTAAATGTAAAGTGTAAAGAACGTACAAAACTGAGAGTATTTCTGTCGATAAAAACCGTAGCTAATACGACATGTAATTATGAAATTTACTACTCAGTTTTGATAATTTTGTGTTAAAAATGTTAGTATGTGTTTTAGCATCAAATAATAACTGTACAATGTGAAGAAATTATGTAAAGAAATTCTTTGTAACCATGGAAATCCTATCTCACTAATGTTAAGGAGACCTGGTTCAAAGATCTAATATTACTTTTGTCTCTGATGTTCAAGAATTAAGTTGCTGAGCTGTCCTGAAGTGCTAAGTATTTGATGTACGTATTTTCTATTACAATATATGGTAAAAAGTGAATTTCTCCTGTCCTTATTCAAAACCTCTCCTTCGCTGTGGAAGCATTCAAGTGAAGATCATTATTTAAAGTGAGTTTTGTAGAGGATTGCCCATTTGGCGTTAGTTTGTCGTAATGGCGCACAGGCGGCCATTACGTGGAATTTAATCAAAATATTAAATGTTGGGCTTCACCCTGAAGTTAACACAATAAAAACTTTGAATGCTGATTACAATTTTCCAGCATTAATATTTGCAAAGTTTATATTATCAGAATTTTTACGTATTACGAAGATAATTTTAACTGCAATAGGCAACAAGGCTAAGGTTTGCTTCACGATATCTTTGAGTTTTCAACTAAATTTATTTCTATCAAGTTAATGCTTAACCAAGCCAAACCCAGTATGATATAAATGAAATTATCTCTCTCTCTTCACAACAATTAATTTATCGGGCAATAACAGTAACAGTTAATTAAACCATTAAAAGGAAATATCGTCGGCGTCTACGTAAGCCGCATTTACGAGCGTGCAGAATATACGCGACACCAACAGCATATTAAATATCCTTTACCTTTTCCCAAACAATCCCGGCCACATGTTACATTAAAGTCAAAACACTTTAATACCATAGAGGTGAGAGAGACGATGTACCTCCCGTGGCCGTTATCGGAAACACCTGGTGACGTTACAGCAAACAAGAACAGTAGTGACTAAGGAAAATGCATAACACTGTGAATGATTTCCAGACACTTGTGCGTGCATTAATAAGTGTTCCAGAGTATCCTCTTGAAATATCACGATAAAAACTCACGTTAAGACGGCTGCAGAAAGAGACTGTGAAACACTGCAGGCCCCTACAAGTGTAGCGACTGGTGTGGCCAGGGATGAATCACAGCAGGCAATGAAACGAATACGGGCTTGAGGGCAGAGCTCCGGCAGCTACTGTGCAATCCGATCGATCAGCTGACCCTGCAAAAGTTTTAGTTACGACATCAGAACAGATGAATGACGTCACAAAGGACTGCAACTAACTCGTTTCGGTAACTATCGATATCACAGCAAGAGAAAATATAAGCTCGTTCGTAGGCGAGGAAGAAAACGCCGACAACAGTTTAAATAATGAAAAAGTTTAGGAAAATGGGTTGTGAATTTGAGCGAACGACGGTCTGTACCAAGGTCTAAAGTGAGGGAAGTGGGAGAATTTCAAAACAAATCATGCGATTAGAAAGTTAGTCGTTGATGAAGGGAGAAAAAAGGGGCGTCGGCAGTAGCATGTTCCTAGACAGCAGGGACAGTGTTTCTGCAAAAAGCGCCCTGTAAAGTTCACGAGCAGCATAAAATATTAAAGCAGTGGTAGGCAGTGAAAAAAAGCGAGCTGTGCAAAACACAATTGCTTTGAAATAAACAGTATGGAACACGGTACGACTTCAAAGAGGAATACGAAATCATCAGCGATACAGACGAAGCACTCCTGGTAACGAAACGCCAGTAGAATAAACTGTTATCTATAGGCGAGGAGAGGTAGCATCGGACGATTGCTTACGAATGATCGAAGTCCACAGTGATTACACAAAATACGAAGTAAAGGTAGAGCTCATCACAGCAAATGAAGATGACAATTCAGACGATGAGTTTGGTTTAATAGAAAATAAATTATTAACGTTAGGAGAAAACTGTAACCCTGAGTATGTAAGACCTGACAGACGACCAGAGAGAGAGAAATTAACCTTTGTCTAAGGGAACTGTTTCTCGTAGAACCGAGTAGTGTCTCGGAGTGCTCAGAATATGAGGATAGTTGGGCTAAAAGTATATGGAGAAAACGAAAAGAAAAGAGAGGAATGTGTCACAAAACATTGTCTTGTACCAAAAGATGAAGTGGTTTCGCAAGAACCAGAAATGAATACAGAACCGAGGAAGAAAGAAAGAAAGAAAGAACAACCGGACAATGCTATATACTATCAAACAAGGACTCAAGCCACGGAAGAATTTGAAATCCTAAAACCAAAGAGACCCCCGGGATGTAAACAAAATACATGTAGACAGCATCGCCTGGGATGGAATTAGAAATGTTTAGAACTTTTTATGGAAAGATTAAGGTAATGAACTTATACAGTGTACAATAGCACATACTGCAAGGGCAGGTTTATTTCCAAATTTAAGTATATTTACAATGGCTCATTTGAAGTATAAGAAACTTCTCACACTAATGCATACTGCCTGGTGTACCCAAAATCAAAGAGTCTATTAGTTGTCCGTAATGTAGTAGACCTTAAATGTTATGGCCACAGAACAGAATAAAAAGGAGCATGTCTGAAGTCTTGACGTGAGTACTCTGAAAAATATTATAAAATGTTTATTCTTATAAAAATTGTTTTTGTAACCAAAAGTTATACTGTTGTGAAAACTTGTTATTATAATCCTGCTAATATGTATCTGTGAGATCCACATTCTTAATTATCTAATTGTGTACATAATGGGAGGTTACCCTCATCTGTGGCATCTAGTGGTCAGGCCTACTAGAGGAGTGGCCTGCCAAGCGAGTGCTTTTATTATTCGTACATCAGAAATATTTTCATGATTTATCATTCCCACTGCAACTATGCTTGAAATTAGAGCCCTAGCACCTAACAGTTGAGCTATAATTTAGTCTCACCTTTACTTCTTAACGCAACGGAATGGATAACGCATCTGACTAATAGCTTCTGCACATTTCTAATGGACTCACTCCACCCTGCCAAGACCAAATTTCCTTTCTGCGGCATGTATTTTAATTAAAGCGTGGGCATACTAGCAAAAAATGGAGCTTATGGTATAATGCCTCAACAAAATGGCTACCCACAACTCAATAATCAATACCACCATTTGTTTCATATATCTCCTCTTTTATAATAATAAATTATTTCACGCTAATGTTGCAAAATTTCTTGCATTGCACTTAAACAATAGTTAAACAAGGGATCCTCCACCCAATGGGAATGACATTACATAAGCATTTTACTATTCTATGGTCTCGTAATGTTTCTGTTTATTGCTACTGTGCACTTTCTGGAATGGTAAGGAATCTTTCACTACTAATCCCCTCCCATACTCTCATAAGCTCATTCATTAGCAACAGAACGAATTTACTGACTATCGGGCTGTACCAAGGAAAATAATGCTTGACCATCGTATTTGAAACTAACTCGCTACTGTCTCATGCGAATCACACCGATTAAATATACATAATAAATCACATTGGCAGTATAAAACACATCATAAAAACAAAATATTTGGTTATCTACTTGTTCTGCTTTCCCACATCAATCAATAGTCATCCCAGATTCACAAGTCACTGACCCACGTAATAAATTTCCGTACCAGAAACTCTGGAAGATTTATGCACATCTCCCTGTGCAAAGCAAGGCTCATGGTGTTTCCAGGTAGATGGATGACTCACCTTAATTCCCTCTCAGAGTACCAGAATATCAAGCTGGCGTCACATGAATGTATCTCATAATGGAAATTTTTGGTATCTTAATTATCTCACACAAGGATCCTCAACTGAAAGCTTGGACTAGAACCTCTATTTTTTTATTGTCTCATAGTCAGGTTGAGACTCACACTGTACTCACTATGTGGAAGTGCTTGTCTCTAATTCAAGTTCTGCACAGACAGTTCTTAAATATTTTAAACTTAGATTTACACACGCAAGTATTTCATATTAATATTGACCACACGCAAATATTTCATCTTATAATTACAACACGTGGTTTCATTGTGACAGTTGGTCACTTCCAAAGAATCCTATGTTCCCCATGAATTTTACCTGCCTATCTTTTTCTGAACAATTCACATGAGCCTCCCACCAAAAGTTTCTGAAAAGACAAATCATTATTTTTATCTGCTCTTAAATATTCCACATGCATACCATTTTCATTTAAATGTGTTTTTCTGGAGCACACATAGAACACGTCTTCACACCTCAGGAACCATCGACAGAGTGCTGAAACACGGCCATTCATCTGGTCATCCCGTGCTTTCGTAGAAGTGGGACAGGACCTTGCCACCATAATGGTCAGCCACATCCCAGGCCCTCTGGTGCTCTGGTATACTTCCTCTCTTTGGTTTGGCCAAAGGTGACCAGAGGACTGTCTCAAAGATGATTGTAGAATCCCAGGTGACCATAGGACTGTCTCAAAGATGATTGTAGAATCTATCTTCACTATCTGTGGTTAGTGGAAGACCAGCCATTCATTCAATTCACAAACATCACTAAACTGGATATAGGGATCTATCTTAAGGAGGTGCACATCTCAATAATTAAATAACTTGTCCTTCTTTCCTACATTGGTTAGGTGTATTAAATAAAATGGTGTTATTATACAAAAAATGTTGTTCTGACAAGAACAATGAAGTATGTTGTTGTACATATTTTCAATAATAAAAATGGACGTCCTGCAAAATGGAATTAGAACTAAAGGACTGCATTGTAAGTGAGATGTAGTCAAATAATATGGACTGCCAACATCTACAATGGGCAGTGTACTCTTCTGCTAAGTGGATATAGGAAGTGTGTTTCAAACAGACTGTGAAAAGCCCCAGAAGGCAGCCAAATTTGCTCATGATCAAAAATGTTTTAGAGGAAAGTTGTCGGTGTGGACTGCCCGTAATAATGAAGGGTCAGTGAAACGTTTATGCTTATCGTAAAAAAATGTTTGTGTTCTTTTACTGGACTGCATGAAAATTCACACTGCCAAACGTACCCATCTGGTGAAACAAATAATATTTCCTAACTGGTTTTCCTGTACACAAGCTGAAAGTAAAATCTGTAGTAATATTTTCAAAATTATGAAAAACTGGAAACTTAAATATTTGTTATAAAGCTAAATAAACATCCTGCTTAAAGTTCCAGTATATTCATATACGGAAAAAACTGTAAATAGTATTTATGTTTTTTCTTATATTTATGTATGATGTATTCTCTTACATACAATGATCAGCCTGAACATTATGACCATATGCCTAATAGCCGGTTCTCTAATTTCATCACTGCAAGACACGGTGTTAAGGCGGAGCTGCCTCTTTTCCTACACGGGAACGACAGTGTGATGGCAAGAGGGATTTGGAAAAAAATCGGCACGGAAGCACTGTAAATTATTTCGAGGAAATTTAAAACTTCTGCGGTTATACCACATAAAGAGGAGTTAGCTGACGTTAAAATGGATGTTCTACTGGAAGAGCTGCCTGGAATGTTGCAGCAGCTACGTGCAGACGACGATTACCTTTTGCATATTTGCCGGAATTTTTAATAAAACGGAGATGTGCTGCTACTTAATATCAGACTACGGCTTCTGCATGGAAGGAGATCGCCAAGGAAACAGGAATGTGATTGTGGTCAAAGGCAGTAGGAATAGAGTGTCCAACATGGTTAAGCTCCAACTATAGAGTTAAGATATATAACAAATTTGTATGTCAAATAACAAATCCTGGATTGAACAAAGATATTGGTAACCACACTATATATTTTATAAAGTGTCCAGGTATGCGACTACGAGAAACTTTTAGCTCTTCCTTTGCTACGTAGCGTGGAATTACCCGGCTGGAGGCTACAATATACAGCCTCAGAATGTATTGTGTGTTTGACCCCATGCGAGAGTGTTTAAGTGTGTTAGACACCAACAAACAGTATTTACAGTGTGCTCCACTTTACTCGGTGTCAACTGAGTCCATGTGGCGCCAGTTAACAATTAACAGTAATGAACAACTGTTGCGTTGTGTTTAATAACGTTCTGCTGTTTGTGTACTGGGTAATAAGAATATCCGAAAATTGACAGGTGCACAAGTAAGTCTTCCAGATATTCACGACCGAAAAAAGCTCATCATCTATGATCTGTCTGCATACAGTTTTAATAGTCTTCTGTAAACTACATGGGGATTCTTAATTCTGGATGCAATGAAGACTATATAAATATCATACAGAAGTGTTATCTTAAAGCAGAAGAAACTCATTTTTCTCAGTCCAGAACACTGTTCTCCACAATACTGTCCAATATACAAACTGCAGAATTAGGGTTGGTTGATACAGACAATGTTATACCACAGGTCCTAAGAAAAAGAACGGACTTAAACCATTCCCCATTAAAGAAATTACACTTTTCGGTACAGTTAGTGCGTTATGCACACGGAAAAGGAAATTGGAAATGGAGGACCTCGAAGCAATGAAATGAAAACTGGAGTATATGGAGAGGACAATTGTCATAAAGACAGAATATAAAATGCAATTGGAAGAGGAAGGCACTATTGCGGATGTGCAGGCCAGGTTTACATATGGCTTTTAAAACATTGTGTGGAGAAATCTGACTACGAAGGGAATATAAAATGTTCGCATTTACAGTAAATAGCAATGGAAACTGGTCATGAGTACTGGCCGAAATCACTGGAATCGATAATGTTTACTACATTAAGGGATACACGAAAAATGTGTTTATTAAGCTCGGCTTAAAAAGAATGGTTGTATACTATCTAAGTGTGGCAAATTGGATGTCGTCTACCTGAAAACAGAACAGCCATTTGCTGAGTTTAAAACAGATGGAATAATGGTATTCAACAGGCACTCGTTTGCTGAAGTTGTGAACTTAAAGTTCTATACACAAAACACACAAGAATGTGGAGCAGAATAGTTGCCAACATATACACAGGAAGATGTGGAACACTTTAACAACAGCGTCATGGAGGAGATAAGAAGAAAAATTAAACTCGCCATATTCTGTGTCCTAGAAGAACTGCAGGAAGGAACAGAGTTAATAGTTAAAGCCATAGTTTATGAGAAGAAAATTAGATATTTATTAGAATTGTTGAATATACCTTCTCTGTATTTGCCAAATTATTGGCTGCAGAAAGAAAGAGATGATTCAGATGTAGATTTAAGTTATACGTTAAAAATTAAATTGGACATTATTAAAAATACACCTAACAAAAATAAATAAAGAGTTATTTTCTGTATGTATACACAATAGTTAATGAAGATTTTGTACAAGAATATTTACTTGTCTTATTCACGAACCTGCCAAAAATCCTAAGAAATTTCCTGTACACAATGATACACTCCTGGAAATTGAAATAAGAACACCGTGAATTTATTGTCCCAGGAAGGGGAAACTTTATTGACACATTCCTGGGGTCAGATACATCACATGATCACACTGACAGAACCACAGGCACATAGACACAGGCAACAGAGCATGCACAATGTCGGCACTAGTACAGTGTATATCCACCTTTCGCAGCAATGCAGGCTGCTATTCTCCCATGGAGACGATCGTAGAGATGCTGGATGTAGTCCTGTGGAACGGCTTGCCATGCCATTTCCACCTGGCGCCTCAGTTGGACCAGCGTTCGTGCTGGACGTGCAGACCGCGTGAGACGACGCTTCATCCAGTCCCAAACATGCTCAATGGGGGACAGGTCCGGAGATCTTGCTGGCCAGGGTAGTTGACTTACACCTTCTAGAGCACGTTGGGTGGCACGGGATACATGCGGACGTTCATTGTCCTGTTGGAACAGCAAGTTCCCTTGCCGGTCTAGGAATGGTAGAACGATGGGTTCGATGACGGTTTGGATGTACCGTGCACTATTCAGTGTCCCCTCGACGATCACCAGTGGTGTACGGCCAGTGTAGGAGATCGCTCCCCACACCATGATGCCGGGTGTTGGCCCTGTGTGCCTCGGTCGTATGCAGTCCTGATTGTGGCGCTCACCTGCACGGCGCCAAACACGCATACGACCATCATTGGCACCAAGGCAGAAGCGACTCTCATCGCTGAAGACGACACGTCTCCATTCGTCCCTCCATTCACGCCTGTCGCGACACCACTGGAGGCGGGCTGCACGATGTTGGGGCGTGAGCGGAAGACGGCCTAACGGTGTGCGGGACCGTAGCCCAGCTTCATGGAGACGGTTGCGAATGGTCCTCGCCGATACCCCAGGAGCAACAGTGTCCCTAATTTGCTGGGAAGTGGCGGTGCGGTCCCCTACGGCACTGCGTAGGATCCTACGGTCTTGGCGTGCATCCGTGCGTCGCTGCGGTCCGGTCCCAGGTCGACGGGCACGTGCACCTTCCGCCGACCACTGGCGACAACATCGATGTACTGTGGAGATCTCACGCCCCACGTGTTGAGCAATTCGGCGGTACGTCCACCCGGCCTCCCGCATGCCCACTATACGCCCTTGCTCAAAGTCTGTCAACTGCACATACGGTTCACGTCCACGCTGTCGCGACATGCTACCAGTGTTAAAGACTGCGATGGAGCTCCGTATGCCACGGCAAACTGGCTGACACTGACGGCGGCGGTGCACAAATGCTGCGCAGCTAGCGCCATTCGACGGCCAACACCGCGGTTCCTGGTGTGTCCGCTGTGCCGTGCGTGTGATCATTGCTTGTACAGCCCTCTCGCAGTGTCCGGAGCAAGTATGGTGGGTCTGACACACCGGTGTCAATGTGTTCTTTTTTCCATTTCCAGGAGTGTATATGTGCATGTATTTTGGATGGGGGATGTGGGTGGCTGTATGACCTTGAAAGGTAGTTGAAACTAGGTAGTTGAAAGCATAGCGACCCCCTTTTCTTACCTATATGAGATCCTTCCTTTCCAGCACAAACTGAGTCTATTTCCCACGAGTTTCCATATGGGGTAGAGGAGGGGGAGTGGAAGTTTGGAGAGGAGGGTTGGGGCATTTTCCCAGACTGGAAGGGTTAATCAATTGATCGATTTAATTAACTAGTCAATTAATTTGCTATCAAAAGTCTACTTGTATTGGTCAGGGGATTTCCCAGATGGGTAGGGGAGGAGAGGGGAGGGGTGATGGGGTTTGTCAGAAGGACAGATTATCCTCAAGGGGTTACAAATCAGTTAATAGAGCAATACGTTAGGGAGGGGGGTGGGTCATAAGCCAGTCAAGTTTGCCTGAATGTATGGTTGCCCCTGAATGTATGTGACCCATACTAACAAAAATGCCCAGCACCCTATCACGCTACTACTGTTTGCTACTCTGTCTGTCATTGATAAAGCCAAATCAGTTGTGTAGCTGTGGGTTGAGCTATGGACAAACTGCAGTACACTGGCTGTAGTTTTCTCTCCTCTTTCAGACAGTATTGATGTTAAAGACATTTCATACTGGTACTGGCTGGTATCACTCTTCCAAACATTTCCTTCTTTACACACTGCTCTGTCATAGACATGTTCACTTCCTCCACAAACAGTTGCGCCTTCTGATGTATACTGTTACCATCTTTTGTGTCCTTGCATGTGACAAATGTAGTAATATGTCTGGATGAAATGCTGTATTCAGCCTTAAGATTGTTAGTAAAAGAAATGAATTCTGAAATTATCCAAACCAACTATTTTAGATGCTTATAGTGTCCACATTGGCAGATGCCAATAGTGAACTGTAGATCCATACGACATTGCTCTATCAAATTGCGATATTACATGATCTTTTACAGTACGTAATTGCGACAGTCTGTTTCCTTTGTAACGAGATACTTCTCACACTTTGCTAAACTCATAATTTAGAATTAATCTGAAATTTGATTTACTTTTAATGCGCTTACAGCGTCTCATTAGTATGCTATAGGAATTGATGCCAGGATTATAACAGTCTTCATAAACATTCTGTAGTTCTTCTAATGCACTGGGCCTCGACTTTTGGGTGGAGATAGTTCGAGCTCACTTTGACGGGACTGTCCCTGTTGCTCTGGAGATGAACGTAGTGTACTGTTTGAACAGCCAGCTTCAGGTTCAGGTTCTTCCTGTGCATCAAAATCAATGTGTCAGTAAATCTATCCAGCGTATTTCTGTGTCATCCCCATTATATTTCTGAATTATTTGGTAATATTGTATGTCTGTGGACCCTCTATCCTTCACCCCGATTTTATTTCCACGTCCACCACATCGTAACTTTATATCTAGTATTTGGACCACATTCACAGGATTAATTCTCTTTATGATGCCACTGCACACAGTAATCAGCGTGCGAACACTCCAAGAGACACATTCGTACTGCAGCTGTTCCATCACCCAACTCGAGCACTTGTTTGTGCAGCTGCAACATGCCACTGTCTGATGGCGCTAGCAGACAAGTGCAGAGTTTTGCATGGAAATGGCACAGACCACTGTTGTTTTTTGATCGCGTGGAGGTCTAAGCATGGTTTCGTGCGGTTCCGAGCCTTCGAGGTCAAAGGCGTCCCTTGTAAGTACATAAAAATTTTGAAAACAGTCAGCACTCAGTTCAGCGTCGAGGGTCGGCGCAGCTTGCTCCATGGAAGTCCACCTGCCGTTCTGGAGTCTGAAGATGATCCTTAATGATTGAAACCGGTCAATCCAATTAGAAGAAAGTAGCGATCAAGACTATTTTTAATTATACATATTTAATTACCTTGTAAGTACACTGGATATTTATCGGTAGAGAGAACTATCAACTCGCTGCAACGTTCGGCACCAACTAGCGACTTAGAAGTAATCTCGAACTAAAAGGCTGGTGCCCAGGTGTCCGCCGCTTGTAACAAATTCCTGGCGGTCTTCATTGGTCGGTGGTCTGGAGGTTCTTCATTGGTGGCGATGTTCAAAGCGCTTCTCGCAGCGCCCGCAGGAATTTCCGGGGCGCCGGCTTGGGCATATCGATAGTCTACGATACTACAATTTTCATAGGAGGATAGTTGTAAGACGTGTATATTTCTATTGTCTATTGTCAAATCACAATTTATGAAAGATGTTTATATTTTATTAAAAGGATTAAGTAGGAATAATTAATATTTGTCATGTTGGAAATAATTGTGGTTGCAGGGAACGTCTGCACCAAAGTATTGTTGGCAAGAGAGACCGCAAATTTATATAATTTTAAAAAGGGCGGGAGAGACCGCGTATGGATACATTTTAAGAAAAGAGCGGGAAAGACCGCGCATTGATACATTTTGCAATGGTAGCAAGGATTGTCTGCACCAGAAAGCGTTGTTGGCAGGAGAGACCGCACTTTAGCGTTCGTAGGAAGACAGTAGTAAGTGAGATGTGAAGCGAGTCGGTAGCCGGTCTGAAGCGAGAGGTTGAGAGGAGCGGTGTGCCTGCCAGCCACTAGCTATGGTTTACAAGAGATTATAAACGGATGTACAGAGACATCAGCTAACTATTGTCATAAGATGAACTAATATTATTGAATTAATTTTTTGAGAAACTCAAGACTACTGAAAGTATGTTTGCGCATTGCTAGTTGTAAGATTATTGTAAAAAGTAAGTCCCATTTGAACGTTTGTAAAATCATTTCATTCAGAATATAATTAATTTTTGCCAGCAGTATTGCATTTCTGATTATAATCCGTCCCAAAAACCATCAACGTAAAACTTTGCAAAATTTTATTGTTGTCAAGAAAAAGTTTAACTATGAATTACGTAACTTCAGTCAAATTAATTAAAGAATAACGTCAGCTTTGCTATTAAAGAATAACGTCGGCTTTGGTAATAAATACAGCCACTTATTATGACAGCCCACCAGCAGCTAATAGAGTATATTAAAACAGAGTAAGTATATTCATGTCACAGATCGATGTAGCAGTCAGATGGCGATCCAGTAACAGTAAAAAAGGTAAGAAACAGTTTTGGATTATTGCAGATAACGACTGAGGGCCACACGACAACGACACATTCTATGTTTCGTCGAAATAATCAGAAAATCACTTTTAATAAGCAGCAATTAAATTTGTATAGGAAGATTGAGAAAGAGAATAAATTTCAAAGGGAAGATTTCATTTGTTATGATGAAAGAAGAGATAGAAATCCTAAGGGAAGGTTACATAGGTTATTGTAAAAGGGAAGGTTATCATTAACAAAAGAGGTATAGAGGAGACGGGAAGGTTTCACTTGGCGACATCGAATCAGTAAGACTCTTTAGTGAATCTACTGTGAAAATGAATATACTGACTCTGACAATGGCATGAAGTGTTAAGTGGCGCAACGCTTATACTAAACTGTATACCTTTAATTCAGAGCCCATCAGCAATTCTGTTTGCTCTATTGATTCTGCGTTGAAAAATGTTTGTTCAGTGTTGAATCCGCTTTGAACAGTGATATATTTTGTTGCGTGTGTTAATTATGGACAATGTCCCGCAGAATAATTACTCGTTCTCAAAGCGATAAAAGTGTAGAAAATAGTGACGAGAAATTCTTTTCAGGAATAGACAGAAATAAGACGTGTGAAAAATGCGGTAGTGAAACGTTAGGTGAACAGACATTCGAGAGCAGTAATAATATGGAATCTTTTGACGAACAATCAACTTCAGATACGCCAACTGTTAATGAGACATTAATGCAAAATAATTTGTTTTTAAATACAACAGACGCTACACAGCCACAAATTTCGCGTAGCAGACATAATAGTTTCAATAACGAAACCACTATAATGCAGTCAAACAGTGTGACTCCATTATGTGCCGAAACAGATTCAAACGGTACACAGCTAGACAATCTGCGTAACAGATACCACAGTTTTATTGACAAAAATTCCGAAACCACGAAAGAGGTGACACAATTACAATCGTCTGAGGATGTCCAAATGAACACAGATGTCTAACCTTTAACATGGAATACAAATACACACAGATGTCGATCCGAAACGGATCCAATAATGGCATTTTTGCTACAAATGAAACAAGACATGAATCAAAACTTTAACAGAAGGGCACAAGAATCAGCAGACCTAAAAAAACGAAATCAAGGCAGAACGCACACACACAGATCATAAATCAGACAAAATGTATCAAAATATAAAACACGAAATCAAAATAGAAATTCAAGCAGTCGCTGAAAAATCAAACCAAGAATTACACGCCAAGATTCAAGAAATAACAGATAAACAAGAAGCATTCGCGGTAAGCATACGAGAAACAACGACAGAGAACTTTTCTAAACAAAACGCTCACATTGATGAACGTTTTAACACAGAAAACTGTTTGATACGTCACCGCAAACTGGTGCGATCGCAGAATAAAGAATGAAAAGAACTATTACAAACAATTAATAAACAGCGACAGGACGACAAAAAGAAAGTGTTTGCTCAGGGAAAAACTTACGTGGACTACCACATACACTCGATTTCGGAAGAAATGAAACGGTTAAGGAGACAAATATTCAAATACAAGAGAGGCTCAAGGAAATCCAATCACATACAATTGAGGCGAAAATTTCTGTACACACTGAAATCCAGACTATTAGGGATAAAATAACAGAAGAAGTTCTGACACTAACTGACAAAATGGAACACACAGAACTCAATCAAGACTCAGAAAATTTGAATTGACAGAAAAGATCAACGAACTCACTACAAGAATAGACCTGTTAGATACTACCAATGACAGTAAATCAGATGACACTACACCAGTCTCAGTTCAACAGATTTCTAATAGTAAAGATACGCAAATTACAAATGTGCAACAAACAATCGCAGACCTAGAATCACGTAATAATTTGTTACACCTGAAAATCAATTCTTTACAGCAAAGGATAGCTGACACACAAGAAACAACTGCAAAAAATCAATTCCAACAGAACACACACCATTACGACATGCCTCAGATGCGCAATACATGTAATGTAAGAGATCTTAACCAGGCAGAAAGGCACACAAATTCATATTCACAACATTACGAAAATAATTACACACAAAGACATGACGGTTTCGACACAAGCATTTCCTTTCAGTGAGAAAGTTTAAAACATTTAAAAACGACAGGACGCAAATACATCCACTGGACTGGATCCAACAATTCAATGCGACACTCCCACCATCATGGTCAGTTCAACATAAGCTAGAATTTATTATCAGTTTTCTTGAAGGGGAAGCAGCGAGAAGAATGCGACCAATTGCTAGACAGTGTTTTTCAGTAGAAGCATTCCAGGAAGCATTTCTAGCAGCATATTGGTCAGATACCACACAGAGTAGCATTAAGGATCTGCTAATTAGTCTGCCAAATTTCGAGAATTCTACTTTCCCAACAATAACACAATTTTTCGAGTTTATGGTTGAACAAAGCCAATACCTCAATGAGCCATACAGTCAATCCGCACTAATACAGCTGTGTATTTCAAAACTCCCCAGAGCATTAAAAGTGTCATTACTAACAGGCCAGCAAAAGGACAGCGTGTACGCATTTAGAGACATCCTGCAATCGCTAGAGGTACACCAGGCAGTTTATGCGTTTGTTAATAAGAACTTTTCACGACATAACGCAAACCAGACAAACAATACTAATTTGGAGCAAACACGATTTGGCAATAACAATCATAATAAACGTTTTCGCAGCGAAAATGAAAACTTTAATCGAGAATACACACAGGGATTCAATGAACAGCAGTATAATAACAATGTACATTACAATTCAAGACAGCAACAAAGCCATCCAAATAACACGACACATATACGACAGGAAATACCGAACCGGTCAACTTTCACATGACTCATCGCCAAGAAAGTACGACAGGTGCTAACAATTACATGGGTCAGCCGCAAAATACACAAAACGAACAAAGACAGCCTTTTCAGAGAAACACGCGTGCCTCGCCGTATAACCACAGTTATGACGACAGAAGGAGAGAAAACGAACACCGACCGCAAAGGACATTCTACAATGATAATTTTCATAGAAATTCAAACAGTGCACAACAACCAAGTTATCGTATGAATGTACCAGACACAAGATTTCATCCGCCACCTACCGCTAATAATCAAAACGGTAGAACAGTACAGCTCATAGAAAACACACAACACTCCCCAACAGAAAATGAAATATCAGAACATTTATGAATAGAGATAGCCTGTGATGAATCTCTAAATGACGACACTATGGATAAGGAGAGAGAAAAGTTAACGATAGAGAATGCGAGACACATTGTCACACGAAAAACCGATCATGCAGAAAACTATATGCCACCCAATAATCCAGACAAATTTAAAGTCACAAAATATTTTAGCAATAATTGATTCAGGCTCACCAATGTGCGTAATTAACGAAGACACATTTAACAGACGCAATGGCGATAATGATTACCCAGTATTCTCATTACACAAAACTAAAGTTAAGGGAGCATTTCCAGGAAAAATCATTGAAGTCAAAAGACAGACACAATTAACGTTTGTTTCTGCAGGGCAAACTTTCCACAGCAATTGTTGGACAGTTCCACATTTAACAACTGATATAATATTAGGAATGAATTTTCTCGTACAGTACGACGCAAAGATTGACTTTAAATCGTCATACCTAACATTACAGAAGGAAGACAGTGAAGTGGTAGTGAGATTTCAAAACACAGTATCCTCACAAGAACAAAGTATGCACAGGATCGAGATTATTGCAGATTCTGAAGATAACGATTGTTATCTCACACTATACACGAATACACATAATAACGACATGGCAGAGGAACAGGAGTATAAGGTATTAGAGACAATTACAAGCAGGGTTGGAGACAGTATAGCAAAAGACGACACAGAGCGCACAGAATTAGAAAATATTCTTGTGTAACATAAAACAGTTTTTAACAATGTTCCAGGAACGATGACAGGATTTATGTACGAATTTCAGGTGAAACCACACGGGACTTTCAAAGCAAAACACTATCCAATCCCGCATATATACACAGAAGCAGTTAAGAAAGAGTTACGAGCAATGACTGATCGGGGTATAATTGAACCAGCAGCAAGCCAATATATAAATCCATTACACATCGTCGAAAAGAAGGATGGATCACTCCGTTTAGTTTTAGATTCACGTGAGGTTAATAAAATAATCACTACAGAAACTGACCGACCACAGACGTTAGAAGAGTTACTGCAAATGTTTCATGGCACCTCTATCTCAAATCAGGATTTTGGCAAATCCAGTTGCATCCAAATTGCCGAAAGTATACGGCATTCCTTTGCTTTGGTGAATGTTACCAATTTTGTAAACTTCCGTTTGGACTAACGATTTCGTCTGCAGCGAGGCATGAATACAATTCTCCCACAGCATCTTAAAAACAAAATTACTACATATGTAGGTGACATTCTAAACGCAGCATAAAACTGGGAACAGCACAACCACACCCTTCAACAATTACTGAATACATTCGAGCAGAACGTTGTAACTATAAACCTCCGTAAATCTGAATTTGGAAAAGCCTCAATAAAATTTCTAGGTCATATCATTTCACTAACAGGTATTGCACCAGACTCCGACAAATTGCAAGCATTGAAAGATATCAACGTGCCAACAAATAAGAAGGAACTTCGGAGCTTTTTAGGCCTTATTAATTATTTTAGAAAATTCATTCATTATAAAGCATTAGACACACCCTTGCTATACTAGCTCACAAGTAAAAACACAATTTGGTCATGACATGAAGACGCTGAAGCTGAATTCGAGAGTCTGAAAGAAGCATTACTAAGGGCACCTTTGTTATCGCATCCTGACCCAACACAAAACTTTTCCATTACAACAGATAGTTCAACTACAGCACTAGGAGTACATATTTTCCAGGAAGTAGAGGAGGAAGGTAAGACAATCGTTAAACATATTGCGTTTGCAAGCAGGATACTTTCTCCAGCAGAGCGCAATTACTCTGTAACAGAATTAGAGACGCTATGCGAAGTATGGGCATTTAAGAGATTCCGTCGTTATCAATATGGAAGACACACCACAGTATATACCGATCACCGAGCAATCCAGTTTTTATTATCAGCAAAACTTACGCATGATAGATTAAGCCGTTGGAAATTATATCTACAAGAGTTCGACTTTACTATTGTACACATTCCAGGCACGCAGAATATTGTTGCCGACGTACTATCGAGATCTATTCAGCATAAACGACTAGAGAAAGAAAATACCTTCTGCCACAACAACCATAGTATTATGTATATCAAACAAGTAGCTTTCGAAAACTTTATATCATCAGCATTACATGACATAGAGAGAAAACAGCAGAAAGATGAAACACTAAAAGAGACTGTAACGCTTTGGCGAGACAAGAGCAACGCAAAAATCAGACATAATTACGCTATACATCAAAATATTCTGTTTATTCGCTAGTACCCAGACGCCAACAATTGGCTTTTATGCATTCCAGAAGGGATCAGAAACAAACTGATATGTTATACGCACCTAAGCTATGCACATTACGGAGCTAGGAAATGCTTTCTAATTCCTCGACAAAATTGTCACTTCAACAATATGGAAAAACACATTCGCAAAGTTATAGCATCCTGCAAGATATGTCAGAAAGCTAAATCATCTACAGTATCACATATTCCACCACTGTATCCCATCATACCGGTTAAGTTAAGACACATGGCAGCAGTAGATCTTTTCGGTCAAATTCCCAGAACAAGTAAAGGTTATAGTTATATTCTTGTAGCCGTAGAACTGACATCCAAATTTGTAACATTTTCTCCACTAAGGAAAGCAACAGCTCGATCAGTATCAAGTGCATTTGTAAGAGATTTTCTATCAATAGTAGGACATGTACAGAAGGTTATTTCAGATAACGGACCACAGTTTAGGTCAGACATATGGAAACAAATGTTAGAGAGTAAGAACATAACACCAATTTACATATAAAGATATCACAGTTCTTCTAACCCGTCAGAAAGAATAATGAAAGAGATCGGGAAACTTTGTAGAATTTATTGCCACAGAAAGCATACAACAAGGGACGAATACATTTCACAGTTTCAGGAAGTAATAAATGCAATACCTAATAAGTCAACGATGCTCTCATCAACTGTAATACTGACGAATAAAGACCCACCGAATAAACTTACTGAAATGATTACTTTTCCAAAGAAGCGTAGACTTCGTCATTGTGAGATAACAGACATGGCACTAGCGAACATTAAACTAGCTGCAGATCGTCGGAAGAGACAGTAGAAGCAGGTAAGTAGAATACGCAAGTACGAGTTTGGCGATAAGGTACTAGTTCGTACCCATTATATGTCACATAAAGGGAAGAAAAGATGCAAAAAATTTGAACTTCTATACGTAGGATCGTACAAAATTCGAAATATTCCGCACGCTAATGTAGTACACATTGAGACACTCAGAACAAAAAAATCGAGAGGAAACCATCATATGTCAAACATAATGAAATTCTTAATATAGAAAAACCTTCTTACAGGGATACATATAGACAGAGTATAACAATGAGCGTTTTGACACATTCCAGCAAGCACGAATACAGTGATCTACTAATGGGCTTTTTACGTGCACAACAGGTCACCTCGATTCGATCGCAGATAAATACACTGAACGTTAATAACAGTCTTAGAAGCGTTCTCGCAGGACATTTATTTCACATTATGTAAGATAAGTGAAGCAATTAACAGGACTACGTTAAATATAAATGTATAACACGTACAAATAATTTTCATACAGTAGTAGCAATTAGATGTATTCTTTAACCCGTGCATGCAGTATTGTTGTCATAGTTCAACAAAATAATTGTAGTTTTAATTATAAGTATTGAATATGGAGAAATGTGGATAAATGCTTTACAGGTCATACCGAGAGCTGACGCGATTTTCCAGATGCAGAGAGATGTTGAAGTCATGCCTTGCGCTGACGATTATTAACCATGAATATTTTGTTATAGGTAATACAGAGAGATATTGAAGTCATGCCGTGCGCTGATGATTATTAACAATGAATATTTTATTATAGGCTATGCAGAGAGATGACACGAGGTACAAAGGAGAGAGGAGAATGAAGATGTTAGTATGTAAGGAATATAATTTAGTAATGGTTTATTTTGATAACAGGTGACACAGCGCAGCGCAGCCCTACGGATGGAGAAACCACATTAAATTGCTTACTATATGTACTTTGCTATTCGAAAATTTTTTTTCTGCATTGAACATGATATCTTTTACATCAGATACATACATAGGAAAAACAGATCACACCAAATGTCAGCATACCGATTCGCACTCTACGTAAAATACAAATGTTTTCTCTTAAATAACAATGACGATGTGTGTTACACAACTCAAACATAATATATAGTCGACTGACAATATGACTCGTAAGTTGTTGTTGTGGTCTTCAGTCCTGAGACTGGTTTGATGCAGCTCTCCATGCTACTCTATCCTGTGCAAGCTTCTTCATCTCCCAGTACCTACTGCAACCTACATCCTTCTGAATCTGCTTAGTGTATTGATCTCTTGGTCTCCCTCTACGATTTTTACCCTCCACGCTGCCCTCCAATGCTAAATTTGTGATCCCTTGATGCCTCAAAACATGTCCTACCAACCGATCCCTTCTTCTACTCAAGTTGTGCCACAAACTTCTCTTCTCCCCAATCCTATTCAATACCTCCTCATTAGTTACGTGATCCACCCACCTTATCTTCAGCATTCTTCTGTAGCACCACATTTCGAAAGCTTCTATTCTCTTCTTGTCCAAACTGGTTATCGTCCATGTTTCACTTCCATACATGGCTACACTCCATACAAATACTTTCAGAAACGACTTCCTGACACTTAAATCTATACTCGATGTTAACAAATTTCTCTTCTTCAGAAACGATTTCCTTGCCATTGCCAGTCTACATTTTATATCCTCTCTACTTCGACCATCATCAGTTATTTTACTCCCTAAATAGCAAAACTCCTTTACTACTTTAAGTGTCTCATTTCCTAATCTAATCCCCTCAGCATCACCCGATTTAATTTGACTACATTCCATTATCCTCGTTTTGCTTTTGTTGATGTTCATCTTATATCCTCCTTCCAAGACACTGTCCATTCCGTTCAACTGCTCTTCCAAGTCCTTTGCTGTCTCTGACAGAATTACAATGTCATCGGCGAACCTCAAAGTTTTTACTTCTTCTCCATGAATTTTAATACCTACTCCGAATATCTCTTTTGTTTCCTTTACTGCCTGCTCAATATACAGATTGAATAACATCGGGGAGAGGCTACAACCCTGTCTCACTCCCTTCCCAACCACTGCTTCCCTTTCATGCCCCTCGACTCTTATAACTGCCATCTGGTTTCTGTACAAATTGTAATAGCCTTTCGCTCCCTGTATTTTACCCCTGCCACCTTCAGAATTTGAAAGAGAGTATTCCAGTTAACGTTGTCAAAAGCTTTCTCTAAGTCTACAAATGCTAGAAACGTAGGTTTGCCTTTTCTTAATCTTTCTTCTAAGATAAGTCGTAAGGTTAGTATTGCCTCACGTGTTCCAACATTTCTACGGAATCCAAACTGATCTTCCCCGAGGTCTGCTTCTACCAGTTTTTCCATTCGTCTGTAAAGAATTCGCGTTAGTATTTTGCAGCTGTGACTTATTAAACTGATAGTTCGGTAATTTTCACATCTGTCAACACCTGCTTTCTTTGGTATTGGAATTATTATATTCTTCTTGAAGTCTGAGGGTATTTCGCCTGTCTCATACATCTTGCTCACCAGATGGTAGAGTTTTGTCATGACTGGCTCTCCCAAGGCCATCAGTAGTTCTAATGGAATGTTGTCTACTCCCGGGGCCTTGTTTCAACTCAGGTCTTTCAGTGCTCTGTCAAACTCTTCACGCAGTATTGTATCTCCCATTTCATCTTCATCTACATCCTCTTCCATTTCCATAATATTGTCCTCAAGTACATCGCCCTTGTATAAACCCTCTATATACTCCTTCCACCTTTCTGCCTTCCCTTCTTTGCTTAGAACTGGGTTGCCATCTGAGCTCTTGATATTCATACAAGTGGTTTTCTTCTCTCCAAAGGTCTCTTTAATTTTCCTGTAGGCAGTATCTATCTTACCCCTAGTGAGACAAGCCTCTACATCCTTACATTTGTCCTCTAGCCATCCCTGCTTAGCAATTTTGCACTTTCTGTCGATCTCATTTTTGAGACGTTTGTATTCCCTTTTTCCTGCTTCATTTACTGCATTTTTATATTTTCTCCTTTCATCAATTAAATTCAATATTTCTTCTGTTACCCAAGGATTTCTATTAGCCCTCGTCTTTTTACCTACTTGATCCTCTGTTGCCTTCACTACTTCATCCCTCAGAGCTACCCATTCTTCTTCTACTGTATTTCTTTCCCCCATTCCTGTCAATTGTTCCCTTCTGCTCTCCCTGAAACTCTCTACAACCTCTGGTTCTTTCAGTTTATCCAGGTCCCATCTCCTTAAATTCCCACCTTTTTGCAGTTTCTTCAGTTTCAATCTGCAGTTCATAACCAATAGATTGTGGTCAGAATCCACATCTGCCCCTGGAAATGTCTTACAATTTAAAACCTGGTTCCTAAATCTCTGTCTTACCATTATATAATCTATCTGATACCTATTACTATCTCCAGGATTCTTCCAGGTATACAACCTTCTTTTATGATTCTTGAACCAAGTGTTAGCTATGATTAAGTTATGCTCTGTGCAAAATTCTACAAGGCGGCTTCCTCTTTCATTTCTTCCCCCCAATCCATATTCACCTACTATGTTTCCTTCTCTCCCTTTTCCTACTGACGAATTCCAGTCACCCATGACTATTAAATTTTCGTCTCCCTTCACTACCTGAATAATTTCTTTTATCTCGTCACACATTTCATCAATTTCTTCATCATCTGCAGAGCTAGTTGGCATATAAACTTGTACTACTGTAGTAGGCATGGGCTTTGTGTCTATCTTGGCCACAATAATGCGTTCACTATGCTGTTTGTAGTAGCTAACCCGCACTCCTATTTTTTTATTCATTATTAAACCTACACCTGCATTACCCCTATTTGATTTTGTATTTATAACCCTGTAATCACCTGACCAAAAGTCTTGTTCCTCCTGCCACCGAACTTCACTAATTCCCACTATATCTAATTTTAACCTATCCATTTCCCTTTTTAAATTTTCTAACCTACCTGCCCGATTAAGGGATCTGACATTCCACGCTCCGATCCGTAGAATGCCAGTTTTCTTTCTCCTGATAACGACGTCCTCTTGAGTAGTCCCCGCCCGGAGATCCGAATGGGGGACTATTTTACCTCCGGAATATTTTACCCAAGAGGACGCCATCATCATTTAATCATACAGTAAAGCTGCATGTCCTCGGGAAAAATTACGGCTGTAGTTTCCCCTTGCTTTCAGCTGTTCGCAGTACCAGCACAGCAAGGCCGTTTTGGTTAATGTTACAAGGCCAGATCAGTCAATCATCCAGACTGTTGCCCCTGCAACTACTGAAAAGGCTGCTGCCCCTCTTCAGGAACCACATGTTTGTCTGGCCTCTAAACAGATACCCCTCCGTTGTGGTTGCACCTACGGTACGGCCATCTGTATCGCTGAGGCACGCAAGCCTCTCCACCAACGGCAAGGTCCATGGTTCATGGGGGAAGGACTCGTAAGTGACGAACACATTACCGAACATTCTGAAGTCACATAAAGTGACATATTTTGTCAAAATGTACTTTCACATTTAAAAAACTGTGAATTCACAACCTGTGAAGTAATATAACAGTGTCTTTATGTAATTATTTATATGAGCACCAGATTATGATTTATTTAGAGTCACAGAAAGTGACATAGTTTGTATAAAGGTACTTGTCTATTTTATTTAAAATGTTGATGCCTAAATGTACTACTAAATCCCAATTACAGAAATATTTGTTTATGTTATTGACTGTCAGGTAATGTAATATGTATTGTAGGCTGAATTCACTAAAGATGGAAAATGTGTTTTTTTATGTAATTGTTTAAAACTATAAACTTTTTCTACAGTCACACAAGGTGACATATTTTGTCCTTTTAAACGTAAAATAAATAATTTTTATGAGCACAGAGGAAAGAGAGGATGTAAAATTTAGTAATAATGGTATCAACCATATCCGTGAACCTTTTGACAAAATGATTATACCTGTACCTTAATTCCTGTGCATCCCCATGGTTATGGAGCACAAACAAAGTGAATAGTGAACCACGTTACTTCAATCTACGATGTTTTCTATGAGGTGTCGGCATACCAAGATGCACACTACAGTCATGATGTACGTCAATAGGTGCTTGCATACCAAGATGCACACCATCACTACTAATGGACAATTGGAGTTGGAACTCGTACCTGATGTACACTTCCAACTTACTGACTCATATTATTTATATATTTTGATGTATCCTCTTTTGAATATTCTCTTTGTTAGACTTAGGAAAACTAATTTTTATGACAGTATATGTATGTGCTTTGTTGAAAGAAATATTCTATCATTAACTTACTTATTACTACACATATTTCTATAATCAAGTTTTCTCCTTACGTCAAGTCCAAATGACTTAACGACGAAGGATAATTTTAAGGAAACCCAGTGGAGGGTTGTGTAAGATGTGTATATTTATATTGTCTATTGTCAAATCACAATTTATGAAAGATGTTTATATTTTATTAATAGGATTAAGTAGGAATAATTAATATTTGTCATGTTGGAAATAATTGTGGTTGCAGGGAATGTCTGCACCAAAGTATTGTTGACAAGAGAGACCACAAATTTATATAATTTTAAAAAGGGCGGGAGAGGCCGCGTATGGATACATTTTAAGAAAAGAGCGGGAAAGACCGCGCATTGATACATTTTGTAATGGTAACAGGGATTGTCTGCACCAGAAAGCATTGTTGGCAGGAGAGACCGCACTTTAGCGTTCGTAGGAAGTCAGTAGTAAGCGAGATGTGAAGCGAGTCGGTAGCAGGTCTGAAGCGAGAGGTTGAGAGGAGCGGTGTGCCTGCCAGCCACTAGCTATGATTTACAAGAGATCATAAACGGATGGACAGAGACATCAGCTAACTATTATCATAAGAGGAACTAATATTATTGAATTAATTTTTTGAGAAACTCAAGACTACTGAAGGTATGCTTGCGCATTGCTAGTTGTAAGATTATTGTAAAAAGTAAGTCCCATTTGAACGTTTGTAAAATCATTCCAATCAGAATATAATTAATTATTGCCAGCAATATTGCATTTCTGATTATAATCCGTCCCAAAAACCATCAACGTAAATCTTTGCAAAATTTTATTGTTGTCAAGAAAAAGTTTAACTATGAATTACGTAACTTCAGTCAAATTAATTAACGAATAACGTCAGCTTTGCTACTAAAGAATAACATCAGCTTTGGTACTAATACAGCCACTTATTATGACAGCCCACCAGCAGCTAATAGAGTATATTAAAACAGAGTAAGTATATTCATGTCGCAGTTCGATGTAGAAGTCAGATGGCGATCCAGTAACAGTAAAAAAGGTAAGGAACAGTTTTGGGTTATTGCAGATAACGACTGAGGGCCACACGACGACGACACATTCTATGTTTCGTCGAAATAATCAGAAAATCACTTTTAATAAGCAGCAATTAAATTTGTGTGCGAAGATTGAGAAAGAGAATAAATTTCAAAGGGAAGATTTCATTTGTTATGATGAAACAAAAGATAGAAATCCTAAGGGAAGGTTACATAGGTTATTGTAAAAGGGAAGGTTATCATTAACAAAAGAGGTATAGAGGAGACGGGAAGGTTTCATAGTTACAGTTTTAACAAAGTGTAGTTAGAAAGAAAGGTACTGTTTTCTTTACAGTGAAATCTTTTTCGTCGAAATCTAAACTCATTATTAAAAGTAACTGCATAAAACAGTGTTCATTTAGAGCCAGTAAACACGAAGGATCAACATAATGAATAACTACTATGCAAGTGTATAAAAGTGTTTATATCTGCATCTGTGTTCTTAAAAATGTTCTCATATTGTCTCTTGACGGAAGTGTTCAGCCCTGATCTTAGTCACTGGTGGAATAGTTTCTGGGTCCCCATGCTAATTGTTGAGCCAGCTTTGAATTCTCTATTACAGTAACAATATTAATGAAGTGTAACTATCATTTTAATAACATTTGTGTGCTCTAAAATTAATTAGCTACAACTTTTTAGAGTACAGCAGATTCAGGGGAGACATCTTTCATTTGTGTTTTATTTGGTATACATAGCCGGCCGAAGTGGCCGTGCGGTTCTAAGTGCTGCAGTCTGGAACCGCGAGACCACTACGGTCGCAGGTTCGAATCCTGCATCGGGCATGGATGTGTGTGATGTCCTTAGGGTAGTTAGGTTTAACTAGTTCTAAGTTGTAGGGGACTAATGACCTCAGAAGTTGAGTCCCATAGTGCTCAGAGCCATTTGAACCATTTGTTATATATAAGTGAATTCTCCCTAAGAAAACAAACATGAAACTTCCTGGCAGATTAAAACTGTGTGCCCGACCGAGACTCGAACTCGGGACCTTTTGCCTTTTGCGGGCAAGTGCTCTACCATCTGAGCTACCGAAGCATGACTCACGCCCGGTACTCACAGCTTTACTTCTGCCAGTATCTCGTCTCCTACCTTCCAAACTTTACAGAATCTCTCCTGCGAACCTTGCAGAACTAGCACTCCTTTCGGAAAAAAGGTTGCGGCCCCAGTAACGATTCTTGCAAGGAAGCCTTCACCTCGTTCAAAGCGTCGAAGAGGTTCTTCACAAGCATCAACACGTCGCTGCTATGGCACCCATCTTGCAGACACTTTGTGCAACTGGTGCACATCATGGACAATGTGGTGTGCTGCCCCATGACTAATCTGTAAACATGCTGCAATGTCATTCAGTGTCACTCGGCGGTTTTCCTTCACTATGGCTTCAACTGCTGCAATGTTCTGTGGAGTCACAGCTGGTTGTGCCTGACCTGGACGAGGAGCATCTTCCACTGAAGTCACACCATTTCCGAACTTCCTACTCCATTCGTAGACTTGCTGCTATGACAAACACGCATCATCGTACTGAATCTTCATTCGTCGATGAATTTCAATAGGTTTCACACCTTCACTACGCAAAAGCCGAATAACAGAACACTGTTCTTCCCCGTGCAAGTCGCAAGTGGGGCAGCCATCCTTATACTGATACTGCTACGGTATGTGTGTATCTGTACTATGCTGCCACCTACAGGCCATTCTGCACGCTGTTTGTAGCACGCTTACCAACTTACAGGATAACGGCGCTAAATTTCGATTTGTTGTTACGAATTTAAGGTTTTCATTTGACTCACCCTCGTACAATTATAGTCCGTGTTGACTTCAAACTAACCTAGATATGCTGGAAAAATCATACGTTTAAAGCCGGCGGCAGGCATAAAACGTCATCAGAAATCGTTCTGAATGCTTACTCAGAAAATTATTTTGAACAATTAGTTGATGAGCGAAGCGTAAATGGTTGCGAAAGCATACTTGACCTCTTAACAACAAATAATCCTTGACAAATAGGGAGTAACATGACGGATACAGGGATTAGCGATCACAAGGCAGTTGCTGCTAGGCTGAATACCGTAAGAACACAAAAAACTCAAATACATTTGTTTAAAAAAGCTGATATAAATGCTTTTAACGCCTTTTTAAGACACAGTCTCCACACCTACCGATCTGATCATGTAAGCGTAGAAAAGATGTCGAGACATTTCAAAGAGATAGTATCGACGGCAATTGAGAGATATATACCACATAAATTAATAAGTGATAGTACTGACCCCCAAGGTACACAAAACGGGACAGATTGCTGTTACAGAAGCAACGATAAAAGCAAGCTAAATTTAAAAGAACGCAAAATCCCCAAGATTGGCAAAGTTTTACAGAACTTCGAAATATAGCGCGTACTTCAATGTGAGATGCTTTTAATAATTTCCACAACGAAACTCTGCCTTGGAATCTGGCAGAAAACCCCAAGAGCACACCAGTGGAAGAAGCAATCAGCACCTTCACTGTGCCTTGACAAGGGTGAAGTCACTGATGACAGTGCCACTAAAGCAGAGCTATTAAACACGGTTTCCCGAAACTTCTTCACCAAAGAAGACGAAGTAAATATTCCTGAATTTCAATCACGAACAACTGTCAAGATGAGAAAGATAGAAGTAGATATCCTCGGTGTAGCAAAGCAGCTTAAATTACTTAATAAAGGCAAGGCCTCCGGTCCAGATTGTATACCAGTCAGGTTCCTTTCAGAGTATGCTGATACAATACCTCCATATTTAGCAGTTGCATACAACCGTTCGCTCACAGAAATATCCGTATCTAAAAACTGGGAAATTGCTCAAGTCACGCTGATACCGAAAAAGGGAAATAGGAGTAATCTGCTGAATTACAGGCCCATATCACTAACGTCGATTTGCAGTAGGGTTTTGGAACATATATAGTGCTCGAACATTATGAATTACCTCGAAGAAAACAATTCATTGACACATAGTCAGCACGGATTCAGAAAACATTGTTCTTGTGAAACACAACTAGCTCTTTGTACTCATGAACTAAGGAGTGCTATTGACAGAGGATGACAAATTGATTCCATGTTTTTAGAATTCCAGAAGGCTTTCGACACCGTTCCTCAGAAGCGTCTTCTAACCAGACTGCGTGTCTATGGAATATCGGCTGAGTTGTGCGACTGGATTCGTAATTTCCTGTCAGAAAGGTCACAGTTCGTAGCAATAGACGGAAAGTAGTTGAATAAAACAGAAGTAATATCCGGCGTTCCCCAAGGAAGTGTTATAGGCCCTCTATGGTTCCTCATCTATATTAACGACATAGGAGACAATCTGAGTAGCCCTCTTAGAGTGTTTGCAGATGATGCTGTTATTTACCTTGTAAAATCATCACATGACAAAAACGATTTGCAAAATGATTTAGATGAGATATCTGTACGGTGCGAAAAGTGGCAATTAACCCTGAATATAGAAAATTGTGAAGTTATTCATATGAGTACTAAAAGAAATCCCCTAAATTTCGATTACGCGATAAGTCACATGAATCTGAAGGCTGTAAATTCAACTAAATACTTTGGGATTACAATTACGATCACATAGATAATGTTGTGGGTAGAGCAAACCAAAGACAGCGATTCATTGGCAGAACACTTAGAAGATGCAACAGGCCTAGTAAAGAGACTGATTACACCACCCGCTTGTCCGCCCGATTCTGGAGTACTGCTGTGCGGTGTGGGACATGCATCAGGTGGGGCTGATGGATGACATCGAAATAGTTCAAAGAGGGGCAGTTGGTTGTGTATTAGCGCGAAATAGGGGAGGTAGTGCCACAGACATGATACGTGAATTGGAGAGGCAATCATTTAAACAAAGGCGTTTTTCGTTGCGACAGGATCTTCTCGTGAAATTTGAATCACCAGTTTTCTCCTCCGATTGCGAAAACATTCTGTTGGCACCTATCTGCATAGGGAGAAATGATCATCACGATAAAATAAGAGAAATTAAGGCTCGCATAGAAAAATTTAAGAGCTCGTTTTCCTGCGTGCCGTTAGAGACTGGAATGGTAGAGAGACAGCTTGAAGGTGGTTCACTGAACGCCCTGCCAGGCACTTTATTGTGAATAGCAGAGTAATCACGTAGAAAAACTAATTAATATGCACAGGTTATTATTCCATAACACCCATATTTGAAGACACTGGGCCGGCCGGAGTGGCCGTGCGGTTCTAGGCACTACAGTCTGGAACCAGGCGACCGCTACGGTCGCAGGTTCGAATCCTGCCTGGGCATGGATGTGTGTGCTGTCCTTAGGTTAGTTAGGTTTAAGTAGTACTAAGTTCTAGGGGACTGATGACCTCAGATGTAGAGTCCCATAGTGCTCAGAGCCATTTGAACTATTTTGAAGACAATCGTACCGGGTTCTTAGCTTATTAAATTTGATATTTGCAAACTATCACGCAAGTTCCGATCCTACATTTCTATAGATGCGTAATATTACATTTAAGCTTTTCTCTTATACACACTAAATACTGGTCGGTACACTTCATACAGGCCATATGAAATATTTTATAAGAAATACTGCAAAAAATAGCATAAATAGGTTAACTACTCACAAGGTAAACAATGCCGAATCGTCAGAATTGGGGAAAACAGCCGGCCGGAGTGGCCGAGCGGTTCCAGGCGCTACAGTGAGGAGCCGCGCGACCGCTACGGTCGCAGGTTCGAATCCTGCCTCGGGCATGGGTGTTTGTGATGTCCTTAGGTTAGTTAGGTTTAAGTAGTTCTAAGTTGTAGGGGACTGATGACCACAGCAGTTAAGTTCCATGGTGCTCAGAGCGATTTGAACCGTTTGGGGAAAACATGGCGAACGGTTCAGCCAATTAGACAGGAGCTCTAGGTCGCATAGGCCGCTGTGGGAAAGCTTCCGACCCCCCATCCATGCCGGCAGGCACTCACCGAGAAGCAACCGGGAAGCAGCTGTGTTGAATGCCTTTTGTAACTTCTAAAACTTTTTCCATTTCCAGACTCGCAGTTTCAAGCTGCTTTATTCTCCGGAAGTTAGTTGTTTAATTTGGAAAAATGGTTCAAATGGCTCTGAGCACTATGGGACTCAACTGCTGTGGTCATCAGTCCCCTAGAACTTAGAACTATTTAAACCTAACTAACCTAAGGACATCACACACATCCATGCCCGAGGCAGGATTCGAACCTGCGACCGTAGCAGTCGCACGGTTCCGGACTGCGCGCCTAGAACCGCGAGACCACCGCGGCCGGCGTTTAATTTGGAAATCGAAATAAGTAAAAACATAAATGCTTCTACTGAAATGCTTTTTATGGCGGCGGGGAGGGGGGGGGGGAGGGGGGAGGGGTGGTGGTGGTGGGAAGGGAGTGTGGTGATAGCAGGGTTTATGATCTCCCTGATACCTCACCATTCCGCCAAACCCCTGGGATACTAGCTCGCTGCATGTGTATCTGCGCTGACAAGTGGACTTAACAGTGAGTGGCAGAGGGTGTATCATGTTGTTCGAATCGCGAGTGTTGCTCGTAGTGAACCTGAACACCCGTAAACATTGCAATTTCTCTGATTTTTCCGTCTGTGTCATTCATGAGGTGCGTGTGTGAGTCTGAGGTGAGGGTTGGCTGTGATACACTGAGGTGACAAAACTCATGACATAGCGATATACTCGATACAGATGGCGGTAGTATCGCGTACACAAGCTATAAAAGGGCAGTGCATTGGCGGAGCTGCATTTGTATCCACATGATTAATGTGAAAAGGTTTCCGACGTGATTATGGCTGCGCGACGGGAATTTACAGACTTCGAATGCGGAATGGTAGTTGGAGCTAGAGCATGGGACATTCCATTTCGGAAAACGTTAGGGAATTCAGTATTCTGCTATGTGTCAAGAGTGTGCCACAGTACTAGTTTTCAGGCATTACTTTTCACTACGGACAACGCAGTGACTGACGGCCTTCACTTACCTGCTGAGAGCAGCGGTGTACGCGTAGAGTTGTCTGAGCTAACACACAAGCAACACTGTGTGAACAAACCGCAGAAATCAAAGTGGGGTGTACAGCGAACGTATCCACTAGGACAGTACGGGGAAATGTAGCGTTAATGGGTTATGGCAGCTGATGAACAAAGCGAGTGACTTTGCTAACAGCACGACATCGCCTGCAGCGCTTCTCCTGGGCTCGTGACCATATCGGTTGGATCCTAGACTACTGGAAAACCGTGACCTGGTCATACGAGTCCCGATTTCAGTTGATAAGAGCTGGTCTTTGTCGCAGAACCCGCGAAACCGTGGGCCCAGGTCGTCAACAAGGCACTGTGCAAGCTGGTGACGGCTTTATACTGGTGTCGGCCGTGTTTACGCGGAATGGACTGGGTTCTCTGGATGTTCGGCTACTTAGAGAGCCATTCTTGGACGTTATGTTCCCAAACAACGCACCATGTCACTGGCTCACAGTAATCCGCGATTGATTTGAAGAACATGGTGGACAATTCGAGTGAATGGTTTGGCCTTCCAAACCTCCCGACATGAATGCCATCGAATATTTATGGGACATAATGGAGAGGTCACTTTCTGCGCAAAACCCTGAAACGGCAACGCTTTCGCAGTTATGAATGGCTATAGAGGCAGTATAGCTCAGTATTTCTGCAGGGGACTTCCAACGACTTGTCGAATCCATGCCACGTGGAGTTGCTGCACTACGCCTGGCAAAAAGAGGTTCAAAAATGGTTCAAATGGTTCTGAGCACTATAGGACTTAACTTCTGAGGTCATCAGTCCCAGAGAACTTAGAACTACTTAAACCTAAGTAACCTAAGGACATCCCCTCGGGAGAGCCTGTAACTCCTAGAGGGCGCGTCCCCAGGTGGCGGATCGGGGAACGCCTCCCAGATATGGGTGGTAGGAGGGAAATCAAATACCTCCCGCGGACCAACAGGCCGGGCAGAGCAAGTTCGTTAGCTGAAGTGAAAGCAACTGCTCTAGGGGTAGGCATCCCCGAAATCAAGACCCTGGTCCTCCAGGTTGGGGGTTGTGCTTAGGGCCAGCGACCCTATCACAGGATCCTGTAGGAGAAAATGGATTGCTACGAATCAGAATGACAAGAATGCTGGGCCACCAAACTTGATGACGAACTTGCAAAATTTAAAGGTTATGAATATGGGAACATGGAATGTATTAAGTCTCTATAGATCAGGATCACTGACAAATGTCATACAGGAACTTGAAAGGTATAAAATGGATCTAGTTGCAGTACAAGAAACCAGATGGACGGGTAATGGAAGTATAAACAAAAATAAGTATACAATAATGTATGGGGGAAATGATACACAAATACATGCACTAGGGACAGGATTTATAATAAACAACAAATTGTTACCTTTTATTAGGAAATTTGAGGCAGTGAATGAAAGGATATCTCACATTACGATTCAATGCAAATATAAGACTTTAAATGTTATAAATTGCCATGCTCCAACAGAGGATAAAGAGGACAATATTAAAGAAGAATTTTACAACAAATTGGAACAGGTATATGATACATTCTCGAAAAATTCAATTAAAATAATTCTAGGAGATTTCAATGCCAAGTTAGGACATGAAACTCATTATAGACCTACAATTGGACCTCATAGTCTACATCAGCAGAGTAACGAAAACGGAACAAAACTTATTAGCTTTGCCACTTCCAAAAACATGTTGATCAAAAGTACATATTTTGCACATAAAGATATACATAAACAAACATGGGCTTCAAGAGATGGCATCACAAAAAATCAAATTGATCATGTATTAATCGAAAAACAACATCATAAATGCATACATGATATCAGAAGTCAAAGGGGAGCAGACTGTGATTCGGATCACTTTCTTGTAAAAGCCAAGTTCAAGATCTCACTCTCAAGACATAAATGGTCTAAATTAAATGGTGTTCCTAGGTTTAATACAATGAAACTGAAAAACCCAAACATTCTCAACCAGTACATTAGAGAATTAGAAACACACAAACCTGAAGTGGAAAGTAAAATTAACAATGATGACACTAATCACGCTTGGAACGCTCTGAAAGAAAATATCATACAAGCAACTACCTCAGTTTTGGGACATTTTACTACAACTAAGAACCCCTGGTTTGATGCCGAGTGCTCGAACGCTATCGAAGATAGAAAATTAGCAAGGGAAAAATTCCTACAAAAACCAATAACACAAAACAAACTTATTTTTGAAGAGAAACAGAAACTTGCCAGGAAACTCATTAGGAAAAAGAAAAGGGATTTTATGAATTACAAATTAAAAAGAGCTGAGAATGACCGTACCACAGACTCCAGAGGATTTTTCAATAGCATAAATATGTTTAAAAGTGGGAATATAAAAAATTATGGACAGTTCATAACAGACCCAGATGGCTCCTTGCTAACAGAAAGAAGTGACATTGCTAACAGATGGAAGGAATATTTTAATGAGTTACTAAATGCTCCAACTATAAACGTCTCTCAGGAAGATGACAATGAATATCTTACTGCTGACCCATCGGACGAAGAGCCCAGCTTAGCAGAAATTAAAGAAAGCATCAAGAAGCTGAAGAGACATAAAGCTCCTGGAAGTGATGGTATAGACACAGATATATGGAAGCTCAGTAAATTTCCTTTTGTAAACTACTTACACAAAATCATCACCAACATCTGGAAGCAGGAACAGGTCCCACATGATTGGAAAGAAGTAGTTGTGTGCCCTATATACAAGAAGGGGGACCCAACAAATTGTTCAAACTACAGAGGAATTGCATTACTAAACACAACATATAAAATTCTGACAAATATACTGTTAGCAAGGATAAGCCCTTACGTTGAAGACTCCCTAGATGATGCCCAATGTGGGTTTAGACCTAACAGATCGACTATTGACAATATATATGTCCTAAGGATGTTGGGTGAAAAGAAATATGAATTCAATCAAAATGTACATATGCTTTTCATTGATTTTAAAAAAGCTTTTGACAGTATCAACAGGGAATATTTATGGAAGTGCATGAGGCAGATTGGCATCCCTAACAAATTGATAAATTTAATAAAATCTTGCACTTTAAACTCAAAATACAAAATAAAAGTAGCCAGCAAACTTTCTGAAGACTTTGAGGTTAAAACTGGAGTCAAACAAGGGGATTCACTCTCACCAGTTCTTTTTAACATAGTAATCAATAGAATAATTCAAAAAGTAAAGCTACTACAAATTGGAGCACAACTGGAAAGCAAAATTAATATTGTAGCATACGCTGATGACATTGCATTATTATCTGACAGTGAGAATGATTTGAAGCTTCTTACTGCACAATTAATTAAAGCCACAAATGGCACAGGCCTCCAGCTGAATACAGACAAAACAATGTACTTTATCTTATCCCGCTATCCATCAAATAATAATGTACTGCAAATTAATAACACAGCTTTCACAAAGACAAATGAATTTAATTACCTTGGTACAATAGTAACCTCTGACAACTCCATAAAAATTGAAATAGAATCACGAATTCAGAAGGCTAACAAATGCTACTATAGTCTCTTGACAGTTTTCAAAAGCAAGTTAATTTCTAGGAACACCAAACTACAAGTATACAAATCATTGATTATACCAGTACTCACCTATGGATCTGAAACCTGGACTCTCACAAAAAAAGAGGAAAACAGATTAAGAGTATTTGAACGAAAAATTTTGAGAAAAATATTTGGACCCATAAGAGATAGGATCAGTGATGAATGGAGATTGCTAAATAACAATGAAATTTACAAATTATATAAAGACTCCGATATAGTGGCCAAAATTAAAGCCAAAAGACTGAAATGGATAGGGCATGTCATCAGAGCACCACCAAACAGGACCATCAAGAAAGTGACTGAAGAGATTCCCACCGGAAGACGACCTCTTGGACGCCCACGCATGAGATACTTGGACAATATTCAAGACGATCTCAGAAAACTAGGACATGACAGACAGTGGCAAATTACTTGTAAAGACAGAGCAAAGTGGTTCAACATTGTCCATTCTGCAGCAAAAAGCCTTCATGGATTGTAATGCTTAATAATAATAATAATAATAATAATAACCTAAGGACATCACACACATCCATACCCGATGCAGGATTCGAACCTGCGACCGTAGCAGACACGCGGTTCCGGATGAAGCGTCTAGAACCGTTCGGCCACAGCGGCCGGCTCAAAAGAAGGTCCACACGATATTAGGAAGTATCCCATGACTTTTGTCACCTCAGCTTATTTGTCACTTCTCGGAATGCACACATTCGCAATTTTCGCACTAAATCTCCAAGTGATTCACAAGACTTCTGCTGTAGTTGCTACTCCTGCTGTTGCGGCTTCGTATTAAATGCTTTGCTTTTGATCATCTCGTGTTGTGGTTTCAGGGTGCTCGTCACACTACTCTTCCGTGTGCAAGTCTCCTCACCTAAGCATCCGTTTGAACCTGGTTGCTATAAACATGCCCTGCTCTCACTCCGCGTGAACGTTCACAGCCAGCGACGAGGACGGCTTTGGCCGGGCCACATCTCCCCCCCCCCCCTGCCCAACCCCTCCAAACCCCTCGCCAACACCGGCCGACCATGATATGCTTCGCGGCGCCTCTCAGCCGTCCCCACAACATAGGAAGCCAAGAGACGCACCCCGAGTTAATTAGCTCTCCCGTTCGCGCCCCAGAAATTCTCGGAGCAATGTGAGAACACAGAGCGAGGCAGCGTCTGGGAAACGGGCTGCAGGAACAGAGCAACTCGAGTGGTACTGGTGCTCCGTACAGTGACGGAGATACCCTGCAGCTCCTTCTATGGTAAGTGGCAGAAGGTACTTCGTACCATGCCGGCCGTAGTGGCCGTGCGTTTCTAGGCGCTACAGTCTGGAACCGAGCGACCGCTACGGTCGCAGGTTCGAATCCTGCCTCGGGCATGGATGTGTGTGATGTCCTTAGGTTAGTTAGGTTTAATTAGTTCTAAGTTCTAGGCGACTGATGACCTCAGAAGTTAAGTCGCATAGTGCTCAGAGCCATTTTTTTTTACTTCGTACCATAATCGAACATAAGACACAACTCTTCCTCCTCCATTTGAGCATAGAGTTCTCAGTACACCCTCTGAATACAACTGCTCTGATGCAGTTCTCCACAGCCTGTTTCCTATAGTCAAGCTTTCGTCTCCTTCTACAATTTTTACCTCCTGCACATCCACCCATTACGAAACTGACGATTCCTTGATACTTCAGGACCTGTCTTATCAAGCAGTTCCTTATTTTAGTCGAGTTGTTCCTTAAGTTTGGTTGGTTGGTTTTGGGGTTTGATGGGGGCTAAACATCGAGGTCATCAGTCCCCTGTTCCAAAAAGACATACTTGTAAAAGGCGTAACCTCTGCACCCAGAGGGAGGGAACACCAAGAGGAACAGAGCTAAAATGAAGACCGCAGTAACACAAAATAGAGGACACAAAAGGAGCAGAGCAAATAGTTGACTAGAGTAAAACAGACTACAGTGGTTGATGGATCGGGTAAAAGGTCAACCACTCAACGACAAACGAAGAACTTCCAGCTGGAAAGCGTTGATAGAGGTACCAAAACAACTTGTTACCATAAAAGACACTATTTTGGTATCCACGTCAGAATTAAAAGTCGCTGGAGTGGGTGTAACCTGAGAAATCATGCAAGAGCGCCCACACTAGAGCGAGTGATAAAACCCAGCTGCACGGATAAAACGTAAAACTGAGTCAGCTATAGAGGCATCGTCACCGAGAATTAAAGGAAGTGCAACTGGTAAATTAAAGGACTGCCGCAAGGGGGCTAAAAGGGGCAGTCCATCAGAAGATGGACCACTGTCAGCCCTGAATCACAGCGACACTTGGGTGGGTTGTCATGACGAAAGAGAACGCTGTGGGTCAACCGCGTATGTCCAACTCGGAGATGGCAGAGAACAACTGAGTCCCTACGCGTGCCCCTCAAGGATGAGTTCCATACGGCCGTGGACGACTTGACCATACGGAGCTTATTTGGCGTGTTCAAGACAGACCATTCAGAGCTCCAGACATCGCGGACCTTGCGATGTAGGGCTGACCGGAGGTCTCTTTCCACGAGACCAAGCTCCAGGGGTGGCGAAGTGGTGGCCTGCTTGGCCAACCGATCGACACGTTCGTTTCCTGGAACGCCTATGTGGCCTGGGGTCCACACAAACGTCGCTGTACGACCACACTCGGCGAGAGCAAAAACAGCATCCTGAATACCGCGCACCAAAGGGTTCCGAGAAAAACACTGGTCGAGTGCTTGCAATCCACTCAAGGAGTCACTGCATATGACAAATGACTCCCCAGAGCAGGAGGAAAGGTGAGCGGGTGCACGATAAAGAGCAAGCAACTCTGCAGTGAAAACACTGCTCCCACAGTGCAGGGAATGCTGCTCAACGTAGTCGCCGTGGATGAAAGCAAACCCAGTGCGTCCATCGACCACAGAACCATCAGTGTAGACTACATCTGCACCCTTAAGTTTCTTTTCACATCATCTCATTTAACGGTCTCAAAGGAGAAACATAGGAAGCAAACCCACTTTCGCAGCTCACCACACAGCCACACAGTAAACAGTATAGATAACAATCTCGTAATTCTTCATACAGTGAAGAAGGGATGCTTTATGCACGTATATGATGAAACAGAAATTTATTCTCATCTCCAAAATTGCAGGAAAAAGACGCTCAACGAGAAGAGCCCACATATGAATGCCAATATCGTGGATTATGGCGCACGTTACTGATAGTTACCTTCAAAGACAGTCTGCAGTTTTGTAGCTGCATTGAGGTGCTACTGAAGATGTCTTTGCCCCTGCATGACGGAGCCCCTCCATATTTCACCAGACATGTAACGGAACATCTCAACCACATCTGCCCTGGACTGCTCGCGGTAGTACAATTAACTGGCCAGCAAGATCGCCAGACCTTACGCCATTAGCTTTTTGTTTATGAGTCTGGACGAAGTCCGAGATGTAGAAACGAAAGGTGACCACACGAGATGAACTGCTTGGTCGCATCGTGCCCTCATTAGGGAACGAGCAGAAGCACTCAGAGAAGCGACACAACGTGTTCTCCCAAGAGAGCAAAACTGCTTTGAAGTTGACGGTGGGATATTCGAAAATTTATTATGAACTGTACAACAGCTGTAAAGTAACGCGTAGGATAATTCTCAGTGGTGATCGTGTTAAACATACGTATTTTTCGAGTGATACTTAATGAAATGCATATTATAATGTTAACTAACTATTGTACGTGTGTAAACCTGACAATGTATTGAATAATAAGTAAAGTAAATAACAATATGCATTAAATATGTTCTAGATTGGAAACCGTCCGGAATAGGACATATGTCCAAATAAAGTTTTCGCTTCAAATGATCGTTCTTGTCATATCATTAATACTGACCATTGCTACTGGGACATCCTGTATATCTTGCAACAACCATTTTTCCTACAGTATCACTGGGAACATCAATATTAAATCTACCCCACTTTTACGACTTCTTAAATCATTTGACTTCCTCCACAACAGGACAAGGTAAGCTATATTTGCCTTTTTTCTTTACTTATACTGTACACCAGGTTTAACTTTTCACGCGGTTAAATGCTTCATCAATGGAAACCCACCTAATTTTTCTTGACGGGTCGTAGCAAGGTGGATTAGTGGCGGACAATATACGACACTCATATTTTTCTAGCACAGCGCATTAAAAAACATGTAAGTCGACATGCAATGTGGATGATGATGCAAAAAGAAAGGAGTAGCACAAACGCTGCAAACACACATTTGCACTGATCAGCCAGAACATGATCACCGACCTACTATCGATATGAACCCGTCCAGGTGACAACAGAGTCATCTGGCGAGGAATGACTGCTAGTCAGACACACGCGCGGTGCATGTAGTATCAGTGAGCGTGCTCTCCGTGTATAGAACGTGGAAGACCACGACCTATCTGAGTCAGACCGACAGCAGATAGTTTGGATTTTGGTTTTGTTTTGGTTTAGGGCCCAAAAAACAACACTTTTGATAGCAAATTAATCGACTAGTTAATGAAATCGATCAATTTCCCCTCTGGGAAAATGCCCCAAACCTCCCATCCAACCCTCCATTCCCCCTCCTCTACCCCATATGGAAACTGGTGGGAAAAGGACTCAGTTTGAGCTGGAATGGAAGGACCTCATATAGGTAAGAAAATGGGGTCTCGCACCCAAGTCAAAACTATAGAACACGAAGACAGAGAGGTGTTAAAAAACGACCGTACGTCAGTACAGTCATATTAGACATATTAGAAGACAGCTAAAAACAGGCACGTGGAAAAAGGGCTAAAAAATACACCATACAGAAACGGAGATCCAAAACTAAAAATTAAATGGCCTCCGCCATATTTCTTTGGCGGATAAAAGGTAAAACGCAGTCGACAACCCGCGCGTCATTTTCTAAAACGGCCGATAACTCAGAAGGCAAACCCATGCAAACGTAAACGGTTAAAAAATGGGCATTCCATCAGGATGTGGCGGACAGTTAAAACTTGGGCGCAATGTGTACAAAGTGGTGGGGTAGCGCCACTTATAAAATGACATTGGCTAAAAAGGCAGTGCCCAATACGCAACCTTATTAAAATAACCTCTTCCCGGCGGGAGGGCCGCTGGGAGAGGCGTAGTAATCCTGAGCTTATTCCCATGAAGGGAGGATCAATGGCGATTCCAAAGGGACACCACATCCTGACAGAGGGCAACATAGAGATCATTGGAGGGAATATAGGAACTAGCGGGCTGAGGTACGAGAACTGCAGCCTTGGCAGCAGCGTCGTTTCCTGACAGATCGACTTGGCCAGGAACCCACAGAAACATCACACTGGCTCCACCAAGACTGAGCAAGTGACAGTTTTCCTGGATCCGCTGCACCAAGGGATGGGCAGTGTACAGCGCACATAGACTTTGAAGGGTGCTGAGTGAGTCTGAACAGAGGTCACAATTGAAAAGGCTGTGTCGCCGGATGTACTCCGTGGCCTGAAGGCTCGGCTGTAAATACTGAGCTGATATCGAAAGACGCGGGTACTAATGACGAAGGCACACTCGACGCCACGGGCAGTCCAAGAACCATCAGTGTATACAAAGGTACTATCGCGAAGTTCCATGCGAAGGTCGTGAAGCTGAAGGCGATAGACCAAGGCTGCGGTAGTGTCCCTAGGAAGCGAATGAAGGCCAAGGTTAACATGGGCCGCTTCACGAAGCCAAGGTGGTGAATGGTTCACACCTACCAGGAAAGGTGCAGGTAGTGCGAAGCTAAGCTGCTGTAGTGAGTGCCGAAAGTGGACTCCAGGAGGTAACAGAGAAGGGGGACATGCCGTATTCTGGCGATCAAAGGAATCATCAAAGAAGGAGGCATAGGATGGGTGGCCACGCATGACAGACAAACGGCATGCAAATCTGCTGAGGAGAAAGTCATGGCGGTAGGGCAGTGGTAGCTCAGCAGCTTCAGCATACATGCTCCCAACCGGGCTAGTGTAAAAGGCACCTGTGGCCAAACGGATGCCACGATGGTGGATAGTGTTGAGACGGCGTTACAGGTATGGAGGTGCTGACGCATAGACAAAGTACCCTTAGTCGAGTTTCTAACGTACAGAGGACTGGTACAAACGGAGTAGGGTGTTTCGACCAGCACCCCAGGAAGTACCATTGAAGACACGTAGGTCAATGAGGAACCGCTGACTGCAGGCTTCGAGGTAAGACACATGGGAGGACCAAGAGAGTTTCCTGTCGAGCATGAGCCCCAGGAATTTCGTAGTTTCAATGAACAGAAGGGCAACAGGCCCAAGATGTAGAGATGGTGGCAGAAACCATTTTTACCGCCAGAAATTCTTATAGACGGTTTTGCCAGTGGAGAAACGAAAGCCAGTATCGATGCTCCAGGAGCAGAGACGACCACGACATCGCTGAAGACGCCGCGCAGTGAGACAGTTCCGCAGTGAACTGTAATAGATGGCAAACTCGTCAACAAAAAGGGAGTTGGAGATGCCCAGTGAGAGACAGGCCATTATAGGTGTAATGGCGATGGCGAAGAGGATGACGCTTAGGACGAATCCTGAGGCACTCCGCTTCCCAGGATACAGGTGTCCGACAAGGTAGAACCCACACACACCTTGAAAACTCGGTCTTTTCAAAATTCCTGAAGGAAACAGCACAGGCGGCCACAGAAGTGCCACTTGTATAAAGTACTGAGGATACCAGTTCTCCAGCAGGTGTGGCAGGCCTTCTCCAAGTCGAAAAACACCGCCATAGTCTGGGATTTCCGTAGAAAACCGTTCTTGACATGGGTGGACAAAATAACGAGATGTTCAGCTGCAGAACACCACGCTCGTTATCCACACTGAGCATTCGTCAGTAAATTGTGAGACTCGAGCCACCATACCAGCCAGGCATGAATCATATGTTCCATCACCTTGCAGACGCAGGTGGTAAGAGAGATGGGGTGGTAGCTAGAAGGAAGGTTTTTGTCCTTACCGAGTTTAGGTATGGGTATGACTGAGAGCATGATCTATCTCCCTCATAGCAAAAGCGGCATTGTAGCACTCATGATTCGGAGAAGGGAAGGGTATCGCCCGAGCCTTCTCTGCTCGTTTCCAATGGAGGAAGGCAGGATGATAGTGGGAAGAGCTTGAAACTTCCGCAAAATGGCGGCCCAATGTGTTGGAAATAGCAATAGGTTCCACGATGACATCGTTTGCTACTGTCAGTCTGGAAATTGGGGAACGGATCTTGGTCCCAGAGAGTCATCGGAGCCGGCCGCGGTGGTCTCGCGGTTCTAGGCTCGCAGTTTGGAACCGTGCGACTGCTACGGTCGCAGGTTCGAATCCTGCCTCGGGCATGGATGTGTGTGATGTCCTTAGGTTAGTTAGGTTTAAGTAGTTCTAAGTTCTAGGGGACTAATGACCACAGCAGTTGAGTCCCATAGTGCTCAGAGCCATTTGAGCCAGAGCCATCGGAGGTTGGCCCACAGGACCGAGGAAGGGGAGGAAGTCTTAAAAGAACTAGTGAATGAAATCCAGCTAGCTCTTTTGCTATCCCGAAGAACACGACTACACTTTGCACGCATCTGTTTATAAGGAATGCAGTTTACCATCGTAGGATGACGGTTAAAAACGCGGAGAGCACGTCTCCATGCGCGAATTATGTCGCGGCATGCCTCAGTCCACCAAGGGACTGGGACACGATGTGGTAAAGAGGAAGTGCGAGGAATGGAACATTCTGCAGCAGTAACGATAACGTTTGTGAGATATTCCACCTGGTCATACAACTGGGGAAATCTTATTCTTCGAAGGTCGTCAGGGAGGAGCAAATCTGCCAATCAGCCTTAGTTAGCTGCCATTTGGGCGTGCATGCGGATGGGGTAGGAGTCAGCAAACAGACAGCACTCAGGAAATGGTCACTCGAGTAGGTATCAGAAAGAGTGGACCACTGAGAACGATGGGCAAGTTGGGCAGTGCAGGATAGGTGCAAATGGGAATAGGTGTGTGAGGAGTCAGAAAGGAAATTGGGTGCTCCACTGTTAAGGCAGAAGAGGTTAAGTTGGTTAGGAAGGTCAACGAAGAAGGCACCTCTCTGACAGGTCCTGGGAGAACCCCAAAGGGGATGCTACACATTAAAGTCACTGAGTAGCAAAAATGAAGGAGGTAGCTGCCCAATAAGCTGAAGGGAGTCTGCCCTGGTGACATTGAATGACGGAAGGACATAAATGGTACAGAGGCAAAAAGTCAGGTGGGGAAGGAAAAGGCGAACTGCAACAGCTTGAAGATGGGTCCTCAGGCTGATAGGTTGACTATTAATGTCATCCCATATGAGCAGCATGATGCGCCCATGAGATGGAATGCCGACCTCAGGGGGAAGGTCAAAACGTGTCGGTAAGAAATGTGAAAGCTCAAAGCAGTCGTGAGGGCGAAATTTCGTTTCCTGAAGGCAGAGTACAGGGGGATCCTGCGATGCTAAAAGTAGCTGTAAATCCCCTTTGTGGGACCAAAGGCCACAAACGTTTCATTGGAGGAGAGTCATGGTAAGGAAGAAATTTAGGGGTGTCACCTGAACGGCTGCCGAGTGAGAGCCAGTGAAGAGTCTCTACTACAGGGCACAGAAGCAGGAGGATCCTGCTCCATGGGGTCCACAGAAGCATCGGCTTGGTTGCGCGGTCGGTCTGTGGAGCCCAACGCTGAAAAACGGTTGGTGGTGCGCACGGGCGACACTGAAGCCAACGGGGCTAAGATATCACATGACGATACTGTCAAAGAGGATCTTCGAATTGGCGCAGGAGAAAACCTTTTGCCTTTGGTGGACTTCTTCGAGCCTTTCCGGTTAGAGGAAGACTCAGGTGTTGTTTGACTGGAGGGACCAAGGAAGTCTGCGTGGAAGTATTTCTTCTGTTCTTTCTGGCCTACCGGTTGTATAGCTTGTGGCTTCAGCCCTTGAGGCGAGAGTTTGACGGCATCTTGCACAGGTGGACGGGGGGATGGCGATACTACCTTGATACTGGGCGATTTCACAACCTCAGAGCTGAATTGAAGGTCGCATGTCTGCATAGCCATGTCCTTCATGGAGCGAGGGGAAACAAGAACAGAACTATAGGTGCCATACAGGAGAACGAGGGTTTTCGACTAGCCAGTACCTTGCAAGTGACAATCCCGAAAGTAGGTGGCATGGCCGCCATTGCAGTTGATACAGCAGGGAGAAGGAGGCAATCAATCATCCTTGTTTGCATCCCTACCACAGGTTAGACATTTGGATGGGTGTCCACAAGACATTCTAGTGTGGCTGAAACGATGACACTGCTAGCAGCGCATCGAGTTCGGAATGTACAGTCGGACTGTGATAATTTCATAGCCTGCTTTGATCTAGGACGAAAGCACCACTCTATCGAAGGTGAGAAAAAGAGTGCGGGCGGGCACTAAGGACGAATCTACCTTTTTCATTACATGATGGGCAGCCATGACACCTGATCAGAGAGGTAAGATTGGATTTCAGCCTCGGTAAGACCGTCGAATGGCCTGGTGTAAATTACACCACAGGAAGAATTTAAAGTTCTATGGGCCTTGACACGAACAGAGTAGTCATGGAGAAGCGAGGCAGCAAGCAGTTGTTGTGCTTGGGAATCAGAAGTCGTCTCCAAAAGCAAAGTGCCATTCTGTAAACGAGAGCAGGATTTCACAGGGCCAGCAATTGCATCAACACTTTCTGAATAATAAACGGATTTACCGTGGTGAAGGACTGACCATCTTCAGTACGTGAGACCACGAGGAATCGTGGTGCAGTGGGAAGGGTCTTTGAATCATTGGCATCATTATGTTTACGTTTCATGGACGTTGATTGGGAAGACGATCGACTCATTGCGAGAAAATCCCCCGTGATTGCCAGGGTCTCCGATGGTGTGCTCCTTCCAACTGGGGGCCCCCCATCACAAGGAGGCTTAGGTGATTGTTCACACCTCAAGTCCCACCTCCTGAACACCTGACAGAGGGACAAATCGACAATTTGGAATCAGGCAGTCACCACTCCCTGCGTCTGGCCTGTACCAGGGATGTGTGCAAACACTAGCTGTCGACCAGGGGCTGGGAATTACGCGTTACCCCGTCACCTGTTACGTGTCAGATGCGTGGGCCAGCCTTCAGGAGCACACAGGGAGGAAGAAGAAAAGAGGAACGTCAAACGCCAATGTGGAGGAACGAGATGAGAAGGGAAACAAAGAAGGAAAAAGGGAGCAAAAAAAAAACAAATGTGAGACTGTTCTTACGTCAGCGACAGACAATGCAGAACATTCACAATAACACCCCAGACATGTTACCCAAGGAAGGGGAAAAAGAATAGCAAGAGGATAGACATGCAGCACGGGAGGAAAAAATGCTGCAAAGGCTGGAGCCCCATGGTAGCCAAGCACGAACCCGCCAAAGAGTGGCGAGCCCCCTGGGGGGAAGGGCAATTGTGATGGCCCGGAGTTGGGCAAGTTTGACGAGTGCTATGCTGAGTAAATTCAACACTTAGTGAAACCAAGGTGAAGCCACGTCCAGAAGTCGTTGGGTTGGATGGAAACCCCTCATTACAGATGTCGGATGTCACAGGCTGGGCAGACGTAAAACAGGATAGGCGGCGAAATGTGGCGGAATTAACATCAGAGTTTAATGCTGGGCAGAGTACAAGTGTGTCTGAACACACAATGCCTCGAACACTCCTATCAATGGTTCTCTTCAGCCGAAGAGCCATGTATGTGCCAGGGATGACACCAAAACATAGGCACAACTGTGACTTAAATGGGCACGTGACCATCAGCACTGGATGCTGGCCTCAGTGGCAGAGCATGAACCCCAATACCTTCTTCGTCACGCCGACGCGAAGACACGAGTCCGTCGTCTCCCTGGGGAAGAAATACTTCACACCTGTACTGCGGGACGGAGACAAGCTGGCAGCGGCTCCATTATGCTCTGGGAAGCATTCACTTGGGCATGTTCAATGGAGTTTGTGGAAGGCACCATGACGGCAAAGGAGTATTGTACACTGGTTGTAGACCACGTGCACTCCTTCATAATGACTATGTTTTCAAATGTCAGTGGCATTTTTCAACAAGACAATGCTCAATTTTACAAGGTCAGGAGTATGGTGGAGTGGTTTTAGGAAGACTGTGGCGAGTTCTAATTGATGTGCAGGCTCTCCAGTTAGCCAGATCTCAACCCTATCGAAGACATCGGGGATGTGATTGAACGTGACGTGAGAGACCATCGCCCCCCTCCCCTAAATTTACGGGAGTTAGGTGACTTTTGTGCCAAGATGTGGTGACAGCTCTCTCTAGCGACCTACCAAGGCCTCACTGCTTCCATGCCACTACGTGTCGCTGGTTTTATCGTGCCAAAGATGGACATACTGGCTATTGGGTAGGTGGTCATAATGTTATGGCAGATCAATGTATACATGGGAAATACGGAGAAAGCATAAAATGAAAAATTCAATGTCATTGCAGATGAATGTACGTATACCACATGTAAATGCTACAAGAACGAAAGCAATTTCAAAAGAGAAAGTATTCCCAAATATATAATATTTTGCTGTGAAAACGCGTTTAATAAAATGAATTAACTTCAGTTTAACCTCTTCAAGTTACAAAAAGTTTGATTTAAAGTATCTGGTATTTAAGTTGCGTAGGATAAGTACCAACAATGAGAAATTGTAAATGTAACTTCAGCAAAAAAATTGTGTGTTTACTACAGGAGTTCTTCTGAAACAAATTTACGAGGGGAGAGCTTCCTAACAGTCATAATGGCCGGTTAAGAAACTTAGATGTGGGAATTGGCGTGTCTTCATCCAACGTTGGCGGCTCGTGAACTGTAATACTGTAATCATTATTCAGAAATGCGCCTGTGATTGCCCTCTTGAAACTGGCCGGTTGTATACGGATGTGGCAGAAAGTGCTTTGTTAACAGTCTCCATGCTGAAAGAAGTATTACTGCATCCAGGGAAATAAACGTGTTTAGCGACGTTGCTGCGCACCTCAAATCATTTCTTACTGTTGCTTGAACATTGCAGTTTTCTCATTTGGTTCTTAGATATTTCCTTATGCCATGAAGCAGTCCAGTAGAGTTATATTTCACAGTCCGCACTATAACTCGAAAACAGTTCACTTGACAAACACGTTACTCCGCTGTACAAACATCCTAGATTTAAATTATAATTTTGTGAAATATTAGTGGATGACAAGAGAAGTATTTGCACTTTTAACTTCACAGACCAGCGCTGCGCACAGAAAGCAGTCAATTCCATTAATCTGTTCCTTCACTTCTTCTGTTTTATAGCTTTCATAGTATTATGTTGTGAGACAATAGTTTATAACGATACTCACTTTGATTTTATTTGTCCCTTACGATTACAGTCCGCGGTACACACCGAAAACAGTCCACTCAGAGAACACATTACTCCAATGTCCACACGTCGTTATTTTCAAATTACTTTTTGGGACGAAAGTCCATGACAGGAACGGCTTTAATGTACACTCCTGGAAATTGAAATAAGAACACCGTGAATTCATTGTCCCAGGAAGGGGAAACTTTATTGACACATTCCTGGGGTCAGATACATCACATGATCACACTGACAGAACCACAGGCACATAGACACAGGCAACAGAGCATGCACAATGTCGGCACTAGTACAGTGTATATCCACCTTTCGCAGCAATGCAGGCTGCTATTCTCCCATGGAGACGATCGTAGAGATGCTGGATGTAGTCCTGTGGAACGGCTTGCCATGCCATTTCCACCTGGCGCCTCAGTTGGACCAGCGTTCGTGCTGGACGTGCAGACCGCGTGAGACGACGCTTCATCCAGTCCCAAACATGCTCAATGGGGGACAGATCCGGAGATTTTGCTGGCCAGGGTAGTTGACTTACACCTTCTAGAGCACGTTGGGTGGCACGGGATACATGCGGACGTGCATTGTCCTGTTGGAACAGCAAGTTCCCTTGCCGGTCTAGGAATGGTAGAACGATGGGTTCGATGACGGTTTGGATGTACCGTGCACTATTCAGTGTCCCCTCGACGATCACCAGTGGTGTACGGCCAGTGTAGGAGATCGCTCCCCACACCATGATGCCGGGTGTTGGCCCTGTGTGCCTCGGTCGTATGCAGTCCTGATTGTGGCGCTCACCTGCACGGCGCCAAACACGCATACGACCATCATTGGCACCAAGGCAGAAGCGACTCTCATCGCTGAAGACGACACGTCTCCATTCGTCCCTCCATTCACGCCTGTCGCGACAACACTGGAGGCGGGCTGCACGATGTTGGGGCGTGAGCGGAAGACGGCCTAACGGTGTGCGGGACCGTAGCCCAGCTTCATGGAGACGGTTGCGAATGGTCCTCGCCGATACCCCGGGAGCAACAGTGTCCCTAATTTGCTGGGAAGTGGCGGTGCGGTCCCCTACGGCACTGCGTAGGATCCTACGGTCTTGGCGTGCATCCGTGCGTCGCTGCGGTCCGGTCCCAGGTCGACGGGCACGTGCACCTTCCGCCGACCACTGGCGACAACATCGATGTACTGTGGAGACCTCACGCCCCACGTGTTGAGCAATTCGGCGGTACGTCCACCCGGCCTCCCGCATGCCCACTATACGCCCTCGCTCAAAGTCCGTCAACTGCACATACGGTTCACGTCCACGCTGTCGCGGCATGCTACCAGTGTTAAAGACTGCGATGGAGCTCCGTATGCCACGGCAAACTGGCTGACACTGACGGCGGCGGTGCACAAATGCTGCGCAGCTAGCGCCATTCGACGGCCAACACCGCGGTTCCTGGTGTGTCCGCTGTGCCGTGCGTGTGATCATTGCTTGTACAGCCCTCTCGCAGTGTCCGGAGCAAGTATGGTGGGTCTGACACACCGGTGTCAATGTGTTCTTTTTTCCATTTCCAGGAGTGTATTTATATTTTACGTTCACAGTCCGCGATATGTATCGTAAACAGTCTGCGCTATACATCACTAAAGGCTAAAGCTGGTGCTATAAACACGCCATTCGCTCGCTCAGTAATAACCAATCCCTCCACTTCTCTCCGGACACCTTTGTTACCGTTTGACATAGGGACCTCACGATACATTTCAAAGCTCGTCTCTCTTTCGCAGAATATCACAAAAATTGCAGCGTTTTAAACTGTCAAGCGAAATTACAGCTTTATGCACGTACAAACGTTTTAAGCACACAGCAGCAGAAAATGTAAAATAACATCTGCATTGCAGAACAAATATAAGTTGATTCAGGTGCCCCTACCTCTGGGTTTACGCAACCTGCAACCCCTTCAAATACCACTAGCAGGATTTTCGTATTCTCTCGCTCTCTACACGCAACCTGTCATCCCTACAGGAAAAATGAAGAGGACCTTTATGCAGGAAATGTAATGTAGTTTAATTTTGTACTGGGATGTGTTCTCATTAGAGGTCACAACGCTCGAATTATGCAAGAAAAACCTACAAAACTGACCTTCAAATGCTTTTGTGTTGAATAACTCGAAAACCATGGCCTGCAGCGAAAACGTTTCCCAGTTCAGAATTCAACTACATTAAATTTCCTACAATACGGACTTGTTCATTTTTTCTATAGGACTAGTAGTTGGCAAGTAGTGAGCGAGAGAGTGTGAAAATGTTGTGGGTGGTATTTGAGGACGTTGTGGACTGCGCAAAACCCAGAAGTAAGGGCAGCGGACACATCCTGCATAGAAACAAACGCAAAAGCACTGCTGTTGCAATTTTCTTTGCTATTAAGAGAAAAAAATGTCAGACTGCAGTAACATCTTCACACAGTGTAGCAACACACGGTCGTTGTTCCACACTGCAGAATCGATCCGGGTCTGGCTGACCTTCCTCTCTCGCCACCAGCGTACTGCTCGTTACGCTGTGAGAGCAGATCAAAGCAATACGTCCGACGAAACTGGATATATTTATCTGCTTCCCACATCTGTTCTGTTAGTGGACACTGAGAAGCTACGAAAAACTGAGTATTCAACGCCTACAGAGTTCATACTTGCATGATGCTGAAATGTATGGGATCTATACCGACTGAAAAAATTACAAAAAAAAAAAAAACTAATGTAAAGTAATGGAATTTCGGAATACACTCGTCTAGGCAACATGTTTAAGTGAATAACATTGCAAGATCACAGGTTAATGTAAGCGCGAGATAGGCTGTCGCAAATGTGAAATGCTGGTACATCAGTAACCAGCGTGAGCGTCAGAATGTCGAATACAAGTGCCCATGCCTGTTGCACTTGCTCTGTCAGTACAGGGGCAATTAATGAATGTTTGTAGACTCGAACCTCCGACGGGGGAAGCCGCGCGAACCGTGGCAAGACTCCTCACACTGCGCGGCTACCCCGCGCCGCCGGCTTCTGACACTGCATACCCGTTTTGAGCTAAAACTTTCTATTTGTGGCAAATTTTAACATAAAAGACACTTTTAACTATCATGGGCAAAAGGGCATCATGGATGGCCAACTTCATACCTACAGGGTGAAAAGTATTTAAACCGACAAACTCTGGGAAGTTGTAGGGGACATCAAAACAAATATTTTTCCCCGAATGTCATTTTTTCCTGGGAGGATTATTTAAACCGGTGGAGGCCGTATTACGCTCTTCAGTTGTTAGAGGCCGTATTACGATTTTCAGTTGTTAGACGGCGTATTATGCTCTTCAGTTGTAGGCAACTGCTGTCCACCAGTGTAGTAGTGCATTGTCTCTGTTTACTAATGGAGCGATACACCTGGAGTGAGTACACTGATATGGTTGGCGCGTACTAAGCAGCGCACCACAACGGACGAGCTGCACAGCGGGTTCATCAACAACAACATCCTAATCGCCGTATCCCACATCGTACGACCTTTGCTGCTGTGTACCAACGTCTGCGTGAGACCGGGTCATTTAGCAGATTACCTGGACAGGGACGCCGTCGCGCGGTAAGAACGCTGCAATTTGAGGAAACTGTCTTGCAGCATGTGGAGCGGGATCCTTCAATCAGCACTCATGCAATTGCACATAACATGGGGACGAATCAGACGAATGTAAGAACAGTCCTTCTAGAGCAATTGTTACGTCCATTTCACTTACAGTGTGTCCACAACCTGGAACCAGTTGATTATCCACCCAGAGCACAGTTTTTGCAGTGGTACCTGGAACAGTGTGAAATGCATCCTACATTTCCATCCTCTGTGTTGCTTGCCGATGAAGCAAGGTTCGGGCTTGATGGAGTCTTCAACATGCACAATTCGCATGTTTGGAGTGAGGATAACCCACATGCCACAGTTACTAGCGCTCATCAAGTGCGGGTTTTCGTTAATGTGTGGGTCGGTGTTGTTGGGGACTGTTTAATTGCGCCGTAATATCTGCTACCTAGGCCATTAAATGGCAGGCACTATTACAATTTTCTCGCCAGAGCATTGCCAGAATTGCTGGAAGACGTCCCGCTCCCTACAAGACAACGCATGTGGTTCTAACATGACGAGGCGCCGGCACATTTCAGTCGCCGTGTGCGTCGATTTCTCTGGACCGACGGTTCCCAGAAACGTGGATTGGCAGAGGTGGTCCTATACCGTGGCCTGCTCGATCCACAATATGTCCCCTCTGGACTTTTTTATATGGAGAGAAATGCGCAACCTTGTTTCCGCAACTCCAGTTGTAGTTATCAGTCACGAATAAGAGACTCTCTTTTCATATCTTCTTATCGCAAATACCATTTTATTAGTTTTCAAGCAATTATTAACTGTAAAATTTGTATGCAGCATTGCCGTAGAAAATAGCCGTGACCATTGCGGTAGTCTATTATCTGTGCCCACCATACAAGTTGACTTTTCTAAACGAATATACTTTACGAAACAGCAAACATATTTGTCATTGTCTCCTGCTACCCTTATCCCTAGGACTACATTTATTCCAAATACTGTAACTATTTACAGCCATAAAAGTGCGAAAGATTCTCACGGTTCTCCTGTTTAAATTAATGCTCAGCTGATTGACACTGGGAAAACTCTAGTAATACCACGGATAAACTTAACACCATCTGATACAAGTATGACTTTTTAATTAACAATAAGACAGTTGCCTATTAAAATTGCATTTGCAATCACAAGTCGCAGGGTGAAACGCTCCAAGGTGCAAGACTGTATTTACAAAATCCCGTCTTTACTACCGGACAATCGTAGGTAGGCTTTCAAAGAGTAACTAAATCTACTAACATTTTTATATCTCTTAACGAAAATGAGAAACAAAAAGTACACAAAGATTACATTCTAACGTCAAATACCGATTACATGAAGATGTTACACTGAAGAGCCAAAAAAAAGTGTACACCTGCCAAATATCGTGTAGAGGCCCCGCGAACACGCAGAAGTGCCGCAACACGACGTAGCATGTACTCAACTAACGTCTGAAGTACTGCTCGAGGGAATTGATACCATGAATCCTGCAGGGCTGTCCATAAATCAATAAGAGTACAAGGGGGCGGAGATCTCTTCTTAACAGCATGTCGCAAGGCATCCCTGATATGCTCAATAATGTTCATGTCTGGGGAGTTTGGTGGCCAGTGGAAGTGTTGAAACTGAGGACAGTGTTCCTGGAGACGCTCTCTAGCTATTCTCGACGTGTGGGGTGTCCTGTTGTCCTGCTGGAATTGTAGTAATGACCAATCGACATGAATGGATGCAGGTGATCAGTCGGGATGCTTACGTAAGTGTCATCTGTCAGAATCGTATCTAGACGTATCAGGGGCCCCGTATCACTCCGACTGCACACGCCCCACACCATTACAGAGCCCCTACCAGCTTGAACAGTCCCCTGCCGACATGCAGGGTCCTTTGATTCATGAGGTCGTCTCCATACCCGTACACGTCCATCCGCTCGATACAATTTGAAATGAGACTCGTCCGACCAGGCAACATGTCTCCAGTCAACAACTGTCCAATGTCAGTGCTGACGGGCACAGGCGTGACGTAGGGCTTTGTGTCGTGCAGTCATCAAGGGTACACAAGGGGGCCTTCAGCTTCGAAAGCCCATATCGACGATGTGTCGTTGAATGGTTCGCAGGGCCGGCCGGAGTGGCCGAGCGGTTAAAGGCGCTACAGTCTGGAACCGCACGACCGCTACGGTCGCAGGTTCGAATCCTGCCTCGGGCATGGATGTGTGTGATGTCCTTAGGTTAGTTAGGTTTAAGTAGTTCTAAGTTCTAGGGGACTTATGACCACAGCAGTTGAGTCCCATAGTGCTCAGAGCCATTTTTTTGAATGGTTCGCACGCTGACACTTGATGATGGCCCAGCATTGAAATCTGCAGTATTCTGCGGAAGAATTGCACTTCTGCCACGTTGAACGATTCTTTTCAGTCATTGTCGGTCCCGTTCTGGCAGGCTCTTTCTCCGACCACACCGATGTCGGAGATTTGGTGTTTTACATGATTCCTGGTGTTCACGATACACTCGTGAAATGGTCGTACGAGAAATTCCCCACTTCATCGATACTTCGGAGATGCGTGTCCCATCGCTTGTGCGCTGACTATAACACCACGTTCAAACTCACTTAAGTCTTGATAACCCGCCGGTGCAGCAGCAGTAACCGATCTAACAACTGCGCCAAACACTCGTTGTCTTATATATGCGTTGCCGATTACAGCGCAGTATTCTGTCTGTTTACATATCTCTGTATTTGAATACGCATGCCTACACCAGTTTCTTTGGCGCTTCAGTGTATTATTAACTTAAATATATCGTTAGTTGATTCCTCGCCCGCATCTCGTGGTCGTGCGGTAGCGTTCTCGCTTCCCACGCCCGGGTTCCCGGGTTCGATTCCCGGCGCGGTCAGGGATTTTCTCTGCCTCGTGATGGCTGGGTGTTGTGTGCTGTCCTTAGGTTAGTTAGGTTTAAGTAGTTCTAAGTTCTAGGGGACTGATGACCATAGATGTTAAGTGCCATAGTGCTCAGAGCCATTTTTTTTTTTTTTTTGATTCCTTTGCTCAACACTGCTTTGGTTTATTATGTGGATTGGTGTCATTTCCGGGAATAGGTTTTATACTCGAAGTTAGAAAACATTCTCGAAACGTACTTTTTTCTCATTGTGGCACCATGGAAGTTGTATCAGTTAAACATTTACTTTTCCGCGGTCAGTTAGAAGTGAATACTGTGTCTGACTTGAAAACACAAAAGTACAAGAGGCCATTAAACTGTAGCTCTTCAACTAAAAGGACCTTCAACTAAAAGGAGCAGAACAACTGTTTTAGCAAAGATACTAAGTGAAGTACTCCAGCGACCAGTTCCCTTAGTGTCACATAGCGATGAGAACCAGAATGGCCTATCTACTAATTAACTCGCAGTCTGGGTTTATTAAGATTTTAGTAGGCGGGGACAGAGGGAAAAGAGTGGAGCGATCTCTTTGCCTTCAGTGACGTGGCGTCTAATTCTTTACTCAAATATTTTGTTTGCATTCCCCGCCAGACTTTACCAGACTTTACTGTAAACAGCTGCCTTGCGTATTAATTCTGAAAAGCTCTTAGAGAGTCCTTTCTTCCCAACTACAGGTGCGTTCAAGACTGTCTCCCTGGCGCCTGCCATCGTTCGTCGGCGAAAGAAGGGGAGATAGAGAAACGCGATAAACGCAGAAGATGAAGCGTCTGTGGATAAGCGAAAAGGGAGGAAGCGACTGCTGCGTGAGTAAATGGAATCCGTGTCGCGGCGTATAGGGGCGCTTAATAACTTGGGGAACAGTTGCCTGCCATCTCTCTCTCTCTCCCTCTCCCACCCGCTCACACAACCACGCTGCAGAGTGAGTTAGTTACCGCCGCTGCGAGAGAGTTTGCGAGTATCCGCTCGGGCTTCTACAATCCATCTTCCTGGCGCTAGCAGAACCGACTGTAGTTCGATACACGCGAAAGCTGCGTTTATGCGCTGCTCTGAGTTAACTTACGTGCAAAACCAACTCAACTCACCTGCGGCGGAACGATTCAGCTAGGTAAACTGCTGTGCAGAAGCCCCTGAACTGCCCCGCGCGAACTAAATCAAATGCGTTCTGGTGTTCCGTAAGATTTTACCGTCTTATTAACCGTTCATATTGTTGACGGTTCCCAGTAAACTGCATCATCAAAGTAGACAATATTTAATTAATTGACAATCCTGGCTTCGCATATCCATCTCCTGTCCCTAGATTATAGTTTTCTTCTATTTTACAAACCTGTGCCTGGAACTATACTCTGCAAAGCACTAAACTGCATTGCAGAGGGTATGTCGCAGTGCACCAGTTATTAAAGCTCTTTTCCGTTTCATTCATGTAATGCACTAGGTCATAAAAATTTTAAGAAATATGAATTCACGAACCTCCTAAGATCTTAGATCTTATGGGCCTTAAAAAGAAAAAGAAAAATTCGGAGTAGGAATTAAAATTAATGCAGAAGAAATAAAAACTTTGATGTTCGGCGATGTCATTGTAATTCTGTCAGAGACAGCAAAGGACGTGGAAGGGCAGCTGAACGGAATGGACAGTGTCTTTAAAGGAGGATATAAGATGAACATCAACAAAATCAAAACGAGGATAATGGAATGTAATAGAATTAAATCGGGTGATGCTGCGGGAATGAGATTAGGAAATGAGTCGCTTAAAGTAGTAAATGAGTTTTGCTATTTGGGGAGCAAAATAACTGATGATGGTCGAAGTAGACAGGATATAAAATGTAGACTGGCAATGGCAAGGAAAGAGTTCCCGAAGAAGAGAAATTTGTTTACATCGAGTATAGATTTAAGTGTCAGGAAGTCCTTTCTGAAAGTGTTTGTATGGAGTGTAGCCATATATGGAAGTGAAACGTCGACGATAAATAGTTTAGACGAGAATAGAAGCTTTCGAAATGTGATGCTACAGAAGAATGCTGAAGATTAGATGTGTAGCTCACATAACTAACGAGGAGGTATTGAATAGAATTGCAGAGAAGAGAAATTTGTGGCACAACTTGACTAGAAGAAGGGATCGATTGGTAGGGCATATTCTGAGACATCGAGGGATCACCAATTTAGTATTGGAGGGCAGCGTGGAGGGTAAAAATAGTAGAGGGAAACCAAGAGATGAAGACACTGAACAGATTCAGAAAGATGTAGGTTGCAGTAGGTACTGGGAGATGAAGAAGCTTGTACAGGATAGAGTAGCATGGAGAGCTGCATCAAACCAGTCTCTGGACTGAAGAGCACAACAGCAACAACATGGGCCTTATAATCCTGAGGTGAAGCGCCTTGAGTCGCGTGGTTTGAGGCGTACTGTCACGGACTGTGCGGCCCCTCCCGTCTGAGGTTCGAGTCCTCCCTCGGGCAAGGGTGTGTGTGTTTGTCTTAGCATAAGTTAGTTTAAGTTACTTTAAGTAGTGTGTAAGTCTAGGGACCGAGCACCTTGCATCGCGCCTATGTAAGTAAGAGATGGAAGCAGGCAGACAGCTTCATACAGTGAGTTTGGTTCGGATCCAGTAGCTAGCTGCAAGTAGTTTCGACTTTGGCCAATAGATGTCAGGATCTTAGAGGGAACGAAGTTATCTAGTAGTTAAAATAGTATAATTAGGAAACAAAACTGTGTTTGTTGCCATTATTAATTATTGCTAATTTGGACAATTATCAGTGTCAATAATGGTGTGAATGCGAGTATTAAATAACTGAATCTTGTTGTATCTACTAACCGAGTATACGTTATTGCGAGATCTGTGTACAGAGAGAGTGTATCATACTCAGGAGAAAATGTAAATTACAACTAGCCAGTTTAAGGTACTGGGGAAACAAGATACATTTTAGGATAATTTTGTTATTTAAAAAGGGTCTAGTTTTGATATTGGTGGATTTTATAAATTTGTTGTTATGATAAATTGTTCATAAATGCTGTTAAGCTTTGATTGATCGAAAGTAAAAGACGCTGGGTTGTGCGGTTTAATAGCAATATTGGATTGGTTACAATGTGTATCAGCCAGTCAGAGGACAATACGTTATCGCGTATTTTGTGGGCTAAGAGAATTGCTCTGTGAAGCCGAAGTGCAGTTCGGAGCTCAGACTTGATGATGTTAGGATGCGGATTTAAGGAACTCTGAACAGAAGTGAAAATTTTGTGGAATAATGCTAAAGCTTTATCGAGCAGTGCCGTAAAGTGAACAGAACGTGTGAGAAAGACGAACACGTAACATTCCGATTTTAGTACGTTAACTGCGGCTATTGAATAACCAAAATTCGCGTGGCCTGTAACAAGCCGTGACCGCCAAGTGAACATTCGAAGTGGTCAAATTGTGTAATATTTGAGCGAGCATTCTGTCAGAAACAATCACTTTGTTATTCCTGTTGGTATCGGGTTAGGTTAACTGCCATAAGCTACCTATAACAGATAAATGTGATTGTGTATCAATGTCGAAACTACAACTTTGGACTTGTACGGACTTGGCAGTGTTTTGTGTCAAACAAGTGACAATGTATTGAAGGTTTCACTCGCCAACTATCTTTCAATTAATCGCTCAGCTAACCTGATACTGAAAAACATTTTGATGCGTTCTGTAGAGATGTGTAGTGCGGCTGTTCTCTCTTACAGTTTTCTCCAGCCGACGAAAATTACGCATGCGTGTGGACTTGACTGCAACAGAAGAAATCCGCGAAAGTTGAGTGGAACTGTTTTCTGTTGGTCGAAACACAAATAATCGCGCCGTCGTAATCCCTATGTTATTCTCGTTATGTTTTCGTCTGAAAAACATTTGGTACGTCGGACTTCTTCTTCTTGTAGCTATCTCTTCTCTCTTGGTTTTTTATCTGTCTGCACGGATTGCAGAAGCTGATGCTGTGTTCGATTTAGATTAATTACATTTAATCTAAACCTGGATTCATGTTGGTTAATATCACTAATATTTCCTGTCGTAACCTTGTTTTTGAATGTATTTTACAGGAGTGGAATCGAAGGAGAAATCGACATTGGTGTTGTTAACACGGTGGCACAATTGATCGTATTGCTGCAGCCTTAAATGCATATTGTATGATCAGTAAAAGAACCTGCGTGTTTCCAGAATTTGTTTTTCGAAGTCGAACCATTTGAGGAAAAACAGCTCTTTTACGCAAATACCAGCGTTGAAACACGTAAATTTCTTTCCACCCTCATGCATCACTGTAATAATAACGGAGCAACGATTACAGATTATGCTGATTAGCTGGCTGTGGTGGCCGAGCGGTTCTGGGCGCTTCAGTCCGGAACCGTGCGACTGCAACGGTCGCAGGTTCGAATCCCGCCTCGGGCACGGATGTGTGTGATGTCCTTGGGTTAGTTAGGTTTAAGTAGTTCTAAGTTCTAGGGGACTGATGACCTCAGATGTTAAGTCCCATAGTGCTCAGAGCCATTTTTTGTATTGCAGTAAAAATCATTCAAATGGCTCTGAGCACTATGGGTCTTAACATCGGAGGTCATCAGTCCCTTAGAACTTAGATGTACATAAACGTAACTAACCTAAGGACATGACACACATCCATGCCTGAGGCAGCATTCGAACCTCCGACCGTAGCAGTCGCGCGGGTCCGGACTGAAGCGCCTAGAACCGCTCGGCCACGGCGCCCGGCATATTGCAGTAAATATTTTGTGTTTTAAGCTTTGTTGTTGTACTTTCTGATAATAGGTTTTCTATTTCTGCAATAAGTAACTCATAAAAATCAGAGCCCTTCAGGAGCACAACGTTTTAGCCACACGGATTTAACGCTGTTCGTTCAGGAAAAAATGGTGCCATTTTTTTCAAAGATAAATAATTAATTGTGTAATAACTGTTACAGAAATATGCAAAATGGCGTTTTACCTTATGTACACTACCTGCATCAGGAATGTGCAAATATGTAATCACAAAATAGGTAAGCAAACTGGTAACGATAAAACATCCAGGACACAGAATACTTCAGTTATATCAATAGCAAAATCCCATTTCTCATTCATTGCCCGCTGGCAGACACGTCATTTGTTCGACATTATCTGAACGAAAATAGTTATTGAATGTTTCGTGAGAAACTGTCAGTGTAGACAAGAAAAAATTACACATGCAGTATATAACTAACTCTTCTGCTGGACCTACAATTGTCTACCTCTGGTTTTAAAACGAGAATAACTCTTAGCGCAATATTAACTTAAAATGTGATTGTAACTGACTTGATAAGCCACATACGAAAGAGAAACACGAGCCACAAATCCGCATAGCGCGCGCCCATAGCGTCGAGTGTTGCACATCGTAGCTTGTCCCTGCCAGTTGCCAAAACATATCAATTTTTAATTGGGAATGGAAAGAAGTATCACTCATCAGCCCCCGTTAAAAACAATTTTGATATGTTATCTATATTTCGTACGCAGCAACCCGTGTCCTAAAACCCACCAAACATAAACTGGTTATCGACTACATTCTTCACTGCAAACTTTACAAAACATCCGCGGTGGTTTACTTATTTAGGAAGTATCACAATAAGTATGGGAAATAACGAAAATAAATCCAGTTTACTGTTCAGCTGTGATGTCAGACTATAAGCTGTCGAAAAATCAATTTCTTTTAGTAAATAGTTTCCTCAAAATCGAGTGAGGGAGACTGCAGAGCAGAGAACACACGCGGATCCCAAATTAGTAGTTTTTAATTTTTTACGCGAAAAGTAAAAGTTTTACTGAGAAACTATCTACAGACACGGATGCATGTTTCTGTCATCTACATAAAACAATTTTTAGGCACATCGGGTGACTTCAGACTAATGACAACAGTGGTGCGCCACACGTCCTTTCGGTGAGCCATTCGTGGCAATAAACGGACGTGGCGCGGACCACGAAGCGACTCGTCCCCGCCAAGCCATCTCTGTGTGAATTGCTCCATTCGTTAACATGGAGATGGCGCGAAATAGCGCCACATCCGCGCCACACTTTTCTGTCCCAACTGTGCGCGCTGTAAATAGTCTAATCTTGTTTTCGTGGTACCTATGAGAGTGATTCGTAGCGAGTTGTAGTACAGGGTAGGGCAAATACAAGTGGCCCGGACATTTTCATACCATTTGCGGCAGCATCAACGAAGGAGGAAAAGACCTACAGCTACTTCCAATAGGATGAAGCAACTGCCCATACAGCCGGCCGAACCTTGGAGCACATTTACACTATCTTCAGATTGACAGCGTCGTTGGCAGAGGTCAGTATGGTCGAGGTCCTAGCCGGCCCCAGGTCACCTGATCTGTCAGTGTGAGATTACTTTGTTTGGGAAGCCCTCAAGTCAAAGGCGTACCACAAAAACCCTCATAGTCTTCAAGAAATGCAGCAGAACATTTCGGATGAGACTGCAGCCAAGTTCAGCAGTCCAGCTTCGATCCGCCTTCAGCAACTTGCTAACCAGGGAGCAATTGTGCCAAGAGATAAACGGTGGTCACTTTCAGCATCAGCTATAGGCAGATTAGTACTGTATTTCCCTTTCTTTGCTGTATTTCTTTGTACCGGGGTATTCTGTTCTCAGGACACTTTTATTTGCCCCACCCTGCATATTCCTAGATTCAACACTTCAAGCTGATTCTTGAAAAATTTTTAATGGGCTTTCATGGGTAATTTGGCTTCTGTCTTCAGGTATCTGACAGTTTACTTTCCTCAGCATCTCTGTGACATTCTCCCATAGGCCAAACAAACCTGTGAACGTTCGTTCTGTCTTAATCTGTACACAATCAATATCAGTCAACTCATACAAATACACGGGTGGAACAATTTACAGGGATATGAACCCGAATTATAACGTAAGCTCTCACTCGTAGATAGGTCAGTGGCTGACTTCGTTTCCATGGTGCAGACAAGGAAATGCCGTCGATATACAAAGGGAACTGCTTACAAAACACTCATGCAGCTCGTTCTATAATTACATTAGCTTAAGGGATCAGCAACTGAGAACTGTTTTCTGTATTTTTATTTATACCGATTCGCGTTTCGGGCTTTCGCTCATCTCCAATAGGCGTAACAGATAGTTAGATTTGCATTTAGTACATCGTCAAAAATATCGACTACAATTTGGATACTGCAAAGGACGGTTTGCAGCTCCCAAACCGCAGTCGATGTTTTTAACGATGTGCTAAATGAAAATCTAAATATCTATTACGCCAATTGAAGATGGGCAAAAGCCCGAAACGCATATTTGTATAAACAAAAACACGTAAAATGAGTCTGGTTGCTGTATTTCTTAAAGTAATACAAACCACAGCAACGGAGCTCCAGAATGTGTAAAAAGGCTAAATTAACGCCATCGTAGAACAGTGCTCTACGTTGTACGTCCTTTCACGCAATTACATTAAGCCTGTCATACTAATTTGACCCTTTTCGGGTCAATAGCTCTTAGAATATAATATTGTAATTTTACATGCTTATCCAAGTGTAGTCATCAAATACTATCACCGATCCCAAGTAATTGAAAAATGGGTTATTCATCCCCCATATTTTTAGCCTGCTTCTAGCTGATGGTATTTTGTCTGTCCTGCGTGCATGCGTTAGACCATCCGTGGCAATTGCTATCCCACATATATAGTTTCAGCCTGTCCACGTTCTATAATATTTGTCCTCGAGCTAGGACATTATACATACACGCGCACTAACTTCCTGCCCCTTTTACCCGGTCATCGGATCACTTCCGTAACACATTTTATGCCAATCACATGGAAGAAGACGATTTCTCAAATTGCGCATGCGCGTTCCTTTCTGACATTCTCACAGCCTAGCTGCCGGCGAAACCTCAGTTTACCTGAGAGCCCGCGGCCCACCGAACGTTGGCTGGGCTGAGGAAGCACGCTTCTGACGTTTGAGCTAAGTACAGCTATTGACATGGTAAACACGTACCGTTTATTTTACATTTTATGCGAGTCTTTTGCCCTTTTGGGCGTTCTGTATTAATGTTGCACCATGCCTCTTGAGGCAGTTTGTAGCTTTAATGCGTTCCGAAGAAGGCCTGGTTATCTGCGCCTAAACCTTGGTCAACATCCGGTTTCTATTTGCAATTAAGGCGGATTATTTATAATCATTAAATTATTCACGATTGCTGACGCGCTGCAATGTTAAAAGTTCTCACCATCAATATCCTCTGTTATGCCTATCGGCATGACTAACACACACTGGAGCACTGCTCTACGATAGTGTTAATTTAGCCTTTTTACCCATTGTGGAACTCCGTGGCTGTAGGTTGTATTACTTTAAGAAACACAGCAACCAGACTCTTTTTACATGTTTTTGTTTATACTAATATGCGTTTTGGGGTTTCTCTCGCCTGCAGTTGACTTTCATTTAGCACATCGTTAAAAACATCGACTGCCGTTTGGGAGTTGCAAACCGTCCTTTGCAGTATCCAAATTGCAGTCGATATTTTTGACGATGTACTAAATGCAAATCTAACTATCTATTACGCCAATTGGAGATGGGCAAAAGCCCGAAACGCGAATCGGTATAAAGGAGGAGGAGATTAGTGTTTAACGTCCCGTCGACAACGAGGTCATTAGAGACGGAGCGAAAGCTCGGGGGAGGGAAGGATGGGGAAGGAAATCGGCCGTGCCCTTTCAAAGGAACCATCCCGGCATTTGCCTGAAGCGATGTAGGGAAATCACGGAAAACCTAAATCAGGATGGCCGGAGACGGGATTGAACCGTCGTCCTACCGAATGCGAGTCCAGTGTGCTAACCTCGGTATAAATAAAAATACAGAAAACAGTTCCCAGTTGCTGATCTCTTAAGCTAATGCAATTATAGAATGAGCTGCGTGAGTGTTTTTGTAAACAGTTCCCTTTGTATACCGACGGCATTTCCTTGTCTGGCGCCAAGGAAACGAAGTCAGCCACTGACCTATCTACGACTGAGAGCTTATGTTATAATTCCGGTTCATATTCCTATAATTGTTCCACCCATGTATTTGTATGAGTTGACTGAATGCTGTTGTGGCTCATTGATATGGTAAGAATACGACACTACATTTTTTCGTTTTGTTAAATTTACCATTTGATATTTCTGAAAATTTAAAGTAAGCTGCCAATCTTTGCACTAGTTGGAAATATTATCAAACTCTGAATCTTTCTGCAACATTTTTCAGACAATAGTACTCTGTAAATAACTGTATCATCTGAAAAATTGTGGAGCTACTGTTAATATTGTCTGAAAGTTCATTAATGTGCAATATGAACAGGAAGAGTTCCAATAAACTTCGCTAGAGTAAACTTGAAGTTACCACACCCGTCCATGATTCACCATCCAAGATAACGTCTTCCGTATTCCCTGCCAAGAAATTCTCAGTTCAGTTATACAAGGGTTGTCTAGAAAGTAAGTTCCGATTGATGGCGAAATAGAAACCACTGGGAAAATCCGGTAAAGCTCTGCACAGATGTGTTGGGCAGTATCTCTAGTATGCCCGTCGATCGTGTCGCGTCCTTCTTTTCAGTTTTGAGTGACCAGTGAGCACGTAAAGATGCGTAGGGAATAGCGTCTCCCGCCAAGTATGAGGGCCTGGTTAGAGATTTCGCCTGTGTCATGCAGCCCACATAACACAACTGTCGAGCAGTTCCTTCTACATGCCAATTCTCGTCCGTACACTGCAGGGGCAATGAAGACGCTCCTGCAGCGTTTCCGATGAGAAGTGTTTGATCACCCACAATACAGTCCGTAATTGGCTCCGCCCGAGTCTCATCTCTGCTCACAAGAACAGCTGGCTATGAAGACAAAATTTTCCACAGACAACGAGCTGCAGACCAGTGCAGATAACTGGCCGAAAGCACAGGCGGCTACTTTCTATGACGAGGATATTGCAAAGTTGATACAACACTGAGACAACACTCTAAGTTGGAAAGGCGACTATGTAGAGAAGTAGGTGGAAGGTGTACCTCACTGTTGCAAATAAAACGTTTCTGGTATTCACCGTGGCTTATATTTCGCGACCGATCGGAACTTACTTTCTGGACAACCCCCGTAAATTTCGTTTGATACTCCGTAGAATAATCAGCATTGGCGGCCGAAAACTTCCGGCAGAAGAAGTCACCCTCACTCTGCCAAAGAGGGCGGAGGAGCGGACAGAGCTTCAGGGCACTTTTTGGTCCTTGGGGTGAGAAACTGCCCCTAAAGGCGGAAGAAGCAGCAATGATCAACGGCATGAGCATGCAGAAGGCAACGAAAACCACTGCATTAAAGACACATAATGTGGTCTGTAATTGAAAAAGCGTCGTGATGATATCTCCATTGGCGAAAGGTTCCGGATTTGTCACTCATTCGGATCTCCGTGAGGGCACTGCCAAGGTGGAGGTGACCATGAGAAAAAGACTGAATGGCCAACAAAAGGATAACGTTCTACGAGTCGGGGCGTGGAATGTCAGAAGCTTGAAAGTGGTAGGGAAGCTAGAAAATCTGAAAAGGGAAATGCAAAGGCTCAATCTAGATATAGCAGGGGCCAGTGAAGTGAAATGGAAAGAAGACAAGGATTTCTGGTCAGATGAGTATCGGGTAATATCAACCGCAGCAGAAAATCGTATGACGGGCATAGGATTATTTATGAATAGGAAGGTAGCGCAGAGAGTGTGTTACTGTGAACAGTTCAGTGATAGGGTTGTTCTCATCAGAATCAACAGCAAACCAACATCGACAGTAATAGTTCAGGTATGCATGCCGACGCCGTAAGCTGAAGATGAAGAGATACAGAAAGTGCATGAGGAATTTCAACGGGTAGTACAGTACGTAAAGGGAGATGAAACCCTGTCTTGGGGGACTGGGATGCAGTTGTAGGGAAAGGAGTAGAAGATAAGGTTGCAGGAGAATGTGGGCTTGGCTCAAGGAATGAGAGAGGAGAGAGACGAGTTCTGTAATAAATTTCAACTAGTAATAGCGAATGCTCTATTCAAGAATCACAAGAGAAGGAGGTATACTTAGAAAAGACGGAATGATACGGGAAGATTTCAGTTAGATTACATCGTGGTCAGACAGAGATTCGAAAATCAGATAGTGGATTATAAGGCGTACCCAGGAGCAGATATAGACTTAGATCATTTGCGATGAAAAGTAGGCTGAAGTTTAAGAGATTAGTCAGGAAGAATCGGTATGCATAGAAGTGGGTTACAGAAGTACTAAGGAATAATGAGATACGCTTGGAGTTCTTTAAGGCTATAAATACAGCAATAAAGAACAGCTCAGTGGGCAGTACAGTTAAAGACGAATGTACATCTCTAAAAAGGGCAATCTGAGAAATTGGAAAGGAAAGCATAGGTAGAAGAAGGTAACTGTGAAGAAACCATCGGTAACGGAAGAAATACTTGGTTTATCGATGAAAGAAGGAAGTACAAAAATGTTCAGGGAAATTCAGGAATACAGAAATATAAGTCGCTGAGAAATTAAATAAATAGGAAAATCAGGGAAACTAAGACGAAACGGCTGTACGAAAAATGTGAAGAAACCGAAAAGCAAATGATTGTCGGAAGGACTGATTCAGCATATAGGAAAGTCAAAAGAATCTTCTGTGGAATTAAAAGCAAAGGAGTGCAACGGGAATTCCTCTGTTAAATGTAGAGGGGAGAGGGGATAGGTGGAAAGAGTACACTGAAGGCCTTTATGAGGGGGAAGATTTGTCTGGTGTGATAGCAGAAGAAACAGAGTCGATTTAGAAGAGTTAGGGGGTTCGGTATTAGAATCAGAGTTTAAGAGAGCTTTAGAGGTCTTAAAATCAAATAAGGTAGAAGGGACAAGATAATATCCTATCACAATTTCTAAAAACGTTGGGGGAAGTGACAACAAAACGACTATTCGCGTCGGTGTGTAGAATGTATGCTTCTGGTGACATACCATCTGGCTTTCGGAAAAATATCGTTCACAACACAATTCCAAAGACTGCAAGAGCTGAGAAGTGCGAGAATTATAGCACAATCAGCTTAACAGCTCATGCACCCAAGTTGGTGACAGAATACTATACAAAAGAATGGAAGGGAAAATTGAGGATGTGTTAGATGACGATGAGTTTTACTTAAGGAAAAGTAGAGGCACAAGAGAGGCAATTCTGACGTTACGGTTGTTAATGGAAGCAAGACTAAAGACAAATGAAGACACGTTCATAGGACTCGCCGAAACTGGAAAAATGGTTCAAATGGCTCTGAGCACTATGCGACTTAACTTCTGAGGTCATCAGTCGCCTAGAACTTACAAGGGAACCTCCCCATCGCAACCCCCCCCCCCTCAGACTTAGTTATAAGTTGGCACAGTGGATAGGCCTTGAAAAACTGAACACAGATCAATCGAGAAAACAGGAAGAAGTTGTGTGGAACTATGAAAAAAATAAGCAAAATATACAAACTGAGTGGTCCGTGCGCAAGATAGGCAACATCAAGGATAAGCTAAGCCCAGGAGCGCCGTGGTCCCGTGGTTAGCATGAGCAACTGCGGAACGAGAGGTCCTTGGTTCGAGTCTTTAGTCTTGCTTCCATTAACAACCGTAACGTCAGAATTGCCTCTCTTGTGCCTCTACTTTTCCTTAAGTCAAACTGATCGTCATCTAACACATCCTCAGTTTTCCCTTCCATTCTTTTGTATAGTATTCTGTCACCAACTTGGGTGCATGAGCTGTTAAGACATTCCTTTTCAGACAATTATCAAAGTTCAGGCACTCACAGATAATCAACTTCGCTCTCCAAAATTCCAGGACATGTTCAGATTTACTTGGACATATGCAGGATTTGACGGTCTACACACGGAAAAATTTGAAAGCGTTAAAAACATATGTTTTGACAGAGCACAGGGAAAACTATGCGACTGTGAAACTGTTGCATTCATTTGTTGCAGTTTATGTGACAAACTCTTATGTTTTCATCACTTTTTGGGGAGTGATTATCATATCCACAAGAAAACCTAAATCGGGCAAGGTAGAAGAATCTTTTTACCCATTCGCCAAGTGTACGAGTTAGGCGGGTCGACAACATATTCCTGTCATGTGACGCACATGCCGTCAGCAGTGTCGTATAGGATGTATCAGACGTGTTTTCCTGTGGAGGAATCGGTTGACCTATGACCTTGCGATCAAATGTTTTCGGTTCCCATCGGAGAGGCACGTCCTCTCGTCTACTAATCGTACGGTTTTGCGCTGCGGTCGCAAAACACACACACTAAACTTATTACACTGAACAGAGACGTCAATGAACGAACGGACAGATCATAACTTTGCGAAAATAAAGAAAGCAAACTTTTCGCTGGATGGAAGACTTGAACCGAAAACCTCTCGTTCCGCAGCTGCTCACGCTAACCACAGGACCACGGCGCGCCTGAGGTCTATATTGCTCATTAACTACTCAGTTTGTATATTTTGCTTATTTTTTTCATAGTTCCACACAACTTCTTCCTGTGTTCTCGATTGATCTGTGTTCAGTTTTTCAAGATCTATCCACTATGCCAACTTATAACTAAATCTGAGGGGGGTGCGATGGGGAGATTCCCTTGTTAGAACTACTTAAACGTAACTAACCTAAGGACATCACACACATCCATGCCCGAGGCAGGATTCGAACCTGCGACCATAGCGGTCGCTCGGCTCCAGACTGTAGCGCCTAGAACCGCACGCTGGAAAAAGCGTTGGACAATGTAAAATGGTGCAAGATTTTCGAAATTCTGAGAAAAACAGGAGTAGGTTCAAATGGTTCAAATGGCTCTGAGCACTATGGGACTCAACTGCTGTGGTCATAAGTCCCCTAGAACTTAGAACTAATTAAACCTAACTAACCTAAGGACATCACACACATCCATGCCCGAGGCAGGATTCGAACCTGCGACCGTAGCGGTCGCGCGGTTCCAGACTGTAGCGCCCAGAACCGCTCGGCCACTGCGGCCGGCCAGGAGTAATCTATTGGGAGAGACAGATAATATACAATATGTACAAGGCTCAAGAGGGAATAATAAGAATGAACTACCAAGAACGAAGTGCTCGGATTAAAAAGGGTGTAAGACAGGGATGTAATCTTTCGCCTCTACCGCTCAGTCTGTTCATCGAAGAAGCAATGGTGGAAATAAAAGAAAGGTTCAAGAGTGGAATTAAAATTCTAGGTGAAAGGATATCAATGATGCGTTTCGCTGACGACATTGCTATCCTGAGGAAAAGTGGAGAAGAATTACGAGATGTGCTGAATGGAATAGTCTAATGAGTACAGAATATGGACTGAGAGTAAATAGAAGGAAGACGAAAGTAATGAGATGTAGCAGAAATCAGAACAGCGCGAAACTCATCAGGATTGATGGTCAGAGAGTAGATGAAGTTAAGGAACTCTGTTGCCAAGGAAAGTTTCAGTTGGGTTTCACATGATCGATGTTAGCGTGGAGGTGTCCATTCTGTTCGAGACGCCTCATTATCTTTGAGCTCTAAATGTGTTCAAAGATTCTGGATCTGGACGTTCGGATCACTTCCGGTACCCTCTATGTAGACGGGTGTGAGCTGTGCTTTCTAACAATTGGACATAAGCCCCTTCAAAGTGCTGCATAATTTTTTGAATAGATGTATAACGTTAGGAAAGTTATTGTGAAATGTTAAATGGATTGTAATAAAAGCTGTTAGCACGTTACGTAGCAAGTACTGAACAAAGGAATGTAACCATGTCATAGACAGGCGGAACCTATAGAAGAATATAGTGTGCAACGTTTGCTGCGTTGATTTGAGGAAAGAGTACGTAGTCAAAAAACTAAAGTATGTCTTCCAGAACAAACAGTAAAAAGGTGAGGTGCGAATACGGCTGAGGGAACGACAACTGATACAGTTAACTACACTGCTCAATACAATTAAAGGATCACTTTTTCGACATCCCGTAAATCCCACCCACTGCGACGTGGTGGACTCTTGTGTCCTACAAGCTTCCTCTGTAATGGACACCTTGCGACGTCACCCTCGGACTCGCTGACGCTTCAGACAGCAAGGTGTCGACGCATGCGAAGAAACGGCCGCACCCCAGAAGTTCATGTGATGTGTAAGATGGGTTAACGATGTCACATTGGCAGCAAAGTTCACCATAGCTCTACCCAACGCCACTGCGGACGTGTCACACAATGGGAAGGTGGTGACAGCCTCTCTTACCCACATTTCACATCTGCTTTGGACGCCTCTGCGATGGAGTTAGAACAGCGACGCCCAGCGCAGAAATCGCGCGGTTTTCTTATGAGTGTCCGCGGGGAGCAAACCAGACAATCTGCCGCTCAGACTCGGCACGAGAAGGCGTCAGGGGCTTTGATCCCTACTCATTTCGCGGCCGAGCGACGAGCGACAGGGAAACATTATTGACAACCTTTGACCCTGCTGTCACCCTGGGACGTTTCACCCTTCTCTAAAGACACTGTGGATCTGCATCCCTATTGTACGTGGTGTGACCCTTTTAGAGGGCAAGGCGACTGTTATTTTTCCTCTTGTGTATAGTTTAGAACCATTTGAACGTGATACGTAATAGAATACTTACAATTTTCGTCCCTCCTTTCTTTCTCCCATCTACTAAGATGTGCGTGAATAACACGGCAAAGGTTCCGTCTAAACCCCCTTCCCCCCTCTTCTTTCGGCAGCACTCTGGGTACCACCCACGCACCTTAGTTCAACACGTTAGAAATGTACTCGTCTAAAACTTCGACACACGTTGACTCTCGTGGCCGCTCTAGCGCCTGATGGATAGGCAACTCCTTCGGCAACTCTCAGGTGGTGTTGGCCAGCTTTCAGGCGCTAGAGTAGCAGCAAGGCAGAATGTGTGTCGAAGTTTCCGAGGGGCACATTTGTAACGTTCTCAGCTAAGATGTATGGCTGGCACCCAGGAAGTTGCTGAGCTGGGGGTCTTAGACGGGCGCTTTGCGTTTTTATTCACGCACATTTTAACGTTGCACCCATCCCCCTTCTCCCTCCCCCCCACCCCCACCGATATCACGCCTCACGCCATAGGAGGGCGAGAAAAAGGAGGGATGAAAATGGATAACTACCTTCTTCTGCCTCGATCACGTACACATTTCTCTGAATAGCTTCCAACCTACACACCAGAGCAAAAACTGTGGTTGCGCTGCCCTACAGAGAGGTTCAGATCACTTTTAACGGGGATGCAGCACTACAATGACGTTAGAGGAGTGTTAAAGCGTCCGAGGGTATCAGCAGTGTCAAAGGTTATCAAGAATGTCTTCCTGTAGCTCATCGCACTGCGAACTGTTGTTTTCGACGGTGATACGTGTGGGAACACTGCCCTAGGGAAAGGAGTACTCTCATTGACGCCCTTTATGCCATTCCCTGAGCCGTTTCATGCCGATTCTGAGCGTCGTCGCATCGGGAATGCTTTCCTCGGTGACTCGTAAGGAAACCGCTTGAATTCAACGCCGGACGTCGCGGCTCCTATCTCCATCGCAGAGGCATCGAAAGCAGGGGCGACATGTGCGTCACAGCGGCTGTGACGTCCTTCCCATCGTGTTACACGTCCACAGTGGCGCTGAGCAGAATTGTGGTGAAATTTGGTGGCAACGTGACATCGTTAACCCACCTTACACGGCACATGAACTTCTGATCTGCGGGCGCACAAATCTATCATAAGTGTGACTTGTTCTGACTGGCCGTGAATCGCAGCCTACGCTGTATTTGGAACTGATAACTTATCTACAAGCGTTCGGGGATGATTTGTTTACAGTATTATGCAGTCTGTATGGTTTGTGAGTGGTAGTGTATTTCGAGTGGCTGAATCTATGTGTGGGTCCATGAACACCTATTATTCAACGACTCTGGTATAAATTCGTTGTGGTAATTACGTTTAGTGTGAGATAATGATGTCCTTTCAATTTTCTGATTCTGCTTTTTGCATTTTTGATTAAAAGCATACGGCATGTATAGTAGTACAGCCTCATTGCTTTTGAGCTGCACAGAAAACGTGATTTCATTGTTTTGGCTCAAAAATCTACACAAGGATTCAATCACTGCTCGCTAACACGTTTAAGTTCATTGAGTGCAACATAACGAGATTAGGTCACCACTTGATTACCAGACCGTTACCGTTGTGTTATCTTAGGTCATTCCTGATTACTCTATGAGGTTGTTGGGGCCTGCTATGCTGGCTTAGAGACGGATTATTTCCCAATGGTGGCAGGTGTTAAGGCAACTGTTGGAAATAAACGACTTTTCTGAATCCAAATCAATGGCCACAAACAACAGTCAAACTGTCGATTTCAGTCCGTAATGAAGCATATCTGATTAAAACAGAAATTAACGATTAAGAAAAATTGTCATCGTCAGAAGATTTAAAAAATGTTAGCTTGGCACCGTGCAAGATTTATAATTATGCAAGTGTAAACCAGATTACATTGCCTGGGAAATCGTAAAGTGAGCGGTGTTGCTATTCACAGAAAACTGTGGTGTGGTTGGCCCACGAAAAAACGTTTGTGACGTAAACCTGTCACTTGCCGCTAATGTACACATATCTGACAAATATTTATGTACGTTTAAGTAAAGAAACGTACAAGTTGTTGCACAGATAAAATGTAATACGTCAAAATAGGTGCACGAAATTAATTTTTTTAATTGTTAAAATGGAAGTGAGTGGGCGACTATGATACTGAAAATCTGTAGCAAGTACATCATACCCCGTAAGCAAACTAACGGTGTGTGCTGAAGCGTACTTCAGGTACCTTTGACTAATCCTCCTTACCATGTTCCACTCGCGAATGGCGCGTGGGAAAAATGATCGTCGGTAAGGCTCTGCATTACTTCGCAGTTCGTTGACATGCTTCGGCAGTTAACTGCTACGACTGTAAAACCCTAGTCTTTGTGGGGCGGCATTCCTTTCGTTCTTACACTAATAATTCTGGATCTCCTACTGCTCTCGTTTTCTGGACTGGATGGAGAACGCCTAATGTCAACAACCCTTGTGTGCACTCCACACACACTCAGTTACCTAGGCAGCAGTCTCTCATGTGCGGTACACACCTGACCCACTTGTGGAAATTCCACAGTTCTCAACCCTTTGGCACAAGTCCAGGAAGTCGCAGCCCAGCTTGTCACAGAACCTTGGAAGTATCTGCTTCAGTCGTTCCATTCGACTCAAAACCAGGCGGCCACGAACCGTCCTGGGGACAAAGCTGTAAATTGTGAGCTTCATTCAAACTCCATGTGGAAGGCTGGAAGGCCGCTCTTCTGACATTCTCTGACGGTCTCTGGAATAATACGTGTGTGGTCTCGGAGTCCAGACAACAGATGTCGTTTGTTCCAACGTGCGTGACAAACTGAATGGGTTTCCCCTGAATGGGTGCGGAAATAGCCTCCTCGACATGTTGAATGAGGTCCCCAGGCAAACATGCTGAGTGCACCTGGTGTTCTTTCCTATCCCTTGCTGCCATCTCCGTGAGGGGTACCATTACTCGTCGTACGTTTGAACTACCGACCTCTATTCTCTCTCGTTTGCCTCCTCCTGACATAGGACAAAGCAGGTTTCCCAGTACAGGGAAAATGAGTCCCACTAGCTCTTTTTCAGTTTCAGTGAAAGACAGCAACTCGAACCTGTTGGTGAGGGGGATCTGTGTAACTAATTACCTGAGTCCTCCATGATCCCTGTCTATACTGTAGATACCTACATCTACACCTACATACGTACTCCGTCAGCCACCGTACGGTGTATGGTGGAGGGTACCTTGTACCACTACTAGTCTTTTCCTCTCCTGTTCCACTTGCAAACTGAGCGAGGCAAAAACGACAGCGTAAAAGACTTCGTAGGAGCCCGAATTTCTCGCATACTATCTTCATGGTTCTTACGCGAAATGTACGTTAGCGGCAGTAGTATCGTTCCGTAGCTGGTCTCATACGCTGGTTCTCAAAATCTACGCAATAGTGCCTTGCGGAAGAGTATCGTCTTCCCTCCACGGACTCCTATTTCAGTTCTCAATAATACTTGCGTGCTGATCGGACCAACAGGTAACAAACCGAGTAGCCTCTGAATTGCTTCGATGTCTTTCTTTAATTCTACATTGTTCGGATCCCAAACACTCCAACAGGACCCAAGAACGGGTCACACTAACGTCCTGTAAGCCGCCTCCTTGATGGATGAGTCACACTTTCGCCTTCCCTACTACCAACCTGTCCGCAACTCATGGTCTTGCGGTACAGTTTTCGCTTCCCACGCACGGGATCCAGGGTTCGATTCCTGGCGGTGTCAGGGATTTTTCCTGCCTCGACATGACTGGGTGTTGTTGTGTCGTCTTCATCATCATCATTAATCCCCATTGTAGTCGGAGGAAGGCAGTGGCAAACCACCTCCACTAGGACCAGCGGTGCGGGTCTCCAGCATCTTCCCCTACGCTTCTCGGAGTATGGGACCTCATCATCACTACCACCCTGACGTGCTCATTCCACTTCATATCGCTTTGCAACGTTACGCCTGGATATTTAATCGAAGTGACTGTGTCAAGCTGCATCGTATTAATGCTGCATTCGAACTTTACGGGACTGTTCTCCCCAGTCATCTGCATTCACTTACATTTTTCTACATTTAGAGCAAGCTGCCGTTCATCACACCAACTAGAAATTTTGTATAAGTTAACTTGTGTATTCCTAGAGTCACTCAATGGCGACACCGTGGCATACATCATAGCGTCGTCAGCAAACAGCCTTAATTTGCTGCTCATCCAGTCCGTCAGGACGTTTATGTGCCTATATAGCGAATAAAAGCTGACTTATCACACCCCCCTGTGCACCCCTGACGATACCCTTGTAAATAAAAGAAACGAAGCAAACAAAAGGTAAGGCGGGAAAAGTAATCTGCTAAGTCTGTTATTATAGCCGTCAGTATGTGGCATACCGAGGCCAACTAGAAAGTCAGGGCGGGGCGTGTTCGTCATGAAGTCCCGAGCGACTGGAAAAAAAGCGCAGGTGACGCCTGTATATAAGAAGGGTAGAAGGACGGATCCTCAAAATTACAGACCAATATCCTTAACATCGGTTTGTTGCAGGATTCTCGAACACATTGTCAGCTCGAATATAATGAATTTCCTTGAGACAGAGAAGTAGCTGTCCATGCATCAGCACGGCTTTAGAAAGCATCGCTCCTGCGAAACGCAACTCGCCTTTTTTTCACATGATATCTTGCGAACCATGGATGAAGGGTATCAGACGGACGCCATATTCCTTGACTTCCGGAAAGCGTTTGACTCGGTGCCCCACTGCAGACTCCTAAGGTATGAGCATGTGGGATTGGTTCCCAAATATGTGAGTGGCTCGAAGACTTCTTAAGTAATAGAAGCCAGTATGTTGCCCTCGATGGTGAGTGTACATCGGAGGTGAGGGTATCATCTGGAGTGCCCCAGGGAAATGTGGTAGGTCCGCTGTTGTTTTCTATCTACATAAATGATCTTTTAGATAGGGTGGATAGCAATGTGCGGCTGTTTGCTGATGATGCTGTGGTGTACGGGAAGGTGTCGTTGTTGAGTGACTGTAGGAGGATACAAGATGACTTGGACAGTATTTGTGACTGGTGTAAAGAATGGCAGCTAACTCTAAATATAGATAAATGTAAATTAATACAGATGAATAGGAAAAAGAATCCCTTAATGTTTGAATACTCCATTAGTAGTGTAGGGCTTGACACAGTCACGTCGATTAAATATTTGGGCGTAATATTGCAGAGCGATATGAAGTGGGACAAGCATGTAATGGCAGTTGTGGGGAAGGCAGATAGTCGTCTTCGGTTCATTGGTAGAATTTTGGGAAGATGTGGTTCATCTGTAAAGGAGACCGCTTATAAAACACTAATACGACCTATTCTTGAGTACTGCTCGAGCGTTTTGGATCCCTATCAGGTCGGACTGAGGGAAGACATAGAAGCAATTCAGAGGCGGGCTGCTGGATTTGTTACTGGTAGGTGTGATCATCACGCGAGTGTTACGGAAATGCTTCAGGAACTCGGGTGGGAGTCTCTGGAGGAAAGGAGGCGTTCTTTTCGTGAATCGCTACTGAGGAAATTTAGAGAACCAGCATTTGAGGCTGACTGCAGTACAATTTTACTGCCGCTAACTTATATTTCGCGGAAAGACCACAAAGATAAGATAAGAGAGATTAGGTCTCGTACAGAGGCACATAGGCAGTCATTTTTCCCTCCTTCTGTTTGGGAGTGGAACAAGGAGAGAAGATGCTAATTGTGGTCCGAGGTACCCTCCGCCACGCACCGTATGGTGAATTGCAGAGTATGTACGTAGATGTAGATGTAGAAGGTAGGCCTGACTCTCTCGCTCGCTCAGCTCAGCGAACAAACTACGCGTCTGCACCTGTTAACTCGAAATTGCATGTATATCTACAAATGAAAATTGCATCTTCTGTTGTGAATCCGCTATTACGGAGTCTTATTGTTTATTAGAACTACAACGATCGACAATCCATAATTTGTTACGGCTGTACTGGGTATAATAAAATTTTATCGGTTGTATGAAATGAGGACTGTTAAGCAATAGATACTAAATGCTGTAAACGAACTGCTATACCACTAATGCACACCATAGATCTTAAATTACAGCCACTGCACAGTCATGTATTTTGTCGTAGTACTAGTGATATGTAAGACTCTCTAAAAGCAGATTTCAGTACAATATGCAATTCTCGTTAGTACGTTAACACCCAGTTACGAGTTAACACGATTTGAGCGAGGGAGTTGGCTCAGGCCCACCCTCGCGACGTACGCGCCGCGGCCTGTCTTTCTCGTAGGCCTCGGTGGCACGTGCAAGAAACGACAGGAGCGCGCCTCGTACTTCGCGACATGTTGTGTCGAGGAAACGATTCCAAACTATTTTTCCAGTCAGTGAAGTACATTATGAAACAGAAGAGAACAATAGTGGAGGAGAATGACAAGAGCAGCACATCAAAATTACTTATCGAAAGTCCTGGGAGAAGCAGCACTCTGCAGAAGTGCTACCAGAGGAAGCAGGAGGTGGCCTGCATTCTGTTGCCGTGGCTGATTGACCGGAAGGACTGAGTGTAGAAACAGTTTTCATGGAACAGCTGAGAGCTCACAAAACAGAACAGCAGCCGACGGCACTGTTGAGGGCAAGTTGTGGGCCGTGTGGGGCAGAGTGTTGTGTAAACCATATCGGAACTGAGTGATCCTTCACAATCAATACAGTTATTTTTTCAGTACAGAAAGCTGAAGACAGCCATTATTCACTTTTATGTTACCTAGCAAAATGTTGTGGCTTACGGCGTGCACGTGTCCTGCAGGGAAGACCTCATATCATATCCCAGATCCAGTTTCTAGCTGGACGATGAGTTTAACGAGCGAGGCAGACTTTCAGGGGTCTAAGTGAAGCCAATGGAGGCTGATGTTTTCGTGGAAAGTGGAAGTGTTGTGTTTATCTGCGAATTTTTTCCCCTGTTGACTTTCACCTGCTACATTACTTTGTTTTCTATAAAGATTATTGGCAGCAATTTACAGGAGCCATTCGGAGGCGTTAACGGCGCATATACGAGGTTTGTCCATAAAATAACGGAACCACTGATGTAAAACGTTTTGTTTCAAAAATACACATATTTACACTACTGGCCATTAAAATTGCTACACCACGAAGATGACGTGCTACAGAGTGGAAAGAAAATGTTGTGATATGCAAATGATTAGCTTTTCAGAGCATTCACACAAGGTTGGCGCCCGTGGGGACACATACAACGTGCTGACATGAGGAGACTTTCCAACAGATTTCTCATACACAAACAGCAGTTGACCGGCGTTTCCTGGTGAAACGTTGTTGTGGCGCCCCGTGTAAGGAGGAGAAATGCGTACCATCACGTTTCCGACTTTGATAAAGGTCAGATTGTAGCCTATCGCGATTGCGGTTTATCGTATCGCGACATTGCTGCTCGCGTTTGTCGAGATACAATCACTGTTAGCAGAATGTGGAATCGGTGGGTTCAGGAGGGTAATACGGAACGCCGTGCTGGATCCCAACGGCCTCGTATCACTAGCGGTCGAGATGACAGGCATCGTATCCGCATGGCTGTAACGGACCGTGCAGCCACGTCTCGATCCGTGAGTCAACAGATGGGGACGTTTGCAAGACAACAATCATCTGCACGAACAGTTCGACGACGTTTGCGGCAGCATGGACTATCAGCTAGGAAACCATGGCTGCGGTTACCCTTGAAGCTGCATCACAGGAGCGCCTGCGATGGTGTACTCAACGACGAACCAGGGTGCACGAAAGGCAAAACGTCATTTTTTCCGATGAATCCAGTTTCTGTTTACAGATCATGATGGTCGGATCCGTGTTTGGCGACATCGCGGTGAACGCACATTGGAAGCGTGTGTTCGTCATCGCCATACTGGCGTATCACCCGGCGTGATGGCATGGGGTACCATTGGTTACACATCTCAGTCACGTCTTGTTCGCATTGACGGCACTTTGAACAGTGGACGTTACATTTCAGATGTGTTACGACCCTTGGCTCTACCTTTCATTCGATCCCTGCGAAACCCTACATTTCTGCAGGATAATGCATGATCGCATGTTGCAGGTCCTGTACGGGCCTTTCTGGCTACAGAAAATGTTCGGCTTCGGCCCTGGCCGGCACATTATCCAGATCTCTCACCAACTGAAAACGTCTGGCCAATCGTGGCCGAGCAACTGGTTCGTCACAATGCGCCAGTCACTACTCTCCATGAACTGTGGTATCGTGTTGATGCTGCATGGGCAGCTGTACCTGTACACGCCATCCAAGCTATGTTTGACTCAATGCCAGGTGTATCACGGCCGTTATTATGGCCAGAGGTGGTTGTTCTGGGTACTTATTTCTCAGGATCTATGCACCCAAATTGCGTGAAAATGTAATCACTTGTCAAAATCTAGTATAATATATTTGTCCAATGAATACCCGTTTATCATCTGCATTTCTTCTTGGTGTAGCAATTTTAATGGCCAGTAGTGTAGTTATTATCACCCTCAATATACTCCCTTCCTCTACCCGTACAACGCTCCATGCGGATTTTGCTTCGATCTAAAGAGTGCTAGAAGTCTTCCTCCGTGAGGTCCGTGATGCCGCCTGCAGCTTTTTCTTTCACTGCTTCAACGACTGGAACCTTATTCCTCTTGCTGTAAATTTGGCCTTGAGAAATAGATAAGAGTCACACGGTGCCAGGTCAGGCGAATAAGGTGTCGCTAGAAACCTGTTAACAGACAGTGGGTATGAATTGTTGCGTTATCTTGATGCGGAACCCATGAGCTGTTCTTCCACAATTGGGTCCTTTTTTTCATATTGTCTCATGGAGTTAAGCAAGAATCTCAAGGTAGTAATATTGATTAATAGTATGACCCTCGAGAAGCCAGTGAAGATAGCTACTTCCATGAATATCGAAAAAACAAAACGACCATCATCACTCTGAGCCTTGATTTGATCATTCGAGCTTCTTTCGCCCTCGACGAAGCTGCGACCTTCCACTGCATGGAGTGGAGCTTAGTTTCTTAATCATAAGTGGAAAACCAAGATTCTCCACATGTTATCAGGTTTTCCAAGAAAATAGGATCAATTCAATAATATAGGGACAGACTGCTACTTACCTGAAAGAAGACACGTTAAGTTGCAGACAGGCACAATTAAAAGACACTTGCATAAAGGTTTCGGCCACAGCCTCCATCAGTAAAAGAGAGACACACACCATTCATACACAGAAGCAAGCACACCTCATGCACACTTGACCGCCAGTTCCAGCATCTCTGGCCTGTATGCAACTACCACGTGAGATACAAGCAGCAATCTGGAAGGGACGGAAAAGGGGAAATGATAGTAGTGTACGGGTAGGGAGAGAGACGGACGCTGTCTGGTGGAGCGTGCAGGGACTAGAATTCCAACAGGCGCAGCGTCAGGAGGTTGTGGGGCAGGGAGGTTGCGAAGACAAAGAGAAAAAAAGGAGAGTACCGGGTAAGATGGGCAGATGTATTGGCAGAAGGCGGCAAATAAACAGGGTAGGAAATGGGAATAGGGAGGAGATGATAGAGGGGGTGAAAAGTGTTGGATATAGGATGAAGGGACAGTATGTTACCGAAAGTTGAGGCCAGGATAATTATGCGAGCAGATAATGTATCGTAAGGATAACTCTCATCTGTGCTGTTCAGAAAAGCGGGTGGTGGAGGGAAAGATCCAGATGGCTCGGATAGTGAAGCAGCGTTTGAAATCAAGTGTGTTATGCTCAGCTGCATGTTGTGCCGCAGGGTGGTCTACTTTCGTCTAGGGCACAGTTTGGTGGTGGCCGTTCATCCTGGTGGACAGCTGGTTGGTAGTCATACCAATATAAAAATCTGTGCAATGATTGCAGCTGAGTTAATAAATGACATGGCTGCTTTCACAAGTGGCCCGGCCACTAATGAGGGAGGACAAAGCTGTGACAAGACTGGAACAAGAAGTGCTGGATGGGTGAACTGGGCAGGTTTTGCACTTGAGTCTGCCACAGGGCAAGGAGTTGGGATCGGGAGTGGCATAGGTATGGATTAGGGTGTTGTGGAGGTTGGGTGGGTGATGCAACACTACTTTAGAAAGAGTGGGAAGTATCTCACGGAGGATGTCCCTCATTTCAGGGCACGATGATAGGTATTCAAATACCTAGCGCAGGATATGGTTCAGTTGTTCCGGGTTGGGGCGGTGCTGGTTGATGTAGGGGACACTCTTTTGTGGCTGGTTCTTGGGGGGTGGTGGGAGGATCGGAGGTGTGAGGGGAAATGGCAAGGGAGATCTGTGTGCAGACTAGGTCTGGGAGATAATACCTGTCTGTGAAGGCCTCGGTGAGACCCTCAGCATACTCAGCAAGATATTTTTGTCAGTGCAGATTTGCTGTCCCCAGGTGGCCAGGCTGTAGGGGAGGAATTTTTTCGTGTGAAAGGGATGACAGCGGTCAAAATGGAGGTACTGTTGGTGTTTGGTAGGCTTAATGTGGATGGAGCCATCAGAGAGGAAGGGGTCAACATCTACGAAGGTTGCATGGTGGGTTGAGGAGGACCGCGTGAAGCGGATGGGAGAAAGGTGTCGAGATTGAGGAGGAACAAAGACTGGGCATCTTGCCACTGAGTCCAGATCATGAAAATATCAGTGGACGTGAACCAGACTAGAGGTCTGGTGTTTTGGGAGGCTAGCAGGGTCTGCTTTAGATGGCCCACAAAACGGGTGGCCTAGGAGGCCATGTGGGTGGCCATGGCTGTGCCACAGATTTCTTTATACAGGGTGTTTCAAAAATGACCGGTATATTTGAAACGGCAATAAAAACTAAACGAGCAGCGATAGAAATACACCGTTTGTTGCAATATGCTTGGGACAACAGTACATTTTCAGGCGGACAAACTTTCGAAATTACAGTAGTTACAATTTTCAACAACAGATGGCGCTGCAAGTGATGTGAAAGATATAGAAGACAACGCAGTCTGTGGGTGCGCCATTCTGTACGTCGTCTTTCTGCTGTAAGCGTGTGCTGTTCACAACGTGCAAGTGTGCTGTAGACAACATGGTTTATTCCTTAGAACAGAGGATTTTTCTGGTGTTGGAATTCCACCGCCTAGAACACAGTGTTGTTGCAACAAGACGAAGTTTTCCACGGAGGTTTAATGTAACCAAAGGACCGAAAAGCGATACAATAAAGGATCTGTTTGAAAAATTTCAACGGACTGGGAACGTGACGGATGAACGTGCTGGAAAGGTAGGGCGACCGCGTACGGCAACCACAGAGGGCAACGCGCAGCTAGTGCAGCAGGTGATCCAACAGCGGCCTCGGATGTCCGTTCGCCGTGTTGCAGCTGCGGTCCAAATGACGCCAACGTCCACGTATCGTCTCATGCGCCAGAGTTTACACCTCTATCCATACAAAATTCAAACGCGGCAACCCCTCAGCGCCGCTACCATTGCTGCACGAGAGACATTCGCTAACGATATAGTGCACAGGATTGATGACGGCGATATGCATGTGGGCAGCATTTGGTTTACTGACGAAGCTTATTTTTACCTGGACGGCTTCGTCAATAAACAGAACTGGCGCATATGGGGAACCGAAAAGCCCCATGTTGCAGTCCCATCGTCCCTGCATCCTCAAAAAGTACTGGTCTGGGCCGCCATTTCTTCCAAAGGAATTATTGGCCCATTTTTCAGATCCGAAACGATTACTGCACCACGCTATCTGGACATTCTTCGTGAATTTGTGGCGGTACAAACTGCCTTAGACGACACTGCGAACACCTCGTGGTTTATGCAAGATGGTGCCCGGCCACATCCCACGGCCGACGTCTTTAATTTCCTGAATGAATATTTCGATGATCGTGTGATTGCTTTGGGCTATCCGAAACATACAGGAGGTGGCGTGGATTGGCCTCCCTATTCGCCAGACATGAACCCCTGTGACTTCTTTCTGTGGGTACACTTGAAAGACCAGGTGTACCGCCAGAATCCAGAAACAATTGAACAGCTGAAGCAGTACATCTCATCTGCATGTGAAGCCATTCCGCCAGACACGTTGTCAAAGGTTTCGGGTAATTTCATTCAGAGACTACGCCATATTATTGCTACGCATGGTGGATATGTGGAAAATATCGTACTATAGAGTTTCCCAGACCGCAGCGCCATCTGTTGTTGAAAATTTTAACTACTGTAATTTCGAAAGTTTGTCTGCCTGAAAATGTACTGTTGTGCCAAGCATATTGCAACAAACGGTGCATTTCTATCGCTGCTCGTTTAGTTTTTATTGCCGTTTCAAATATACCGGTCATTTTTGAAACTCCCTGTGTGTATTCCCTTCAAAGGAAAAGTAGTTGTGGAGGGTAAAGTTAGTAAGGTGTATCAGGAATGAGGTAGTGGGTTTAGAGTCTGAAGGACATTGGAAAAGGCAGTGTTCTATAGCGGTAAGTCCACGGTCATGGAGGATGTTGGTGTGTAGGGAGGTGGCGTCAGCAGGGATGAGTAGGGATCCAGGAGGTAATAGGGTGTGGATGGTGGAGAGTCGGTGACGGAAGTGCCCGTAATCTAGCCGCCCACACCTAGACACCAACCACTTCCACAGCCGTTGTCAGTTTTTTTAACTGGAGACACTACTTCTCAGTCGAGGAGTTCCTCAATTGGCTTAACAAGGGTTGAGTGCACTCTGCTGGACAACACCGCTCGGCAGGGCCTGCCGGTGACTCATCCAGCTGCTAGCCAAATCCTACAGCTCTTAATTTCGGTGATCTGACGGGGTCCGGTGTTACCACTGCGACAAAGCAGTTGGCAGTTAGATTGCGAGAGGGTATTTATTAGTGGTTGAGAAGTTGTGGGAAGTTAAGTCTTCTCACACAGATCGAAGCAACAAAGCAACAAAGCTGGTGACTCCTACTTAGACATAATATAGTTATAACAGTGCAAACAAGCAACTGAGGTCTTTCAATAACTATCTCCTATTAAATTGTAATTTCTCTGGCTCGCCTCAAATCATTAACAGTGTGTGGATGCTGGCCGCGCCGGCCGAAGTGGCCGTGCGGTTAAAGGCGCTGCAGTCTGGAACCGCGAGACCGCTACGGTCGCAGGTTCGAATCCTGCCTCGGGCATGGATGTTTGTGATGTCCTTAGGTTAGTTAGGTTTAACTAGTTCTAAGTTCTAGGGGACTAATGACCTCAGCAGTTGAGTCCCATAGTGCTCAGAGCCATTTGAACCATTTTTTGATGCTGGCCGCGGTTGTTTGTGGGACTTCGTGGTACTTCACAGAAGCTACGATGATGACAAGGAAAGAAATGTTTTGGTACAAGTTTCACTTCGCAAGGAAGGTTAATGATCGTAGAGTACGCACTCTTATCCATTCTTGGGGTACATCAGCACTGAATGATTTCATTTAAATGCAAAACAGAGTTTTAAACTGACTGCTGCTGAAAATTGGACGGAACGTTGAAATAAGGTGTCTGAGTTTGAGAATTCAATGCCTGTATCAAAGAGGGCCCGAGTACTTTCCTGTGGAATCTCCCTGCATGCGGTTAGTTGTTGTGCTCTTCACTCTGAAGGCTGGTTTGAAGTACCTCTCCACGCTAGTCTATCCTGTGCAAGCCTCTTCGTCTGTGAAAAGCTGTTGCCACAAACATCAGTTTGAATCTGCGAACTGTAGACAAGCCTTGTCACCCATTTAGAATTTGTTCCCCGTACAATTTCCTCGATTATCATATTAACTGCTCATTGAATAGTTCAGGACGTGTCCTGCCAAATGATCCCTTCGTTTATTGAAATTGTGCCACTCGATTCAGTACGTCTTCATTCGTTATGCCAGCGGTCACAAACTCATTAGTCAACAGAGCCAAATTTCAACAGCACAACGATTGATATTTCTTTTGAGAGCCAATTTTTTAAACTTAAGTTACGTAATTGTTATTCAATTAATTAGCGTTCTTCTAAGCTGGTATTTGCTGAAAACGCTCTCAATCTGATTGAAGTAAGTTCGCTGAATTGGACTCCTTCCAAATCTCTCATCCACACTCGTCCTGTATATTTGTTTCATCTGTCTTCTTTCGTTCACCCTCTCTGTATGTCAAACCATTTCGACATACCTTTCTCAATACTCGTTCACTCCACAACGCTCCCTAAAATGATCTTAACAAATTTTACTTAAAGTTTCAAGTCTTAGTTATACTTTACATACGTTGTATAAAACTATAACTGTATTATTTATTAAAGAAATTTCCTGGCAGGTTCACTGTGTGCCGGACCTAGACTCTAACTCGGGACCTTTGCCTTTCGCGGGCAAGTGCTCCACCATTTTCTTTTTTTTTTTTGCATTTTGTTCGTTGTTTATCGTTGTGTTTGATCGTTGCGGACGTCACATCACATCCGTTCAAGTTCTTTCGTTGATCCACTCAGTTTTTTATTACAGAGGCCAACCAGCTCTCTGACCGAACACGCTGAGCTACCGTGCCGGCTATCTGAGCTACCCAAGCACGACTTACGCCCCGTCCTCACAGCTTTACTTCTGCAAGTACCCCGTCTCCTACCTTCCATACTTTACAGAAGCTCTCCTGCTAACCTTGCAGTAATAGTACTCCTGAAAGAAAGGATATTGCGGAGACATGGCTTAGCCACAGTCTGGGGATGTTTCCAGAATGAGATTTTCACTCTGCACCGGATAGTGCGCTGATATGAAACTTCCTGGCAGATTAAAACTGTGTGCCGGACCGAGACTCGAACACGGGATCTTTGCCAACCATATTATTTGTTGATAAAATTAAATTATAAGATACCCACAAAATTAAATTATGATAATGACTGAGAAACACTTATGTGAACAATGGCCTTTTATCTCACCGGAATGTTTTGATAAGTCTTCTCGTCATGTTTGAAGATGATTGTTCCCGTGAGTTAGCAGACAAGAATAAGGAAAGAACAACAAACTGTAGTTGTTTCAGGTCACTACAAAGGCTAGGAATACTATTCCAGATGTTAATCAACACATTTTCCTTCTCCATGACTTTCAAAGCAAACCACTTGTGCTGTGAAGTAAGTTCACATTTGTTTTTCCCCTATATATCTACGTCAATACAAAGACGTTCAAATTTCGAGCTCGAATGTTTTTTTTAATTCAGCAATTGCATTTCAATGTTGGTAATGCAACATTAAAAGGGCAAAAATTTGATTCTGTTACAGTTGTATTAAGACAGCTTTTTTTCAAGCAAAGAGCTCCGTTGCTTTGACGTTTATGAATTCCTGACAGCTGTTGACAAAAGCTTCCCTCATATTTAAAACTTTTATTTTGAAGTAGCAAATGTTAGTAAACAACAATTTTCTTGGCGGAGTTCAACAGGATTTGAAAGTGGATCAAAGTTTTTCTTACAAAATATTGAGCAAAAACACAATTATTTATTTTCGAAGGAAATAAGTTCATGTAACATCCAAAATATTGTTTCCTTTCCCCTGTAGTATGCGATTAAGCTTATTTACATGAGACGTAACGTCCAACATGAAATAAAATTTATGGAACCACTGATCATTCGTTTGTTCCCAATAGTGAACGCCCCTCTGAAGGAGGAGATATGAAGTATGACACATCGAAGGAAAATAGAGCTTACATCGCTTTTCTTGAATACCAAAAATAGGCTAGAAACCTTACATTTCAAAACGTTTTTTCTTGATAACGTAAGTACTCACACCGTGACATGCAGCAGAAAGTCTGCGTACTCATTCTTGATTTACATTGAAAATTCATTAAAATGGCGTTGATTAACAAATTTTAACTGTAATGGAATTGACATTCTTAATCACGAATTTCATAACTTTGCAAATATCTTCTGGAAATGTCTGAACACTTCTAAGTTAGTGATGCAATGGTATGTCGTGATTAAATTTTTCTTTCAATTTAGCAACAAACCTGTTTCTTACTCCGCTCGTACTTTACGCCCCGTCTTTTGAAGACACGATTTTACGATACGCGTTGACACTTTATGTTTCTGGGTATGCACGTCCGCGCTCCCGCGTAGTATTTTTTTGGAAGAGAGAGCCACGCTCGAGGGGACAAAGAACCACAAGTGGCTCGCGAGCCGCGGTTTACCGACAAACGCCTGTCTACCCATCTCATCTCCTGCCCTGATCTATAACACCACATTTCAAAGATGTTTTATTCAGAGAAGTACAAAGTCTCGTCATGTTATTCAGCCTTTCCATAAGCTGGTCATTATGTTTGATTATTTTTCAAGCTCTACTTTGTAATACTTACTCTACTAACTAACACGTATTCCTTCTTCGTTTTCCCAGCTTAAGAATCCGACAATTTCGCTGCCTGTCTTGCATATATCATCAGCATTTACACTTATTTGACGCAAATAAATAAACAAGGAATACCGTCGACCACATCCCTTGCTGGGTCAGCCTTTTCCACGATCGCGTATATTTTTGCACAATTTAAAACAATGCAAAGATTAGCAGCTCAGTCATGTTGCTTTTTCCGACGTATAGGCAGAATGCCTAATGCAGCCCAAATAATGCTTTCTATAACCTGAAAACAGGACCCGTGGTCTAGGGGTAGCGTCTTTGATTCATAATCAAAACGTCTTCGGGTTCGATCCCCGCCACTGCCTAAATTTTGATAAATAATCAGCATTGGCGGCCGAAGACTTCCGGCATGAGAAGTCAGCCTCATTCTGCCAACGGCCTTGTCAAAGAGGGCGGAGGATCGGATAGAGGTTCAGGGCACTCTCTTGTCCTAGGGGTGGGAAATTGCCCCTAAAGGCGGAAGAATCAGCAATGATCAACGACATGAGGATGCAGAAGGCAATGGAAACCACTGCATTAAAGACACGTAACGTGTATCCACAGGTCATGTGGCCTGTAATTGAAGAAGTGTCATGATGATCTCTCCATTGGCAAAAGATTCCGGAATAGTCCCCCATTCGGATCTCCGGGAGGGGAAGGCCAAGAGGGAGGTTACCATGAGAAAAAGATTGAATAATCAACGAAAGGATAACGTTCTACGAGTCGGGGCGTGGAATGTCAGAAGCTTGAACGTGGTAGGGAAACTAGAAAATCTGAAAAGGGAAATGCAAAGGCTCAATCTAGATATAGTAGGGGTCAGTGAAGTGAAGTGGAAGGAAGACAAGGATTTCTGGTCAGATGAGTATCGGGTAATATCAACAGCAGCAGAAAATGGTATAACAGGTGTAGGATTCGTTATGAATAGGAAGGTAGGGCAGAGGGTGTGTTACTGTGAACAGTTCAAAAAAATGGCTCTGAGCACTATGGGACTCAACTGCTGTGGTCATAAGTCCCCTAGAACTTAGAACTACTTAAACCTAACTAACCTAAGGACATCACACACATCAATGCCCGAGGCAGGATTCGAACCTGCAACCGTAGCAGTCGCACGGTTCCGGACTGCGCGCCTAGAACCGCGAGACCACCGCGGCCGGCGAACAGTTCAGTGACCGGGTTGTTCTAATCAGAATCGACAGCAGACCAACACCGACAACGATAGTTCAGGTATACATGCCGACGTCGCAAGCTGAAGATGAACAGATAGAGGAAGTGTATGAGGATATTGAAAGGGGAATGCAGTATGTAAAGGGGGACGAAAATCTAATAGTCATGGGCGACTGGAATGCAGTTGTAGGGGAAGGAGTAGAAGAACAGGTTACAGGAGAATATGGGCTTGCGACAAGGAATGAAAGAGGGGAAAGACTAATTGAGTTCTGTAACAAGTTTCAGCTAGTAATAGCGAATACCCTGTTCAAGAATCACAAGAGGAGGAGGTATACTTGGAAAAGGCCGCGAGATACGGGAAGATTTCAATTAGATTACATCATGGTCAGACAGAGATTCCGAAATCAGATACTGGATTGTAAGGCGTACCCAGGAGCAGATATAGACTCAGATCACAATATAGTAGTGATGAAGAGTAGGCTGAAGTTCAAGACATTAGTCAGGAAGAATCAATACGCAAAGAAGTGGGATACGGAAGTACTAAGGAATGACGAGATACGTTTGAAGTTCTCTAACGTTGTAGATACAGCAATAAGGAATAGCGCAGTAGGCAGTACAGTTGAAGAGGAATGGACATCTCTAAAAAGGGCCATCACAGAAGTTGGGAAGGAAAACATAGGTACAAAGAAGGTAGCTGCGAAGAAACCATGGGTAACAGAAGAAATACTTCAGTTGATTGATGAAAGGAGGAAGTACAAACACGTTCCGGGAAAATCAGGAATACAGAAATACAAGTCGCTGAGGAATGAAATAAATAGGAAGTGCAGGGAAGTTAAGACGAAATGGCTGCAGGAAAAATGTGAAGACATCGAAAAAGATATGATTGTCGGAAGGACAGACTCAGCATACAGGAAAGTCAAAACAACCATGGTGACATTAAAAGCAACGGTGGTTACATTAAGAGTGCAACGGGAATTCCACTGTTAAATGCAGAGGAGAGAGCAGATAGGTGGAAAGAATACATTGAAAGCCTCTATGAGGGTGAAGATTTGTCTGATGTGATAGAAGAAGAAACAGGAGTCGATTTAAAAGAGATAGGGGATCTAGTATTACAATCGGAACTTAAAAGAGCTTTGGAGGACTTACGGTCAAATAAGGCAGAAGGGATAGATAACATTCCATCAGAATTTCTAAAATCATTGGGGGAAGTGGCAACAAAACGACTATTCACGTTGGTGTGTAGAATATGAGTCTGGCGACATACCATCTGACTTTCGGAAAAGCATCATCCACACAATTCCGAAGACGGCAAGAGCACAGGAAAGGAATTCGTGGCGGGCCGCATCAAACCACTCAGTAGGAAAAAAAAAAATAATAAAAAAAAAAATAAAAAAAAAATAAAAAACCTGAAGACAAATATATTATGTAGTTATTGAGGACAAAAACAACAGAAGTATGTCTCAGTGGTATTATCGCAACCGTGTGTGACAATCATGGCGATAAAATGACGGACTGGATGATAAGGAACTCGTTACGCTGCGACGGAACGTGAAGCTGTGAAACATTTGCCGATTTCCACTGTGAGAGTACAGTGTCTATCCAACGCTTTTATTACCCCGCCCCCCTCCCCTTCGTAAATTCGCGTAGTAGCTCGAATAATTTTAAAGGAAACATTACAGTTTTAATAAGAGACTCTGAAATTTTCCCAGTAAGTAGGAACTTAGAAGAGAATTCGGCTTTCCTCACAAAGTAAATTGCTTCTATAATCTTAATTTATGTTCGCAGTCGGCGCCTGGAACTTCATTAAAAATTCGGTTCTTGTACGAGCCGGGCAGACCGGCTGCGCTGCTCGAGGGACGCCAAAAATCTTCAAAGGATTATCAGCGAGCGAGCGGTTGCCAGTGCTGTCTACAACATCGTCATGAAAATATAACTTTTCGTCCACATATTTGAAAAGAAGTTGACTGAAGGAAGCACATCCCGGTAATTAGCAAAGACTAATATAACTTCTGATGGCTTTATTTAATCTATTTTCAACTATAATTTGAAAAATGTAGTTGCTTATGTTATAACAAAAATGGTTCAAATGTCTCTGAGCACTATGGGACTTAACATCTATGGTCATCAGTCCCCTAGAACTTAGAACTACTTAAAACTAACAAACCTAAGGACATCACACAACACCCAGTCATCACGAGGCAGAGAAAACCCCTGACCCCGCCGGGAATCGAATCCGGGAACCCGGGCGTGGGAAGCGAGAACGCTACCGCACGACCACTAGCTGCGGACTTATGTTATAATATACAAATTAAAATAATTATCTATGACAGTCACTTTTACTTTCTTTCTCAACGTGCTTCCATGTCATACACAAACATCTTCAGATGAGTCAGTGGTTCACAGGAGTTTTCCCTTTTCCTGGACGTAGCAACTTGGCTGCCTTTCACTTCTTTTCGCTATAAATTAGTCATTATGTATCAATTTTTATCATAATACGGCCCTGCAGTCATATACTATAAACGATAAAAAAAACTACTTTCAAGATGTTCCAGCATACAGCACACTGCAGGCAGATATTAATACATGTCTGCATCACTGAATATCGCAAAGACAAAATAGAAACAGTCCAGAGATCGTCCAGGTATGGGAACATAGTGCGTTTAAGTCAAAGAGAATATGGTGCTTTCAGTACGAATTAAAGATGCAAAAAATAGTGGAAATTTGAGGTAAGGACTATGGGACCAAACTGCTGAGGTCATCGGTTCCTAGGCTTACGCACTACCTAATCTAATTTAAAATGAAATGATAATTAAATCCACACCTTAGCTGCAAACAGGCGTGGTTATACATCATTGGGGACAAGTTGAAAATGTGTGCCCCAACCGGGACTCGAACCCGGGATCTCCTGCTTACACGGCAGACGCTCTATCCATATGAGCCACCCAGGGCACAGAGGATAGCGCGCTGCAGCTGTTTGCAGCTAGGGTGTGGATTTAATTATCATTTCACTCTAGAGAAGCTGCACGCTCATCAATGGTATCTGTTCTTTCGGAAACCGATACTACCTTCATATATAATCTAACTTAAACTAACTTACGCTAAGGACAACACACACATCCAAGCCAGAGGGAGGACTCGAACCTCTGACGGGGGGAGCCGCGCGAACCGTGACAAGACGCCCAAGACCGCACGGCTACCCCGCGAGGCTAAAGATGCAGACAGCATGCATATACAGGGTGTTACAAAAAGGTAAGGCCAAATTTTCAGGAAACATTCCTCACACACAAATAAAGAAAAGATGTTATGTGGACATGTGTCCGGAAACGCTTAATTTCCATGTTAGAGCTCATTTTAGTTTCGTTCTTCCACCTACGCTCAACGGAGTACGTTATCATGATTTCACACGGGATACTCTACCTGTGCTGCTAGAACATGTGCCTTTACAAGTACGACACAACATGTGGTTCATGCACGATGGAGCTCCTGCACATTTCAGTCGAAGTGTTCGTACGCTTCTCAACAATAGATTCGGTGACCGATGGATTGGTAGAGGCGGACCAATTCCATGGCCTCCACGCTCTCCTGACCTCAACCCTCTTGACTTTCATTTATGGGGGCATTTGAAAGCTCTTGTCTACGCAACCCCGGTACCAAATGTAGAGACTCTTCGTGCTCGTATTGTGGAAGCCTGTGATACAATACGCCATTCCCCAGGGCTGCATCAGCGCATCAGGGATTCCATGCGCCGGAGGGTGGATACATGAATCCTCGCTAACGGAGGACATTTTGAACATTTCCTGTAACGAAGTGTTTGAAGTCACGCTGGTACGTTCTGTTGCTGTGTGTTTCCATTCCACGATTAATGTGATATGAAGAGAAGTAATAAAATGAGCTCTAACATGGAAAGTAAGCGTTTCAGGACACGTGTCCACATAACATATTTTGTTCCTTTGTGTGTGAGGAATGTTTCCTGAAAGTTTGGCCGTACCTTTTTGTAACACCTTGTAGATGTTTACATTTTTAGAACGTTCTCTAATTCCTTCAGAGTTCTCAAACACGTCTGCTTCCAGATGTAGAACACGGCAAGAGGGTGTGCATTATTAATCAACGTGTATAATATTACGAAAATGCTTTTGGCAAAACAGAAAATAGTGGAATGTATACTGGGTCCTTTTGTCCGCCGTGTGCAAACTCTAGGGATTGATCGATGAGAGGATATGGAAAGAAGGGTCTAATGACTTATGTCTGGAAATGCATGGTTTCCATGCTAGAAACCATTTATTCACTCATACATTGTTACAGAGACTGCGGACAAACAAGAGCTGTACCACCAGTCAGAGTTACAATATGCATGGGTTCCTAGTTCCACCGTTCCTCATATCTCATGCCCTAGCGCCCTCTCCTCCCATAGTAAATGGTAATGTTGTGTCGGATTGACGTCTCTTGCTGACTCACCTGGTAGCGGATGTGATACTGCGTTGTACACAATGATTCCGTATTCGAATCGAGAGCTTGCCGACATGGTGTTTACTAAAGGAAAGGCAAATGGCAACGGGCGGCGGGCAGCAAGATTGTATCAGGAGACCTATCCTCGCCGACAGCAACCACAGCGTTCAATCATTGGAACAGTATTTCGCCGCTTGTCTAAGACAAGGTCGTTTCAGGAAGCAGGAAGTCATGAAGGACGTACCCGAAATGTTTGGAGACCGGAATTGGAGGAAAATGTGATTAACACTCTGGAAGGTGTCAGTACCAGGCAGTTGGCCCGCCAATAAAGGGTAGGCCAGAGGAACGTGTGGAACATTCTAACATTCTCTATGACAATTGTTACTACCCTTATCACTTACAACGCGTGCAGGGCTTACTAGCGACAGACTTTCCACATCGGGAGCAGTTTTGTCACTGGTTTCTTCACCAGGCAACCACGATTCCGGGATTTGTGTCATCACAAATTCACAGAAGATGCCACCTTTCGCGGAGTGGTATCTTTAACTTTCATAACAGTCATCTGTGTGGTGGTACGCAGAACTCCCACAGGATGGTAACAGCGAATCATCAGCGTCGGTGTAGCCGGAATGCGTGGGCTGTGATATTTGGCGACAGTATTGTGGGACCAGATTTCCACGTCACCTAACAGGCCGGAATTATCGAAGTTTCTTGCGGGTAACTTTGCTTCCCCTGCTGGAAGAAGTGCCACTGATGACTCGAAGGGTTATGGGGCTGCTACATGATGGTGCTCCAGCTCACTTCACCGTTAAAGTCCGGACGCATCTCAGTCGTGTCTTCCCTGATTGATGGATCGAACAAGGAGATCCAGCTGCACGGCCTGCTCGTTCACCGGACCTCAATCCGTGCGATTTCAGGTTATGGAGCCATCTCAAAAGTATCGTGTATGCAGAGCCCATTCCAGATGTGGAGAAAATGGAGCAGCGTATTCGTCCTGCCTTTGACACTGTTCGGATGCAGCCTGGCCGATGTGAACGTGTGACACAGAACATGCTACGGCGCGCACAGGCATTCGTTGAGGCACATGGAAACCATTTTCAACACATACTGTAACTGTGGCTGCATGGTACAGAGCGTATTAGACCGCAGTCTCTGTAACAATGTATGATTGAATACATGGTCTCTAGCATGGAAACCACGCATTTCCGGAAATATGTTCATTAGACCTTCTTTGTTCCGTATTCTCTCATCGATCAATCCCTAGAGTTCGTACACGGTGGAAAAAATCATCCTGTGCACACTGCCTGACAAAAATAGTGAAGCACCCAGAAGACAAAAAAATGGTTCAAATGGCTCTGAGCACTATGGGACTTAACATCTTAGGTCATCAGTCCCCTAGAACTTAGAACTACTTAAACCTAACTAACCTAAGGACATCACACACATCCATGCCCGAGGCAGGATTCGAACCTGCGACCGTAGCAGCCCCGCGGTTCCGGACTGCAGCGCTAGAACCGCACGGCCACCGCGGCCGGCCCCAGAAGACATAAACCATCGGCAGGTATGTAAATGATTGCATATCTAATTTTCTCTTACGGGTAGAACTGGCACCTGAGTGCCTTAGTGTTGTTTGTGTTTAGTGTTCTTATCAGGCCTTGAAGAGTATGTAGGGGGGCGAAATATTGTGCCCGTTGGACACTGTAGACCGGCTGTACACCCGTGGATATTTTGACTATCAAATACGCCGGGAGAAACTCAAGAATCACACTATATCTCTTTTTCCAACAAACAGTTCAGTTCATACATACAATACCAGGAACAAAAATGATCTGCACAAGGACTTAAAAGCACTTCTTTAGTTCAAAAAGGAGTCCACTACTCAGGAACACTCACCTTCAATAATTTGCCAGCAAACATAAAAAAAATTAGTTACAAATAAAGATCAGTTTAAAAGGAGCCTGAAAGACTTAGTAGTGGCCAACTCCTTCTACTCCATTGATGAATTTTTTAATAGAAACAAATGATGTATTGTATATATTCATACCATTAGTATTGTTATGTCAGATTAAAAAAAATTGACATGTTCCACATCCACGAGCATCTGCTCAGCACGGATCTATGGAACGAAAAACTAATCTAATGTGATCTAAGGTAGACATCACGGGCTGTATTGTGGGTAATCAAACATTTCCAACTGAAAACGATGCAGGAGCATCTTCATTGCCCTTGCAGAACGCGGCTGAGAACTGTCTTGAAGAAGAAAACGCATGACAGTTATGTAATGCTGGCTGCGTAGCTTCAGGCGAAATGTCTCACCACGCCCTCCTGCATGGCGGGAGACACTATTGTTCTCGGTATCTTTATGTGCTCCCTTTGTGTTCAGAACTAAAAAGAACGACGTAATGTGATCTATGGGCATACTAGAGACACTGCCCAACACACATGTGCGAAACTTCATCTGATTTTCACTGTGGTTTCCACTTCGCGACCGATCGTTCCTTACTTTCCGAATAACCCCCGTATAAAATAAGTGGTAACAGTCATAGCTCCAAGCGATATTAATAAATAACTTATTAAAAAAAACAAGCTGAATCCATACTGATACTGACTTACAACGTTATTAAAAATACCCTTCAGAAGAAAAATAAATCAATCAGTTTAACATAACAAGTATCAGTCGAGATCGCCGATCTCAGGGTGATCATCAGGCAGTGTAGGCTGGATTCGATTTTGTGAAAAGGTATCTCGTTTGCACACAATCAGTTCTAATTCTGTAATTGAAAGCGACATAAATATGAAAAGATCCTTGGCAACGTTTGATTCATGACTCAAGCAGAGACAGTGATAACAGATGTAACACTACAACACTGTATGTGACACTATGACACAGCATCGCTGTTGAAATACTTAATTTTATCCTTTTTCACAAATATAATTTTTTTAAATTTTCTTTATTAGCTATAATCAGTTTCATTGTTGTGAAATCGTTGTGAATAAATACAAGAAATTAATTTTTTTTAATTGAAATATTAGGTATGGCTAAATATGTATTTGTAAAAAGTCTAAAAAGTAGGGTGTCCATAACTTGTTCGCATATGGCAAGCGCAAATGTGAAAGAGTTGCCATGTGATTGGTGTGCAATGCGGTGATCCTCGCATTTGCCTCTTGAGCCCATGCAGAGCAACATCTGTGCGCTGTCATATCCGAATGACACACAAATATGGATACTGAACGATTCGAACAAAATATTGTGCCTGTTGGACACTGTAGACCGGCAGTACACCTGTGGATATTTTGAAGAGATATATTATTTAGGACAAATTTCATTAAGGAGTAAATATATTGAGAGGCAGTAGTTAGTATACCCAGTTCTTTGAAGAGTTTTCTACAGGACGTCCGTGAATTTACTCCACAAATAATACGTATTACACGCTATTGGATTCTGAAAACTTTTGTTTGACTTGAAGAGTTACCCCAAAATATTATGCCCTATGACATTATGAAATGAAAGTAGGCAAAGTATGCAAGCTTTTTCATTTTTATGTCGCCTATGTCAGCTAACACTCGAATTGCAAATGCAGATTTGTTAAGGCGTTTCTGCAGTTCTGTGGTGTGCTTCTCCCAACTGAATTTATTATCAAGTTGTAATCCCAGGAATTTAAGACTGTCAACCTCTTCTATTTCCTCTTCTTCATACTTTATGCATATGTTGGGTGGAAACCTCTTACAGGTTCTGAATTGCATACAGTGAGTCTTTTCGAAGTTTAATGTCAGTGTGTTGGCTTTAAACCATTTATTAACATCCATGAAAAAATGATTAGCAGATCTTTCTAGAACTACACTCGACATACTATTTATTGCAATACTTGTGTCATCTGCAAACAAAGCTGTCTGTACATTACTTTTTCTAAAATTTTTGAGAATGCTGGCAAAAGTAGTTTGATGGTATCTCTTTATCCACTTTCTTGAATAGAGGCTTAACATCTGCATATATTAGCCAGTCAGGAAATGTCGCAGTTATAATTGACTGGTTACACAAGTAACTTAGAATTGTACTAGCTCACAAGAACATGCCTTACTTAACATTGTTGATATTTCATCATAACAACTAGAATGCTTTGTTTTTAAAGATTGTATTATGGAAGTTATTTCTTTTGGTGAAGTGAGTGACATATTCATGTACCTGAAGCTATTTGTAAAGGCTAGTTTCAGATATTCAAGGGCATTATTTACTGATTCTGACAATTCCATTCTATCTGTAACGGATATAAAGTACTTGTTAAATAGATTTGCCAGACTATGCCCATCGGTTACTAGCACGTCATCTACCCTTAATGCTATTTGCTCCTGTTCCTGTCTGGTTCTACAAGTCTCCTCTTTACTATATCCCATATTGTTTTTATTTTGTTCCCTGACATTGCTACCTTCTTCTCGTAGTGCAATTGTTTAGATGTCTGAATTACTTTTTTTAATATTTTACAGTATTCCTCGTATTTAGCTAAATCATCACCATTGGAGTTATTCTTGGTCGACAGATACATTTTCCTTTTTGTCTTACAGGAAATCTTTATTCCTTGTGCAATCCATGGTTTTATTATAGACTTCTGTTTAATTTGAGTAACTTTTAGAGGAAAACAGTTTTCAAACATGGTACTGACATTTTTCATGAATGTATTATATTTTTCATTCATGTCTTGAGCACTATAAACATCTTTCCAGTTCATATCTTTGAGCAGTTTTCTAAAACACTCAATTTTTTGGTTTGATTGACTACTCTCCTGTACTCAGATTTAGCAGTCTTGATAATTTGCTTAGAATTTACATCTAAAACAATGAGCTGCATGTCATGATCTGATAGTCCATTTATTACAGGTTTTATGATATGATTTTGTTCCTTTGATTTGTCTATAAAATGTCCTTGAGGATTTAGTGACGGTAGTTGGAAAGTTTACAGTGTGAGTTAGATTGAAAGACAACATTACTGACTGCAGTAAATGTTTACTGGAAGATTTCATTAGAAAATCTGTATTAAAGTCACCAGCAATCAAAATTTCTTTGTTTCTTCCTGTTAAATAACCCAAAAGACCTTCTACATTATTTATGAATAGATTATAATTTCCTACAGGTGCTCGGTAAATAGTTACTATTATATAGGATCTGTTATGGAATTGTACTTCTGTTGCACATGCTTCTAGATGCTGCTCTAAACAGAATTCATTAATGTCAATGTTCTTGAATTTATGGCAGTTTTTGATAAATGTGGCAACTCCTCCATCCATATCTACTGTGCAGAAGTAGGAAGCTAGCTTAAATCCTGAAATGTCTAACATATCTCTGAGTGTCATCTCTGTTCACATGAACCGCTTGCTATGAAGACAACATTTTGGCACAGACAACGAGCTGTAGGCCAGCGTAGAGAATTGGCGGAAAGCACTGGCGGCTGCATTCTATAACGGGGGTATTGGAAAGCTGATACAACGCTACGACAAACATCTAAGTCGAATCGGCGACTATGGAGATAAGTAGCTGGAAGTTGTGGCTAACTGTTGCAAATAAAACAGTTTTGATTTTCACTGTGGTTTCCATTTCGTGACCTAACGCTCCTTACTGTCTGAATAGCCCTAGTACGTTACGGGAGTTTCTACTGTCTATTGTAGCTCAACGAGAAAGCGTCCCACCTTTGAAACTCTCCTACCCTCAGGGTCGAAGTGCGTCGTCCATCTCTCAGAGCGGAGTGAGTAACCTGCCTATATACAGATCAGCCAGAACATTATGACCACCGTCCCACTATCGGTATGCCGCGGGAGGTAGCCGCGCAGTCTATGGCGCCTTGCCATGGTTCGCACGGCTCCCCCCCCCCCTCCCCACCCCTCGGATCTTCGAGTCCTCCCTCGGGCATGTGTTGTCCTTAGCGTAAGTTAGTTTAAGTTAGATTAAGTAGTGTTCAGGCCTAGGGACCGGTGACCTCAGCAGTTTGATCCCATAGGAACTTACCATTCCTACTACTATCAATATAAACCCGTCCAGGTGATAGCAGCATCACCTGGCGAGATATGATGCATTAGTATCAGTGAGTGTGCTGTCTGTGTGTAGAATGAGGAATGCGTGCGATCCATCTGAGTTTGACCCAGGACAGATTGCGATAGCTCCGAGGCTCGCCACGTTGGGTGTTCGTGGAGTGCTGTGGTGAGTGTCTTCAACACATGACGACGTACGGTGAAACCACCTCCAGACATCGTGGGGTTGGGCTGCTACCCCTCATTATAGAAATCGAACGTCGTACGCTGCGCAGATTGGTGAAGCAGGACAGGGGTCGAACTGTGGTGGAACTAACATCAGACTTCAAGGCTGTACGGAGTACAAGTGTGTCTGAACACACAATGCCTGTGCAGTCGTAACGATGGGCCTACGCAGCCGACGACCCATGCATATGCCAACGTTAACGCTACGACATCGGCAACTACGACTGAAGTGGGCATGTGACCATCGCTACTGGACGTTGGTGCGTGCAGTGGCAGAGCATTTCATGGTCTGATGAATCACGATACCTTCTTCATCATGGCGATGGGAGGATGCGAATCCGTCGTCTTCCAGGGGAACAGCTCCTTGACACTTATCCTGTCTGAGGGGCGGAGACAAACTGGCGACGACTCCATTATGCTCAGGGGAACATTCACATGGGTATCCATGGTTCCAGTGGAGCTCGTGAAAGGCACCAGATGGCCGAGGAGTATCGTTACAGACCACGTACACCCCTACATGACTATAATTTTTCAGATGCGACTGGCATATTTCAACAAGATAATGCACCATGTCATAGGAATGTGATGGAGTGGTTCGACGAACGTGATGGCGAGCTCCAACTGATGTGCTGGCTTCCGAAACCAGTCGAACACGTCTGGGATGAGACTGAACAAGGCGTCAGAGCTCATCGCCCCTTCCCCGGAATTTACAGTAATTAGGTGGCTTGTGTGCGCAGATGTGTTGCAAACCCCTTCCAGCGGCCTACTGTGGCCTCATCGCTTCCATGCCATGATGCTTCGCCGCTGTTATCGGTGCCAATGGTGTACATAGCGGCTATCAAGTAGGTGGTTATAATGTTCTGGCTGATCAGCGTATCTACATCTACATCTACATTTATACTCCGCAAGCCACCCAACGGTGTGTGGCGGAGGGCACTTTACATGCCACTGTCATTACCTCCCTTTCCTGTTCCAGTCGCGGGAAGAACGACGGCCGGAAAGCCTCCGTGGGCGCTCGAATCTCTCTAATTTTACATTCGTGATCTCCTCGGGAGGTATAACTAGGGGGAAGCAATATATTCGATAGCACATCCAGAAACACACCCTCTCGAAACCTGGACAGCGAGCTACACCACGATGCAGAGCGCCTCTCTTGCAGAGTCTGCCACTTGAGTTTGCTAAACATCTCCGTAACGCTATTACGGTTACCAAATAACCCTGTGACAAAACACGCCGCTCTTCTTTGGATCTTCTCTATCTCCTCCGTCAACCCGACCTGGTACGGATCCCACACTGATGAGCAATACTCAAGTATAGGTCGAACGAGTGTTTTGTAAGCCACCTCCTTTGTTGATGGACTACATTTACTAAGGACTCTACCAATGAATCTCAACCTGGCACCCGTCTTACCAACAATTAATTTTATATGATCGTTCCACTTCAAATCGTTCCGTACGCATACTCCCAGATATTTTACAGAAGTAACTGCTGCCAGTGTTTGTTCCGCTATCATATAATCATGAATAAAGGATCCTTCTTTCTATGTATTCGCAATACATAACATTTCTCAATGTTAAGGGTCATTTGCCACTCCCTGCACCAAGTGCCTATCCGCTGCAGATCTTCCTGCATTTCGCTGCAATTTTCTAATGCTGCAACTTCTCTGTATACTACAGCATCATCCGCGAAAAGCCGCATGAAACTTCCGATACTATCTACTAGGTCATTTATACGTATTGTGAAAAGCAATGGTCCCATAACACTTCCCTGTGGCACGCCAGAGTTTACTTTAACGTCTGTAGACGTCTCTCCATTGAGAACAACATGCTGTGTTCTGTTTGCTAAAAACTCTTCAATCCAGCCACACAGCTGGTCTGATATTCCGTAGGCTCTCAGCTTGTTGATCAGGCGACAGTGCGGAACTGTATCTTCTGACATGCTCGGCTACATCAGTGAATGTACCTCTGCATTGAAATTAAACCATGATCCGGAACGTGGCGTAAACGGTGAAACTTACCTTCCTTAATTTGCGCAATTCATCGGTTAAGACGGTTTTGTCAGAGTGCGGATCAATGGGATATGCACCGTGTACTAGTTGTATTGTAGACTATTCGAGTGTATTCTAGAACGTTCGAAAATATTCAAGGATATTCGTAAAAGATCGAGTGAGAGGTAACACATGAGGACGCAGGACGTCCACTGCATTCTAAAAATATATATCATTTTACTCACTATAAAGTTATCTGCCTGAAGAATCAACAATAAATTCGAGTTAATTTAATATATTGTAAAACAGTTAAATGTTCACAAATACAAGTTTTAAGACCGTCTTTGTTGACGGTATAAAAGCCTTATTTAGACGATACGCTTTTCACTTTATTTTAAAACATCTTCTGTGTTCACGATAACAATGTGTGTTTTCTTATAATTCTCTTTGGTACGATCATGAAGAGACTCAAGCTTTAACTTATTATTACACACAGTATTAAACTATTATCTTTGCATATGGTTTTTTGGATTCTTTCTTCATTTTTAACATTCCTTTACATATATGTGCTAGATTTTTGTTCACAGCAGCATCAGGAACAAAGAAACTGTGAATTATGATAGTAATTTGATTCAGTTTATAGTGGCGAGTTGATGATTGAGAATTTTCATGGTCTCAGAAAACAGACTTGTAAGAAAAGCCAGATTGTCACAGTGACCATTTGTGGCCAGACAAGCGCTGTATCGTGTGAGATACAGAGGCGAGCGAGTGTGCCGGGACTTACCCCAGTTCACTGCTAGTAGCGCCACGTCACCACAACGCGCCTGTGCGTAGCACACTAGCATTGCACCATAATTTAAGAATGAAAGTAAAAATAAAAGTAGCTTTTGTAAATTTTGACAACATATGTTTCAGTACATCAGTGTTAAAATTGTTAAATCTCCAGATGATCAGATGAATACGTTTCCCTTAATACACCGTCTTAAATAAAAAAGTGGTGCTAAATAATGAAGCTACAAAGCCAAAAATTGTTCAAAATGTGCAAATGTATGTCTAAATCAACTGTGACAAGTCTCAACATGATCGGAGAAATAATTTGATCAGATGGGTATTTCCATCAAAATTGAAGGCGCTAAATATTAGACTCAGAAATATGAACACTCGCATAAAGCTTCAGTTTGATATAAAAACATTAACAATGTGATCGCATTGAGCTACCTCTAATAGTTTTCAAGAAATCTACTCAAAACTAGATTTGGAACAAAAACGTCCCTGTTTGTAGTAGATTATCAGTTATATTAATTATAGACAGTTCTGATTATAGCACTTGATTACATCCATTAAATAGTGAAGTTACAACAAGTTTCAAGACCTTGATGTAAATAACAATCAATTGTAGGTCTCGTAAAGATGTAGTTCAGAGGTCATGTTCTACTGTCGGTTCCGTTCTAAAAATACTGGCCGGCACAGTTTAAATGCAGTCGAACTAAAACTTTTTTCTGTACTTAACGCCAACTTCATTCATATAAAGATTACGAAGATTCTAAACTGATTCATGACAGTGCTATAAAATAATATGTATCCGAGAAAGCGGCTATTTAGGGGCTGCTACCCGAGCAGATGTTTCCTTCGGCTGTCCTATGCGCCCGTATATAAACAAGGGCTGAGAGGCAGTGACAGACAACCTTCGCACCCAGCTATCAATCGGTCCGCGTCAGTCAAAAGCCGGCTTACACGCTGCCTCGAGGCCCATAGAAAGACAGGCCGCGGCGCGTATGTCACGCCGCGTAACTCAACAGATAAAATCCGTTTCTAAATCTACTAATCGCAACTGGATGTGTACGTAGAATGAGAACTGCTCCTTCTACTGGAAACTGGTATTATGAAGTCTTAGTGATTACCACTCGTGCACCAAAATTTAAAATCAATTCTCGACATAAATGATATAACGGCTTGTTAAAGCATTTAGTCTCTTCTGCGTAACAGTCCTCATTTCTTACAAGATGTGGTGCCTTATGCAACTAATAATCATTCTGACATGGTTTTAATTTTATTGTACACCAGTGCAGCTGTAACAAATCATTAGTAGGTCCATGCACTTTCTATTATTGTAGCACTAATAACAGTAAGAGTCCAGTATAAGATGCAATTCTCTTTTCTACATATACACCCAGTTACGAGTTAACAGCTCTAGAAACGAAGTTTTTCTGCTGAGCTGAGCGAACGAGCGAGCTCGGCCTTCCTTCGTGACGTACGCGCCGCGCCCTGTCTTTCTAAATAGTAGGCCTCGGTGCTGCCTCGGGTGACGTCATAAGCAGGCTGCTGCTAAATGCGTGTTCTGTAAGAGTAGAAAGCAAACTCGCGAGGACTGTACACTCTCCTGGATCGCTTAGATTTCGCGGAAGTAACTGGTTGTGTGCCGCCCGTAATGTGAACAAAACCGTGTGGCAAGTGGTGAGATTATTTTCCACTTTTGTGGCTAGCAATTAACCTGGATAATTAGAAATCAGGGCGCAAGACCGTTTGATTGGAACTTACCGTAGAGGTCGCCTCTGGACTGCTCATAGTGCTGTTTATGAAAGAGACATCATTGTTATCATTAGTAACAGGAATATTACTGCGATGTGTGTGTGAAAAATTTATTGAATATATTGATCAGTTAGAACTCCAAACTTTTATTTATAGTCATAGTCCTGATTTCGTTGCATAAATAGAGAGAAGAAACAATTCTTTCAGTGAGTATGAAAAGAATGCGGTCTTGCAGACGGAAAATTATGATCAGTATGTTCTCCATTACTCTCTGGCTGACCATAAAAATAGTTTTCAGGCTCTCGTAAAACACGGCGGACAAAATATATTGTATTTCTTATTTTGCTATTAACCCCGCTGCCCCACAGAATGAAAGTGCTTTAAAGCAAAGTGAAATGCGTTTGGTCTAAATGAGACTCTCATTACAGTCACTAAAGATAATATTAACGTATCAAAACGGATAACTGCGACTGAGGTAAAAAAGACCGAAAAACGAAGAAGCCAAAAACGTACTGCGCGAAACACAGCCTCATGTCCAACAGCAACAAATAAAAATGGTGCAAATTACTTATGGCAATCTCTAGTGCTCATTGCTTCATGTGATCCTAAAATTACTCTCTGGACTGAAGTAGTGAGCAAAAACACTGCGTGTTCCTAGATACACTATCTTCTAGATACAGCTCTCTCCCCTATAATAGTTTATTTGAATAATGGGCTGCAAACATGCAAGCTTTCAACAAATTAGTGAACAGGAAGTTAGATAGTAAATAGTAAAATGGAATCTTTGAACAGATCAATGGATAATAAAGTTAAAGAAATAAACAAAAAAATGTAATAACATAAGAACGTTCAAGAAGCTGTATGTCATAACCTTTCGGAAAAGATGGATCGCAAAATTAAAATGAGAAACGAAAACCATGAAATTGCAGGTAATGAGATTCACATGGGACTAAATCAATCTTTAGATGTTCTTTTGGGACACATTACTCAGTTTCAAATCGATATGGATACACAGTTAGAAGATTTCGAGAATGCAACTGATAATACTGTGAGAATACTGCAAACGGTGGAGGACCACACGTTTATATTAGAAAAGCAACACAATTTTAGTCAAGACATTAATTTAGTATGGAGTGATTGTTTTTTCAACGTCAGCTGTTGAATTAAGAGGGCTTCAGTCAACAATAACTTAATCATTTTGTGTGTGTATCGATCATTTAGTGGTAGTGTGGACACTTTTTTCAGTAAATTAACAGACGTTCTAAATAAAGTCTCAAGTACAAAAGGCAACATAGTTTTGTGTTTAGACACGAACATAAGAAGAAATATCACAAACGAAAGTGGTAGTACCCTCATAGTTAATATTCTTCATGGTTTTGGCGGGTGGCTGTTGGTCAATAATTTAACAGAGATAACTACAATGACTTCATCGATAATTGGCTACATGACCATTAATGTGGACATGGAAAAGTGTGATGCAGCTGTAAAAGATCTTCGATCACAGATCATTTCTGGCAAGTAATATCAGCAAAGTCATGTATGAAAGAAATCTTTTAACTGCAGACCTACAAAATGTACGAGGGTAATCCCAAAAGTAAGGTCTCCAATTTTTTTATAAGTACATAGACCTTTTTATTTCTACAATGGTTTACGTCAGTTTACAGCTTGAATACTTAGCTATTTTTCGACATAATCACCATTTCTGTCGATGCATTTTTGTAGACGCTGTGGTAGTTTTTGTATGCCCATGTAATGCCAGCTCGCCGCCATGCTGTCTAGAAAGTTATGAACCTCTTCTTTCACCTCGTCGTCGTAGCTGAATCGCTGGGACCGCAATTAACGCTGACAAGTACTGTGAGACTCTAAAAAAACTCAAACGGGCAATTCAGAACTGCAGAAGAGGAATGTTGAGCAAGGGTGTACACATTCTCCATGACAACGCTCGCCCACATATCGCTCGGCAAACCGTTTCTCTCATCCAACAGTTTCAGTGCAACATAATCACCCACCCACCCTATAGTGCTGACTTGGCGCCCAGTTCCCTAAGTTAAAAGAACATTTGGCCGGAAAGCGATTTAACTCCAACGACGAGGTGAAAGACGAGGTTCATAACTTTCTAGACAGCATGGCGGCGAGCTGGCATTACATGGGCATACAAAAACTACCACAGCCTCTACAAAAACGCATCGACAGAAATGGTGATTATGTTGAAAAATAGCTAAATGTTTAAGCTCTGAACTGATGTAAGCCGCGCGGGATTAGCCGAGCTGTCTAGGGCGCTGCAGTCATGGACTGTGCGGCCGGTCCCGGCGGAGCTTCGAGTCCTCCCTCGGGCATGGGTATGTGTGTTTGTCCTTAGGATGATTTAGGTTAAGTAGTGTGTAAGCTTAGGGACTGATGACCTTAGCAGTTAAGTCCCATAAGATTTCACACACAACTGATGTAAACCATTGTAGAAATAAACAGGTCTATGTACTTATAAATAAATAGGAGACCGTACTTTTGAGATTACCCTCGTATAAGGAGCGATCAAAAAGTTTTCGTTCCAAGGTCATACAGTCCAGAATAGATACGCCAACCAGCAAAATCGCTGTGAACTTTTAGAAAATCATACCACCGAGGCACCAGGTTGAAGACACACATTTTGTAAAACACCTTGTCCTGCTTTGTGAAGAAGTCCGTAACTCGCTTGCTGCACATCCTCGTCTGAAAGGAATCGTCAATTTTTTCAAGGCGTTTACCAAGGGACCGAAGTCGTGATAATCGCATGGGGAGAGATCGGGACTGTAGGGCGGGTGCTCGAGTGCCTCCCACTTGAGTTGGCGTAACTTCTGCGTTACGAGATTTGCGATACGGGATCTACCAGCGTCTTGTGTCGAAAAGCAGCCACCACGGAATTTGGCGCACCATTCCACAATCGTGGTTTTCGATAGACATGCTGCCCCATACACAACCTTCATTCTCCGATGGATGTCTAATGGCGTCTGCCCTTTGGCAGCCAGAAAAAGAATAACAGCACACTGGTCCTGTTTGAACATTTGGTAATAACGCCGCCACTGAAAACTTTGAAATTTGTGGTATCTTCCTATGGGATCAAACTGCTGAGGTCATCGGTCAGTAGGGTTACACTGTAATTAATCTAACTTGAACTAACTTAGGCTAAGGACAACACACACACGCATGCCCGAGGGAGGACTCGAACCTCCGACGAGGGGAGCCGCGCGAGCTGTGGTAAGGCGCCTCAGACCATGCGGCTACCACGCGCGGGACGTCGGCACTGTTCACGTTTTCGCATTTACCACTCGCGCGTCGGGAAGACACGAATGCTGCACTAATAAGTTTCCCATATATCGTTGATTATATACCGTATCGAAGTCACACTGCTTTGCATACACGCTGCAGAAACGTCCACAAACGGAAACTTTTCGATCGCCCCATATAAAAATTAGATTTTTCAAGAGAACTATCATATCAGATTTCGGAAGAAATACGCAGAGAAAACAACGTAAATGCGAAATTCTGTAATTTCTAAAAGTTTTTATATTGAAATTTCCAAAAGTATTTTCATTAGTAACACCGTCTCAAAATAACAAATGGAAAACAGCAGATTTTAGCAAGTTCTCCTAAACCCTTAAGTAAGTTCCACGAAAAATAGTCGTAATGAGCTACAGTTATTTTATTTCTATCGTAGCCACCAAGCCTTACAGAAGGGTGCTGACTACTGTAAAATGACAACACAGTAAACAGTGAAGAGATCAAAAGGAAAGTAGTCTGCGACGTACTCTTAAAGGAGTTTCGAACTACTTGGCAGCATCCTCTCCTTACAGTTGTGGCAAGCCAAGGGGTTCATTAATTTCGTGATTGATTTTTATGTTCATTGGCTATGTTTGTGTCTAGAGGGCAGTCACGTAACTTATAAATTTTTTTAGTTAAATTCCAATAACCATCAATTACAGATAGGATTATGGTCAGTGGTATAAATAATGATGATCTAAACACCGGCTGGTGTTAAAATGTTTATTAAACCTTTTCTTCAGTTTCAGTATTTTATTGATAGGAAACCACGACTCTATTAATTTCCTTAAAGCATTTATTAACGATTCTGCACCAGCTGCAGTATATACAGGGTGTTACAAAAAGGTACGGCCAAACTTTCAGGAAACATTCCTCACACACAAAGGAAGAAAATACACTCCTGGAAATTGAAATAAGAACACCGTGAATTCATTATCCCAGGAAGGGGAAACTTTATTGACACATTCCTGGGGTCAGATACATCACATGATCACACTGACAGAACCACAGGCACATAGACACAGGCAACAGAGCATGCACAATGTCGGCACTAGTACAGTGTATATCCACCTTTCGCAGCAATGCAGGCTGCTATTCTCCCATGGAGACGATCGTAGAGATGCTGGATGTAGTCCTGTGGAACGGCTTGCCATGCCATTTCCACCTGGCGCCTCAGTTGGACCAGCGTTCGTGCTGGACGTGCAGACCGCGTGAGACGACGCTTCATCCAGTCCCAAACATGCTCAATGGGGGACAGATCCGGAGATCTTGCTGGCCAGGGTAGTTGACTTACACCTTCTAGAGCACGTTGGGTGGCACGGGATACATGCGGACGTGCATTGTCCTGTTGGAACAGCAAGTTCCCTTGCCGGTCTAGGAATGGTAGAACGATGGGTTCGATGACGGTTTGGATGTACCGTGCACTATTCAGTGTCCCCTCGACGATCACCAGTGGTGTACGGCCAGTGTAGGAGATCGCTCCCCACACCATGATGCCGGGTGTTGGCCCTGTGTGCCTCGGTCGTATGCAGTCCTGATTGTGGCGCTCACCTGCACGGCGCCAAACACGCATACGACCATCATTGGCACCAAGGCAGAAGCGACTCTCATCGCTGAAGACGACACGTCTCCATTCGTCCCTCCATTCACGCCTGTCGCGACACCACTGGAGGCGGGCTGCACGATGTTGGGGCGTGAGCGGAAGACGGCCTAACGGTGTGCGGGACCGTAGCCCAGCTTCATGGAGACGGTTGCGAATGGTCCTCGCCGATACCCCAGGAGCAACAGTGTCCCTAATTTGCTGGGAAGTGGCGGTGCGGTCCCCTACGGCACTGCGTAGGATCCTACGGTCTTGGCGTGCATCCGTGCGTCGCTGCGGTCCGGTCCCAGGTCGACGGGCACGTGCACCTTCCGCCGACCACTGGCGACAACATCGATGTACTGTGGAGACCTCACGCCCCACGTGTTGAGCAATTCGGCGGTACGTCCACCCGGCCTCCCGCATGCCCACTATACGCCCTCGCTCAAAGTCCGTCAACTGCACATACGGTTCACGTCCACGCTGTCGCGGCATGCTACCAGTGTTAAAGACTGCGATGGAGCTCCGTATGCCACGGCAAACTGGCTGACACTGACGGCGGCGGTGCACAAATGCTGCGCAGCTAGCGCCATTCGACGACCAACACCGCGGTTCCTGGTGTGTCCGCTGTGCCGTGCGTGTGATCATTGCTTGTACAGCCCTCTCGCAGTGTCCGGAGCAAGTATGGTGGGGCTGACACACCGGTGTCAATGTGTTCTTTTTTCCATTTCCAGGAGTGTATGTTATGTGGACATGCGTCCGGAAACTCTTACTTTCCATGTTAGAGCTCATTTTATTACTTCTCTTCAAATCACATTAATCATGGAATGGAAACACACAGCAACAGAACGTACCAGCGTGGCTTAAAACACTTTGTTACTGGAAATGTTCAAAATGTCCTCCGTTAGTGAGGATACATGCATCCGCCCTCCGTCGCATGGAATCCCTGATGCGCTGATGCAGCCCTGGAGAATGGCGTATTGTATCACAGCCGTCCACAATACGAGCACGAAGAGTTTCTACATTTGGTACCGGCGTTTTGTAGACAAGAGCTTTCAAATGCCCCCATAAATGAAAGTCAAGAGGGTTGAGGTCAGGGGAGCGTGGAGGCCATGGAATTGGTCCGCCTCTACCAATCCATCGGTCACCGAATCTGTTGTTGAGAAGCGTACGAACACTTCGCTGAAATGTGCAGGAGCTCCATCATGCATGAACCACATGTTGTGTCGTACTTGTAAAGGCACATGTTCTAGCAGCACATGTAGAGTATCCCGTATGAAATCAAGATAAGTTGTTCCATTGAGAGTAGGTAGAAGAAGATGGAGCCCAATCAACACATCACCAACAATGCCTGCCCAAACGTTCACAGAATATCTGTGTTGATGACGTGATTGCACAATTGAGTGCGGATTCTCGTCAGCCCACACATGTTAATTGTGAAAATTTATAATTTGATCACGTTGGAATGAAGCCTCAGCCGTAAAGGGAACATTTGTACTGAAATGAGGATTGACACATGTTGGATGAACCATTCGCAGAAGTGTACCCGTGGAGGCCAATCGGCTGCTGATAGTGCCTGCACACGCTGTACATGGTACGGAAACAACTGGTTCTCCCGTAGCACTCTCCGTACAGTGACGTGGTCAATGTTACCTTGTACAGCAGCAACTTCTCTGACGCTGACATTACGGTTATCGTCAACTGCACGAAGAATTGCCTCGTCCATTGCAGGTGTCCTCGTCGTTCTAGGTCTTCCCCAGTCGCGAGTCATAGGCTGGAATGTTCCGTGCTCCCTAAGACGCCAATCAATTGCTTCGAACGTCTTCTTATCCGGACACCTTCGTTCTGGAAATCTGTCTCGATACAAACGTACTGCGCCACGGCTATTGCCCCATGCTAATCCATACATCAAATGGGCATCTGCTAACTCCGCATTTGTAAACATTGCACTGACTGCAAAACCACGTTCGTGATGAAGACTAACCTGTTGATGCTACGTACTGATGTGCTTGATGCTAGTACTGTAGAGCAATGAGTCGCATGTCAACACAAGCACCGAAGTCAACATTACCTTCCTTCAATTGGGACAACTGGCGGTGAATCGAGGAAGTACAGTACATACTGACGAAACTAAAATGAGCTCTAACATGGAAATTAAGAGTTTCCGGACACATGTCCACATAACATCTTTTCTTTATTTGTGTGTGAGGAATGTTTCCTGAAAGTTTGGCCGTACCTTTTTGTAACACCCTGTATATTAGCCAAATCCAATAGTTTCATTTTCATGCCTGTCCTATTGAGGTTGCTCTGACAGTGTCTGTCTGATCTTAATAATCTACAGCAAAGTGGCCACACATGCTTTATAACTGTCTGTAGAATGAATGAATCCACACAACCCTGTGGTGAGAGACTTGGTGAGAGGCATGTATGGATTGTGGCATTCATTATGCAGAAATTTATAAAGCACGTGTTGCCACTTTGATGTAGATTATTAAGATAAGACAAATGGTTCAAAATGGTTCTGAGCACTATGGGACTTAACATCTGAGGTCATCAGTCCCCTAGAACTTAGAATTACTTAAACCTAACTAACCTAAGGACATCACACACATCCATGCCCGATGCAGGATTCAAACTTGCGACCGTAGCAGCAGAGCAGTTCCGGACTGAAGCGCATAGAACTGGTCGGCCACAACGGCCGACAAGATCAGACACTGTCAGTGCAGCCTCAGTAGGACACGCTTGAAAATGAACCTGTTAGATTTGCCTAATATAAATACTGAAACTATTGACAAAATCAGTAATATACGCTTTAGGGCATTAAACCTTTTTTTTTTAATATAGTAAGAGAAACAACGACAGATAGACTGCCTAGCTAGATTATGGAAGTGCTAAGCTGGCACATCACGAAACTGATCAAAGTTCACGATGCTATGTGAAGTGTGGTGTCAGACACCACACATGCTAGGTGGTAGCCTTTAAATCGTCCGCGGTCCGTTAGTAAACGTCAGACCCGCGTGTCGCCACTATCAGTGATTGCAGACCGAGCGCCGCCACGCGGCAGGTCTAGCCTAGAGAGACTCCCTAGCACTCGCCAAGTTGTAGAGCCGACTTTGCTAGCGATGGTTCACTGACTACATACGTCCTCATTTGCAGAGACGACCGTTTAGCATAGCCTTCAGCTACGTCATTTGCTACGACCTAGCAAGGCGCCATATTCAGTTACTATGTCTTCTGAATAGATAATATTGTGAATCATATACCGTCAAGAGCGACGTTCATCATAAATGGATTAAAGTTAAGTATCAACTAGCTACGTCCACTTTCTGAATTCTAATTCCTTGTCATGTTCCAGACCTCACGTCAGTATAATCCTTCCCTCCTCACGCCAGCCTGCGTGAGCTAAAACGCGTGCATTTCGGCCTCCTCTAGTAACACGGTGTTGGCACATCTGCCAACACAACATGAAAAATTCACAAATTCAAACATGATGTAGCTCGAAGTTAAGAGTCTGCGGAGCTAGCTGTTGACAAATGCACTAGTCGAAACGTGACGCCGTTCAAGAAATAAGTTCGTGAACCTATGTGGACAAACTGAAAAGTCCAAACACGTTACTGTTCGCGAGAGTAGTTCTCGAAATATGCGCAACTGCAAATGAAATGCTGTTTAATTTTAAAGTTGACAAAGCTAGCTGTTAAGGGGGGTAGGACGTCAAACGGGCCGACTTGGAGCAGGAGAGGCACCACAGGACATTTTAATTTCCACTGTCTATACTTTTACAAATAAATTCATAAAACTTTAACAGGAAGGATTCAGGGTTCATACTCATAGCAGTGGAAGCTCAAAAACGTAACAAAACACATTTTTTTTACATGTGAATTTTCATCATTTTTTCACTTAGTACTGGCTGCATTTGTTGCTATAGGTACACTTTTCTTCCTAAGTAAGAGAGATTCATCCATGACTTTTGTACAGCATACAAACCATAGTTACAGGTGTATGAAACTCTAGAAGTTATTTAATTTATGAAAAAATGAATGATCTGTTATATTTTAAACTTCATATTTAGAAAAAACTCAAGTTTTATAGTTAATTATCTCAATTTTTCCACAGTTTTTTAATAGATTTGGAAAATTCTAGAGTTTCATATACCTCTAACTACTGTTTGTATGCTATGAAAAATTCATCGAAGAATCTCTCCTACGGCCGGCCGGTGTGGCCTAGCGGTTCTAGGCGCTTCAGTCTGGAATCGCGCGACCGCTACGGTCGCAGGTTCGAATCCTGCCTCGGGCATGGATGTGTGTGATGTCTTTAGGTTAGTTAGGTTTAAGTAGTTCTAAGTTCTAGGAGACTGATGCCCTCAGATGTTAAGTCCCATAGTGCTCAGAGCCATTTGAACCATTTGAACCAATCTCTCCTACTTAGGAAGAAAAGTGTTCCTATAGCAACAAATGCAGCCAGTAATAAGTGAAGAAAAGATGAAATTTCACATCTAAAAAAAAGGTATTTTGCTTCCCTTTTGAACTTCCACTGCGATGAGTGTGAGTCCTAAATCCTTCCTGGTCGTGGTGACAAAGTTTTATGAATTTATTTGTAAAAGTATAGACAGTAGACATTAAAATGTCCTGTGGTGACTCTCCTGCTCCAAGTCGGCCCGTTTGATGTCCTAGCACCCCCCCCCCCTTAATACTTTTGTAAGTTTTACAATTTCTGCACAAAATTTTACAACACTACGAAGTTGGCGGAAAAGAAAAGAAGGAATTATCCGGATGGGACAGAAGTCGGCAGATGTGATGAACATGTGTAGACAAAAAGAATCATTACAATTACAAAAAAAATATTGGATGCTTTGTTCAAGAGAAAGAGATTTATAAACTGAAATCAAGTCAGTAATGCTTCGGTTCACCTCTGGCCCTTATGCAGGCATTTATTCGGCTTGGAATTGTTGGGCAGAGTTGTTGGATGTCCTCCTGAGGGATGTCGTATCAAATTGGTTCAATTGAGGCATTAGTATCGTCAAAATACCGAGCTTTCTGGAAGGCCGCACTATAATGCTCCAAACGTTCTCAGTTGGGGAGAGGTCTGGCGACCCTGCTGGCCATGGCTTGCCATGAAGTGAAGACGAAACGGGGCGTAGAATATCGTCGACGAATTGCTGTGCTGTAAGGGCGACACAGATGACAACCAAAGAGTTCCTGCTATGAAAAGAAGTGCCAACCCAGGCCATGATTATTGATTGTCAGGCCGTATGGCGGTCGACAGTCAAGCTGGTATGGGCACAGCTGTCCGGAGCGCCCCAGACACTGGAGGACTCGGGGCTTAATTCGAAGCGGGACTCATGACTGGAGAGAATTGTTCTCCAGTCAATCAGATTCCAGAAATGAACAATGCAGCGCTAGTCTTTTACATTATTAAATAATTTCTTCGCAGACAGTATTGTACACTGGAGGTGAAGTAGCACTGTTTGAAACAGACTGACCTTGTATTGGAGATGGTGGAGGCTGGGGTGGGGATGAGGGTGTGAAGGCTCCAGTCTTCATTCAGCCACCCTGGTTTCCCTAAATTACCTCAGGTAAATGCTGGGGTGGTTGCTATTTTAAGGCCACGGCTTACTACCTGTTCCAACCTTGTCAAACTAGACCAGAAAAAATATCATTGCCTATATGAACGCATTATATTATTTTTGTTATTCTTGGATTGTAATTCAACGAGATACCCAACATTCTCGTGAAAGTTTTCTACAGACGGATAAAACTACTGTTGCAAACCTTGACTAGACTGACTAGCAATCTCAGTTTAGGTGCAGATGTGGATCGAGCAGGAAAAGGGATAGCAGGGGAGGGTGGGGAAGACGCTGCAGTGTGGCAACTGTGCAAGGACGTGCCACGGACTGGTAGGTGTAGCATCTGGAGGAAGTGCTGGGGTTGCAGCAGAGGGGTGGGGATAGAGGAGAGAAGCAGAGGAGGGGAAAGGGTTATGCAACTGCGCTGGAGGACAGGAGATGTGTGTCAGGTTGGAGTGGCAGCAGGCAGGTGGAGGACAGGGATTAATGGAGGTTGATACCAGGGGCTACGGGAACGAAGGTGGAGCAGGAACTGCGCCATGTTGGAGCCCCACTCCACGGCTGCCGTAGCAGATCGGCTGATATACACACAACAGAGTGGCTTAGTGCACGTATGCACGACGAAACTAAAAATAAACGCAGTGCGGTGATACTCTTAACAGTCTATTTTCACAAGCCGTTAATGTCGATTAAAAAAAGAAAAAGAAAAAGAAAAATTCCCGCTGGTCGCAGAAAAGAGTATCTACTTTGCTGTTAGCACAGCACATACAATGCAATAACAGAAACAGTAGAAGCACTATATAAATTACTGCTCATGAAAGTGAGTGACAGTTCCTTTTTTTATGGGCGACAGTCTTCTTACTGGCCTACATCGTGCTTAGTCGCGTTGTTGTCGACATCGCTGCCAAATTCTTCCGCTTCTTCTTCCCCTGGGTAACACATATGGACGATTTTGCCACGTTCTCTTCCATAAATTCTTCCAGTTCGTATGTTTTCCATTTCCATGGTATTCAAATGGCCCTGAGCACTATGGGACTTATCATCTAAGGTCATCAGTCCCCTAGAACTTAGAACTACTTAAACCTAACTAACCTAAGGACATCACACACATCCATGCCCGAGGCAGGATTCGAAACTGCGACCGTAGCGGTAGCGCGTTTCTATGGTAGTCAGGTGCCTAATTTCAACAGTCTTATAAGGATCATTATAGACAATGATGGAATTTCTGAATTTCGCGATTAGATTTCTTGGACTGAAGGTCCTGACCAAAATGCTGTCTCCCTTCCTATACCCTATCGGATATATCAGCTTATCATACTGCTCCTTCTTTGCGTTGGCCCCCTTCACCAGCATGTGTTCCACCTTGCTGGTGTCTCTTGCCATGTCTCTCTCTCGTCAGGCAAGTTTCTTGGACGTTCTCTGATCAGACTGTCAGGCTCCCTGCTGACACTTATCCTACAGAATCGTGTGGCACATTATTAATGACGTATACGAAATTACCCATCAGATGACTACATTTTTCATGTCTGTTATCGCAGCAATCACGACACATCCAGTTTATCTCTTCTATAACATGCGCCGCAGGGTCTGAGGTCAGCCTGTAGTGTGAAATAAACACTGGTTCTACATTATGTCTTCTTAAAGTCTCCAAACATTTATTACATGCAGACTGTCTTTCGTTGTGATTACCAACTTGTTTCAGTACACATTTGTATATGAAGTAGTCCCTTCCACTACCTAACAGCCTGTGGCCTTTTTAGTAGGTACAGTTTTATGTATTTTGGGGAAAGTTCGATAGTTACAAAAACTTTCGTTGCTCCTGCTGTCGACATAGGTAATGGCCATAGTAGGTCGACAACTACTGTCTCTTTAAAGCCTTTCAGCAAATCAGGACGCGTAAGACCTGTAATCTTCATAGTAGTAGTCTTAGTTTCGTGGAAAATTTCACTTGTTCACAATAAATGCATCCTCTTGCCAATACTGAAAAATAAACAATCCCGTCTCAACTTTTGCAGGCATTTCTTGAGCCCAGAGTGTCTGCAGCTAAAATGTGTGTATCTTATGGGATAGTCAATGCCATGTTCTGGTATGTATAAATTCCACTCCGTTTTGTTTGCATTCTTTCTTTCATATAACACCCCTTCACGCTCTAATATATTGGGTTTTTCCCTAACTTTTTTTTTTTTCATCGACAAGAGACGTTGAGCAGCGCTTTGTTTGTGGTGTATGTTCATCCGGTATTCTGTGACTTTTCCTTGGTGACTCACGCCTTTCAGGAGTAGTATCTTGTCTTCTGGTGTCAGTAGTTGTGTTTTTCATCATTTTAGGCCCACTGGTGCCAACGCCCTTGCCGCAGTGGTAACACTGGTTCCCGTCAGGTCACCGAAGTTAAGCGCTTTCGGGCTGGGCTAACACTTGGATGGGTGACCATCCGGTCTGCCGAGCGCTGTTGGTAAGCAGGGTGCTCTCAGCCCCTGTGAGGCAAACTGAGGAGCTACTTGATTGAGAAGTAGCGGCTCTCGTGTCGTAAACTGACATACGGCCGGGAGAGCGGTGTGCTGACAATATGCTCCTTCTTATGGCATCAAATCCTGTTCTCGCCGTACGTACCGCACTTCAGAATCGTATACTTGCAGAGCTAAACTCCGTCCTGCTAATCTTTCCTGTCATAGTTTACTTGGTAACAGGAACGACGACACTCAGTTGTCTGTTAGCACTACAGATTTCCAGGCAGCTGGATAATTGCGGAATTATGTGAATCCAAATAATATTACGGCTGTTTCCTCCTCTGTTACTGAATAATTTTGATCACGGTAGTCAACATTCTGCTCCAAAACGCGATCGGTTTGACATTATCACGTTACTCTTCTTTCTCAGTTTGATACAGATGTGTTTCCAGCAATAATCGGAGGAACTATGAAAAGGTTTGTTAAGATCTAGGTTGGACACCATTGATTAATGTGGTTTTAATCTGTCGAAATATTTCCTCACAAACTGCCGTCCATGAGCACTTGCTATTTTTGTGAGACAGGTTGTGCAGGGTTCGATGTTTAGTATTTGATTATCTGTGATAGATTGATAGAAGCTGCCCAACCCATCAAAAACACCTAAGTTGCTAATAGTTGCAGCTAGGCGTTCGAAAGCTACATACTACCTCCAGTTTGTCCTCATCTGCTCTTATATCATGCGGTGTAATTATGTGCCCCTAGAATTTTGTTTCTTGACTGTTAAACTCTGATTTTCTTAAGTTCAGTGTAGTTCCTGTGATTTAAAATTCTTGAACATTTCCTGCCTCGTGGAGTGGCCGTGTGGTTTGAGGCGCCATGTCGTGGATTGCGCGGCCCCTCCCGCCGGAGGTTCGAGTCCTCCCTCGGGCATGGGTGTGAGTGTCGTTGTTAGCATAGGCTAGTTTAAGTAGTGTGTAAGTCTAGCAATCGATGACCTCAGCAGCTTGGTCCCTTAGGAATTCACACACATCTGAACATTTGAACATTTCCTTAAATGTTGCCAAATGCTCTTTCCACATACTGCTCGCGATCAAAATGTCATCTACAAACAAGATGATGCATTTCAATAAACTTTCCTTGAGAACAACGCTCAGCGTCTGAATAACGGCTGATACATCCACATTTAGCCCGAATGGAAGCTTTCTATACCGATATCACCACTTTTAGTATAGGAATGTGATTTATTGTCTGTATTCTGGTTCCAATAACACATGGCAATAACATGAAGTCAGGTCCAGAGTCGTAAACACTTTAGTACCATTAAACTTCTGTTACAATTCTTCAGTATTTTCCTGTCACTCTCTTCCATATTCGTAAATTTTATTTGCCTTTCATGCATCTAGTACGATTTGGAAATGGAAGAGGATGTAGATGAAGACGAAATGGGAGATAAGATACTGCGTGAAGAGTTTGACAGAGCACTGAAAGACCTGAGTCGAAACAAGGCCCCGGGAGTAGACAACACTCCATTAGAACTACTGATGGCCTTGGGAGAACCAGTCATGACAAAACTCTACCATCTGGTGAGCAAGAAGTATGAGACAGGTGAAATACCATCAGACTTCAAGAAGAATATAATAATTCCAATCCCAAAGAAAGAAGGTGTTGACAGATGTGAAAATTACCGAACTATCAGTTTAATAAGTCACAGATGCAAAATACTAACGCGAATTCTTTACAGACGAATGGAAAAACTGGTAGAAGCGGACCTCGGGGGAAGATCAGTTTGGATTCCGTAGAAATGTTGGAACACGTGAGGCAATACTAACCTTACGACTTATCTTAGAAGAAAGATTAAGGAAAGGCAAACCTACGTTTCTAGCATTTGTAGACTTAGAGAAACCTTTTGACAATGTTAACTGGAATACTCTCTTTCAAATTCTGAAGGTGGCATTGGTAAAATACAGGGAGCGAAAGGCTATTTACAATTTGTACAGAAACCAGATGGCAGTTATACGAGTCGAGGGGCATGAAAGGGAAGCAGTGGTTGGGAAAGGAGTGAGACAGGGTTGTAGCCTCTCCCCGATGTTATTCAATCTGTATATTGAGCAAGCAGTAAAGGAAACAAAAGAAAAATTCAGAGTAGGTATTAAAATTCATGGAGAAGAAGTAAAAACTTTGAGGTTCGCCGATGACATTGAAATTCTGTCAGAGACAGCAAAGGACTTGGAAGAGCAGTTGAATGGAATGGACAGTGTCTTGAAAGGAGGATATAAGATGAACATCAACAAAAGCAAAACGAGGATAATGGAATGTAGTCAAATTAAATCGGGTGATGCTGAGGGAATTAGATTAGGAAATGAGACACTTAAAGTGGTAAAGGAGTTTTGCTATTTGGGGAGCAAAATAACTGATGATGGTCGAAGTAGAGAGGATATAAAACGTAGACTGGCAATGGCAAGGAAATCGTTCCTGAAGAAGAGAAATTTGTTAACATCGAGTATAGATTTAAGTGTCAGGAAGTCGTTTCTGAAAGTATTTGTATGGAGTGTAGCCATGTATGGAAGTGAAACATGGACGATAACTAGTGTGGACAAGAAGAGAATAGAAGCTTTCGAAATGTGGTGCTACAGAAGAATGCTGAAGATAAGGTGGGTAGATCACGTAACTAATGAGGAGGTATTGAATAGGATTGGGGAGAAGAGAAGTTTGTGGCACAACTTGACTAGAAGAAGGGATCGGTTAGTGAGACATGTTCTGAGGCATCAAGGGATCACAAATTTAGGATTGGAGGCAGTGTGGAGGGTAAAAATCGTAGAGGGAGACCAAGAGATGAATACACTAAGCAGATTCAGAAGGATGTAGGTTGCAGTAGGTACTGGGAGATGAAGAAGCTTGCACAGGATAGAGTAGCATGGAGAGCTGCATCAAACCAGTCTCAGGACTGAAGACCACAACAACAACAACAGTACGATTTGCAAGCCTCGATCAGTCTTATCTACAATAAACAACTGGCTGTTGTACTGGTCACGCCCATGTTCTACAATTCCAGTTACAAGCATATTTTCCAATTACTTTCCCACTGTGACTTTTTTTGCTTCTGGGATCCGATATGGAAGCGAAAAATACGGAGAATGCGGTTTTATTTTGTACGGCTGTCCTTTTCTTTCTCCTAGCTTTCGCAAAAAATGTGTTTATAAGTCAATAATGAATTGGAGAGCTCCACTGCTGTATCTTCTGGTAATTCTTCTGCGTCTACCTCTTCTACACTCCTGGAAATTGAAATAAGAACACCGTGAATTTATTGTTCCAGGAAGGGGAAACTTTATTGACACATTCCTGGGGTCAGATACATCACATGATCACACTGACAGAACCACAGGCACATAGACACAGGCAACAGAGCATTCACAATGTCGGCACTAGTACAGTGTATATCCACCTTTCGCAGCAATGCAGGCTGCTATTCTCCCATGGAGACGATCGTAGAGATGCTGGATGTAGTCCTGTGGAACGGCTTGCCATGCCATTTCCACCTGGCGCCTCAGTTGGACCAGCGTTCGTGCTGGACGTGCAGACCGCGTGAGACGACGCTTCATCCAGTCCCAAACATGCTCAATGGGAGACAGATCCGGAGATCTTGCTGGCCAGGGTAGTTGACTTACACCTTCTAGAGCACGTTGGGTGGCACGGGATACAAGCGGACGTGCATTGTCCTGTTGGAACAGCACGTTCCCTTGCCGGTCTAGGAATGGTAGAACGATGGGTTCGATGACGGTTTGGATGTACCGTGCACTATTCAGTGTCCCCTCGACGATCACCAGTGGTGTACGGCCAGTGTAGGAGATCGCTCCCCACACCATGATGCCGGGTGTTGGCCCTGTGTGCCTCGGTCGTATGCAGTCCTGATTGTGGCGCTCACCTGCACGGCGCCAAACACGCATACGACCATCATTGGCACCAAGGCAGAAGCGACTCTCATCGCTGAAGACGACATGTCTCCATTCGTCCCTCCATTCACGCCTGTCGCGACACCACTGGAGGCGGGCTGCACGATGTTGGGGCGTGAGCGGAAGACGGCCTAACGGTGTGCGGGACCGTAGCCCAGCTTCATGGAGACGGTTGCGAATGGTCCTCGCCGATACCCCAGGAGCAACAGTGTCCCTAATTTGCTGGGAAGTGGCGGTGCGGTCCCCTACGGCACTGCGTAGGATCCTACGGTCTTGGCGTGCATCCGTGCGTCGCTGCGGTCCGGTCCCAGGTCGACGGGCACGTGCACCTTCCGCCGACCACTGGCGACAACATCGATGTACTGTGGAGACCTCACGCCCTACGTGTTGAGCAATTCGGCGGTACGTCCACCCGGCCTCCCGCATGCCCACTATACGCCCTCGCTCAAAGTCCGTCAACTGCACATACGGTTCACGTCCATGCTGTCGCGGCATGCTACCAGTGTTAAGACTGCGATGGAGCTCCGTATGCCACGGCAAACTGGCTGACACTGACCGCGGCGGTGCACAAATGCTGCGCAGCTAGCGCCATTCGACGGCCCACACCGCGGTTCCTGGTGTGTCCGCTGTGCCGTGCGTGTGATCATTGCTTGTACAGCCCTCTCGCAGTGTCCGGAGCAAGTATGGTGGGTCTGACACACCGGTGTCAATGTGTTCTTTTTTCCATTTCCAGGAGTGTATTTATGTTTCCTCTTCTCATGCACCTTCTGCTCTCCCCGCCTGAAACAGGTAGGTTATTCGCCATTCGATTGTGGTTTTGTCGTTCTGCTGTTGGCCTTCTTCTTCAGCTGTTGCATAATAGATACATGTCAATCCTCTTTCATTACTGCTGGCTGCCTTCCCACAAAACTGTGTTGTTCTCTCTCTCATGTTACATTCTCATTTCGTTTCTTTTGTAATCTATTTCTGCCTTATTTTCTATTAATCAGTCAGATCCCATATCAACTATGCTTCCAGATTAGGTACTACCACGGCATCAGCTATAAACATTTCCTCATCGATCTTCACCACCAACATTTTACAGGCTTTGCATAGTCTCCAATTGGTCCCTTTATCTAAAAGCCACAAACAGGAAAACTATTTTATAAAAAGGATACATTGCTACTTACTGTATGGTGGGTAGTAATCTAGCCTTTTCAGAATACGTCGTTATTTCACCCTGGATTTTCCTTTGTTTAACAGGAAGACTAGGTATTTTTACATCTGTATTCAAAAGCTCTTCATAAAAGTTGTTAGAAATAGCACAGATCTAAGATAAGAGTCCATGGTAACTTTTATTCTCTCTCCATATACCTCTGCTATGATATTCGGAGTCACCACCTGCTACTCATCATGTCTTCTTCATCATTTATTAATTCTTGCTGTTCTCCTTCAGTACGTCCGTCCGTCCTTACCGTACATATCCTGCAGTACTTGCTGTGTCTCTCTCCATTGTCTCTATGTCATCTGCTCCATCGCGGGCCTCGTCCGGAATTAATGCAGGTTTTTCACAATGTTATTGGTTAGCGCATTCTCGCGATGGTCTTGCCTCCATTCTCTGCAATTGTTCGCATGGAAACTCGCCCCTTTGGCTGTGCCTGGTCGTTTCGCACAGGTTCGTATACATATGGTTGACCTCTGCCGCGGCTTCTCCTGCCTTCCTCTTTCCGTGTTCCCGTCTCAAGCTAGGTGAGTCATAACTATCTAGTGTGTGTATGTGGTGGTAATCTTGTCTTCTCCATCTTTCTTCACCTTTGTTTCTCCTACCTTTCAATTTAAACAACTATTTGTTGCGCTTGCTCTAAAGCTTCAGTTCCGGACGGTATGGCCGAGCGGTTCTAGGCGCTTCAGTCTGGAACCGCGCGACCGCTACGGTCGCAGGTTCGAATCCTGCCTTGGGCATGGATGTGTGTGCTGTCCTTACGTTAGTTAGGTTTAAGTAGTTCTAAGTTCTAGGGAACTGATGACCTCAGAAGTTAAGTCCCATAGTGCTCAGAGCCATTTGAACAATTTTTTGTCATGAAATAAGAGGCGCGAAATTCGAATAAATTGAACTACATGGACTCACGTAATTTTTTACTATTTCTGATTTATTATAAATGATTTGAGATATTTTTCTGTAATTATAATTTAACGTCTTCTGCGCTTACGAATGAAACTTGGTGAAAGGTAGTTGTGAATCTATAGTTTTTTTCTGATTGCTTATGAAATATATTTTGTAAAGTGTATGAATACCTCACTAATCTTCCGTACAGGTCGAAGCACCTGAGAAAGATGGCTGGGTGGGCGAACAAATTACCGTGCATAAAACGGGAATAAGAACTCGGCTGAACATCTGAAAGCACATCCTTAACTATCATTCAAGCCCTAAACAAGAATAATATACAATAATTTCTGAAGCAGGCATCGTAGGCACAAACCTTTAGCCAGTTGTGACACATTAACAGTAAAAACTTTCAAAAGTTATGAACGTAATGTCATCATAGCCTTCCATTTTTCGCGGACTTCAAGTGTAAAATTTTGACATCGCGTACATAATTTTGTTACGTATTGAAAATAAGAAATAAGAAAGACTTATACAAATTGCAAAATTAAACTTCTGAGAGCTATCATACAATACAAACAGGCAGATTAAATCAGAAATAAGGACGTTAGTACAAATCTTCAGGCGGATAACTGAAAGAAAACAGGAGGAAATGGAATGAATACGTACAAAGAACATACCGAGAAATGTAGACAATAAAGTTAAAAAAAATCAGTTCAAAGGGAAAAAGACTGCATACCAAGGGTTAGATGGATACCGAAGAGGTAATACAAACGACCATCAGTTGTACAAGGGAGTAACGACAGTGAAAACTTGTGCCGAACCGGGACTCGAACCCAAGTTTTCCATTTTACGCGAGCGATCGCGTTAACCACTTTGGCTATCCGTGCACGACTCACGGCCAGACCCAAACTTCCAGTTGTCATTCCTGCGTAGTACAACCTGTACTCGTACACACATTAACTAATTCGCGGTTAGAGGAGGACAGTATAACTGAATATTGCTCCCTGGTGTCAGCGGATCAATACAACACTGCAGTGCTTATGTTATTAAGAAGAACAATGTCATGTTCCTTCATCGAGGAGGTAACGAGTGGCTTAACATACACCGATCAGCCAGAACATTATGACCGCCTACCTGATAGCCAGTACGTCGACCTTTGATACGGATAACAGTAGCGATGGATTGTGGCATGGAAACAATGAGGCCTTGGTAGGTTGCTGGAGGGAGCTGACACAACATCTGCACACACCAGTCAACTAATTCTCGTAAATTCCGGGGAGGGCTGCGATGAGCTCTGATGCCATGTCACATCCCAGATGTGTTCGACTGGGTTCAGTTCTGGCGAGTTGGGGGACCAGCATATTAACTGCAACTCGCCACTGTGTACCTCGAACCATTCCATCACATTCCTGGCTTTGTGACATGGCGCATTATCTTGCTGAAAAATGCCACTGGCGTCGGGAAACATGATCGCCGTGTATGCGGTCAGCAGCCAGTGCACGATACTACTTGGCCGTTATGGTGCCTTGGACGAGCTCCAGTGGACCGGTAGGTGCCCTTATGAATATTCCCCAGAGCATAATGATGCCGCCGCTGTCCCACAGTGCAGGGGTCAAGCAGCTGTCCCCCTGGAAGACGACGGATTCGCGCCATCGAATCGGCTTAAAGAAGAGAGTATCGGGATCGAACAGTCCATGCAACGCTCTGCCACTGCGCCTACGTTCAGCACTGATGGTCACATGCCCATTTCAGTCTTAATTGCTGACGTCGTGGTGTTAACATTGGGACATGCATCGGTCGTTGGCGGTGGAGGTCCATCGTTATGAGTGTTCGGTGCACTGTGTGTTCAGACTTCAGACACGCTTGTATTCTTCCCAGCATTGAAGTCTGATGTTGGTTTCGCCACAGTTCGCCACCTGTCTTGTTTTACCAGTCTCTCAAGCCTACGACGTTCGACTTCCATAGTGAGGGGTGGCCGCCCAATCCCACAACGTGTGGACGTGGTTTCATCTTGGTTTGACCACGTTTTGAAGATATCACAGCACTCCTCGACCACCCGACACGCCGTGCAGTTTCCGAAATGCTCGTGCCGAGCTTCCAGGCCATCGCAATCTGCCCTCGGTCAAACTCAGATAGATCGGGCGCCTTCCCCATTCTACACACAGACAGCAACGTCACTGATACTACATGCACCGCCGGCTGCTGTGGCCGAGCGGCTCTAGGCGCTTCAGTCTGGAACCGCGCGACCGCCACGGTCGCAGGTTAGAATCCTGCCTCGGGCATGGCTGTGTGTGATGTCCTCAGGTTAGTTAGGTTTAAGTAGTTCTAAGTCTAGGGAACTGATGACCTCAGATGTTAAGTCCCATAGCGCTCAAAGCCATTTGAACCGTTTGGACTACATGCACCGTGAATGTGTCTGACTGGCAGTCATTCCTCACCAGGTGTTGTCCCTATCGCCTGGATGGGTTTATATCGATAGTAGATCGGAAGCAATAATGTTCTGGCTGATCGGTGTAGGAAGTGAATGAGAAGGAGAACCGAAAGAAGAATACAAGGTCAAAAGGAACTCAGAAATGATAACTCCAGTACCGGCTGCATTTTGAATGGACTGGCTTAATTATTTCGCCAGGGAGATAGCCTTTGCACTAATTTCCAAGAGAGAGGAGCAACTAAGGAACGTTAGCAACGGCAACGTTGGCTGGAGAATTACAGGCCCGTGCGGAAACCGCACCGCAGCCACGAACCGCATTAATTGCGCGGTCAATTAGTGTCGCGAGTCATAAGCGCTTGGTGCGCTCCGGAGATCACCGCTGAACTCTGCACAGTGCGTGTGCGACGCACGCTCCGTGTGTGGCGGCGTGTGTGTTAATAACAGACGGGACTGATCCACCATGGTACACAAAACACGTCAGAACACTGTTGCAGAAGCAACGAAAAACGCATGCCAAATTCAGAAGAACGCAAAATCCTCCAAGACTGGCTAAGTTTCACGGAAGCTCGAAATTTAGTGCGCACGTCAATCCGAGATGCTTTTAATAGTCTCCACAATGAAACATTGTCTCAACATATGGTAGAAAACCCAAAGAGATTCTGGTCGTATGTAAAGTACACCAGTGGCAAAAAACAGTCAATACCGTCACTGCGCGATAGCGATGGAAATGTTGCCGATGATGGTGCCACTAAAGCTGAATTACTAAATACAGTTTTCCGTAATTCCTTCGAAAAAGAAGATGAAGTAAATATTCTAGAATTCGAAACCAGAACAGCTGTTAGCATGAGTGACATAAAAGTAGATATCTTAGGTGTTGCGAAACAACTCAAATCACTTAATAAAGGCAAGTTTTCCGGTCCAGATGGTGTACCAATCACTTTCCTTTCAGATATGCAGACACAACAGCACCTTTCTTAGCAATCATATACAACCGTTAACTTGACAAAAGGTCTGTTTCTGAAGGCTGGAAAGTAGCACAGGTCACATCAATATTCAAGAAAGGAAATAGGAGTAACCCATTGAATTACAGACCCATCTCACTTACCTCAATTTGCAGTAGGGTTTTGGAGCATATACTGTATTCGAACATTATGAATCACCTTGACAAAAATGACTTAGTGATACATAACCAACACTGATTCAGAAAATATTGTTCTTGTGCAACACAGCCACCCGAGATTAACCGAGCGGTCTCAGGCGCTGCAGTCATGGACTGTGCGGCTGGTCCCGGCGCAGGTTCGAGTCCTCCCTCGGGCATGGGTGTGTGTGTTTGTCCTTAAGATAATTTAGGTTAAGTTGTGTGTAAGGTTAACTTAGCATTTAAGTCCCATAAGATTTCACACACATTCGAACATTTTTTTGTGCAACACAGCTAGCTCTTTATTCCCATGAAGTAATGCGTGCTGTCGACAAGGGATCTCAGATCGATCCCATATTCCTAGATTTCCAGAAGGCTTTAGATACCGTTGCTCACAAGCGACTATTAATCAAATTGCATACATATGGAGTATCGTCTCAGTTGTGTGACTGGATTCGTGATTTCCTCTCAGAGAGGTCACAATTCGTAGTGATGGACGGTAAATCATCGAGTAGAACAGAAGTGTTATTTGGCGTTCCGCAAGGTAGTGTCATAGCCCTCTGATGTTTCTGATTTACATAAATGATCTAGGTGATAATCTGAGCAGCCCCCTTAGATTGTTTGCAGATTACGCTGTAATTTACCGTCTAGTAAAATCACCAGACGGTCAATTCCAATTACAAAATGATCTAGAGAGAATTTGTGTATGGTGCGAAAAGTGGCAATAGGCACTAAACAAAGAAAAGTGCGAGGTCATCCACATGGGTACTGAAAGAAATCCGATAAATTTTGTGTATACGATAAATCGCACAAATCTAAGGGCTGTCAATTCGACTAAATTCCTAGGAATTACAATTACGAGCAACTTAAATTGGGGAACCGCATAGATGATATTGTTGGGAAGGGAAACAAAGAGTGCGCTTTGTTGGCAGAACACTTAGAAGATGTGACAAACCCACTATAGAGAGCCTACATTACACTTGTCCGTCCTCTGCTGGAATATTACTGCGCGGTGTGGGATCCTTCCTAGGTAGGAGAGACGGAGGACATTGAAAAAGTGCAAAGAAGGGCAGCTCGTTTTGTGCTATCACGTAATAGGGAGGAGAGTGTCACTGATATGATACGCGAGCTGGTGTGGCAGTCACTGAAACAAAGGTGGTTTTCTTTGCGGCGGGATCTATTTACGAAATTTCAATCACCAACTTTCTCTTCCGAATGCGAAAATATTTTGTTGACAGCCACCTACCTACGGAGAAATGATCATCATAATAAAATAAGAGAAATCAGAGCTCGAACGGAACTATTTAGGTGTTCCTTTTTCCCACGCGCCAATCGAGAGTGGAATGGTAGAGAAGTAGAATGAAAATGGTTCGATGAACCCTCTGCCAGGCATTTAAGTGTGAATTGCGGAGTAACCATGTAGATGTAGATGCAAGCCATGTGAACTGACAGAATGCAGTGCTCATGTTTCGGCTTACTTAACGGAACCTTCGCTCGAGGCAGTAACAGAGTTTGAAAAGCAATGGACACACTTCGTAAGCTAGTCACTGAAAAGGACACACTACACCCTTTGCTATAAAAATGCAACATCAAGGAGGCTAGTAAATAACGAAATATGACCTATTGCCTGTATTCTGTTTACACTGGGGTGACAAAACACATGGAATACCTCCAAATATCGTGTGAAATCTCATTATTTCGAGCTTAGTGCAACAACTCGACGTGGCATCGACTCAACAAATTGTTGGAAGTCCCCTGTAGAAATAATGAGCCATTCTGCCTTTATAGCCGTCCATAACTGCGAAAGTGTTGCCGGTGCAGGATTTTGTACATCAACTGACCTGTCGATTATGTCCCATAAATGTTAGGTGAAATTCACGTCCTGCAATCTGGCTGGTCAAATCATTCTCCTCAACTGTCCAGAATGTTTTTCGAACAATCGTGGCCCAGTGACATAGTGCTTTGTCATCCATAAAGATTCCGTAGTTATTTGGGAGCATGAAGTCCATAAATAGCTGGAAATGGACTCCAAGTACCCGAACATAACCAAGATCCAGTGTATTCCACGTGAACACAGCCTACGCCATTGTGGAGCCACCACCACCAGCTTGCACAGTGCCTTGTTGACAACGTGGGTCGATGGCTTCGTGGGATCTGCGCCACACCTTAGCATCAGCTCTTACCAACTGAAATCGGGATTCATCTGACCATACCAGGGTTTTTCAGTCGTCTAGGGTCCAACCCATACGGTCAAGAGCCCAGCATAGGCGTTGCAGGTTATGTCGAGCTGTTAGGAGAAGCACTCGCGTCGTTCGTCAGCTGCCAGTCCCATTAGCGCCAAATTTCGCCGCAGTGTCCTAATGGATGCATTCGTCGTACTTCCCACATTAATTTCTACGTTTATTTCACGCTGTGTTGCTAGCCTGTCCGCACTGACAACTGTACGCAAACGCCGCTGTTTTCAGTCGTTACGTGAAGACTGTCAGCCACTGCGTTATCCGTGGTGAGGGGTAATGCCTGAAATTTGGTACTCTCGGAGCATTCTTAACACTGTGGATATCGAAATAAAGAATTCCCTATCGATTTCCGAAATGCAATGTCTCATGCGTCTCGATCCTACTACAATCCCGCATTCAAAGTCTATTAATTCCGATCGTGCGTCCATAATCACGTCGGAAACCTTTTCAGACAATTCACCTGAATACAAATGACAGCTCAGCCAACATACTGTCATTTGATACCTTCTGTACGCACAACTACCGCCATCTGTATGTGTGGCTATCGCTATTCCATCACTTTTGTCACTTTCGGCTACTTCATTCAATTTCTTGGTGACTTTGCGGTGTACAGGACGCGAAATTTATTACACCCGGACCTCTGGCAGAAAAAAATGCCTGGTTGAGCATCGACCCTAAATTAGTTTATATGTTAGACATGGATCCATTATTCCGTGATAATTCAACTCTGAGTCAATGTTCACTAACTATGCAGGATATGTATCGACAATTGCGAATATGAACCACAATCAACTGTATATTGGAATGATGACAATGAAAATTTGTGCCGGACAGGAACTCGAAATCGGATTTCCTGCTTTCCTGCTTCCGCTATCCGTATGCGAATCATGGACGGACCCAAACTTCCACATGTCGTGTCGATATGTCGCTGTCTGCACTAGTACGTATATTCCCTTCTAGGAAGGACATATTTATTGCCTAAAACGTTCAGTGGTCTTCACAGAGAAATGGGGTACTTAAAACTCTAGTACACAGGGCGCGCACTATCTCTAACGCAGAGAGTCTACCCCAGGAATTGGAACATCTGAGAACTGTATTTCGAAAAAATGGGTACTCAGAATGGCAGATTCAACGTGCTCTCCGCCCAACCACTACAGCACAACCTGTGGAGATGGATGAAATCACGAGGGAGGAGGTAGGCACTGTGTTTATCCCATATACAGGCGCACTCTCGGGGAAAATCGCCCGCATTTTGAAGAAACACCGGGTCGGAACTGTGTTTTGTCCTCCGAATAAAACTCGTGCACTGGTGGGGAGCGCCGAAGATGACCTCGGTTTGAGGAAGGCCGGCGTGTACCAGATTCCGTGTCAATGTGGCAAGTCGTATATTGGTCAGACGATGCGTACCGTCGAGGATCGATGCCGTGAACACCAGAGGCACACTCGACTGATGTATCCGAGCAAGTCGGCGGTCGCTGAACATTGTTTGTCGGAAAATCACGCTATGGAGTATGAACGCACGAGGATTCTGGTACAGACGTCGAGATACTGGGACAGAGTTGTTAGAGAGGCCATCGAAATTCGCACCAATGACGACCTCATAAACCGTGACTGTGGCTATAATCTTAGCAAGGCTTGGGAACCAGAGATTGGGTTAATCAAGAGTAAATCGAGCAAATGTATAGTTGTGACGACCACGGCGGACAGAGCCATCACACCGACGTCATCTCAGACGCCGTCGCAATTTGTTCCACCGCGCGACCGTGGCGCGGGGCGCGGACGGCGGAGTGAGCGCGCCGCGGGCGGAGGGTATTTACATCGGCCGCCGCCGCGACCGAACCCAGTTCCCCCTGAGCAGCCATAGTGTACGGATCTCCGTGCCGGCACGTTCACAGGAGCTCAGTCCGTCAGTTCACCTGATGATGGCGACATGTATGATCGCCGAAATATTGTGCCCGTTGGACCCTGTAGACCGGCAGTACACCCGTGGATATTTTGATTAAAGGATGCACATGTTTAAAATTGAAATTCCATCATGTAATGCTGGTGACAAGGATGCGAGCCCAGCACCTAATCGGATTATTGAATAAGTACGTAAAATCAGAATGTAGATATCACAGTTTGTCACCAGTAGTGAGGATGGAACCTTAAATGACGAATGAAGTTGACTGCCGTAAAGAGCAATGTTCTCTAGTAGTCTTGTATCATTGAGATGTAAATAAAGTACCTCAGCAGAAAGTAATTTCCGTCTTGCAGCACGTATTGTTTCAGAGACAGTGATTGGTTGTTTTGGGGAAGGAGACCAGACTGCGAGGTCATCGGTCTCATCGGGTTAGAGAAGGACGGGGAAGGAAGGCGGCCGTGCCCTTTGAAAGGAACCATCCCGGCATTTGCCTGGAGCGATTTAGGGAAATCACGGAAAACCTAAATCAGGATGGCCGGACGCGGGATTGAACCGTCGTCCTCCCGAATGCGAGTCCAGTGTCTAACCACTGCGCCACCTCGCTCGGTACCAGAGACAGTGAGTACATGTTATAAGTACACAAAATGTATATTATATACTACGTATATACTATTATTTGGAGAAGCTGCCGAGAGACCTGCTTACTTTTACATTCCGCTTAGTTATCGTGGTTGAATACACGTTTTCTTAAGGCTACGTCTAATGCAGAGGGCTTACAAGAAAGAATAGTTTCCTGCGTCATGCTATTGCTAGCTAGGTGAAATATTTTGTGGTAGCTATGTTTAAAATGAATGTATTTTTGAACGTATCGTCCAAAAATGGTTCAAATGGCTCTGAGCGCTATGGGACTTAACTTCTGAGGTCATCATTCCCCTAGAACTTAGAAGTACTTAAACCTAACTAACCTAAGGACATCACACACATCCATGCCCGAGGCAGGATTTGAACCTGCAACCGTAGCGGTCTCGCGGTTCCAGACTGTAGCGCCTAGAACCGCTTGGCCACCTCGGCCGGCACGTATTGTTCGTCAAATATTTGAATGAATCGTCAACTATAGGTGTGCCTGAACATGTTATATCATAATAGCTGTAGATGCGTTAGTTTATACTACAGACTTGGGTAGGGCAGGTGTAACTTTTGATCCTTCAGGTGGTGACCGCGGCCATGCGGCCCGGGTCTGTACTAGCCGCGGCTCGCGAGCTACGGGCCAGCCAGGCTGGCCGAGGCGAGACGGAAGTGAGCGAGCTGGCGGTGGCGTTGGTGGGCCAACAGCCCGGGACGAGCCAGCCCGGCTGAGCCGCATACTTCTGCCTCTGCCGCTCCGTTTGACGTAAATATGTTTACCTCCTCTTCTGGCATAAGAGCGGCAAGCAGAAATACACATCAGGCTGTCTGCCGTAATGGCTCACTGGGAGAGGTCTATTCGAGATAGAGCCGTAGCTCTCATTGAAGGAGGAGGAAGTTCCATCAGAGAAGCTGGCAGACGCTATGGCGAACCACATACCACTGCAACGAGATGGTGGAGGATCTGCCTTGAAAGAGGCACCACCAACAGGGCTCCTGGCTCAGGCAGGAAGAGAGTGAGCTAACAGCAGGAAGACAGGGACCTAGTGTCTAGGAGCAGAGAAAACCCTTTCTGAACGCGCAACAGTTACGGCGGGAGACCAACTTCCCCGGCTCCAATGACACGATTCGCCGAAGGTTGAGGGACGCTGGACTGCATGCACGACGATCCGCCGTGAAACAAGAGCACAGCGAAGACAACGTTTTATACCGGCTAGCATTTGCAGAGCTCCATCTGAGGGCGTCGTGGAACAACGTCATTTTCACTGATGACAAGGTGTTCTCCACCAGTACCGACGGTCCACGAATCGTTTACAGGCCGCAAGGGATTCGCCATCGACGAGAAAATGTAACCACGACGAGAAGAAGTGGCCGGCTCTCTGTTACCTGCTGGGGTTGGATTTCTGCGAGAGGGGCGGGAATTCTTCACAGAATAGAAGGAACTCTGGACAGCGTGCAGTATGCCCACATATTGGAAAATGTGATGCTTCCGTCAGTGTGAATGCTGTACGCAGAAGGGGACGTCACATTGCAAGAGGACCATTCTCCCATTCAGAAGTATGCATTTGTTCAGCAGCGGCTCTCCACGCAACGTCATGGACTAGCCGCCAAGGGCGGCTGATGGGTACTCTATGGAAAACATGTGGGCTGAGGTCACCAGAACATTAACAGGGAACTGGCCAAGAAACCAACCAACTACTGCGGACGCTCTTTGGGACTGCGTCCTGGAAGCCTGGGAGGAAGTTGCTTCTTCAGGCTGTTATGTCCGACGGCTTATACATTCTATGCCAAGACGCATGATAGAAGTACAAAATAATGAAGGATTCTCGATAAAATATTAGAGTCCTTAAAATGTTTTGTTAAGTCTTCTTTTTCGTCATTTTTCCTCATTGGGAGCTAGTGGAAGATCGCGTGGCAACAGAAAAGATACAGTATGGCTTAGTTTTCCATTGAGTTGCGTTTTTAATTCATGTGGGTTTCTTTTGAATATACAGTTTGTTAAATATTCTATTTTGATTTCATTTATACCCTGTCTAGATACTTACAAACTATTCAGCGTAGATGGACTCTGTCACAGTAGTTTTTGTTATTTGAAATACATCTCTCTCTTCCCCTCCATCCATGAATACACCCTCAGTCCTCCACACAATACGCAAACAATTTCATATCATGTTGACACGTTGTTAATTTCTCCTCTATTCTCTCTCACACACACTCTCTCTCACTGACACTGTGGCCGCAAGTGCCTTTCTATTCCATTCCCCTAAAACTTTGTAAACAAATCTAGTGGTTTCTATTAACGCTGCATTTTCTCTTTTAATTGCTGCTGTGTTTACTGTCTATCATTTCTCTCAACACCTATGAAACCGTATTCTTTGATCTCCCCTTCCCTATAACCCATTCTTTGTTCTGAAAACAGTCATTCCTTATCTCTCGGTCCTAAGATAAAACGAACTGTGGCACACATCTAAGTAAGCAACACTTTGCAAGCATTTCACGCTTATATTTTGCATTTCCATTCCCAGGTCCCGCCCTCCTTCCTGTTGACATCTGCATCTACATCTACATCTAAATGAATACTCTGCAATTCATAATTATGTGTTTGGCATGGGGTTCTGTGGTCTGGTGGATTAATCTTGTATTGATGTGTAAAACGTGTAGGTTCACATCTCACGTCAGGCGTAGATTTGTAACACACACAAGTAGCTCTCCTGCACCCCAAGTAACGCCAAGTGCAGAACGCCAGTGAGCTCTCTAGTTCAATATCCGCAGTAAAGATAACATCCCTTCGCTGCCGACTGGGGCAGAGCGGCATTCGTTTGAGCTGTGACAGATGGAGAAACCCCGGAAGGCAGAGACTCTGTCACCAGCAAGTCGTCGTAAACTAGAAAACGTATTTCATTTAATGAACCAATGGCCATGTAAGTTCACAAGGCTCTTACTTTATTTGAAACTGAGACGTTGAAAATTGTGATGCTGGACTGGGATTCGAATTCGATTTCACTGTGTTCCCCAAGATTGAAAACTCTTCTAGGCCTCCTCGAAAGGCACCTATCTGGTTTCGAATCCTGATCAGCACAAAATATTCATTATTTCATTTCAAGCCCTAGCATGTGCACTCCGAACTACTAGTGAAAAATAGTTGCATTTTCTACGTCTCTTCGTGCGTTGTCAGCTGTAACGTGTTCGTTTCAACTCACAGCGACATCATGAGCTTTTTATCCCAACATTACAAGATCAAACGTTTCTTTACATCTTTTCAAGTCCAAACATTCCTCTCAATCCTACTGGCGAAAACGGATTTGGGTTTTACATTGTGTTCGTTGTGATCACCAACGACGATATGTTGTGGGTTCAACTTCTAGCCAGCAGAGTATTTTCCATCACATCATTGAAAGTACAAACATGCCACTCCTAGCTATTATTGGAAAAGAATTTGATAGTTAAAAGTGTCTTCATGACCACGTGTGCGGGGGTTGAATTCCACTCAGCACAGAACTTTTCGTCGCCTGGAGTCTAGCTAAACATGCGCACATCTCGCTACTGGTGAACCAACAACAGCGATTTATCGTCTGTTCCTGGCTAGAAAACGACGCCGCTAGATGCTGTGTTCGAATCCCAGTCAGGCAAAAACAATTCTGCCGTCATTTAAGATTCCAACATCTCGCTATTGGTGAAAACATTTGATATTTAACTTCTGATTTTACGTACTTCGTTAACAATCCGGTTAGGTGCTGGGTTCGCATCCCTGTCACAAGCTTTACATGATGGCATTTCAATTTTAAACATGAGCATACATTGTTCCTTGTGAACGACACCATATTAAACGTCGTTGGGGGTAGTTCCCAGAAAGGTAACTGTTATGACAGGATTCCCAGTTCAGTACAAACATTTTCGTCATTTATTTTCAGGATCTGAATTGATAACTGACGCTGGTGCAAACGTCTATACTTCACCTCTCTTTATGCCTAGTGATCGGGTCTCAATAAGGCACAAACAAAGCTTAACTTAGTTAGCAATGGCTATAGGTGCTGGGTTTGAATCCAGATCCAGAACGACAAATTCGTGTACACGTAGCTGTTTATGTGTTACGAGAACAATGATATTACTCGTGATTCGCTATTAATGTTGAGATCTCCGTAGAGTGCTTGTTGCCGTTAATCACGTTTTTTACTGGTTCGTCCAATATCCAGTTTCCAGAGCCACTCGCCGTTGAGCGACGTTCACCACGTGAATAGAAAACCTTTTCGAGAGCGAAAAACTTTTTTCCAATTCCCGTACAGCTTTGTAACTCCATATATTGTCTCAAGTATTTAATTTTGACTAAGGATTACTGTACGATATGTGTAAAATAATCCGTTTTCTCAGAACTTTTGGAATGTCACTTGTTGTAATTAAGGTAAGTTTATGAGTGTTATGGGGTGTCTCATCGCTAAGAACGTGTTTTCTAATATGTTTTGTATGATGATATTAGTTGACACTTGGACTGACTGCCACAAAAACCCTTTGGTTTCTAGTAGTCTCTTGTGGTACCCATTGTGTGCAGTCAAACGACTGTACCCCATGGGGTTTTGGTGTTTAGAGGACCTGCAACACAACTAAGTTATGTTGGTTGTATTCGGTAGTGACCCACTTTTTTTGTTGTCAAGTGTACATCATTCCGCTTAGGTACTACAGTCGAGAATACCGAAATGGCCAGTGCCACTTAAACTCCATGCACGGTCCTCCAGAGTCGGCTCGTGGGGCAGAATACCCCAAGGAATGTGGCGGCGTTCCCCTGCCTCCGTGCACTAACCAGGATAAGTTCTTTTATCAACCAATAGGGCCATAAGGAGCCAAGCGCACCTTGATTGCTTCGTCGCCCTGGGGGGACTCCACACGAATTCGTGGCCTGTGTAGCTATCCCCGTAATCATCCACTATCTCACGACACTATTTCAGCCCTGCTTTACCATAGCTGACGACACAGTGATTGCTGAGGGCGAAACTGAATGTTCAGAATCTGGTGTAATATCACCGCTGCCTCAGAATAATTCACTTTCATCTGATAAACGAACTGTTATTTACAAAGGTCCGCCCTTAGTCTTCGTCCAGAAATAACTCTGATCATTCCTACACTAAAGTTCGATGACAAGTTCTCACTATCGTTCTACAATATAAACCAGTAAGAACCTATAATAAATTTTCATGCAGGAATTCTTTCATAGACCATAGATAACAAAGACTGCGCACGCCTTAACTCTGTAGTGTTGTTTTGAAACCAACATCTAAGTCACGTGACTGGGAGCAGAAAGCCGACTTCCTGTCACTGCGTGCTACGCGAAGTGAAGCTGACAGTTACAGTTTTTCTCTTTTAAATATGAAAGCAAGCATTTCTTGGCAACGGAACGAACTGTAGTGTTAATATTACATATGCATTAGTGCAGTTAAACTAACTTCCCTGAAGTTTCTGATATTAATCATATGTTTATCGTTTTTATATGTGAAACGGACTGACGGATATGTTTACGAGCGACAGACTTACAGTTTCTAATGCATAGCTTCTTTTTGTTGCATTCTCAGTCTTTTAGTTCTGTGCTTCCACAGGTGTAGAGGAAAAAAAAACTATTTGGCATGCAGAATTAGTTTTCTGTCGGTTCCTCAACAATACGTGTGAAACGTTTAATTGTGCTTTTATACAAAAAGAAATCCGTTTCTATCCATAATGTGCGAGTTTTACACAAAGTAATCGTTTATATTTTATGAATTTCCCTTAATCCAGTATAGATGCAACGTAGTTATATGATTGAGCGATAGAAATTTATGGATAAAAATTTTCTCTAGTCACGTCGGTATGAGTAAAAATAGAATGCATCCGACACATCATTTTCTGAAGTAGACAACGCTTGTTGCAAACTTCTTTGAGTTCTTAATTTCCTCTTTTTTTCTTGAAGTGCTAAGTGCGGAGGAAAACCAAAAATTGATGGTACAGCATCTGGCTTCATTTTCGTTTCGATACCAAAGACCTCAGTGTCAAAAAAATTCAGGAGAAAAATCTTTGCTGAGTGGCATTGTGTGGTCGTTTGGTTTAATAAAAATCTTGCTTTTCAAAGCAAGGGTCCAAACATTCATTTGTATTTCATTTTTGCGAAAACTGTAGCCAGTTTCGAGGGTACTTACAAACAAATTATGAAACTGAACAGAGGGAAAAAAGACGTTGCAATTAATATTTTATATTATGTAGATTGAAGGCAGAGGGGGTGGGGGTGGGAAAGAAAGGGATTATTAATATCAGCTGCATCAGGATTTTGTGTGGCATCAGCCGCGACGATCGAAAATAGGTGGCTGACTGGGACTCGAAACTGCGTTCAGCTGCTTATTAGGCAGCTGAGTTAAACATTGCGCCACTTGGACACAGTGTTAAAGGAACTGCACGGATTGTCTCGGCACGCCACTTGGCTGACGCACATTTTCACCGAGCGCCGCCTATCCTCAGTCCTGTCCTAGTCCTCCATGCTCGCTACTTTGAGATTCCCTCAGGAGGTCGGACGTAATTGTGCATCCGCACTGAAGGTGGTGGATTTATTCCCCATCGAGGCGAATCATGTATTTGAATGCATGGCGTCTGTTCTCTCGGGTACGTCCAAAAGAACAGACACCACGCATTCACATGACATTTTATACATTTCCGTACGTACGAGGGTCACTCCAAAAGAAATGCACACTATTTTTTTTAATCCATCTTTTATTCTATATGTTTGAAAGTTTTACAGTGTGTAGACACATCCTTTAGGAACAATATTTTCGGCCGGCCGAAGTGGCCGTGCGGTTAAAGGCGCTGCAGTCTGGAACCGCAAGACCGCTACGGTCGCAGGTTCGAATCCTGCCTCGGGCATGGATGTTTGTGATGTCCTTAGGTTAGTTAGGTTTAACTAGTTCTAAGTTCTAGGGGACTAATGACCTCAGCAGTTGAGTCCCATAGTGCTCAGAGCCATTTTGAACAATATTTTCATTTCTCCACATAATTTCCATCGCTCTCAACTGCCTTACGCCATATTGGAACAAGCGCCTGTATATCTGCACGGTAAAATTCTGGACCAACCTGTTGGAGCCACTGTTTGGCAGGGTACACAAGGGAGTCATCATCTTCAAACCATGTTCCACGAAGAGAGTCTTTCAGTTTCCCAAAGAGATGATAGTCAAATGGAGCCAGGTCAGGAATGTAAGGCAGGTGTTTCAGTGTTGTCCATCCGAGTTTTGTGATATATTCCATGGTTTTTTGACTGACATGTGGCCGTGCATTGTCGTGAAACAGCAAAACATCCTGCTTTTGCCGATGTGGTCGAGCGCGACTCAGTCGAGCTTGAAGTTTATTCAGTGTCGTCACATATGCATCAGAATTTATGGTGGTTCCACTGGGCATGGTGTCCACAAGCAAGAGTCCTTCGGAATCGAAAAACACTGTAGCCATAACTTTTCCAGCAGAAGGTGTGGTTTTGAATTTTTTTTTTCTTAGGTGAATTTGCATGATGCCACTCCATTGATTGCCTCTTCGTCTCTGGTGAAAAATGATGGAGCCATTTTTCATCACCTGTCACAATTCTTCCAAGAAATTCATCTCCACCATTCTTGTAGTGTTCCAAAAGTTCGCTGCATACCGTCTTTCTTGTTTCTTTGTGAGCCACTGTCAACATCCTGGTAACCCACCTGGCACAAACCTTTTTTAACGCCAAAACTTTCAGTATTCTGCAAACACTTCCTTCCCCTATCCCAACGTAGCGTGACACTTCGTTCACTGTGATGTGTCTGTCAGCAGTCACCAATTCGTTAACTCTCTGCACATTGTCTGGAGTGTGTACAGTACGAGGCCTGCCGCTGCGAGGACAATCTTTAATATTGCCGTACAAGCTTTCATCACGTAAACTGCTTGCCCACCGACTAACTGTACTGCGATCGACATCAGCGTCTCCATACACCTTTTTCAACCTCTTGTGCATGTTTCCCACTGTCTCGTTTTCACAGCACAGGAATTCTATGACAGCACGTTGCTTCTGACGAAAGTCAAGTGTAGCAGCCATCTTGAAGACATGCTGTGACGGCGCCACTCACGGGAGCAGGTTGAACTAAGTTTGAAAACAAGCGAGAAGGATGTATCAACACACTGTAAAACTTTCACACATGCAGAATGAAAACTACATTTTTACAAAAATAGTGCGCATTTCCTTTGGAGTGTCCCTCGTATTTATACGACATGCATATACTGTATACCATAATCACCTTCATCATTCACTTCACAACATTTAGACACAAACAAATTCCCTCAAATAGGAGACTGTTAGCAATTTCTTGGTGACGCTATCACTCCTTTGCTTTAAAGTCTTGATATACGGACATAATCTCAAAAACGTATTCATAAACTGGTATTATTGACAGAACGAAATATTTCTTCCTTTCACGTACAATTCGGTGCAACCAAACGCTGCACGAGAGTTCACCATTATAATAAAGAAACCGCGCCTGCAAACACAAATACGCAGAGGTGTCTAAAAACGTGGAACAACGATATGAACATATACGGAGGCCGGAAGTATCACGTGCGCAAGGTATCAAAGGGTAGCGCATTGACGGAACTAACTCAGGTATTCAAGTACAAACGTTTCTGACGTGATTTTGACCTCACGTCGGGAATCAACAGATTCAGAATGCGGAATGTAGTTGGTGCAAAACACATGGGACATTCCATTTCGGAAATCGTTAGGGAATTAAAAATTCAGAGATCCACTTGATACAATGGTCTACTAGGGAATAGGGAAACAAATAGGAAGGACTGGACCCCTTTCGTTATCACTCTGTTTATTTAACAATCATATAAACAAATTCCTTTAAAACAACTGTGGTGTCACCGCCAGACACCACACTTGCTAGGTGGTAGCTTAAATCGGCCGCGGTCCATTAGTACATGTCGGACCCGCGTGTCGCCACTGTGTGATCGCAGACTGAGCGCCACCACACGGCAGGTCTCGAGAGACGTACGAGAACTCGCCCCAGTTGTACGGCGACGTTGCTAGCGACTATACGGACGAAGCCATTTCTCTCATTTGCCGAGAGACAGTTAGAATAGCCTTCAGCTAAGTTAATGGCTACGACTTAGCAAGGCGCCATTAGCCTTAAATAGCTTGTATATAAAGAGTCACTTGTATCGCCACAATCTCCAGATGTCTCATCAAGAACGATGTATACAAGGATGTATTAAAAGTTAAGTATATTCCAAAGATACGTATTTTCTTTATCACATTCATTAAGTCTCCTGTTTCAGACCTCACTCCATCCTTCGTGAGTTAGCGCGTGCATCTTGGCCGCCTCTTTCAATTAGTGTGCGTAGTGTTGGCAAGTCTGCCGACACTACAATTTTGGCGAGGAGCATAAAACCGGTCTTCGTTCTTCTTGCTTTGCTTACATTACTTGTGTCATGGCTTCGCCAGAAGTACTGTCCGAATTCTATCGCTTGCAGAATCAGCAGACGCAGGCGTTATTGGATGCCCTTGGACAGCTCGTCCAGGGTCAACGTGCGCTGCAAAACGATGCGGCCGCCGCCGCTTCATCGCTACCGCAGCCACGACCCGCCGTTGCACCTCCGTTTCGTAGCTTCGACGCAGCCCACGAGTCTTGGACTGAGTGGTCCCGACAATTCGGGTTCCATCTAGCCGCCTACAGAATTCAAGGTAATGAGCGGCAGCCGTTTTTGCTTTCTTGTGTCGGTGTGTCCACCTACCGTGTGATAGTGAAATTGTTTCCCCAACGCAACATAGCAACTCTGTCCTACGACGACATTTTGTCTGCTTTAGATGCCTATTTCAAAGAAACAGTTAATGTAGTTGCCAAAAGGTATACGTTCTTTCGTACCAAACGTAGGGCCGGTCAGACTAATAGGGAGTGGGTTGCAACATTGCAAGGACTTACTAGGGATTGTGATTTTGCATGTGAATGTGGACTTCCGTATTCAGATACTATGGTGCGTGAAGCAATTGCACAGAACGTTTCTGATGTTCGCATACGGGAACAGATTTTGAAACTAGTAAATCCCTCCCTTCAACAAGTGATAGACATTTTAGATAGGCTAGACACACTTGACTTTGCTCAGGAATCATTTGAAACTTCGCCAGCAGTGTGTCGCATTGACCGGCCCGCCGGGCGCGCTGCACGGGACGCTAAACGGCCCTCGCGCCCGTCCGAGCAGCTGCAATCTAGCTCGCAAACACGTGTGCCGCGTAAGCAGGCCAATGCCGTGCTCAAATCATGCCCGCGGTGTGCAACTAGACATTCACGTGACAATTGCTCGTCACGCCAAGCTATTTGCTTTTACTGTCATAAGAAAGGACATGTTCAAAGTGTTTGCCAGAAAAAGCTAAGATCAGACAATCAAAACCATTCCAGGCCCTTTGCTTCGCGCCGGAATCGAACCAGGGACAATCAGGCTCGTGGACCTTCGCCCATGGACATTCATGTCGTTAATTCCACCCCGTCCAGTGCCACTTTCTCTAACAGTGACTGTGTTCGTCCCACAAAAAGTGTGCGTCGACGTCGCTGGAACTCCCGTAAAGTCGCAAGTGCTTCTGTACCTGTATCAGTTCAAATTGCACGTGAAAGTCGCTCTTGTCGTCAGGAGGACAATAAACTTTTTGTAGACTTAGACTTTGGAGGCACAGTGATACCATTCCAGCTCGATACCGGAGCTGCAGTTTCATTGCTCAATCAAGACACGTACAAACGACTGGGCAAACCTCCGTTGCGTGCCGCAAATGTTCAGCTCAATAGTTATTTAGGACAGCAGATACCTGTGTTAGGACAGTGCAGCCTTCTTGCCACATACAAGGGACAAACAAAACTTGTGTCATTTTACGTTCTTCGTTCTTCTACGGCAGTGAACTTGTTTGGTTTAGATTTATTTCAGTTGTTTAACATGTCTATAGTAAATCAGGTCCTCTCAGTGAATCAGACTGTGCCTTCCGCCAGTGTTTCTCGTCTATGTGACGAATTTGCAGACATTTTTGCACCGGGCCTTGGTTGCGCTAAGAACTATGAAGCACATTTGGAACTAAAAGTAAACGCGCAACCGAAATTTTTCAGAGCGCGCAATGTTCCCCACGCATTGCGTAATGAGGTCGCAAGAACTTTACACGATTTAGAATCTCAAGGTGTAATTGAACGTGTGCAGGCTTCTCTCTGGGCCTCACCCTTAGTAATTTTGCCAAAACCTTCCGGAAAATTGAGACTTTGCGTGGACTTCAAGGCAACTGTGAATCCACAACTTGTGACTGCTACTTTTCCTTTGCCACGCCCGGAAGATCTTTTTGATAAACTGTGCCCGGGTAAATACTTTTCGAAATTGGACCTAGCAGATGCGTACTTGCAAATACCAGTGGACGAAGTATCCCAGCGCGTCTTGGTGGTTAACACGCATCTTGGATTGTACCGATTCAAAAGACTACCATTCGGGTGTGCATCCGCCCCTGCCTTGTTTCAGCAATATTTACAAACTGTTTGTGCGTCGGTACCTACTGCAGCAAACTATCTGGACGATATTGTGATCTCCGGAAAGACAGAAGCCGAACATTTAGTCAACCTACGAACGTTATTTCAGGTCTTGCGACAAAATGGTCTTCGCTTGAGGAAGGACAAATGTGTGTTTTTTGCTCGTGACTTACCATATCTGGGCCATGTCATAAATGCCCAAGGCATACATCCGAGTCCAGAGCACCTCCGAGCCATACAGGAGTTGCCTTCGCCACAGAACTTGAAACAGCTCCAGAGTGTGTTGGGAAAAATTAACTACTATGCCAGGTTTGTGCCGCGCGCTTCTTCCATTTCAGCTCCGCTTCATCGCTTACGCCGTAAAGGTGTTCCGTTCGTCTGGACGACGGAATGCGAACGCGCCTTTCGCCAGTTGAAATCGGCGTTGCTTTCTCATACTTGCCTTACGCCATTCGATCCCCAGAACCCACTTTTGTTGATGGTCGATGCATCGGAATTCGGGATCGGTGCTGTGCTTGCGCACAAAGATGGATCGCATGATCGTCCTATTGCCTTTGCTTCAAAATTGCTCTCGTCTGCGCAACGCAATTATTCCCAGATAGAGAAAGAAGCTTTAGCTCTCGTGTTTGGTGTTACTAAGTTCCATGATTTCTTGTATGGTCGTCACTTTACCATATTCACAGACCACAAACCTTTGACATCGCTTTTTCATCCGAACAAGCCTGTACCTCCACGTACAGCGCAGAAATTCATTCGCTGGTCTCTTTTCCTCTCGCAGTACCGCTACGATATCTTGTATCGGTCCACTGCTAAGCACGGAAACGCTGATGCGTTGTCCCGTTTGCCTGTTGCTCAGGATAAAGCATTCGATTCTTCCGAACTTGCTTGCATGTTCATTGATGCGGAAACCGATGACGTGGTCGAATCGTTTCCGATTGATTTTCGTCGTGTCGCTACAGCCACAGCTGCTGACCCTGTCCTTGCTACTGTTTTGCGTTTTGTTGCTACGCAATGGCCCTTGTCAAAGTCACGGATCGAGGATCCGTTGGTTCGCCGATTTTTTGCTCACAAGGAGATGCTTTTTGTACGACGTGGTGTTTTGTTGTTGCGTTCGGATAATGATCAATCCAGAGTCGTGGTCCCACATTCGTTACAGTCCTCTGTCTTACGGCTTCTTCACCACGGACATTGGGGTATAGTGCGCACGAAACAACTTGCTCGTCAGCACTGTACTTGGTTCGGAATCGATGCTGCGATTGCGAATATGTGCTCTTCTTGCGTGGCGTGTGCCGAACAACAATCCGCCCCGCCGCGGAAATTCTTTGCATGGCCGACAGCCACTTCCCCTTGGCAACGCTTGCACATCGATTTTGCTGGTCCATTCTGGAATGCTAGATGGTTGGTTGTGGTGGATACCTGCAGTAATTTTCCTTTTGTTGTCCGGATGTCTTCCACGACGTCTTCTGCCACCATCCAAGCATTATCCGCTATTTTTTGCATTGAAGGTCTTCACCAGACTATTGTTTCCGACAATGGCCCACAATTCATGTCCGCAGAATTTCATTCTGCAAGGCCAATGGTATTCAACATCTGACATCCGCGCCGTTTTCGCCTCAGTCCAACGGTGCCGCTGAACGGTTGGTCCGGACTTTCAAGTCACAGATGTTGAAGTTGAAAGAGTCGCATTCTAGGGAGGACGCATTGTTGCTCTTTTTGTCTTCGTATCGCTCTCAGCCCCGCGATGGTCGCTCGCCGGCTGAGTTGCTCCATGGTCGTCCTCATCGAACCGTGATGTCTTTGCTGCATCCGCCGCATCAGCTTCCAGTGCAGCGGCAGACTACTGCTTTTGCTCCTGGCGACGTTGTTTTCTATCGCAACTATCGCGGTTCACGGCGTTGGCTCGCAGGGCGCATTCTTCGCTGCCTCGGCCGCGCGATGTATTTGGTTTTGGGGGCCTCTGGTGAGGTGCGTCGGCATCTCAATCAGCTGCGCCTCTGTCGTCGCCTGGGTTCTGCCGCTCCCCGTCTGCTTTCAGCGGCGGTGCCGTCCGGTCAGCGCCCTGGGGACCCATCTACTGGCTCGCCTCATCCCCAGGTGTTACCGACGCTGCCTTCCATTTTGCCTCATGGCGACGCGCCGCCGCCGCCGCCGCCGCCTGTGCTCCCGCCGGCGCCGCCCGCAGTGGACGCGTCGCTGCAGCCGCCTGGCGCCTCCCTGGGTCACGCGCCGCCGATCGCTTCCCGTGACCAGATGTCCTCCACCATGGACCTCTTGCCCGCTCCGGACCAGATGTCGTCTTCGCCCGTCGGGTGCCCCGACCACATGGAGGTCGACCCTTCGGCCCCTCCTGTCTCTCTACGGACGCATACACCGCATGTTGACGTGCTTCCTGGGCTAGGTTTTCAGGCGTTTCCTAGCTCCCCTCGGACCGAATGGCCGGGTGCGGGTGGCACAGCCTCGCCTGTTGTTAGGCTCCCCACCTCATCGCATACGTCAACATGGGGTCCTCCCCACGGCGGGCGGAAGCCTTATAACACGACCGTTCGCCGATTTGCGGGGGAGGAATGTGGTGTCACTGCCAGACACCACACTTGCTAGGTGGTAGCTTAAATCGGCCGCGGTCCATTAGTACATGTCGGACCCGCGTGTCGCCACTGTGTGATCGCAGACTGAGCGCCACCACACGGCAGGTCTCGAGAGACGTACGAGAACTCGCCCCAGTTGTACGGCGACGTTGCTAGCGACTATACGGACGAAGCCATTTCTCTCATTTGCCGAGAGACAGTTAGAATAGCCTTCAGCTAAGTTAATGGCTACGACTTAGCAAGGCGCCATTAGCCTTAAATAGCTTGTATATAAAGAGTCACTTGTATCGCCACAATCTCCAGATGTCTCATCAAGAGCGATGTATACAAGGATGTATTAAAAGTTAAGTATATTCCAAAGATACGTATTTTCTTTATCACATTCATTAAGTCTCCTGTTTCAGACCTCACTTCATCCTTCGTGAGTTAGCGTGTGCATCTTGGCCGCCTCTTTCAATTAGTGTGCGTAGTGTTGGCAAGTCTGCCGACACTACAACAACAATATCTTAATTTGCTACAATGTCTGTTATGAAACAAGGTGTATCTCATATATAAGAAAATTTTAAAACCACTAACAATTATGCGCCTGACGACTTAAGATTAATTCACAATTGTATGTTGCTCTTCAGACAAAGTTTAATAAATATAATAAATACACGAGTAAACATAATTAGCACCAGAATTAATTAGCGAGGAGTGACGCCAGGTCGCTCGAAGGCGGGACGAAAACTTAACTTGCAGAAGCCAAGGCGGGAGGTGGAAGCCGGCAGTTAGTACAAGACCCACTTCTCGAGCGCTTCGACCTGGAGTCACCTCCCGCTACCCAGGATTTCACAGCCCTGGGTACCCGTAGGTGGAAAGGTAGCGCTTACTCCAAAACACCAGCCAGCCAGCTGTAACAAGCGCACAGAACAGGTCTGCAGGGACATTGTAAACAACCACCAAAAGATATTAAATAACTGGTTAAATTATTCACCAATAAAACGGCACACTGCCTCCTTTAAGATGAAGTACTTTATATTTCGATTAACATTTATAAACATTTCTCCTCCGGAATGACGATCATGCAGACACAGCTAATCAAATTCCAAGTATAAATACACTGTACAACAGGTCTTATCACTTAGCCGACAGATGAAGGCACAAAATCAGTTGTAACAAATATGTGCATCTATTTTCAATGACAAACACTGAATCTTGGATTAATTTTGGCAATACAATGAAGCATATGAAACGCCCTGCTTAAGTCCGCAGGACAGAACAGGTAGTTGGAATCGTGGAAGAGGGCCAAAAGGGAGCTGTCAGTTACACCCACACATATATAACTTTATTTAGTTGTCCAAACAATACAGCAAAATGTTCTGATCTTAGTTATCGACTGAATAGGCCACACTATCTAATGCCTTAAGGGCACAACCACTTAAATTTAAAAACGGCTGAAAGCCATTAACTTAAAATTCAGACTGAAAACAGAATATTTAGAAGGCAGAAAGTCTCACGTAAGTAAGTTCTATAACTTGGCTGAAAGCCCAAGAAATCTAACACTTGAAAAGCAAACAAGTTTAATTTAAAGATGGCTGAAGACCCATGATTTAAGACTGCAGGTAAAATTAATTAAAAAAAAACACACAAGGCAGGAGGCCTTATCTTTATTTAGGCTGAAGGCCGACATAGTCTGATCCTTGAAAGACAAGAAATTTAATTAAAAAAAAAAAGGCTGAAGGCCAATGACTTAAAACAACTAAAATAATTTTTAGTAGTCAGAAGGCCCAAAGCTTTATCTTTAAACAATATTTTACACAGGCTGAATGCCCCAAAAATCTAAGATTTCACAAGTAAGGAATTTAAATTTTAAAGCGGCTGAAGGCCCATTATTGAAAAACACAACTACAATAAATTTTCAAAAGGCAGAAGGCCCAACGCTTTATCCAAAAAAAATATTTCAAATGAGGCTGAAGGCCCAAACAGTGCAAGACTTGACAAGTAAGGAACTTTCAATTTTAAAGCGGCTGAAGGCCCATTACTTAAAACCCAACTAAAAGCATACAAATTCAAACCATCGGCTATACGCCATTAAAATACGCAATCAAGCACCAATAAGAAAAGGCAGTACAGCCAGCGGCGCTCAGAAGTTTCCGGGGGTCGGTCTGCACTTGAAATATTAACGTTCGCTTAGGGGAGACAGGTAGTCGGCCCAACTATATCCGATCCACCGGCAACCCAACCAAGAGACAGTCAACGGACCCACCGACATGACGACTTGCTTTTCACCTGACCAGTGCACAAGGAACTCCAAAGCGAAAAGGTAAAAGGTGTAGCCGCCCGCAACCAAGTATGGATAAGCTGTCAAAAGTACACACATGTTGGTAAGCGACAACACTATGGGGAAAGGACACTGCCTGAATTTTACGTCACCAGCTAGGGTAGGTAACCGGAACGCTAACGGCCACAAGGGAGAAAATTCCTCTGGTGCACTTGGACTTCGAATAACCAAAATACAGTTAAACTCCTCCAGATGGTGGCCAATCTTTCGCCAACTGAACACTCACTGTTGTTCACGGGAACACCCCCGACAGCCAACCATGAAAACCAACTGCACAATGTGAACAGTCTGGCTTCGGTAATTAAATCACGACTCAACTTTGATGTCCTGGGCTGGTGAGCCACGAAGATCATAGCAATCGGAACAGCTCCCACACACTCCGACACTGCGTAGAGACCGCCGGTGGCCCAGCCCGCTGTGCCGCGCGGAGATTTCCTGGGTAATCCACACCAACCGGCCGACTGCCGCACATCAGCACAGAGACAGCACTAAAATAACTGAGCAGTAGACATCACAAGCTACACACAGTTTCACGAGCATTTTCACGAAGGACTAGACAATACTGACGGCAGCGACTGTGCAATAACAAGGACGAATCACGAGTCGGCACACGCAGGAAACCCATAAGCGATCGCCGGTCAACATACACGTCGTCCGACAAGACGACCGACCGACGGGCGAGTCATGGCTGTCCCGCCCTCACTGCCGCCGCGCCTCTACTGAACTTCTGCCGTGTCCTAAGTCAAACACTGCCAGGTCCGAACTGCACCGCTATCCCCTCCCAACTCACTGACAGATCCGAACTAACTCCGAACACACGACAACGGGGAAGTAATAGCGGTCAGCAAAGATAATACGCCAGGGCTTAAATCGATAAGCGCTGCTGCTGCCGCTCACGGGCAGGCAAGTCCAGTGACACCAGTAATTGAAATTAACATAACGAGGTGGAAGTACAGTAAAAACAGGATGTCAAATGAGATATGGCACGAACATGAGCCACGCATGGCTCAGCATACACATTCGATGGTAAAAGAAGAATTACACACCTCACTACATAAATGATTCCTACATACAAGGCTTATTACATAGGATATCACTCTGAACGTCTTCAGAACTTATGCAACCAAGGATTCAACAATACACCCAATAGTGGATCCACAGAATACATTCACACCACAGTAAGTTTATTATGGCAGAAGCCAAATAAAAATACTCGATCTTTTTTAAAGCAGTACAGCAACGCTGACAAATCTGCAGTCACATATCACGGACAAATTCACTTAACTTTTCGCTGGACGTCCGATATGGCTTGCTTAGGGTACAGCAGGCGGCAAACAGGCAGCGGACGACCGTAGACAGCCGTGTCCGGAACTAGCAGCACGCAACCCAAGGCAGCAACAAGTCTCCTCAACGGCGACGGCAAAGGTTCTCCACCAAGCTGCCCCATACACGTGGTCGGTTCCCGCTCCACCACAAGCGCACTCTGGCCTCAGGTAACATCCAACGCCAACTGTTACGTTCTTCGCGAGAGCCTCCAGTTTACTCCTTCGGCAAAGATAAGGCAGGCAAGACTCGGTACGCGTTGTGGTGTCACCGCCAGACACCACACTTGCTAGGTGGTAGCTTTAAATCGGCCGCGGTCCATTAGTACATGTCGGACCCGCGTGTCGCCACTGTCAGTAATTGCAGACCGAGCGCCACCACACGGCAGGTCTAGAGAGACGTACTAGTTCTCGCCCCAGTTGTACGACGACGTCGCTAGCGACTACACTGACGAAGCCTTTCTCTCATTTGCCGAGAGACAGTTAGAATAGCCTTCAGCTAAGGCCGGTCCATTAGTACATGTCGGACCCGCGTGTCGCCACTGTCAGTAATTGCAGACCGAGCGCCACCACACGGCAGGTCTAGAGAGACGTACTAGTACTCGCCCCAGTTGTACGACGACGTCGCTAGCGACTACACTGATGAAGCCTTTCTCTCATTTGCCGAGAGACAGTTAGAATAGCCTTCAGCTAAGTCCATGGCTACGACCTAGCAAGGCGCCATTAGTAACTTCATGTATCTACAGAGTCGCATTTGTATCTTCAAGAGCGATGTACAACTATGATGGAATAAAGTTAAGTATTACTGCAGCTACGTACTTTTCTTTATAGCATTCATTACGTATCCTGTTTCAGACTTCACGCCATCCTTCGTGCGCTTATAGCGTGCATTTTGGCCCCCTCAAACACACTGTGTCGGCACCTCTTGTCGACACAACACGCGTCACAAGCAAAGATAAGAGCGCGAAGACAAAATACTTGCAAATACGCTGGCGCGCCTATAAAACGCCACAGCTCCACCACTGCGTCAAGAGTGTGACGAGTTACCAAATTTCAGGCATTACCTCTCACTACGGACAACACAGTGACCGACGGCCTTCACTCAACGACCGAAAAAAAAAAAATGGTTCAAATGGCTCTGAGCACTATGGGACTTAACATCTGAGGTCATCAGTCCCCTAGAGATAGAATTACTTAAACCTTACTAACCTAAGGACATCACGCACATCCACGCCTGAGGCAGGAGTCGAACCTGCGACCATACTAGCAACGCGGTTCCGGACTGAAGGGCCCAGAACCGCTCGGCCACAGCGGCCGGCAACAACCGAAAGTGGCGGCGTTCGCATATAGGTGTCAGTAATAATGGACAAGCACCACCGCTTGACATAACCGCAGAAATAAATGTGGGGCGCACGACGAACGAAATCGTTGGGACAGTGCGGAAAAATTTGGTGTTTTGGGCTGTGGCAGCAGACGACCGACTGGAGTGCCTTTGCTAACAGCACATCACCTGCAACGCCTCTCCTGAGATCGTGACCATATTCGTAGGACTCTAGGCGACTGGAAGACAGTGACCTGCTGATATGAGTACCGATTTCAGTTGGTAAGATCTGATGGTAAGTTTCGAACGTGGCGCAGACCCACGAAACCGTGGACCCAAGTTTTCAACGAGGCACTGTCCAAGCTGATGGTGGCTCCATAATGGTGTGGGCTGTTCGGTTACTTGGAGACCATTTGGAGCCATTCATGGACTTCATGTTCTCGAACAACGATGGAATTTTTATGGATGATACTGCGCCCTGTCACCGGCCACAATTTTTCACGATTGATTTGAAGAACGTTCTGGACAATTCGAATGAATGGTTTGGCACACAGATAGCCCGACACGAATTCCATTGAACATTTATGGGACGTAGTCGAGACGTCAGCTGGCGTACAAAATCCTGCACTGGCGACACCTTCGCAGTTATAGGCAGCTATGGAGACAACATAGCTCAATGTTTCTGCACCACTTGTTGAGTCTATGCCAGGTCGAGTTGCAGCACTAGGAAAAAGGAGATCAGACACCATATTAGGAGGTATCTCACGACTTTTGTCACCTCAGTCTGTACTGAGCATGGAATCACTGAAACTCGGGTTCCGCGGGGTAGCAGCACGGTCTGATGTGACTTGTCACGATTCGCGCGGCTTCCCCCGTCGGAGGTTCGAGTCCTCCCTCGGGTATGGGTGTGTGCGTTGTCCTTAGCGTAAGTTAGATTAAGTAATGTGTAAGCTTAGGAACCGATGACCTCAGCAGTTTGGTCCCATAGAACTTACCACAAATTTCCAAACTCGGGCTCCTGAAGCTTTGTGCCACGAGTCACGTAACTGTAATGACATTGCATACAGTCTATGTTATGTACGATGTGTGGCCGAAGATGAAGAGACAGAGAAAGTATATGAGGATACTGAACGGCTAATTCAGTACGTAATATATGATATTCTAATAGTCATGGGGGATAGGAATACGATTGTAGGGAAGGAGTAGAAGAAAGTGTTACGGGATAATATTGGGTTGGTATTAGCAATGAGACAGGAGGAAGACTAACTGAGTTCTGCAATAACTTCCGCTAGTAATAGCGAATACTCTGCTCATATTACAAGAGGAGGAGATATACTTGGAAAAGGCCGGGAGATACACGGATTTTTCAGTTAGATTATATCACGGTCAGCTAGCGATTCCGAAATTCGATAATGGACTGTATGGTGTACTCAGCCGGTCGGAATGACGGAGCGGTTCTAGGCGCTTCAGTCTGGAACCGCACGACCGCTACTGTCGCCTCGGGCGTGGATGTGTGTGATGTCCTTAGGTTAGTTAGGTTTAAGTAGTTCTTAGTTCTAGGGGACTGATGACCTCAGATGTTAAGTCCCATAGTGCTCATGACCATTTTAACCTTTTTTTTGTGTACTCAAGAGTAGATATACGCTCAGACCACCATTTAGTAGTGATGGAAAGTAGGCTGAAGTTAAGAAACTAGTCAGGAAGAATCAATGCGCTAAGAAATGTGATACGGAAGTACTAAGGAATGAAGAGTATGTTTGAAATCCTCTGAGGCTACAGATACTGCGATAATGAATAGTTCAGTAGGCAGTTCAGTTGAAGAGGAATAGACATCTCTAAAAAGTCCGAGTACGGAAGTTGAAAGGAAAAACACAGGTACAGAGAAGGTAGCTGCAAAGTAGCCATGGGTAATAGAAGAAATACGTCAGTTTCTCGATGAAATAAGTAAGTACAAAAATGTTCGGAGAAATTCAGGAATACCGAAATACAAGTCACTTAGGAATGAAATAAATAGAAAGTGCAGGGAAGCTAAGGAGTAATGGCTACAGGAAAAATGTGAAGAAACCGAAAAAGAAATGATTGTCGGGACTCATTCGGCATATAGAAAAGCCAGACCAGACTTCGGTGAAATTAAAAACAAGAGTGGTAACATTAAGAGTGCAATGGGAATTCCACTGTTAAATGCAGAGGACAGAGTAGGTAGGTGGAAAGAGTACACTGAAGACCTCTATGAGAAGGGAGACTCGTCTGATGACGTGGTAGAAGACCAAACGGGAATCGATTTAAAAGACTTAGGAGATCCAGTATTAGACTCAGTATTTAAAAGAGCTTTGGAAGACTGAAGACTGAATAAGGCAGAAGGGGTAGATAACATTCTATCAGAATTTCCAAAATCATTGGGGGAAATCAAAACGGCTATACACGTTGGTGTGTAGAATCTAAGAGTCTGGCGACATACCATCTGAGTTTCGCAAAAAAGTCGTCCACGCAGTTTCGAAGATTGAGAGAGCCGACAAGTGCAAGAATTTTCGCACATTCAACTTAACAACTCAGGCATCCAAGCTGCTGACAAGAATAACGTACAGAAGAATGGAAAAGAAAATTGCTGTGCTGATTATATGTTTTGACGATGCCATTATGGCCTTATCATTTTAGGACATGGTGTAAAAAAGATCTGAGGATGGTCATTACGGACTGAAACCGGTCATCGTCTAAAGAATTGATATTGTGATCAAAGACTGAAAGAAAAACAGTTTTATGAAAATTAAAGATGAGTTAGGTGACGACCTGTTTTGCTTTACGAAAGCTAAAGGCCCCAGAGAGGCAACTATGAGGTTGCGGCTGATAACGGAAGCAAGACCAAAGAAAAATCTGGAAACGTTCTTAGAATTTGTCGATCTGGACAAAGCGTTCGGAAGTGCTCGGATGAAAAAAGGTGTATGGTATTCACGTAGATCGAATAAGCAATGACGGAAATAAAAGAAAAGTTCAAGAGTGGAATGAAATTCAACGTGAAAGGATATTAACAACAAGATTCGCTTATGACATTGCTATCCTCAGTGAAAGGGAAGAAGAATTACAGGAACTGTTGAATGGAAGGGACAGCTTAATGAGTACAAAATATGGATTGAGAATAAATCAAAGAAAAACAAAAGTAAGGAAGAACAGCAGAAGTGAGAATAGCGAGAAACTTATCGGGATTGGTCATCACGAAGTAGATGAAATTAGGGAATCGTGCTACCTAGGCAGCAAAATAACCTTTGACGGACGAGGCAAGGAGGTCATAAAACAGACTAGCACTGGCAAAAAGGGCATTCCTGTCAAAGAGTATCAAAAATGGACCTTAAATTGTGGAAGAAATGTCTGAGAATGTGCATTTGGAGCACTGCATTGTATGATAGCGGAACATGGACCGTGGGAAAACCGTAACAGAAGAGAATCGAAGCTTTTGAGGTTTGGTGCTGCAGAAGAATGTGGAAAATTAAGGGCACTGATAAGATAAAGAAATGAGGAGGTTCTCTGGAGAATCGGCGAGGAAAGGAATATATGGGAAACACTGACGAGAAAAAGGGACTGGATGGAAGGACATCTGTTGAGTCATCATGGTTCTAGAGGGAGCTGTAGAGGGCAAAAACTGTAGAGGAAGACAGAGATTGAAATACATCCAGTAAACAATTGAGGACATAGGTTGCATGCACTGCTCTGAGATGAAGAGGTTGGCACAAGAGAGGAGTTCGTGGCGGGCTGCATGAAACCAGTCTGCCAAGGCTCATGTTTTAGGGATGCCGACTTTTGACAACCAGTTCATATTGCAGACTGCTGCATTGAAGGTCGGTATTGCAGCAGTTCAGCCTCAGGAGAACAGAAATGAAAGGAAACCTATAGCTTATGTCTCTTGGTCTTTATCTGAGACGGAAAAAATATTCAGTCTATGATTTGAAGCGTTGGACGGTGCCTTTTTGGTCTTGAAAGGTTTAAATTTTATTTAGAACATAGGCATTTTCTTTTGGAAACTGATAACTAAGCATTATCCTGGGTGTTGGCGAGGTGGGTTCGAATATCTGCTTTCCGATGACATTTGTTGCAGTAAGGCACGCAGCCATTTGGTACGGTAGCTGCCGGATGGCTGACAAAAGTCGGTCAAAATTATTATTTGATTATATTTTGTTGTGTGAGTGTCTGAGAATGATTGAGAGAGTCTACGTGGGACATACGTTAAAACTTAATCCATCATTTTTCATAAAACCTTCTACAAATATATCGTGGGAAAGTTATGGTGCAACCATGATATAGCCATATAAAAGCAGCCAGAATGAAATTTAGAGACGGAATAACTTTATTTATCAATTTGGAGAATAATTCGTACTTCGCTTATTTTGATTAAACAATATACTAGAAACTGAAGTTTTAATGACGTTAATTACTATCAGATTATTGATTGAATAAGGCAAGTTTTGCCGCGAGAATGATCTGGAAGGAACATTCTGATTGGTCGTTTAGATCAACAGCCAATCAGAATTAAGCTGTTCCCGCATGAATGTAGTCAATTGCTATCCGACCTAAGGATAACACCATGTTAGATAGCTCCGTAAAAATACTCTGAAAATGAATAAATAGTGAGTTCATTGAGGTTCGAACACCTCGTGACTGAAGTGACTAGGGTTACGAACATTTTAATGAAAGTTTGGTGTTTCTAAGAAGACCACTGAAACGACCGAACGTGTAACTCGCGAATAGTTGTGGATCGGTATCTGGTAGAACGTGAAAATTATTCGGGTCGGACTTGCAAATATTATGGCTGCTTTTCGATTGAAACTATGTTGTAAAGACAGTGAACTTTGAATGATAGAGCATTACCATATTAGATACGGACTTGATAGCAATTTCATGTGTTTCCATATGAATAAAAAGCAGATTCAGTCTAATTTTAAATGCTTTCTGCAAGTAGACTGCATCCTCCGAACGCTCGATTTAAAAAAAAAAAAAATGAACTTTCAGGAACGACTTTGAACTCGAGTCCCGTGGCCTCTGTGTGGTAGGTATTAGGTAGTGGTTTCATCAACGCTGCTTTACACTGCCTAGCACGTATCTACTTCTACAGAGTGAAGGGACGTCGGAAAGAAGCATATCGAGGTAGGTGGACTTCCGATAAGTAAAAGAGAGAATGAAGAGGACCGACCCCGCCCTTCCGCACTGTGTCAGAAGTTATAGTTAAGTCTAATCCTAAATCCAAGGCAGGAGAACTGAGTTCAGATAGGACAGAACACTCCTCACTGATTACATGGGGCCCCTTCCGCGCACTAAACAGGGAAATTGTTGTTTACTGGTGGCGGTAGATGCCTTTTCACGATTTTTAATGGTTGTTTCCTAGTAAATCGAATATCTCCAGAAGGTTTTGTACATATTTGGCACGCCAAGGGTGTTGTAAGTGACAGTGCTCAACCATTTGTGTCAAAGGGAGTCAGCAAGTTTTGTTTCGTCAGTGCCATCCACCATGTAACGACGATGCCGTACCACCCGCAGCAATCGTTTACTAAACGCGTTAATCGCAACTTGAAAGCAGCACCTACTGTATTTCATTCAAGTGCACAGACTCGGTGGGATTAGTCGATAGGGCGGCTGGCCTTTGCTCTGAGTACTGAGCACCATGAGTCACATCGGTCGACTCCTGCTAGTCTCACGTTTACCTTGCCTGTCAGTTCACCACTGTCTAGTGTCTGGTCTAGCAACGAAATTTTGCCACTTAATGGTAGTCCTGAAATCATTAAGAAAAATTCAGAGGCAGCTAGGAACAGTATCCTGAAAGCGCAAGGGAGAGAGGCTGCTCGATATAACAAGGGTAGGCGTCCCATCACTCTGCGCGTTAGCAGTGTGGTTTATTTAATAATTTCTTTGGGCACAGAGTAAAGACGCTGACAAGCTGCTTCTAGAATGACGCCAAGCTTTTTGTGTCACTACGAGACGACCAAGGTGTTCTCTCCAGTTACATTCCTGGTTCGTGAAACACGCTGCGGTAAGATAGTAAGGTCGCACACCAGCAATTTAAGGGTTGTGAGTAACCGGAGTGTGGAGGAACAGGTGAGAAAATGATTGCCTTGACCGCACTACCCGCCCCCCCCCCCCACCCGCGCTACACTTTAAGAGGGGGAGAATATTTAACAATAATCACTTTTTTATGTTCTCAGTGGATGTATAAGTAACTGCCTTAAAAGGACGGTGCTTTCGAAATACAAAATCTGATTTGATGAACGTTCCATGAGAGAAAAAGTTAGTGAGAAAGCTCAGCTATAATTCCGTCTGAGTTCCAAATTGATATAAGGAGAGAGACGTGCCATTACTATTACCTCCTTGCTCTCATTGTAGCTGTATCAGCGCGTCCAGTGCGGCTCCCTGGAGGCTTCTGTAACACCGTGGGCCACTGTGTGCTGCCCGCAGACGGCGAGATTAGATTTTAATTTGCTACGCAAAGAAAGCTGGCGGCAGTAATTCGCTGAGTCGCTTCGCCTCCCCCGACGCCACCTACTTCTGTCTCCATTTCCCTTCCCACTTTTCTTTTCTTTCCCTTTTTCCCTCCTCTCAGGGGTTCCAGACTACCCAGGCTGCCGAGTAACACCGATATTAATTCCAGTGGGTCTCTGCAGGCTGCACGCCGGTGAATTCCCTCATTTCGAAGCGTTGGACTACGCACTCGCTGTCCCAGTAATTCAAAGTAGAAGGTTTTCCGATGTTGAAGCTATGAGATGCTTGAAACGATTTGAGTGCTGTCTCGTTGTAACACCTTTCTTTAAGCGATTTGTCAACTCTGACCTCGTAAACACAACCTAGCGTACGGCGAAGGTCAGCAATCAAAATTTTAAAGGCGTTGTCAGTGCCATACCAATTACAAGCAAGTTTTGTTCTCGTGTCGTTACTGACATGTTTTGCTATTCTGAGAAAACAAGAAAGGGAAGGGAATCGAAGGGAAAAACGTAGCGATCAAAATAAAGCTTCCGCTTGAGCGATCAAGAAGCGCAACTGGAAGCAGCTTGGAGATAGAATGAGATTTTCACTCTGCAGCGGAGTGTGCGCTGATATGAAACTTCCTGGCAGATTAAAACTGTGTGCCGGACCGAGACTCGAACTCTACCAAGAAAGCACTTGCCCGCGAAAGGCAGGTCCCGAGCTCGAGTCTTGGTCCGGCACACAGTTCTGTGAAACAAATCTCTTCTACAAGTTCTTTGTTTTCCATATTTTGGGAACTGGCAGTATAGACCAAAATAAGAAAAAATATCCAGCAAACACATGCTCTAAAATGCATACGTCAAAAGTTATCAGCACTTGATCATTGGAAGAGTTGTGTTTCAAGGTAGCAAAGATGAACAAGTGCTCAGAGCTCTTAAGGAATGCATTTTAGAGCACATGTTTACTGGCCTTTTTTTCTTGTTTTGGTCCATACTACCAGTTCCCAAACTATGGAAAACAAAGAACTTGCAGTAGAAGAGATTTGTTTCACAGTGTCGAAGAAAAATTGCTCGTAGCTCGTAACGTATGCATTTTCGACCTTATGTTTACTGAGACTTTTTTGCTTCTAGTATCGTGTACTTTCAACTGTATGCGTTTACGCCATTAATTACGAGGGCTATTCGGAAAGTAAGGAACGATAGGTCGTGAAATGGAAACCACAGTGAAAATCAAAACTGTTTTATTTGCAGCGGTTAGCTACACCTTCTGTCGTAGCGTTGTACCAACTTTTCAATTCCCTCGTTATGGAATTGCCGCCAGTGCTTTTGGACGATTTTCTACTCTGGACTGCAGCTCGTTGTCTGTGTCAAAATATTGTCTTCATAGCCACCGGTTCATTTTGGCAGAGATGAACCTCAGGGGTAGCCAACTACGGTGTGTATTGTGGGTGATCAAACACTTCCCATGGAAAACGCTGCAAGAGCATCTTCATTGCCTCTGCAGAGTGCGGCCGAGAATTGTCATGTAGAGCGAACTGCTTGACAGTTATGTTATGTGGATTGCATAGCTTCAGATGAAATCTTTCGCCAGGCCCTCATACTTGGTGGGAGACGCTAATTTCTAGCCATCTTTACGTTCTCACTATGAACTCAGAACTGAAAAGAGCGACATGATGAGATCGGCGGAAGGCTGTGGCCGAGCGGTTCTAGGCGCTTCGGTTCGGAACCGCGCGCTGCTGCTACGGTCGCAGGTTCGAATCCTGCCTTGGGCGTGGATGTGTGTGATGTCCTTAAGTTAGTTAGGTTTAAGTAGTTCTAAGTCTAGGGGACTGATGACTTCAGATGTTAAGTCCCGTATTACTCAGAGCCATTGGAACCATTTGATGCGATCGACGGGCGTACTAGACACAGTGTCCAACGCATCTGTGCAAAGCTTCATCAGATTTTCACTGTATTTTCCATTTCGCGACTGATTGCTCCTTACTTTCCGAATAACCCTCGTATGATACACCCTGTATATGCTTATCGCTATGCCATGAGTTTAGTCACTTCAGTGTGGAGTGGCTGTACCACCAGAAATGAGGGCTGGCCCTCTCCTGTGACACACGTAACCAATGGTGACATTTGGGTATGGACCACGGCCTCATGTCTGGCTGGCGGAGTCAGGCGTTGGTGGACACCCAGGGAACTGGCGGCTGGAAGGGTCTCAGTTCAACCTTTGACCCATTACTGCTGTGGCTGGACCGGACATAAGCGGAACCGTACGACAGCAAATGGAGAAAATTGCTCCAATAGACGGTGGGTGAACGATGAAGGTCTTATCGTGGTAGCCTACTCTACAGTAGTCGCCGATTCCATGCCACTAGGCGGCTAGATGGCCGGTATTTATATACGTCAAGACGAGCTCGCTCATAAGCAGACGCCCCAGGTGTCACCTACTGCGAACTGCTCTTTCTGCAACGCTGCCGAAGCATCCAGGGTTATGATAGTATCGCTGGTCACTGACCACACAGCTGTGCTGGGGTACTGAGATGGCTGTGGTGGCGAAATGTTGTGTTAGCTTGTAGCTGGATATGGTAAGGAGTGCGATTAAAGATCGATGTTTCACCAAAGTGACTTGTTACTGAAAACAATCAGACGTCAGGATCGTCTGAAGACGACGACAAAGGAGTCTGCTGAAATATCGGACCCTTTGGTCGACACCACTCAAGCAGTTCAAACTACTCATACGCCATACAAAGGGATGATTTGTTTGTGTACAACCTCATCCCGAAGTAAAAACATGACACATTATACTTACAGAAAGGCCACGCCGTCGTAATGGTGTCACAGCCAGGAGCTAGGTGTCGGAGTGGTGAGGGGCTGGATTAGCTAATAAACAGATCACACTTCATCTACATCTACATGGTTACTCAGAAATTCACGCTGAAGTGCCCGGCAGAGGGTTCATTGAACCATTTTCATACTACTTCTCTACCATATTCCATTCTCGAATGGCGCGTGGGAAAAAGGAACAAATAAATCTTTACGTTCGAGTTCTGATTTATCTTATTTTATTATGATGATCATTTCTCCCTACGTAGGTGGGTGTCAACAAAATATTTTCCATTCGGAAGAGAAAGTTGATGATTGGAATTTCTTAAATAGATCTCGCCGCAAAGAAAACCGCCTTTGTTTCAGTGACTGCCACCCCAACTCGCGTATCATATCAGTGACACCCTCACCCCTGTTGCGCGATAACACGAAACGAGCTGGCCTTCTTTGCACTTTTTCGATGTCCTCCGTCAATCCTACCTGGTAAGGATCCCACACCGCGCAGTAATATTCCAGCAAAGGACGGACAAGTGTAATGTAGGCTGTCTCTTTGGTGGGTTTGTCGCATCTTCTAAGTGTTCTGCCAACAGAGCGCAGTCTTTGTTTCGCCTTCCCCAGAATATTATCTATGTGGTCTTTCCAATTTAAGTTGCTCGTAATTGTAATTCCTAGGTATTTAGGCCGGAGTGGCCGTGCGGTTCTGGGCGCTACAGTCTGGAACCGAGCGACCGCTACGGGCGCAGGTTCGAATCCTGCCTCGGGCATGGATGTGTGTGATGTCCTTAGGTTAGTTAGGTTTAATTAGTTCTAAGTTCTAGGCGACTGATGACCTCAGACGTTAAGTCGCTTAGTGCTCAGAGCCATTTGAACCATTTGGACCTAGGTATTTAGTCAAGTTGACAACCCTTAGAATTGTGCAATTTATCGTATACCCAAAATTTATCGGATTTCTTTTGTCGCACTTTTCTTTGTTTAGTTTCAATTGACACTTTTCACACCGTACAGAAACTCTCTAGATCATTTTGCAATTGGAATTGATCGGCTGAAGATTTTACTACAGGGTAAATTACAGCGTCATCTGCAAACAATCTAAGGGGGCTGTTCAGATTATCACTTAGATCATTTATGTAAATCAGGAAGAGCAGACTGCGTATGACACTACCTTGCGGAACGCCAGCTATCACTTCTGTTCTATTCGATGATTTACCGTATATCACTACGAACTATGACCTCTCTGAGAGGAAATCACGAATCCAGTCACACAACTGAGACGATACTCCATATGCACGCAATTTGATTAATAGTCGCTTGTGAGAAACGGTATCAAAAGCCTTCTGGAAATCTAGGAATACGGAATCGGTCTGAGATCCCTTGTCGAAACACTTATTACTTCATGGGAATAAAGAGCTAGCTGTGTTGCACAAGAACGATTTTTTCTGACTCCGTGTTTGTTATGTGTCAATATGTAATTTTCTTCAAGGTGATTCATAATGTTCGATTACAGTATATGCTCCAAACTCCTACTGCAAATTGAGGTCAGTGATATGGATCTGTAGTTCAGTGGGTTAGTCATATTTCCTTTCTTGAATATTGGTGTGACCTGTGCTACTTTCCAGTCTTTAGGAACAGACCTTTCGTCGGGTGAGCGGTTGTATATGATTGCTAAGAAAGGCGCTATTGTGTCTGCATACTCCGAAAGGAACATGATTGGTATACCATCTGGTCCGGAAGACTTGCCTTTCTTAAGTGAGTTGAGTTGTTTCGCAACTCCTAAGATATCTACTTTTATGTCATCATACTAACAGCTGTTCTGGTTTCGAATTCTGGAATATTTACTTCGTCTTCTTTCGTGGAACTGCATTTAGTAACTCCGCTTTAGTGGCACCATCATCGGTAATGCACATTAATTACAGATAAAATTTCCCAGAGGATAAACACGATTTGAATTACGACTTTAATTGATTTCGTCCACAATGGATTTAAACATGAAGCAGAAGAAAACTCAATCGCAACGTCTCATTTAAAACTTGAAAAGCTCAAGTAACTTTAACCTCCAGAAAGTTACTGCGACTACATGCCAAAGAATTCCTAGTAAGAAAATATAGTAGCAACCAACAGAAAATTGTAAGACACTAACAAAATTCACCATGTAGGTGAAAAGTCACCATCGCACTGCTGTATCGCAACAGCCATGGCTCCTCCGAAGTCTCGCAGTGGAAGTTTCCGTCCTCTATGCCGAAGGCCAACGAACCACCTCGTCACGACGCGCTTCAGAACAGCACAGCATTACAGGCGCACTCAATCCGTCCCCAATTCAGTCCGTAGCAAGTCCACAACTACTAGGAGTGCACCAGAGCTCCCGCCGACGCAGCGAACGCCATCCGACCTTGTTTTTCTCTGGCTATTGCCCAATTAGCGAGCACTACTGACGCTTCCCAATCACACCGTCTGGCCGCAACCAGAGAACTGGCCACTGTCGATACAGCAAAGAGGATATACGCACGGAGATAAATCGATATGTTTCCCCACGGCTCAGTTATACACCTGTAACAGGGCGAAGTTGACAACCGCAAACGCATACCTTCTGACGGGGACTCGACTCGCGTCCCTTTTGTTTGTAGCAGCTTACTCGTGCGTCCTCTGCCCACGGCCAAGTAATTAGTGAAACATGTGCCACGGCCGGAGCTGTGTGACGAGGTGTTAGCTGACGCTGAGGGCTGTGAGTAATTGCCGTGTTCAGTACACACGCAGCTTACATCACGACACGCTGCTGCTGTGTGCGCATCGGATTAATTACAGCCGCTGCTTTTCGGCTCCACAACTTAGTGTTGAACGGGAACATCGGAGTAGAGTGCTCTACGAATCACATTGGAGAAGTGGTTCGCGTCGGAGCACTCCAGCCGCAAAGCTATGGCATGGAGCTTTGCTGCCTGTAAAAAGGTCTTCACTTCTCTTTGCTCCTCCGTAATACGTAAAACGGAGAGAAAGAGCAAATAAAGCACAGGTCACAGCCTTTACCGTGGACGTTGGTTGACCTGATTAAGCCAAGATTAAAAGGTCTTGACTTGCCGCCGTACCAGTCTAATTTAGTCTGAGGTATTTCCCTCGCCACAGATATAGTGGCAGTTTTCGTAGTAACTTTTTAGTACAATTCATACATTTTATAAAGGTACTGTTACCGATACCGTTGTTAAATACAGATATTAGCATCTCATTTTCGACTGATAGGATATCTCTGATGTTTTATAAGGTTCTGGACACAGCAGTTTCGTGCCAACTGTCGAGGAATCTCAATTAGAGACGTTGGAGTGAATCAGACGGTTGGTGATGGTTAAAGGTGACGGTTACGCGGTGGTCCAAAAGCAGCGAAAAAAGATTAATTTTGAACAATAAACAGTTTACCTGTGATAATAAGAAATATTTGATTCGTGGTAGTAATTGAACATTTACGAGAAATAATTTTGCGAAACTAATTGTGAAGAATCGTGAGTTAGAAGGTTTCGGAGTGACTTCTGTATGGCAGCTTTTAGTAGCAAGTGGCAAATAAATTTCTTCATAAGCGACCTTGTACAAAAGTTGAATATCGGGATGAAGTATTGAATAATTTTCGCTGACGTAACTAAATAACTGGAAAATTTTAATACGAAAAAGATGGAAAACAGAATGACTCTTCTAAGGAAGATAAGTAATGTTGACAGAGACTATCAGGCCCCTTAAACTTGTTCTGTGTGAAATATAACTGTGTTTGAGTTGAAAGACTTATCATTGCAAAATAATCGCTAAATATGGCTGCTTCTATGTATAGATTGCAGAGCATAGGTTGATTCGAACACACAGTTCAATGTGTAATGGCACGGTGGTGTATCGGTGAAAATTAACACAAATGTTAGTAAGGGAGCGAGGCATCAGCTGCAGCTGCAACTCACACCCAGCCGAGGGTTGTGAATACCCAACGCGAACAAAATCACGTAGCTAGGTGCTAAAATAATGCTGGTGTAGTATTCTGCAAAGCATCGATCTACCGCAGCGGTCGGCTGCGTTCCTTCTTGCTGCAGCACAACATTCCGCTTCTGCAGCCTTTTACAGGGTGCGGCAGCGTTCATAGCGTAATTTGACTTGCTTAGTACAATGAGGTAATGCAGGAATGCGCGCCAGCTCGTGCCGCATTCATGTACTAATGAACTGTCATTTTGAGTGTGACAGTAATATGGAGCTGTGGAGCGCACAGCATCGTGCATTTGCTGTTGAAAGTTATTTCAAGAATAACGACCTGTTATTGCTACCCAGCGTCTATTTCGGCAACATTTCAACTTGGGACGTCATGTGAAAGTTCCAGATGGACGGAATATCGTGAGGTGGATACGTGCATTTCGAACAACAGGTTCTGTTTGCAATGGCAAACCGAGAAGAAGTGAAAGAACTGTGCGGACACCAGAAGCCGTGGAAAATGTTCGTGGTGCACTATTGCGTAGGCCAAAATGATCTGCTCGTCGTCATGCGCAAACTGTGCAATTTCCGATTGCTCATTCGGGAGAATATTGCACGAAGATCTCCATTTTCACCCATATAAATAGCAGATTGTTCAGGAAATTAGGCCTCGCGATTGGGTTTCATGCGAAACATTCTGCTTAACCGTGCGTGATCTCCTTTGCCAAAATCCACAAATTTTGCACACCATCCTGACGTCAGATGAAGCTCATTTCGAGTTATGTGGTTCAGTGAATAAACACAATATGCGTTATTTGAGTGATGTAAACCCCCATGAACTGCACATCAAGCCCTTGCACAGTTCTCGTGTCGCAGTGTGGTGTGGAGTTGCTTCCTTTGGGAGTATTGGCCATTGCTACTTAGAGGATGGCAGCGGTGTGGCTGTAACTGTCACCAGTGAACGCTACATAAGGATGCTGCAAGACTTCGTTCTTCCCCAATTAGGTATGGTCGATGTGGATGCGGAACAATTATGGTTCCAACAAGACGGAGCGACCTCGCATATAGCCAGAATTTGCATGGATTTCTTGCGACAGACATTTCCCAGTAGAGTAATTTCCCGTTTTGAATAAAAATCTCTCGGTGTACATGCCGCGTCAATTCAGGATAAAACTCCAAGCTTTCGACCACTAGCTCCATGGTCGTCGTCAGGGCTAAAACTGACTGTCGTAAACTAGCGAGTCTCCCACTTTTATATGCAAAGGACGGCTTCTAATTGGCTGGAATACGTCATAGGAACAGCGATATGGCGCGTAGTGAAGTGGTGTAGTTTCTATCCCGCGTTGCTTGCAGCGCCATCACTTGAATCAGGAGGTAAAGTGCGGGAAGTTTTCCTCTGCGATTTTTCTTTATCCAGTGCACTCTTCCAGGTGTTGCTAAGTGCATAGCCATTGTCTCTGTTAAATTTATTATCGCTAAGTCTAATTTCGACTGCTTCCCGGATCAAAGTCCCAATAATTCGATGCGTGGGCTATTACTCTCGTTTCTTCAAATAAAATCTTGCGTGGGCCAGTCTGTAAGAACCGTTGCCGACCGTTGCATCATCGAGCACCAGCGCCACTTGAAATACAGGTATTTGGAAATATCAGCGGTGGCGGAGCATAGCCTGCTTAACAAGCAAGTTATGGAAAGCTTCCAACGCCACCTAGATGAATGTATTGTGCAGAGGGGGCATCATTTGACAGGAGTCATATTCAAAATGTAATCTATGCAATGGACAATGACTTACACATTAGTAAATGGCATACATTTAACTATTAACTGACATAAGAGATAATAAATAAATTACATTTAATGTCTGATGGTGTGTTTTTAATATCCTACTATGAACGCTGCCGCATCCTGTATGTAATGGGAACTGGGCTCCTGTCACAACACTTCCGTCTTCCGTCGACGCTGTGACAATTTTCACACCCGTCGTTTGTACGTTATGTGGTTGAGCCACTACAACCTGACCGAGCAGCGTCATCAGCTAGACGAAGCCACTGGTCTATGAGCCACGAGCTAGACCTGATGGTTCTGTGTCTCTGACTGGTACTGCTGAGAGGAGCAAGAGGCTGGGTGTCACTGCCTGACATTCCCAACTACTCCGAGGGTCCTCGGTTCGATGCAGGGTGTTTGCTCGCACTTTCCTGCCACCTGAAACTGCCTGCAGTGTATTCGAGGCCTGGCGTATGCTCGTACATCATCGAGCTGACTCTGTCCTCGCGTCAGTGAGGCCATGTGCGCTGCCGACCGTATAATGCTGAGGCGGACGCCTCTGCCTCGGAATCCACATCCATCACCCAGTTCTTGAGCGAGACATCAACCTCGTGTATAGAAAATGAGCTTAATAAAGAATAGTGTTACTGGGAGAGCATTTGTGACTTGCCGCTCGCTGCAGTATTGGAAGATCCCCACCCAAACATCCTAAAGATAGCATCCTGAGGCCGAAGAGACCCTTCTGGCTAGTACTGGCGTCGGTATTGACTGCTGCACTGCCTTTCCATTACAAGCTCAATAGCCACTTGCATACCCAGTGTAACAAGCTTTTTACACTGTTCCAATTACCATGAACTAGAGACAAAATTGCTATTCTAAAATATATATCTGTAGGAGGAGGTCAGTCACAACTTGTGTATACTGAGATAAGCATTCTGTCTGTATTTAGTAAGTAAACTACCTTGTCTTATACACTCCTGGAAATTGAAATAAGAACACCGTGAATTCATTGTCCCAGGAAGGGGAAACTTTATTGACACATTCCTGGGGTCAGATACGTCACATGATCACACTGACAGAACCACAGGCACATAGACACAGGCAACAGAGCATGCACAATGTCGGCACTAGTACAGTGTATATCCACCTTTCGCAGCAATGCAGGCTGCTATTCTCCCATGGAGACGATCGTAGAGATGCTGGATGTAGTCCTGTGGAACGGCTTGCCATGCCATCTCCACCTGGCGCCTCAGTTGGACCAGCATTCGTGCTGGACGTGCAGACCGCGTGAGACGACGCTTCATCCAGTCCCAAACATGCTCAATGGGGGACAGATCCGGAGATCTTGCTGGCCAGGGTAGTTGACTTACACATTCTAGAGCACGTTGGGTGGCACGGGATACATGCGGACGTGCATTGTCCTGTTGGAACAGCAAGTTCCCTTGCCGGTCTAGGAATGGCAGAACGATGGGTTCGATGACGGTTTGGATGTACCGTGCGCTATTCAGTGTCCCCTCGACGATCGCCAGTGGTGTACGGCCAGTGTAGGAGATCGCTCCCCACACCATGATGCCGGGTGTTGGCCCTGTGTGCCTCGGTCGTATGCAGTCCTGATTGTGGCGCTCACCTGCACGGCGCCAAACACGCATACGACCATCATTGGCACCAAGGCAGAAGCGACTCTCATCGCTGAAGACGACACGTCTCCATTCGTCCCTCCATTCACGCCTGTCGCGACACCACTGGACGCGGGCTGCACGATGTTGGGGCGTGAGCGGAAGACGGCCTAACGGTGTGCGGGACCGTAGCCCAGCTTCATGGAGACGGTTGCGAATGGTCCTCGCCGATACCCCAGGAGCAACAGTGTCCCTAATTTGCTGGGAAATGGCGGTGCGGTCCCCTACGGCACTGCGTAGGATCCTACGGTCTTGGCGTGCATCCGTGCGTCGTTGCGGTCCGGTCTCAGATCGACAGGCACGTGCACCTTCCGCCGACCACTGGCGACAACATCGATGTACTGTGGAGACCTCACGCCCCACGTGTTGAGCAATTCGGCGGTACGTCCACCCGGCCTCCCGCATGCCCACTATACGCCCTCGCTCAAAGTCCGTCAACTGCACATACGGTTCACGTCCACGCTGTCGTGGCATGCTACCAGTGTTAAAGACTGCGATGAAGCTCCGTATGCCACGGCAAACTGGCTGACACTGACGGCGGCGGTGCACAAATGCTGCGCAGCTAGCGCCATTCGACGGCCAACACCGCGGTTCCTGGTGTGTCCGCTGTGCCGTGCGTGTGATCATTGCTTGTACAGCCCTCTCGCAGTGTCCGGAGCAAGTATGGTGGGTCTGACACACCGGTGTCAATGTGTTCTTTTTTCCATTTCCAGGAGTGTAGTTACTGGCACACAGTTGTGTGCAATCAAAACAGCTCAAAAAAGGTTTGTCATCTGCTGCATATTTGAAAATGTATGTGCTCTTAAATTCATGGAAAGCAGAGAATGAAACATTAACTCTTATGAAACGTGAAACAAATAACTTTATACGAAATAAAATCAAAATAAAAATAAAGGCGGGTTGTTCGTAAATGCATGATTTTGCCCATATGTGAAATGCAAATCTGCTGCTGGGTGAGAGTACCATGTTGCTCCACCTTGTGCGTTGCAGCATGCTGGGACTCTGGTGGACATGCTGTCCACAACGTGGTCGAGATGGTGCTGCTAGAGCTGTCTGTCCCACACTTCTACGACGACTCTCCTGAGGTCATCCACTGACTGAGGAGGTTTCTCAGATGAGGCACTGTAAGTTTCAACTCGCCCCAAATGTCGGATCGGGATACTCAGTCCACCAACATACCAACCAAGTTCGGTGGGTTGCAGAAGTGCCGACCTGTAGGTGATGCACCTTCGGGAGCCAAACACAAACATTTCTGGCGGACAACAACAACACCAGCTGGTTCTCATGGGCAACTCCAGCAGCAGCCAGTGCGACAAGCGGGTCTCATTCATTTACAGGTGGTGCCTGTGTCACCACTAGGAGCCACGGCCCACACAGCACTATCTGCTTTCACTGTGTCACGTGCCAGCAAGTAGGCCGTGCTATATCCAGCTGTTCAAACAGTATTTAGGCAACTGCATGGCCCGGCAAGCGAGTCCCAGCTGCCTGATCATGCCTTCACGACCACGACAGCCAGCGACCATGAGCCTGATCGTCAACGAGTTTGGCCTCCTAGACGCAGGCACTAGGACTTGGTATATAGGGTGTTACAAAAAGGTACGGCCAAACTTTCAGGAAACATTCCTCACACACAAAGAAAGAAAATATGTTGTGTGCACATGTATCCGGAAACGCTTACTTTCCATGTTAGACCTCATTTTATTACTTCAAATCACATTAATCGTGGAATGGAAACACACAGCAACAGAACGTACCAGCGTGACTTCAAACACTTTGTTACAGGAAATGTTCAAAATGTCCTCCGTTAGCGAGGATTCATGCATCCACCCTCCGTCGCATGGAATCCCTGATGCGCTGATGCAGCCTTGGAGAATGGCGTATTGTATCACAGCCGTCCACAATACGAGCACGAAGAGTCTCTACATTTGGTACCGGGGTTGCGTAGACAAGAGCTTTCAAATGCCCCCATAAATGAAAGTCAAGAGGGTTAAGGTCAGGAGAGCGTGGAGGCCATGGAATTGGTCCGCCTCTACCAATACATCGGTCACCGAATCTGTTGTTGAGAAGCGTACGAACACTTCGACTGAAGTGTGCAGGAGCTCCATCGTGCACTAACCACATGTTGTGTCGTACTTGTAAAGGCACATGTTCTAGCAGCTCAGGTAGAGTATCCCGCATGAAATCATGATAACGTGCTCCATTGAGCGTAGGTGGAAGAACATGGGGTCCAATCAAGACATCACCAAGAATGCCTGCCCAAACGTTCACAGAAAATCTGTGTTGATGACGTGATTGCACAATGCGTGCGGATTCTCGTGAGCCCACACATGTTGATTGTGAAAATTTATAATTTGATCACGTTGGAATGAAGCCTCATCCGTAAAGAGAAGATTTGCACTGAAATGAGGATTGACACATTGTTGGATGAACCATTCGCAGAAGTGTACCCGTGGAGGCCAATCAGCTGCTGATAGTGCCTGCACACGCTGTACATGGTACGGAAACAACTGGTTCTCCCGTAGCACTCTCCATACAGTGACGTGGTCAACATTACCTTGTACAGCAGCAACTTGCCTGACGCTGACATTAGGGTTATCGTCAACTGCACGAAGAATTGCCTCGTCCATTGCAGGTGTCCTCGTCGTTCTAGGTCTTCCCCAGTAGCGAGTCATAGGCTGGAATATTCCGTGCTCCCTAAGACGCCGATCAATTGCTTCGAACGTCTTCCTGTCGGGACACCTTCGTTCTGGAAATCTGTCTCGATACAAACGTACTGCGCCACGGCTATTGCCCCGTACTAATCCATACATCAAATGGGCATCTGCCAACTCCGCATTTGTAAACATTACACTGACTGCAAAACCACGTTCGTGATGAACACTAACCTGTTGATGCTACGTACTGATGTGCTTGATGCTAGTACTGTAGAGCAATGAGTCGCATGTCAACACAAGCACCGAAGTCAACATTACCTTCCTTCAATTGGGCCAACTGGCGGTGAATCGAGGAAGTACAGTACATACTGACGAAACTAAAATGAACTTTGACATGGAAATTAAGCGTTTCCGGGCACATGTCCACATAACATCTTTTCTTTATTTGTGTGTGAGGAATGTTTCCTGACAGTTTGGCCGTACCTTTTTGTAACACCCTGTATACTGGTTTATTGACTTCAGTGATTGCGATTACAAACAGTCGCCTTCTTGTGGTCCGTCTGGACTTAGAACTGTTTTATTCTAACCCAACAGTGATTGTGCTGTGTACTGGAGATGGTGTATGTAGCGTTACGAGTATATAGGTGAGTTATTCGTCCACCTAGGGCTGGTATTGAGGAGAGCTGACTTTGCTTCCTTGTCTGGGTACGAGTTGGTGGCATGTGGGCGTTGCGCGACCACCCCGGGCAAGCGCATATGCAGAAACAAGAAGCACATGGCTGAAAATGGGAAAAATCCCAAAGTTGGGAATTTGGACGGCTGTTACTCGCATGGCCTTCGTACTGGAGATGCTCCAAGAAATAGTAGAGTGTCAGACAATCTTAAAGATGGCTAAGTTACAGCTCTTTGAGAATCGACAATAACTTACAGGCAAATATTAATGCAAACCTGAATACATCTGCGATCACAGGAAAATGAGGCACATCCGTGACACAACAATAGTTTAATATCTTTAAAACTAAAGAAGTTAATATTTCACAGTGAATAATCATTTACACAATAAACCTCAAAATTAACAACTTTTAATCGCTCCATGCGATTTCAACAAACGACATCTCAGATAATAGTATTGTATCACAGCTATTATTCCTGAAACTGCGTATCTGTATCTATTTTATTTCTTGATCAGTTACATCTTTTCTGTCTTTTTTATTACACAAATGTATTTCAGAACACTGTATTCTCCACATTTACACAGTAAATGAACACAGCATCAGTACCTCATATATCGCTGTACTTGTGTATTCATTTACTGAACAGTTTACTATTTTACCAGTAAATTTATTCAAATGTTGACTGCAAATGCTATTAAATAACAGTACTAATTTAAAACTGGTCAATCACATGTGTTAGCAGACACCACAATTGAAGAGAAAACCAAAAGACACTTTGTAGAGAGGGCATAAAATATTGTTTAAACAAAATCCGTTGTCATTTAACGTGAACGCACTTGCGCAAGAATACTAGCTTATTTATTTATGAAAAAACCGTTATTTTTAATTATTGTGAATGAGCTCAGTGTGACCTAGTAGTTATAACATTTCTTTGTTTAAATATTGTTTAAATATATTAGTTTAGTCTGGAACTGGTCATGATGAGTCAATCATGTTTGTTGATGTAATTTTGGTGGGGACAGCCTTTAGTCAGTGGTAAAGTAGACAGCAGCGGAACACTGCAGGAGCAAAGTAGAGACTGGGAATTTTCGAGTGCAGAGCTCAAGGGAGCGATACTCCGGACACTTTTACTTTTGCGCTGGAAGAAGACAGATCTGGGTGTGGTAACGTATAGTGTAGGTGACAGATTTTGGTTGGTGAACTGCTGTTATAAGACCTGAACTTTTGTGGACATTTTCCAATTTGATCTTGACTGCGACACTTCGATGTTCGTTCTGGAAGGAAGAGATCTGGATGTGCTAATTAGTGATACATATTCTGGGCAGTGAACAGTCACTATCATACTTTAACTTCTGAATGAAGTTACATTTCTAGAGGCTTGAACGTGCTCCAGAGTGGGACCCTAACTTTTGGCTCTTGATTTACAGGACTGGGAATAGACAAAGTATGAGTTGCTATTCTTCATATCGTGCACGTTAATTTGTGAGTCATCATGTTGAACTCTGAAATATTTTGAGCTGGCGAATATTTCGTGTATTGTTACTACGACATGGACTTAGATTTCGCATGTATTTGATAACTATTGCGATTTTTGGGACTTTACTACTATTCTCATAACGCTCTCAACGTCACTTTAGTGCATTTGGTAAGGGTATTTACTGACTGCATTTTAGCCGAATATTATAGGACCACTTCCCGTTAATTTGAGATTTCCTTCCTTGAGTAAAGATTATTCAACATACTTCTCTGTCGCCTAGATCAATTACAGACTTTAGAATAGAACCACTGTTACTAAATTTTCATCTAACTTCTATTTTATAATTCTGTGTATTTTATTAACTCACAATTCTAGCCAATGCATAGACTATTTAACTGCACGATGACAACTACAGGTTCTCATTAGTAGTGAATTAGCTGCGGGGCGTGAAAAGAGAGGTGGTCAGCTCGACCCTATGACTACATTGAGCTTTCTTTATAAACTGTGCCGTGCATAGTTACCAGAGGTAAGCACGGAGCTGGTTTGCTCTTCTGGATTGCCGTTTAGAAGAGCAACTACTCAGCAGTAAGTATTAGGTACTATTGCATGCTTCCTGGCTTCTCATTTTGTTATAAATTCAAGAGACAATCGTTGAGATTTCACATCCGATCAAGAAGATCGTTTTTTAAGTTGTCAGACTTTTAACTGCATAAGAGTAGCTTTTGTTTTATGTCTACCTGGGAAACTTGTCTAGCTTGTCGAGCCCACCAAGAATACTGAGTCTGGTGAGTTTCTCCAGATAGTATCTGTCACTTCACCCATTGGGTTCTGCATCCTGCAGGGATGTGTTCACAACATGGGTGCAATTTGCTTGTGCATTATCATCTTGGAAGATGAACCCATTACTGAAATGTTAACTGTAGGGCTGGACAGTGGCTATGAGGTCCCAATGATGCACTGACCTCAAGTTATCTTCGACAGTGATTAAAATTGTCCTAAATCCACATGCGATACCGACCCAATACACGACTGACGAATATCCTCTCTGAACCCGTGGGACTGTATGTCTGGGACATTACCTGACCACCTAGATACTCTTTTACCACCATTATCAGGTGTGAGACAGATCCTCCACTCATCGGGGAACAGGACCCTTCGTCATTTATCCAAGCCAACCCGAGGTCTTCCCGTATCAACCATGTTACAGGAGCACGATGCTATGGATTCGTACTTTTGATCGTGGTGCACGCGTAGCAGTCGGTCTGATAGTGTGGAGGCGGTTGCGCACTATCTGTGTAAACACAGCCTCCCAGTTGCCTTTAAAATGGCTGTGCGCATTCTCCTCTCGGTTGCTTCGAGCCAAAATTTGAAGGTAGTAGTCTACATATGTTGTTGTTGTTGGCAGTAGCCGAGGCAGTTAGTCAATATTTGCGAGTCATATCCTTTCACGCCCGCAGCTAATTCACTACAAATTATAACCTGTAGCTGTCATCCTGCAGTTAAATAGTCTGTGCATTGCCTAGAATTTTTATGCTCAAATGACTTCACTGTACTGTACGCCAATTCGCAGGGCGACTACCTGTGCTGACAATAATTCTTGCATGACGTAAAATACGCACGTGGCATAAGCTTGAAACGACCCCTCCAGACATGTTGATAGTCTGAACAGTGCACCCAAGCCTCGCTGTCTTGTTTACTATTCAAGACGCATCACACTGTTTCGCAGGTGACCATGTACGATGGTTGGAACTTAAATAGTGGCAACTATTTATTCACAACCGATACAAAAGAATTACATGTTTGCACCTGTTACTGTCCTTCAAAGTAGTCACCGGCGTTGTGTAGAACCTGTTGCCAGCCATGTGGAAGGCGTAGTATATCGTTAGCATAGCCTGTTCTGTTGATGGTGCGAATGGAACGGTCTACTGCCTGTCGAATCTCCGGAACAGTTCTGAAGCGAATGCCACGAAGTGGTTCCTTCATCTTCTGAATGAAATCTAAGTCACAAGGACTTAAGTCCGGGGAGTGTGGTGAATGGTACAGTACTTCCCACTCCCATCGACCGAACAGAGCAGCCACAGCTTGCGCATTGTTGTGCAAAATGACCGGTGGGTTGTACAGAAAGTGTCGCCGCTTCTTTCGCAAGGCTGGTCGCAGGTTATTCTCCAAAAACGAACAGTAATACTGTGCACTGACGGTCTGCCGTGGATCAACGTAATGCTTTAGGATAACACCATCACAGTCGTACACGAGAATCACCATAATTTTCATCATACTGAGGCTCTGACGCACTTTAGACTTTCTCGACGACCCGTAATGTTTTGCGAAAGAAGCGGCGACACTTTCTGCGCAACCCACCTATCATTTTGCATTACAACGAGCGGGCGCATACAGCGCAAGCTGTGGCTGCTCTGTTCGGTCGATGGGGCTGGGAAGTACTTTACCATCCACCATACTCCCCGGACTTAAGTCCTCGTGACTTTGATTTGACTCGGAAGGTGAAGGAACCACTTCGTGGCATTCGCTGCAGAACTGTTCCAGATATTCGACACGCAGTAGACCGTTCCATATGCACCATTAACAGAACAGGCTCTGCTAACGGTATACTACGCTTTCCACATCGATGGCAACGGCTTGTACACAACGCTGGTGACTACTTTGAAGGACAGTAACAGGTGCAACATGTAATTCTTTTCTATCGGTTGTGAATAAATAGTTGCCACTATTTAAGTTACAACCCTCGTACACAGCGATATCCACTGGTCAAAAGAGTACTGAGAAAATTTTTTCTGAAAAAAAGAAAAGAAAAAACAACCTACGCCAAGTCATGAGTGCAGAGCAAAGCTTTATCTGAGCAGTTTATTTCACCGCAAAGTTACACCTTTCTGGGAGAACGATTTGTTTCCTGATACAAACAAATAAATAAAACATGCAAGTCCCGTAATCTGGCCACCATACACTTGCAACTAGAGTTGCCAGGTGCGATAACGGAAAAGCTGGACTCTGTATTATATGTAGCCAGAAATTTTGCCATAAAAGCTGGACTACCTATTTTGTATATAAAGGGCCGATGTTAAAGCTTACGGTTGCTGCAACAGTGTGACTACGATGCGGGTATAAAGCACCGATATATCGACATGGGATTAGCGCGGCATGCGAACGTAAACTTTTTGATCGCCCCTTGTAGAAGTGGAGTCAAATGCGTATTTTCAGCCTTTTATTAACAATCAGCTACAGTCAATTTTTGCGATATCAACCTTAAAAGTGCTTAAAATTAAAAAAAGTAAACAGCTGTGTACTTTCGCGATTATCGTAGCAACCAAGTGCTCAGTCTTCTAAATTACTGTCTCCTTCCCAAGATAATCTTATGTCAAAATAAAGTTCTTAATTAAACAAAATAAGCATTCATATATTCTTCTGGGGCAGAAAACGAATAAATATTCAGTAACATTGGACATTTCAATTAGATTTATAAAGAAACAACAGTAACTTGTAGTTTACTATTAAATTTCTCACTTGTACACACTTAACCAAGAACCTTATTTTTCTTGGAAATCATTTCGTGGAACTCTCGACAGGATCATTTTAAATTACACAACATCGACAATGTCTTTGCAATCTTGTCTGTTTGGAGCTTTTAGCGTTCCTTTGTCCAACGGACGATTATAAAAGACGTTGACAGTAGGGCCTGAAATAGCAAAGTAATATTCTGCCAATTTCAATAATTCGGAATAAAATTCTTGATTATGCTGTGATTTGAAGCAAGTTACCCATTCTTCGTGTGTGAAAAGGTTTTTAAATGCAGAGTTGTCTTTTTTTTGCTGCACGAATTTCGTGAAATTAACTGCGCGGGGAGGGGCGCGTTGGCATCGGCTGACGGACTCCTCCTACTTTGCCTCGCCCGTTCTGCAGGCAGCGTGGTTGTTGCCTTGTGTGTTAGACTTTTTCAGCCTAGTAACAAAAACATAGGACACAGATGTAATAATAGCACTGGCTGTTATATCTAAATATCCTATTCCTCCTTATACTTCAAATGGTTCAAATGGCTCTGAGCACTATGGGACTTAACATCTTAGGTCATCAGTCCCCTAGAACTTAGAACAACTTAAACCTAACTAACCTAAGGACATCACATACATCCATGCCCGAGGCAGGATTCGAACCTGCGACTCTAGCAGTCCCGCGGTTCCGGACTGCAGCACCTAGAACCACATTGCCACCGCGGCCGGCCTCCTTATACTTATTCAGTAACTTAGAACGGGCCATAGTTGTGCATTCTCTACTTCACTTCACTGCAGTAAAGGCTAACAAAAGCCGAACAGGCCGAACTTGTAAATAATTGGCTGCACACGACCGTAAAAAGCTGGACATGTCGGGCTAAGGCCGTACACTCGGCAGCTGCAAAGCCGCCCTCTCGTGAAGCGTGAACACGTGGACGAGGAGCAGGTGACGTCTCAGCCTGGAATTCCACTACACTGCGAAGCGTGTCACATTAGATTCCGGTCTCGTATTGAGGAACGTGGCCACTGAGACGCGACAGCGTTTTACGTCACAAAACAGAACATACGAGTCGCCATATTGTATGATGTTTATCTTCGTATTTGGTGGGTTTTCTTTCTCAAAGAGTACATGGTACGAATACAAGCTCTTTCTAAGCATCAGAAAATTGAGGATCTTCGAAATCGCGTTGTTTGAGTTTCGATTCATCTTTTTATAGTAAAACGACAAAAACTACTTATCGGTGGGTAACGCTTCCTGTAGTTCATATTTTTAGTGTTGTAACTTCGGTGCTTACAAAGGTATAGGTTTTCTATGCTACAGCATAATGATGATTATTACGCCGTCGACAAGGTAGCCCCTGCTGGCCGGCAACACATCTAACACGACACATGACCAAGGTTGCCTATACCGAAAGGCGTAAGCAATGGTTAACATCGGCTGTTTTGGAAACAGACATTCCACGTACTACTTCCTGCAGAGGGAGTTCGAGATGGCCTGCAGGAAGTATTACTACACCAACATCTGATTGGCTGGCCAACACTATTTAAAGTCTAGAACCAGCACCGGGCGTCCCCTCCCCTGCCCGTATGGGGCAGGGGAATGAAATCACAATAAAGAAAAAAAAAAAAAAAAAAAAAAAAAAAAAAAAAAAAAAAAAAAACACCGGGCGTCAGTTCACGCCGAATACCGACCTCAAGGACGTCTCCACGGAAAACTACGTCTTCGCCATTGGAATAGGACTTGGAATTAAGTGTCTGTGTGTTACAACGGACTCTTGTGGGAAACTTAGAAGTTACCTTTTGTTCCTCTAGTAGGAAAATGGCTCTGAGGACTATGGGACTTAACATCTGAGGTCATCAGTCCCCGAGTACTTAGAACTACTTAAACCTAACTAACCTAAGGACATCACACACATCCATGCCTGAGGCAGGATTCGAACCTGCGACCGTAGCGCAAACGCACCGGCCGCGATCTGTGCGTCAGATGTGTCAGACGTGTTTACATTGGATCCACTGTATTGGATCTATCCCATAATGACAATTTTGGCGCCAGCGTTGACACCAATGTGCAGACGAAGGGCAAATGTAACATTATCCTCTACGATCCTCAGATACCCGCTGAGTGGCTGTCAAATTATAGTTTTCCTCACTCATGTGCTGAGAACACGAGCGATTGTCTTCTGGCGTTATATCACCGAAATCGGTTGCTGGTGATTACGATAGTATTTAAAGACGTTAGTTCCGTTCAGCCACAGTTTCTTCCCTCTTAAGCGCTATATCCCGTAGCTTTTGTTGCTGATACTGTATATTTTTGTCCTACGACTGCCGATAAATTACTCTCTCTATAACTTGTAACATTTAAGTTTCCAGTACGATTATGTACGCTCGACAGTTTCAGAGTTCTCTATTTAAAGACTTTCATCGGCCCGCCTGGCATTAATAATTCATGACTTGGCGTGCAGCTCGGCTGCGTTTAGCTTTTAACTGAACTTCAGCTGGCTGCGAACTCGGGCGGCGACAGAAGCAAAGCCGCGCCTCTGCCATCTAGCGGATGCTGACTGGAACTAACACGCCGCGCAGCCCGTCGCTTCAAACGTAATTGCTTTCCTGCTGTCTGTGATCTCAACAGGTGAAATGAGTTCCCCGGATGTGTCTGGAATCTGTTGGCGAAACTTGAGAATTACGTTCACGCGCCTCACGACTTTTAAGTTTAACGCTTATTGTATATTTATTTGGTCTTCGGCATTGTCTTGTTACACACCCAGCTCACAGGAAAACACAATGCAAATCACACAAGGTACACGCAACAGTATTCTTATCGCTGTATGTTACGATGATCTTCATATTTACTTTCGGAAAGTAACTAAATAAACGACATATTATTCGAAGTCTGAAAGGCGACGTCATTTATTTGCTTACATCTATTAAAAGTTTCGATGAATGAACAAGAAAGTTATTCCGAGAAATAGACCAGAGTACTTCTCAATCTACATTTTGAACCAGTTTGCAAGTTAACATAAATAAAATATTTTTATTTTTGGATACCGAAAGAGAGAGCGTAGAATATTTTACGAATTATTTCGTAACCACAGTTTTCGACGACTTGTATTCTAGGATTTCGTCACCATTTTTATTAAGAAGTTGTTTATTCAAGAAGCAAATATGTCTTGTCGTATTCAGACGGAGTGACGTAAGGATTCTTTCTTTCATTCTATACTTAAATAACTGTGTAAGTAATAGACCTCGCCGGTATGAGCTACACAAAACCAGAAGATTGTGAGATCTCATCTAGGAAACAAACAGTCTAGAATGGATTATAGATTATTTTGCTTTCCTTCTTTCTTAGAATTTCAATTTCCGTGTTATTTGATATAGAAAAAGACGTTGAAAAAATTTTTTGATTCTAAATAGACACACGCTATTTTGTGGACTGAGAAAAGTCCTTTTGGAACGTTTTTTTCTATATCAAATGTATCTATGACAAATTTTTTCACTCCACACCGACACGTTTTTTGGGATTTCTGGAACGTCTTTTTGTATAATATCTATTGCATTGCAATATGTTAAAATTCGAAGCAGTCATTTTATCCCAATTTTTTCTTTGCCTCAAATGTTTTCAGTTTTGTAAAATAAATAGATTGTTGCAAAAGAAAGAATCTATTCTGAAATATAATTTTTTTACGGACTCGTCTTTGATAGCAGTATATTCTCCTTCTTTTTACAGACAATTGCTGTAGCCAACTGACCAATACCAATACGATACCGACATGATGTAGATAGACAGACCAGTACTAACATTTTGTACTTGATACTAAAAGATTTATTCATCGATACTACGAAAGAAATTTGTTCTCTTTCAACCCTTTGAAAAGAAGTACTTAATTTATAACGTTTATTTAACTGCTTAGAAAAGTGGAATAAAACGTAATTACACCACAAATGATAACAGATACACAAATCAAAAAAAGTTGTGCATCATCCCTTTTCCCAGAAATCCTGAAGATACACGTTGACCTTGGATTTTGTATCACAGACACAGTCCCTTTGACTTTCAGAGATGTCACTAAACTGCCCAAATATGTAAACAATCATGCATGAGCAGCACCTGTTAGACGGAGGGGTGCCATAGCCGATCAGTTCCAGTCATTCCACGAGGAAGGAGGTAGATGGCTTGTGTTGCCTGTAGTTCAACCATGCCTAGACGACCAGTACCGCGGTTCGATCGCGTCCGCATTGTTACTTTGTGCCAGGAAGGGCTCTCAACAAGGGAAGTGTCCAGGCGTCTCTGAGTGAAGCAAAGGGATGTTGTTCGGGAATGGATGGAGATATAGAGAGACAGGAACTGTCGATGACATGCCTCGCTCAGGCCGCTCAAGGGCTACTACTGCAGTGGATGACCGCTACCTACGAACTATGGCTCGGAAGAACACTGCCAGCAGCGCCACCGTACTGAATCATGCTTTTCGTGCAGCCACAGGACGTCGTTTTACGACTCACAAGGGGAGACCGCCAATTGTGAAATTCAGATTCGGTTCATACTGCGCATAATAAAAGCTCATGGCCAGAGGTGTAATGTGGCAAAGCACCAAGATGCACTTCTCAGCCGTTGTCGAGAAAATCGACAGTTAAAAGAAACCGTTGCGGTGAAATACTCTCTACGATGAGTATTTTTCTACAGCGTCGTGGCGCAGCGGTAAGCGCTCGGGTTCGTAATCCGAAGGTCGCCGGATCGAATCTCGCGCCATGCAACCTTTTTTTTTTAGTATTTGTATTTTGTAATTCCCGGCAATCAGTTGCAACAATTATGCATATAATAAGTTGTTGAAAGTCGTTTGTCGTGGAAAAACTGGCGACTTCGAACATCATTATGTTTTCCGCAAACAAAGTTGTATTTCACAAATGTTATTAATTGTCTTCATAATCTTAACCACGTACAGTTAACGGAAGACGTACAAACGATATTCCGAAACAAATACGTATAGCGTAAGTCAAACGTTCGAATTAGAATAGAGACCCCACGAACACAAATTTGCTGTGGCAGATATGAAATATAAACTCCGTTACTCGCTCGTTACACTTGAAGGACAGATGTTGAATGGGCCGAAACGAGCCGCCGCATAACAGCGTAGTTGCCTGCTAACTTCGAAAGAAGGTAGATGTGGTCCCTAGCGCAACTTATAACATCGTCGGAAGTCAGTGCGGGCGTGAGAGCTTTGGTACACCCTGTTAAACAAACGGAAAAATGGAGGCGGTACAATTGGAGAGCGATCCGTCTCCACCAACATGCATAAGCAATTCATTAATATATATATATATATATATATATATATATATATATATATATATATATATTTGAATTACAAAATACAAATACTAAAAAAGAAAAAAAAAAGGTTGCATGGCGCGAGATTCGATGCGGCGACCTTCGGATTACGAACCCGAGCGCTTACCGCTGCGCCACGACGCTGTAGAAAATTACTCATCGTAGAGAGTATTTCACCGCAACGGTTTCTTTTAACTGTCGATTTTCTCGACAACGGCTGAGAAGTGCATCTTGGTGCTTTGCCACATTACACGTCTGGCCATGAGCTTTTATTATGCGCAGTATGAATCGAATCTGAATTTCACAATTGGCGGCCTTCCCTTGTCAAACTGTGCGCAGTAGGCTGCAGGATGCGCAACTTCGCTCCCGAAGTCCATGGCGAGGTCTATCTTTGCAACCACGACACCATGCAGCACGGTACAGATGGACCCAACAACATGCCGAATGGACCGTTCAGGATTCGCATATGCCTTCAACCAGACAATCGACGGAGACGTGTTTGGAGGCAACCCGGTCAGGCTGAACGCCCTAGAAACACTGTCCAGCGAGTGCACCTAGGTGGAGGTTCCCTGATGTTTTGGGGTGGCATTATGTCGGGCCGACGTACGCCGCTGGTGGTCATGGAAGGCGCCGTAACGGCTGTACAGTAGGTGAATGATATCCTCCGACCGGTAGTGCAACCATATCGGCAGCATGTGGGCGAGACATTCGTCTTCATGGACGACAATTCGTGCCGCAATCGTGCATATCTTGTGAACGATTTCATTCAGGGTAACGACATCGCTCGACTAGAGTGATCGGCATGTTCCCCAGACATGAACGGTATCGAACATGCCTTGGATAGATCGAATAGGGCTGTTTATGGACGACGTGACCCACCAACCACTCTGAGGGATCTACGCCGAATCACCGTCGAGGGGTAGGACAATCTGGACCAACAGTGCCTTGATGAACCCGTGGATAGTATGCTACGACGAATACAGGCATTCATCAATGCAAGAGGGCGTGCTACTGGGTATTAGAGGCACCGGCGTGTACTCCAATCTGGACCACCACCTCTGAAGGTCTCGATGTATGGTGGTACAACATGCAATGTGTGGTTTTCATGAGCAATAAAAATGGCGACATGATGTTTATGTTGATCTCTATTCCAATTTTCTGCACTGAGCCGTGCGTGGCTCATGCTACCGCCATAATGTATTTTACACCCTGTTTTTGACGTACTTCCACCTCAATACGTTAATTTAAATTACTGGTGTCACTGAGTTGATGCTTTGTCTGACTATGAGCGGCGCTAGCACCGCGTATCAATATATCTCCTCTCGTAGTATCTTTGGTCGACTGCTATTACTTCCCGGTCGTTGTCGGTCGTAATTAGTTGCGGTCGCGAATTCGGGCAGTCAGTCAGTTGGATTGTGTGTGCAGCGCAGTCCGGACCTGCCAGTCGGGGAGTTGCAATGCGGCACTAGTGCAGTCGGGTTGCAGCAGCAGTGAGGTCTGCGTCGACATGGCTCGCCCGACCTTTGCCGCCACGCATCACTTGAGCAGGGCCACGGTCTTGGTGGATCGTCGGTCGGTCGTCCTACCGGACGACAGGTTTTGGCTCGCCGATCGTTCATGAGTGGGCTGTGTGTGTGTGCATCGACTTCCGATTTGTCTTCGTGCGTGCTTAGTTACTGTTCGGTATCGTTCAGGTCTTCGTGCAAATGTTTGTCAAGTTGTGTGTGTAGTTACCGTTATTTCCACTGAAGACTATTTTAGATGTTGTAGTCGGTCAGTTGGTGCGGACCTGGGAGGATATCTACGTGCGGCACAGTCGGCTGGGTCCGCTGCCGGTCCCTGCGCAGTGTCGGAGCGTGTGTGGAGCTGTCCGATCGCTACGAGCTTCGTGGCTCACCGACCCAGGACGTCAAAGTTGAGTAGTGGTTTCAACTACCCAAGCAACGTCCGTTCATATTGTGTCGTTCGTTCCGGTGGTTCGCTGTTGGGGAGCTTTTCCTGTGAGCAGCACCGAGTGTTTGTAGTGGTGAAATAGAGTCGCCGAGCGGTGGAATTAAACTATATAGATCCACTACAATTCTAGTGCGCCAGCGGAATTTTCAGCCTTGTGGCCGTTAGTGTTCTGCTTACCTGCCCTGGCCACTGACGTAATTTCAGGCAGCTTCCTTTCCTTACCTGTTGTCGCTGTCCAACCTGGTGTGTAGTTTTGACAGCTCAATACATATTTAATTGTGGATAATCACGTCCGTCACAGTTTGGTCTTTGAGTTTTTGTCTATCTATTGGTGGCAGCAAGTCGTTTGGTCGGTCAGTCCATGACTTTCTCTTGGTTGGGTTACCGACGGACCAAGTGTAGTTGGGCCCACCACCTGTCTCACCTAAGTGGACGTTAATGTTTCGAGGCCAGCCCCGCCCCCCACCCCCCACCCCCCTGAGTGCTGTTATCTATACTGTCCTTTTTATGGGTGTTTAATAATTTGTTGGTATTGTATTATAGCCAACGCTTTAAAAGAAAAAAATAATAGTGTTTTATGTAAATCAATTGTGAGACTTCAGCTGCTTAAAACCTTATTCTTAAATTTAGTTACTGTCGTTGCGTTGCTTTTTCATTTAGTGTGCGTTCGGAAGGTATTTTTGAATTTTTGGAAAATCAACTGTGGACCTTCACCCGCTTAAAGCCTTATTTTCAAAATTTCCCCTTAAGCGAAAACATTGCAGCCTTCTGCCTTAAAAGATTTTGGTAATATATTTTAAAATTCTGAAATTTAATTGTGGCCTTCAACCATTGGTATTGCTCCTTGTATTTATTTGTACTATCCACTTTTGCCTATATATACATATATAGCTGTGATAATATACACACACACACACACACACACACACACACACACACACACACATATATATATATATATATATATATATATATATATATATACACTCCTGGAAATTGAAATAAGAACACCGTGAATTCATTGTCCCAGGAAGGGGAAACTTTATTGACACATTCCTGGGGTCAGATACATCACATGATCACACTGACAGAACCACAGGCACATAGACACAGGCAACAGAGCATGCACAATGTCGGCACTAGTACAGTGTATATCCACCTTTCGCAGCAATGCAGGCTGCTATTCTCCCATGGAGACTATCGTAGAGATGCTGGATGTAGTCCTGTGGAACGGCTTGCCATGCCATTTCCACCTGGCGCCTCAGTTGGACCAGCGTTCGTGCTGGACGTGCAGACCGCGTGAGACGACGCTTCATCCTGTCCCAAACATGCTCAATGGGGGACAGATCCGGAGATCTTGCTGGCCAGGGTAGTTGACTTACACCTTCTAGAGCACGTTGGGTGGCACGGGATACATGCGGACGTGCATTGTCCTGTTGGAACAGCAAGTTCCCTTGCCGGTCTAGGAATGGTAGAACGATGGGTTCGATGACGGTTTGGATGTACCGTGCACTATTCAGTGTCCCCTCGACGATCACCAGTGGTGTACGGCCAGTGTAGGAGATCGCTCCCCACACCACGATGCCGGGTGTTGGCCCTGTGTGCCTCGGTCGTATGCAGTCCTGATTGTGGCGCTCACCTGCACGGCGCCAAACACGCATACGACCATCATTGGCACCAAGGCAGAACCGACTCTCATCGCTGAAGACGACACGTCTCCATTCGTCCCTCCATTCACGCCTGTCGCGACACCACTGGACGCGGGCTGCACGATGTTGGGGCGTGAGCGGAAGACGGCCTAACGGTGTGCGGGACCGTAGCCCAGCTTCATGGAGACGGTTGCGAATGGTCCTCGCCGATACCCCAGGAGCAACAGTGTCCCTAATTTGCTGGGAAGTGGCGGTGCGGTCCCCTACGGCACTGCGTAGGATCCTACGGTCTTGGCGTGCATCCGTGCGTCGCTGCGGTCCGGTCCCAGGTCGACGGGCACGTGCACCTTCCGCCGACCACTGGCGACAACATCGATGTACTGTGGAGACCTCACGCCCCACGTGTTGAGCAATTCGGCGGTACGTCCACCCGGCCTCCCGCATGCCCACTATACGCCCTCGCTCAAAGTCCGTCAACTGCACATACGGTTCACGTCCACGCTGTCGCGGCATGCTACCAGTGTTAAAGACTGCGATGGAGCTCCGTATGCCACGGCAAACTGGCTGACACTGACGGCGGCGGTGCACAAATGCTGCGCAGCTAGCGCCATTCGACGGCCAACACCGCGGTTCCTGTTGTGTCCGCTGTGCCGTGCGTGTGATCATTGCTTGTACAGCCCTCTCGCAGTGTCCGGAGCAAGTATGGTGGGTCTGACACACCGGTGTCAATGTGTTCTTTTTTCCATTTCCAGGAATATATATATATATATATATATATATATATATATATATATATATATATATATATATGCAATTTTAACTGAATGTCTTCAGTCATTTGAAATTTATCTTGTTGCTTTTTAAAATTTCTTGTTTGGAAGCCTTCAGCCGTGAAAGAATTGGATTTTGAAACTCGTAGTTTTAAAGGTTCGGCTATGTGCCATTTTGGTTTAAAGATGTTATTAAATTACAATTTTGAAGTGAAATTGTCCGACACCTTATGTGGCCCTTTCCACTATCCTAGCCGGCCGGAGTGGCCGAGCGGTTCTAGGCCCTACAGTCTGGAACCGCGCGACCGCTACGGTCGCAGGTTCGAATCCTGCCTCGGGCAAGGATGTGTGTGATGTCCTTAGGTTAGCTAGGTTTAAGTACTTCTGTTCTAGGGGACTGATGACCTCAGAAGTTAAGTCCGGTAGTGCTCAGAGCCACAATCCTGATCACCTGTTCTGCCCTGCAGGTTTAGTTGGCGTCTCATGTACAGGTTCCGGAACTCTCGAAAGCGAGGTGATGGAAAACGTTTTTTTATGTGTTTATTAGCACTGGAGTGCAACTGCAGAAATCAGATAGAAGTCACGTCATCTACCTAATAAAAATATCCGGACACTTATTAGTTGCCATTAATATGAGCTGTGTCCATCGTTCGTCTTTATGACAGCTTTAATTCTGCTGGGGACACTTTCGGTGAGCTGTCTGAATGTCTGTGTAGGAATGGCGCCCCACTCTTCCTGAAGAGCGGAATGTAGAGAAGGTAGAGGTGCTCGACGCTGGAATTGGAGAGAAGTCGGCGTTTCAGTTCACCCCAAAGCTAAGGTGTTCGGTTGGCTTCAGGTCGGAACTCTGGGCTGGCCAATCTATTTCACGAATGCTGTTCTTCAAAAATCATTGATATACAGGATATAAAATCCCATTTGATGCCTGCGATCATTTTTGTGTTAATAATTGGCAACCAGTGCTGTACAATCGCAATACGGTCATGAGATGTTCAATTGTCTCTTTTATTAGAACATGTTACGCGTTTAGGGATTACATCCATCTTCAGACACACAAACTTCAACTCCTTTCTAACCAACCAGGCGTGCAGCCTTGACAACTCAAAGAAAGTGTCCAATAACATATTACTATAACTGCGACACAAGAAGCATATGTAATTGGACACTTTCTTTGAGTTGTCAAGGCTGCACGCCTGGTTGGTTAGGAAGGAGTTGAAGTTTGTGATGTCTGAAGATAGGTGTAATCCCGAAACGCGTAACACGTTCTAATAAAAGAGTCAATTGAACATCTCATGACTTTATTGCGATTGTACAGCACTGGTTGCCAATTATCATCAAAAAGCATCGGCTCACAGATGCTGCCTTATGACAGGGGTTACTGTCGCGCAGCTACAGACAATCGTCGTCTGTGAACTGCTCCTCTCCTGTGCTCAATACACAGTGCTGCAAAATGTGTTCATGTCCTTCCGCATTCAGCGTTTGTTATGCCCAATAACTTGCCGCTCCTTCATTCTTCTGTTGGCATTTGACACCGTCCCCCACTGCTGTTTGGCGATAAGACAGTTGATCGAGTATCGGAGCAGATTTACGACTGCATTCAAGACCTCCTTGCAGACAGAACTTAACATGTCGCTCTTACGGAAAAAAATCGACAGATGTAGAGGCAATTTCCGGAGTACCTCAAGGAACTGTGATAGGAACGTTACTATGAAATTACAATGAAATGAATACCCTTAGCTGCATACAGGCTTTGATATAAGTCAGCAGGGACAGTTGAAAATGTATGCCCCGACCGGGACTCAAACCCGGGATCTACTGCTTGCATGGCAGACGCTCTATCCACCTGAGACACGGAGGACACAGAAGAAAGTGTGACTGCAGGTACTTATCTATGGCATGCCTCCCGTGAGACCCACATTCTGAACTTATTGTCCCGCACTATATTCATACTGCCCCTGCCCATTATACTCATTATTCGCGGCTTTACCGCCGATTCCCGTCGGAGTTCTGGCACTGTTTGTGCATCCACACAGAAGAAGATGGTCAAATGGCCGGTGAGCATTAACTATATGTGTATGAAGATGGTATCTGTTCTCATGGACATGTCCGAAAGAAGAGATGCCATCTTCATATATACAGGGTGGTCCATTGTTAGTGACCGGGCCAAATATCTCACGAAATAAGCATCAAACGAAAAAACTACAAAGAACGAAACTCGTCTTGCTTGAAGGGGGAAACCAGATGGAGCTATGGTTGGCCCGCTAGATGGCGCTGCCATAGGTCAAACGGATATCACCTGCGTTTTTTAAAAATAGGAACCCCCATTTTTAATTACATATTCATGTAGTACGTAAAGAAATACGAATGTTTTACTTGGACCATTTTCCTTTTCGCTTTGTGATAGGTGGCGCTGTAATAGTCACAACCGTGTAAGTACATGGTATCCCCCAGTGCCGGCCGGCATGGCCGAGTGGTTCTAGGGGCTTCAGTCTGGAACCGCGCGACCGCTACGGTCGCAGTTTCGAATCCTGTCTCGGACATGGATGTGTGTGATGTCCTTAGGTTAGTTAGCTTTAAGTAGTTCTAAGTTCTAGGGGACTGATGACCTCAGATTTTAAGTCCCATAGTGCTCAGAGCCATATGAATCATTTGAACCATTCCACCAGTGCGGACGTATTTGCTTCGTGACACATTACTCGTGTTAAAATGGACCGTTCACGAATTGCGGCAAAGGTCGATATCATTTTGATGTATGGCTATTGTGATCAAAATGCCCAACGGGCGTGTGCTATGTATGCTGCTCGGTATCCTGGACGACATCATGTAAGTGTCCGGACCGCGTGCCGGGTAGTTACGTTATTTAAGGAAACAAGAAGTGTTCAGCCACATGTGAAATGTCAACCACGATCTGCAACAAATGAAGATACCCAAGTAGATGTTTTAGCTGCTGTCGCGGTTAATCAGCACATCAGTAGGAGACAAACTGCGCGAGAATCGGGAATCTCAAAATCGTCGGTCTTGAGGAAGTTACATCAGCATCGATTGCACCCGTACCATATTTCTGTGCACCAGGAATTGCATGGCGACGAGTTTGAACGTCGTGTACAGTTCTGCCACTGGGCACAAGAGAAATTATGGGACGATGACAGACTTTTTGCAAGCGTTCTATTTAGCGACGAAGCGTCATTCACCAACAGCGGTAACGTAAACCGGCATAATATGCACTATTGGGCAACGGAAAATCCACGATGGCTGCGACAAGTGGAACATCAGCGACCTAGGTGGGTTAATGTATGGTGAGGCATTATGGGAGGAAGGATAATCGGCCCCCATTTTATCGATGGCAATCTAAATGGTGCAATGTATGCCCATTTCCTACGTAATGTTCTACCGATGTTACTACAAGATGTTTCACTGCATGACAGAATGGCGATGTACTTCCAACATGATGGATGTCCGGCACATAGCTCGCGTGCGGTTGAAGCCGTATTGAATATCATATTTCATGACAGGTGGATTGGTCGTCGAAGCACCATACCATGGCCCACACGTTCACCGGATCTGACGTCCCCGGATTTCTTTCTGTGGGGAAAGTTGAAGGATAGTTGCTGTCTTGATTCACCGACAACGCCTGACAACATGCGTCAGCGCATTGTCATTGCATGTGCGAACATTACGGAAGGCGAACTACTCGCTGTTGAAAGGAATGTCGTCACACGTATTGCATAATGTATTGAGGTTGACGGACATCATTTTGACCATTTATTGCATTAATGTGGTATTTATAGGCAATCACGCTGTAACAGCATGCGATCTCAGAAATGATAAGTTCACAAAGGTACATGTATCACATTGGAACAACCGAAATAAAATGTTCAAACGTATCTACGATCTGTATTTTAATTTAAAAAACCTACCTGTTACCAACTGTTCGTCTAAAATTGTGAGCCATATGTTTGTGACTATTACAGCGCCATTATAACGAAGCGAAAAAGTGGTCCAAGTAAAACATTCATATTTCTTTTCGTACTGCACGAATATGTAATAAAAATGGGGGTTCCTATTTTAAAAAACGCAGTTGATATCCGTTTGACTTATAGCAGCGTCATCTAGCGGGCCAACCGTAGCGCCATCTGGTTTCCCCCTTAAAGCTAGACGAGTTTCGTTCTTTGTAGTTTTTTCGTTTGACGCTTATTTCGTGAGATATTTGGCCCGGTCATGAGCAATGGACCACCATGTATAAAGGAACGTTACTGTTTACAATATATATAAATGATGTAGTAGAAAGCGTCGGGTGCTCTCTAAGGCTGTTTGCAGATGATGCGGTTGTCTATAACAAAGTAGCAACGGCAGAAGATAGTAATGATTGGCAGAATGACCAGAGAATTGATGACTGCTGCAGGCTCTGGCAGTTGGCCCTCATGTTAAATAAATGTAAGCTATTGCGCATACATAGGAAAAGAAATCCACTACTGTATAGCTACGCTATCGGTGATAAACGGCTAGGAACAATATCTGCCATAAAATATCTAAGAGTAACTATCCACAGCGACCTTAAGTGCGATGACCAAGTAGTGGGAAAAGCAGATTCCAGATTCAGATTAACAGGAAGAATCTTAACGAAATGTAAGTCATCCATGAAGGAAGTGGGTTATGAAGCGCGTGTTCGATCGGTTCTTGAATATTGTTTATCTATCTGGTATCCCTACCAGGTATGACTGATAGAAGAGATAGAAAAGATCGGAGCGTTTCGTCACGAGATCGTTTAGCTGGCGCGAGAGCGTTACGGGGATGCTCAGCAAACTCCATTGGCAGACGTTAGAATAGAACCGCTGTGCATGACGGAGAGATTTTCTATTTAAATTTCGAGTGAGAACTTTCAAGGAAGTGTCGGACAACATGTTATTTCCCCCCACATACGTCTCGCGTAATGACCGCGAGGAGATAATTCGAGAAATCATAACCAATACAGAGACATAGCGACAATCACTCTCCCCACAGGCTATTCGCGTCTGGAACAGGGTTGGAGGGCTCAGTTAGTGGTACAAATGTACACTCCGCCACACACCAATAGGTGGCTTGCGGAGTGTGCTGTAGATGTACGTGGGCACGAGGTGGCAGAAACGTTTCGTCGTATTTCCAGAGAAAGAGCGTAATTCATAGCTCCAAATCGCTCATTTCCAGTCACCGAGTGTCCAGCGGAGTCGTGTTTTACTCCATCTGAAGCGTAGTTAGCACTGACTCCAGAAATGTGTGTCTTATGACCATTGTAGTAGCTCCCTGTGCACAGTGATTGTAGTAGCTGGACTGTCGGTGGAAGTTTCGAAGTCCTGAGTTTCTCCTTAAGCTGATTTCATGCGATTTTTCACAAGCACCCTTCGAAATACTCGACGATCCCTATCCGTCACTACATGCGGTCTGTCTGGTCTTGTTTTAGCCATAGTTGTTACTTCGCGCTTCTACTTCACAATCACATCACTAACAGTCGACATGGGTAGCTATAAAGGGGCTGAAGCGTCCCTGATGTATGTGCTATGCAGGTGACGTCCGTATACCAACCGACGTTCTATGGTGTTACGTTCTGTGTAGGAAAGATGAATGTCTACCAGCACGAGCTGGAAATTTGACAGCGGCAGAATCGCAGGCTGTCGATATTGCATTATCGTTCTGAGATATTGCTGCTGACATTGCTCGATATATCACGACTATCTCTGCAAATACGGAGCCAGTGGCCAATGAACGGCCAGACAGAACACCATGCAGTATCTCAAGGGCCGCGAGCGACTAGTGCCAAAGAAGACAGACATATTTTGCGATCGGCCATTCACAATCGTACATACATTGAGGAAGGGAATGAGTTTGTTTGCAGCAAGTCAAATATCGACTCGGACAGTGCTACGACTTCTGCAATGGCAATCCGGCTCACACTTTTAATCTTCCAAGAAGTTTAACACCAGCGCACATTGCATCTGCTTGTAAGTCTAAGCTATTACTCCTCATTTCACAATTAAGTGCCTGGCAGAGGGTTCATCGAACCATCTTCAAGGTATTTCTCTACCTTTTCGCGCTCGAACAGCGCTCTGGAGACACTAACACTTAAGTCTTTCCGTGCAAGCTCTGAACACAAAATGTTTTCACACTCTGAGGAGAAAGATGGTGATTGAAATTTTATGAGGAGGTACTGCTGTACCGAAAGACGCCTTTGTTTTAATGATTGCCACCCCAGTTCACGTATAATGTCTGTGACACTCTCTCCCCTATTTCGCGATAGTGCAAAACGAGCTGTCCTTCTTTGAACTTTTTCGATGTCCTTCGTCGATCCTATCTGATGCGGATTCCAGGAAAAGCAGAGGGCCTATGACACTTCCTTGGAGAACGCCTGATATTTTTTCTGTTTTATTCGTCGACTTTCTGTCGGTTACTACGAACTGTGACCTTCCTGGCAGGATAATCACGAATCCTGTCGCACAACTGAGACGATAGTGCATAGGTCCGCAATCTGATTAGAAGTCGCTTGTGAGGGACGGTGTCAGAAGCCCTCTGAAATCTAAAAATATGGAATAAGTTCGACATCCCCTCATTGTTTCTTGAGAATAAAGGGGTAGTTGTGTTTCACAAGAACGCTGTTTTCTGAATTCATGTTAGCGACTTGTCAATAAATGGCTCTCTTTAAGATATAACATTCGAGCACAGCCAATGTTCCAAATTCCTACTGCAAATCGATGTTAGCGGTAAGCATCTATGATTTAGTGTATTACTTCTATTTCCTTTCTTGGCTACTGATGTGACATGTGCAATTTTCCAGTTTTTAGGTACAGATCTTCCAGCGAGAGATCGGTTGTATATGATTGCTGAATACGGAGCTATTCTATCAGGATCTCTGGGAGGAACCTGACTGGCATACAATCAGGGCTAGAGGCCTTGTCTTTATTAAGTACACCAAGGACATCTACTTCTAACTTATTCATGTTGGCAGCTATTCTTCGTTCGAACTGTGGACTATTTGCTTCGTCTTCTTTGACCAAGGAATTCGAAAAGCCGTATTTAGTATCTCTTCTTTAGAGGCACTGTCATCAGTAACATCATTATTGTAATCGCACGTGTTGCGCATGGTGTACTTTACGTTCGGCTAGAATCTCTTTGGATTTTCTGCCAGATTTCGAGACCGAGTTTCGTTGTGGAAAGTAATAAAAGCAACTCGCATTGAAGTTCGCGCTACATTTAGAGCTTCTGTAAAACAACACTGCAGGCTAAAATATTGATTTTGATATTTCTTAATTTAACTTTGCCGCCGGATGATCTTCCTGTAGCCACTCCCGTCGTTTGACCTAAGGGAAGGAAGTCGTATCCACCAGTCTGTCTCTGAACTGTATAAAGTTCATTATGTGTTTTATAGTAGTGCAGCTGTTTGAGAATCCTGTTTTACGAGGCAGAGGCTGTGGACCAGCGCAGCATTTGCCTGAAAGAGCGTGGAAAACCGCCTAAATAACACACACATGCTGACGTGTATATCACGCCATCAGTCGTCAAACCGCCGCAGCGGTTCTATCCGACTTTGGCTCGCCTCCCAGTCTCTCACGCTGTCGCGCTGCGCGTTAAGCCAACACGACCTGGCTGTCGTCAACATATTCCTCGTTCTCAGAAAACCTTTCGTTGCTTTCTTTCCAATCTGTAATAAAATGTAAATTAAAAGGAACATTCCGTGATACGCTGAGTCCTACGCTCGTTTCGTCTATCACACACCGAGTGCAAAGACTCTCTCTTTACCTAGTACACTGTTTCAGGAAAAGGCCTTCGTTCATCGCAGCTTAAATATTGTCGTAATAGAAGTTGGTTCTGATGTAACATAATACACATTTTTGACCACTGCAAGACACTTTTCCATATCGATCTTTTTACTTCTACTTATTTTATCAGGTATCTTCGAATGAATCAAGTTTTCGTATTTAGTTTATCTTTCAGGAATTATCGCCAGCATTAGCAACATTTATTGAAGACATTCGTTCGTTTTATGGGGATAGTTTCCACGAGCAAAGCAAGTAAAGTTTGATATGAGAGCACTGCTCAGCTTACTTTACAACAGTTTATTTGAAAACTATTACGAATTAACTTGAGCATCAGTGTCGACGTACAAGGTCGAAATACCTCGACGCAGGTAATTTGATTAATTCGAATAACAGTTTCCTAATTAATATCCATTAATTAAAATATTGATGCAAATGTAGGGCCACTTACGAGATACTTTGTCCAGATACATGGTCGGACGTCAGAGTTACTTCGCACACGTAAACATCATTTGCGGGTATGGGAACGATTAAGAGCTGCAATTCTATGTGACAGCTGCAGTGGCCACCAGAGTGTGTTATTGTTGTCCGTGTTTAGTGTTATAAAATTGTGGGTGAACTAATAAAGAATGGAGGGGCAGAATTGGTAAAAAGAATTGCAAAATTGATAAGGAAAGTGTGGGAGTATGGGAAAATGCCTGACGACTGGAAAATGGCCATTTTAAAAAAGAGTAACCCTCTAGATTGTGATAATTATAGAGGAATTTCACTCCTTAAAGTAACTTACAAAATCCTATCACAGTGTCTAGTCAAGAGAGTGATACCACTAGCTGAAGAAATTATAGGTGATTATCAGTGTGGTTTTAAGAGAGACAGGTCAACTAAAGATCACCTCTTTACACTCCGACAGATAACTGAGAAAGCATGGAAACATAACTTTGACATTCATATGGTATTTGTTGACTTCAAAAAAGTTTACGACAGCATACACAGGACCACAATAGCCAGGATACTCAAAGAGTTTCAATTTCCTGGAAAGTTAATATGCCTAGTATAGATGTGCTTGGAGGAAACCTATTGCAAAGTAAAAACCAACACAGAAGTGTCAAAGGAGTTTGAAGTCAGAAAAGGCCTTAGACAAGGAGATGCTTTATCTCCAGTTCTTTTCAATCTGGTTTTAGAAAAGATAGATAGAGAACACCAAAAAGTAAACCCAGTTGGAGTAGAGACGGGTAGGAATAAAATACATCGTCTTGGTTATGCGGACGATATTGTCCTAATAAGTGGAAACAAAGAAGAACTACATCTCATGACAACTTCCTACAGAAACATTGCAAGAAAAGCAGGATTAGAGATTAATGAGAAGAAAACAGATTACATGGTCGTGAGCAAGGCACCCAAAGATGGTAGTCCACTGACAGTTGATGGTCTCACTTTTAAAAGGGTAGACACCTTCAAATATTCGGGAAGCATCATCAATGAACAGAATAAAATGGAAATTGAAATTAAAGCGAGGATAGCAGCAGCGAATAAAGCTTATTTTGGCCTACGAGACGTGTTTCCAGTAGAGCTGTTTCCAGAAGCTTCACACTTAGGCTATATCAGAGTGTAATTCTGCCAGTAGCTCTATATGGGTCAGAAAGATTCACATTTAGAAAAGCAGATGAACAAAAATTATTAGTTTTTGAAAGGAAAATATTAAGGAAAATTTTTGGACCCAAGAGAGACCGAGAAACACAGGAGTGGAGAATATTTAAGAACCAGGAACTGAATGAGCTATACCAACAGGCTGATATTGGTCAAGAGGGGGAGACTGACGTGGGCCGGACATCTGATTAGGATGGAGGATGAACGACTACCTAGAATAGCATCCTCTGGATCCATAGGGGGCAGAAGGAAGCAAGGAAGGCCACTAATCAGTTGGAAGGATAACATCGCCGAGGACGCGGTGGCAATGGGCCTGAGCAAAGGAGAATGGACCACAAAAGCCAGGAACAGAGAGCGCTGGTAGAGGAATGTAGAGAACGTGTATGGTCTCCAAAGACCAAGCGACAGTTAAGAAGAAGTGTTTATTGTTGTTACCAGGCCTTCTAGGGTGTACAGGGTGTCCCATGAGGAACAGGGATATGGCACGAAGGATCGTTCGAAGCAAAAAACTTGGAACGGTTTCTGAGATGAAACTCATTCAACTGTACACTTGTTTTTGGGCTAGTGGCGCGCACGTACGTGTCTTAACAATTTTGCATCGGTTAACTGTGTTTGTACACGCGCTGGCTAAAAATGCCACAATTTACATTAATGAAGATTGTGCGGGTATGGAGTATTTTTATGGCTTATGCGACGGTAATGCTCCTGCAGTTATCGAAGAATACCGTCGGCGCTATCCGACACGTCGATTTTCTGATCGTAGAGTCTTTACCAGAGGTTTCACCGAATTTGTGTCAAACAGGTGTTCTTCCGAGCTCCCATGTTTCTTACGAACTTTTAGTTGAACAACCTACGCAGGAACAGCTACACACCGTTGTAATGATGCCAAGTAGTCTTACTACCAGCACCGAGCTCTATACAGCAGGTGTATTCTGACATCCGCGACAATGCGTAGATGTGAATGTGTTAAAAATACGTATTTGCATACCTCTGTCTTCTCTACTGTCTTATCAATCAACATTGTCTCCCCCCCCCACAAAAAATCTCTATTCGACCTTAAAGCTGTTATCTGGACAACATACCAGAAACAGCCGTTCCCATCAGAGTAAAATCCTTTCTGTCCCACTCCATCGCTCATCCACTTTCTCGAAGTGCTTCTCAGTAGCACGGACCCGACTCTGGAATAATCTCTCGGACTATATGAGAGAACTGAATAGCATCTGCAACTTCAGAACACAGTTAATGACATAATAATTATTATTATAACTTGATTACTGTTATCACTATTATCACTATTAGTGGTAGCAGCTGCAGTAGTACAAGTACTACCGCCCTTGACTCTCCAGAATGGAAACATCCCCCAGGCTGTGGCTAAGCCACGTCTCCGCAGTATCCTTTCTTCCAGGAGTGCTAGTTCTGCACGGTTCGCAGGAGAGCTACTATGAAGTTTGGAAGGTAGGAGACGAAGTACTGGCAAAATTGAAGATGAGGGGACGTGTCGTCAGTTGTGCTTGTACAGCTCAGTCGGTAGAGCACTTGCCCGTGGAAAACAAAGGACACGAGTTCGAGTCTCGGTTCGGCACACAGCTGTAATCTCCCAGGAAGTTTCACCATTAACTTCACTGGTTTATAGACAACATTATTTACTCGCATTACCACTTCAGCCACTCATACCATATTAATACTATTTTTCATATTAAAATTATTATTTCTTAAGAAACTATTACGTAAAATAGGTATGTGTGGAACCCTTGTCGATATAAGAGAGGGCCTGACGTTCCTAATCAGATCAGGTTAAACAAATAAATAAATAAAATATTTTGCAACTTGTACTTTGTAAAAAGCATTTTCTAATGTTTACTACATGTGGGAATGTATACAGGTGTAAACATTATGAGATACGCATATTTACTTTGGTCACGCTATATGTCATGTTTCTTACGTAAACATTGATATGCATAGCTCACACCAGAATAAAACCACGTAGCTGAGTAATCTTTGACTATTGCTACAATATCTTTGTGTTGCTACACCGCCTCTGCGTGAGAGCATTAGCAAAGTTACACGCATTTTAAGTAGAGCAGCATTGAATAGCACACGTATTTTGAAGAACTGTCAGGAAATTTTCTGTGTAAGTGTAAGATGAGATTGTTGGAATTGGAGAATGAATACTTTTGACGCAATTATGAAGAGAGAAGCTACGAGATTATTTTTGAGTCTTTCTGGATGTTGAGAGATCGATGTAAGCACTCAAGTGCGTAGGATTGTTTTGTGTTATTGAGATTGTAGTAACGAAGCTCAGGTAGTTGGACTGTTATACGGACTGCTGGGATAGGAAGATGAAATTCCCCTTGCTTAAAGTCGTTTGCTAACGTCATCTTAGACCGAGCTAGATGGCACACAGGTTAGCACACTGGACTCGCATTCGGGTGGAGGCATTCGGACAAACCCGCGTCCGACCAATCTGATTTAGGTTTTCCGTGATTTCCCTAAATCGCTTCAGGCAATTTCTGGAATGGCATCTTTCAAAGGGCACGGCCGATATCCTTCTCCATCCTTTCCTAATCCGATGGGACTGATGATATCGCTGTTTGGTCTCCCCCCCCCCTCCCCCGTCCCTTCAAATCACCCAACCAACTAAAGTCATAGTCATGTTATGCAAAAACTTTTGTGAAAATTAAGTTGATTTTTAAGGTATTGCTTTTGAATATAGAATTTGATTTGAATTTTGTCAGAGGTCATTTCTTACCTGTTAAAATTCTCACCCTTCATTGATTTCGTTATGAATGTATACACATTACACTTTGTGGTACGGAATTTTCAATTGCTGTATTTAATACTGTGTTTCTGCTGTATACTGTGCGCTGCTTTCGAGAAATCTGCAAACATGGTACTCAAGACAAGAGGTAAGTGAAAATGCAGATTAGCACCAGGAATTTCTTTGAAAGTTCAGTTGCACATTTATTTCAGAAGTCAGAGTACATTCAGAGTAGCACTGAGTCTTTATAGAAACATTTAGTTTCAGTTTGTAGACAGTGTTGAGCAAATTATATTAAGTCTTTGTATAATTCAGTCAAAGTTTAGTGCAATACACAAGCTTAAGGTAGGAATCAGATTGTTTGTTAGTCATTTCTGGCAAGTTTTGGTAGACAGTTTTAGGGAGATTCATTTAGAGACAGAGAGATGCAGACAGACAGTTAACTTACAACATGATATTGTGTTGCATAATACAGAAAAATAAATAACGATATAAATTCAGTCTGTTCTATCCTGTAAACCATTTAGAATAGGGCACATGTCCATTCGAAGTTTTTTGCTTCAAATGATCGTTCCTGTCATATCTGTGATTACTGGTTACTCCTCCTGGGACACCCTTTATGAGGGGCATGGATAGCGTCAGACACTGGGTGATCAGTGTGAACGGCACGGAGATGCTATATAATCGTGTGAGACAGCGTTATCAGCACTTGACAGAGTTTGAGATGGGCCTCTTTGTCAACCTCCTTTTGACTGGCTGGTCGAATCGTGCAGTATCGAGATTTTTGCGCCATTCCACATTGGTCCGATGTTGGACTGCACGGGAACCTCGTCGTCGAGTTTCCGGTCGACGACATGTGTCCACCACAAGAGAGGATCGCCGCCATTTTCTGTCAAGGATATCGTAACCGCTCCGTATCTGCATCTGCTATCCGAGAACTATTAACGGATTGCCATGAGCTTTCTGTGTAATGCCACAATAGTGGTCGAAGACTCGTAGCAGCCAGACTAAGGAATTACCGTCCCGTGTGTTGGCCGCCGTTAACAGAACAGTAGTGCCGTGACAGGGAAACATGCAGTGCTCATGAGTGGCGTCGCATCGTGTTCAGCGATGGATCGCGGCTGTTCGTTACCTCGGATGACTGTCGTCGGCGAGTAACAGTATCGTGGCGACATTTTTCAGCAGGACAATGCTCGTCCACATATGGCACGTGTCTCTATGAACTGTCTGCGTGATATTGAGATACGTGTGTGGCCAGAAAGACCCCCGATTGTCCCCGGTAGAACATGTTTTGGAGCAGCTCGGACGTCAAGTCTATCCCATTGCCATTATCCAGTATCTTAATGATCAGTTACAGCAAATAGTTGTGGGTCGAATTGTATGAGGAGAGGATACGGCGGCTTTATGGCACCCTTCCCAACCGAATAAGTGCCTGCAGTGAGGCCAGAAGCGGTGGAACTTCAAACTAATAAGAGCCAAGCTCTTCATAAATTTTGACCCGATTTCGTAATCACTGAAATAAATGCAATTTTTCGATGTGCAAATCAGAGAGTGTTCAACTTATCTTTCTGTTAAACAATCTTTGTTCTTGTTGTGGCACAGTCATTGCCGCTGCGCAGTCTGATACATTCTTAGTTGAAGTGTGGCAGGTAATGGACGTATTCAGTAATGCTACATTGATTTTTGTGAGTATCTGTTAGATAAAGAAACATTTATTCTGAAGCACAGCACCGATGATTGATATATACATGGAGGGCGAAAAGAATATAAAGTTGGAACAAAGACTGCAGCACTGCGAAGCTAGTTTGTCGGAATGATTGTCAGCTGGTAAACTTTGTTCACTTGTTCAGTATCAGAGCTGAGAGAAGGATCACCACACTTCCCTGGCTCGTGCATTAGCATATCAACTAAGCTGTTTCGTTTTTATAGAAATTATCTGTTCACATTGTATCCATTTAAAATCATTATTCATTTTGTTAAGAATAATATTGTTCAGACCAATGTTACGTGTGAATATCATGCGATGTTTTCTCCGTCTTTTTGAATATATATTTCATTCTAAAATAGTTATATTGGAATATTACTTCGTAGGAATACTCTTCCCATCTCACTGTCTAAAGAGGGTTAATCATTACGCATTACCACATACACTCCTGGAAATTGAAATAAGAACACCGTGAATTCCTTGTCCCAGGAAGGGGAAACTTTATTGACACATTCCTGGGGTCAGATACATCACATGATCACACCGACAGAACCACAGGCACATAGACACAGGCAACAGAGCATGCACAATGTCGGCACTAGTACAGTGTATATCCACCTTTCGCAGCAATGCAGGCTGCTATTCTCCCATGGAGACGATCGTAGAGATGCTGGATGTAGTCCTGTGGAACGGCTTGCCATGCCATTGCCACCTGGCGCCTCAGTTGGACCAGCGTTCGTGCTGGACGTGCAGACCGCGTGAGACGACGCTTCATCCAGTCCCAAACATGCTCAATGGGGGACAGATCCGGAGATCTTGCTGGCCAGGGTAGTTGACTTACACCTTCTAGAGCACGTTGGGTGGCACGGGATACATGCGGACGTGCATTGTCCTGTTGGAACAGCAAGTTCCCTTGCCGGTCTAGGAATGGTAGAACGATGGGTTCGATGACGGTTTGGATGTACCGTGCACTATTCAGTGTCCCCTCGACGATCACCAGTGGTGTACAGCCAGTGTAGGAGATCGCTCCCCACATCATGATGCCGGGTGTTGGCCCTGTGTGCCTCGGTCGTATGCAGTCCTGATTGTGGCGCTCACCTGCACGGCGCCAAACACGCATACGACCATCATTGGCACCAAGGCAGAAGCGACTCTCATCGCTGAAGACGACACGTCTCCATTCGTCCCTCCATTCACGCCTGTCGCGACACCACTGGAGGCGGGCTGCACGATGTTGGGGCGTGAGCGGAAGACGGCCTAACGGTGTGCGGGACCGTAGCCCAGCTTCATGGAGACGGTTGCGAATGGTCCTCGCCGATACCCCAGGAGCAACAGTGTCCCTAATTTGCTGGGAAGTGGCGGTGCGGTCCCCTACGGCACTGCGTAGGATCCTACGGTCTTGGCGTGCATCCGTGCGTCGCTGCGGTCCGGTCCCAGGTCGACGGGCACGTGCACCTTCCGCCGACCACTGGCGACAACATCGATGTACTGTGGAGACCTCACGCCCCACGTGTTGAGCAATTCGGCGGTACGTCCACCCGGCCTCCCGCATGCCCACTATACGCCCTCGCTCAAAGTCCGTCAACTGCACATACGGTTCACGTCCACGCTGTCGCGGCATGCTACCAGTGTTAAAGACTGCGATAGAGCTCCGTATGCCACGGCAAACTGGCTGACACTGACGGCGGCGGTGCACAAATGCTGCGCAGCTAGCGCCATTCGACGGCCAACACCGCGGTTCCTGGTGTGTCCGCTGTGCCGTGCGTGTGATCATTGCTTGTACAGCCCTCTCGCAGTGTCCGGAGCAAGTATGGTGGGTCTGACACACCGGTGTCAATGTGTTCTTTTTTCCATTTCCAGGAGTGTAGTAGGCCTACCCTGTGGCACGCAACGGTTTGATATTGTTTGGAAATTTTATTTAAAAATAGAAATCTAGCTTAGGCGCTGCCTGTTAGCTGTTGTGCTTTCGAGAAATCTGCAACAACGTTGTCAAGACGTGAGGTAAATGGGAATTTTGTTTATGGTCAGATAATTGTTTTACTTCAGTTGCTCATTTAATATAAAGAGAAGCTTTATTCACACCAGTTAATGCTCAGTGTAAATTAGTTGCTGTTTAGTCACAGGTCAGCATCCGAGTTTAAGTTGAATAACGGTTTGCGGGCGCATAGTTTGGTAACATGCAGCCTTTTTATAGAATGAATTTCATACAGAAGCACATAGTGGGGTACTTACATAACGTCACATGCCCGGTCAACACCTGAAATTTCTTTCCCTTTCACCTTCTGAGCGCCACTTTTAGTGTCAGGTTAATTATGATTCTGACGTTTTTGTAGTGCTTTTCGTCTTTCACACCTTCTGTCCCCGCGTCAACGCGGTTCAATCAAAGTATTGTAAACGTGGTTTGCACTGAAACGAAAATGGCAAACTTTGAGGGTCTGTGAATACTATTGTGACCCACTGAGTCACACTGAAACTTCTTTTTCAGTGCTATTGAAAATTGCAGAAATCTTCATTTGATTTACAAGACAGTTTGAAATTCTGACGTAAGACTCCTCTGACGCCTTTAAGACCAACGTCAAGAGCCAATGTAATAAAAGAAATCGCCTCAGCTAATTGTCAACAGTTGTTGTTTTTGTTTCGTGCTGAACGACAGTAAAGACAATACAAAAGGTTTTTGTTTGTGTTTCAACCACATAAAATCATCTAAATATTCATTACGTAAGGCTGTGGAGCTCGGACCAACGATCACAAGGCGAGTAGGAATAAATCCACGAGAATCATAGTTTCGACAGTCTCACGGGCGCTCGACTTTTATAAACAAATAACATAGTGTAGGAAGATATTGAAACCTTCCCGTCTCCTCTATATCTGTTTAGTTACGCAACCTTCCCTTCTACAATAACCTATGAAACCTTCCCTTAGGATTTCTATCTCTTGCTTAATAATAACAAATGAAATCTTCCCTTTGAAATTAATTCTCTTTCTCAATAATAATAAATGCAATCTTCGCATACAAATTTAAATGCTGCTTATTAAAAGTGATTTGCTGATTATTTCGACGAAACATAGAATGTGTCGTCGTCGTGGCCCTCAGCCGTTACCTGCAATAACCCAAAACTGTTCCTTCCCTTTTTTACTGTTACTGGGTCGCCATCTGACTGCTACATCGAACTGGGACATGAATATACTTACTGTGTTTTACTATACTCTATTAGCTGCTGGTGGGCTGTCATAATAAGTGGCTGTATTTATTACCAAAGCTGACGTTATTCTTCAATAGCAAAGCCGACGTTATTCTTTAATTAGTTTGACTGAAGTTACGTAATTCATAGTTAAACTTTTTCTTGACAACAATAAAATTTTGCAAAGTTTTACGTTGATGGTTTTTGGGATGGATTATAATCAGTAATGCAATATTGCTGGCAAAAATTAATTATATTCCGAAAACAATTCTTCAAATATTTACTGTTGGTAATGAAATGATTTTACAAATGTTCAAATGGCACTTACGTTTTACAATAATCTTACAACTAGCATTGCGCAAACATACCTCCAGTAGTATTGAGCTTCTCAAAAAAAAAAAAAAAAAAAAAAAAAAAGTCTATAATATTAGTTTCTCTTATGATAATAGTTAGCTGATGTCTCTGTACATCCTTTTATAATCTCTTCTAAATCATAGCAGCTGGTGGCTGGCAGGCACACCGCTCCTCTCAACCTCTCGCTTCAGACCTGCTACCGAGTCGTTTCACATCTCGCATACTACTGACTTCCTACGAACGCCAAAGTGCTGTCTCTCCCGCCAACAATGCTTTCTGGTGCAGACATTCACTGCTACCACAATTATTTCCAAAATGACAAATATTTATTACTCCTACTTAATCCTATTAATAAAATATAAACATCTTTCATAAATTGTGGTTTGACAATAGAAATATACACGTCTTACAATATGAAGTTACTGAGTGATGAAACTGACAAAGCTGAATTGCACGAGCGAGCCGGGCGACCTGTCAGTAAAGGGTATAGGGGTCTCCGGAAGGTTGGCGAACTTTCCCGGAGTGTGTCAGCTCCTTCTCCGTCCTGCGGGCGCGGCGGCTGCTCGCGCACGGACAGGCAGCCGCGCCGGCCTCTGGGGGACTCTGGCGAAGCGGAGGAGAGATTGGATCACGCGGCGTCGTCCTGCAGATCCACTTAGCGCGAGTTGAGTAGCAGCGCGCGGCGAGCCGGTTCTCGCAACGCCACGCTGTCCGTTACTGCCGCCACTGTTACTGCCCGCGCTTTGTACAAACTTGTGACAGCCCCGCCGGTAGCAGCCACGCCTCTGCTGTACCGGTGGCAGTAATTTTAGCACCCTCCGCATCGATCCTGTCTGACGTCACGAGAAATGCTCTCTTGTCATTAAAGGATGCCCGGCTGTTGGTCTCCCCAATTCAAGAGCTGGGCGGCTGTTTATCACGATCAAAACACGCAGAGAGAATTGAATAGGACGCACTAGCATGCATCTGATCCTGAGTGCTTGGGGAGGGGGGGGGGGGCGTACGGCAGAACGTTGCTCGCTGTTATATTCATGAAGGCAATCCGCATGTGTTTAGTTTAGACAGTCGAGCCATAATGAGGTTACTTTACTGTTGTTTAATTTTGATTTGTGTTGGTGTCCTTTCAAAATCACGCTACTAAGTGGAAAGTGAATATTCTTTTGTGTTCTTTTCGATAACGCCCGACCTTACTTAGAAATACGAATTGACGAGAGATTTGTTTGGCCAGCTAGTAGTTAGCACAGGAGTTTTATTCCACGATGGATATCTTTTGTGACACCGTACATAGACTGAAGAGCCAAAGAAACTGGTCCACCTGCCTAATATCGTATAGAGACTCTGCGAGCACTCAGAAGTGCCGCAACATATGGCGTCATAAATCCGTAAGTGAACGAGGGGGTGAGATCTCCTCTGAACAGCACGTTGCAAGGCATTAAAAAAAAAAAAAAAAAAAAAAAAAGGCTCTGAGCACTATGGGACTTAACAGCTGAGGTCATCAGTCCCTTAGAACTTAGAACTACTTAAACCTAACTAACCTAAGGACATCACACACATCCATGCCCGAGGCAGGATTCGAACCTGCGACCGTAGCAGTCGCGCGGTTCCAGACTGTAGCGCAAAGCATTCCAGATATGTTAAAAAATCCTCATGTCTGGGGAGTTTGGTGGCCAGCGGAAGTATATAAACTCAGAAGAGTGTGTTCCTGGAACCACTCTGTAGCAATTCTGAACGTGTGGGGTGTCGCATTGTCCTGTTGGAATTTCTCAAGCCCGTCGGAATGCACAATGGACATGAATGGATGCAGGTGATCAGACAGGATGCTTACGTACGTGTCACCTGTCAGACTCGTATCTAGACGTATTGTAAGTAGGCTGTTCAGGTTTTTATATTGGTAACGCCACGTAGCGCTCTGTATGAAAATCACTGACTGTGCTGTGTGCAGTCTGAGGCTGGTCGGCATTGTTGCAATATTCGCCGTTGTAGTGTTGGGCAGTTGGCTGTTAACAGCGCGTAGCGTTGGGCAGTTGGAGGTGAGCCGCCTGCAATGGTGGATGTGGGGAAATGAGATGGCGGATTTTTGAGAGCGGATGATCTGGACGTGTGTCCATCAGAAACAGTATATTTGTAAGAATGGATGTCATGAACTTATATATATATATATATATATATATATATATATATATATATATATATATATATATTATGACTTTTGAACACTATTAAGGTAAATACATTGTTTGTTCTCCATCAAAATCTTTTTATTTGCTAACTATGCCTATCAGTAGTTAGTGACTTTAGTAGTTAGAATCTTTTATTTAGCTGGCAGTAGTGGCGCTCGCTGTATTGCAGTAGTTCGAGTAACCAAGATTTTTGGTGATGTAAGTGATTTGTGAAAGGTATAGGTTATTGTTAGTCAGGGCCATTCTTTTGTAGAGATTATTGAAAGTCAGATTGCGTTGCGCTAAAAATATTGTGTGTCAGTTTAAGCATAGTCATGTATAATTTTTCTAAGGGGACGTTTCATGTGTCGACCCTTAGCCGAGGATACCTCATTGGAATCTTCTGATTTTTTCTTGTAGTTTGTGTTATTAGTGTAGCTTTTGTTTATGGCTAGAGCGTAATTGTAGAGAGAATCTCCTTTGTAGTTGCAGTCTTTCACTGTTGTGCAGTAAAACAGTTGTGGCATGCATGTAGATTTGCACCAAGTATTTCACAGCTGCGCTTGCGATTAACTAGATATTATTTTCAGTGCTATGTTAATGTGTTCTCTTATTTTTGCTCTTCAAATTGTGCTTTTCTGTGTTATCGTGTGAAATACGTGATAATTATGGCGTGTGAACGTAACACTGAGAAATAATAGTGACGACGAGCATAGCTTATCAGCACCACTGTGTAATGAATTAACAGACATTCAAAGTGGTAATTCGTTAATTGTGCATAGGGAAATAGAGCGGGCAGCAAATAATGGCGTAGACAGTGGAACAAATAGTGAACAGAGAAACATTATCGATCGATCGGTCGGCAACAGCTCGCCTCAGGAATCCGAAATGACAGGACACAATCTTGCAAATACTGTAGATTCAGGTTTTGCGTCCTCACCGTTTTCTCAAATAAGTCAAGACTCATTATCTGCTTTTCAAAATGCGAATATTGCCGGTTCAAATGCACTGCCGAATAGCACTGAGGAATATGTTTCAGACACCAGTGCATTGTTATTACAGTTAATGCAACAAATGAGACAAAGGCTACAAAAGTTAGACACAACACTTGAACAAAATAAGAAACAAATGGGACAAAATCTTCAAAAGTTAGACGCAATGGAACAAAATCTTCACACCACGCTTGAACAAACACTACTGAGTTACATAAAATCGAATCGAAATGTCAAAAAGTCTGTAATGACGTAAAAACACAAATTTGTGAGCATTTCCAACCTAGTCTTTCGCGGCATGAAAATACATTACAGAATCACGAAGTAGCCACAAAAGAAGTGCAAACTATTGTTCATGAAAATCATGAGACCTTTCAAGCTAAAATTGACTCAGTTGCATCTACCGATTCGGTTACGCAACTTGCAAAAACTCAGGAAAACTTAAAGGACACAGTAGATACGATTTCAACACAAATGGACACTCTGAAACTTGGTTCAGAAAAACACACTGAGGAAATAAGTACACTATCGGAGAAAGTAGCCGAACTTTCGGATCAGCTCAATAATTTATCTACAAAGGTAGATGATAATCTGAATGACACAAAATCGGTTATCTTTAATGACACAGAATAGTGCGAACAAATTAGGAAATTCAAACAAAATCAGAATCAAATTAATACGCAACACCAAAGAGAAATCGGGGAAGTAGAAGATCAGCTGACACAGGTAATACAAGAATTACGTATTCCAGAGGACACTCGCGCTCCAATACGGGAAGAGGGACATAGAAATACGGAACAGCCACAAAATAATAACACGGGGTACTTCGGAAATTATGAAGGAAATGTGCAAGGTGCACCGAATTCTGAGATGGAACCGCCGACACGACGTAACAATGACCGATATACGACTCGCCGACATGATGATTTTGACTATAAGCTGTTTACTACACGTAAATTCAAAACATTTAAGAATTCCGGCAACGACATTTATCCACAAGCGTGGCTTTATCAATTCTCTCATTGTTTTCCTCCCAACTGGTCATTAGAGCACAGATTAGAATTTATGTATGGCTACTTAGAGAATGAACCAGCTGTAAGAATGCGATCGGTCATTCACGATTGTCACAGTGAAGGAGAATTTTATCATGCCTTCCTCTCAGCATATTGGTCTCAAGCTACACAGACCGAGTAAAACATAGCATCATAATAATGAAACATTTCGAACAATCTGAATTTTCCAGTCTTGTGAAATATTTTGAAGACATGTTGCACAAGAATCAGTACCTATCAAACCCATACAGCCCCTCAGAACTCATCCGCATTTGCTTAATCAAATTACCTGAACATTTACGACATATTATTTCGGCAGGACGTTGCAAAGACGACATTGAAGCTTTTCAGGAACTGTTACAAGAATTGGAAATTGACACTGACAATCGCGGGACGCGAAAACAGGAACACAACAATTATAGGTCACATCCGTCACAATTCCGCGATGAAAGAAATAATAACTGGACACGACAAGGTTATTCTTACAACGCAAATCGTGACCAAAACAGACACCACCTGTGTGACCACCGTTGGCAGAATAATACACTCCTGGAAATGGAAAAAAGAACACATTGACACCGGTGTGTCAGACCCACCACTGCGGACACTGCGAGAGGGCTGTACAAGCAATGATCACACGCACGGCACAGCGGACACACCAGGAACCGCGGTGTTGGCCGTCGAATGGCGCTAGCTGCGCAGCATTTGTGCACCGCCGCCGTCAGTGTCAGCCAGTTTGCCGTGGCATACGGAGCTCCATCGCAGTCTTTAACACTGGTAGCATGCCGCGACAGCGTGGACGTGAACCGTATGTGCAGTTGACGGACTTTGAGCGAGGGCGTATAGTGGGCATGCGGGAGGCCGGGTGGACGTACCGCCGAATTGCTCAACACGTGGGGCGTGAGGTCTCCACAGTACATCGATGTTGTCGCCAGTGGTCGGCGGAAGGTGCACGTGCCCATCGACCTGGGACCGGACCGCAGCGACGCACGGATGCAAGCCAAGACCGTAGGATCCTACGCAGTGTCGTAAGGGACCGCACCACCACTTCACAGCAAATTAGGGACACTGTTGCTCCTGGGGTATCGGCGAGGACCATTCGCAACCGTCTCCATGAAGCTGAGCTACGGTCCCGCACACCGTTAGGCCGTCTTCCGCTCACGCCCCAACATCGTGCAGCCCGCCTCCAGTGGTGTCGCGACAGGCGTGAATGGAGGGACGAATGGAGACGTGTCGTCTTCAGCGATGAGAGTCGCTTCTGCCTTGGTGCCAATGATGGTCGTATGCGTGTTTGGCGCCGTGCAGGTGAGCGCCACAATCAGGACTGCATACGACCGAGGCACACAGGGCCAACACCCGGCATCATGGTGTGGGGAGCGATCTCCTACACTGGTCGTACACCACTGGTGATCGTCGAGGGGACACTGAATAGTGCACGGTACATCCAAACCGTCATCGAACCCATCGTTCTACCATTCCTAGACCGGCAAGGGAACTTGCTGTTCCAACAGGACAATGCACGTCCGCATGTATCCCGTGCCACCCAACGTGCTCTAGAAGGTGTAAGTCAACTACCCTGGCCAGCAAGATCTCCGGATCTGTCCCCCATTGAGCATGTTTGGGACTGGATGAAGCGTCGTCTCACGCGGTCTGCACGTCCAGCACGAACGCTGGTCCAACTGAGGCGCCAGGTGGAAATGGCATGGCAAGCCGTTCCACAGGACTACATCCAGCATCTCTACGATTGTCTCCATGGGAGAATAGCAGCCTGCATTGCTGCGAAAGGTGGATATACACTGTACTAGTGCCGACATTGTGCATGCTCTTTTGCCTGTGTCTATGTGCCTGTGGTTCTGTCAGTGTGATCATGTGATGTATCTGACCCCAGGAATGTGTCAATAAAGTTTCCCCTTCCTGGGACAATGAATTCACGGTGTTCTTATTTCAATTTCCAGGAGTGTAGTTACAGAGAAAGATCGCATTTCTGTAGTAATTAATATGACAGAGATAACCATAGAAACAGACAATATGGGAACCAAAACAATTATTATCAAGGGAGACAGAATAACTTCAGACGCAACAGTTCAGCGCGCAGATACGATTCATCGAGAAATTCTCCACCTCGTGACCGACAAGAAAGAAATGACGACAGACGATATAATCATAACGACAGACCTGAATTTCATCAGAACTGGCGAGATTCAAACAGGGCAGGGCCCACTCAACAAGGTGAATTTGTGGAAGCTAGGTCTCCTCATCCTAACAACGACGCGTGCCAACAAAGAGACAGACAATGACTCGCACCGCAGGCAGCCACGTGCGCCGGCAGGCTCAGAGAAAAATAACACAGACGCTAACCTTGAGAAAAATTTTAGCATTCCTTACCGACCTATACAGCATGATAATTCCTTTGAAGTTGAAACTCTGAGCACTAGGAAGAGTAAAGGATTGCACCACATTTCATATGTAAAACCGTTTCTTGAGAGATAATCTGCTTTTTAAGTTAGTCTTTGCTATAAAATTTTTCACTTCACGCTACTAGTACGCTTTGTCACACTTAGAAACTGTTAACATGCAACAATGTTTTGAAGTTAACTATCCAGTCTAGAACCTAGGGAACATATTTAGACAATAATTACGAACGCATTGTTATAGTGAACAGACAACACAGTGTATTGTGTGTGTACATTCTTGCTTGTTAGTTGCACAATTGTGTAATGACTATAAGGCTTACATACTTAGAACATATACCAGTACTGCTAATGACATTGTAATGCAACATTTTGGTTTACTTGAAAATACATTATGAATTTAAAGTACTTTCTGAGAGATACCAGATGACACAGTGGTTACTTTATTTGACAGCTAGCACAACAATACATTACAGTATAGTACTTTCTTGATCACGGTAAGGTAGGTAATAACTACGATATCTATACACATAGCATTTCACTTTTGTTTGTTACAAGGTAAGTACATTGACTTCTACAGAACTTTGCTTATGGATGACGATAATTACGACACTTTGCACATTTTTACCGTTAAGTAATGACAGAGATTTTCTTACGACAAGTCGTACAGTTTAACGCTGCAGTACACGTATTTGAGTGATTAATTTTGTACTTAAAACATTTATTTTTAACTATTTTTGAATTACAATGATACAAAGGTTTTCCATGATACATTTCATTCCATTGCTGTAACCTGTGACACCTGAGGGTATAATTACATTAATCCTCAGGGGGGGGGGGTACACGCTTACTTTGAGTACCATGTGTGTGGCAAACACAAGGAGCCCTAGCTAATATGGTATTTGCTTATACAACTTCACACATTGGTACCATATTTCTATAACACAGAATTACACAGCTATCTGATTATTTGACAAAGAAACGAACATTCTTTTTACTATGTCAGTGGCACATGTTTACGCAATTACACAGTTGGAAAACTTCACACTTATGAAATTGTATTTTGTCTGTACTTTGTGAACTGTTCATATTTTTTTGGAACCATTGTGATACTATGAGAGCTTTGAATGATGTATTCGGTATGGGATCATGATTTTTAAAGTACTTTTGAGGTAGATGACACTATTGAAATGAGCAGAGAATTTTTTTTAGGTTTTGAAATTATTGCAGAAAGCTACAACGTTATTGAGATTTGACTGAGGTGTTATGATGTTTTTATTATGACGACGATGTGTATTATGCCGTTGAGGTATGTTTGTGATCAACGAGAGGATGCTATATGAGGAATCTGATTATGCTATGTATTTATTATGATGAAATATTGAAGACATGTTGATGAATACGTATATGTGTAATAAGGTAAGGAATCAGGAGTAGTGGTTAGGGACTCTGACTTGTGAAAAAGGATGATGGAAACCAAGAACCGTACTTTAAAGAGTTATGAAATGTGCGTAAATGCGTGAATGTATCACAATGCCGCCGAAAATTTTTTGGACACTATTATATTTAAAGGATTTTGTTTCTACACATTTGTAACGCAAATTCTCGACCTGTGAAATTTTATATGAGACTGTCACTGTAGTGCAAACTGGTGTCGTAAATATTTCGGTAAGAAAGTTAAGTGACCACCTTCACGCAATGCGTCGTGGGCACCCAGCTGTGCGACAGTCGCCTGAAAAAAAGCCACCTGTGCCTTTCAGAGGCACAGGTGGAGAAAAAAGGAGGCCATTATCCTCGCTATTGACATTTCTTTGTAGAAAGCATCGCAAATACGACACGCTCAAACTTGAAAACATGTGATTACACTGTGAAGCTCGTAATTTATGATATTTACTAAAATGCCTAATGAAATGATGAGAAACATTTTATATCTATTGTCTTTGTATTTGAGAGATTGCTCATTTCGTTTAATATCTAGTATCTAGCTCCACTGCAGCATTGGTTAAAATAAAATTCTATAGATGTACTAATATACATATTTTATGCATACAGATCCAGTAAATAATAACTTTATGATCTACTTAAAAAAACGAAGGAACACAAAAAGATATTTCCCTTCACAGGAATTGCATACAGAAATTTCTTTTCAACTACTTGGTAATTTTTTTGGTAGAATAACTTCTTGTGGTGCACCACTTTAATGACATAGATATTAAGATGTGAATAGACATTTCCCTTATCTGCATTGTTGTATTTAGTGTACTATTTTTTTCTGCTTGAGCTTTGTCATGTTTAGGTATAAGTTATTGCGTTTGCTGCTGCTGTTTGCCAGGCATAGTGTTACTGAATTCGACTTTGTACTCTGTTAAGCGAGTTTTACTAATGATTTATTTTTCTTGTTGCTGCACATTGGCTCATATTAGTTGTAATGTTGCATTTGCTCTGCTAATTTATATTTAATGCTGCTTGCTTTGCCAATTTGCATTTTTTGTCATTGCTGTTTGTGTTAATTGTTTCGTGCTGCTGCATTACCTCACCCCTTAGTTTATGCATCTGAGCTCAGTAGATTTAAGTTAGCTTAAGAGGGGGTAGACTATATAAGAAACTAACTATGATGAATTGGAAGAAATGCATTGAGAAGCTATAAGAAAATGGTTTGGCCAAAAAAGTAGTGTACAGTGGAGAAAAACTATTTTTGAAAGAGGATGTGAACAGAATACAGAAAGCATGCTTGGATGGGATTTTTTTTTTGGTGGAAACAAATGTTGAAATAAGAGGAAAGATCTACAGAATGAAGTTTTGGGTTGGACTGCAGTACCAAATGTCACACTGAAAACAAACCCTGTCCTGTACTTTTGTGTTATTACGCTATGTGAATTTGTGTTTTCCCTGTCTTTATGTGTTTAGCTAATAAGATTACGTTGTAGAATTTTTCTGATAATATGTTATTTACTTTGTAAAGATGTTTAGACATTATTTATTCTGTTTTGTTTTAATGCTTATGTGTGAAGTTGATGTTTCAAAAGTTATTCTGGTCTTTTATGTATGTACTTATGTCATAATTCTTGTAACACTGATTTACATGTTTATTTCTATTCTTTTGTAAAGCCTGTTTTACTACAAATGTTATCTGTATTGTTATGTTCTTTAATGATGTATTTTGTACCTTTGTTATTGTATTCTTATGTTATAAAATTGTAATGGACACCAGTTCATCAAATTAAGTAACTTGTAAGCATTCATTTCACCGTCCACAGCCCGTGGTCGTGCGGTAGCTTTCTCGCTTCCCACGCCGGGTTCCCGGGTTCGATTCCCGGCGGGGTCAGGGATTTTCTCTGCCTCGTGATGACTGGGTGTTGTGTGTTGTCCTTAGGTTAGTTAGGTTTAAGTAGTTCTAAGTTCTAGGGGACTGATGACCATAGATGTTAAGTCCCATAGTGCTCAGAGCCATTTGAACCATTTCACTGCACACATTTCTGTTGGTCATAGTATATGCACAATATGTGAAAAAGAGGACTGTTAGTGTTTGCACGTGTGGACAAGGACTACAGTGGGTCTACACCTTTGATGACTCACCAATACCATTATTTCTACAAGGACTGCAGTGGGTCTGCACCTCTGGTGGCCCACCAATACCATAATCTCTAAAAGGACTACAGTGGTCTGCTCTGTGATGATCTACCTACCAATATTCTGGCCCACCAATACCATAATCTCTAAAAGGACTACAGTGGTCTGCTCTGTGATGATCTACCTACCAATATTCTTCAACTTCGACTGACTCTGCTGTGGGTTTGCTCTGTTGTGGCCCATTACCTGTCTGCATGTCAGGAGTCAGCACTGTCTTTCAGTTGGAAGGACAACACTACTTCCTCAAGACTGCATGGAAATCCACTACTTCCGTGTGCATTTTTTTTTTTACTGCTCAGACTTTGAGAAAAACACTGCAATTTTACTGTGATGAACGCTCAGGACTGTCTTTATGGACTGTGAGAAAATTTTAGATTTTGACCAACATGGTATCAATAAGTGTGTGCATTTGATATCTTTGTTATTGTAATTATGAAAAACTGTATCAAATCATTATTGGCCACTGCCCAAAACAATTTGTAAAATTTTTTGTGGGGAGCATGGGGGCTATGTAAGTAGGCTGTTCAGGTTTTTATATTGGTAACGCCATGTAGTGCTCTGTATGAAAATCACTGACTGTGCTGTGTGCAGTCTGAGGCTGGTCGGCATTGTTGCAATATTCGCCATTGTAGTGTTGGGCAGTTGGCTGTTAAGAGCGCGTAGCGTTGGGCAGTTGGAGGTGAGCCGCCAGCAGTGGTGGATGTGGGGTGGATGTGGGGAAGTGAGATGGCGGATTTTTGAGAGCGGATGATCTGGACGTGTGTCCATCAGAAACAGTACATTTGTAAGAATGGATGTCATGAACTGATATATATATATATATATATATATATATATATATATATATATATATATATAATGACTTTTGAACACTATTAAGGTAAATACATTGTTTGTTCTCCATCAAAATCTTTTTATTTGCTAACTATGCCTATCAGTAGTTAGTGACTTTAGTAGTTAGAATCTTTTATTTAGCTGGCAGTATTGGCGCTCGCTATATTGCAGTAGTTCGAGTAACGAAGATTTTTGTGAGGTAAGTGATTAATGAAAGGTATAGGTTATTGTTAGTCAGGGCCATTCTTTTGTAGAGATTATTGAAAGTCAGATTGCGTTGCGCCAAAAATATTGTGTGTCAGTTTAGTGTTGATCAGAATAAGTAAAGAGAGAAATGTCTGAGTACGTTCAGTTCTGCTCAGCTGTTTGAAAATAAAATATCGTAGAGGTTTATCAGCACAGTAATTCATTAATTTTTCTAAGGGAACGTTTCAGTATCAGGGGTTTTATATCACCCCAACTGCACACTTTCCACACCATTACAGAGCCTCCACCAGCTTTAACAGTCCCCTGCTGACATGCATGGTCTATGGATTCATGAGGTTGTCTCCATACCTTTACACGTCCAATTGCTCGATACAATTTGAAACGAGACTCGTCCAATCAGGCAACATGTTTGCAGTCATCAACAGTCCAATGTCGGTGTTGACGGACCCTAGCGTAGCGTGAAAGCTACGTGTCATGCAGTCATCAAGGGTACGCGAGTGGGCCTTCGGCTCCGAAAGCCTATGTCGATGATGTTTCTCCGAATAGTTCGCACGCTGACACCTGTTGATGGCTGAACATTGAAATCTGCAGTAATTTGCGAAAGGGTTGCACTTCTGTTACGTTGAACGATTCTCTCGGTCGTCGTAGGTCCCGTCTTGTAGGATCTTTTCCGGTCGCAGTGATATCGGAGATTCGATGTTTTACCAGATTCCTGATATTCACGGTACGCTCGTGAAATGATTGTACGGGAAAATACCCCCTTCATCGCTACCTCGGAGATGCAGTGTCTCATCGCTCGTGCGCCGATTATAACACCGCGTTCAAACTCACTTAAATCCTGGTAACCTGCCATTGTAGCAGCAGTCACCGATCTAACAACTGCGCCAGACATTTATTGTTTTATACAGGCGGGGCCATATCCTACCTGTTTATATATCTCTGTATTTGAATATGCATGCCTATACCAGTTTCTTTGGCACTTCAGCGTAGTATAGACAGTCGAGCCATACTGGGCTTACTTTGCTGTGTTTTAATTTTGATTTGTATTGATGTCCTTTCAAATTCACGCTACTTCAGGGCACGTGAATTTCCGTTGTGTTCGCCTAATAACGCCCGACCTTGCTTGCAAATACGAATTGCCGAGAACTTTATTTAGTCCTGTAGTCAGCACAGGAATTTTGTTCCATGATGGAAATTTTTTGACACCATAATATATATCTTACTTCGGCGCTCAATCCCCATGGCCACCCTCTTCGTCTGAATACTGTAAGGTAACAGCGTGTAAAACCCTCTTCTACCTCCATTCACGTAGACCAAGTTGGGAGGGTGTCACAGCAAGACGATGGGTAGTGTTTGTCACTCAAATTTTGAAGACTCATCGGATCTTTAAGAACAGAAGCTCAGTGATAGGACTACATTTGCTCTTTTTATTAACACTTTTCGTCACACAGTTTCATGACATGTGCCACTAAAGGCCTGATTAAGAACAATGCCACTTTTCTGTGAGCGTTTATACTGGATACGCTACGGAGTGACATTGTAACATTGAACCAAGAGCGTATCACCTAAGACAACAGGCAGCGAAACAGCCCGAATAGAAGTTGGCGCATAGCGCTAGCTGCCACGCATGTATACGACCCGCACTGTCAACACAGCGGCTCACTTCCTACATCGTTGTTACCAATATGTATGATCTCTTCTGCTACCTTACTATTATGGAGGTTACGCTGCATATCTTATAAATTGTTGATTACTTGTTTCGGTGAATTTATCTTGCCTATTCGACAAACAATGCTGTGTAAATGAAAATACAAATTGATTTTCCCACAACTTTGTCCACAGAATACCATCTAGCGAAACTTGCAAAGTACTTTCGTCAATTACATCGCAATCTTTCTTCGTTTCATACTACACACGTAATTTTGTTTGTGTGTGTATTTCAACATATGGCTATGTACCCTTCTACATTCAGAGCCTGTGCATTCAGGTTTCAGATGTATCTGAAACCATTGCGCAAGTTTTCGGGGTCTAAATTAATAATCGAGTTACATTTTAGGTCCATCTCACTTTTATGATGATGTGCTAATGGGAATGACGGAATTTCATAAAAAGTATTTGATTTTACGGATACCTGCACATATAAGTTGTTACCCACATTCATCAAAGATACTAATAGCCAGCTTTCATTCACCGATCCCTACGAGGAACTCGTGAAAAGGACTAAAACTACAGGGTGGTTACAATTAAACTTTCGCTACCCAAAGGGGCCCCATGAGAAGCAAGTGATCGTAGGAAATTGAAACTTTGAGGGAACATTTGCAAGGATATGCGAAAGATAAATAATGGATAGACAATTGACATGAACACACACATGAGAGGGTAACATTTGTTAATTGCTTACCACGTTTACGTTCCTGGTCACAAACATTGCTCAGTACGACTATCGTCTGCATCCACGACATCCCGGAACCGCACTACAGATACCATTTCGCAATTGTTCGCAGCACTTTTCGAACGGTGTACCATGGAATGTTCAGCTGTCACGACACAGCTCTTGCCCTGCTTGAAGATTGCACATTGGGACCAGTATTCTCAGCCATGGCAACAGTAACTTCTTCAACAATTTCTGGCGCAATTGGCCGTCGGGTTCTTGCAGGAGGAAGTCCCAAATCGCCAGTTAATTCGTACTTCCGAATCATGTTCTTTAAACCCGGAGCGGAAAGAATACCTCTCCGTAGCCATTTCATTCGTCGATACTCGAGAACAGGAGCACTATTTGAAAGGAGAGACAGCATTGGTCGTATATTTTTGTTTACTATCGCAAAATCGATTTTCGGTCACTTAGTGACCATCTTCAGTGCTGTAATATATAACCTAGATTAGTAAGCACTGGTGTCAATAAGCTTACGGCGATCACATAGACTATGTGATCGCCGTAAGCTTATTGACACCAGTGCTTACTAATCTAAGTTATATATTACAGCACTGAAGATGGTCACTAAGTGACCGAAAACCGATTTTGCGATAATAAACAAAAATATACGACCAATGCTGTCTCTCCTTTCAAGTATATCCATTATCTGGTCGTAGTGCACAGGACACTATGGAGTCGCCAATCAATAGGAGCACTATTGTTGTTGTTTTGATAAAACAGCGTTATCAGTTAAGCCCTGTTCACCTTCTTCAGACCCATGTTGACTGTCTGAAACTTTATTCACACTGATACTTGTGTTTCAACCCTACGTCGCCGTACCGGTATCGGCGCCTAAAGGTAAGTCATGACACGAATACTACCAACAACGCAAATCGTGCAGCACCAGTCTGAACATAATTTCCACAAAGTTTGATACCCATACAGTAAACAGTTTCCCGTCCACACTGGCTCAAGAAGCGAAAGTTTAGTATTATAACCACCCCGCATAAAAGCAAGCAACTTTCATCAACTGAAACATGAAAAAAACGTAGTTTTTGCTTCCTGATGACACTGGATGTAATGACGGTCTCCGTCTTCTGAAGTCTGTACCGTGCGTTCGTCTCCGTATCGTTTCGGCAGACATGGGGTCCTCGGGCCCTATATTCAAAATCACCGCCTGTCCAACTCGCAGCACACTGTCCACTGCCCCTCACGTGGTTCTGCGGGGGCGACGTGACGGCAGTTCATCAAAAACTTGTCGTCTTCGTGGGCGCTGATTCACTGCGTGTGGAAACATTCTTTCCGTGATAATAATGATGCCCTCCTAGGCACCATTGACCTCGGAAACCAGAATTCGTGTGTAATCTCCAATATGCTTTTACCTATGTGTGTTTCATCCCGCGTCTGTAGTGGATTGACTCGCGACGTGCAACCGTGTCGGTTACAAAGACCTGTCTGTAAGAGACTGCTCAGGCATCACGTATACACTCATGAGCCGAAACTTTATGACCACCTGCGAAATAGCTCGTTTGTCCATATTTGGAACGAATTACATCACCGCTTCTGCTTATCCGGCAGTTCTTTTTTTTTTTTTTTTTTTTTTTTTTTTTTTTTTTTTTTTGCAGGTTGGTAGAGTTATGTGGCATTAAATGTCTACGCACAGGCCATGTAATTCTCATAAATAACGAGCCGCTGATTTGCGTACACAGTGGTCGCCCGCGGTAGCAACCCACATGGGTTCCATAGAATTTACATCTATATCTACATCTATACTCCTCAAGCCACCTGACGGTGTGTGGCGGAGGGTACCTTGAGTACCTCTATCGGTTCTCCCTTCTATTCCAGTCTCGTATTGTTCGTGGAAAGAAAGATTTTCGGTATGCCTGTGTGTGGGCTCTAATCTCTCTGATTTTATCCTTATGGTCTCTTCGCGAGATATACGTAGGAGGGAGCAATATACTGCTTGTCTCCTCGGTGAAGGTATGTCCTCGAACTTCCAGAAAAGCCCGTACCGAGCTACTGAGCGTCTCTCCTGCAGAGTCCTCCACTGGAGTTCATCTATCATCTCCGTAACGCTTTCGCGGTTACTAAATGATCCTGTAACGAAGCGCGCTGGTCTCCGTTGGATCTTCTTTATCTCTTCTACCAAACCTATCCGGTACGGATCCGACACTGGTGAGCAATATTCAAGCAGTGGGCGAACAAGTGTACTGTAACCTACTTCCTTTGTTTTCGGACTGCATTTCCTTAGTATTCTTCCAATGAATCTCAGTCTGGCATCTGCTTTACCGGCGATCAACTTTATTTGATCATTCCATTTTAAATCACTCCTAATGCCTACTCCAGATAATTTATGAAATTAACTGCTTCCAGTTGCTGACATGCTATATTGTAGCTAAATGATAAAGGATCTTTCTTTCTATGTATACGCAGCACATTACACTTGTCTACGTTGAGATTCAATTGCCATTCCCTACAACATGCGTCAATTCGTTGCAAATCATCCTGCATTTCAATACAGTTTTCCATTGTTACAACCTCTCGATATACTACAGCATCTCCGCAAAAAGCCTCAGTGAACTTTCGATGTTATACACAAGGTCATTTATCTATATCGTGAATAGCAACGGTCCTACGACACTCCCCTGCGGCACACCTGAAATCACTCTTACTTCGGAAGACTTCTCTCCATTGAGAATGACATGCTGCGTTCTGTTATCTAGGAACTCTTCAATCCAATCACACAATTGGTCTGATAGTCCATATGCTCTTACTTTGTTCATTAAACGACTGTGGGGAACTGTATCGAACGCCTGCGGAAGCCAAGAAACACGACATCTACCTGGGAACCCGTGTCTATGGCCCTCTGAGTCTCGTGGACGAATAGAGCGAGCTGGGTTTCACACATTTGCGGCAGGCGAACATGGTAGCCGAGAAATCAATGTGAGTTCACAATAATACTCCTCAAACCACTGCAGCACGGTTCTTGCTCCGAGACACAGACAATTATACTGCTGAAGTATGATATCACGGTTGGGGAAGACGTTAAGCCTGAAGGGATGCAGGTGGTTCGCAGATTACTGCCACAGGGCCCACGCAATCGCAGGAGAATGTTTCCCGTAGCGTAATACCGCTCCCACCAGCCTGTGTCCGTGGCAAGCTGCAAGTTTCGAGCCACCATTCACCTCGATGATGGCGTTTGTGGAGACGACCATCGACCTAGTGTAGCAAAAATGTGATTCACTCAAAGAGCCGACACGTTTACATTGATCGACGGTCGAATCCCGGTGGTCCCATGCCCACTGCAATCGTAGTTGACGTTGACGTTGTCGCTGGGTCAACATGAGACCACGTGGTCTGCTGCGGAGCTTCATGTTCAACAATGTACGATGAATGGTGTGCTCCGAAACACTTATGCGTGAGCCAGCATTGTGCCCTTTCGTCAGAAAAGTCACTCGTCACCATCTATCCTCCTTTACGGAGCAAACAAGCCTCCGAACCCCACGTTCTGTGAAGAGTCGTTGACGTCCAACCATTTGGCGCCTACTGGTAGTTTCATTGTCCTCCTACCTCTTTCTGTAGATGCTCACGACAGTAACGCGTGAACATTCGACCAGTTTCGCGGTGTTCAAGACACTCGTTCACAAGCTCTGCATCATAATAATCTGCCCCTTGTCAAAGTCGCTTATCTCAATGGATTTTCACATCTGCAGCCCATATCTTCGCTAGGGTGATCTCCTGTCTGTGTCTGCTCCGCTTACATACTTTTGTTACAGCGCTACGTATCCGCAACGGCACCAGGCTGCATCCAACGTCACAATAGGCAGTACTCATAATTTTTTGGATTATCAGTGTACACTCTTGCAACAAGCATATAGCCACAACATTCGGGCACCGTATACTGTGCTGTTTTGAGCACGTATAAAAAACTGTATCAGTTCTACCAATGTGCCTAACAACTAATCAGTGATGATTATGAAAAGAAGTTCACAACTCTTGTAAGGTGGCAGAATACATGAATGTCAATTTAGCACCTTACATAAGAGTTTTATACATCATAATGGGAGGGTGAATATGGCACTTAACTTACTTCGGTGGTAATGAGCAGCTTTGCCTATAAGTATGTAATGCAAAAGGGATGACGTTCAATCAGTGGTATTAACACACCACTCCTATATAATGCATGTCAATGAGCAGAAGGTGAAACAAGCAGCGAGAAGAAACGTTTTGTGTGGAAGAAGGTGCGGGCAGAAGCAGGGAGGCACCACGAAAACCTCTTAGGGGGCGTTCCACAATGGGAGTCAGCGACTGGACAGGTGACGCATACTAGAGAGCAAGTAACGGGCCACCAGGAGTAGGACAGAAAGAAGCTTTAGAAAACTACATTTCGAAATTCTAAATGGATACAAACAAAATCAGTGACGCAGTTGATCACGTGAACTGCGAGTGGTACATATGTGACGTACACATGTAACTTTTAGGCGTCTGGAGTGGGCACAAAACGTCCGATTGGCGGAAACCAACTAGGAAGGAGTAAAGTGCCGAGATTTCGATGCAGTTTAATGGTAGGCCCTCGCGATTGGCAGAGAGAGTTTCCACAAAAATAAGAGGAACACTCCTAGTGGTCGAAAAAGGCCGTGAAGTGGAGAACGAAAGAACCCAGGTGGGGAGACAGTTCACCTACAAGAAAGACAAGAGCGAAGTTTTCGGGGATTCTTCTCTGAACTGGTGTCAAGTGCAGAACGGGGCGCATAACGCTCTGTATAATGCAGAGGAGAAATTTGTGTGAACACTGCATTCACTGTGGCTGACATTCAGCTAGATATTAGCTGTATCGTCGTTGAGCTCCAACTGTGGAGAAACGATCCAGCCAGTTGGTTAATTGTTCTTGCAAGGACTGAGAGTTCATTTTAATATGCACACTGCTCCAACCATGCGCGTGCATATCGCCATATTCCAAGACTAGGGATGAGTACATGTTTTGTTGCATAACGAGAAACGTAGGGAGAGTTTCTGCTAAAAAATCAGCAAAGGCTTAGTTAGTTTTTATAGGAATTTCGGAGGACGAGAGCATCCATGCAGACGACAGCTCATCGCAGCTAAGGTAAATATTGCGAGCAGGGGCGTAAACTTGATGGTTCACCAGCTTGCGTCCACTGTAAACTCGAGCAGCCTTGGGTAATATTTTGCTCAACTTGTCACAAAACTAACCATCCTCCGTAGACTTGATTGTCATCGTAAATTGTACTGAACTTTGAAACGGAATCGGATGATTTATTGCAGTACTGTCCAACATCATGACGTAGTCATAAGGATAATTTTGTAAAGCAACTTCTAGTTAAAATTTACCATTGTTGTGTTTAGGATATTTCACTTTCTGGGGACGAGATACGTTCCTTTGACAACTGTGGTAACATTGTCTACTGTAAACTGTGTAAATGCGTGTATTTCTGTGATAAGATTGCAACATTAAACCAAGAATATTTACAGCTTACGCAGTTGTTGTTCTGTCCTCAAAATCTTACACTGTTATTGAATAAAGCATGTACAGTACTTAACTCTCGTTAAAGCATCGACGCTAGGCACAGTGTTGAACAGAAATCACTTTGTACCACAGGCCTAATGAGGCTAATTTACGTATACGTCTACATACATACTCCGCAGGTCTCCGTATGGTGCGTGGCGGAGGATATCTTGGACCAATATCAATCACTTCCTTTCCTGTTCCACTAGCAAATAGAGCAAAGGAAAAACGTCTATCTACATGCCTCCAAATGAGCCCTAATTTGTCGTGGTACTTACGAAAAATGTAAGTTGATGACAGTAGAATCTCCCAGCTGTCGGCATCAAATGCTGTCTCTAAATTTTCTCAGTAATCTTCTTCGAAAACACTTGTCACCTTCCCTCCAGGGATTCCTATTTCAGTTCCCGTAGCATCTCCGTTAACACTCGCGTGTTGTTCGTACCTACCAGTAACAAATCTAGCAACCTGCGTTTGCATTGTTCCACATCTTCTTTTAATCCGACCTGGTACGGATCCCAAACACTCTAACAGTACTCAACAATGGGTCGCACTAGAGTCCCTTACACTTTCTACTTTACTACACTTCCCAATAAACCGAAGTAGACCATTCACGTTGCCTAGTACAATACTTACATGCTGGTTCCGTTTCATATTGCTTTACAACCTTATGCACAGATATTTAATCAACGTGACTGTGCCAAGCATCACACTACTAATACTGAATTCAAAAATTACGAGATAGTTTTTCCTAATCATCCGCATTAACTTACGTTCTTCTACATAAGAGTATAGATGCAGCTACCATTCATGACACGAACTAGAAAAGCGAGAGAGAAAACATAACAGTGGTCCTACCACACTTAAGAGCTGGTAACATATTTGCTTTCAACTCATTGATGAATTGGTGGGTGAACTGTGATCTTTGGTCTGGTGGCACTCGCCTTACTAGGTGGCAAGATATTGCAGGCAAACCCACTGAATCCTCAGTTGAATCTCCACTTCTCTCTGCTGTCGCTGATCCGTCAAATGCCCTATATACCTGGCAGGCGGAATGATACTGACCAAGGCTCTAGTTCCACTCGCATGAGAAGCATTAGAAGCACTGCAAAATAGTTCGGCGAATTCGGCGCTCTCTGTCTGTCCGACCGGAATCGCAATGCCATCTCGCCGTTTAGCCCCTGCTGCTTAGGCAACCTCTCAGACTCTGCTGTGTCGTGTGAAGCCTGAGTGCGCCGCGGATACAGCACACGGCACACGCTCAAATGGGACAATAGCCCAATTAACGAAGACCTGAAACGGCCGATTAGCGGAAAACATTCGTGTAGTCACAAATATTTATACAGTGGTAGGAGGGAATGCCATGAACAACGTATTAAAAATATTGACCTGTTGGGAAGGATAATTAAGGGAAAAATTTCGTGTAGTCATAGGTTTTTGTACAGTTGGGCATTGGTGTGGCGTAACCATGGTGGTTGTTGATGGAGAGGGGGGAATAACTGGAAAAATGTTTCATGGTACAAAATTAAACTACATTAAAAAACGGTTCTGTTCATTTTTTCTGTAAAACTAATAGTTTCGATGCTGCAGGGAATGGAAAACCTGCAGACTATAATAGTGTTTTAATGGTATAAAAATAGTTAAATACTAAATTGTGTAACAAATTTAAGTATAGCAGAACCGTATTAAGGGGTTAATTGTGTTCTGGGCCTGTGATGCTCTAGAAGGAAAGGGGGGGGGGGGGGGGCAGAAGCGTGATGGAAGATGGGTCATCCACTTCCCTTCCTGCATCCTGAAGAACAAGCAGGCAGTTCCTCACTCATTCCACTCAACTACTTTTACTTCACAAGAAGCAACTACAGGGTATTTCACAAAGTAATACCGACCCTGCATAGTGCGCCTCATGAATCAGTGATGACGCAGTGTACACACACACCTAGAGGGTGTTTATTTTCAGGAACTGCGTCAACACTACGTTGAATACAGACAAGAGTTACCAATAACGATAACACAACAAATGCATATGGACAGGTTCTACATAAATCTCTGCATACTGTTCTACGCTCTTACAGGGGAAATTTATTTCTGTTTATCTGTGCTGTAATTGTAGCGTTCTTCCGGAAAATGCAACTTCCCCTACCACGACTGTTCCTGGCTTTTCAGTTTGCTGACAACAGAATTTCTAGTCTAATTGTGTTATGTGCGTGGGTAAAATAAGTCCCCTGAGCTCGTGTTTACATAGTGCAGTTAATTTTAGTTTCTAATGTGAACACTTAATTGCAGTTGTTGAATGAGACTTTATTTAAAATAGATTCCTACAAACACGGCTGAGATGTGCTTAATTTATAAGTGTGACACTTCTGTTCGTGAATTCCTTGAACTTGTAAATTTGGCTGCAATGAGTGGAGTCATTTACCACACATCCATAGTAATGTCTTACAACGTGGGTGTGAATAACTCTGATAGAATGGCACTTATCTGGTCCAAGTCTAAAACAGTAATCTGCCTTAATGCATATTACATATGATGAAATATGTGAATGTAGATTTTCCTGGCATATGCTGTTGGTGAGACATCTTAAGCTCTACAACACGTGGGTGACCTACTTCTGTTGTAGAGAGAGCCAGTTTAAGTCTCTGGGCCTCTTGAAATATGGGAGTGCTGGGGGTAGGACGATGTACCTGATACCCCCAAAGCTGTGAAAAATATCCCAATGGAGGCAATGGCATCAACAATGTCGGATACATATTGACAACGTTTACACTAAGGACAGATTCTTCAATGTGGTAGACAGTTTGACAGCTCCAGCTCTTCAGCGTTTTTACATAATACCTTACTTAACAACTCAAATAAGTACTCACATAATAAATTGAAAGTAATTCCACTATTTAAATACGAACTCAATGAAGTTATTCTGTCTACTCACTTAAGAGAACTGGATAAGACATTCTAGGAAGATATAGTCCGTCTGCAAACTGAAAAGCGAGCGATGCTCGTGGTGGGGTTAGCAGCCTTTCCCGGAAGAATGCTACAGCTGCCGCATTGGATGACTCATAATTCCCCTTGTAATAGTGCAGAACAGCATGCATATATTTATGTAGATTCTGTACATACGCGTTCCTTGCGTTAGTATTATCGGTAATTCATGTCTATATTCAATGTGGTGTTAACGCAGTTTGTGGAAGATAAACACCTCCAGGCAAATACACTGAAGCGCCAAAGAAACTGGTATAGACATTCGTATTCAAATACAGGGATATGTGAACAGGCAGAATATGGCGCTGCGGTCGGCAACGCCTATATAAGACAAGTGTGTGGTGCAGTTGCTAGATCAGTTACTCTGCTACAATGGCTAGTTATCGAGATTTAAGTAACTTTGAACGTGGTATTGTAGTCGGTGCACAAGGGGGAGGGGGGGGGGAGGGGAGGGGGAACAGCACCTTAGGAGTAGCAATGAAGTGGAGCTTTTCCCGTACGACCATTTCAAGAGTGTACCATGAATATCAGGAATCCGGTAAAACATCAAATTTCGGACATTGCTGCGTCCAGAAAAATATCCTGCAAGAACGGGACCAACCACGACTGAAGAGAACCGTTCACTGTGACAGAAGTGCACCCGTTCCGCAAATTGCTGCAGATTTCAATGCTGGGCCATCAAAAAATGCCAGCGTGCGAACCATTCAACGAAACATCATCGATATGGGCTTTCGGAGCCGAAGGCCCACTCGTATACCCTTGATGACTGCATGACACAAAGCTTTAAGCCTCTTCAAGGCCTGTCAACACCGACATTGGACTGTTGATGACTGGAAACATGTTGCCTGGTCGGACGAGTCTCGTTTCAAATTGTATCGAGCGGATGGACGTGTACGGGTATGCAGACAACCTTATCAATCCATGAGCCCTGCATGTCAGCAAGGGACTGTTCAAGCTGGTAGAGGCTCTGAAATGGTATGGGGCGTGTGCAGTTGGAGTGATATGGGACCCCTGATACGTATAGATACGACTCTGACAAGTGACACGTACGTAAGCATCCTGTCTGATCACTTGCATCCATTGTGTCCATTGTGCATTACTACGGACTTGGGCAATTCCAGTAGAATAATGCGACACTCCACACGTCCAGAATTAGTACAGAGTGGCTCCAGATACATTCTTATGAGTTTAAACACCTCCTTTGGCCACCAAACTCACCAGACATGAACATTATTGAGCAAATCTGGGATGCCTTGCAACATGCTGTTCAGAGGAGATCTCCAGCCCTCGTTCTTTTACGGATTTATGGACAACGCTGTAGGATTCATGGTCTCAATTTCCTGCAGCAGTACTTCAGATATTAGTCGAGCCCATGCCACGTCTGCTTGTGGTACTTCTACGTGCTCGCGGGGGCCCTACACGATATTAGGCAGGTGCACGAGTTTCTTTGGCTCTTCTGTGTACAATAAGCATAGATATGCACTGCATCCCCAATGACACATAAGTCGAATAGCGGAAGGTTCCGTATGGCTATGTGAAACTCTCTGTAATTGCTTCTTCTGAAGTAGTGGGATGAGGAACTGCCTGTTTGCTCTTCAGTGTGAAGAGCTATGAAGGAGGGAAGTGCATGAATACAATTCGTCGATCTTCCTTCCGTCACGCGTCTACCCTCCAATACTTCCCCCTACCTTTACCCTCTTCAAGCCCTCTGTACATAAATTAATATTTCTTTTTAACACATTTCATTTAACAATAAACAATAATTTTATGCGATTAAAACACTATTTTTAATAATCTGCGATATTTTCATTCCCTGCAACGCCGAAACTACTATCCTACGAGAAAAAATGACGTTTTAATCCACCCCCAGTCCCCTCGTCCCCATGCTCATATTCCACCGATCAGACATTTTAGTATCTTGGTCATGGCACTCCCCCCTATCGCTGTACAAAAGTTTGGGACTACACTATTTTTTTCTCCTAATTTTCCTTTGAGGACCGGAGTATAATTCTTCCCGTCACTTTTGACTGCTTGATTTATTTGCTGTCCTCAAGTGCTACAGCGGTAATAATCGCGCGACATTGAGGGAATCAAATTGGAAATTCAGATTCTAAAAGTATTAAATGAATTTTGTTATTTGGGCAGCAAGACTATTGATAATGGCCGAATTAATGAGGGTTTTTAACGTAGCTGGCAAAACCAAGAAAATCTTTTCTAAAAAAGAAAAATAAATTAACATCTAACAGCAGTTTACGTGTACGGAAATGAAATGTACTTGATGAGTGGTTCAGACCATAAAAGACCAGAAGCTTTAGAAATATGATGTTATACCAGCATGTGAAACATAAAATGGATAGGTTGAAGAGCTAGTGAATCGAATTGGGGTAAAAGATAGACACACGAGTATAAAGCACAAATTGACTGAACCTAGAAATTTGGTGATCGGCACACCTGAGGCATCACGGAATCATTACTATGGTAATGGCAGCAGGAGTAAGGGGTAAAAAATTGAATGCAGAGGACAAGGTCCTACTTTAGTTACCAGGTTTAAATGGATGTAGGTTGTAGTAGGTATGTAGAGGTGAAGAGGCTTGCACTAGATAGACTAGCTACATCGAACCAGTCTTCATACTGAAGACCACAACAACAATAAATGAGCTGTTTGCAAGTACGTTGATTAACCACATTTACAAACGTTGTTCTCTTAAAAAATGCGTGTATAGAAACCGTCGCCAATTGTAGTGGTTAATAAAAAAGAATAAGAGAAGAAAAGAAAAGAAAAGGTTGAAAATGTGAGAAGAAATGGTGAATAAAAATGGGTTTTAAAATCGTAAATGACCGTGAAAAAGGGAAAGAATGAGATGCAAATCGGACTTCGTATTACAGAAAAGCTATCGGACTTCGTGATTCGGAAAAGCTATTGTTGGGGTAGTCCTTGTGGCGTTTCTGAGCAAAAGTTAAACCAATTTCCACTACAAAAATTATTTGAAAAAAGACAGAGAATAACAAATGTAACTAACAGGGGGAAATGGCGTAGGTAAGAGTTCATTCTTTACCATGTTAACATGTCTTCTTTCTTGCGGCGTCCAGGTCTTCAAAAATCTCCTACTTCATTTCTGCGTGAAAAGTCTGCTCCGAAATCTTGCAATAAGTTTCGTTGTCCAGGAATTTCTAATGTATACAAAACCGTCATGATATTAAATGCAATTTATTTTACGTTGCTTCCCTCCTCCAAATGTCATAACAACTTCCACAATATGTCTACACATTAATAAGTTCTTTTTATTTATTTATTTATTTTTATTTTTTTTACGTCTTCATCAGATGTTAAGTCCCATAGTGCTCAGAGCCATTTTCTTCATCAGATCACGTCTGCATTAAGCTTCCGCTCTCGAGAGACAAAAGAAACGGACAGAAAAAAAAGAGTTACAATTTTAGTATTTTCTCTGCCGTCGAGCGCTCATACCGCTGCGACGGTATAATTTATATCTGAGGGGACGAGTGTAGCGCGGCGAAATTCAAAGTCCCGCTACAGAAGACCTCAACAACAATAAATGAGCTGTTTGCAAGTATGTTGATTAACCACATTTACAAACGTTGTTCTCTTAAAAAATGCGTGTTAGATTGTCTCGTGTATAGAAACCACCGCAGTACGCTCATTCTGTCGAGTCAGAACGAATAACACAAAACGGAGCAGACGCATAGTGGGCTGTGCTGGAGGAGACAAACACGTAACCCTGTAAACGCCGCTGTACAGAACCCCGCTGTGAGATACAACGTTGCGGAAACGCTCTGCAGTTATTTTCTTCCTTATCTTCAAAACCTCATTCGTTAATTACGCAGCTGCGCTGCTCGCCTCATTAAAATTCGCGGCTGCAGCTTTCAGGGGCTTCCCCCCGCCCCCACGCGGTTGCCATGGTAACGACCTGCCCTCCTCCCTCACCCCCAGCGATTCCCCTTCGCTGGAGCTCTTTCATTCCATTACCGCCAGTGTCCGCTTTTAATGTTGATCCCGACAGTGAAAGCTCACAACATCAAAAGCCCGCGTTTCTCCGTATTGCCGTAAAACCCCGACTGCTGCATGACAGACATTCGGACTGTAAATATTTGTCCGTAAATTCCTAGAGAGTAATACTTAATTTTTTCTCTTTCTCATATTTCGCATAGTTTCTAATACAAAATCATTTTGGGGAAACATTATTTCTCATCATAATACTGAAACTTTATATGCTTTGAAACGTCAGAGTAAAGTGGAACCTAACAATTCTCGGTCTTTTGTCACTAACTGATTTTTTAGCCATTCTTACTATAATACTGCACTCAGTAATTCCATATTGCCTGTGAATTTCGTAAAGAGAAATAATCTGACTATGAGGTCATAATGTAACCTTCCCACCTCGCCTGGTATACACTATAATCGACCATCATTATGTGCACCCAATTTGCCGTAAAGGCATGGATAAATTACTGAAATGATATGAATAAGCGTACAACTATTCGTTAAAGTAACAAGTGGATACACTGTCCTAATAAAGACTGTGTGAACATTTCTTCTCCTTACGTCGTGATCTCGGCCGTAGGCCTGTTCCAGTTTCTAAGTATCCAGACATCTTTTTCTTACTCTTCATACTCATGTCGTACGTAAAAGTTTAAAATTAAAGACTTAAAGACTTGAATACGGTATTCTTTGTAGATGTTCTAGCAAGCTTTGTCGATTAGAAGTGATATTCTCATTTGTAGCATATATTCCAAGCTCTGCTCTACTGTCTTCGTTTCTTATCGTGTACAGCCCTTCAATCCTCTTAGAAATTTTATTTCTGCCTCTTGGTGGAATCTACTTTCTTGCTTTTTAGTAACTGTCCAGGTTTCGCTTCTAAAGAATAATGTGAGGGTGGCCATTACCGTTTAAAATTTGATATTAGTGTCTGTTCCCATATTATTTCTCAATGTTCTACTGAATTTTCCGCATGATATTCTGTATTTTTTTTAATTCATCAGTCTTCTGACTGATCTGTTGAGGCCCGCCACGAATCTCTCTCCTGCGCCAATCTCTTCATCTTAGGGTTACGCTTCCGACCTACCTTCTCAATTATTTTCTGGATGTATTCCAATTTCTCTCTTCCTCCTCTTGTGATCCTTGATCAGAGTGTTTGCCATTACCAGCTGGAATTTGTTGCTGATCTCAATTAGTCTTTCTCCATCCTCATTCCTACTACCATATTAGCCCGTGAATGTTTATTGTGCTCCTTCCATACAAACGCATTCCAGTCTCCCACGGCGATTAGATTTTCATCTTCTTTTACGTACTGAATTACCCGCCAATACCCTCAAATAATTTCTCTATGTCTTCATTTCCGGCTTGAGACGTCGGCATGTACACCTGAACTATAGTTGTCGGTGTTGGTTTTCTGTCGACTCTGATGAGATAATCATACCTCTGAACTGTTCACATAAACTCACTTTCTGCCCTACCTTCCTTTTCATAGTGAATCCTACTCCTGTTACACCATTTTCTGCTGCTGTTGATGATATCCTATATTCATCTGTCCAGAAATCTTTGTCTTTTCTCCGTTTCACATCGCTGACCCCCTAATGTGTATAGATTGATCTAAGCATTTCCCTTGTGAGATTTTCTAGCTTCCCTACCACGTTCAAACTCCTGACATTCCATGCCCCGATTCATAGACCGTCATCATGTCGTTCAACATTTCGTCTTTTTCTGACGGTTATCTCCCGTTGATAGTCCCTTCCCGGAGATCCAAGTGGAGGACTATTTCGGAATCTTTTGCTAATGAAGGGATCATCCTGACGCTTTTTCAGCTACAGGCGACATGGCCTGTGGATACATATTACATGTGTTTAACTAGTTGACTATTGCTGATTATTCTACATTTAGGGGCAGTTTCCCACCCCACGGGCAAGAGAATGTCCTGAACCTCTGTCTGCTCCTCCGCGCTCCGTTGGCTGAGAGGTGGTGACTTCTTATGCCGGAAGTCTTCGACCGCCATTACTGATGATTTTTATTCAAAATTTAAGCTGTGGGACCAAGAACGTTTTGATCACTAATCTAATACGCTACCCCTAGACATATTTCAAAGATAATTGAAGTGAATGACTTATTCAATGGCTATGTTTCCTATTTTGATCTTAGTTCTCAATGGTTCTCTCCCATCATTTTTGTTTTTGGACTGGATATTTTCAAATCATACTCTTTAGAAATCTGACTCTATCTGTAAATAGATCTTCGAAGCGAAGTCTCACTGTCCTCTACAACTGCAAGGTCGCCCGCGAAAAGCATCGTTTTAAAAAACATGTTATGTGATAATCCCAAACCCACATCAATTTGTTGTTCCCACATTTCAATCAGTTACAAACACCCTTGTCGAAGTCCTTGGTTTACCGGCATGTCTTCTGATTTTGTACCTTTATATAGGCTTTCTATCACCGTTATTATTTGCTGAGGATATCCATTCCTGTGTAACATGGCCCATAAGATTTTCCTATTCACATGGTCGAATACTTTCTCAAAGCCTATAAATGCGATGTGTTTTTCCCTATTGAAGTCTTTGTTTTTCTATAATTTCTTTAAGTGTGATAACATTGCCACGCGGTGTAGACCCCCCCCCCCCCCCCCGTCGGTTCTCCTACAGTCATGAGTGTGTGTGTTGTCCTCAGTGTAAGTAGTTAGTTTAAGTTAGATTAAGTAGTACGTAAGCTTAGGGACCGATGACCTCAGCAGTTTGGTCCCGTAAGACCTTACCACAAGGTAGCATATTAGGACCAATACTATTCCCGATATACATCAATGACATTCCCAGTAGTGTTTCTCATTGTGAAAAAATTTTCTTCGCTGATAACAGCAATATTATAGTCACTGAGAAAGCAAGAGAACTCCTCGGAGAGAAAGCAAATGAAGCATATTCAAGTAGCTCAGCGTTTATACTGTCGAAGCCCGTTGCTTTCTGGATAATTGCTGGATCGTTAGGAGATAGCCGTCATATGGTTCATCCATTTCAGGGGTGTTCTCCTCTAAAGCTTGGTTTTCAGTACATCAGAATTGTTTATAATGTGCAATCCATTTATATTCTGGTTCAAAGTGTTCAAATGGCTCTCAGCACTATGGGACTTAACATCTGAGGTCATCAGTCCCCTAGACTTAGAGCTACTTAAACCTAACTAACCTAAGAACATCACACACATCCATGCCCGAGGCAGGATTCGAACCTGCGACCGTAGCAGCAGCGCGGTTCCAGACTGAAGCGCCTAGAACCGCATGGCCACATCAGCCGGCTTATATTCTGGTATTATATTTAGGTTTGTTGTCTTTTTTTCAATTTTATTTAAATGTTTTTTCATCTTCTAAGCTGTGGACTGTGTTCCATCGATGACATGTTCAATTCTGCTCACAGAGTTATTCCACGGTTCTACATTTGTTTTTCTGATAATGGTTTTAACTTTATATTTTTTCTCTTTATATTCTTGTTTTGCAGATTATATTTTCGCTTGTAAATATATGTGATACGCTTGTGCCTTTTCCTCAACTGCTTTTGCGATACCTTCATTCTGTACTCTAAATCCCTTCTTACTTCGTCTTTTTTCCTAATGACTCATTTGCAGTGTGTTCAATACATTGGTTTATATTTCCCCATTCGCTATCTAAATTATCACTTGGGTCTGTCTGATTTAGGTAAAGATTCAGTCTGTATGTATAGATGTTTTGTGCTCTCATCATGTAAGAGGTAAACCTTAAAACCTTGTTTGCTTCTCGTCTCAACTCTTTTTGTCTTCTTCCATCTAGCGAACATTGCTATATTTGCTACTACTTTGTTCGCATGTTGTGATCCGAGTAAATGTCACTACCTCTGAAAATATAAACATCTTGAACTTGCTTGCGTAGTTTACTCTTGGCGATCACGTAATCTATATTTGATAAGTATTCCCTCACGCTCCAAGTTTATTTATATATGTCTCTATTCCTGAAAAATAATTAGAAATTTTCATTCAATTACTTCAGGCGATATGTATTAGAGAATGTCCATTATCATTTATATGTTGTTCGCCAAAAGTTCCCACCGTTAGAGACACTGGATTATTTCCTATTCTGGCATTTAAATCTCTGGGGATTAATTATTCATGAAACTTTTTGGTATAATAGAGTTTCCCTAATAACCAGTAACGCGTCTATGGGAAAAGTCGGTTATTACTTATGTGGAAACTAAATTACATAACTGAATTATCAAAAAAGTAGTTTCTCAGATTGGAGTGATCTTGAAAGCTTCAGAATTCTTCAAAGAACTTATAGACAAAATCAAAACCGAATGAATTACTGCATTATACGGTGCGGCAATAACGACCTAGCGTAACGTGCTTGTAAGCTTTAGTGTTACTAATTTCGATTTAACAACCTTTCCAAATAATTATCATTCACTCTTTAAGTTATTAGAATTTAATGTAAAACACCTCGAAACAACAGCAAAAGCCATGGCAACGTTGAAATGTCACAATAAATACATCAGTACATATATTTACCAAAAATATATGAAAGTAATCAGTTTAGCTCAATAAATGGTAAAACTGATTCTGATTTGTCCCATTTGAGAAGTTTAACAGATACATAAAAATCATTTTCAAAAGTTTCTCTTCGATGTTGTAGTTAATAATTACATAATTACGTTGATCGATTAACAAGAAAGAAAATTCCAATTCGAAAGAAAAATCTAGCTATATTTTCTGCAAATCTATCTATCGTTAACAGAATTTTTCATTCTTAATGCTACACTCGGAACTTAACGGAATAGTAGTAGTAGTAGTAGTAGTAGCTTTATTCATCCGTCGATCTCTTTTTACAAGGATATAGGACATGTCAAAGTATTTACAAGTTTAGACCAATTTGAAATAAGCTAATTCGTATACACATACTTTTACAGACTTAGACGCAATCATTAGATTTACTCCTGGTACACAATACTTTTTTTTTTACAAATAACTTATTAAATAATGTAATGCCACACTGTTCACTCATATCTCACTATCGGTTACTGCATACACTATACTCACACAAACACACACTGGTGATCTCTGGGCCATTTTCTGTACCACAACTTCCCATTTACTATCCTGAAAAACTGAGTCAGCATCCCTCTATAATGAGTGAAATGGCTCTGAGCACTATGGGACTTATCATCTGAGGTCATCAGTTCCCTAGAACTTAGAACTACTTAAACCTAACTAACATGAGGATATCACACACATCCATGCCCGAGGCAGGATTCGAACCTGCGACCGCAGCAGTCGCGCGGTTCCGGACTGAAGCGCCTAGAACCGCTCGGCCAAGGCGGCTGGTGGATGTTTTATAACCATTACTATTATTTATTTGTATTACTTTTTTTACCAAAGCCCTACTCTGTTTTATCTAATTAATCCTTCAATGTATAAAATACACTCCTGGAAATTGAAATAAGAACACCGTGAATTCATTGTCCCAGGAAGGGGAAACTTTATTGACACATTCCTGGGGTCAGATACATCACATGATCACACTGACAGAACCACAGGCACATAGACACAGGCAACAGAGCATGCACAATGTCGGCACTAGTACAGTGTATATCCACCTTTCGCAGCAATGCAGGCTGCTATTCTCCCATGGAGACGATCGTAGAGATGCTGGATGTAGTCCTGTGGAACGGCTTGCCATGCCATTTCCACCTGGCGCCTCAGTTGGACCAGCGTTCGTGCTGGACGTGCAGACCGCGTGAGACGACGCTTCATCCAGTCCCAAACATGCTCAATGGGGGACAGATCCGGAGATCTTGCTGGCCAGGGTAGTTGACTTACACCTTCTAAAGCACGTTGGGTGGCACGGGATACATGCGGACGTGCATTGTCCTGTTGGAACAGCAAGTTCCCTTGCCGGTCTAGGAATGGTAGAACAATGGGTTCGATGACGGTTTGGATGTACCGTGCACTATTCAGTGTCCCCTCGACGATCACCAGTGGTGTACGGCCAGTGTAGGAGATCGCTCCCCACACCATGATACCGGGTGTTGGCCCTGTGTGCCTCGGTCGTATGCAGTCCTGATTGTGGCGCTCACCTGCACGGCGCCAAACACGCATACGACCATCATTGGCACCAAGGCAGAAGCGACTCTCATCGCTGAAGACGACACGTCTCCATTCGTCCCTCCATTCACGCCTGTCGCGACACCACTGGAGGCGGGCTGCACGATGTTGGGGCGTGAGCGGAAGACGGCCTAACGGTGTGCGGGACCGTAGCCCAGCTTCATGGAGACGGTTGCGAATGGTCCTCGCCGATACCCCAGGAGCAACAGTGTCCCTAATTTGCTGGGAAGTGGCGGTGCGGTCCCCTACGGCACTGCGTAGGATCCTACGGTCTTGGCGTGCATCCGTGCGTCGCTGCGGTCCGGTCCCAGGTCGACGGGCACGTGCACCTTCCGCCGACCGCTGGCGACAACATCGATGTACTGTGGAGACCTCACGCCCCACGTGTTGAGCAATTCGGCGGTACGTCCACCCGGCCTCCCGCATGCCCACTATACGCCCTCGCTCAAAGTCCGTCAACTGCACATACGGTTCACGTCCACGCTGTCGCGGCATGCTACCAGTGTTGAAGACTGCGATGGAGCTCCGTATGCCACGGCAAACTGGCTGACACTGACGGCGGCGGTGCACAAATGCTGCGCAGCTAGCGCCATTCGACGGCCAACACCGCGGTTCCTGGTGTGTCCGCTGTGCCGTGCGTGTGGTCATTGCTTGTACAGCCCTCTCGCAGTGTCCGGAGCAAGTATGGTGGGTCTGACACACCGGTGTCAATGTGTTCTTTTTTCCATTTCCAGGAGTGTATATTGCTCAACGACTACTTTTTAGCTGCCTTTTTAAATAAGTGTGATTTTGGAATTTCTTTCACCTCTTTTGGTAATTTATTGTACAGTTTTTTTTCCTTGGTAGAAAATGCTTTCAGTCTTATGATTATTTTTTCTTGGTAAATGTAAGTTGAGTCTAGCTCTTGTTCCATGGTCATGGACAGGGCTGTTTGTGCAGTAATTAACAAAGTTGTTTTTGATGTGTACAACTGACTGGTAAATGTATTCACATGGAGCAGTTAAAATCCCCAGTGTTTTGAATAGACCTTGACAATGAGCAAGACTTCTATTTTTGGTTATTACTCTTATGGCTCATTTCTGGAGTTTGAAAACTGTGTTCATATTTTGAGCATTTGTTCCTCAAAACAGAAGGCCATACCTAAGAACTGAGTGTACATATGAATAGTATTTAACTAAAAGACACTGCATGTTACACACTGAAAATAGGATTCTAAGGGGATAACATGCTGAGGACATTCTGTTTGCAAGTACCTTTGTGTGTTCACACCACTTCAACTGAGAATCAATATTCATTCCTAGAAATTTTGCATTTCTCACGAAGTCTTCAGAGGTGCCATCTATATTTAATTTAAGATTATCATATTCCCCTCTTCAAACTGAAATTCATGGCATTAGTTTACTTCATGTTCAATGTCACTTTATAGCTTATTGACTAGTCGTAAACGTCCTTGAGAGTTTCATTTGCTTTCTCTGCGAGGAGTTCTCTTGTTTTCTCAGTGACTATAATATTGCTATCATCAGCGAAGAGAATTTTTTCACAATGAGTAACGCTACTGGGAATGTCATTGATGTATATCGGGAATAGTATTGGTCCTAATATGCTATCTTGCAGAACCCCTGTATTAATGTATTTTGGTTCTGATAAGTGTTTTACTAAATGTTTAGATCTATTTGAAGTATGTGTTATCTCTACTCTTTGTACCCTATCTGCTAGGTATGGTCGAAACCAGTCATTAGCTACCCATCTTATTCCTAATGCTTGTAATTTATTTAATAGAATCTTGTGGTCGACTGTATCAAAGGCCTTAGAAAGATCCAAAAATATGCCTGTGACACACTCATTTTTTTAAGAGCATCAAGTACAACTTTCGTGGTTTCTTATTATGGCTGACTCCGGATTTTTGCCACTTCGAAAACCAAACTGTGGTTCGCTTAAAAGATTGTATTTATTCAGGTAATTCATTAATCTGTTTTTCATAATTGCTTCTCTTATTTTTAAGAATGGTGACAGCAGGGAAATGGGCCGGTAATTTTCTATGTCTTCCGCATTATCTTTCTTAAGCAAAGGTACAACTCTTGCCCGTTTTAACTGCTCTGGAAATGTCCCTGATGTGAAAGATTAATTTATTATATTTGTTAAGGGGCCTTGTATAATCCCTATGCATTGTTTCAGTACACACATTGGTAGTTCATCTAAGCCCAGTGACTTTTTATTTTTTAGTTTTTGAACAGTTTTATTGACTTCATTCTCTGTGGTTGGACGTAACGTCATTATATTTAATGCAACATCATTTGTAGGTGTTATATTTGTTTTGGGGAGTTTTTGCTGTAACTTCTGTCCAATACTTGATGCCAGTTTATATAGTTTGCTAAGTGTGGTGGATCATTTATTACCTTATCCCCCTCCCTTACCAGTATGTTATTCTGCATTTCTTTGCCTCTTCCCGTTTCCTGTTTTAAAACACCCCAGACTGCTTTGCTTCTATTCTCTGCATTATATATTATTTTGTGATTAAATGACTTTGTTGCAGATCTTCCTGTAGATCTTGGACGTGGTCCTTGTGTTAGGTGACAGTGACTTAGGTTGTTGATGACCACAAATTTATGATTAACGTTCACACATGTGTTGTATTCCCCAAATAACTGAAAGAAACTCGCCAGCTTTTTACAAAAGTAAAAGTCTGAAATGTTTATATCTTAGATTCTGAGACACTGCAGGAGTGAAGTAGTACCGTCAACTATTGCAATAATCACGTCTCGTCACCAGATGCAAGATTTCCTTAAGCCGCTGTGACCAAACACTACTCTTGCTCTTAGTTCTCGTGAAGCCTCATTACAAATCACCAATATACCGTGGAGCCCGGAACATGCCTTACCTCTCACAATCACAATGAACTGCTGCACGCCAGTCACTGCATCAGAGCCCCCTTCCCCTCCTTTCCCCTCCTTGCTCCTTCCCCCTCGCCCTCTCCTCTCCCTCTCTTGGTGTCCTTGCTTATGTTGGCCCCCGCTATCCTCCTGGTTCTGTTGGTTTTAGTATTTGGCTTTGTTGATTAATCACCTCCTTCTTTTGACATTCTCTGGTCCCTTTCTGGGGTTTGACCTCCATTACTAAATTTCTCTTCCGTAGTGTGAGCCATTTGGGGAAGAGCACCTTACCTAGTGCCACCGACGTGTGCCCTCCTAGTACATTCCACCTTTTCTTTCACGTCATTGTATGATGCTAGGGTGCATAGCCAGCACGGTAGGCAGCCCGTGTGGTGGGGTCGCTATGTACCCTTTTGGTTGAGCCCCCTGAACACACAGGGATCACACTTCTGATACCTGAGCTGTGACCTCCTCATGCAAGCCTTGGAGTGGTTGCTCGTCATCCTGGTGCATCAGAACTCCCGTCAATGGCCGCCGTGCCAGACGGCCCTTGCTGTGGCTGGGTGGCGCCCGTGAGGAGAGCCCCTGATTTGAGTGGGTGGTATCAGGGCGGACGCTATGCAAATGAAACGCATACGGGTCCAGAACTCTGGCCGTTCTTCTGCGGCCATCTCTCTGCGTGGAACTGATTCTTCGAGTGCTGCTTCTCTTGCCCCTTCGGCCTTCCCTTCCATGGCTACCCCCTGGGAAGAGGGTCAGGCCCGTCGGCTAGGGGCGAAACCTTTCCCCTGCTATCTGGTTTGCACCAGGACTGATGGGGATACTTTCACCAATACCAAACCTTTATTCTTTGTGGAACACATTGAAGACAAGTTTGGCGAAGTTGACTCCCTGAGCAAGATGCGGTCGGGTTTGTTGCTGATCAAAACTGCTTCAGCTGCCCTGTCTGTGGCCCTTCGTGCCTGTACCCATCTTGGCACAATTCCTGTGTCAATTACCCCCCAGCGGTCTCTAAATATGGTTCAAGGTGTGATATTTCACAGGGGCCTCATCCTTCAAACTGATGAGGAACTTCCGGACTATCTCGGACGGCGGGATGTTCACTTTGTTCGGCGTGTTCAGAAGGGTCCTAAGGACAACCGCATTGATACTGGTGCCTTTATCCTGGCCTTTGAAGGGGATACCCTCCCTGAGAAAGTAAAGATTATGGTTTATCGATGTGATGTGAAGCCTTACATCCCACCTCCTATGAGGTGTTTTAAGTGCTTGCGTTTTGGATACATGTCTTCCAGCTGTTCGCAGGCCCCTCTCTGTTGTGACTATGGACGTCCACTCCATGAGTGGAGCCCTGTGTTCCCCCTCCTGTGTGTGTTAATTGTCATGGCAATCATTCTCCATGTTCACCAGATTGCCCAGTATATAAGAAGGAAAAGAAGATACAGGAGTATAAGTCCCTCGATCATTTAATCTACACAGAGGCTCGTAAGAAGTATACACGTCTCTACCCTGTGTCCATGACATCTAGTTATGCTTAAGTTACATCTTCACCCCTTCCTCCCCCTGCCTTACCCCAATCCCAGACCCCTATCCTTCCTTCCTCCCATGCTGCTCCCACACCTTCTCCTCTGGGCGCTGCTCCCCCTCCCCAGCTGGAGAAGTGTCCCACTCCTTCAGCGTCTGCCGGTCAAGGGCGCCCCTCCTGGGATGCCCCTTCCCGGCACCTTCCAGGCCAAAGGTCTGCAGCCACGCGACGACCGTGAGAGCCGCAGTCTGTCGGCCCCCAGGTCGCCCGATCTCTTTCTGTTCTCGATCTTGCTGCAGCTGGCTCCTTTATGCCACACAACCCTCCTCGATCTCAACCTGAAAAGAAGAAGAAACATAAGTCCTGGGAGAAAGAGCCTCTGGTGTCACCAGAGGTCCCATCCCGGTCTTCACAACCAGATTCTGACCTGTCGTTCATGGATGTCGCCGCCTCCTTGTCAGTGACGGGTGGTGACCCGGCGGTATGACTGGCTTTAGCCTGTTCAGCCCCCATTTAAATCATAGTTCTGTGGTTATCCAATGGAATTGTAATGGATACTACCGTCACCTTCCGGAATTGAAATCCCTTATTTCGTCTTACTCTGCACCTTGTGTGGATCTACAGGAATCTCATTTTATTGATGCTCACTCACCGACCCTCCGTGGGCTCCGTGTTTTCTGTCGAAATCGGGTCGGACCCCTGCGGGCTTCTGGTGGCGTTTGTACGTTGGTCCGTACAGACATTGCTAGCACACGGATTCCTCTTCAAACTACATTGGAAGCGGTTGCTGTTAGGGTCCACCTGGACTCTGAGGTCACGGTTTGCAATCTTTATCTCCCTCCTGACAGGACTCTTACACCTGCTGCCTTAACTGCCCTTCTTCAGCAACTTCCTCCTCCCTTCCTCCTTCTTGGGGGTTTTAATGCTCATCATCCCTTGTGGGGCAGTGCATTTCCATGTAGACGAGGTCTTCTCATAGACCAGTTTATTGCAGACCACGACTTGTGCCTTCTTAATGATGGCTCCCCTACTCATTTCAGTGCCGGTCATGGTACCTTTTCTGCCATTGATCTTTCTCTTTCTTCTCCCTCTCTCCTCCCTTCATTACACTGGTCGCCACACGACGACCTTTGTGATAGTGACCATTTCCCGTTGATTCTCTCTCCCCCTTCCCACTCCCCGATGGATAGGTTACCTCGTTGGTCTTTACAACGCGCCGATTGGCCTCTATACGCTGCACAGCACGTGTTTTCTCCCTCTTTGTCGGGTTGTATTGATGACGTTCTACTTGACGCGCCTGACGCGATTGATCACGCTGCTAGCCTTGCCGTCCCGCGCTCATCTGGACCATTTCGCCGCCGGCAAGTTCCGTGGTGGAGTACGGCCATTGCCATTGCCATCTGTCATCGCCATCGAGCTTTGCAACACTTTAAGAGGCACCCATCCGTTGCCAGCTTTACTACCTTTAAACGCCTTCGCGCTAAAGCCCGTTATTTAATCAAACAGAGCAAGCGGATATGTTGGGAACGATTTGTTTTTTCCTCGGTTCTACTGTCCCTATGTCACGGGTATGGGCTACACTTCGCTCTCTCCAAGGTTGCCATCGGCAGTCCACCCTCCCAGGCCTTCACCTCCCAGATGGCCTTTGTACGGACCCGTTAGTTCTTGTGGAACATCTTGCGACCCATTTTGCAACGACATCAGCATCAGCCTCCTATCCAGCTGCTTTCCTTCGCCGCAAACAGAGGGCCGAAGCTTCCACCTTATGTTTTACCCCTGGTCAGTCAGAATCTTACAACGAACCTTTTACTGAATGGGAATTTCTTTCCGCACTTTCTTCTTCTCATGATACAGTCCCTGGTCCAGACTCCATTCATAACCAACTGCTTCAACATCTCAGTACTCCACAACGGCAACATCTTCTCCGGGTGTTTAACCGTATCTGGCTCCAGGGTGACTTCCCTTCTCAGTGGAGGGATAGCATCGTGATTCCTGTCCTTAAGCCTGGTAAGAACCACTTATTTGTTGACAGCTATCAGCCAATTAGTCTGACAAATGTTGTTTGCAAGTTACTTGAACGGATGGTAGCCCATCTGCTCAATTAGGTCCTCGAATCTCGCGATCTATTGTCCCCTTACCAGTGTGGCTTCCGAGAGAGACGGTCTTTAATCGATCATTTACTTCGCTTGGAATCCGCAGTTCAGCACGCTTTTTCCCAGCGCCGCCATTTGGTTGCAGTATTTTTTGACCTACGCAAGGCCTATGAAACGGCCTGGCGCCATCACATCTTACTTACACTTCATCAGAGAGGTCTTTGGGGGCCACTTCCGATTTTTATCCGCGAGTTCCTGTTCCATCGGTCATTCAGGGTTCGGGTTGCTACTGTTTTTAGTTCTCCATGGACCCAGGAGACGGGCATCCCACAGGGTTCTGTCTTGAGTGTACTTCTTTTCCTCATTGCTATCGATGGACTTGTGGCCTCTGTCGGTCCTTTGGTCGCCCCTGCTCTGTATGTGGATGATTTCTGCATTTGGGTTAGTTCCTCTTCGATGGCCTCTGCAGAACGGCAGCTCCAGGGAGCTACACAGCGTGCCTCTGCATGGACCCTCTCGCACAGGTTTCAATTCTCTCCTTTAAAATCGTGGGTGGTCCACTTCTGTCGCCGTACTACGATCCAACCTGATCCAGAGCTCTACCTCGATGCACAATGATTGGCTGTGGTCCCACAGTTTCGTTTCCTAGGTCTTCTTTTCGACAAGAAGCTCACTTGGCTGCCCCATATCAGACTTCTGAAGGTAGGATGTTTCCGTATACTCAATGTCCTTCGCTTCCTTGCCCACTCCTCTTGGGGTGCGGACCACTCCCTCCTTCTTCGTCTTTATCGTGCTCTAGTTCTGTCTCGCTTGGACTATGGTTGTCACGTTTATGGTTCGGCTGCTCCTTCCACACTGCACGTGCTGGATGCAGTCCACCATCGTGGTATCCGTTTGGCCACGGGTGCCTTCCCTACTAGCCCTGTTGATAGTCTCCTGATTCAAGCTGGAATCCCCCCCCCCCCACCTTTCTGTTCTGCAGTCCCAGCTTCTGGTGTGTTATGCACTCGCTGTCCGTTCCTCTCCCACTCATCCTTCCTATTCTCTCCTGTTCGAAGACGATGGACGTCGCCGACCTGATTCCCGCCCTTGGGCGGGTTTACCGGTTGGGTTCCACCTTGCGTCTCTTTGCCGTGATTTTCGGCTTCCTTCTTTGTCCTGTCTTCCTCGCTCCCTCCCCTCCACTCCCCGCCCCCTTGATTAGTTCCATGGCCTCGAATTCGGATGGATCTCTGCCGAAGTCCGAAAGATTCCATCCTCCAGATGGTGTTCCGTTCCTTTTTCCGCCGAATTTTATGGGAGTTTCGGGATGCTGTTGTTATTTTACACTGATGGCTCTAAATCTGCTGATCATGTGGGATATGCCTTCACGTCCTCTGTTGGAACCGAAAATCATCTGCTGCCACCTACATGTGGGCTGTTTACTTCGGAATTGATGGCAATTTCCCAGGCCCTTACCTTTATTAAACAGTCCCAACACGACCACGTTTTGTTATGTATGGACTCAATGAGTGGCCTTCTGGCTATTGACCAGTGTTTTTCGCGCCATCCCTTGGTCTCTGGCATCCATGACCACCTCGTTGATATTCACCGTGCTGCTTGTTCCGTTGACTTCCTTTGGGTCCCTGGCCATGTGGGTATTCCAGGTAATGAGCTTGCTGATCGTTTGGCTGGGGGAGCAGTCACTTACCCCCGTTTTCTGTAACCCCTCCTGTAGCAGATTTGCGGCTTCACATCAAATCCCACTTCGCACAGTCATGGGCCAACTCTTGGGAGGCTACTTCCCTGTCTAATAAACTTAGTGCGGTTAAGGTGACACCAGGCATGTGGCGTTCTTCCTTTCGCCTCTCCCAAAAGGACTCGACCACACTGTGTCGTCTCCGCATTGGCCATACCAGGCTGACACATGGTTTTCTTTTGCGTGATGGACCACCCCCACTTTGTGGTTGTGGAGCCTCTCAGTGAGGAGCCCACTTTTGGTTGAATGCCCCCTTCTTTTGGCTCTGCGTGCTAAGTACAGGTTCCCCCGCACTTTACCTTTGATGTTGGCTGAAGATTTCCGGATGGTCGACCTGGTTCTCGGTTTCCTCCAGGAAAGTGGTTTGTATTCTCAGTTTTAAGGTTTTTAATCTCTCTCTGGTGTTGAGGCAGGGCGGTGAGTGTTGGGGTATGTCCCACTCTTTGGAGATTACCGACTCCCCTCTCTGAACGCGATCCTCTTTTCTCTCCTTTTATTCTGTTTTTATCATTTTTAGGATTGGTTAGTCTCCTTTTCCCATATGCACTTCTACATTCTAGCGGGTGCACCTTTTAAGTCGCAGGTGGTCTTGCCTCTGCTGCTTCAAAGGTGGAATATTTCCTGCCTCTATCATAGCGTTTGGTTCTCTCTCTTGCTGAGCCGGCTGCAGTGGTCTAGCGGTTCTAGGCGCGCAGTCCGGAACCGCGCGACTGCTACGGTCGCAGGTTCGAATCCTGCCTCGGGCATGGATGTGTGTGATGTCCTTAGGTTAGTTAGGTTTAACTAGTTCTAAGTTCTAGGGGACTAATGACCTCAGCAGTTGAGTCCCATAGTGCTCAGAGCCATTTGAACCATTTTATCTCTTGCTGACTTACCTCATTTTGTTTTTACCATTGACAACATGACTGCTCTTTTACATTTGTTAGCCTTTTCCCTTTTATCGTTCTGACTTTTCTGAGACATCACACTATCGGAATGGTCCACATTTGAAAAAAGGGACTGATGACCTTGCTGTTTGGTCCCTTCAACCCCAACCAACCAACTGCGTCAGAGCCACACGCTCTTGTGCCCCATCACTATCTGCTCGCTACTGCCTCGTTACTCTGTGTGTATACCTATTGAGACATTATAAATTAATCTACAGGGTGAAGCAAAATTTCGCGCAGTTGGACTTAGCAGCGTGATTCCTCACATAGTGGCAATACAAAAATGACTCTCACAAAATTTCGTCCTGCGCTTATTTCAGGCTGTGCATGGACGTTACAGATTGTCAGTCTGGCAACACTGTTATCACGTGTACAGTAACTACCTCTGTCAGAGAGTAGCTCAGGGCTGTTTGGTTGGTGTAATGAATAGCGTTTTGGGTTAGCATGCAGGAGGTCGAGAGTTCGATTCTGGGTTGAGGCTTATTTGTTTCCATTTGCTAAAAGTAGCCTGCACAGTACGGTGTCTGGCGTCTCAATCGTCATATGGGATCGAGTAGGTCTTCAACAAAACATTTACAGCTCTGTACTACAAACACAGAAATGGAAGTACAATTGTTTTCACTGGTCAGCTTTTAAAGAAGACTTTTGCATGTTGTGGATGCGAAACGTTTCGCGCCTCTGCATCTACTGGATTCCAAACCTGTTTTCTGTGTACCCATTCCCCAATGATCTCATCGAAATTATTTGCACAGCAGGTTGCTAGACCTGTCGGTGACGTAAGACCGTAACGAAATGTAATAGTCCTGAACGTGACAAGAGTAACAGTTAGTATTAATCGATGGGACCATTTGAGAAGGGTACACACAAAACAAGTTTGGAATCTAGTAGATGCAGTGGTGCGAAACAATTCGCGTCCACGACTTGCAAAAGGCCTCTTTAAAATTGAAACGTCCCCTTAGAACAATTATACATGACTGTGCTTAAGCTGAAACACAATATATTTAGCGCAACGCAATCTGACTTTCAAAAATCCATACAAAAGAATGGGCCCTGACTAACATTAAACTATACCTTTCACAAATCACTTACCTCACAAAAATCTTCGCTACTCAAGCTACTGCAATACAGCGAACGCCACTACTGCCAGCTCAATAGTCATAATATGTATAGCAGTTCATGACAAATTTTAAAACTCCACCATCTCTCTCCCCACATCCACCACTGCTGGCGGCTCACCTCCAACTGCGCAACGCTACGCGCTGTTCACAGCCAGCTGCCTAACACTACAATAGCGAGTATTACAACAATGCAAAGCAGCCACAGACTGCACACAGCACAGCCAGTATTTTCATACAGAGGTGGCGTTACCAATAAAAAAACCTAAACAGCCTACTTACATAGCCCCCATGCTCCCCACAAAAATTTTTACAAATTGTTTTGGGCACTGGGCAATACATATTTGTTAAAATTTTTCATAATAGTAATTACAAGAACAAAGAAATTTAAATGCACACACTTATTGATACAATGTTGGTCGAAAGCTAAAATTTTCTCACAGTCCATAAAGATAGTCCTGATCATTCATTATAATAGTAATTACAGTTTTTTTCACAAAGTCTCATTAGTAAAAGAAATTGCACACAGAAGTAGTGGATTTCCATGCAGTCTTGAAGAAGTAGTGTTGTCCTTCCAACGGAAAGACAGTGCTGACTCTTGACATGCTGACAGGTAATGGGCCACAACAGAGTAAACCCACAGCAGAGTCAGTCGAAGTTTTGAAGAGTATTGGTAGGTAGGTCATCACAGAGCAGACCCACTGTAGTCCTGGTAGAGATTACGGTACTGGTGAGTCAGCAAAGGTGTAGACCCACTGTAGTCCTTGTGGAAATAATGGTATTGGTGGGTCATCAAAGATGCAGACCCACTGCGGTCCTTGTAGAAATAATGGTATTGGTGGGCCATCAAAGATGCAGACCCACTGTAGTCCTTGTAGAGACGGCCAGCAGCCATCTGTTGCGACTGTGCAGGTGCACAATCACCATCGAAGAGTCTTGCGGAGAATATAGCAAGTCCATCAACCACCACTTGTGCACTCACAAAGTTTTTGGAATTGTCCTCAGAACCAGCAATGCTGTTATCCAGTCCCTTGCTGAATTATTAACACATGTGCAAACACTATCAGTCCCTACTTCTCACATATTGTCCATATACTATGACCAACAGAAACGTGTGCAGTGAAATGTAACTTACAAGTTAATAATATGATGAACTGGTGTCAATTACAATTTTATAACATAAGAATACAATTACAAAGGTACAAAATACATCATTAAAGAACATAACAATACAGATAATATTTGTAGTACAGGCTTTACAACAGAATAGAAATAAACATATACATCAATGTTGCAGGAATTATGAGATAAGTAGATACATAAAAGATCAGAATAAATTTTCAAACATCAACTTCACACATGTGCATTAAAACAAAACAGAATAAATAATGTCTAAACATCTTTACAAAGAAAATAATATAGTATTTGAAAAATTCTATAACATAAATCTTATTAGCTAAACACATAAAGACAGGAAAAACACAAATACACAAGGGAACACAAACACATAGTGGGATAACACAAGGAAAGGACAGGGTTTCTTTTACTGCAGTATTTCGCAAACAAAACTTTCTTTACTTCTCGGAGATCTCCCTTCGTTCTTCATTATTTCCAAAAAGTCCTATCTATACCTGCTTTCTGTACTTTTTTCGTACGACTTCTCAGTGCATTTCATCGCAACTCATTCTCTTATATAGTCTACCCCCTCTTAAGCTAACTTAAATCTACTGAGCTCAGATGCTAAACTAAGGGACGAGGCAATGCAGCAGTACAAAACAAATAACACAAACAGCAATGACAAAAAAATGGACATTGGCAAATCAATTGCAATATTACGACTAATATAAGGCAATGAGCAGGAAACAAGAAAAATAAATCAGTAGTAAACTGGCTTAGCAGAGTAACACAAAGTCAAATTCAGTAACACTATGCCTGGCAAACAGCAGCAAAAAAAAAAAAAAAATAAAAAACTTATATCTAAACATGACATAGCTCAAGCAGAAAAATATTACAGTAAAGACAACAATGCAGATAAGGGAAATGTCTATTCACATCTTAATGTCTAAGTAATTAACGTGGTGCACCACAAAAATTTATTCTATGAAATAAATTACCAAGTATTGTAAAGAAAATTATGTATGCAGTTCCTGTGAAGGGAAATGTCTTTTTGTGCTCCCTCATTTTTTTGGAAATATACCACAAAACTATTATTTACTGGATCTGTAGACAGAAAATAACTATATTAGTACATATTATTAAATTTTATTTTAACCAATGCTGCAGTGCAGCTAGAAACTAGATATTAAACAAAATAGGCAAAGCAAGGCATGAAACGTCATTCACTAGCCATATGGCATTTCATAAGGTAGTACAGAAAATCTCTCAACTCTCGTAGAAAGACGCTTGTCATAATCAGGTGTGCAGATGTAAAAATATTTCTCGTCATTTCATTAGGCATTTCTGTAAATATCATAAATTAAGAGCTCCACAGTGTAATCATATGTTTTCAAGTTCGACCGTGTCGTTTTTGCGATGCTTTCTACAAAGGAATGGCAGAAGCGAGGTTAATGGCCTCTTTTTTTTCCCTCCACCTAATGGCTTTTTCTCCAGGCGGCTGGCACACCTGGCCGCTCGCAACGCATTACGTCACGGTCACTTACCTTTCTTACTGAAATATTTACGACAGCAGTTTCCGCTACAGTGGCAGTCTCATATAAAAATTTCATAGGTCGAGAATTTGCGTTACAAATTTAGAAACAAAATCCTGTAAATATAACAGTGTTCAAAACGTTTTCGTCGGCATTGTGATACATTCATGCATTTACACACATTTCATAAATCTTAAAGTACGACTCTTGGTTACCAACAACCTTTTTCACAAATCAGTGTCCCTAACCAATACTCATTATTTCTTACCTTATTCGTCGACACTTCTTCAATATTTCATCATCACAGATACGTAGCATAATCAAATAAATCATACAGCATCAGCTTATTGATCATAAACATACCGCAACAGCGTAATACACATCGTTATCATAACATCATAAAACCTCAGCCAAATCTCAAAAACGTCGTGGCTTTCTGCAATAATTTCAAACCCTAAAAAATATTCTCTGCTCATTTCAATAGTGTCATCTACCTCAAATGTACCTTAAAAATCATGATCTCACACCAAATACATCATTCAAAGCTCTCATAATATCACAATGGGTCCGAAAAAATATGAACAGTTCACAAAGTACAGACAAAATACAATTTCGTAAGTGTGAAGTTATCCAACATAAACATCTGTCACTGCCGTAGTAAAAAAAGTTTGTCTCTCTCAGTTAAATGATCAGATAGCTGTGTAATTATGTATTAGAGAAATATGGTACCGATGTGTAAAGTTGTGTAAGCAAATATCATATTAGCTAGGGCTCCTTGTGTTTGCCAAACACATGGTACACAAAGTAGGCGTGTACCCCCCTGAGGATTAATGTAATTATACCCTCAGGTGTTACAGATTACAGCAATGGAATGAAATGTATCATGGAAAACTTTTGTATCATTGTACTCCAAATATCTTTAAAAATAAATATTTTAAGTACAAAATTAATCACTCAAATACGTGTCCTGTAGCGCTAAATGTGCGTCTTGTTGCAACATAATCTCTGTGGAAGTGTTGTTAGTTATCGTCCTCCGAAAGCTAAGTTCTGCAGAAGTCAATGTACTTACCTCATGATACACAAAAGTGAAATGCTTTGCGTATAGATATCTTAGTTATTACGCTTATTTTCGTGATGAAGAAAGTACTGTACAGTAACGTATTGTTGTGCCACGAAAAAGGCTGTCTCATTGTTGCTATACCACAAAAGTTACTACTAAAACATGTTTTACTTTCCAGAATAAAACAGAAAACTGTGTAGATATAAAACAGAAACACTGCAAAAGCAACATTGTAAATTGTCACTCATTAGTAGCGTCGTGATAAAATCGTGTAGCTGTCACATAAACTAACCTCTGTGTCATCTGGTATCTCTCAGAAAGCACTTTAAATCCAGAATGTATTTTCAAGTAAACCAAAATGTTGCATTAAAATCTCAACAGCAGTACCGGTACATGTTCTAAGTATGTGAGGCTTATAGTCGTTACGTAATCGTGCAAATAACAAGCAAGAATGTACACACACAATAACACTGTGTCGTGTGTTCACAACAACAATGCATTCGTAATTTATGTTTAAATAATGTTCCCTAGGTTCTGGACTGTATATTTAACTTCAAACATTGTTGCATGTTAACAGTTTCTTAAGTCTGACAAAGCATACTAGAAATGTGAAGTGAAAAGTTTTATGGCAAAGACAAAGTTAAAAAGCAGATTATCTTTCAATAAACGGTTTTACATGTGAAATGTGGTGTAAACCTTTACTCTTCCTAGTAAGCAGAGTTTCAACTTGAATGCAATTGTCATGCGGTATACGTCGGTAAAGAATACTGGAATTTTTCTCAAGGTTAGCGTCTATGTTATTTTTCTCTGAGCCAGCCGGCGCATGCGGCTGCCTGCGGTGCGGGTCATTGTCTGCTTCTTTGTTGGCGCGCGTCGTTATAGGGATTAGGAGACCGAACTCCTACAAATTCGCCTTGCCGAGAGGGCCCAGCTCTGTTAGAATCCCGCCAGTTCTGATGAAATCCAGGTCTGTCGTTATGTCGGTAGTTTACATAGTTTCTTGTTTGTCGGTCATGTGGTGGAGAATTTCTCCCTGAATTATCACTGCACGGTGGACCGTTGCGTCTGAAGTTATTCTGTCTCCCGTGATAATAATAGTTCTGGTTACCCATATTGTCTGTTTCTATGGTAATCTCTGTCATATTCATTACTACGGAAATGCGATATTTCTCTGTAACTATTATTACTCTGCCAGTGGTTGTCATATGGGTGGTGTCTGTTTTGGTCACGATTTGCGTTATAAGAATAGCCTCGTCGTGTCCAGTTATTATTTCTTTCATCGCGGAATTGCGACGGATGTGACCTGTAGTGATTGTTTTCCTGTTTTCGCAACCCGCGACTGTCTGTGTCGATTTCTAGTTCTTGTAACAGTCCCTGAAAAGCTTCACTGTCGTCTTTGCAACGCCCTGCCAAAATGATATTTCTTAAATGTTCAGGGAATTTGATTAAGCAAATGCGGATGAGTTCTGAGGGGCTGTATGGGTTTGAAAGATACTGATTCTTATGCAACATGTCTTCAAAATATTTCATAAGACTGGAAAATTCAGATTGTTCAAAATGTTTCATCATTATGATGCTATGTTTTACTCGGTCTTGTGTGGCTTGAGACCAATATGCTGAGAGGAAGGCATGGTAAAATTCTCCTTCACTGTGGCAATCGCGAATGACCGATCGCATTCTTACGGCTGGTTCATCCTCTAAGTAGCCACACATAAATTCTAATCAGTGTTCTAACGACCAGTTGGGAGGAAAACAATGGGAGAATTGATGGAGCCATGCTTGTGGATGAATGTCGTTGCCAGAATTCTTAAATGTTTTGAATTTACGTGTAGTAATGAACAGCTTATAGTCAAAGTCATCATGTCGGCGAGTCGCATATCGGTCATTGTTAGGTGGTGTCGGCCGTTCCATCTCAAAATTCGGTGTACATTGCCAATTTCTTTCATAACTTCCGAAGTGGTGGTGGTTAGTGTTTAACGTCCCGTCGACAACGAGGTCATTAGAGACGGAGCGCAAGCTCGGGTTAGGGAAGGATTGGGAAGGAAATCGGCCGTGCCCTTTCAAAGGAACCATCCTGGCATTTGCCTGAAACGATTTAGGGAAATCACGGAAAACCTAAATCAGGATGGCCGGAGACGGGATTGAACCATCGTCCTCCCGAATGCGAGTCCAGTGTGCCAACCACTGCGCCACCTCGCTCGGTAACTTCCGAAGTGTCCTGTGTTATTATTTTGCGGCTTTTCCGTATTTCTAAGTCCCTCTTCCCGTGTTGGAGCGCGAGTGTCCTCTGAAATACGTAATTCTTGTACTACTTGTGCCAACTGATCTTGCACTGCCCGGATTTCTCTTTTGTACTGTGTATTGATTTGATTTTGATTTTGTTTGAATTTTCTAATTTCTTCATACTCTTCAGTGTCAGTGAAGGCTAGAGGTCTTGTGTCATTCAGATCATCATCTACCTTTGTAGATAAGTTAGTGAACTGATCTGAAAGTTCGGCTACTTTATCCGATAGTGAAATTATTTCCTCTGTATGTTTTTCTGAACCAAGTTTCAGAGTGTCCATTTGTGTTGAAATCGTATCTACTGTGTCCTTTAAGTTTTCCTGAGTATTTGCAAGTTGCGTAACCGTATCGGTAGATGCAACTGAGTCAATTTTAGCTTGCAAGGTCTCATGATTTTCATGAACAATAATTTGCAGTTCTTTTATGGCTGCTTCGTGATTCTGTAATGCATTTTCATGCCGCGAAAAAATAGGTTGAAAATGCTCACAAATTTGTGTTTTTACGTCATTACAGACTTTTTGACATTTCGATTCAATGTTATGTAACTCAGTAGTTAAATCTTCACGTGTTTGTTCAAGTGTGGTGTCTAACTTACGAAGATTTTGTTCCATTGTGTCTAACTTTTGAAGATTTTGTCCCATTTGTTGCATTAATTGCAATAATAATGTATTAGTGTCTGGAATCTGTTTCTCTATGCTTTTTTGCAGTGCATTTTCACCGGCAACATTCACATTTTGACAAGCAGAAAATGTGTCTTGACTCATTTGAGAAAACGGCGAGGACCCAAAACCTGAGTCTACAATATTTGCCAAATTGTGTCCTGTCATTCCCGATTCCTGAGGCGAGCTGTTGCCGACCGATCGATCGATAATGCTTCCCTCTTCACTAATTGTTTCACTGTCCACGCCATTGTTTGCCACCTGCTCCATTTCCCTATGCACAGTTACCAAATTACTACTTTGAATATTAGTTAATTCATTACACGGTGGCGCTAACACACTGCTTTCGTCTTCGCTGTCATTTCTCAATTTACTTTGGATCCTAGTGTTACGTTTTTCACACGCCATTATTGTCACAATATTTCACACGACAACACAGAAAAACACAATTTGAAGAGCAAAAATAGGGGAACACATTAACATAGCACTGAAAATAATATCTAGTTAATTGCAGCTGCGAAATACTTGGTGCAAATCTACATGCGTGCCACACCTGTTTTACTGTACAACAATGAAAGACTGCAACTACAAAGGAGATTCTCTCTACAATTACGTGCTAGCAATAAACAAAATCTACACTTATTACACAAACTACAAGAAAAAATCAGAAGATTCCAGTGAGGTATCCTAGGCTAAGGGTCGACATATGAAACGTCCCCTTAGAACAATTATACATGACTGTGCTTAAGCTGAAACACAATATATTTAGCGCAACGCAATCTGACTTTCAAAAATCCATACAAAAGAATGGGCCCTGACTAACATTAAACTATACCTTTCACAAATCACTTACCTCACAAAAATCTTCGCTACTCAAGCTACTGCAATACAGCGAACGCCACTACTGCCAGCTCAATAGTCATAATATGTATAGCAGTTCATGACAAATTTTAAAACTCCACCATCTCTCTCCCCACATCCACCACTGCTGGCGGCTCACCTCCAACCGCGCAACGCTACGCGCTGTTCACAGCCAGCTGCCTAACACTACAATAGCGAGTATTACAACAATGCAAAGCAGCCACAGACTGCACACAGCACAGCCAGTATTTTCATACAGAGGTGGCGTTACCAATAAAAAAACCTAAACAGCCTACTTACAAAATCTGACCACTCAAAACGATTCTATTTCTGTTTACTCATCAGAGTAACATGTAACTGCAAATGTTTTGTAGAACACCCTCTTACTCACTGTATGACGATTAAGACAACAGGTACCGTATCACGCAGACTACTTTTAGCAAACAAAAGCAAATAAGCCTCTACCCAGAATCGAACCTTCGACGTCCTGCATGCTAACCCAAAACACTTACCGCCACGGCAACTTCACAGCACTACTGCAATATTCTGGCAGAGGTAGTTACTGTACACGTGATTACAACGTTGCCAGATTGCCAATCTTTAACGTCCATTTACTGCCCGAAAAATGCGTAGAACAAAATTTTGTGACAGTCATTTTTGTATTGCTAGTATCTGAGGAATCGCGCTGCGAAGTCCGAGTGAGCGAACTTTTCTTCACCCTGTATGAAAAACTATAGGGTGACAATTATTGATCTGTATGAAGTAAATTCGTCATAACTTCTGAACAGTTTGCGTTAGGACGTCCAAACGGCACTGTTGGCCACGGGGCACGATGGGAATTAGTACGCGCAGTATGGTTTGGTGTAGTGACGAAGCCCACTTTCATAAGGATGAGTTCTTCAATAAGCACAATTGGCTCATTTGGGGGACTGAGAATCAGCATTTCGCGATTGAGAAGCCTCTTCATCCCCAGCGGGTAACTGTGTGGTGCGCAATGTCCAATCATGGAATAATCGGTGCGATATTCCTTGATGGCAAGGTGACTACCGAACGGTACGTGAAGGTTTTGGAAGGTGATTTCATTCCCATTGTTCGAAGTGACTCTGATTTCGATAAGATGTGGATCATGCAAGACGGCGGTCGAGTCCATCGAAGCAGGGCAGTGTTTAATGTCCTGGAGGAGCACTTTGGGGACCTTATTCTGGTTCTGGGGTACCCAGAGGCCTCTGGCATGGCTCCCGATTGCCCACCGTATTCTCCAGGTCTGAACACACGCGACTGCTTTTTGTGGGGCTATACGAGGGCAGTTCAATAAGTAATGCAACACATTTTTTTTTTCTGAAACAGGGGTTGTTTTGTTCAGCATTGAAATACACCAGGTTATTCCCCAATCTTTTAGCTACACAACACTATTTTTCAACGTAATCTCCATTCAATGCTACGGCCTTACGCCACCTTGAAATGAGGGCCTGTATGCCTGCACGGTACCATTCCACTGGTCGATGTCGGAGCCAACGTCGTACTGCATCAATAACTTCTTCATCATCCGCGTAGTGCCTCCCACGGATTGCGTCCTTCATTGGGCCAAACATATGGAAATCCGACGGTGCGAGATCGGGGCTGTAGGGTGCATGAGGAAGAACAGTCCACTGAATTTTTGTGAGCTCCTCTCGGGTGCGAAGACTTGTGTGAGGTCTTGCGTTGTCATGAAGAAGGAGAAGTTCGTTCTGATTTTTGTGCCTACGAACACGCTGAAGTCGTTTCTTCAATTTCTGAAGAGTTGCACAATACACTTCAGAGTTGATCGTTTGACCATGGGGAAGGACATCGAACAGAATAACCCCTTCAGCGTCCCAGAAGACTGTAACCATGACTTTACCGGCTGAGTGTATGGCTTTAAACTTTTTCTTGGTAGGGGAGTGGGTGTGGCGCCACTCCATTGATTGCCGTTTTGTTTCAGGTTCGAAGTGTTGAACCCATGTTTCATCGCCTGTAACAATCTTTGACAAGAAATTGTCACCCTCAGCCACATGACGAGCAAGCAATTCCGCACAGATGGTTCTCCTTTGCTCATTATGGTGTTCGGTTAGACAACGAGAGACCCAGCGGGAACAAACCTTTGAATATCCCAACTGGTGAACAATTGTGACAGCACTACCAACAGAGATGTCAAGTTGAGCACTGAGTTGTTTGATGGTGATCCGTCGATCATCTCGAACGAGTGTGTTCGCACGCTCCGCCATTGCAGGAGTCACAGCTGTGCACGGCCGGCCCACACGCTGGAGATCAGACAGTCTTGCTTGACCTTGCGGCGATGATGACACACGCTTTGCCCAACGACTCACCGTGCTTTTGTCCACTGCCAGATCACCGTAGACATTCTGCAAGCGCCTATGAATATCTGAGATGCCCTGGTTTTCCGCCAAAAGAAACTCGATCACTGCCTGTTGTTTGCAACGCACATCCGTTACAGACACCATTTTAACAGCTCCGTACAGCGCTGCCACCTGTCGGAAGTCAATGAAACTATACGAGACGAAGCGGGAATGTTTGAAAATATTCCACAAGAAATTTCCGGTTTTTTCAACCAAAATTGGCCGAGAAAAAATGTGTTGCATTACTTATTGAACTGCCCTCGTATTAAAGCCAAGGTGTACAGCAATAACCCCTAAACCATTGCTGAGCTGAAAACAGCCATTCAAGAGGTCTTTGACAGCATTGATGTTCTGTCATGTAGAATTTCGCTATTCGTCAGCGCCGCATCATCGCCAATGATGGCAGGCATATTGAACGTGTCATAAACTAAATCCGAATATCTGTTGTGACGTTTACATGTTGAATAAAGTGTGTGCACGCCGTAGTTTGTAACTAATTTACGGTTTTTTTTCATATACGAGGGCTGTCCAGAAAGTAAGTTACGATTGATCGCGAAATGGAAACCACATTGAATATCAGAAATATTTTATTTGTAATAGTTAGCTACACCTTCCAGCTACTTCTCCACGTAGTCGCCGTTCTCACTGAGACATCTGTCGTAGCGTTGAACCAACTTTCCAATGTCCTCATCATAGAAGGCAGCTGCCGGTGCTTTCCGCCAATTCTCTACGCTGACCTACAGCTCGTTGTCTGTGCCAAAATGTTGTCGTCATAGCCAGTGGTTCATATGAGCAGAGATGACAATCAGAGGGAGACAATTACGGGCTGTACTGTGGGTAATCAAACATTTCCAATTGGAAACGTTGCAGGAGCATCTTCATTGCCCCTGCAGAATCCGGCTCAGAATTGTCTTGAAGAAGAAACAGCACGACAGTTATGTAATGTTGGCTGCAGAGCTTCAGGCGAAATTTCTCAACAGGCCCTCGTACTTGGCGGGACACACTATTTTCTAGACATCTTCAGGCGCTCACTGTGAGCTCAGAAATGAGAAGACCGACGTGATGCTACCTAGGGTCATACTAGAGACACTGCCCAACACAACTGTGCAAAGCTTTATCGGATTTTCATAGTCGTTTCCATTTCGCGATCAATCGTAACTTACTTTCTGGACAGCCCTCGTAGTTTAATAATTGTCACCCTGCGTATCCTTCGCACTGCCAGCGTGTCTGCTACACGAAAGTTGCAAAAAAACTGTTTTTAATCGTTTATAACAAATCCATTTCCCATGTTTTCTTTAACAAATTTCACACAAAACTGTTATTGTCCATCTCTAACAAAGAAACTAGCGATCATATTCTTGAAAGGGGACAGAATTCAGTAGTTTAAAAGCAATGTTGTATCATAGTATGACATACATGGGGAACCGCCAAAAACACATTACTAATTTTTGAGAAAATTTCTCGTGGGGAAATAGCTGTCTGGCTAAAAGTACTTTAAAGTAGATTACAAACAGTCTCGACCGCAATAAACATTTATGTCAATGGTTACCGATTTCAGTCGGTATGTGACGACGCTCAGACCATCTACACCGTGATACTAGGCGGCGGCGACTCCACGAACGTCAACGACTGAGTCATAACAGTTGCTCCGTTCACCGCCACCGCCTACTATCATGCTACAAAGGAAGATTGTGGTATACCGCTGCAACGATATCGAATGCCGTGCTACAGCAGACGATACGTATGAGGAGGCTACTATGACGACGGCATCCTAGCGAAATAGGCTAAGGGCCACTTCACATACTTCTTTTTCAAATATGTTAATTTTATAACGGAGAATACACTGATTTTGAAGTTTCTTACTAATTACTAGGAACAACTTTTATGGATAGCAGCCAGAACACACCACGGCAACGCATGCTGTGCAAAGATAACGCCGCAGCAGAAGACCACATGGATTGACAACAACATGGTGGAAGAATGGTTATGGTACGCCGTTACCATAACAACGAACGCCGCGCAAAAATGGTATTACAGCAGACGACTTATACGAAGCGGGTACCATGACGACAGCGTCCCAACCACACAGGCTAGGGCGCGCTTGATATATACTATCGCCCAAGGCAACGGCGTCCCTACCACAAAAGATAGAGGGCTCTGTTCTATCCACAAATGATGTGAAAATTGAATGGGACAACAGTTACCTGAATTTTAAATAATTGCAAATTTCTCGAGGTTTAATTAGTTATATGTATTATTTATTATGTTTTATATTACAACTGGAGCAAACTTTAAAATTTACAATTTCTTGCTTAAGCATGTAACTGCCGTTGGTCATCGTGGAGGGCGTTACCGTCTGCCCACGTGTTGTTGGCCGTTATTTAAGCTCCTGCAGAGAGCCAACCATGCATAGTCACCAACCGTACACAGACAGGGTGACGACTCCAGCGAGCGACCAAATGGGTATAAAAATCTGTTTATTTATGTAACTGTGACTAATTGCTTGTAGATTACGTACACGATTACTTACTAATATTATAACTTTACAGTGTAAATTGCCCTGAAGATGACCCCATCGTGGCCGGCCCGAGTGGCCGAGCGGTTCTAGGCGCTACAGTCTGGAACCGCGCGACCGCTACGGTCGCAGGTTCGAATCCTGCCTCGGGCATGGATGTGTGTGATGTCAGTAGGTTAGTTAGGTTTAAGTAGTTCTAAGTTCTAGGGGACTGATGACCTCAGCAGTTAAGTCCCATAGTGCTCAGAGCCATTTGAACCATTTTGACCCCATCGCGGGTTGAAACCGGTTGGCGGCAAAATAAATAATGCGATTGTGACTGTCATTTTGAATACTTAATGCTAGAAAGGACCTGAGGATGGTCAGTTACTCGCCAAAATCGGCAACCAGTGAAATAAATGTTTTATTGAAATCGAAAGTGTTTGTAATCCATTTTTAAAGTACAACGCATTAACATATCTAGTACGGTGTAGGAAACCCCTTGGCATTCAAATCAGTTTCCAGTCGTCTAGCAAACGATAAATACAGGTATTGTTTGGTTTTCAAGAGTATCGTATACCATCCTTCCCGCGAAGAGTGGCAAGTTCTGGTAACGATGCTGGAGGTGGACAGTGGTCACGCACCGGTCTCTCCAAAGTGGACCACATTGGCTCAATAACACTGAGACCTGGTGACTCTGTTGGCCGGGAGAAAAGCGACAGGTCGTCCTCAAACCCAGTCCTGGGTCATGTGAGCTGTGTGAACGGGCGCTTTATCGTCTTGGAACACAGCTTCGCCACTGCGGTGGAGGTATTTTTGTAGTAACGAAGGAAACTGGGGCAATACACCGAACTACCCATAATTATATTATTACTCTATAACGAGCCACTGAAATCACAGGTTCCTTCACTGGACTCGCATTCGGGAGGACGACGGTTCAATCCCGTCTCCGGCCATCCTGATTTAGGTTTTCCGTGATTTCCCTAAATCGTTTCAGGCAAATGCCGGGATGGTTCCTTTGAAAGGGCACGGCCGATTTCCTTCCCAATCCTTCCCTAACCCGAGCTTGCGCTCCGTCTCTAATGACCTCGTTGTCGACGGGACGTTAAACACTAACAACCACCACCACCACCACAGGTTCCTTATAGAAAAATACTCGTAAATACCGGTGAACAGTAGCCGAAATTTAGTCGTTGGAGTTTGGGCATTCCCTGCACTGGCAATCGCGCAACAAATTTGCTAGTGTCTGCATGAAACACCACACCAAGAAAACGCAATGCAGAAAAGCAAACGTGAGTTTCAACATGTCAACTACTGTTACTACTGGTGATTACATATACAAAAATAATTGTGTTTTCAGCAAGAAAGAAAGAAAGAAAGACAGAAGTGAATACATCTCGTTACCGTATAGGAGATGTGGTGCTGCACTATGTGATCAAAAGTATCCGGACACCTGGCTGAAAATGACTTACAAGTTCGTCGCGCGCTCCATCGGTATTGCTGGAATTCAATCCGGTGTTGACCCAATGTGAGTCTTGGTGACAGCTTCCACTCTCGCAGGCATATGTTCAATCAGCTGCTGGAAGGTTCCTGGGGAATGACAGCCCATTCTTCACGGAGAGTTGCACTGAGGAGAGATAACGATGTCATTCGGTAAGGCCTGACACGAAGTCGGCGTTCCAAAACATCCCAAAGTTGTTCTATAGGATTCAGGTCAGGACTCTCTGCAGGCCAGCCCATTACAGTGGTGTTATTGTCGTGTAGCCACTCCGCCACAGGCCGTGCATTATGAACAGGTGCTCGATCGTGTTGAAAGATGAAATCGCCATCCCCGAATTGCTGTTCAGTAGCGGGAAGCAAGAACGTGCTTAAAACATTAATGTAGGCCTGTTCTGTGATAGTGCCACGCAAAACAACAACACCAACGCCTCCGAATTTTACTGTTGGCATTACACACGCTGGCAGATAACGTTCACCGGGCATTCGCCATATCCACACTCTGCCATCGGATCGCCACATTGTGTACCGTGATTCGTCACTGCCTACAACGTTTCTCCACTGTTCAATCGTCCAATGTTTACTCTCCTTACACCAAGCGAGGCGTCGTTTGGCATATACCGGCGTGATGTGTTGTTTATGAACAGCCGCTAGACCATGAAATCCAAGTTTTTCTCTCCTCCGGCCTAACTGTCATAGTACTTGCAGTAGATCCTGATGCAGTTTGTAATTCCTGTGTGGTGGTTGGGATAGACGTCTGCCTGTTACACATTACGACTCTCTTCAACTGTCGGCGGTCTCTGTCAGTCAACAGACGATGTCGGCCTGTACGCTTTAGTACTGTACGTGTCCCTTCACGTTTCCACGTCACTATCACATCGGAAAAAGTAGACCTAGGGATGTTTAGGAGTGTGGTGATTCGCGTACAGACATATGACACAAATGACACCCTATCACCTGACCACGTTCGCAGTCCGTGAGTTCCAAGGAGCGCCCCATTCTACTCTCTGACGATGTCTAAAGATTACTGAGGTCGCTGATATGCAGTACCTGGCAGTAGGTGGCAGCACAATGCACCCAATGTCAAAAACGTATGTTTTTGGGGGGTGTCCGGATACTTTTGATCGCATAGTGTAGATCTTAAAGCGTACAACAACCAACCAATTTGTTAAACACCGCTTGTAAACAACAGGCACTAATATGATATTCCAAATGAAGCAAAAATACGATCCTCTATCCTGAAAGAGAATTGTTAAGTTCTATACATTAGTGAGAGACCAAAGTCGCATGCAGTTGCAGCAGCGTTCGTTGCCCACAAATTAACGGTGGACTGTCAAGTGGCACGAAGAGTTAATTGAAAATGCATACGTAATGTGGCCTGCGGGGTCATCCCTGTTTGATGAACGAGCGCGGATAACTCCGAAAAGGGCAGTTGACGTGCTGAAGTACTGTCTACAGCACAAGTTTCTTTGTTTACCAGTTGTTTACAGTATTGCGAGAGTGAATAAATCACACGGTTACAAACTAAAACTACCGGGAAACTGGATGAAACACCAACTTAATATAACGTATGGTCTCCTCGGAAAAAGAGACACACTAGAATTTCTACTCTGTATACAGGGTGTTCCAGGAGGAATGTTCAAACTAGATGACAGGAAGACTCATCTGAAGAAGGAAACATCATATGGACATGTTCTCTATTGCGAATGGTTTCCGAGATAGAACATACACTACTGGCCATTAAAATTGCGACACTACGTGACGTGATATAGACGCGAAATTTAACCGACAGAAAGAAGATGCTGTGATATGCAAATGATTAGCTTTTCAGAGCATTCACACAAGGTTGGCGCCGGTAGCGACACCTACAACGTGCTGACATGAGGAAAGTTTCCAACCGATTTCTCATACACAAACAGCAGTTGACCGGCGTTGCCTGGCGAAACGTTGTTGTGATGCCTCGTCTAAGGAGGAGAAATGCGTACCATCACGTTTCCGATTTTGGTAAAGGTCGGATTGTAGCCTATCGCGATTGCGGTTTATCGTATCGCGACATTGGTGATCGCGTTAGTCCAGATCCAATGACTGTTAGCAGAATATGGAATCGGTGGGTTCAGGAGGGTAATACGGAACACCGTGCTGGATCCAACGGCCTCGTATCACTAGCAGTCGAGATGGCACGCATCTTATCTGCATGGCTGTAACGGATCGTGAGGCCACGTCTCGATTCCTGAGTCAACAGATGGGGACGTTTGCAAGACAACAACCATATGCACGAACAGTTCGACGACGTTTGCAGCAGCATGGACTATCAGCTCGGAGACCGTGGCTGCGGTTACCCTTGACGCTGCATCACAGACATGAGCGCCTGCGATGGTATACTCAACGACGAAGCTGGGTGCAAGAATGGCAAAACGTCATTTTTTCGGATGAATCCATGTTCTGTTTACAGCATCATGATGGTCGCATCCGTGTTTGGCGACATCGCGGTGAACGCACATTGGAAGCGTGTATTCGTCATCGCCATACTGGCGTATCACCCAGCGTGATGGTATGGGGTGCCATTGGTTACACGTCTCGGTCACCTCTTGTTCGCATTAACGGCACTTTGAACAGTGGACGTTACATTTCAGATGTGTTACGACCCGTGGCTCCATCCTTCATTCGATCCCTACGAAACTCTACACTTCAGCAGGATAATGCACGACCGCATGTTGCAAGTCCTGTACGGGCCTTCCTGGATACAGAAAATGTTCGACTGCTGCCCTGGCCAACACATTCTCCAGAGCTCTCACCAATTGAAAACGTCTGGTCAATGGTGGCCGAGCAACTGGCTCGTCGCAATACGCCAGTCACTACTCTTGATGAACTGTGGTATCGTGTTGAAGCTGCATGGGCAGCTGTACCTGTACACGCCATCCAAGCTCTCTTTGACTCAATGCCCAGTCGTATCAAGGCCGTTATTACGGCCAGAGGTGGTTGTTCTGGGTACAGATTTCTCAGGATCTATCCACCCAAATTGCGTGAAAATGTAATCACATGTCAGTTCTAGTATAATATATTTGTCCAATGAATACCCGTTTATCATCTGCATTTCTGCTTGGTGCAGCAATTTTAATGGCCAGTAGTGTATTTAAAGTACAGGGTGGTCATATTCAAACTATCGCTACTTGAGAGGGTTCTCATGAAAAACGTGTGATCGTAGGATAATGAAACTTTGTGGAAGCCTTTGCACGGACATGCTGGAGAGAAATAACGAATAAACCATTGAAACAAAACACATTTTAATTTTTATACGAGAGGATGACATTCATCAGTTGCGTACCACGTTCGCGTTCAAGGTTACAAACAACGCTCAATGTGACAATCGTCTGCATACACGACAGCCTGGAACCGCGATAGAGATACCACTTCGCAATTGTTCGCAGCACTTTTCGAACGGTGGACCTGGAATGTTCAGCTGTAGTGACACAGCCCGAGCACTGCTTCAAGATCGCACATTGCGTCCAGCTTCCACAGCCATGGCAAAAGTAATTTATTCTTCAATTTGTGGCGCAATGGAGCGTCGCCCTCCCGTAGTAGCAATTCCCAAATTCCCAGTTATTATAACTTCCGAATCGTGTTCCCCAATCCCGGTGCGGTAAGAGGACCTCTCGTATTCCTTAAATGCCTCCCTTCTCGCAAAAAGCAGCAGTCCTGTTGCCGTCCTTTTGACAAAAGAAACCTCACGTGTAAGACCCTTTTCACGTTGTGCAGACCTTTGTTGACTCTCCTGCTGTAATGCACACTGATGCTTGCCTTTCAACCTTATGTCGCCTAGCGGCAAGTCATGACTCCAACACTACTAATAACGCAAATCGTGCAGCAGACAGTCTCAACATCATTCCTATAAAGCTGGGTACCCATACTGTAGTAGTTTCCTGTCTACACTGGCCCAAGTAACGAAAGTTTAGTTATAACCACTTTGTACATTTGATTTTGGACTAGTGGCGCGCAGGTATGTGTGTCCGACATTTTACTCTAGCGCAACCTTCCTCGTTGCTTTACAGCTCTTAGCTGGGGATGTATTTCTGCCTTAGGAATGGGAGTGGACCAAAAATTGAACCCTGTGGGATTCTGTTTATGATTTCTCCCCACTCACCAAATTTTTCTACCTTTCCAACATTGTAGGAATTATTCTGCGCACCTTTCTGCAGGAATCATTCAGCACACCTTGTTGAGCAGCTATGTGTAGTTCCATAAATTACAATGTACGTTAAATGTGTTCCATCACGGAAACAATTCGGAATAGAGCGTAAGTCACTATGAAGTTTTTTGCTTGGCTCAAATGGCTCTGAGCACTATGGGACTCAACTTCTGAGGTCATTAGTCCCCTAGAACTTAGAACTAGTTAAACCTAACTAACCTAAGGACATCACACACACATCCATGCCCGAGGCAGGATTCGAACCTGCGACCGTAGCGGTCTCGCGGTTCCAGACTGCAGCGCCTAGAACCGCACGGCCACTTCGGCCGGCGTTTCTTGCTCCAAATGAATGTTTCTGTCATGTGGCATGTGTCCTCCGGGTACACCCTGTGTGTGTGAGTTTGGCTTTATAACGTGCTTCACACTAAAGGACGTATTTTTCAGCGATGTATCTACGTCTGCATATACAGGCTGTTTCACACACAACGCAAGCGCTGGGTCTGGGTCTAAGCCAGAACCAATTGTGGATTAAATGGTTCAAATGCCTCTGAGCACCATGGGATCTGAGGTCATCAGTCCCCTAGAACTTGGAACTACTTAAACCTAACTAACCTAAGGACATCACACATATCCATGCCAGAGGCAGGATTCGAACCTGCCACCTTGGCGGTCGCGCGGTTCCAGACTGAAGCGCCTAGAACCGCTCGGTCACAGCAGCCGGCAAACCAATAGTGGACAGGCAGGCTACGATCACTAGATACGCTCCGGCACATTCTGCGGACTGTGCGTGGTGTCGTATCGGTTTTAGCCGAACCTACGAGTTAGGAGCGGCCTGCGAAAGAAGGCCAAGGTCATCGTTGCGCCATTTAAGAGGCAGTGCATGGCTGCTGAGATTGCAGGTCCCTCGCTCCACCTCTGCTGCATTGTCTATAGGCAGCCGAACATGTCGGCACGGGTTGTGCTGACATGCACCACATCGTACTATGGCTCCCAAAGCAGGAGACGTAATCTGCAGCAGCAGAGTCTGCCCATAGGAGCAGGACCAGAGAACATGTAGTCCACACACACTTTTGATGACAGAAGAGTGGCAGCACATCTCAGGCTCTTACTGAGCATCACCAGGTGGCCCACTGGTCGAGAGGTGTTAAGTTCGCCACACTGCATTCAACACAAACAACAGTGCTGTGGCTAACAGCAGCTAATTCTCCAGGGCAGGACTTGCAGTTCCACAGAAGCTCATAATGCTAGACGAGTAGACGACGGACCAAGATTGGGTAGGTGTTGGCAGACTGAGCACATCGGAGGACATCTAGGAATGTTTGCCGGCCGTGGTGGCCAAGCGGTTAAAGGCGCTACAGTCTGGAACCGCGCGGCCGCTACGGTCGCAGGTTCGAATCCTGCCTCGGGCATGGATGTGTGTCATGTCCTTAGGTTAGGTTTAAGTAGTTCTAAGTTCTAGGGGACTGATGACCTTAGAAGTTAAGTCCCATAGTGCTCAGAGCCATTTGAACCATTTTTCTAGGAATGTTTGTCTGATTTGGAAGATATTTATGAGAGTCTGCTGTGTAATACCCCTCTCACAGCAGCAACCCCACCCCGCAAACGGCAACAGGTCATGGTACCCGGGCATCGGTACTGCTGCGATAACTTTAATCTTTCTGCTCTTCTTGTTTAGTCAGCTCTTGGAGGGACATAGAAGCAGCTGCGTCACAGCTTTTCAGAGGTACTAGATACCTTCTTTCGCTTTGTTAGCTTCCTGAATGAGCGTTTTTGCTCTCTGAATAAGCCTTCTTACTTCGTGGTGCTTCGCCACCACAATGACGGCGCCTCTGAAGGCATTCTGATATTTACCTGGCTATGACAAGTACTTTACTTTGCTGCTCGACAAGCTATTCAAAGTCTTATCGGGACACTATATTTGCTTATGACTGCTTACACACACGTAACTCCCATAATGATAAAAAAGTTAACAAAGAACGTAATCTAAGAATAGTAACCACTCTCTGTGACATTTCACGTTTTTAAATGAAAGGAAAATTGAACACTGCAATGTAACAAATTCAAAATTAAATCACCATCCAGTCACTCTCATCGCATAAAAGAAACCTCTGAATTGATAAACAAATAAATCTTGAGTATATTCTGAAACCTTGAATTACGATGGATGGAACTTTAATAGTGACAACTATTTATTTGCTGCTCATACAAAATAGATACGTGTTTCGAAGTTTTACTGACCTTCAAAGTAGTCGCCAGCATTGTGTATAACCCGTTGCCAGAGATGTGGAAGTCGTAAGATACTCTTAGCAGTTCCAGTTGTGTTGAAAGCTCGAGCAGCGCGGTCTATTGCCCGACGAATTTGTAGCAGTTCCGAAGCGAATGCCGTGAAGGATTTCCTTCACTTTAGAAATGTTTGTTTAGTTGAACTCACGAGAGCTTAAGTCAGGGAGTGCAGTAGGTGGTACAGCACTTAGCAGCCCCATCAGTCAAGCAAATCAGCAACAGCTTGCGCTGTACGTGCTTGAGCATTGTCCTGCAAAATGATGGTCAGGTCCTGCAGAAAGTGCCGTCACTTCTGTCTCAGTGCTATTCATTTTTGGAACGCAGCTTACAACCAGCTTAGAGTTGCACTCTCCTGGACTTAAGCACTCGCGAGTTAAACTCGATTTGTAAACTGTATTTTGCACGAGCTGTAAGTAAATAGTTGCCACTATTTTTAAAAAAAATTCAAATAGCTCTGAGTACTATGGGACTTAACGTCTGAGGTCATAAGTCCCCTAGAACTTAGAACTACTTAAACCTAACTAACCTAAGGACATCACACACATCCATGCCCGAGGCATGATTCGAACCTGGGACCGCAGTGGTCGCGTGGTTCCAGACTGTAGCGCCTAGAACCGCTCGTCCACTCTGGCCGGCGCAACTATTAAAGTTCCAACCCTCGTACAAGCACTCTGACTCATAAAGACTGAAGAACATTAACGTAAGTCAAGCAGTATTGACTGTATCTTTCACACATGTTTGATTCAGCAGCCACTATGCACCAAGACACAAACGAGGTATAGACGTTGGCTGCGAGTGGACATTGATTTAAATCAATGGGGAAGATTGAAATTTTGTGCGAGACCGGGGTGTGAACTCGGGCCTCCTGCTCACTCGCCAGCTGCTGTGACCACTGCGCCATCCGGACGCAATGGTCATCGCAACTGCATGGACTACCCTAGCACGTCTCCCATCAGACCCAAATAGAACAGACGCCACATGTATATTTAAGGCGAGGACGCTGAATGATATCCTCAGTGCAGATGCACACTACCCTTGAACTCTTATGGGGATCTGCAAAATACCGCAAGTAATCATGATAATGGGCAACATTAAATCAGTAGTGTGAATAAGTCAGAATGTGTGTCTGACGGGAGGCATGCCAGGGTAGTCCGTGCAGCTGGGATGACTACTGTGCCCGGATGGCGCAGTGGTCAACGAATGCTAGCTTCGAATGCTGGTGTGACCCAAGTTTTCAACCTTCCCTGTTGATTTAAATAAATGGTCACGCGCAGCCAATGTCTGTAATTCCTTTGTGTCTTGAAATAATACGAAATTCCATATTAGTGTTAATAAATCTGTCCTGTCGCAATAAGACATTAACATCAGTTTCGGAAGAATACAGTGTTGTGACTGATCCATCACAATGCAACTCATGTCTTCTTTTTTAATCTGCAATAATTTAGGTGCGCTCTTCGCTGCCCACTCTATGGTCAGGTTTCTGTCATCGCTGATACAGCATCCGAAGAGGTACTCTGCCTTCTGGCGGGTTAAAATGCTGCGTGACAGCTCTTTACTTGAAAAATTTTTCCAGAAACGTTAACGAAATGATTTTCTCTCATTTGCAGCCGCTTATATCTTTTCAACCTTGACCTAGCCTTTATCACCTTACAAGAGGGAATAAGAAAAGGTCAACAGCAGTACGTTTTCTGACAAACGCAAGTATACTCCTGCCCATCTTCTGTAGTGCAGATTGCTATTGCAGTCTGTGAATGATGAAAAGGTCAATCCTGAAAGGCTCTTTTTTCTTTCAGTATTCATATTCAGTAATAAGTTTTCCAGTGGGTGTTTCTTTCAAAATTTACTAGTTAAAATGTCTTTGAGCCCAACTTTGCGGTTTCTGGCTACTCAGGATGATGCGTGGCGTCTTATATCGCTCCTGTCTGGAGCCTGTGTATCGGGAGAATGACTCATGCGTGCACAGTGACAGATGGTCTGAAGCGGGTTCAGTGGAGTACGTAGTTCTAATTTTCATCTGCTAGAGGACAGTAGCGGAGAAAACTAAACAGAAAGAACTATAATGTAGTTAAGAATTTTGACCACCGGCGTCCATTAGTGCACAGAGACATGCAAGAAACAGGTCAAGAAAATGTTTTTGTGAATTGTTCTATTTCTTGAACGCTTTTTTGTTTATTCATGTTTGTACAGCTTTGTATATGCTTTTAGTAGTGTGAATGATGCGTGAATGAGGTCTAAAGTAAATATGTAGATCATTGTTCTCCTGATGAATGCTGTACGAACTGGTGTGAGAAAGTTTTAAGGCAGTGTGAATGCAGACGACGCGGAATTTTGTATCATCATATGTTCAGTAAGTTTATGGTAATACGGAAGCTAATTCGAGTGAAAATGAAAATAGTTAATAACGTAAATTATAAACAAAATATCAGAATGTTAAATATTTATTTCGGGAAAAATTACAGTTCGAAAGTGTGTTATTTGTTGATTGGTTAGTCATGAAAAGCGCGGACTAACGCGGGAGAATAATGTTTTTCTATTGGCCTTAAAGAAAACTGACCAATCAGAACTGAGTATTCTTCAGACGTCTTTTGTCTTGGGGGTATAGAATGCTTACAGAAGTCTAAGGGGGTCGGAGCCAGTCTTTCAATGTTACGGTTGTGTGTAGTGTGAGCTCCGAAGGAAGTTATAATTTGTCGGCTTTAGTTGTGCTGCATGTTTCAAAAGTGTTTTAAAGTGAAGGCATATTTATTCCGGTGAGTTTTTTTTAGAAAGTACGGATTTTGTAAGTAATTTTGTGTATGATAAAAGACAGTAATTCCGCGTGGCATATTGAGAAGATAGGCGACTAAAAACTTGAGTGCATTAGACACCGATAAACTTAGTGTAGTATGGCGAGCATTTTCATTTCAGAACAATCCGTGCTTAGTAGCAGTTCAGATTTCGGGAAATACGTTGCCATAAACTTGCTAACGTGAATGAAAGGGTTTGTGCATGACTGTGTTAAGGTTAGCATGGACCTGGAAATGAACGTGTACATCTCGAAGTTGAGAATACATCGAAATTATACCAGTATTTCCAACTTTCATTCAAAATTAAGACTTTTTCCGATTCTTACAATAGTTACATTGTATGCAGCCTGGTGCGAGTTGCAGTACGGTAGGTTTCTGCTGCCGGCCGGAGTGGCCGTGCGGTTCTGGGCGCTACAGTCTGGAGCCGAGCGACCGCTACGGTCGCAGGTTCGAATCCTGCCTCGGGCATGGATGTGTGTAATGTCCATGTAAAGTCCAACCTGGAAGGTCTACGGGAGAAAGTGCAAGACAGGAAAAAGTGGCGTGATTTGGTTCGTGGGGTCAAGAAGAGTCGGAAGCGACTAAACGAATAGAGCGAGAGAGAGAGAGAGAGAGAGAGAGAGAGAGAGAGAGAGAGAGAGAATGTCCTTAGGTTAATTAGGTTTAATTAGTTCTAAGTTCTAGGCAACTGATGACCTCAGACGTTAAGTCGCATAGTGCTCAGAGCCATTTGAACCATTTGTTTCTGCTCGGCTTGCCAACCGGCGATATGCTGCAACGAGTTCACAGGTAGGTGCAAGTAGTGGACGAACGAAACCGCGCGGCCACAAGGAATATTGTTTTTTGGACTAAATCCGTGCTTGCCACAAATTATGAAATTCGTGATGCACACGCAAGTTCAGTTATACAGACAATCTACTGGTTGACTCAGCGTATTTCGACCATAGTTGGCTGGCGACTCTATTATTATTATTATTATTATTATTATTATTATTAATTACTGGCTGACAAGTCAGGCACTGTCCGGGGATTCATTTTGCCAATTTTCTGTCGGAATCTGAATCAAAAAAATTAATTGTGTCCGTAGTGTAACACCGAAAAAATTTCATTTCCCTGCTTTCGTGAAAACACCTTCGTAATTATGAAACAGTTTCTGTACACTGGGCGCAGCTGCTTCGCGTGTGTATAACGCGATTTTGCAGACATGTCTATGGCAACGCCTCTTCACAGCTCTATAGACGGCCTACTCTTTTCGCCTATAGCCGCTTACACGTCACAGTTGAAAGCTGTCAAAAGAGGTGCCATGTGTCAGGGATTTCCTTGAGTTCGTCTTCGTGTCCTTAACATTAATAAAATGGTTCAAATGGCTCTGAGCACTATGGGACTCAACATCTTAGGTCATAAGTCCCCTAGAACTTAGAACTACTTAAACCTAACTAACCTAAGGACAGCACACACATCCATGCCCGAGGCAGGATTCGAACCTGCGACCGTAGCAGTCCCGCGGTTCCGGACTGCAGCGCCAGAACCGCTAGACCACCGCTGCCGGCTTAACAGTAATATTAATATTTTTGGTTGTAAACACTGGTTTCGTGAAAGAAGTGGCTTATGCGGCGACGATATTCACCGTGCTGCCATCATGAATAATTTCGTGTTGTGATTCGTATTTGCTTTTCATAGACTCTTCACGGCTGCATCATGGACAGAGCTTGTGAATTCCACTTCGAACTGTTCTAGTCGTGATCTAAATCTCTTAAATTTTTTTCTTACATTCTGTAACCTGGTACCGCTAAGACTTGGAACGAGATAAGGTCGTTAAAGTTCAGACAGCGACGTCAGTCCTGGACGTTAATTTCCTGTCGAGAGCAGAGCCGGGAACTTTTGCTCCAAGTTCGACTGTGACGCTCGCTCTGGCTATAAAGTCCCTTAAACTGACAACTAAAGTGGAACCGTAACTGTCACGTCACATCCACATGACATTAACTGCGCTCTATACTTGTGGGTCGTAAATCGTAGATTTTCATTCTTCTTTTGTCTTTTAATTTATAATCATATATTTTTAAAAGTAGGTGTCACAATGCTTAAACTTTTTAGGCCCTCTTTCCTTTTCGGAGTGCGAACGGACGACTGTTTGGCGATGGCGTTTTTCAGTAGTTACAAAATTATGATAGCATTGTTTTACGTATACACTGCCGTTAAAATAATGTGAAGCACCCAGAAGATATGATTGGATGCCTATATCACTTCGTACACTTACATACCATGGGCGGGTATGTTAATAATTAGAGTTACAATTACCTCTGACAAGTAGAAGGTCTAACAGAGTGCATTAGTGACGTTCGTGTTTAATGTTGTTACCTGGCCTAGTTGGGTATAAAGGGGTGTGAACGGCGTCGGATGTTCAGTGATCACTTCGAAGGACACAGAGATACCACCACTCGTGTGATGCAGCGTTATCAGCATCTGAAATACTGTAGATTGAAAGGGGCCTCACTGCGGATCCCCATTTGATTGGCTGGTCGAATCACGCAGTAGGAAGATTTGGCGGATTTCGGACGTGACAGTGGCCTGGCGTGGCACTGCATGGGAAGGTCAGGACATAATCATTCAAGGCTCCGGTCGACCACATCTGACCATCACAGTGGAGGATCGCCATACTGTATGCCAAGCATCGTAAACCATTCATATCTGGGCCTCGCATCCGGCATCAAGTAAGGGACTCCTTGTAACATCCTGTCTCATACCACAATACTGGTCGGAGACTAGCAGCACTCAGACTAGGGAATTACCGTCCCATGTGCAGTCTGCCCTTAACATCACATCACAAACGTCTGCGGATCTGATATAATTAAATGTTCCTTGTGACATTTGAGTTTCAACTGTATCTATAATAATGACAGAAGCTGAAGAAATGAATTAAAATTTATTCCACAGCCGAGACTTGAACCGAGGTCTCTTTTCTTACTAGGCATGTGTGCTAGCCATTAGATATGTCATCTGTACTGCTAGCGGGATGTAATGGGTAGCACATCTGCCTAGTAAGCAAGGAGACTGGGGTTCAAATCCTGGCTGGGGCACACATTTTAATTCATTTCTTCAGTTTCTATCATTACCGTAAAAACGTCTGTGTTCGAGGTTGTGCCACGAATGGCATCGCATTATATTCACTGACGAATCGCGATTCTGCGCCACACCGGGTGATCATCGTCGGCAGGTATGGCGACGACGTGGGGACAGGTTTCATTCTTCTGATGTTTTGAAGAGGCAAAACGATGTTACTCCCGACATCATCCAGTGGGGAGCCGTTGGGTATGACTTCAGGCCATCGCTGGTAGTGAGTGAGAGAACTCTGACGGCACAACCGTACATCGCAGACATCCTGCGTCCTTGTGTGTTACCTCTCATGCGACAGTATCATGAGAAATGTTTCACCAGGACAGTGCTCGTCCCCATATAGGATATTGCTCTATGAACTATGTGCATGAGTTAAGGTACCGCTATGGAATTCCCAGATCTGTTCTTGATATAATGTGTGGGACGAGCTCGGGCCTCAACCGAATACCACTGTCCAAGATATCAAAGATCAGTTACAATAGTTGTGGACCATCTCGCCCCAGGAGAGGATACAAGAGCTTTATGACACGCTTCCTATCCGGAGACATCCGAGTCATACAGGATGCAATGCCAGGGGATTGGTTGGTTGGTTTTGGGGAAGGAGACCAGACAGCGTGTTCATCGGTCTCATCGGATTACGGAAGGATGGGGAAGGAAGTCGGCCGTGCCCTTTCAGAGGAACCATCCCGGCATTTGCCTGGAGTGATTTAGGGAAATCACGGAAAACCTAAATCAGGATGGCCGGACGCGGGATTGAACCGTCGTCCTTCCGAATGCGAGTCCAGTGCAATGCCAGTGGGCTCTCACACTGCCAAGTCCTTTGTAAATTTCACTCAGTTTTGTAATCACTGAAATAGTGTCAGATACCCTCTCCACCCACGAAGTTTCATTTTGTTTCTTCCTCCCCTTCTGGGAGCTTCACTTTTTTGTCAGGCTTCACCACCAAGTATGAACTCAGCCAACCTCATATTCTTCTCTTTCTAGTATAATGAGTTGAGATCAAATATTTGCATAGGTGTGTGAATGTAATATTAGATATTGAGTCTATATATTTTTTGTAATTGGATAAAATGCATAAATCTCAAGAAAAGCTATATCAGGGACGGGCAACTGTACGGGCTCTGAGGCCATTGAGTGGGAGTGAAAGTTACCAGAGAGCCACAACTTTTAAAATGATTCCATTCATTTGTTAACTTTTGCACTATAGAAAAGGTATAAACCGAACCATAAAAATGATTAAATATAAATAAGATAAAATTGTGGAACTTTTACTAAATTTATTTTTATTGTGCTAATTTTATATATACAGCTGGAAGCACATTTAATTTGTATACTGACATTTAGAGAAGATCTTCCCAGCAAATTTCTTCATACATGGAAACTTTTCTGCAGGAAAATATTTGTAAAAGACAACTAATGTCACAACATTTAAAATTTCTTTCACAGTGTGATCTGACTGTATATGAGTCACTTAAAGCTACAGCTTCTCTGATTCTGTGTCAATATCAGCAGCGAGACAATTGAACTGAGACTTAGTTTTCTTAAAGTACTGAAATAGTCGTGTGAACTCGTCCTCCAAACTCTGCAGATATCCCTGGACTTAGCAGAAATACTTTCAGGCACTTTCTGTTTTCCTAATAAAGGTGCATGACAAAAATATCCTCCGCCTGCTTGCTTTGCAAATAGACCTACTTTTGCTTGAAAGATTTTACATACTCCTACATTTCATGTGCAAACAATTCCTTTTCCTGCAATGTTACATTCAGTTCATTCAACGTCTCAAACGTATCACCTGCATAAAAAACTCTCCTATCTCCACAGGTCATTCCCTATTTTTGTAGGAAAATCATTAAATATCTCCTTAGTGACAAACTGCCTATTGGCTTCTGTCTCGGGTTCTTCGGCCGACGTTCATCATGAACGTCGGCCGAAGAACCCGAGACAGAAGCCAATAGGCAATAGGCAGTTTGTCAACAAGTGGCCACGAAAGCCTTAACAATTTTGTATCTCCTTAGTGTCCAGAAACGATAGAATTTCATTCTGCAGTACGACTCTTTTTAACGCCTTGGCCGGGCTACAACAGTTCACACTATTATGCTAAATTACGTCTTCATACTCTGCCTTCAGACCCTCAGCATTTCAATTGTCAATGGTGGAGAGCCCTTGTCCTGTTTACGCTCACTGCTCCAGCAATATGATCTACCACTTGGGTCAAGTCCAGTGCAGTTTTACATTTTACAAAGGCTCTCCTGATGCAGAATGCAATGAAAAGACCAGACATCACTGTGTCATGTTCTTGAAACTTTTTTTTTCAAATCCTAATCATACCCATGGCCCCATTGTTGTAATGGTTGTCATTTTGGTCCAGAGCAGGACACTTTTCTGTACACGATTCACAGCACACTCAAGCAAGCCCTGAGAACTAGTTTTATCTTTGACTGGTTCTGTGCCAAATGATTCCTCTGTGATGAAGAAATTTTCATTAATTCCACGGATAAAGATGAGCGCTGTGCCTTCGCTGTGCGTGCTCTTGTTTATTGCCATGCGTATAGCTAGGTTACAGACTACCATGAAACATGCTTCTGTAGAGGTATTTTGAAGTTCTGATTCTTTTGTAAATAAAACTTATTGCTTCTTCAGCCTTTTCACACACTCCGTGGCTTTTATTTAGCGTGCTTCCGTGGAAAGCTTGCAGCCAAATTCTGGTCTCCTTCGTGACACACGTTCACAGAGGGTCTTCTGAACAGTTACATAATAACCGTGATTGATAGTCTGACGTACAGGAATCCAGTCAATCTACACTACTGGCCATTAAAATTGCTACACCACGAAGACAACGTGCTACAGACGCGAAATTTAACCGACAGGAAGAATATGCTGTGACATGCAAATGATTAGCTTTTCGGAGCATTCACACAAGGTTGGCACCGGTGGCGACACCTACGACGTGCTGACATGAGGAAAGTTTCCAGCCGATTTCTCATACACAAACAGCAGTTGACCGGCGTTGCCTGCTGAAACGTTGTTGTGATGCCTCGTGTAAGGAGGAGAAATGCGTACCATCACCTTTCCGACTCCGATAAAGGTCTGATTGTAGCCTATCGCGATTGCGGTTTATCGTATCGCGACACTGGTGCTCGCGTTGGTCGAGATCCAATGACTGATAGCAGTCGAGATGACAGGCACCTTATCCGCATGGCTGTAACGGATCGTGCGGCCACGTCTCGATCCCTGAGTCAAAAGATGGGGACGTTTGCAAGACAACAACCATCTGCACGAACAGTTCGACGACGTTTGCAAGAGCATCGACTATCAGCTCGGAGACCATGGCTGCAGTTACCCTTGGCGCTGCATCACAGATATGAGCGCCTGCGATGGTCTACTCAACGACGAACGTGGTGAAAGGTGGCTACACTGAGCCACAGCGCCAGAGATTGCGCCAAAGAGTATTATTCAGCCGCCTCCACTGGCAGTTCTTGTCGAGAAGTCGTGGTGGAGAGTGCTTATTGAGAAGTAGCAGTATGTAGTGCTTGTTGAGATGTAGCAGTGGTGAGTCGTAGTTGAGAAGCTGCGGTAGTGAGTGCTTGTTCAGAATTTGTAGTATTGTTTTGATGGGCTAGACACCAGATATTATTGGATTGGGAGGCTGTAATGATCAGAGTGTGCTTTTCGTCAATATATATAGGACGGTAAAAAAAATCCGTTTTTTTTATTATTTCAATGTCTTAAACAATAATGCCTCTTGGTCACAGGTTCAGTCAACAAAGCATCTGGCTCGTGTTCTTGTATTAGACTGTATTTCTGGTTTCTATGTGCAATCATAGTATTTCTGGTTTTTTTTTATTGCTTCAGTATAAATGGTATTTAAAATATCTTGTCGTATTGAGGAAGAACCGTGCCAGATGTGTACGTTGAATCACACTTCCACACAAAGAACAGCGACACTTGTGCCTTGTTGTTTCGTAGCTTTTATGGTTGCTGGGGACTTAATTAATTAATTGTGTTAACGGAAGTTTTCTTTCGTTCTTTGTTGTTATTCTATGCAGTCAGATTGCGTACTATACCAGACAGGGCCAACCGGTTACGAGACTCGTAACCGGACAGACAGCGACTAAAATTAAAAGTATTTGCATTCATTATATAATTAAGCCCCCATGCACGTGGCGACCGCTGCTTCGGATCGTCCCTTGGAATTCTTCTGATTGTAAAAATAGCAGACAGTAGTATTGTTGTAGTAATTTGTAGTTTAGTAATTTTAGTCTATATTGCATGTGTAGATTTGGTAATTGTCATTCTTCTAATGGTATTTTTTGCAGAATTTAATTTTTTTTGTCTTGTATACGCGTTTGACAATTTTGTGTAATTATGAAGATTTCAATTGTTCGTTAATCGTGTTTGAAGGAAGCATTTCGTGTGAATGGTATTGTTGGTGATAAAGTGTCATATTGTGTTTATTTTTCGTATAGTGACGAGTTTTGTATGTTTTGTAAATGATTACGCGATCGATGAAAAAGGCAAAAATGATGGATAGTGAGAATGACGAAATTGTTAATATGGCGAACTCGCCAACAGAGGAAAACAGTATCATGAATAATGAAGTAGAAAGCAATTTAATAAGCAGGGAAAATAGTCCAGAACCAGTTCAAAACTTTTCACAATTAAAGAATTTTCAGAATACGAGATTAATGACAGAAGATTCTGGAATAGTATTGAACACAGATAGCTTTACAGCTATGACGAAGGAAGCTGGTTTTGCGGGAAATGTTAGGGGCGAAAGGAATTTCGAACCAGTCATTGTGGAGCAGTTGATGGGTGCAATATTAAATCTGGTATCACAGTTGGGATCTGAATTAAAAACAGTGGGATCACAAATAGGAACAATTAAAACAGAGATGGGAACTTTGGCAACACGGTTAGACTCACAAATAGGAACAATTAAAACTGAGATGGGAACAATGGAAACACGGTTAGATTCACGAATAGCGACATGTTTCAAAAACGTGAAAAATGAATTAAAGAAAGAAATTAGAGAAGAAGTACAAGCGATTTTGAATGCTCACAATAATAGATTAATTTCAATAGAAATCAGACAAAGGGAACAGGATAGAGAACAGGAAGAAAGAGATCGCGTGATAGTACAAAAATTTTCAGAGTTAAATTTACAACGTGCACACGATAAGGAAGAAATATTTGAGAGAATCGAGGAATCCGTGCCAAATGACAGAATAAATAACCTAACACAACAATATGAACAGTTAACTACTAAATGTGTCAATACTGAAACCCGAGTCGCGACACTTACAGAAGACGTAAATAAACAGAAAGAACAAATAGGTGATTTATCGGAAAGAGTTGAGGAGATTTCAGATAAATTGACAAGTCTTAGTTTAAATGGGGACAGAGATTCGGATGATACAGCACCATTACCATTTGCAGAAACCGAAGAGTACCAGAACATAAATAAGCATGTTGGAAATCAGGGAAAATTTAATGAACGCGTTAAAAGAGAATTTGAGGCATTACAAAAGCAAGTTAAACAAATTGAAGGCGAAATCGTAGGAAAAGACAGCAGAAGAAATTCAGAATCACAGATAGCAGAGGGCTTTGAAGAAAATAATTTATTTCATTTACGAGATGCAATAAGAGAGCGCCAGGCGCGCGAACTTGACAATAATCGACATTCGGACTGGGACAGACGCGGTAGGTCTTTGTCGCCACGAGGCGAAAACTTTGACTATAAACACTTTTTGACTGTTCGGAAATTTAAGATCTTTCGCAATTCTAAGAATGACATACATCCATGTTCATGGTTAGATCAATTTATGTACGCACTTCCACCAAATTGGCCACTAAGTCACAAACTGGAATTTATGTGTGGATATTTAGAAAACGAACCGGCGACGCGGATGCGCGCACTTATTAGAGATTGTAATAATTTAAATGATTTTTATCATGCATTTCTATCGGCATATTGGTCCGAAAACACGCAAGACAGAGTCAAACACAGTCTTATTATGCAGCGTAATTTTAAACAGTCTGAGTTCCGCACGCCGGCAGAATACTTTGAAGACATGATTCGAAAGAATCAGTTCCTGTCCAACCCTTATAGCCCGACTGAATTAATTCGCATTTGTTTAACTAAGCTGCCACAATCAATAAGACAAATTGCTTTAGCCGGAAGATGTAAAGACGACATTGAGACTTTTAAGACTTTGCTACAAGAACTTGAGTATGACAACGACGACGGGACTTCTTGTAATTTTTTCAGTAACAGTAATTACAATAGATTTTCAGAGAAAAGGGATAGTGATCGGAACGGGCGTTATATGGGTAATTTTGAGAATGACAGACGAAACAGACAGGACGATAGATACCAGCCTTATTACAATAACAGACGTTCTAACAGAAATTATACAGACAGTTATAATAACGGAAACTCCTACTGGAATGATCAATCATACGGAAACAGTAATCGGTATCATCAAGACAGAAATTATTCATACAATAATAGGAATTCTTACTATAGAAATAACCAGGGTACTGGATATAACAATAATTTCAGAAGTGACAGTCGAAATTACACAAGAAGTAGTCGTGCAGATAGCCAGGAAAACAGAAATTTTAACTACAGACACAACCAAGAATTTACATGTAACAGACGGGAGGGACCTAATTGGCATCCTCCGCGTGACAGAAATTCAGAGAGACAAGTGCAAATAGTAGAAATTGATCCGCGAAATGACGCGAATAATCAGTGTCCTCAGGGGATTCACTACGTACGCTAAGTGAATATGTGCCGTAGCGTGCACAGGGGCCCGAGCTGTAGTGGTGCTATTTCCCTTTTAGTTTTCTGCACTGCTGCCTACTCTTTTACTATTCTTTGTATCTATCAAAACAACTCTTCGACTATCAATCTATCTAGAGAGTCGGTAAACAATAACCGGATATGACTATTTTGCCCAAAAGTGATTTCGGAAATTACCGTTTGGACTTACTGTAACTTCAGCAGCATTCATTCGTAGTTTAAACGAAATTTTACCTGTTTATCTTCGTGACAATATTACTTCATATGTTGACGATATTCTTATTGCTAAACGTTCTTGGACTGAGCATAACAAAATTTTTGATTCATTATTACGTATTTTTGCAAGAGTTGGCATTACAGTTAACTTGGAAAAATCTGAATTTGGTCGTTCTCAGGTGAAATTTCTTGGTCATATTATTTCTACAGAAGGTATTCTTCCTGATCCAGAGAAACTAGACGCTATTCGTAATTATGCTGTCCCTACTACAAAACGTGATGTTCGTAGTTTCCTTGGTGTCTGTAATTTTCTTATACGCTTTGTTAGATTGGACGATTTGGCCACACCTCGTTTATGTGAACTATCTGGAAAGAATTCTAATTGGTGTTGGGATGAGGAAGCTCAATCAGAATTTGAACAACTTCGTGATGCTTTAGTTGCTGCTCCACTTCTTTCACATCCGGATTTATCAAAAGATTTTTGTTTGGCGACGGACTCATCATACAAAGGCCTAGGTGCACACTTGTTTCAAGAGATAGAAGAAAACGGCGTTGTAGTACAGAAAACTATTGCATTTGTAAGTCGTGTTCTCTCTAAATCAGAAATGAATTATTCGATTACGGACCTTGAAGCCTTGGCTGTTGTTTGGGCTTTCACAAAATTTCGCATATTTTTGTATGGCAGACATACTAAGGTTTACACCGATCATCGAGCTCTGGAATTTCTTATGTCGACAAAATTAACTCATGGACGATTGTCACGATGGGCGCTGTATCTACAGGAATTTGACTTTAGTATTGTTTACATACAGGGTTCTTCAAATATTATTGCTGATGCTTTATCACGTGCACCGATGGGTTTGAAACAAAGTGCTGAAGAGGATTGCAGAGAAAACAATTATTGTCTGATGTATATTCAAGGTGTTGCGTTTGAGAATTTTATTTCGTCTTCGCTCCAGGACATCGCTAAGGAGCAAAATAAGGATCCAATCTGGAAGGACATTAAGGAGAAGTGGAGGAGAAAGGAAAGCGTAGCGATTAGACAGTATTATTTAGTTCGCAATGATATTCTTTTTAAACGAAAATCGGTCGACAACTCTGTTTGGTTAGTTTGTATTCCTGATGAGTGGGTCAATAAATTGATTTGATACACACATTTCAGTTATGCACACTTTGGTCCCAGAAAATGCTTTCATAAATTACGAGAAAATTGCTACTTCAGTAACATGTAAAAACGTATTCGATCTGTTCTTGCCAAATGCAAATTATGTCAAAAGGCTAAGCCGCCAACTATTTCTCACAGAGCACCATTGTTTCCTATCATTCCAGCGAAATTAAAGGAGATGGCTGCAGTCGATTTCTTCGGTCCAGTGGTTCGTTCTAATAATGGTTTTGCGTACATTTTGGTAGCAGTGGAATTGATATCAAAATATGTGTGTTTTACACCTTTACGCAAAGCGACAGCTCGTTCAGTATCTAATGCTTTCATCAAACATTTTCTTAAAGAAGTGGGTCATGTTGATAAGGTTATATCAGATAATGGATCACAGTTTCGCTCTAAAATTTGGCTTCGTACTCTACGGCGTCGTAAGATTAAACCAATTTTCATTTCACTTTTTCACCCTCAATCTAACGCTTCAGAGCGATGGATGAAGGAAATCAATAAATTGTGTCGACTTTATTGTCATCAGAATCACAGAACTTGAGATCGGTATCTTCATATTTTTCAAAACATTCTGAATGAACTCCCTAATGATTCAACTTCTTTACCGCCTATATTGATATTAAAAAATAAAGCACCGACAAATCGCATTTCTGAAATCGTTCCTTTTCCGCCTTCACGGAAACTGCGGCATTCTGAAGTTGTCAATCTGGCTCTGCAAAATATTGCATCTGCGGCTGCTAGAAGAGAGAAATCAGCTAAACGTCTTGGTCGTTTAAAAATCTTGTCAGTTGGTAAAAAGGTGTTAATTAAGTCTCATCGTTTGTCTCACAAAGGAAAAGGCTTATGTCGCAAATTTTTTCTGCATTATAACGGTCCATACAGAGTTCGCAAAATTATTCATGATAACACTGTCGAAGTAGAAACTCTTAAATCTCGGCGCTCTAAGGGAATACATCACATTTCGAACGTTAAGATTTTTGTGGAATGACATACTTTAGAGAAACTAACAGTTATACGTCGGAGAGTACAAGGATACCGCGCCGTGTTCCGGCGGCGGCACGTAGTCAAAGCAACAGTCAAGTCTGCGCGGCGCACAAGGCAGTCGTTGACCGCAAACAATTACTTCCTACGTCACGCGTACCTACAGCTGATCGAGCGCCCAGAGCGAATGCACTGACAGCCGTAAACAAATACACAGTCTAATTTCTCCGATTAAATTCAGTATAAAGCTATAGTGACTTGATAAATTATGTTATTAACGTTCAGTATTTTTCAGGATACGGTTGTATAAAATATTTAAGAACTTCAGGTAAATTCAGTGTGTGTCCGACGTTAAGAGGACTTGCTATCGAGAAAATTTCAGGAAGAATGTAATTTCGAAGAAGAAACTAATAAACTAAAAAGGTAACTATTAATTGAGTTTATTTTTCAGGTAACATATTTCCACTTAGGTACGTACTTTAGACGTAATTTGCTACTCGCCATTACGTGATTTATACTTTGTGTTAACTGATTTTGACAATGATTGATTAATGAACAGGGTTGTTACTTGTGTATATTATGCATCGCTTGGCTGCTATGCTTTTTCACTGATGTCAAATTTTTTGTTAAATTATGTGCTTGCTGTGCCTATTTATTTAAATTATAATTGTCACCTGATTAGTTGTGCTGATATGGTTATGTATGTAAGTTATACTTTGTGATTTATCTACTTGCGCCTTCATGTTTACTTATTAAGATTACATATGAACATTTATTTGCTTATGCTGATATGATGCTAATGACCTGTTTATTACGTAAGATATATGTTTGCTGCTGTGCGTATGGATTGCATATTTACACATTTCTGTTTTGTTGTCATAACTACTCTTTAATTTGGTATATAGAAATGCTGATGTACTGTGTACGAACATAGAGTGTAGGTCACACTATGATATTAATTATAGATTGTTCGCTTGGCAGCGCCTCGCTGTAGGGATTGTGCTGCATCCATTTGTTGACATTCTGTTCTCTACTGGTATATTTACTCGCTATTGCATGTTTTGCTTACGCTCAGTGCCTTATATTTTAAGATAAGAAAATGAACTGCTGTAATTCTACGAACGACATTGGTACAAGAAACTTCATAGAAGTCACATGAGCCGGAGGTTTTATGGAAGCTGCATAAATTTATGCTAATAGGAAGGAAGCTAACGACATGACATACCAGCACTAGGTTTAGACCATTGACAGTTATTACACTGCATTCTTCGTGAATAGCAAGTGACACTTGACACAAGAAATACTCCACATGTTTGCTTCTGTTTTGGCATGATTCTTAAAGTGGTGTACACACTGTGAATTACTACTACCATTAACACTCCGTACTCGTACTTACTTACTGAGAGTTATTCAAACTAAAGGCTGTTGGAGGTCATGTATGCATTTCTTTTATTTAATGATGGACAAGGTAACCAAAATGTATTTTATAATTCATAATGAGTAGAAGATTTGGCTCAGGTGGACTACACAGCGGTTGTGTGTGGACATTGTCTTCGGATTGTATGGGATGATGAATTGAGGTTTGCACTAGGATTTTATCTGTACTTGTTCGAGGAGACTGACTAGAGGAAAGAGTTGTTATGGAAGTGAAATGATATTGGCGATAAGGTTTATATGTATCGACGTATTGAAGAGTTATTATTGAGATATTGAGATTGTGTGAAGTTGATGATTATTGGAGTTTTGGTGGACAAGAGGTAAGGTAAATGATATTGATGATAAGGTTTATATGTATCGACGTATTGAAGAGGTATTATTGAGGTATTGAGATTGTGTGAAGTTGATGATTATTGGAGTTTTGGTGGACAAGAGGTAAGGTAAATGATATTGATGATAAGGTTTATATGTATCGACGTAAGAGGTATTATTGAAGTATTAAGATTATGTGATGATACTGATTATTGGAGTTTTGGTGGATAAGAGGTGAAGTAAGTGAGGAGCATTTTTTTTTTTTTTTGTTTGTTGGTCTATATGGAACAAGGAGGATGAAGATGGTAGACTAGAATACTCAAGTGATAAGAAGATTGTCTGCACAAACACTTTGTTAAATCAATAAGCAGTGTATATTTTTTTTTTTTTGGAGAGAGGAAGTATTTGCATATCTTGGCACACTGACAGTTGTTCAGCAACAGTACATTTGATTTGGCTTGGCAAACATTGGTCTTGACATAATGACTACGATGTTGACTAACTATTATTGACTGTTATACATTGCTGCCACTACTACTTGATACACAAGTTGAACATAACATTTTGGATAGAATTGCATTTACACAGTTAACACTATTCAATTACACAGTAGTACTTAATGTGGATGAAAGATGAGTGAGTGTGATTTGTGTGTTTCCCCTTCCTAATTCCAAATAATTGGTACCGACCTATCTCCTAAATATTATTTTACTTGTTTGTTGTGGCTTGTACTGACACCCGTAAATATTATAGGTTTACTGTTATTTGTGTATTTGTAATATTTAATATGACAATTATCTGATATCATTTGTGTATTTATTATAATTTGTATGCTTAGTGTAAGAGCATTGATAATAATTTTGTAAAAGCAATTGTGTGTGCCTTCAAACTGTTGTTCATGCTTGCACCTATTCAACATTGCTGGGTGCCACTTGGAAATGTATAATTTCTGCTGATAAACTCTGATGAACTGTCTAATTAGTGATAGTGAATATTATGGACTGTTACCTGCACCTGTTCAACATTGCTGGGTGCCACTGTTGGAACTGCTTCTATTGAGATAATGTCACTTGTTGGTGTCTGCACCTGTTCAACAATGCTGGGTGCCACTGATGTACTGATTCTACTAAAATGATGTCACTTGTTGGTGTCTGCACCTGCTCAACATTACTGGGTGCCACTGATGGACTACTTCTGCTGAAATAATGTCACTTGTTGGTGTCTGCACCTGCTCAACATTGCTGGGTGCCACTGGTGGAACGTCTTCTACTGAGATATCACTTGTTGGTGTCTGCACCTGCTCAACATTACTGGGTGCCACTGATGGACTGCTTCTACTGAAATGATGTCACTTGTTGCTGTCTGCACCTGCTCAACATTGCTGGGTGCCACTGTTGGAACTGCTCAACCAGTGATGAGATGTCACTTGTTGCTGTCTGCACCTGTCAACATTACTGGGTGTCACTAATGGAACTGCTTCTACTGAAATGATGTCACTTGTTGGTGTCTGCACCTGTTCAACATTGCTGGGTGCCACTGATGGAACTGCTTCTACTGAAATGATGTTACTTCTTGCTGTCTGCGCCTGTTTAACATTGCTGGGTGCCACTGATGGAACTGTTTCTACTGAAATAATGTCACTCGTTGGTGTCTGCATCTGTTGACCATTGCTGGGTGCTACTGCTGGAACTGTCAACTACTTGTGTATTGAACTATGGAAAGCATTTTATGTGTATATTTGTAAGAACTGATTTTTTTTCTGTGTTTACTGTTTATAAGATGTTATGAGACTCTTACCTGAACCTATTCGTCATGGCTGACGCTATTGATTGAATTGTTTAACCACATGATACTTATGTAAACTATTATGTAAAATCATATGTATGCAAGTATTTGTATTCCTTACTGTGTTTTATATGTTAGGTTATTGAAGGGTCAGTGCAAAGCCAAAATTTTAGCTAGTTATGTGATATTTAATTATTAGTATTATCTTTTATTTTTGTTTGTGTTTTTTGGACGAATTTGGTGGTATTTTCACCACCAATGCTGGCAAAAATTCCATCAAATTCTGGCCCGTGGAGGAGGGGCATATGAAAGGTGGCTACACTGAGCCACAGCGCCAGAGATTGCGCCAAAGAGTATTATTCAGCCGCCTCCACTGGCAGTTCTTGTCGAGAAGTCGTGGTGGAGAGTGCTTATTGAGAAGTAGCAGTAAGTAGTGCTTGTTGAGATGTAGCAGTGGTGAGTCGTAGTTGAGAAGTTGCGGTAGTGAGTGCTTGTTCAGAATTTGTAGTATTGTTTTGATGGGCTAGACACCAGATGTTATTGGATTGGGAGGCTGTAATGATCAGAGTGTGCTTTTCGTCAATATATATAGGACGTTGAATCACACTTCCACACACAGAACAGCGACACTTGTGCCTTGTTGTTTCGTAGCTTTCATAGTTGCTGGGGACTTAATTAATTAATTGTGTTAACGGAAGTTTTCTTTCGTTCTTTGTTGTTATTCTATGCAGTCAGATTGCGTACTATACCAGACAGGGCCAACCGGTTACGAGACTCGTAATCGGACAGACAGCGACTAAAATTAAAAGTATTTGCATTCATTATATAATTAAGCCCCCATGCACTGGGTGCACAAATGGAAAAACGTCATTTTTTCGGATGAATCCGGGTTCTGTTTACAGCATGATGATGGTCGCATCCGTGTTTGGCGACATCGCGGTGAACGCACATTAGAAGCGTGTATTCGTCATCGCCATACTGGCGTATCACCCGGTGTGATGGTATGGGGTGCCGTTGGTTACACGTCTCGGTCACCTCTTGTTCGCAATGACGGCACTTTGAACAGTGGACGTTACATTTCAGATGTGTTACGACCCGTGGCTCTACCCTTCATTCGATCCCTACGAAACCCTACATTTCAGCAGGATAATGCACGACCGCATCTTCCAGGTCCTGTACGGGCCTTCCTGGATACAGAAAATGTTCGACTGCTGCCCTGGCCAGCACATTCTCCAGATCTCTCAAACAATTGAAAACCTCTGGTCAATGGTGGCCGAGCAACTGGGTCGTCACAATACGCCAGTCATTACTCTTGATGAACTGTGGTATCGTGTTGAAGCTGCATGGGCAGCTGTACCTGTACACGCCATCCAAGCTCTGTTTGACTCAATGCCCAGGCGTATAAGGTAGTTATTACGGCCAGAGGTGGTTGTTCTGGGTACTGATTTCTCAGGATCTATGCACCCAAATTGCGTGAAAATGTAATCACATGTCAGTTCTAGTATAACATATTTGTCCAATGAATACTCGTTTATCATCTGCATTTCTTCTTGGTGTAGCAATTTTAATGCCAGTAGTCTAAATAACTCCTCGGATATGGACGAAAACAATCACCACTGCTTTGAATTTTGATTTGCTCATGTGCGCTTTTTTCATCCTAGGGGATTGAGGACTCTTCCAATGCACGGATTGTCACTTAGTTTCTGGGTCATATTGGAATATCCATGTTTCACGTCATGCAATTATTTTGCTGAAGTAATCAGGGTCATCTTCAATTTTTAAGAGTGTCAGCACAGCAGTGCACTCGATGTTGTCTTTGCTCTACTGTGAGGATTCTTGACACCACTTTAGCACAAACCTTTGTCTCGCCGAGATCACCGTGCAAAATCTGTCTAAACACTTTCCTCATTGATGCAAGCAGATTCTGGAATTGCTCAAATACTCAGGCGGCGGTCGTCTCGAACAATTCTACTGAGCATCTCCACATTTTGTTCAGTTTTCGAAGTGGAATGACGGCCCGATTTTGGATCGTCTTCAGCGTCTTCCCTACCGTCCTTGAATCTCTTAACCCACTGGAAAACTTGCGTACGAGGTAGACACTGATCATCATAAACTTCTTTCAACAAATCGCAAGTCTCTGCGGCGGATTTTCCAAGTTTTGTGAGGAATTTGATGTTAACACGTTGTTCCACTGTAGAGCGTAGCATAATTCAGACGGAGCTCAGACACACGTCCTGTTTCTAAGAAAGGTCACAGACAGGCTTACCACCGGCGTGAAATTTTGTACGCGTGTCAGGAAGAGTCCCAAGATTATTCCCCCACTCTTCTCTTTGTCATCGACGAAGCCGGAAATGCGCACAACAACCAGTTCGGTTTCGTTATTGCCACACATCGTAGAAAACGCTTGACGTGGTCACACAGATAGTTACTGAAACCGCATTAATTCCCTTACTTTTATCGTTAATAGTGTGTTATTTTTTTAAAAAAAACAACGATTCTGTACAGCTGAACCAAAGAACGATAGTGACAGAGTGCAGAAAGTCCGCTCTTTTGGCCCGAGATGGGTAAGAAACCATAACCATCGTTGTTACGTAATACTTCATTGAGTAGACGAGTCAACACCGCCATTCAGCGTTCCGCTCGTAGATAGAGCCCTTGTTCTCTTTGTTTAATATTTAATTAGGTTGTAAGTGTACCATTTAGTTTAGCGAGGGAGGTGGACCATTTTCCTCCGTTGGTTGTCTTTCACGTGCAGCACGACGTGGGTGGCAGGCACTGCCTGAGGGAGCAGAGCGGAGACCAGAGGATTGTAATATTTTTTTTTGGGACAAGAATCGTGTGGGCGCGTTGAAGATACCGAAGTTGATTCAGTGTGGTGGGAAAATAATATCTAGTGTGCCAGCAATAACCATAATCGAGACTGCGTATTATGCAGAGGTTGCAACCGTTGCCCCGGAAGTCTTGCGAAATACGGAATATTATTACTGACTGAGTCCTCTTGACTCCGCCCTCGCTGTGACACTGGTCAGTGCAACACGGGGTTCCTGCAGCGGCCATTCTGTAGCAGAAACGGCCATCCTGGATAATAATGGTTTATGCACATCTGACATTATTACATTTGGTGTCAGAAGAAATCAAATAACAACAAGCTATGTTACAGGGCAACCATCGGCAGCATGATTTCAATGTGATGAGTGGGAATGAACTGTTTTTTTTTTTTTTTTTAACTTGTTCCATTCGATAGCATTGTCAGTGTCTAATCGTCTGGGTTGGAGGCTTATGTGTAAGGTGCATCTGGTGGATGTAGACACGGTCAGAGGTTTACGTTATTTTAGGGGACACACTAAAGAAACAGATGGTGGTTTGGATCCTTTTAGATGTCTTGCAGTATAAGTTGTTGGGGTGCAGTGGATAGCGTACCAAACCTTAAGTAGCGATTTGTTGTAAACCTGTCTGGCCAGAATATGTAGGGAATGCACATGGTTGCCGCTCAGGATGTAACGCCACAATTACGTCAAGCCAGTAACATACACTTACAAGTCACTTGCCTGCGAAACATAGAAGCGCAGCATAATTTTTATTTTAGAGCTTATTAATTTCAGTTCACAATCCGACCTTGGGTATTTCAGTATGCGCAACTGTTCTGTAACCGCAACCAGTAACGTCATCTGTTAGTAACATAAGAAACTCATTGCATAAATATTGTCATTTCTGTCTGAACACTTTGATCTGTGTTTGTGTACTCTATTAGTCCAAAAGTTAAACTGTACTGTAAAGTAGATTGTGTGTTAATAAGAAACAGAGTATTGAAAACAGTTATTGTATTTTGTACGAGAGCTGCATTAGTTAGGCATAGAGTTTCTTTATCGGAACAATTTTGAGACTACCGGTCTGTGACAGACTGTCCGTTGTGCTCTGTGAGCTACTGTGAGCATTCTGTGATGATCGTCAAAATACGTATGGAAGAATGTTTATAACGTGACTTTATTTCGAAATACTACAAGGAGAGATGAGCGAGTCCGCAACAATCAACGTAGTACGGCTGTAAAGGAAACGAGGAAGCGGATGGAAATTATTTAACTCCCACTAAACAGCGTTGTCACAGCAACAAACCGGCTGAGTGACAGTTGTAAAGTGCAGTTTCTCACTAGCGTTTTCCGTCCACTTTCTGAACATAAAGAATTAAGCGCAGTGTAAATAACTGATTTCTTTGTTAAATATTTTCACCAACCTTCATCGAAAGCTGTTTTCTTATTCAAGTATAAAGCTTATTAGCAGCGTACCGTTACAGACACTGCAGTAAATTATTCGGTTTAGCAACTGCACTACGGTATCCGTATGTATAGTTACACTGGTTAATCCATGAACACTATTTTAATGTGAGTACATGATAGCGTGAATGATTATTGTAGCTATTACATTACTAGGTTTTACGTGATTCGGCAATGTATTGTAACACATCGTTAGCTACCCCATGTCAACCTTTTATTTGTCGTAGCTATTTTGTTTCATTCTAATTTCTAATTGTCAGTATGTGTGCATAAAAGTAGGATAATAAATCTGTGTGTACTGAAATTTTAGTTATAACATAGTGTCAGATAGTCCGAAGTCTTCACGGCCACATTTTCAGTGAATTTAAATCATTTGCAGTAAATCCCGACAGCTATGTTATCAGGCGTGGATTAGAAATGTCTGTAGTAATAGGATTAATTGCAATATTAGTATTAAGAGCTTATTGTATTTTTAATTTTGTTGTAGGGATAAGCTTTGCAAAGAGCGAACCAGGGCTAGGGGAATTTACCACTATGGAGGCGGTCCAGAAATTACTGGATCAGATAGCACAAATGCAAGCGGATACATGGACTTGCATAAGCAGTTAGATGCAGTGAGAGAGGATAAATTGCTCGTCCATTACGTCAGTACCCATCGTAGATGTTGGAACCGCTACCCTCGTTTCTCCTTTTGTGGATGAAGTAGGGGAAGATGTTTTAGTGTTTATAAACAATCTAGCAACAGCCCCAGAGACCTAAGTTGGTGGTTGGGGGGTGGGCGCAGTTGTTGCACATGGCAAAGTTACGTTTGGTGGGAGATGGGGAAATGTACTGTATGTAGCGTGAGGAGCTGAGGAATGCTCAGACATTTGGAATTCTAAAGACAGGCTTGTTACAGTGATAGATGAAGAACAATATTACTGGGAGCAATTGAACAGTGTATCATAAAAACAGAGGGTGAGTCCATCGACAGTTTCGTGGAGAGGCTTAGGAAACTTAATGTCAACACGTGTGAGTTGATGGAAAGTGATGACACTAATTGGATGCATTTGCAAGAGGTGGAACGCATTTTTGCAAGGCTTGCAGCCCGATGTCTCACGAGAAGTATAGACAGACTTTCCTAAAGGCTTAACTGGAGCCATAGGAGCGGCAACAGCTTTAAAGAAAATAGATGCAGTGGCCAGAGTCTGCAATAGAAGCGGGATTTCTTCCACTCAGGTCATGTGTTACAATAGTATGCAGTTATGCCACTTATGTCGAGGGTGTCTTCAGCCGTAATGTAGGAAATGTGGGAGAGTAGTACATTGGGAATGAGACTGTAGACAGAATAATTGACACGACAGAAATGGGAATGGTAACACACTATTAAATGGCAATGGGAGCCGAGTGTCGCTCTCAGAAAATTTTAGCAACTAAATCCTGTGAAGAGGAGAAATTTTTCTTAACTGACATAGAGAACGTAAGTTTTTACTGTATACAGTTTTGCATGTGTCTGTGTCAAGTTTAGAGTTCATGGGAGAGAGAAGGTTGGCGTTGGCATCACATACTAAGCTAAAAATACAGTCTTTTTTGCTTGAGCGAATTATTATAGAAAGTTAACTTCAAAATTTGCAGAAACGGAACAACTCATTCGCCTATTGAAAAAAGGAATGGAGTTCCATTGGATATCAGAGAGTGAGGATCCATTCGGTAAATTCAAAGAATTATTTACAACTGGTCCAGTGCTGACTTTTCCAACCTATGAGAAGAGTTTCACATTGTCATGTGGCATAAACAGTCAACTTCTTGGCTGCATGTTGAGTCAAGATGTGAATTGAACGGAACATACGGTGGTCTCTGCCTCATGTCAATTGAATATAGCGGAAAGAAATTAATCCACCTCAGAGATGGAAATGCTGAGCCTCATATATGGTGTAAAATACACTGAAGCGCCAAAGAAATTGGTATAGGCATGCGTATTCAAATACAGATATATGTAAACATGCAGAATACGGTGCTGCAGTCGGCAACGCCTACATAAGACAACAATTTTGTATAAGACATTGCTGTGGCTAGAAAAAATACTACAAGAATGGGACCAATGACAACTGAAGAGAATCATTCAATGTAACAGAAGTGCAACCCTTCCACAAATTGCTGCAGATTTCAATGCCGGGGCATCAACAAGTGTCAGCATGTGAACAATTCAACAAAACATCATCGATATGGGCTTTCTGATCCAAAGGGCCACTCATGTACCGTTTATGACTGCACAACTCAAAGCTTTACGCCACCTGGTCCTGTCAACACCGACTTTGGGCGGCTGATGACTGGATGTGTCTGGGTAAGGAGACAACCTCATGAATCCATGGACCCTGCATGTCACTAAGGGACTGTTCAAGCTGGTGGAGGCTCTGTAATGGTATGGGGTGTGTGCATTTGGAGTGATATGGGACCCCTGATACGTCTATATATGACTCTGACAGGTGACACATACGTAAGCAACCTGTCTGATCACCAGCATCCATTCATGTTTATTGTGCATTCCGACGGACTTGGGCAATTCCAGCAGGACAATACGACAACCCACACTTCCATAAGTGGTACAGAGTGGCTCCAAGAACACTCTTCTGAGTTTAAACACTTCCACTGGCCACCAAACTCCACAGACATGAACATTATTGTGCATATCTATGATGCCATTACCGAGCGAGGTGGCGCAGTGGTTAGCACACTGGACTCGCATTCGGGAGGACGACGGTTCAATCCCATCTCCGGCCATCCTGATTTAGGTTTTCCGTGATTTCCCTAAATCGTTTCAGGCAAATGCCGGGATGGTTCCTTTGAAAGGGCACGGCCGATTTCCTTCCCCATCCTTCCCTAACCCGAGCTTGCGCTCCGTCTCTAATGACCTCGTTGTCGACGGGACGTTAAACACCACTAACCTAACCAACCTAACCCATGATGCCATTAAATGTGCTGTTCGGAATAGATCTCCATCCCCTCGTACTATTACGGATTTACGGACAGCCCTGCAGGATTCACGGTGTCAGTTCTCTGCAGCACTACTTCAGACATTAGCTGAGTCCATGCCACATCATGTTGTGGTGCTTCTGTGTGCTCGTGGAAGCCCTACACGATATTAGTCAGGTGTACCAATTTCTTTTGCTCTTCAGTGTAGTTTCCATGTTATTTATGTGGTGGGAAATTCGAAGTAATAACTGGTAATGCAGTGGTGAAATGGCTATTAGATTTGAAGGATCCATCAAGGAGGTTGGCACATTGGGCACTGAAGCTTAGTGAGTCCAATTTTGAAGCCATCCATCAGCTAGACAGAAAGAAGACAAAACTAGACTAAGTGTTGTGATTCTGTCTATGCTATGAGAGGAAGTATGGTGAAAGGCACATAATCACATGTTAGAAAGTCATGAGGATCAAAGAACCACAGAATCACATACAACCAAACAATACTCCTGGTGAACACATTAGCAGGATGTGGAACAGTATGTGAAGAACTGTGGACCTTATGTTCAGCAGTTTGAGCTGAGCTATCAATGTAGTCTGCTGAAGAAGTTACCAGAGACTAGTAATCCATTTGAAATGATTGGTACGGACATTTTAGGCCCCTTAGGACAAAATCCAGCAGGAAATTGCTGTGCCTGACAATAACTGATCGTTTGTGATGGTATGTGGGAATATTGGTTATTCAAAATCAGGTAAATATTTGGTTATTGAAATTCGGTGTTCCGAAAATGTTGATTATGGATGATGGCACTAATTATGTTATTATGTAAACAGTCATCACAACAATTGGAATATGCTGTTTCCTGTGCTGTGACAGCACAACACCTGCAAGGAAATGGGAAATCAGAGCAAGTTCATCCAACAATTTGGGAGATGTTAAGCTGTTATCTAAATAGCCTTCATAACGACTGGAATATGCTGTTCCATACACTGTGGCAGCATATAATTCTGAGTTTCATGAGAGTATGGGTCTGTCACTGCATGAGGCAGCATATGACCAGACACTTCAGTACTATGGACATGATGAAAAACCTGTTTTGTGTTATTTAGCCCACAGATTTCTAAATATAACGTCTAATCGTCTGATAAGAGAAACATACATCACCTCACTCAGGAGCAGGAGTAAATAATTTATTAAAAAGATTTTTACCTGATGATGACCACATAGGCCCCAGGATGCATTGTGTTATTCAATAAAATATGAAAAATTTGTGGCTGAAGGTGTTATTATTTCTACTCCCAGTGTAAGTGAATAATAATGTGTTAATATTACCTTAAAAACGTATCATTTCTTTTGTCCTGTATTGTTTTGCAATGTTAAGTTGTTGATTTAAGACTGTTAAGTGCAGTTTAAATGTCCATGCAGTCACATTAACGTTTCTTAACAGAAGCGATCATGCAATTCATTCAGCTCACAGAAAAAATAGAGAAATTATTATTTGCATATTGCAATTGTTCTGGTTCTGAACAGTAACAGGAAAAGTCAAAGCTTAAAAATAAGTAAAAGCTTCACATTCTTACTTGAATGCTCACTATCCTATAGCTCATGGTTTGTTCAATATTAAAGTTATGGAAATTGGAGGTAAAACAGTATAATTAACAAATGGTACATTTCTCTCAGTTTGCAAATGTGATAAATATTGTGCATGCTTGATTGATTTTTTTCACCAAAGGAAAAACAGTAAAACTTCAAGTTAAATTCTATTAATGAGTTTGAAAAAAGATTCAAAGACAACCCTTAATTTCGTATCTTCAGGATTGGCCACCATTTCGTACATAATAGTATGTTCTCAGATGTAAAAGACACAAGATAAGGTTGTACTAATTCTCGACCTAGAGTTGAGTAGAAGTTCTTCAGTTTACCCAATGCCTTGAAGTCATTTGAACAATGACTAAAGTAAGGGGTGCAGTAAGAGTGTAAATTTTTAGAGACCAACCCAACCTAGGACCTGCTAAAAGCTTTGGAACAATACGGTTCCTTTAATTCAGTTAGGTTCAGATAATAGTTAATAATTTTCTAAATTAAAAATCGTTGAACGTTTAATTATAAGTCACAGACTGCAGCGTCAATATGATGCTATATTGATTTGTTTCGGTAGAGAAATAGCACATATATCGCGTTACGTGGGTGTAGGTACATCACATGAGTGTACAGATGCGACTGGCCACTCGGCAATTGCAGTTTCGTTTAATAATCATTGCAGTAAAACAAAAGGAAAGCTAAAACTAAATAAGAATGTAGAAAGTAAGAAAACAAAGAGTGACATTACATTTATTGTCCTGGTAAAAGGTAAAGCTTAAATTAAAAAAAGAAAGAAATTAAAAAGCAAAAACGAATCATGTTGCATTATGATCCTGTAGAACATGAAGTGCTACATAACATGCTGGCAGAAATGGGATCTGACTAAAAATTACAAGAGAATCTAAGAGCAGTCCTGACTAGCACAAGATGCAAAATAAAATTTCAAGGATGGTTCTGTAAACGCTTTGAAATAACAGTAGGAGTTGTACAAGGACATGATCCCTATCCAGTATTGCACAACTGTGTGTTGCAAAAAAATAATACATGAATGGCGCAAGGAATTAAAAATTTCAGACTCTATTCATATCCATAACGACTGAAATTAAGAAAACTGCTGTGGATGTAACCTGTTTATCTGTGTTGGATGATACACCATAGCGATAGAATATTTTGAATCAGCAATAGAACAAATTAATGTCCTGAAAGTAGTAGCAAAATAACTGGTTTAAAATAAAAATTTGAAAAAAATCTGTGGTAATATCAAATATTGAGGACGAACCAGTTCAGGTCTGCAGCAGATATGGTACGATTACATATGTGATCAGTTTTAAATATCTTGGTGAATGGGTTACAGCCAAAGAGCTACTTTAAAAAAAAACTTTGGAAGAAAGAACTAGAAAACATGAAACAGCAGTCCAAACCATGCGAAACATTTACAACAAAAAATGTTTTTTCACAAGTACAAATATTCGTCATTTCAAGTATGTCACGAAATGAGTCTATCTATATGAATGCTTGTCACCGGAATTAAAGTGAAAAATATTCGTCATTTCAAGTATGTCACGAAATGAGTCTATCTATATGAATGCTTGTCGCCGGAATTAAAGTGAAAAGGGAGAAAGATATAACACAATGTACTGGGCCCGAATTGTAAAATGGCGTTTTAATTTTAAGAAAATCAATACAAGAAATATATTATAAATTTCAGAATTTTATGGACACTATGCTGAAACCCAGATTTCGGTTTTATGTCCACGTAAGAAGAATGAATGATTCCGAATGGACGGAACATATCCTCAACATCTTTGAGTAGAAAATGAAAACATAAATAGTACATGGTCAGAAAAGGTCTAGATGAAATGGATATAGAACTAGAAGACACAAAAAACTAATTTTTTTTTCAGGATAAGTAAGTCACTTTTGGAGTTGACAGCGACTTCGCGTTAGACACAGTGCTTTAATGAAAAACATCAGGACTAAACGAAGAAACCAAGAAATGACACTAATTATCTTATTGATAGTAAACAAATCATGAACAGTAGATAGCCCAACAGTTTAGATCAACATTTTCCAAGTTTTCATTGCAAACTCGATAGCGCTCAAGTTATTTCTTGCGGATTTATCACCCAGAAATGGTGCTTGGCACGGTAGCGTCGCAATTAAATAGTATTCAAAATACGATGCTCTAAGAGAAGTTGAATTATGTCTGTGGTCCTGCAATATATGAGTGCTACACCAAAGATTCAGCACAATAATTTGTCTCTGCCATATTTATATATCTATATAAAAATTCAGCCTGAATTTGTTGTAAGCATGTAACTCTAAAGGTAGCCAGTCGATTGACTTCAAATTTCGACACAATGTTGCATTCGAATGTGCACGTGTTTTTCTACACTTATTTTTAATATATATGATATATAAATAAACATATAGTATGTAAATGGGAAAAGTTGTTACCAATAATCTCAAAAAGTTCTTTACCGATTTCTTTCGATTTTTACGCGTTGCTCTAATAAATGTTTCGTAGAATGTACCATAAGCGAATTTTTAATACACATAATATACAAATATATGTATAAAATGTACAATAGTGAGGTATTACTAGGAAAAACCTCGTAAGTCGTTAGATTTAAATCACATTTTTAAAAAAACAATGTACAAGTTTTACATTAAAAGTGACTGTGAGAAAAAAATGCTCTGCTGTTAATTTTTTTATTCGCAGGCAGCTGTAACTACGACGGTGGAGCATTGAAACTATTAGAAAAATTGTTTATTCCGTACATTTTTAAACAAATTGTGTACACCAGAATGTGCTGTTTTGTTTTATTCTTCACATACGCTTAATAAATAAGAATAAACGTGACTCAGGGTCAGAGGGAGAGGAGGGGAGAAAATTGACATAGAGAGAGGAAAAGAGGAGATGGACAGAGAGAGGGAGCAGGAGGAGATGGAGAGAGAAGAGGGTGGAGAAGATGGGCAGAGAGAGAGGGAGAAGAAGGAACAGAGGGACAAAGAGGAGGAGAATATGGACAGGGAGAGGGGAGAGGGGGGAGAAGGAGATTAGGACATACATATAACCCATTCCCACACATATTAGAATCGTGTGCTTTCTGTTTTCTTTCTTTTCCATTTAACCTTACTTAGCCACAGGAATGCGTGCCTGGTACTGCTAGTTTCATATACTTTTTCTCACCGGTTTGGATGTCATAAAGCAAGACGAAAATTAACATCACTTTATCCTGTGACATTTATCTAATACGGCGCCAGTATTTGTTGCATACGATTAAGTTGCAATTTTGTGTATGGAAATAGAAGAAAATAAAGAAACCTTCAGTTCTGGCAAGTATTACAAAAACACTGACCTAAGTTTTTTTCTGCTGCGTAGAGACCTCCTCCAGAACTTTCCATGTGTTTCAGTCTTCAGCTGTAAGCAGCTACATGGCCTAGGCAAAATAATGTGAACAGTGGTAGTAATGGGATGGTTGTGTTTGACAGCTAAAAGCGCAGGTAACGCACGTGTCGCGCTGGACTTTGCGTATTCAGTACGGACTAGGCGTCAGTGCAGGTTGTCAACGTGTAGTGCACACTACGTATTCGCATTCAGAGGCCGAGGTCGACGTGCAATGAAAAACCTTACAGAGTTCTAATGAGGGCAGAGTGTAGGGGCCCGAATAGCTGGAGCACCAGAAACCAAGATAGCCACCTATTGAATGTTTCAAGAGCAACTGTTTAAACAGTCATGAAAGCCTACACAAACATGGAAAGACAATACCGTGTAAACGTAATGGTGGGCACAAATCAAAACTAAATGACAGAGATCGTCGTATGGTAACACAAATTGTGTCAAAACAATACAAAACTACGGAGGCTAAAGTGACTGCAGAGCTCAATAGCCATCTTCGAGACCCGGTATCTACCAACACTGTCTGCCGAGAACTCCGTAAAGTGAATATTCATGGACGAGCTGCTGTACCGAATCCATTAGTGACGACAACCAACGCAAATAATCCTAAAACATGGTGTCAGGAGCATAAATTATGATCAGAGGAAACAAGTCCTATGGTCCGACGAGTCAAAGCTTTCGTTATTTCCAACGTCGGGCCGGGTTTACTTCTGTAGAACGCCAAAAGAAGCCTAGAGTCCTGATTGCTTGATTCAAACGGTTAAGTATTGAGGTGGAAGTGTGATGGTGTGGGCAGCCATATCATGCTATTCTGCTGGTCCCATCATTACTCTCAAAGGCCGTGTTGCAGTCCACGATTATGTGAACATGTTAGGTGATCAGGTGCACCCTACAATTCAAATGTTGTTCCCCAACAATGATTCCATACTTCAGGATTATAATGCAAGCATTCACACAGCCAGGACAGTACAAGCGTCATATGAGGATACAACACCCTCACTGGCATTGTAGCGAGATGGAAGTACTTCTGTGGGCAGTATCACTAACCTGGTGTCTTGCTGCTTCGGTAATTCCCTCATCGCACAGTAGTAGCGCTCAGTCGCGAGGTTCCATGTAGGTGGTTATCCTGCTGAACGCGAGGTTCCATGTAGGTGGTTATCCTGCTGAATTGGAGTTTTTAGGGATGGCAGTTGTTAATGGTCAACAACGTTTTTACTATACTTGTTTTAATACAGAAATTGCTTTGTCACACACGTCACAGAATCAGCATTTGCAATATGGCGGCTCTGAACTACGCCGTTATTCGACCCTTTACACACATTAAAACCGTTTTCTGACTTTACATAATGATAGACACTGCCTATGACACGTGGCGTTCTTATAACTAATAACTTCACTTTATATCTTGTTTAACATCTGAAATATGCACTCGCGACCGTTCTTTTAGAGCCGCCCCGGTTACTCGATCGTGCGTTTTGAGTGGCTCGTTGCTAGGCGGATCTGTCGTCACGTTTGCGGACATTGTGACGGAAGTTTGTCTCGTAACACTGTCTCAGATTGTAAGATCCTTACCCCGAATAGTCGGATCTTGTCCCTACTAAGGTTGCACAATATTGCCTCCTATGATTTCATCTCTATTGCTCCTTGCTGATACTTAATTGTAAATGTACATGTAGCCTGGCTGCTACTGATCATTGACGATCGTATAAATATGCCTAATACTTGGCTTAAACACGTGAAGGGAATGCACATATGCATTACGAGGAGCATGCAACTGAACTGCAGTGTCTTCTCTCGCCAGCATAGTCCCCGGACTTAAACATTATCGAACACTTGTGGGCTGTATTGGAGAACAGACTCCGGAGCAGATTTCTGCCTCCTCGTCACTACATCAGTTATAGGAGGTTCTGATCGAAGAGTGGCATAACATTCCACTGAAGACTATAAAATCATATACGCTAGTATTCCAAGAAGAATCGCAGCTGTATTACGGGCAAACGGGGCTCCAAGCCCTTATTAATAAACCATTTACAGGTGTTCACATTATTTTGTCTATCCTCTGTACGTTGGTTCCTGTATGTTTCATAATGTCATCTACCCACTTTGCAACCATTAAGGTTTTCAATCTTTTCTTACCAGAAATTCCTGTTTCATTGCTGTAAGCCGAAACTTGCAGCAAACAATGGTCGTAGACCTTTTTCAGACATATAGTAAGCTTTGTTTTACTAAAGTCACATTCACTCTTCTATTTATTTCATTTCCTGTCCATCTAGCCCTTGCTTTCATTAAAAAAAACGTAGCCATAATCTAGTTCTGTCATTTCTTTATATATTTGTACCAGTTTCTTTTTGATTAGACATTATTTTAGCAGCTGATATTTACTTTGAAGCCTATTAAGAATTTTTTTTGTTTCAAGTTCATCCACTAACTGTTCAAGTTTGTCTATACTAAAAAAACACGGAATTTCGTCGGTATAAAGAAGAGGGTTGATATGTCCTTCATTGACACTTTCGAAGTATGTACAAAATGAAAGTGTTTATCTGGCTGTAAGATTAGTCATATTGAACAGGAAAATAATTACTCGAATTGTGCTTGAATTTACGTGTAAATTAAGGCTTGTCATCGTGCTGCTGGATCGTGTGGCTAACGCGGCATGCAATCCGGCCATTACGCTTGATTCAGCGCCACTCAACTGGGTATTGATCGGCTTGCACAAGCTGAACGCGCCGTGGTGATACACACACGGCTACTGTGTCTGAGCCGGTATTAACCAGTACTCCACTCTAGCTGCTGTGGAAAATGTTCCCTCTGAATACGTCCTAAGATACTGCTGCAAAGAAAGCTGGAACCTCCACTTGTTATTTATTCCATTCATAATAATAATATAACTTATATCACTAGTTTGGCGCCTGCTGCTTCGCTCACACTTCCGTCGTAATTACAACAAAAATAATGTTGTAAATATGTATTAGGCGTACTGAAAATTAATGTATTAAAGAGCTGATTCTTTTTCTATGCAATTCTGACAAATACGATTTGTCGAGGTAACTGTCAAATAGCATTCTCTGATTTGTTTCACAAATTGCAACACCTTCTATACTTTTCACTCTAATTAAGACCATGGAAGCATGTTATTTTTCGGATGTACCTCTGACCAAAAAGCATTTCTGTTGAGGTAGGAGGTTTTTGTTAATCCTGTCTTTTTAGTTCTTGTGATGGTATCTCCATGGAAACTTTCATCGCCTAACACATATTTCTTTATTTCTGACACAGAAGTAAAATGTCCGTTTTCATAGATTTAGCTTCAAAAATATTTTAATGTAACGAAATATTTGCATACAAAATTTCCTTCGTTATTTCACCCCATTTAGCGCTTGGATTTCGAAAAACACTGAAAGACGAATTTTTTAAAAATTTCTAACACAGAAGCCAACACAAATTTTCATAGCTTTAGCTGCAAGAATGCTACCATAAATAAATACTTCCATAAAAGACTTTCACGTCCTATTTCATTCCTTAGGGGCTGGGTTTCCAAAAACACTGAACAAATATTTTTTATTTCTAATCGAGAAGGCAAACACAAATTTTCATAGATTTAACTTTAAAAATGTTTTCAGAATGAAATATTTTCATAAAACTTTCCATCCGTATTTCAGCCTCTTAGGGGTTGAATTTTCGAAAACACTGAAAGTATTTTTTTATTTCTAACCTAGAAGCCAAATACAAATTTTCATAGATTTAGCTGCAAAAATGCTTTCACTGAGAAATATTTCCGTAAAATCTTTCAATTCCTATTTCACCCCCTTAGGACCAGAATTTCCAAATAAATAAATAAAATAAAGCAGCATTGATCTTTTTTATTTGATAACTGAGAAGCGAAATACAGATTTTCGTATGTTTAGCTTTAAAAATGCTTTCATGACTAAATATTTTCATAAAAACATTTAACCCCCCTATTTCACCTCCTTAGGAATTTAATTTCCAAGAACACTGAAAGACCTACTTTTTATTTCCAATCGACAAATCAAATAACAATTTTCGTAGATGTAGCTTTAAAAATGCTGTAGTAGTTCTTTAATAATTTGTTTTTTAAAAATATCTTCCACTCACTATTTCACCGCCTTAGAGCCAAAATTTCCAAAAATTCTGGAATACGTCTTTTTTATTTTTGACTAAGAAAAAAGGACCTATTTTCCAAGTTCTAGCTTCAAAATTGCCTTAATAGCGACATATTAAAAAAAAACATTTGATCCCTTATTTCATCCCCTTAAGGGTAGAATTAGAAAAATCCCATCTTCGAAAATGTCTAGTGTAAGATCAACAGCCTCTCCAAATTTCAAGTTTTTTATCCTTCGCGGTTTGGGCTGGACTATGAGACGTGAGCGCGTGGGTCAATTTATTGGGACATTGCCTTATATAGGAGTAAAACACTTACTTCCGTATTTAAGCTGAAAACAATAAAGTTTTATTGCTCGCTATGTGAGCAGTTACTGGTGACAACGGGGTAATTATGTTACATGGAAGCAATTTAGAGAGAAAGATATCTATAATTTAAGATGTCCCACGGAAACATTGAAGAAGAATTTGGAGTGAGCTAATAAGTAATTCTGAATGTAGCAACACATCTCATCTGCAAGCCATTCGATCTCTTTTTCAGTAACTGTTTTTGTTTTTTGGAAAAAGTACTATTTTAAAATATACTTGTGATGAAAGTTTTCGTCTTTTTGTAACTGGTGTTTATTTCCTAAATGAGTTGCCAAATTTTCATGCCCTAATTTTCTGGTTACAAGAATGCCCACTTGTGCAAGGAAAACAGATTACTTTGCCAATTTTTTGATCTAGAAAATTACATTTAGACAGTTTTTTTTCGGGAGCTGGGATTCTCCGCGAGGGTATGCATGGTTTCCACGATATACAATAGTACTTACAGTTTTGTCATTTTTCTGTTGTCCAATACGTAGATGTACTACACTGAAGCGCCAAAGAAACTGATACAGGCATGCGTATTCAAATACAGATATATGTAAACAGGCAGAAAATGGCGCTGCGGTCGGCAACGCCTGTGTAAGACGACAACTGTCTGGTTCAGTTGTTTGACCGGTTACTCCTGCTACAGTGGCATGTTATCAAGATTTAAGTGAGTTTGAACGTAGCGTTATAGTCAGCGCACGAGCTATGGAACAGAGCACCTCCGAAGTAGCGATGAAGTGGGGATTTTCCCGTACGACCATTTCACCAGTCTACCGTGAGCACCAGGAATCCAGTAAAACATAAAATCTCCGACATCGCTGCGGTCGGAAAAAGATCCTGCAAGAACGGGACCAAAGACGACTGAAGAGAATCATTCAACGTGACATAAGTGCAACCCTTCTGCAAATTGTTTCAGACGTCAATACTGCACCATCAACAAGTGTCGGCGTGCGAACCATTCGACGAAACATCATCTATATGGGCTTTCGGAGCCGAAGGCCCACTCGTACACCCTTGATAACTGCACTTCACAAAGCTTTACGCCGCGAATTGGCCCGATTACACCGACATTGGACCGTTGATGACTGGAAATATGTTGTCTGGTCGGACGAGTTTCGTTTCAAATTGTGTCGAGCGGGTGAACGTATACGGGTTGGAGTCAACCTCATGAATCCATGGACCCTGCATGTGAGCAGGGGACTGTTCAAGCTGGCGGAGGCTCTGTAATGGTGTGGAGCTTGTGCAGTTGGATTGATACGGGACCCCTGATACGTCTAGATACGACTCTGACAGGTGACACATACGTAAACTTTCTGTCTGATCGCTGCATCAATTCACGTCCATTGTGCATTCCAATGGACTTGGGCAATTCCAGCAGGACAATGAGACACCGCAAACGTACAGAATTGCTACTGAGTGGCTCCAGGAACAGTCTTCTGATTGTAAACACTTCCGCTGGCCACAAAACACCCCAGACATTAACAGTATTAGAGGGACGGTCTCCGATCGATCATTTACATCGCTTGGAATCCACAGTTCGGCAGGCTTTTTCCCAGCGCCGCCATTTGGTTGTAGTATTTTTTGACCTTCGAAAGGCCTATGACACGGCTTGGCGCCATCACATCTTACTTACACTTCATCAGTGGGGTCTCTGGGGCCCTTCCCGATTTTTATCCACAAATTCCTGTTCCATCGCTCATTTAGGGTTCGGGTTGGTACTGTTTTTAGTTCTCCACGGACCCAGGAGACGGGCATCCCACAGGGTTCTGTATTGAGTGTCCTTCTTTTCCTCATCGCTATAGATGGACTTGTGGCCTCTGTCGGTCCTTTGGTCGCCCCTGCCCTGTGTGTGGATGATTTGTGCATTTGGGTTAGTTCCTCTTCGATGGCCTCTGCAGAGCGGCAGCTCCAGGGAGCTATACGGCGTGCCTCTGCATGGACCTTCCCACATGGGTTTCAATTCTCTCCACTTCTGTCGCCGTACTGCTATTCACCCTGTTCCAGAACTCTATCTTGATGTACAACGATTGCCTGTGGTCCCAAAGTTTCGTTTCCTGGGTCTTCTTTTCGACAACAAGCTCACTTGGCTGCCCCATATCAGACTTCTGAAGGTAGGATGTTTCCGTAAACTTAATGTTCTTCGCTTCCTTGCCCACACCTCTTGGGGTGCAGACCGCTCCCTCCTTCTCCGCCTTTATCGTGCTTTAGTTCTGTCTCGCTTCGACTATGGTTGTCAAGTTTATGGTTCGGCTGCTCCTTCCACACTGCACGTGCTGGATCCAGTCCACCATCGTGGTATCCGTTTGGCCACCGGTGCCTTCCCTACTAGCCCTGTTGATAGTCTCCTGGTCGAAGCTGGGATCCCGCCCACCCTTCCTGTTCGGCGGTCCCAGCTTCTGGTGTCTTATGCAATCGCTGTCCGTTCCTTTCCCACTCATCCTTCCTATTCTGTCCTGTTCCAAGATCATGGATGTCGCCCACCTGATTCCCGCCCTCGGGCGGGTTTACCAGTTGGGCTCCGCCTTGCGTCTCTTCGCTGTGACTTTCAGCTTCCTCCTTTGTCCTGTCTTCCACGCTCCCTCCCCCCCCCCACCCCCCCACCCCCCTTGGTTAGTTCCACGGCCCCGAATTCGGATGGATCTCCGCCGAGGTCCGAAAGATTCCATCCCCCCGATGGTGTTCCGTTCCTTTTTCCGCCGAATTTTATCGGAATTTAGGGATGCTGTTGTTTTTACACCAATGGCTCTAAATCTGCTGATCATGTGGGATATGCCTTCACGTCCTCTGTTAGAACGGAAAATCATCTGCTGCCACCTACATGTGGGGTGTTTACTGCGGAATTGATGGCAATTTCCCGGGCCCTTATCTTTATTAAACAGTCCCAACACAACCGCGTTTTGTTATGTACGGAGTCAATGAGTGGCCTTCTGGCTATTGACCGGTGTTTTTCGGGCCATCCCTTGGTCTCTGCCATCCATGACCATCTCGCTGATCTTCACCGTACTGCTTGTTCCGTTGACTTCCTTTGGGTCACTGGCCATATGGGTATCCCAGGTAATGAGCTTGCTGATCGTTTGGCTGGGGGAGCAGTCACTTATCCCCCGTTTTGTATAACCCATCCTGCAGCGGATTTATGGCTGCACATCAAATCCCACTTCGCACAATCATGGGCCAACTCTTGGTAGGCTACCTCCCTGTCTAATAAACTTCGTGCGATTAAGATGACAGCAGGCCCGTGGCGTTCTTCCTTTCGCCTCTCCCGAAATGACTCGACCACACTGTGTCGTCTCCGCATTGGCCATACCAGGCTGACCCATGGTTTTCTTTTGCTTGACGAGCCGCCCCCACTTTGTGTTTGTGGAGCCTTCCAGTCAGTAGCTCACATTTTGGTTGAATGCCCCCTTCCTTTGGCTCTGCGTGCTAAGTACAGACCTCCCCACACTTTACCTTTGATGTTGGCTGACGATTCTCGGATGATCGAACTGGTTCTGGGTTTCCCCCGGGAAAGTGGTTTTTATTCTCAGTTTTGAGGTTTTTCATCTCACTCTGGTGTTGGAGGAGGGCGGTGAGCGTTGGGGTATCTCCCACTGTAAGCTGTGTTTGGAGATTCCCGACTCCCCTCCCTGGCCGAGATCCTCTTTCAATCCCCTTTTACTCTGTTTTTATCACTTTTTAGGATTGGTTAGTCTCCTTTTCCCATGCGCACATCTACATTCTAGCGCTTGCACGCTTTTAATTCGCATGTGGTCTTGCCTCTACTGCTTCAGAAGTGGGATATTTCCTGCCCCTAGCATAACGTTGGGGTCGCTCTCTTGCTGACTTACCTCATTTTGTTTTTACCATTGCCGACATGACTGCACATTTATGTTTTTTACCCTTTTCCCCTTTTATCATTCTGACTTTTATGAGATGTCACACTATCTGAATGGACCACATTTGAAACAAGGGACTGATGACCTTGCTGTTTGGTCCCTTTAACCCCAATCAACCAACCAACCAACCACTAACATTATTGAGCATATCTGGGATGCCTTGCAACGTGGTGTTCATAAGAGATTTCCACCTCCTCGTACTCTTACGGATTTATGGACAGCCCTGCAGGATGCATGGCGTCAGTTGCCTCCCACAATACTTCAGACATTAGCTGAGTCCATGCCACATCGTGTTGCGGCACCTCTGCGTGCTCACGAGCGCCCTTCACGATATTCGGCAGGTGTACCAGTTTCCTTGGCTCTTCAGTGTAGATTACTTCTTGGCTCACTGTGATCCTATCTCAACTAATTTCGACCTTTTCTCTGTTATACATCAAAACAATTTTAACAATTATGCATAAACCCGTGTGTAAATAGACGTACAGTACAATGCCTGACGCAGTCTGCAGGTATAAACCGTTTGGTTAACATCATATAGCTTCGATGTCAGCAAAAGCGCCAACATCTCCAGTTACTATTACCACCAGAAGGTATAGTAGCCATCTCATTTCGGAAACTTTATTGTGGCGTGAATAACTAAATGTTTTTTTTTTCTTCATGCGGTGTTTTCATCACAATTGTTTATCGAAAGTGTACATACAGTCACTGTTGAGTACTCCGTAGGACACGTATGTACCAACCTAAGATGAATGAACTATCATTTATCTTCGACTACCTGATCATCGTAATGGTCCTTGGGTCAATAAGTGTGGCAAAGTGTAAAGCTAATTAATATACTGTTGCGTCAGTGATTTTAAAGCCGTCGTTAATCCAAAATCATAGCAACACCCAACACCTCAACAGCACACCTATGGAGGGACAGCTATAACAGGTCAGGCAACTCACAATATTTGTACACTGCTTGTCTTGACACAGAACTGCATCCTAACGGATGAAGTGTTCTCTTACTCCACAAGATTGCATGTCCTTTACAACAAGCAAGTTAAGTACGTTCCTACAACAATGGACCTGGACAGGCTTCAAATCCCGATGTTGCTTTTCAGATCAAAATTCGCACTGTTTTCCATTTGGGAGAGGGAAACGTTGAGACAGTTGTCGTTTTAAAATGTTTGCACCGATCTGCTTTCAATACAAAAATGAGCTCCCTTCTCAAATTTTTGGAAAAGGTACTCTGCAGGGGCTGGAAAAAAATAGGGGTATACCACAAACACAACGCCTCACTATGCCTACTACGGTGTAGGAAAACCATTAACATTCAAAACCGATATAAGTCGTTTCAGATTGGACATATGCACGTCGTGTATGGTTTTCAATGGAATCTTATACCATTCTTCCTGAAAAACACTGTACAGGTCAGGTAATAATGATAGAGGTGGATAGCGACACGCACCATTCTCTCCAAAGCAGACCGCAAAGGTTCGACAATATTGAGATCTGATGACTACGGTGGCCAGCAGAGATGTGACAATTCATCATCGTGCTCACAAAACCAGTTCTGGAGGATGCGAGCAGGGGTCGCGTCAGCTTGGAACCCAGCATCACCACTGGGTGACAAATATTGTATCACGGTATGGATCTGATCAGCCCAAACGGTCACATAATACTTGCCAGTAATGCAACCTTCCGTAGTAACCATGAAGCCCATGGAATAACACGATACGACTGCCCAAATCGTCACCGAACCCCTGCCATGTTTCACTCTTGCGACGTGTACTTCTCGAGAAGTTGGAAAAATGTGAAACAAGTCTCATCCGATCAAATGACCCACTTCCATTGCTACGTAGTTTAGGTTTTATGGCTTCGGCACCACGTTCTCCCTTCGTGTTGTTTTGGTGCTGACAGGGTTCACGAGTACAACATACAGTTCTGCCGTCAGTTTTTACAGATGCGTACTGTAACCGCTCTGTAGAGAGTGGTTATACAGAAACGAGTGTTGTTGTTGTGGTCTTCAGTCCTGAGACTGGTTTGATGCAGCTCTCCATGCTACTCTATCCTGTGCAAGCTTCTTCATCTCCCAGTACCTACTGCAACCTACATCCTTCTGAATCTGCTTGGTGTATTCATCTCTTGGTCTCCCCCTACGATTTTTACCCTCCACGCTGCCCTCCAATATTAAATTGGTGATCCCTTGATGCCTCAGAACATGTCCTACCAACCGATCCCTTCTTCTGGTCAAGTTGTGCCACAAACTTCTCTTCTCCCCAATCCTATTCAATACCTCCTCATTAGTTACGTGATCTACCCATCTAATCTTGAGCATTCTTCTGTAGCACCACATTTCGAAAGCGTCTATTCTCTTCTTGTCCAAACTATTTACCGTCCATGTTTCACTTCCATACATGGCTACACTCCATACAAATACTTTCAGAAATGACTTCCTGACACTTAAATCTATACTCGATGTCAACAAATTTCTCTTCTTCAGAAACGCTTTCCTTGCCATTGCCAGTCTACATTTTATATCCTCTCTACTTCGACCATCATCAGTTATTTTGCTCCCCAAATAGCAAAACTCCTTTACTAATTTAAGTGTCTCATTTCCTAATGTAATACCCTCAACATCACCCGACTTAATTCGGCTACATTCCATTATCCTCGTTTTGCTTTTGTTGATGTTCATCTTATATCCTCCTTTCAAGACACCATCCATTCCGTTCAACTGCTCTTCCAAGTCCTTTGCTGTCTCTGACAGAATTACAATGTCATCGGCGAACCTCAAAGTTTTTATTTCTTCTCCATGGATTTTAATACCTACTCCGAATTTTTCTTTTGTTTCCTTTACTGCTTGCTCAATATACAGATTGAATAACATCGGGGAGAGGCTACAACCCTGTCTTACTCCCTTCCCAACCGCTGCTTCCCTTTCATGTCCCTCGACTCTTATAACTGCCATCTGGTTTCTGTACAAATTGTAAATAGCCTTTCGCTCCCTGTATTTTACCCCTGCCACCTTTAGAATTTGAAAGAGAGTATTCCAGTCAACATTGTCAAAAGCTTTCTCTAAGTCTACAAATGCTAGAAACGTAGGTTTGCCTTTCCTTAATCTTTCTTCTAAGATAAGTCGTAAGGTCAGTATTGCCTCACGTGTTCCAGTATTTCTACGGAATCCAAACTGATCTTCCCCGAGGTCCGCTTCTACCAGTTTTTCCATTCGTCTGTAAAGAATTCGTGTTAGTATTTTGCAGCTGTGGCTTATTAAACTGATTGTCCGGTAATTTTCACATCTGTCAACACCTGCTTTCTTTGGGATTGGAATTATTATATTCTTCTTGAAGTCTGAGGGTATTTCACCTGTTTCATACATCTTGCTCACCAGATGGTAGAGTTTTGTCAGGACTGGCTCTCCCAAGGCCGTCAGTAGTTCCAATGGAATGTTGTCTACTCCGGGGGCCTTGTTTCGACACAGGTCTTTCAGTGCTCTGTCAAACTCTTCACGCAGTATCGTATCTCCCATTTCATCTTCATCTACATCCTCTTCCATTTCCATAATATTGTCTTCAAGTACATCGCCCTTGTATAGACCCTCTATATACTCCTTCCACCTTTCTGCTTTCCCTTCTTTGCTTAGAACTGGGTTCCCATCTGAGCTCTTGATGTTCATACAAGTGGTTCTCTTATCTCCAAAGGTCTCTTTAATTTTCCTGTAGGCAGTATCTATCTTACCCCTAGTGAGATAAGCCTCTACATTCTTACATTTGTCCTCTAGCCATCCCTGCTTAGCCATTTTGCACTTCCTGTCGATCTCATTTTTGAGACGTTTGTATTCCTTTTTGCCTGCTTCATTTACTGCATTTTTATATTTTCTCCTTTCATCAATTAAATTCAATATTTCTTCTGTTACCCAAGGATTTCTACTAGCCCTCGTCTTTTTACCTATTTGATCCTCTGCTGCTTTCACTACTTCATCCCTCAAAGCTACCCATTCCTCTTCTACTGTATTTCTTTCCCCCATTCCTGTCAATTGTTCCCTTATGCTCTCCTTGAAACTCTCTACAACCTCTGGTTCTTTCAGTTTATCCAGGTCCCCTCTCCTTAAATTCCCACCTTTTTGCAGTATCTTCAGTTTTAATCTACAGGTCATAACCAATAGATTGTGGTCAGAGTCCACATCTGCCCCTGGAAATGTCTTACAATTTAAAACCTGGTTCCTAAATCTCTGTCTTACCATTATATAATCTATCTGATACCTTTTAGTATCTCCAGGGTTCTTCCATGTATACAACCTTCTATCATGATTCTTAAACCAAGTGTTAGCTATGATTAAGTTGTGCTCTGTGCAAAATTCTACCAGGCGGCTTCCTCTTTCATTTCTTAGCCCCAATCCATATTCACCTACTACGTTTCCTTCTCTCCCTTTTCCTACACTCGAATTCCAGTCACCCATGACTATTAAATTTTCGTCTCCCTTCACTATCTGAATAATTTCTTTTATTTCATCGTACATTTCTTCAATTTCTTCGTCATCTGCAGAGCTAGTTGGCATATAAACTTGTACTACTGTAGTAGGTGTGGGCTTCGTATCTATCTTGGCCACAATAATGCGTTCACTATGCTGTTTGTAGTAGCTTACCCGCATTCCTATTTTCCTATTCATTATTAAACCTACTCCTGCATTACCCCTATTTGACTTTGTGTTGATAACCCTGTAGTCACCTGACCAGAAGTCTTGTTCCTCCTGCCACCGAACTTCACTAATTCCCACTATATCTAACTTTAACCTATCCATTTCCCTTTTTAAATTTTCTAACCTACCTGCCCGATTAAGGGATCTGACATTCCACGCTCCGATCCGTAGAACGCCAGTTTTCTTTCTCCTGATAACGACATCCTCTTGAGTAGTCCCCGCCCGGAGATCCGAATGGGGGACTATTTTACCTCCGGAATATTTTACCCAAGAGGACGCCATCATCATTTAATCATACAGTAAAGCTGCATGCCCTCGGGAAAAACTACGGCCGTGGTTTCCCCTTGCTTTCAGCCGTTCGCAGTACCAGCACAGCAAGGCCGTTTTGGTTATTGTTACAAGGCCAGATCAGTCAATCATCCAGACTGTTGCCCTTGCAACTACTGAAAAGGCTGCTGCCCCTCTTCAGGAACCACACGTTTGTCTGGCCTCTCAACAGATACCCCTCCGTTGTGGTTGCACCTACGGTGCGGCTATCTGTATCGCTGAGGCACGCAAGCCTCCCCACCAACGGCAAGGTCCATGGTTCATGGGGGGGCAGAAACGAGTATTAGATTAAATTCTGTAATACGAAATGACTTAAGCGCAAAAAAAAAAAAAAGTAATATTTCGAAGTAATACTTAGTTAAAAGAGTAGATATTCGAAATAGAGTAACGCAAAGTAGTACAAAGGGAATCCAAGGAAGACATAACAGAGCTGCGTTTTGTTTTGAATGTAATATATATGTTAGGTCTCTTGAGTTTTTGTTTTCAGCGGTGGCGATTGTGTTCGCAGTTCGTCCGTGCTAGTCGGAATTTTGGGATTAGAAGCCTAATTAAATTGCATTCTTAGAACTGGATTAGACATTGTAGTGGTGGAGAATAGATTGTTTTGGGATAAATTCTGAGACGGAGTCAATTAGAGGTGATCGGGTGTACGAACATTGATATTCAAGTGAATGGTGATTGTACGTGTTAAACGAAACGCTACGATCGTATACATACGATTGTGAAGACATTTATTGACAATAGGGAAATTTTATGTTGAATTAGGACTTTATTCGCTGTATGCGAATTATTAAAGAGTATTGGGACCGAAAATAGTTTGGACCTCATCACACTAGTATCTTAGCCGCTCGTTGTCAAGGTGATTCCGTTAATAAACGAGAAGTGAAAAATAGTGCCCGTTAAAAGACTAAACTTGTGCTGAACAGACATTGAAAGGATTCGAACCCATAATTAATATCGTGTCGTGAGAATTGAGAAGCTTAGACACTGCAAGGCCCAGAGACATATTTATGATTTATCGGACATTAATGGCAAAGGACCGTTTCATGGGAAAGCATATCTTTGGAGATAGGTACACGAAGGAATGTAGTACTGACTGTTATCATACCGAGACAATACTCACTAGGATCAACTCTCCTTTCATTGATCCCCCAGTGCCATCTCTCATTAATTTAAGAACTTCATTGGTCAATAAAACAAAAATATACGAGACATTCCCAGTGTTTACTAACTTCCATAATCAGCTAGTACTTAGACAATAATATCTGTGAACATTAAAAGGTTACTGAAGGAAGCTGAGAAACCTGTTTACAAACAGATTTAATAGGATTCAACGAATGCATACAGACTGCTAAAGTAACTAAATCAAATTACTCAGGGAAACAAATTAGTAAAAATAGACTGGAACTCAATTGATATCTTACTCCAGAGCAATTAAAAAAACTGTCTTTGGATCCGTCGTGGTTGAAAGTGTATGAAATATCTCTGGAAAAACGCGAGCAATTTTCAACTGCTAGTTCCCACGACTAGATTTACAACGTGATACAGAGATGTTTTATGCCCGACCCACATGGCAGGGAATGGTTCTTAACTAGTCGGGACAATATATACACAAACTTTTGAGATCACCTCCGCTGCTGAGGGGAAAACGGCGAAGCGATATCTGTGCAGTCGCGACGATGGTGGGTGTGCGGGCGTAGTACCCCTTTTTTTTCGTCATAATTATCTTCAATGACCGTCCGTCACGATCACTCAACTCACACTTCAGTCCGTGCTGTGACTTAACGGATTATGTTAGTCCGCCTTTCCTGTACGCGGTATAAATCTTCGATACCGTGGCTCTTGAAACACCAAACACTCCGGCTATCTTGATAAGCACTCCTCGTACGAATACCAACCATTTAATCACGCTCGAATTTTCTTAGCTACGACATACTACACTCACAGCTGTACAGAACACTGTGCTGACCACGAATGACGCTTTCAAGGTATTGAGGACATTCTACAGGTGTCATGGTGGTCAAATACGACAGCGCAACCTGCAGGCTTGGCTAGCTCCTGAATTTATGTTCAAGCATGCATTTCTAGCGATGGTGAACGATTGCCCTTCGTTTCTGATTTGCTTCTTTGCATTTAGTTACATCCGACTGTACTTTATTTCTTTGCGTCGAACTCACAGGGAGATCATTGCCAGACCGTATGAACTTGCTTCCCAATGAGGGCAGTTACATTTGCTATCTTCTTTGAGTGAATGCTACTGATTTCATAAAAAGGTCCCGGCCCTAAATAATTATTTGACTGTTAAGTTAAATGCAAACTGTTAATCTATGCACAACGGATAACGAATGGGAGGTCTCAAGCAACGAAGGAAGTTAGCAGATATTTGCCTTACAGTCAAACACGTGCCCGAGGCAGGATTCGAACCTGCTACCGAAGCGCTCGCGCGGTTCCAGACTGTAGCGCCTAGAACCGCTCGGCCACCCCGGCCGGCAATTTATTGTGGCATGCAAGCCAAGACTTAATTAAAAACAGAATATTATTTATCGTCTATTTTCGCACTGATGGTGGCTATCTCTAACGTAGCTGTCTCGGAATTTAAAATATGCACGTGATCATCATGCTCGTAAGTCATTCTCATTCTGCTGGAAATACTTTGAATTAAATAGTAACTGAGCTTAGTTACTAGCACTATTTGATTTTGATTGGAACATGTGATGAAATACCATAATGTGGGAACCGGGGCTAAGCAGAACAAAAATTTTCTTAAATTAGGCACATGCAAAGCCTATTATGTCCTACCAAATTATTGACAGGTGTACAGGGGCTTCTCTTCTGCCAAGTCTTTCTGCAATATCACAGAAGGATCATTCAATTTCTCGTAGCCCTATTATACGACGTCGTTCAAACTCAGTGAGCTGCTGATAATGGCATCTTTGTCACCCTAAAGACATTGTTGGCTAACACCAACTCGCCACTTCCAGCCTCGAAGGTAACTAACGCTTATGAATGTTACAGTGAGTATTTAAAGCAAACTTGATTTTCATCCTCATGGGGACATTACTAGCGCCTCTCTTATGCGACTGACTCGAAATTTGAACAGACGTCGTCTTTCATGTGTAGAAACATGGCTGCCAACTTTCATTTACGTCGCACAAGTCCTTCTTGGTGCTGCGATATCTTGTACCATCAGTGTATATAGAGGTGATTGCTCAAAATTCCCAGATGTGCATTGGATCAGAAATTGAATGGGGAAGCACACGTTTTAAATATTCTTAAGCGCTTGGGTTCAGCTGTATTTCCTCTACTTGTAATTGCTGATTTTGGTGATGAAAACATTAGCAAATAAGTTTACTTTGTGTGCTTCAATACATTGAAGTCATATGGAATAATTTTCTGGGGCATTTTCGTAAATAGACACAAGGTATTCATTACAGAGAAACTTGCTGACTTCCATCAACAACTTCCTGAGAAAAACTGTTTAGAAAAATTAGGCATACCAATAAAATCTTCACAATAGAGTTACTACCTTCTGAAGTTTCTTGTAGATAATCAGGAACAACTAGAAAATTATAGTAGAAATCATAAATACAGCGCTAGGAGCAAGAGCAGCCTCCATTGTCCACATCTCTTGCACAGAAAGGAAGCGAAGTTAGCAGCCTTAAAGATACCTGGTTATTAAAAAATGATGAGCGCTACAATTTGTTTGTATTCACAGGAACCGTTTACTGAACAAACGAGTACAAATTATATTGCAGGTATTCCCCACCAATGTCTGAGAATTTTTGCTATCTTTGTGATAGCTTCCGTATTTGTGTAACAACCCATCTTTTGGGAGTATCCCGGCGCCACTGGTGGACAGCTGCATGTAGTTCAACAATGGCGGTGAACTTCCTACCCCACATGACCTCATTCATTGTGGCGAATAGGGTGAGAGGGCTCCTGCTATCAAATGAAATCACACCCCAAACCAAAACTCCAGATGTATGTCCAGTGAGACTAGCATGCAGAGAAGTTGGTTGCAGGCCCTTAGCTGGCCTCCATCTAACCAGCACACGGCCATCACTGGCGCTAGGAGCCAGATACAGCGAATATGAAGCATGTGTCAGCACAGTAAACCCTTGTTCATGCAATGTGGCAATGGTATGGCGATTGGCTTGTGGCTGCGCATTGTCATATTGGAGCAGAACGCCGCTGCCCGCTTTTCCGTAAGGGTAATGTTGGCTACATCTGCAGAGTCTGTACAGTGAACTGCAGTACCTAACACTACCCAAGGGTCGTATTGGAAGGGAGCCAGTCCACCAGCAGTATTTCTTCCTGATCCTAGAACACAGTCGCCATTTGTTTCTGCATAAATAGTCCCGGCTGTGACTTCTTGGGACGAGAGCTCCCAGTATCCTTCTATAGAGTGTCGTTTCTTTACTGGAGCCTCGTGGAAGAACCACGACTCATCAGCACTGACTAGACGCTCGAAGAACTCCTCTCAGAATGCATTGTACTGTTGCACCAGCTGTTGTCATATCTCCAGGCGCTTCTGTTCCTACACTCTGGCGAGGGAACAGGGCAACCATTGTGCCCACACCTTCTTCATCTTCAAATCCTCATGGATGATGGAGTGCAGGGTTACCTGTGATAGACCAATTGGTTTCTCTAGTTCATCAAACGTGATTCGCCTGTGCCCTATTATCAAGTAATTGACACGCTGGTTTGCATGTATTTGCTGGACGCCCAGTGCTTTTGCGTTTTCCAACACAGCCCCTGCCGTCTCTGAACTCTGATACCCAATGAACCATGTATCTGAGACTTGGTGCTCTTTCCCCATAAATAGCTACTAACCTCCTGTGTGTGTCTGAAGCAATCTGCCCCTCCCTCCAGAGAAACCACACTGTCCACCGTTGCACACGCTTTTCTGCTTCCATGTTGTCTTATCGATGTCCACCAATGTGCTCGCAAGCCGAAACAAGTGTTGCTGCAGTGCGCCACCTATGGAAAGCAGTAACATATCTGGTGGCAGTAGGCAGTACTACAGTCTGTCTTCACGAATACAATACGCAATGAAAACTGCTGCTTTGGAGGAATTATAAGGGGGTACCAATCAACATTGATCGAACTAAATACTTGACCATCTCCCCCATGAATTAGACGTTTTAGAAGATAATGAAAGTTATGGAAAGAAATTGAAGTCATGCATGCTCGGCAATTCCTTGTACTCCATGGATCAATTTCTGAATAGATGTATTTATTGAATTACATTTATGGGATTTTGTTGCAGCTGAGGATAGAAAAGATTACGTATGCGACCAAGAAGTACCTCCGTTTTTCATCAGAGAAAATATGATTTATCTTTTAGCCTGATAACACGGCATCATGGCGAGTTGTGTCGGACATGATCCATGGAATACACAGAAATGCTACGGTCGCAGGTTCGAATCCTGCCTCGGGCATGGATGTGTGTGATGTCCTTAGGTTAGTTAGTTTTAAGTAGTTTTAAGTTCTAGGGGTCTGATGACCTCAGATGTTAAGTTCCATAGTGCTCAGAGCCAATACACAGAAAGCTAAACTATACTGTTGACGCAAAACTGCCTCGTAGTGGTTAGAGCGTTTCCCTGCATGTCACGCTTAAACGTCTTTTTAAACAAGCGAACTGATGACATGGTTAAGACGCTGGACTTGTGCTCGGGAAGTTCCAGGTTCAAAGCTCGGCGCCGGTGCCAGTATTGAAATTTACTACGCGTTCTGTAAATCGAGAGAGGCAAATGCAGGGAAAATTCCCTTCTTAAAATGAGAGGATCGATTTTCTGCCAATGAGAGCACGTTCTCTGCCATTAACAATGATGCCGCCGACGGGGCTTAAACATTGCTCTTTATTTTTCAGTAGTAAAGCGTAACTCCATAGGAACCCTGTATGACACTGTTAGAGTTGACAAATAACGCACTCACAGTAACGATCTCCAACGAAATTTTAATTATTGTTTGTGGTTCGATGAAAAAATTCAAAGATTCTGCCCTTAGTGTTCTGATGGCGGAAAAATAAGAAACTATCATGGTTCAGGCGTATTACCCTTGAAGTGCCAGCCCTGCATTTTACTGTTTTTATTGTTAACTGCTTCTTAACTTGAGTTTAAATATTACCTTAGCTGTGTGTTTACATTAAAAAGTGAGTGGCCGTTTTGCAAATAATATTCGCTTCAGACAAACGTTGTCAGAATAAAAAGGAATCAATACTTCGAATGTATTGCCAATAGCACAAAGTGGGTTTGACAGAGAGAAAAAAAATTAAGTCTCCTAGTACAAATCAGCTTCACTACGTTGAGTGACGTAATGCTGATCGTCAGCATTGTGGTATCGTCAAAAGTGCAAGCCAATTTTTGGAAAACATCGCGTACAAGAAATTACAGGAACTTCTGGCAGATTAAAACTGTGTGCGGGACCTTTGCCTTTCGCGGGCAAGTGCTCTACCAACTGAGCTGCCCAAGCACGACTCACTCCCCGTCCTCACAGCTTCACTTCTGCCAGTACCTCGTTACCTACCTTCCAAACTTTAGAGTCTCGGTCCGGCACACAGTTTTAATCTGCCAGGAAGTTTCAAATCAGTGCACACTCCACCGCATAGTGAAAATCTCATTCTAATTACAGGAACGTCTAAGTTCCAAGAAATACACGACCTAGAGATGTAGCTAAGGGTCTCCAACACCCAAATTCTTATGCAAAGTGGTTTGTTTCGATGCACTGTTATCTGCCAGAGCTTTTTAAGTTAGTTGTCCCGGGCTGTCCGATGTTGACAAAACAGTGAGAAGGTCCCACCCCAACGCCCCACCCCCGCGGAGCCGCAGAGAACCCCTCCTCTTCCTTTCCCCTCCCCCATCTCTTGCCTCCCATCACTTTTAGTCATAGCCCTCATACACACCACTCTACGTGCAGCTCCCAGCGGTACCAGTTCCACGATTTCTCCCCTATCCGCCTCACCCCAGTACCACTGCCGGTCGCTTTTTGTTTTTTCTTTCTTTCTTTCCTTTTTTTAAGCAAATGAGCCGGCGTATGGGATCCTCTTGTGCTCTTCCGAGGGGAGAAGCGCAGCCGAACTAATTTTCCCGCTCGTTCTCCCCTAATTGGCAATCTCGGACTGTCTACACAGCTGTACAGACCTGCGCTACGACACTCCGTCCCCACTGTCTTCTACTCAAGCTTGAAATCGGCTTTGTTATGTTTGTGAAACAGTTACGAGACGGAAAAAGCCCGGACTCTGAAATATGTACCCAAGGTATTGTAACACCTCACATTCATCATCATCGTCATCTGCAGCATCCATTTGGCATCTTATGCAGCATAACGGCCTTTCTACACTTTCATGTGCATTATGGTCTTCGGCCTGCATTTACATCTACGAGGGGCGTTCAGTAAGTAATGCAACACATTTTTCTGAAAGCAGGTTGGTTTTTTTCAGGATTCCAGTACACCATACTACACTAATGGCCATTAAAATTGCTACACCACGAAGATGACGTGCTACAGACGCGAAATTTAACCGACAGGAAGAAGATGCTGTGATATGTAAATGATTAGCTTTTCAGAGCATCCACACCTACAACGTGCTGACATGAGGAAAGTTTCCAACCGATTTCTCATACACAATCAGCAGTTGACCGGCCTTGCCTGGTGAAACGTTGTTGTGATGCCTCGTGTAAGGAGGAGAAATGCGTACCATCACGTTGCCGTCTTTGATAAAGGTCGGATTGTAGCATATCGCGATTGCGGTTTATCGTATCGCGACATTGCTGCTCGCGTTGGTCGAGATCCAATGACTGTTAGCAGAATATGGAATCGGTGGGTTCAGGAGGGTAATACGGAACGCCGTGCAGGATCCCAACGGCCTCGTATCACTAGCAGTCGAGATGACAGACATCTTATCCGCATGGCTGTAACGGATCGTGCAGCCACGTCTCGATCCCTGAGTCAACAGATGGGGACGTTTGCAAGACAACAACCATCTGCAAGAACAGTTCGACGACGTTTGCAGCAGCATGGACTATCAGCTGGGAGACCATGGTTGCGGTTACCCTTGACGCTGCATCACAGACAGAAGCGCCTGCGATGGTGTACTCAACGACGAAACTGGGTGCACGAATGGCAAAACGTCATTTTTCGGATGAATCCAGGTTCTGTTTACAGCATCATGGTGGTCGTATCCGTGTTTGGCGACATTGGCACATTGGAAGCGTGTATTCATCATCGCCATACTGGCGTGTCACCCGGTGTTATGGTATGGGGTGCCATTGGTTATACGTCTCGGTCACCTCTTGTTCGCATTGACGGCTCTTTGAACAGTGGACGCTTCATTTCAGATGTGTTACGACCCGTGGCTCTACCCTTCATTCGATCCCTGCGAAACCCTACATTTCAGCAGGATAATGCACGACCGCATGTAGCAGGTCCTGTACGGGCCTTTCTGGATACAGAAAATGTTCGACTGCTGCCCTGGCCAGCACATTCTCCATATCTCTCACCAATTGAAAACGTCTGGTCAATGGTGGCCGAGCAACTGGCTCGTCACAATACGCCGGTCACTACTCTTGATGAACTGTGGTATCGTGTTGAAGCTGCATGGGCAGCTGTACCTGTACACGCCATCCAAGCTCTGTTTGACTCAATGCCCAGGCGTATCAAGGCCGTTATTACGGCCAGAGGTGGTTGTTCTGGTACTGATTTCTCAGGATGTACGCACCCAAATTGCGTGAAAATGTAATCACATGTCAGTTCTAGTATAATATATTTGTCCAATGAATACCCGTTTATCATCTGCATTTCTTCTTGGTGTAGCAATTTTAATGGCCAGTAGTGTATTTCCCCTTCGTTTGGCTACAAAACCCTCTTTTCCGACATAATCTCCTCTCACTGCGACAGCTTTACTCCACTTTACCGGAAGGGCCACTACGTCCGCATGGTACCAGTCTACTGGTCGACGCCGAAGCCAACGTCTTGCTGCATCAGTCACCTCCCCATCCCACGTATTGCTTCCGCGGAGTGCATTTTTCATTGGGCCAGACAGACGGATGTCGAAAGATGCGAGATCCGGGCTGGAGGGTGTGTGAGGAAGAACAGTACAATGAAGTTCTGTGATCTCCTCTCGTGTGCACAGACTCGAGTGAGGAAGAAGTTCGTTTCCATCTTTGTGGCGAAGAACAGGCTGAAGTTGTTTCTTCGTTTTCCAAAGGGTTGTACAATGCACTTCAGATTTGATCGCTGCACCACGAGCAAGGACATCAAACAGAAGAAGTCCCAGAAGAATGTCACCTTGGCTTTACAGGGTGATGGTGTGGCTTTGAACTTGTTCATGGGAGCAGAGGTGGTGTGGCGCCTCAACATGGATTGCCTTTTTGCTCCCTATTCGAAGTGATAAACACATGTTTCATCGTCTGGGATGATGTTCTACAAAAAATTGTTATGATCAGCCTTGTAATTCGGAAGCAATTCCTTCTTTGCTCTTTATGGCCTTCTGTTGGGCGGCGAGAAACACACTTTTGAGAGCCACAACTGGTGGACGAGTGTGTCGCCACTACCAACAGAGACATTCTGTTGTGTAGCAAGATGTTTAATTGTGATCCGCGGTTCACCTCGAATGAGTGCAGAGACATTCTATTGTGTAGCAAGATGTTTGATTGTGATCCGCCGATCACCTCGAAAGAGTGTGTCCGCACATTCCAACATTGCAGGAACTACGGCGGTACGCGGCCGGACGTCGTACGGGAGATCTGACGGGTTGGCGCGACCTTGTTACGATGATGACTCACCATGCTTTGTTCACTGCCGGGTTCTGCAAACCTTCCGCAAGCGCCTATGTATATCTGCCAAGCTCTGGCATTCCGGCAAAAGAAACTCATTGACAGCTCCCTGCTTTGAACACACCTCCATTACAGACGTCATTTTGAACGTTACGTATAACGATGCCACCTATCGGAACTTCACGAAGGTACAGATGCCGAAGCGGGAATATTCTACGATGCCCCACAACAAATTCTGTGTTTTTTAAACCGAAATTGACCAAGAAAAAAAAGTGTTGCCTTACTTATTGAACGCACCTCGAACGTTGAACAAGTTACCTGACGTTGTGGGGCGGAGGGTACTTCGTTTAGTTTATTTTTAGTTTAGTTTACTTATGTCTTGTTGTGTAGATCATTTTTACGATTATTTTATCGATAGGATGTGGAACAAGTCAGTTTACAATATATACAGGGTATTACAAAAAGGTACGGCCAAACTTTCAGGAAGCATTCCTCACACACAAAGAAAGAAAATATGTTACGTGGACATGTGTCCGGAAACGCTTACTTTCCATGTTAGAGCTCATTTTATTACTTCTCTTCAAATCACATTAATCATGGAATGGAAACACACAGCAACAGAACGTACCAGCGTGACTTCAAACACTTTGTTACAGGAAATGTTCAAAATGTCCTCCGTTAGCGAGGATACATGCATCCACCCTCCGTCGCATGGAATCCCTGATGCGCTGCTGCAGCCCTGGAGAATGGAGTATTGTATCACAGCCGTCCACAATACGAGCACGAAGAGTTTCTACATTTGGTACCGGGGTTGCGTAGACAAGAGCTTTCAAATGCCCCCATAAATGAAAGTCAAGAGGGTTGAGGTCAGGAGAGCGTGGAGGCCATGGAATTGGTCCGCCTCTACCAATCCATCGGTCACCAAATCTGTTGTTGAGAAGCGTACGAACACTTCGACTGAAATATGCAGGAGCTACATCGTGCATGAACCACATGTTGTGTCGTACTTGTAAAGGCACATGTTTTAGCAGCACAGGTAGAGTATCCCGTATGAAATCATGATAACGTGCTCCATTCAGTGTAGGTGGAAGAACATGGGGCCCAATCAAGACATCACCAACAATTCCTGCCCAAACGTTCACAGAAAATCTGTGTTGATGACGTGATTGCGCAATTGCGTGCGGATTCTCGTCAACCCACACATGTTGATTGTGAAAATGTACAATATGATCACGTTGGAATGAAGCCTCATCCGTAAAGAGAACATTTGCACTGAAATGAGGATTGACACATTGTTGGATGAACCATTCGCAGAAGTGTACCCGTGGAGGCCAATCAGCTGCTGATAGTGCCTGCACACGCTGTACATGGTACGGAAACAACTGGTTCTCCCGTAGCAGTCTCCATACAGTGACGTGGTCAACGTTACCTTGTACAGCAGCAACTTCTCTGACGCTGACATTAGGGTTATCGTCAACTGCACGAAGAATTGCCTCGTCCACTGCAGGTGTCCTCGTCGTTCTAGGTCTTCCCCAGTCGCGAGTCATAGGCTGGAATGTTCCGTGCTCCCTAAGACGCCGATCAATTGATTCGAACGTCTTCCTGTTGGGGCCCTTCGTTCTGGAAATCTGTCTCGATACAAACGTACCGCGCCACGGCTATTGCCCCGTGCTAATCCATACATCAAATGGGCATCTGCCAGCTCTGCACTTGTAAACACTGCACTTGTAAACATTGCACTGACTGCAAAACCACGTTCGTGATGAACACTAACCTGTTGATGCTACTTACTGATGTGCTTGATGCTAGTACTGTAGAGCAATGAGTCGCATGTCAACACAAGCACCGAAGTCAACATTACCTTCCTTCAATTGGGCCAACTGGCGGTGAATCGAGGAAGTACAGTACATACTGACGAAGGTAAAATGAGCTCTAACATGGAAATTAAGCATTTCCGGACACATGTCCACGTAACATCTTTTCCTTATTTGTGTGTGAGGAATGTGTGGTGTCACCGCTAGACACCACACTTGCTAGGTGGTAGATTAAATCGGCCGCGGTCCTGTAGTACATGTCGGACCCGCGTGTCGCCACTGTGTAATCGCAATCCTAGCGCCACCACATGGCAGGTCACAAGACACGGACTAGACCTCGCCCCAGTTGTACGGACGACATAGCTTGCGACTAGACCTACCAAGTCTTCCTCTCATTTGCCGAGAGACAGATAGAATAGCCTTCAGCATAGGCCACAGCTACGACCTAGCAAGGCGCCATTTGTATCAGTGCTTATAGCTTACTACTATTCAAGAGATGTATTCCAACAAGAGAATAAAAGTTAAGTAACAAACATATAAGTACTTTTCTTCTTATTCATTAATAAGTCTCATGTTTCAGAATTCACGCCCGTCTGCGTTAGTTTAGCGTGCACCTAGCTACCTCATTGTGTCTATGCTGTATGAGCTAGACACAACAGAATGTTTCCTGAAAGTTTGGCCGTACCTTTTTTTAACACCCTATATTTATATATATAACGATTATTTTATCGATAGGATGTGGAACAAGTCAGATTACAATATATACAGGGTGAGTCACCTAACGTTACCGCTGGATATATTTCGTAAACCACATCAAATACTGACAAACCGATTCCACAGACCGAATGTGAGGAGAGGGGCTAGTGTAATTGTTTAATACAAACCATACAAAAATGCACGGAAGTATGTTTTTTAACACAAACCTACGTTTTTTTAAATGGAACCACGTTAGTTGTGTTAGCACATCTGAACATATAAACAAATACGTAATCAGTACCGTTTGTTGCATTGTAAAATGTTAATTACATCCGGAGATATTGTAACCTAAAGTTGACGCTTGAGTACCACTCCTCCGCTGTTCGATCGTGTGTATCGGAGAGCACTGCAACATACATCGCGTTTCTACAGAATGATCTGCCAACGTTGCTCGAAAATGTCCCACTGGAAACCCGTCGACGTATGTGGTATCAGCATGATGGTGCACCTGCACATTCCGCAATTAACACTAGGCTGACCCTTGACAGGATGTTCGACGGGTGTTTCATGGGACGTGGAGGACGCATAAATTGGCCAGCCCGTTCTCCTGATCTTACACCTATGGACTTCTTTCTGTGGGGTACGTTAAAGGAGAATGTGTACCGTGATGTGTCTACAACCCCAGAGGATATGAAACAACGTACTGTGGCAGCCTGCGGCGACATTACACCAGATGTACTGCGGCATGTACGACATTCATTACGCCAGAGATTACAATTGCGTGCAGCAAATGATGGCCACCACATTGAACATCTATTGGCCTGACATGTCGGGACACACTCTATTCCACTCCGTAATTGAAAACGGAAACCACGTGTGTACGTGTACCTCACCCCTCATGGTAATGTACAAGTGCGCCAGTGAAAAAGACTAATAAAAAGATGTTAGCATGTGGACGTAATGCGCTGTTCCAGTCTCTTCTGTACCTAAGGTCCATCACCGTTTCCTTTGGATCCCTACGTAATTCGGTGCTCTCCGATACACACGATCGAACAGCGGAGGAGTGGTACTCAAGCGTCAACTTTAGGTTACAATATCTCCGGATGTAATTAACATTTTACAATGCAACAAACGGCACTGATTACGTATTTGTTTATATGTTCAGATGTGCTAACAAAACTAACGTGGTTCCATTTAAAAAAACGTAGGTTTGTGTTAAAAAACATACTTCCGTGCATATTTGTATGGTTTGTATTAAACAATTACACTAGCCCCTCTCCTCACGTTCGGTCTGTGGAATCGGTTCGTCAGTATTTGATGTGGTTTTCGAAATATATCCAGCGGTAACGTTAGGTGACTCACCCTGTATATACACTCCTGGAAATTGAAATAAGAACACCGTGAATTCATTGTCCCAGGAAGGGGAAACTTTATTGACACATTCCTGGGGTCAGATACATCACATGATCACACTGACAGAACCACAGGCACATAGACACAGGCAACAGAGCATGCACAATGTCGGCACTAGTACAGTGTATATCCACCTTTCGCAGCAATGCAGGCTGCTATTCTCCCATGGAGACGATCGTAGAGATGCTGGATGTAGTCCTGTGGAACGGCTTGCCATGCCATTTCCACCTGGCGCCTCAGTTGGACCAGCGTTCGTGCTGGACGTGCAGACCGCGTGAGACGACGCTTCATCCAGTCCCAAACATGCTCAATGGGGGACAGATCCGGAGATATTGCTGGCCAGGGTAGTTGACTTACACCTTCTAGAGCACGTTGGGTGGCACGGGATACATGCGGACGTGCATTGTCCTGTTGGAACAGCAAGTTCCCTTGCCGGTCTAGGAATGGTGGAACGATGGGTTCGATGACGGTTTGGATGTACCGTGCACTATTCAGTGTCCCCTCGACGATCACCAGTGGTGTACGGCCAGTGTAGGGGATCGCTCCCCACACCATGATGCCAGGTGTTGGCCCTGTGTGCCTCGGTCGTATGCAGTCCTGATTGTGGCGCTCACCTGCACGGCGCCAAACACGCATACGACCATCATTGGCACCAAGGCAGAAGCGACTCTCATCGCTGAAGACGACACGTCTCCATTCGTCCCTCCATTCACGCCTGTCGCGACACCACTGGAGGCGGGCTGCACGATGTTGGGGCGTGAGCGGAAGACGGCCTAACGTTGTGCGGGACCGTAGCCCAGCTTCATGGAGACGGTTGCGAATGGTCCTTGCCGATACCCCAGGAGCAACAGTGTCCCTAATTTGCTGGGAAGTGGCGGTGCGGTCCCCTACGGCACTGCGTAGGATCCTACGGTCTTGGCGTGCATCCGTGCGTCGCTGCGGTCCGGTCCCAGGTCGACGGGCACGTGCACCTTCCGCCGACCACTGGCGACAACATCGATGTACTGTGGAGACCTCACGCCCCACGTGTTGAGCAATTCGGCGGTATGTCCACCCGGCCTCCCGCATGCCCACTATACGCCCTCGCTCAAAGTCCGTCAACTGCACATACGGTTCACGTCCACGCTGTCGCGGCATGCTACCAGTGTTAAAGACTGCGATGGAGCTCCGTATGCCACGGCAAACTGGCTGACACTGACGGCGGCGGTGCACAAATGCTGCGCAGCTAGCGCCATTCGACGGCCAACACCGCGGGTCCTGGTGTGTCCGCTGTGCCGTGCGTGTGATCATTGCTTGTACAGCCCTCTCGCAGTGTCCGGAGCAAATATGGTGGGTCTGACACACCGGTGTCAATGTGTTCTTTTTTCCATTTCCAGGAGTGTATATATAACGATTATTTTAGCGATAGGATGTGGAACAAGTCAGATTACAATATATATATATATATATATATATATATATATATATATATATATATATATATATATATATATATATATATATATATATATATATATATTGCCAATATTAATATTACTGAAATTTTTAGTTCTACACGTGCAACTACATTTAGAGGTACTTTGTTTTACCTGTTCTGAAACAGAAAGTCGTCCATGGAGTAGAAGGAGTTGTCCAGAAGATATGATTTTAAGCTAGATTTAAAACTTGATCTCCTAACTGCCAGACACTTTATGTTGTTGGGTAAATGATCAAAGATTTTTGTTGCTGAATAATGTACTCCTTTTTGAGCAACTGTCAGCTTCAATAACGGATAGGAAAGGTCATTTTTTCCGCTAGTGTTCTACGTGTGAACATCAACGTTCTTCGCGAATTGAGATGGATTATTTACAACGAATTTCATTAGCGAATATATGTACTCTGCCGTTGCATTTAAAATACCTAACTCTTTGAATAGGTGGCTACATTACGTCCTTGGGTGAACACCACTAATTATTCTCACTGCTCTCTTTTGAGCAACCAATACTTTATGTGTAAGTGGTGAGTTACCCCAGAAAACTATTCCATAAGACATTATTGAGTGGAAATATGCAAAGTACGTTAGGAGGCTGATCTGTTTATTACCAAGAGTAGCGACTATACGAATAGCAAATAAAGCTGAACTTAATTGTTTGAGGAGCTCAGTAATATGCTTCTTAAAGTTCAATTTGTCATCAATATGAACACCCAAAAATTTGGGTAAATCTACCCTGTTAACTGAGCCCTGTTCATATGCTATATCAATTGTCGGTATGTCCCTATTCGGTGTACAGAACTGGATATTCTGCACCATTACCTGATTACCCTCGCCCCCTTCAGTGTTCCACTTGCGAATGGGGTGTGGGAAGAACGATTGTCAGTAAACTTCCGCGTACGCCCTGAAACCTTGAATTTTCTTGTCTTGGTCATTTTACGAGATGTATGTGGAAGAAAGTAATACGCTGACTGTCTCTTCCAATAAAATACTCTCGAAATTTCAACGGTAAACGTTTCCGTGATGCACAACGACTCTCTTGTAACGTCTGCCATTGGAGTTTGTTGAGTATCTCCGTAACTCTTTCGAGCCTACTAAACGATCCCACGACGAAACGCGTCGCTCTTCGTTGGAAGTTTATCTATCCCTTTTATGAAACCAAGCTGCCAACGTTCGCAGATTGAAGAACAATACTCAAGTGTTTCCCAAGCCGCTTCTTTCGTGTATGAATTACATTTCCTTAAGATTGTCCTAGTGAGTCTCAGCCTAACATGTGCTTGTTCTACTTTTTTTCCGAAGTAGATTCCACTGTAGGTCTCTCTGAGTGGCTATTCCTAGGTATTTTTTGGTATTTATTGTTTTCCGAAAATTGTCCCCAGTCTTGTAATAGAGCAGTAGTGGATCTCTTTGCCTATTTATGGAGAATGCAATACATTTATTTACGTCCACGGTCAACTGCCACTCCTCAGATTGAATATAACAAAATAGTCGATGAGTTACTGAAGACCGCTGCTCGTAATAGCACATCTAAGAGCCTCTTATTACCGATATCAAACATGAAGACAATTATATAAAAAAGTAACTTGCCAAAGGGAAGATGAATGTCAATCATCAGTACACAGTAAATTCAAATATTACCGACAAATACAGTCGAACATTTTCTTAAAGCACTGGTTCCACATAAACAAAAATATTACAAGTTCCATAATTCGCACGAGATTTAATCATAGATCATCCCCAACCATCTTTATCGAATGCATGTTCGAGATAGTCCTTGTTGTGAATGTGTCGGCGTAGGCCTAACGGTAGGAGATATTAGATCACATTTTAACCGTATGTACACTTGCCAATTCATTTCACCCAACAGTTAATCATGTCTTACCAGAAATTACCAAATAATATAGCAGCTCTCCTTCACTAAAATAATATATTAATTTTAAAACTAATGATCAAATTTTTAAACAAATGTAACCTTACCCTGTAAAATCCTATAAAATTCCTAAAACACTGACACACGACCAAAGTCAAAAGGTCCTCTGTAGTTCTAACTACATCTCGCTACTGCCTTGACGCGTTGCAACCTCTGTACAGGCAAAAATATCGTACGTGAACCTGTTATCCACTAGTTCATTTACACAGACTGTCCAGGAGGAATGATCAGATTTCAGCGCTGTGTCAGAAACTATCATTTGGAGCAAAAAAAATCCTATGGAAGTATGCCCCTTTCCGAATGATTTCCGAGATGGATCACACTTAACGCACATTTACATGTACAAATGTGCATATGTATATTTAATATGTACATACTATATTTAATTTACATTTACGAGTAATTGCAGGACAGAAACTTATGTTAATCAGTACAGCATAAAAACAGACTAAGCTGCAAATTTCACATTTATTTACCTGAGGAGTAGTTTATGGCCTGGGTGATTTTCAAATCGTCCAGACAGTCAAAATGATATTTCCAAATTATAAGAACCACGTCAAGATAATAAACCAATAAATATAACAAAGTGCAAATGTACAGTTATAGAGCATATTTTAAATATCTGTATATTTGCACTTTGATGTACATACTCGTATATGTTTGTTATCTTGATATGGCGCTTATATTTGGTAAATTCTATTTTGACTATCTGGGTGATCTGGAAATGGATCCCGACCCGAAACTCGTCATCAAGTGTATAAAAGTGAAATTTGCAACTCGGGCTGTTTTCCGTTGCATTAATGTACGTTTGTGTTTGGGCTAGTGGCGCGCACGTATGGGTCTTACCCGCCTAACATATTTGACTTTTTATTCTAGCTCGGCCTAACTCGTTGTTTTCAGTCTCTTTGCTCGACTGTCTTTCCGCCGTTGAAGTTGTCCATTGAATGCGCAGTTGTCCAAGTGAAATAGTTCGAGGGACAGAGTGTATCAGAGAGAGGCATCGGTTAACCGTGTTTTTTTGCAATCGATGGCTAAGATGCCACATACCTATACTAATAAAGAATATACACAATAATAAATGCCCATTCCTCAACTAATGACAAAAATAACGGAAAAGACCACAGAGAAGATGTGGAACGATTTTGGGAGCTTTTGGATCAGACAGCAACAAACATTAAAAAAAACACACCAAAATTTTATTTGGAGGCTTTAATGCCCAATTAGGAAGGGAAAAGAGACACAGACATGTAATAGGTAAATGGCCAGCACAACGATGAACAAACCAGAATGGAATGGGATTGGTGGAATTCTCTATAAACCATGACATGATCTCAAAATCAACATACCTCATGGGAAGACCAAATAAACTTAAAATCTGGAAACACCCAGACTGGACAAAAGGAGAATGGCAGTTGGATCATGTCTGCATGGATAGGAATTACCACAAGGAAATCAACAATGTGAAAGTCTGTAGAGGAACTGCCATCCAATCAGATTATTATTTGATAAAATAAAAATTAAATTCACCCCATTCAGAAAGAAAAACTCCCACTCAAAAAAGAAGAGAACCTATGACCCTCATAAATTGATAAATAACAAGGAATATGAAGAACAAACTAGGAATATAAAAATAGCAGATGATCTAGATGAAATAATTCCCCAATTGAAACAAATTGCTGAACAAGAAGCCCCAATAAATCCTAGGAAAAAGCACTAGTGGTGGAATGACGAACGTGATAAAACAGTGGAAGATAGACACCATGCCTGGTTAAGGTAGCAGAGTCAAAAGACAATCTTATTTGGAACTCATAAAACAAAGAAAGATGATTCAAAAAACATTAAGGAGGGTTAAACGTCAATATCAAAAAGATACACTTTCTGTGATAGAAAGAAATAGTAAAAAAACAAACTTACGAGATTACTACAAAACATTTAGCAGGCAACTCCAAAGAGATGATCCCCAAAACTAATGCTAAAAGATAATTCAGAAATTTTAGCAGAAACGTTTAACGAACTACTAAATTCCGAGGATCCTCCTGAGGTTCTTGAAATAAACACAGGAACTCCAATAAAAACCCCACCAGAAAATATAAACCCACCGACAATTCAGTATGTCTACAAAGCTTTGAGCGAGCTCAAGAATTACAAACCAAGTGGAGAAGATCAAACATTTGTAGAACTTTGGAAATACGCAGCAGAACCAGTGAAGATATCATTACATCAATGCATAGATAAAATCTGGATCGGAGAAGAGCTACCAGAACATTGGACTACAGCTATCGTACACCCTTTACAGAAAACAGGAGAAAAATACAATCCGGACAACTACAGAGCGATTTTCCTACTGGATTGCACATATAAAATATTGTCAAGAATTCTCTACAATCGCTGCAAAGATCAACTTGAAAAGGAGCTAGGAGAATATCAAGGAGGATTTAGACCCTGGAGAAGCTGTCCAGAACAGATCATCACATTAAAATTAATAATGATTGCCTACAAAAGGAGACAGAAGCAGCTAGTCATAACCTTTGTAAACTTCAAAAAATCTTATGATTGCATCCACAGATCTTCTATGCTGGACATATTAAGAAATTTTGGACTTCATCCCAAATTAATAAAATGATAAAATTAACCATTACAAACACCAAGTGCAAACTAAAATTCAGAGGACAACTATCTGAGCCATTTACGATTAGAACAGGTTAAGACAAGTAGATGGTCCATCACCACTGCTCTTCAACTATGCTCTTGAGTACTTGATAACAGAATAGTACAAAGAGAATCCTAAAAACATAACAACTGGAACCAAGATAGATGATATAAACCTAAATTGTTTAGGATTCGCAGATGACGTGGCATTACTAGCTAATAATGTCCAAGAAGCTAGAAATCAAATAATGAGCCTGCAAACTATATCTCACAAAGTAGGACTCCAGATATCCTTCGAAAAGACAGAGATGATGGTAACAGACCCACCAGTAATAGACCACGTAACAGTAGACAACAGAAAAATTAAAATAAAGAAGCAATTTACGTATCTTGGAGAGATTATAACACACAACTTGACTGAAAAACCTGCTTCGCAAGAAAAAACCAATAAAATGATAAAAGCTCAAAAACTAACATGGTCTACATACAATAAGAAATGTCTGTCAATTCAAACAAAATTAAAACACTACAAGACGGTGGTTCAGCCAGAGGTAACATACGCAAGCGAGACTCTTTTCTAAAGTCACTCAGAGAAACAGAGTCGACAAAATACTAGAAGTAGAGAGAAGAATATCTAGAACACGCATAAATGACAAATACCAGAAGGAAGGACAATGGCCCATAGTGTCGAATGAAATGGTGTGCAGGGAACTGGAGCCCATTACAGATTTTATACGTAAAAAGAAGATTTCTTTCTTTGGCTACACAAAGAGGACACCAGAAACCAGATTAGCAAGAAAAATTAAGCAGAAACTGTGGAATGTGAAGCAACAAGTAGGATGGAGCAAGGAAATTAAAGAGGATATGGGAGAACTAGATATGACCTTGGATGATCTGCAAAAGAAGACAGAAAATCTCAAGAAACTTAAAGACAAAAAAATAAGGTTTAAACCAAAAGTAGACAAACGACACACAATGAAAAGGGTATTTACAGATGAGGAAAGACAGGAAAGATCAGAACGAATGAAAAGATACTGGACAGTTAAGAAAGAACGAAACATGTGCTTACTGAAGAAGAGGACCAGGAAACGATTGACTAAAGTGGTCCAATGAGGCCGTAAAAGAAAATAATAATAATAATAATAATAAAGAATATGCGGAAATGGTGTATGTTTGTGGCTTCGTCGATGGTAGTGCCCCTGCTGCAGTCAAAGAATACAGTCGGCGCTTTCCGACACGTCGAATTCCTGATGGTGAAGTGTTTACCAGACTTTTCAGTACACTTCTCCCAAGTTCTGATTTTTCTTCGGAAACTGTAGTTCAACAACCTGTGAAGGAACACAATAAATTATTTATACTGCTTCAGTCACATTTTACTAATGTTTAATTAGCACGACGCGTTTCAGCAGCATGCTGCCATTGTCAGGTGTATTCCAGTCACATTTACATTACATTAACCTGAAGCGTAACTATGTTCATTGGCTGTGTGTGCCAGTGAGGATATCCATCGACATATGATCATTTTTTGTGGGAATGTAATTATCTGGGCACACAGAGAACAGTGAAAAAACATCACAGCTTAACACTTTCACAAATCAATAAACATAATTACGTTCAGATTAATATAATGGAAATAAGACTGGAATGCACCTGATGATGGCTAAATGCTGCCGAATCGCGTCGCGCTAATTAAATATCAGTAAAAAAGTGATTGAAGCAGTAAAAATTATTTCACAAATTTACAGTACAGTCGCGGTCTTCAAAACATTCCATATAAAATAGATAAATTTAAGTAAAAACTGCAATACATTGCTGCAATAGTGCAGCGTAGTCCTACTAGCAGCGCACAGCTTAGAGGTGAATGTTTTAAAAATAAGTATTTTTCATTTGTCACTTTCTAAAAGGCATGTTGTAATAATTGCTAACTGCTCTACGTGTGTACATGACAATGTACTAAATAATACAGAAAATACATAACAGTGTACTAAAGTGTGATCTATCTCTGAAACCATTGGGAATGGGGTGTATGTCCAAATGAAGTTTTTTGCTTCAAATAATCGTTCCAGTCACATCCCTGACTGATGACCATTCCTCCTACAGGGTGTATACGACTACTATTTACAACGTACCACAGTGGTATAGTGGAACTCGAGAACAATCTGATATAAGACATTTCCTGCCCACCAAGCTGGGAAACAACTTCAAACTGGCCTACAGAAACCACCAAAGCAACAGCGCATGCGCGCCGAGCAGGGTTTTCAGAACCCTCTTACTCTGTTATGCTACCGACTTAGCTGGCTGTTTCGTAAACTTTTTTAATTTAAACTTCCCCGTGAGGGTAATGAAAGAAAACCTTTCTAAAAGTCACGCGAAAGCTAATTATCTGCACAATTCGATTTGAACTTAATCCTTACAACCACAGTATTTTTCCAAAAAGAAGCTCGGACAAATAAAACGATTTAATTGTTAATGTTATGGTGTTAAAATTCACATTACTTTCAAGTAAAATTTAGGAAAGCGTCAATTTTACAGTTTGTAAGTGCAAGAACAACTAGTTTTTAATATCCAAAAACGACTTTAGCCAATATATAGTGCGGCGCGCACCCGCACGGATTTAAATGACTTTTGCGTGTCAGTTTCAGGCTGCTTCCCGGCTTGATGACCGCAAGTGCCCTGTACCAGTTTGTTCGCCATGACTTGAGCTACACCACAGTGGTACTTTCACACCTTGTATATTATAAACAGTAATGGCCCTATAACACTATTTCTTTTACATCTGTCGATGTCATTACCAAATCACAAATCTCTTCCGATACTCGATAAACTCGTAATTTGTACATTAAAAGACAGTTGCATTCACTTTACTGCTGAATCTGTACTAATTTCATCTGCACCTTTTCCACTTAGTCTTTGTCTCGATCTTTTCGAATATATTGGTATTCAACAAAGAGTCTTCTGCGTCTATTTACAGTCTATCCACCTGTCTACATGTCCCGCCGATTTTCCTTTTACAGTTACGTCCCCACTACACTCTGTTCCCTGATACGATAATTTCATTTAATGCCTTCGCTGGTAATTCCCTATGTACAGTTCTCCGTTGAGTAAGCTGTAGCAGCTTAACAATTTTCCAGTCTAAAGTACAACTCAGTGCCACAAGTCAAAACTGATACGACATACTCATGATAACATTCAATTTTAGGCGCATCAACAAGTTATTTTTGAAAGTCCTAAGAAGTGTACTAAAACACTCCACAGCATTTGCACTCTTCTGTTTATTTGTTGTGCCTCTGTTTCAAATACTGTCACCAGCTGCCCTAAATACAAATACCCTCCATTACTTGGCACCTATGCTAATTTGCACTTCTTCCATTATCAATATGTAATTTACATTTTATTTTAGCCTTACCATGATAATTTTCAGTCCTACTTTTAATTTTTCTAACACCGACGTGAAAGAGCAGCGATTATGCGATGGAGTTTAGTTTCTGGATTTTAAATGGTTCAAATGGCTCTGAGCCCTAGAACTTAGAACTACTTAAACCTAACTAACCTAAGGACATCACACAACACCCAGTCATCAAGAGGCAGAGAAAATTCCTGATCCCGCCGGGAATCGAACCCGGGAACCCGGGTTCTGGATTTTAGATAAGACAGACTGATGATTTCATGGAGACAGCAGAGGGGACTGGGATACTCGAAGAACGCTATCTTCAACTAAACAAATTCAATGAAGTCACTCATCAACCCACGAATAAGAGGCTTTTTTCGGATGATACTGTTGTAAACAGAAAAGTTGTTACCCTAGAAAACTGAAACAGCATACAGAAGACCTGCAAAGTGTCTAGGCTTCGTGGACGGACTGAGAGTTGATCCTCACCATGCACAAATGTAATGTTCTGCTCATGAATAGGCAGAAAGAGCAATTATTGTATGATCACACTAATGCAGAATGAACGCAGGAAGCAGTCACGGCCATAAAATATTTGGGGTATAGGTACACAGCGATCTGAAGTGGAACGACCACGTAAAAATAATCGCCGGTGAGGCAGATGCCAGACTGATATTCAGTTGTAAGAGTCTACGGATTGCGCGCAGCCGTACGGTACGTTACGCGCGCTCACCACCATGGAGCCTTTCGATACGACCGTAATCAACCACTGTTAGGATGTCAGACACAGTGATGATGTGTGCGCGTAGCGTGCGTATTTTATAATCCGCTTTTGTCAATAAAACTTTTTAAACTTACTTCTCGGTATTCGCATATTGCCGTACCTCAAAGAGCGACCGCTTGCAAATCCCGACAAAATATTCGTGTAATCATCATCCGGGGTAACAACTCGAACAAACTACCCCCTTATACAGTGGGAGAATCCACATAAAATGTAGTCCGTCCCTAATGGAGGTAGCTTACAAAACCGTCATTCCACCAGTACTTGTAATCCATAGACATACACTGAGATGGTGGGAGTCAAAAAATGATTCAAATGGCTCTGAGCACTATGGGACTTAACTGCTGACGTCATCAGTCCTCTAGAACTTAGAACTACTTAAACCTAACTAACCTAAGGACATCACACAGATCCGTGTCCGAGGCAGCATTCGAACCTCCGACTGTAGCGGTCGCGCGGTTCCAGACTGTAGCGCCTAGAACCGCTCGGTCACTCCGGCCGGCAGGTGTCATGGGATAGCGATATGCACATACAGTACACAAATGGTGGTAGTATCGCGTACCAAAGGTATAGAAGGGCAGTGCATAGGTGGAGCTGTCATCTGTACTCAGGTGGTTCACGTGAAAAGGTTTGCGATGTGACTGGCCGCGCGACGGGACTTAACAGACTTTGAACGCAGAATGATAGTTGGAGCTAGACGCATGGGACATTCCATTTCGGAATTCAATATTGCGAGATCCGCAGTGTCAAGAGTGTGCCGAGAATACCAATTTCCAGGAATTACCACGGACAACGCAATGGATGACGACTGTCACTTAATGACCGACAGTAGCTGCGTTTGCGTAGAGTTGTCCGTGCTAACAGACAAGCAACATTGCGTGAAATAAACGCAGAAATCAATGTGGGACGTACAACGAACGTTTCCACTAGAACAGAACGCAGAAATTGGGCGTTCTGGCTGAGTCAGCAGACGACCGACGCGTTTGTCTTTGCTAACAGCACGACATTGCCTTCAACACCTCTCCTGGGCTCATACCCATTTCTGATAACCCTAGACGACTCGTAAACCGTGGCATAATCAGATGAGTCCCGATTTCTTTGTCAAGAGATGGCGGTGGGGTTCGAGCGTGGTCCAGACTCCACAAAGCCATGGACCCAAGTTATCAACAGGCGACTGTGCAAACTGGTAGTAGCTCCATAATGGTGCGGGTTGTGTTTACACCGGGATCGACTGCGTCCTGTGGTCCAGCTGAACCGATCATTGAGTGGAAATGATTGTGGTCGGCTACTTTGGAGACCATTTACAGCCCTTTATGGACTTCATCTTTCCAAACAGCGATGGAATTTTTGTGGATGACAATGTGTAACGTCGCGAGTCAATACGCAATGGCATTTATTGCACTACTTTGCAGTACGACTTGTAGCTTTGGAGCCGTTGGCGATGGTAGAAACAGCTGCTTGTATCTTAGCGTGACTCATTCGCACCTGTCGGTAGCCTAGCCGTGGGAAGCGGTACCTGTGTCAATTTGAGCGACAATATATTCAAGCCCCTAAGAATCTAAATAAACTATATTAAATGTTGTTGAATTTAGGCAAAATAAATATACTGCCCTTTGTTATTAAAAAGAAGATTGTGTAAAAATCCTAGCTTTCTAGCTGGCATACTTTCAGAGTTAGAGAAAATTACCTAAAACACCCCAAACCAACACTTGTAAGATTAAAGTCAGTTAGGATTCATAACAGTTTGTCTTTTAGTATCATTTGGAATCATTACTGAAGTTCACAAAATGGCAGAACAATTTATTTAGATTTTCATAATTAAAAAAAAATGGTTCAAATGGCTCTGAGCACTATGGGACTCAACTGCCGTGGTCATAAGTCCCCTAGAACTTAGAACTACTTAAACCTAACTAACCTAAGGACAGCACACAACACCCAGCCATCACGAGGCAGAGAAAATCCCTGACCCCGCCGGGAATCGAACCCGGGAACCCGGGCGTGGGAAGCGAGAACGCTACCGCACGACCACGCTATGCGGGTAAAAAAAAAAAAAAACGTTAACTACTTTTCATTTTTTGTAAGATAAAAATTCAAGAAAAAATTAATAACTATTTGTTTTGTTGTGGAATGAATGAGAATGAGTAAGAGTGTGTATGTGGGACATACGTAAAGAACCAATATTATATTATATACACCATAACGTCACTGTGTCGTGGGAAAGTTGTGTTTTACCCACATTGCTGATGACGTATGTCCAAGGGTACTTGCTTTTGTAAGAAGGCAGCCAGAGTAGTCGTTTGTAGAGTAATAGTTTTCTGAAGTTATTTCAAGATTAGTTTTCTTTTCGTTTGGTTTTGTTAAACATTTTATTAATATTTGCATGATGAAGTGACGTAAATGCATCTGCGAATAATGATTGGCGTAAGACAGTTTTAGGGCGAAAATGATCTCGAAGGATTGTTTGATTGGCTGGTCATTTTGAACAACCAATCAGAAGTAAGCATTTCCCGCGCATTGGAGGTAGTTATAGGCTCTGGAAGGAACGGCATTAATCAGTCGCTAGTCAACTATCGGACGTGCAGGTCATGTTGAACGCTTCCATCTTCATTATGTGTAAAATGAAGAAATAATTGGCTTCTCGCGTCCGGATTATTTTGCCGTGAAAACAGTTGCATTTACGGACAGATTGTGAAAATCTGAGCTTGGTGAAGTGATTTTTTAGAGAGATAAACGCATGTGAACTTTCTGCCTCTGTAACATTCCGCGGGGCATGTTCCATATTCGTCTATGGAATATTTGGCGAGCAATTTCTTTATTAGAAATACACTGAAAACAGTTGCATTTACGGACAGATTGTGAAAATCTGAGCTTGGTGAAGTGATTTTTTAGAGAGATAAACGCATGTGAACTTTCTGCCTCTGTAACATTCCGCGGGGCATGTTCCATATTCGTCTATGGAATATTTGGCGAGCAATTTCTTTATTAGAAATACACTGAAAAAGGACCGAACGTGAAACCCATATATTGTAGCAGAGCATTGACTGTAGATAGTGTAACAATTCGGGTTGGACTTAAGTACGTTTTTGGCTTCCTAGCGTGTGTACTGGGTTGCATGAACTGTGAGCTGAGGACAGTGATGTTATTCGTTAATTAAATTCGCGCTGATGGCAAGTGTTTAATTTTGAACCTAAAGAAATAAAAGAACACGCTGCAGAATTTTGTCATTTTTCTAAAGAGATGAAGCAATCGCCCTCCACCCGAAAATTGTGTTATAAAATATTACAGGATAGCTTTCCGCCAGAGTTTATGCGACTTTGCAAACGTAAATATTTGTGTTTTTTTTTCAACGCTGTTTTTAACATCGTCTGAACAGTATCTACGTATGCAGAGAAACGGGCTGGTGATCTGACGCCGTACTGAGGTAGGTGGAACTTTGGTAGTGCACCGTACGACTAGAGACGAGAGACACTCAGCAAACAATTACGCCACAATCCTAAACCCGCGCCGCAGCAAATGCGCCATGCAGAACATTCTGAACGATTTGAGCGAATGATTTGGCCACCCAGATCGTTCGACATGAATCCCGTCGAACATTTATGGGACGTAATCGTGAGGTCAATTCGTGCACAAAATCCTGCACCAGCAACATACTTTCGCTATTATGGGAGGCTGCATCGCTCAGTATTTCTCCAGGGAACTTCCAACGACTTGTTGAGTTCGTGGCAGGTCGAACTGCTGCACTATCCCGGCCCAAAGGAGATCCGACACGATATTAGGAGGTATCCCATTACTTTTGTTCCCTCAGTGTAATTGTTGGATGATACAGAGAAAACTTAAAGAAGAAAAGTGAATTTCGTTACAGGTTCATTTATAAGGAGCAGTCAAATGAAAACGAGGTGGATGGAAAAAGTAAGTAAACTCTTTATTATTTGAAAAGTACTCGTCGTAACTGTTAACACATTTATCCCACTCTGAGACAAGACGGTCAATGCCTTTATGGAAAAATATTAGCGGTTGCCTACGGAATCACGATTGTACCCATACAGTCACTCTTTCATCCGCAACATAGCGAAGGCTACGACTGTTTTTCCTCAGGATTCAGAAAATATTAAAGTAGCTTGTGGAGAGAGTGGGAGTCTATGGAGGATGTGTTAGGGCCTAGTCGAAACAACGGTAACACGTTGGCTCCCTTTTCCGTTTCTACCTTCCATTTTATGGTGACCTGAAATCTTGGATATCCATGTCATAGAACACACCCATTTAAGTGAAACAATAAGCGGAAAGAGCACAAAATGCAATTCAGCGAGACGCAGATTTCTTAGGCTTCATACATACGCTGGCCGTAATACTACGGCACTTGGAACTCTTTGGAGTGCAGCCGCCTCTGGGCACAGCGGCGGCATCATCTCTTATCACAACAAAGAATTACAAGAGACGTGAGTTTTTCTTTGAATCATAAAGCTCTGCGTTGCCGCCAATTCATATATTGCTGGCAACGGGAAAAAGCCAATTATCCGACACTGACACTTACACCAATTACATTTTCCACTCTACTCTACTGTAAGTACGCTGTTTAGGTTTTTATGTTGCTAACGCCACATAGCACTCTGTATGAAAATCACTGACTGTGCTGTGTGCGGTCTGTGGCTGGTTGGCATTGTTGGAATATTCGCTTTTGTAATGTTGGGCAGTTGGATGTGAACAGTGCGTAGCGTTGCGCAGTTGGAGGTGAGCCGCCAGCAGTGGTGAATGTGGAGAGAGAGGCCACAGGTTTGAGAAGTTACTATAAGCGAATGATCTGGACGTGTGTCCGCCAGAAAAAGGAAATTTGTAAAGATGGATGTCATGAATTGATAGATGTATACATGATGACTTTCGAACACTATTAAGAGAAATACATTGTTCGTTCTCTACCAAAATCTGTCATTTGCTAACTATGCCTATCAGTAGTTAGTGCCTTCAGTAGTTTGAATCTTTTATTTAGCTGGCAGTATTGGCGCTCGCTGTATTGCAGTAGTTCGAGTAACGAAGATTTTTATGAGGAAGTGATTCGTGAAAGGTATAGGTTACTGTTAGTCAGGGCCATTCTTTTGTAGGGATTATTGAAAGTCAGATTCCGTTGCGCTAAAAATATTGTGTGTCAGTTTAGTGATGATCAGGATAAGTAAAGAGAAAACTGTTTGAGTACGTTGAGTTTTGCTATTGGAAAATCAAATAACGTAGAAGTTGACCAGCACAGTCATTCGTAATTTTTCAAAGGGGACGTTTCAATACTTTTACATACCGTTCTGTCACCCACCTCACCGCAACCCTAAATCGTCCGATATGGTCCGTTGTTGCCAGGACCGTCTCTAATCAACCTAACAATATCAAGAACTATGCATTCGACATTATATCGGTCATTTTCTGTTATTTTTACATGTCAGCTGCTTCCCTACCCCGCACACATCCTAGCAGTGTTGGCGGTGTTCTACACCTCACAATATTTTGCTAAATATATGTGCCAGTTTCGCAGAAATTTCTTCAGCTGTTCCAGAGCTACGCTTACATGACACCCCTCTTCTACACCCAATCCATCTCTAGGCGTGTTACGGTGTGCTAGTCACCGAGTATCTGATAAGTCACTCCCCATTTTTAAACAGTTATAATTTCTTTATTTATGTAGCAGTTTTCTAATAACTACTTTTGTTAGAAACATCACTTCTTGATACCGTGTTTAACATCATGTTTTCTTTTGTTTCAGTTGGAAAATGCCGCCTCTGTTGATTGTGGGAGAACGGCCGAAATAGCAGCTCGTTGTGTGCCTGGGGATCTGAGGTGCGAGAACAAAGGTAGTGGCCTGCTGAACGAGAGATCCATGCAACACTGGATCCAAAAACACTTAAAAATTGCCATTCCAGATTACTAACAACAGAGATGTCGCCCATGCAAGAAGATGAGGAAGACCATCAACTTCGAGGACACCAGAAAATGTTGTCAGAGTTCGTGAAATTTTTAAGGGAAGCCGTAAGAAATCATTGCGTCAGGGATCTCGTGAAAGTTGCAGCAATTCTTAAGAGACATCTCACTTTTAGGGTGTGGAAGCCACATTACGTACAGCAATTGTTTCCTGATGACTGAGACAGACGGATGGAGTTTGGAGAAGCTTTTTGGGCTGGAATGATGATTGACCTGAACTTTTTGAGAACATTCGGTGGCCTGATGAGACAGTTTTCCACACTAGAGGATTTTTAAACAGACATAACTGCCATTACTGGGCAGTCGAAAACCCACACGAATGTGCTGAAAAAGCAAAGGGGAGGCCGAAGGTGACAGTATCGTGTGGTATCACGTCATTCAAAGCTGTTGGTCCTTCCTTTCTGCAGAACACAACGAATGGCGAAAGATAGCTGGAAATACTGGAACATCGTGTACGGTCAGTAATTTCACAATGGAACAACCTACAGCTTCACTTCATGCAGGACGGAGCACCCGCACATTTTGAAAAGGATGTCCACATTTGGCTGCATGATCATTTCCCAGGTCGTTGGATTGGCAGACGTGGTGCACAGACCCGATTTTTTTCTCTGGGAGTAGGCTAAGGAGGAGATTTACAAGAGAAAACCACGGAACTTGGATGAATTGGTGCGTTAGACAATGTTCCACCTAGTATGTTGCAGGCAGCAGTAAGACACGCATCACTTCGTTTAAAAAAAATGCTTAGAGACTGCTGGATCTTATGTGGAGGTTTAAAATGATGTTAAACACAACCTCAGGGAGTGCAGCTTCTAACAAAAGTAGTTCCAAGGACATTGTTTCGTAAACAAAGAAATTATAACTGTTTAAAAATTAGCGAATGACTTATCAGACATCTTGTGTGTACTACAACAAGGTTGCTGGAAATTGCCCCAAGCACCCACAGTTAAGCACATATATCACCACTTTACCACCCGCACTACCGCAGATGAGGACATAAAGAGTGTCTCACTCAGACGGTTGCAGTCAACACGTGGTCGCGAAAGCGTCAACAGTGTTATAAATCAAATTGTTTGTGGTTGAAGTTGGCGCTATTTCCAAAACAACCCACCACCAATCACTGTGTCTGGTGCTACTCCTTCGTTGCCTCGTTGTTCTCCATAGTAGTTGTTTGGTGTTAGCTGTTGTTATTGTGGATGAGTATTGTAAGTGGTTCCTATCACATTGTGGTGGTCACCAGGAATTCTCCTGTCCCTTTCTCATCAACGTATTTTTAAAGAGAAAACACTAGATTGTAGGCGCGCGGGGTAGCCGCGCGGTCTAGGTCGTCTTGTCACGGCCCGAGCGGCTTCCCCCGTCGGAGGTTCGAGTCCTCCCTCGGGCCTGGGTGTGTGTGTTGTCCATAGTGTAAGTTAGTTTAAGTTAGATTAAGTAGTGTGTAAGCTTAGGGACCGATGATCTAAGCAGTTGGGTCCCATAAGATCTTCCCACAAATTTACAATTTATTCTAGATAGTTCTATAACGATCAAGCGTTTTTATGAATATTCTCAAATGTTAACTAAGGTCTTCAAATGTTCTACACAGCCTGCAACGTTGAAGAACAAAACTTAGAAATGGCACAAATCGCACACACTGGTGGAATCGTCTTAACCTATGAATTGTGGAACAGAGTGTTCCGCAAGTAGAGAAAGGTTAGGTGAGTGAACAGTTTTAGCAACAAAAAATGATGTAGCTCAGCAAATTAATAAATACAGAATATGTTATAAACCTGACCAACAGCACTGAGAATAAACAAAAAGACGCTCCAGGATGCCTTATGTAATATACGTCATAACATCTCAGACGTAATATAAGGTTTGGTTGATTTGGTTGTTTGGGGAAGGAGACCAGACAGCGTGGTCATCGGTCTCATCGAATTAGGAAAGGATGGGGAAGGAAGTCGTCCGTGCCCTTTCGGAGGAACCATCCCGGGATTTACCTGGAGTGATTTAGGCAAGTCACGGAAAACCTAAATCAGGATGGCCGGACGCGGGACGTAATATAAGGAGCTATTGCAATTTGACGAAAATACCGAACGAACTCGTTGAAATAGACATGTAACAAATTAATGAAGTGTCAATAAAAAATCATAAAAAAGTTTGGTACAATTTATGTAATACAAAATACAATGCCAGAGAAAAAAATATTTAAATTCATTGATACAATGTTCAATCAAGACGAAAGCTTAACCTTCCCATCACGGTTTCCAAGTTCGTTCCACATTTTAGTACGCCCTCGCAGAAAATCTTCCAAACAACTTCATAGCAGAGAAAATGTTAAACGGAAAACAAACAAGCAACTCAGTATTTATACCAAGAATTGCATTCATTTTAACTAACTTACCATTCAGCTTTAAAAGGCTCCAGTTTCCGGTACGATTAGAGTACAATATGGCCATCAATAAAGCACAATGACGAATATTCCAATGTTCCGGAGTGAATTAAAGGATTCCTGTTTCTTGCAAGGGCAATTATACGTAGCGCTTTGACTGGGACAACCGCTAAACTTATTGGACTTTGCACCCGAAAGCAAAACACCTGATTTTTATAAGAATAAGGCTTGAATAAATTTTATACTATACAAATGACATGATTAATTGCGCATTTTCTTTCAGATCAGAAAACAATCGGGAAACAGGACCAAGCTGTTCGTTGCTTTTCAAGGCAGTAAAATAACATTTTGTCTGTGGTGTCACCGCCAGACACCACACTTGCTAGAGGGTAGCCTTTAAATCGGCCGCGGTCCGTTAGTATACGTCGGACCCGCGTGTCGCCACTATCAGTGATTGCAGACCGAGCGCCGCCACACGGCAGGTCTAGAGAGACTTCCTAGCACTCGCCCCAGTTGTACAGCCGACTTTGCTAGCGATGGTTCACTGACAAATTTCGCTCTCATTTGCCGAGACGATAGTTAGCATAGCCTTCAGCTACGTCATTTGCTACGACCTAGCAAGGCGCCATTGCCAGTTACTATTGGTGCTGTAAAACATGTACCGTCAAGAGCGACGTTCACCAATTATGGATAAAAGTTAAGTATTCCAGCAGCTACGTACGTTTTTGGCTGTTCTCATTTCCGTGTCCTGTTCCAGACCTCACGCCAGCCTGCGTGAGCTTAAACGCGTGCCAAATCGGCTTCCTCCTAGTGGATTGGCTGTCTTGCCAATCCACAACATTGTCCTTTTTTTGGATACATATGTTCCTCAAACCACATCAATTTACTTATTTAAGTGTGTTCTTTCACCAGTTTTCTGAGTTTTACAACCAACTGAGTTTCATCTACATCTACACCTACATGATTACTCTGCTATTCATAGTAAAGTGCTTGGCAGAGGGATCAGTGAACCACCTTCAAGCTGTCTCTCTACCATTCCACTCTCGAACGGCACGCGGGAAAAACGAGCACTTAAATTTTTCTGTGCGAGCCCTGATTTATTTTATCGTGATGATCATTTCTCCCTATGTAGGTGGGTGCCAACAGAATGTTTTCGCAATCGGAGGAGAAAACTGGTGATTGAAATTTCATGAGAAGATCCCGTCGCAACGAAAAACGCCTTTGTTTTAATGATTGCCTCTCCAATTCACGTATCATGTCTGTGACACTATCTCCCCTATTTCGCGATAATACAAAACGCTGATTTAAATTCAGAGGTGATGGTGCGACAATATTAAGCTTCGCACACTCTTCCAAGTTAAGTTTCCAGAAGAATAATATCCACGTAAGTCTCAGAGCTAGGGCATTAAAGATGCAGCCAAAGCAAATCGCAGTTGATTTGAAATACTTTATTCCTATTCGAAGTACAGACGGCATATCTGTTGCCTTATGTAACGCCTTACCAATTGGCCCATTCAGGGCTTTACACCGCCGACCAAAATTAAACGAGAGCTAAGAGGCAGTGATGATCAAATTCAACCGCCCCCCTTCCCTCCCTCCCTCTCTCTCTCTCTCTCTCTGTGTGTGTGTGTGGGGGGGGGGGGGGGTAGGTCACATGAGTACCGGACAACTGAGTCCAATAAATGAAAGTATTAAATAATTAGCGTTCACATTTCATGGAAAATGAACGCAACAGTGAAGGGGAATGTAAATTGCGTTATGTATCAATACAGCATAATTGCGTGGTGAGGTATCATCCTTCGTATCTGCCAATAAACAGAGGACTGCAGCGTGAAACGCGTTGATTGAAAATACAGTATACTCGTAATTGAGTCTCTAATTGGACCTGAAATAGTTCGATAACACATTACGTGGATTTACCATTTTCGGGAAAAAACAACAGGCGGAGTCGAGTGTAGGAGAGAATGTGCAGCTCGATTTACTCACTGTCCACATCACGTCCAGCATAAACAGTACATGGATGTCAGCAACAGTGACCGCGCAAACACTCAGTTTGTGTTGCTGTAGCGTCAACAGCGCGTACATCACAACCGCTGGCCAATCGCTTCAAAGTTTTCTTCCATGTAAATTACACAACAAATCCTGCAGAACAAAGTGATCTTCTGTTGTCACCTCACGCAGTTGTGCTACAGATATTGTTTAGATGATAACGATTTTTGAATACGTGATCACCCCACGGCGCAAGACCCTTTTCATAGCTCTAGTGCCTATTGAATAATGGTCACTGTGAAACTGTGATGTCATACGACTTAGATTTTACTCATACGTTATAAGCGTTGTCCAGTGTATGTTGTCATAATCCATGCATCTAAGATTATTTTGTTACAGATAGGATGTGAGACTTAAAGCTAGCGGCTCGCTGTGAGAATTTAGATGTTGGTCTACGGACGCAGAATAATACAGTTTCATAAAATGAGGTGATGAATGATATTGTTTATGCTCACACAGAGCCAGTAAATGTTAGGTCATAGTTATTTATATAAAAGTGTAAAGTGTGTATTATTATTAATTTGTGAGGCTGTAAGATTATCAAGAATTTAAGTGATACTGATGGTTAACAGATATTGACCATTCTCCATGGCAATTATAGAAGAGTAATGAATGTGTACTGTAACTCAAAGGGAAAACAACTGGAACAAATTTGTAAGGTAATGAAATTTTGTATATTTAGTTTTAGGTACGCAGCAACGTGATATGTGGATTTTGCTGAATTTTACAATATTGACCCTTGAATGTGGGAACCAAGTATTTTCCATCAGATGTAATGTATATGTACATCCGATTTGTAATACTTTGTGTGTTTTGTAAGCCTGAAATAGAGAAGTTAAGTTTTGGAATCTATTTTGTCAAAAGATGTCAGACGTTTTTCTCATGTAACGATCCAAGTGTTTTTAATTACAACAGTAAGTGAGAACTGGAAAAGCAATTCAGAAGCTCACTGATTTTGAAATTAACGTAAAATGTTTTATATCGCATTTTGTGAAGGTGAAACTTTATATTGAATACAATTTTCAAACTGAAGCATTCGGTCTTAGGATATCCCCTTATCAGTACCTTCTTCCATGTCGTTTTTATTTAAATCCAATGAATATTTTTCTAAGAGAAATTATTTTTCAATCAGAATCAGAAAAAATCTTAATGTGTCAGTATCAGATAAGTGTTAATATATGTAATAGTTTCAATGCAGGCAGCATTGCATAGTGCTGAGCCAAGCATTTTCACTGAACATTTGTAAGGTTATTCATTTATCAACCAATCTACTGATATTATTTGTACGAAGGTATTTCATGGCCGGCATTACACTTCGCTGTGCCGAGATTGAATTTTTTCTGTGGCTACCGTGGAGATAACAGAATACCAAGATTACATTCGTTGCGACTCTAGAGCTAAGGAAAATTTATTTCATTGTTTATTTGCACAGAGAATTTTGTCGGTTTATTATACAGGGCCATACAACTCGGTGCTCACGATACTGGCTAAATTTCAGGGGATAGATTGCATTATGGGCATTGCGTGTTGGTTTTCCAGATTAAGTTGTTTATTTTTTGGATTACAGTAAAACTGATTTAACACACCATTTGCTCAACAACCCGTTACACAGTAAATTTGCATACACAAACTTCATCCATTTCATATTCATTGGCAAACAAACACATTAATTTTATAAAGAACGTTACAATGTTACTTACTGTCTCGAAAGAAGTGCTGTGAGGATAAGTAACACCTAGCTCCCGTAGAGGTGTGGGTGAGAGTGAAAAGTGCTCATAAGGGCTGACATCTAGGCTGCTATGCATGATTGGAGTGTTGTAGTATTGGAATGCGTCCCAGGGTGTATACATGTGGATGGGCATGGTTGAGGAGAGAGAAGGGGGAAGGATGAAATGGACAGTGACAGAGGGGAGAATGAGTCGGGCAGAGAAAGAGGGCAGAAGGATGTAACAACCCTACCACAAGAAAGGTCAAAAATTAATTATGATTATGGAGTTGCTCACGCTGCTAAATACTGCATTTTCGGGCAACAACAAAGTTATATTATGTGGCAGGTGTCATTAGAGCACAGTTGATAAAGTCATTTCATGAAATAATGGATAAACTTGGCACTCATCTTTTCGTGTTTCCCACGCTGGTCACGTTGGAAATCATGGCTCAATCGTCGAAAATCTAGGTGGTGATGATTCCAAGCTCGGATGCAGAAAGGCCTAGGTGTTATTCTGCGATATTCAAAAGTTTTATAGATGTGTTTCATAAACCATTCTTGAAGATTAAACTTTTGCCAGTTAAGACAATGGTGATGTAAAAAAAGTAATCAACACTCCGAATTTAAGTTACACTTCTTTATTACTTCTGTTGCAATATCACTTCACTTCACAAACTAAAACATACTTGAAAATATCTTCTTCACTGTTAAAGTTGACATTTTATAAACTGACTACAATTTGCGTCTTTCCAACATGACGTCTAAGACTTGGCTTTCTCTAACAACCGCTTACTCCCCCAAAAATTAGAGTTACAAGTACTTCAAAGATCATAGTGACAAAAGAAAGAATTCACATAAGAATAATATCATTGCAACATAAACATATCGATGTATCAAAGTACCTCTACATTAATGAAATCAAATATGAATGTTGCTCAGAAATATGTTAACTACTTTAAGGAAACACAGTAGAATATTGCTGGTATCGAGAGGTTGAGGTGAGCTGCCGTAATGGTTACGTAATTCAAGTACCATTAGAAGGAGATGGACAGGTAGAGGTCAGAGAAGTGTCCAAAAACGGACATGCCACCAGACCAATATCTGATGCATCTGTTTAGAGGAAAAAATCCTGACTCATGTCCGGATTTTGATGCCGGATCTCACTCTGAGGTAAGCACTCTAGAACCAAACGGCAGTTCTGTACACTGTTAGCTTTTTCCAACAAAAACAAAAGCCGTATATTTGTGTGATTCTCTGGCAGGTGGGATCCGCCAGTATGATCGGTAATTGATAGATATTTTACTCCTTGACAGCTATGAATCTTTTCTTCCAAGTTTCCTCGCTGGATCCTGACAAGAACTAATATCCTGTTTTAGCCCTTGTGTCTAGCTTAGACGTATGCTTTGATGTGGCAAGCAATGTAATGTAACATAGACTTTTTGAATGTTCATTTACGCCCCAGTGTAGCAATTTCCTAACTTATTTTGTTACTGCTGGTCGTTTGGCCCACGGAAAGCTATAGGAACTGTGGCAGTTTGTTTCGTGAGGATATACATCTAGTTTACGTTTGTATCCGTGGATAATACCGAGACATTCCTCAAAAATAGTATCGTAACATTTCAATACTTGTTCTAATTCCATCCTTTGTGTAGCAATGGAGAGAGTATGACTCGTTTATTTTCTCATTTATGGCACATGTTACATTGTCAGTCTTGTAGTCACCGTTCTGCTGGATAGTATCTGTGAACTATGCACAAATCTCACTTTTACTCCCTGTCAAAATTTACCATGGCCAGTAGCTACAGTAATGAAATCTGTAGTGATGTCATGACAGTATACTTTTACACATAGTTTACCAGCAAAGAGGTTGATAACTGCATCCCTCCTCGCCCAAAAAAATCAGTCCCTGTGATGCAGTTGTTATCAGGCATTCTACAATGAGGGACGAGTCTGTAAACATTATTTTCCCTAATACGATCTGCATCATAGCCTGGGTATTCACGGGTTTAGATTAGGAGCTAATTGCCTCCACAAGCTTGCATCCACTCACTATTCAAACACCCTGGCCCAGAGGGCGTCTTTCTAGCCTAAACTAATTCTCTGAATTATTGTGAGTCGAGTCAGAGTGGACTTGCGTCACGTACACTCTGGGCTCATGGTTCCTAGGTCGATTCTCGTGCCTGTTACCATGTCTGTGCTGCAATCGCCTGAATCACCACGCCTATTATTATCTTTATGGTTGTTACTGTGATTACTGCATCTCTCGCATTGCATTCTTTCACTACATGAATGATAGCAACTGTTCGATATGAGCAGCTCTCCATGATAGCAGCGGTTTTCCGTGTTCTCTGAAGTTGCATTATCTCAGTTGAATGACTAATTGTCATTTTTCTGTCCGGTGAAAGATGTGTTTTGTGCAGCCCTAATATCTATATGTATTAGATCAATGTACCAACATGAAGGTCAGATCTTTTTCTGTCACCTTTCTTCATATCTCTCTTATTTGGACAGACAACCTAGACTTCAAAATGTGAAGCACATCTAGATTCACAGTTGTCTTATCCCAATATTTTATGTTCACGTATTTTTCGAAATAGCACCAGAGACTGACGTGGCACTTATTGCGTGATTAAATACTTCTTTTCAGAGGCGTTCCTGCACTCCTTTGGATCAATATTTTGCAAGGAATGACGTTTCAAATTTCTTGTAAGTTTGACGACTATTTGCAGCCTGTGTTGTCCAGAGTACTGAATCGCCCTTCATATAACCAATGACAAATATAATTTTTTGTTCTCCTTTCCATGAATGGAGTAGAATTGCTTTAAATGAACGGATAAAAACAACTGGATGCATTCGCTTTTTGTCCGGTGTAAAACTGGCAACATCAGGCAATCAATGTTTTCTTCCAAGATCGCATTTTCAGTCAATGGAGCAGTATCTATTCTGTACATACTCTCATTGTTGTTTGCAACATTGTGACTTGTTTGTGAACTGGGTCCAGCTTGCAATACAAATGTGCCATTCAGACTTTTTGCATTGTTACTGTCACTAATTTCTAGTGAGCTATTGGCTTCAATTACTTAATTTAATTGCTTTATGGTTGCGATTTTCTTTACTAGAGATCCGCACCACTCCTTGAATTCAGAAAGAACGGGCTCTTTTACCTCTGAAATTTGTTTATTGAGATTTTCTACCTGTACGTCCTGTTCTTTTTTTGACTGCAATAAATTGTTTGGCTACAATTTCATTTACACATCTATCAGTCTCTTCTCTACATTTTAAAAATGTGTTTTCCCTTTTGTCTTTTTGTAATTGTTCCCAGTGGGAAACCTTTAATTAGTTAATTGGCTACCTTTTCCTTCTAGCGGTTTGGCCGTTTCCTCTTTCATCATTGCCTGATGATGTCTGAACTGTTCTGATATTATTATTTCCTAATTTTAGTAACATTTTCTATTTTACTTTCAAGATAAGCATGCAGTTTGGATTAGTAGGTAGTAAACAATTGTTCCCATACACAAGAAGATTCTTCTCACGCACGGGAAATTTGTTCAATTACATTTAACGTATCGGTCTGCGCTTTGGACTTCGTTACCGGTGTGCGAGAAATTCCTTTCCGTGCGTGAGAAATTTGCTCAATCTTACTTAGTAATTGCGTTTTCATCTTGGTCTGGATGTTCAAAACAGTTTTCATGGCAAAATTTAAAGTTTTACAAGTTTGCCAAACATTTCGTTTACTTGTTCTACAGGAATGCCTCATTTGGCTCTTTCATCCCCATTTTTTAAAAATTTATTGTTAAGGGAATGCACAAAATAAAGCGATGAATAGTTACTGTTTTCCAAAATTGCTACGGCAATATCACTGACAATGAAATGTCTCCTGTTAGAAACGTAACGTAGTAGCTGCCAATGAACATGGAACAATTTCAAAGCGTTTCACATTCTAGAAGCTCCGCACGCTGTTCTACCACCATTACATGCAATACTGAAACTGGGAATAATGAAATTTGATCTGAAAGAATGTTGACTGCCATCTGCATAGGAAATTTTTTAAATGCCATTATGCTGTGTAGAAACCATCGAGAAGGAAAGATCTGACTTGCCATATTCCGCCGATGTTACTCGTGTTTGTCAACACTGGCTTGAAAATTCTCGATTTTCGTCAGTCCTTGGCTTTCTTCTTTCCTCTCTTTTTCCTTCGTTATTCCCAGTTTTGGAATATGAAAAAGGTATAAAACGCTTTTATTATATACACAATAATTCGGCCTCGTACAGCGGTCGCCAGATTAGGATCTGTGAAAATAAAGTCCACAGTGTATGATATTAATAAACGCATAATGACATAGCTAATTGTTTCAATGAATAAATAATGGCAATGAAAAAGCTTTTTATCTCCAATCGTTTATTCTCGGGATCTTTAATTACCAATAATTCATATATTCTGTGAGAATGGAATTATTTGCGCATTAATTACTTGTTTTCTCTCGCAGTAACTTAACATTGTGTTTTCGCGATACGCAACATTCTAAACGCACACATTGTGCATAATACTTGAACATGATTATAAAAACCATTAATAACAATGTGTGAACAGAAGTATTTTAGAGTAAAAGAGTGTTCAACACATTAATAAGTTACCTTATTTAATTAATCTTCTCAAGAGTCTTAATAATACATGAAAGACTCGTTTCTGGGTCATATCTCAGCACAAAAAATTTATTTTTGCAACTTACGACTTCTATTTTGGGAGGAGTAGAATAATCTGTTGTACTCGTACTCAGGCCATAAAAAAGAAAACTAAATGCGAAATAGCTTCGCTCATTTACAAGAGCGATATAATATTTACAGTACTTGCTTTGGATTGTTAGTGATTCATTACAGAGCACTTACATTAAAAATAATACCGGATACTACAGGTGGCAGCAATACTGTATAGAAAAGAAATTATTAACTCTCAGGTTTGTGTTGGTTAGTGCTTCCATAACTTCTGTAGTTTCAACATTTCTTAAATTTGTGAACAGTATGCGATCGCCGCAACAGTATGGTAGTAAAGGGTAAGTTTTTTTTTATCTTGGCAATAAACTTTTTTAAAAGTATAATCTACAGTCAGGTGATTTAGTTTTGCATGGGGAAACAAGTATCTTCCAGTATATTTCAAACATAAAAATCAATGCGTTCTAGCATAACAAATGGTCTAGTTTCGTTACACAGTAAATGTTGCTTACAGTATACAGCGTTTTAACTCTCGTTTAAACGTTGTTCGTAACTGAATCAGAAATCCTCTTATGTATTGACATGTTTATTAAAGATTGTAGCTGTGACAATTACGTCCACTTATTAGAAGGAATGAAATGGAAACAAAACGAAACAGAATAAGATACAACACAGTAACATGGCAGAGAACAATGACTACCTCACACAGCACTTTGAGCCATGTAATGTTGTAATGTTGGCTGCAGCAAAAAAAGGAATGACTACTGGACGAAGACTTCCGACTTCCACCGATTCAGGACGAGAGATGATCAGCCATCATACAGTAACACGATGTACAGTGTTCTTAATTAAGTGACCAAGAATAGAATGAAGTTTACGGTCCATAAGTGAAAAGTAACGAAATTATACAGTTCATTTGCTTTTGGTTTCTACAGAACACCGTACTTAATGTCTGGAAGAGAAATATCAAAGCAAATGTAACGAACAAAATATTCTTACTTTATTTCTATTAAATATAGGCAAGTGCTTATTATGTTATGAAATTAACCACGACTAAACTGGTTGCAAGTGCTGTGGCCCTTTCACATAATGTTTCTATTTTATATTATTTGTTTTATTTTGATGTCATCTTCGAGGGGAAGTGTAGGAAATCTAAAGAAGTCAGTATAGTAGAGGAGAGAGGGGCGGCAAGATGGAGAAGTGTAGGGGACCTGAGGATTTGCAGGGAGCAACAGAATTTTGGTGGTACTAAAGTCAAGGTAAAACTGGCGAAAGAGAAGGTGGATCGCATTAAGGCTTTATGAGTGTGGAATGTGTGAAGAGATGTAGTCTCCTTTGTCAGGCAGGTAGTAGTCTTAAGTCTATTGTGGGATTCTTGTTGTGCATTTATTCGGTGGGGTTTAGTTTATGATGAAGTGTGTGGTACTTTAGTGTGTTTGGTCCTAATGGGGGTAGGGGGAGAGCCGTTGGTGGTTTGTCCTCTAATTACTGCCTATGTCTTAGATGGGTTGATCTCGAAAAGCCATCGGGAGAGAAAATAGTTGATATGAAGCTGAAGGAGTCGGGATCTCTGGAGGGTGGAGTAAAGGGCTGGGAAGGTGGCGGAGGAAGTGAGTGGGAGGAGAGGTGAGGCGTTCAGGTATATCTGCAGTGTCGGCCATTTCTCTTTTACATTAGGACCTACTTACAACATGCAGTTACTGGTTATGGCGCCAAATGATTCAGTTTGCGTTGAGGAGTCTGTGATTGTACTGTTTCCAGTCTCCAACGATTTTATTTTCTTCATTTTCGTACTTACATGGAATCTGTAACAACTATTGTAACTGCAAGCGTCGTGTTGCGCTGCTTTGTTTAATAGGCACGGTGTCCCGTAGGTGTTCCGTCTCTATTGCTTTTCTGTTCCTTCATATTAATTATCATCAACCAACATCCAAAATTTCAGTGACCACTGACACTGGACTTCATGGTAAACAAGAGAACTGCACAAATCAAATCTTTTTAATAAATTTATTAATGTAGTGAATTGTATTTTATTTTTAATTTTATCGAATTTGTAGATTCGTATTAACTTCGCAATGTAGGAGATGAAGAAATCGCAGAATTATTAAATTTCATTTTTTGTAAAAAAATATTTGTTATCCATTCACTCACACAAGCACTACTACTCATTAATAAAAATTTCGCTGCCTGTATTCCTGTTCTTGCCTTGGACTGTTAAAATTCCAACATTTCATTTTTAATCGAGATAAAAAAAAGTTATTCACCAATAACATGTACTGGGATCTCATGTCTCTTTATGAAATATTTCTTCTCGATCCTGCTCTTAATGAATTCCCTCTATATATGTAGTCTGTTCACCGTAAACTAGAGTTGATATATTAGCTTTACAGAGTGTGCGCTTCGGTAGACGACATTCTGTTGTGACAGTCTGACATCACAATGCTTTTACACTGCAGTTATAATTATTACAATTCAGTGCTACGAGGCAGAGACAATGCGACTGCTACGTTCTCGCGATCGCTGACCGTCGCCCAAAACACAACGGTGACCGCAACTGCAAAGTTCCTCGTTAATTGAGGAAGACAATACCGTGTTGGCAACGCAAAACAATGAAATAAACACATCTGCGCGAATATATTGAAATAAATTCATTGAAATATGAAAATATAAGTATTTACCTGACATCGCTCGGCGGGAAATGACAGAAATGTTAAAGGCAGTATTTGTAACACTACAATGTTCGCCTTCTTGGGAATATCAAATTAATGTTTTTATTTATAATATTTTCCACTCTTTTCAACCTCTGCTTGTAAAATATGATTGACCAATGCTTATTAGCTGACAAAGGAGTAGAAATTAGAGGAAGAAGAGTAGGGTGTTTAAGGTTTGCTGATGACATGGTCCTTCTAGCCGCAGGGGAAAAAGAATCACAGGATTTGGTGGACACCATTGAAGCCAACGGAAAATTATGGAATAAAAATTAACACAGAAAAACCAAAGTATTGGCACTAGGAGGAGATAAAGAAATAAAAATTATGCTGAATGGATAAATACTAGAACAGGTGCAGAATTTTAAGTATCTTGTAAGCAGGATAAACACCGACTGGAAGTGCACCACAGAAATTAAAACAAGGATAGAACTGGCAAAAAGAGGCATTTTACAAGAAAAGGAGAATTTTCTGCAGCGGTCTGGACAGAGAACTCAGGAAGAGACTCATAAAATGTCTTGTATGGAGTGTTCTTCTATATGGCGCTGAAACATGGACTTTGAGGAAGAACGACAGAGAAAGGCTGGAGGCTTTTGAGATGTGGACATGGCGGAGGATGGAAAGAATAAGTTGGATGGACAGAGTAAAAATGAAGAAGTACTGAGAAGAGTGAGAGAGAAAAGACAGTTACTAGATCTAATAAAAAGAAGAAAAAGAAATTGGATTGGGCATTTATTAGAATGACGGACTGATAAAAACAGTTTTAGAAGGTTATGTTGGAGGGAAAAGGAAGCGAGGAAGGAAGAGATTTCAGACACTGGATGACGTGATGGACGGTACAACAAACAGCAGCCTTAAGAAGGAAGCAATGGATCGCAGAAAATGGAGAGGCAAAGGACCTCTGATGATAATTATTTTTAGTTTGTATCATATTAATCATAAGATGTTTTACATTATGTCAAGACCCACGAAACCACATACTTGTGTGATGGATCGGGACAGGTCATATTTTATTTGTGAGATAACTGTTCTTTGGCAAACAACTGGCACTGCTGTTACACTCCGTTGAGGTCTTTTGATAAGCAGACTAAAGCTTCGTAATGGAGGAGAAAGAAAGCCACAAGATATGAAATCAATACGTGGTGTTAATCAGTCAGTATAAGGAGCGGACAGCCAACGCTGAAATTGCTTCGATTAGCCGCTCGTACACCTGTAGAACGAAATTTACGGCTTAGAACTCGACCAGAACAATACGAAGGCGAAATCATTGCAGCGCACCTTCCCCAATTCAAATAGTCTATTACAAACGCAAAGAAAACTGATCCACTCACAAAGAATGTCTTTTCTTTTAACAGATTATGTAGCCTGAAAGCTATAGTACTGTGTGTTTAGTGTATCGTTGCCATACACTAAGTGACCCACTGCTAATCAATTGATAAATCTAAAAAAATTAGCATAACTTCATCACTTACTTGTATATGTTCCTTTGTTGAAAGCCGCGCGGTCAGAGGCGCCGTGTCACTGATTGTGCGGCCCCTCCCGCCGGAGGTTCGAGTCCTCCCTCGTGCAAGGGTGTGTCTGTTGTTCTTAGCATAAGTTAGTTTAAGTAGCGTGTAAGTCTAGGGACCGATGACCTCAGTAGTTTGGTCCCTTAGGAAACCACACACATTTGAACATTTTTGAACCGTCGTCCAAATACTGAGATATATGTCGGGTGGTCGCGACAGAAGAACTCTGAAACATCTGAGGGAAACTGTTTAAATTGTATACAACAACACAGCTGATCCTACTACCTTTACAAACAACTCACCTTAGTGTGTTTTGTTAAGTGTTACAATTATTGATACATAATACAAAGTCGTTAAAAAAATTAGCAGACCTGGAAAGATCCGATGACAGCATATACCTCCTGGGGAATGGTAGATCTACTGATAATAGTGCCAACGTCATCCGCAGACAGACAGCGTAGCGCCATAGCTACCAGAGCGCTGTCTGTGTCTACCCGTTAACAGGGAATGTTCACAGCCAGAAAGCTCAGTGTAATGCAAACGTGTGAACCAAATAGGTGACCATGCCATGTAGATGCACTCGAGCTTCCTACGGACTGCTGAACGAGTTTGAAAGGGGTCAAATTGTGGTCTTCGGAGTGCCGAGATGATCCTTTCGCAAAATCGTCCTACAAGTTGGACGTGATGCACCAGTTGTGCAACGATGCTGGTATCAGTGGTCACGGGAACATTTTCACACCAGTAGTCGACGTTCTGGACACACAAGCAGCACAGACGCCAACCAGGATTGTCGTATTGCAAGGGCGGCAGTGGCGGACGTACAGCTACCACAACACAGATGAGAAGGCTTGTAAGCCCAGCCGTGTCAACAGGGACTGTTGCGAACTGCTTATTAGCAGTGGGACTACGGACACGCAAACCTCTAGCCCGTCTTCTACTCACACCACAGCAACGATGTGCATGGCTCGATTGGTGCCGTCAGACGATCACTTGAAAGATGCACTGGTGCGTCGTGATCTTTTGCGACGAAAACAGATTCTGCCTGCACGCAAGTGATGCTCGTTTGCGGTTACGACGTAGACCTGGTTGTAATATCCACGACACTGTGTTCTAGCAACAAGATGTTAAAATGAACTAAATGCGCAAACTTCAATAAATATTATCGATACTACGTATGAAAAAGACTGTATCGTGTAAAAATGACGATAATTATTTCATTATTTCTGTAATAATTTAATTTCTCTGTGAATTAAAACTATTATCAGAGAACTACATTCATAGACAACGACAATTATGATCTTTTTTGTTATCTGCGATAATTATGGTTCAGTTGTTCTCCCTGTGCTAACCGATGAACTGTTCGGACGTGAGACGTGTGAGGTCTGTAAAGAGAAAACCTGTAACTATATGTTGTTGTTGTTGTTGTTGTTGTTGTTGTTGTTGTTGTGGTCTTCAGTCCTGAGACTGGTTTGATGCAGCTCTCCATGCTACTCTATCCTGTGCAAGCTTCTTCATCTCCCAGTACTTACTGCAACCTACGTCCTTCTGAATCTGCTTATTGTATTCATCTCTTGGTCTCCCTCTACGATTTTTACCCTCCACGCTGCCCTCCAATGCTAAATTTGTGATCCCCTGACACCTCAGAACATGTCCTACCAACCGGTCCCTTCCTTCTCCGTGGATTTTAATACCTACACCGAACTTTTCTTTCGTTTCCTTTATTGCTTGCTCAATAGACAGATTGAATTACATCGGGGAGAGGCTACAACCCCGTCTCACTCCCTTCCCAATCACTGCTTCCCTTTCATGTCACTCGACTCTTATAACTGCCATCTGGTTTCTCTACAAATTTTAAATAGCCTTCGCTCCCTGTATTTTACCCCTGCCACCTTTAGAATTTGAAAGAGAGTATTCCAGTCAACACTGTCAAAAGCTTTCTATAAGTCTACTAATGCTAGAAACGTAGATTTGCCTCACGTGTTCCAACATTTCTACGGAATCCACACTGATCTTCCCCGAGGTCGGCTTATACCAGTTTTTCCATTCGTCCGTAAAGAATTCGGGTTACTATTTTGCAGCTGTGACTTATTAAATTGATAGTTCTGTAATTTTCACATCTGTCAACACCTGCTTTCTTTAGGATTGGAATTATTATATTCTTCTTGAAGTCTGAGGGTATTTCGTCTGTCTCACACATCTTTCTCACCAGGTGGTAGAGTTTTTTCAGGGCTGGCTCTCCCAAGGCTGTCAGTAGTTCTAATGAAATGCTGTCTACTCCGTGGCCTTGTTTCGACTCAGATCTTTCACTGCTCTGTCAAACTCTGCACGCAGTATCGTATCTCCGATTTCATCTTCATCTACATTCTCTTCCATTTCCATAATATTGTCCTCAAGTACATCGCCCTTGTATAGACCCTCTATATGCTCCTTCCACCTTTCTGCTTTCCCTTTTTTGCTTAGAACTGGGTTTCCATCTGAGCTCTTGATATTCATACAAGTGGCTCTCTTTTCTCCAAAGGTCTCTTTAATTTTCCTGTAGGCAGTATCTATCTTGGCCCTAGTGAGATAAGCCTCTACATCCTTACGTTTGTCCTCTAGCCATCCCTGCTTAGCCATTTTGCACTTCCTGTCGATCTCATTTTTGAGACGTTTGTACTCCTCTTTGCCTGCTTCATTTACTGCATTTTTATATTTTCTCCTTTCATCAATTAAATTCAATATTTCTCCTGTTACCCAAGGATTTCTACTAGCCTTCGTCTTTTTACTTGCTTGATCCTCCGCTGCCTTCACTACTTCATCCCTCAGAGCTACTCATTCTTCTTCTACTGTATTTCTTTCCCCCATTCTTGTCAATTGTTCCCATATGCTCTCCCTGAAACTCTGTACAACCTCTGGTTTAGTCAGTTTATCCAGGTCCCATCTCCTTAAATTCACATTTTTTTGTAATTTCTTCAGTTTTAATCTACAGTTCATAACCAATAGATTGTGGTCAGAGTCTACGTCTGCCCCTGGAAATGTCTTACAATTTAAAACCTGGTTCCTAAATCTCTGTCTTACCATTATATAATCTATCTGATACCTTCTAATATCTCCAGGATTCTTCCATGTATACAACCTTTTTTTATGATTCTTGAACCAAGTGTTAGCTATGATTAAGTTGTGCTCTGTGCAAAATTCTACCAGACGGCTTCCTCTTTCATTTCTTACCCCCAATCCATATTCACCTACTATGTTTCCTTCTCTTCATTTTCCTACTCTCGAATTCCAGTCACCCACGACTATTAAATTTTCGTCTCCCTTCACTACCTGAATAATTCCTTTTATCTCATCATACATTTCATCAATTTCTTCATCATCTGCAGAGCTAGTTGGCATATAAACTTGTACTACTGTAGTAGGCGTGGGCTTCGTGTCTATCTTGGCCACAATAATGCGTTCACTATGCTGTTTGTAGTAGCTTATCCGCACTCCTATTTTTTATTCATTACTAAACCTACTCCTGCATTACCCCTATTTGAGTTTGATCAAAAGTCTTGTTCCTCCTGCCACCGAACTTCACTAATTCCCACTATATCTAACTTAAACCTATCCATTTCCCTTTTTAAATTTTCTAACCTACCTGCCCGAGTAAGGGATCTGACATTCCACGCTCGGATCCGTAGAACGCCAGTTTTCTTTCTTCTGATAACGACGTCCTCCTGAGTAGTCCCCGCCCGGAGATCCGAATAACTACACTCCTGGAAATGGAAAAAAGAACACATTGACACCGGTGTGTCAGACCCACCATACTTGCTCCGGACACTGCGAGAGGGCTGTACAAGCAATGATCACACGCACGGCACAGCGGACACACCAGGAACCGCGGTGTTGGCCGTCGAATGGCGCTAGCTGCGCAGCATTTGTGCACCACTGCCGTCAGTGTCAGCCAGTTTGCCGTGGCATACGGAGCTCCATCGCAGTCTTTAACACTGGTAGCATGCCGCGACAGCGTGGACGTGAACCGTATGTGCAGTTGACGGACTTTGAGCGAGGGCGTATAGTGGGCATGCGGGAGGCCGGGTGGACGTACCGCCGAATTGCTCAACACGTGGGGCGTGAGGTCTCCACAGTACATCGATGTTGTCGCCAGTGGTCGGCGGAAGGTGCACGTGCCCGTCGACCTGGGACCGGACCGCAGCGACGCACGGATGCACGCCAAGACCGTAGGATCCTACGCAGTGCCGTAGGGGACCGCACCGCCACTTCCCAGCAAATTAGGGACACTGTTGCTCCTGGGGTATCGGCGAGGACCATTCGCAACCGTCTCCATGAAGCTGGGCTACGGTCCCGCACACCGTTAGGCCGTCTTCCGCTCACGCCCCAACATCGTGCAGCCCGCCTCCAGTGGTGTCGCGACAGGCGTGAATGGAGGGACGAATGGAGACGTGTCGTCTTCAGCGATGAGAGTCGCTTCTGCCTTGGTGCCAATGATGGTCGTATGCGTGTTTGGCGCCGTGCAGGTGAGCGCCACAATCAGGACTGCATACGACCGAGGCACACAGGGCCAACACCCGGCATCATGGTGTGGGGAGCGATCTCCTACACTGGCCGTACACCACTGGTGATCGTCGAGGGGACACTAATAGTGCACGGTACATCCAAACCGTCATCGAACCCATCGTTCTACCATTCCTAGACCGGCAAGGTAACTTGCTGTTCCAACAGGACAATGCACGTCCGCGTGTATCCCGTGCCACCCAACGTGCTCTAGAAGGTGTAAGTCAACTACCCTGGCCAGCAAGATCTCCGGATCTGTCCCCCATTGAGCATGTTTGGGACTGGATGAAGCGTCGTCTCACGCGGTCTGCACGTCCAGCACGAACGCTGGTCCAACTGAGGCGCCAGGTGGAAATGGCATGGCAAGCCGTTCCACAGGACTACATCCAGCATCTCTACGATCGTCTCCATGGGAGAATAGCAGCCTGCATTGCTGCGAAAGGTGGATATACACTGTACTAGTGCCGACATTGTGCATGCTCTGTTGCCTGTGTCTATGTGCCTGTGGTTCTGTCAGTGTGATCATGTGATGTACCTGACCCCAGGAATGTGTCAATAAAGTTTCCCCTTCCTGGGACAATGAATTCACGGTGTTCTTATTTCAATTTCCAGGAGTGTATATAGTTAATTATTATTTGAAAAATAAAGTCGCTATTGTCTAGACGTGGATTTGTATTTATTTCAATTGTAATCCAATCTAATTAATGTTTTTAAGTGTTAATTTTCAGCTCCGAAATTATGAACGCAGCCATTAGCGCTAGTAACTTACAGCGGAGTTTACTAGTAGCTGGTATAAAAAGTATGAAACATTTTTCATTGAGAATAATTTTAAATTCTAAAGAATAGAGAACAAAAGGCTTAAAGACTTTTATCTGAATATATTAACTGGTTGTAAAAGGAATCGAGAATAACAATAGACAAATTGACTATCGTCTGTCTGCCGCCATGTTAGCAAAAATATCTCCGCGGCAGTTTTGAATCGAGAATTTTAACAAACATAAATGTTGTTAGATATAAATGAATGGAAATAAATGTGCACCGGTGGTCCCGAATCTACTTTAAAAGACAGAATTCAACTCAGATTGAATCTTTAAAAATAGTGTTCACAGTACGTTACGTAATATCAGTTTCTTATTTGCTGATGTATGAAGCCTAATTATTTCGGACGATTTACATGAAATATTTTAATAGGAGACATACGTCAGTGATGTGCGCGGGTAGTATTTTGTGACTAAATGTCCCTTTTGCTAGAGAAAAGTGCTTCCATCTTAAGAGACAGTTGTGTAAAATCTGATTAATGATTTGCAATTTAGTGCCACTCACACGACTTTACAGCAACATTTCTACACAACGTCAAGTGGAGATTTCTTTAGCAGAGTGACAAATATTAGCCGGGATAATCATTTTTGAGATCAGACGAATTGTTATGCTGACAAGAGGTAACAATTTTTATATTTTTTTGATCTATCTGAAACATCATTTATAAGTAATTAAAGTCACGAAATACTATAAACCGGATTCGCCACATGGTGAACGTTGTCTCGTAGGGTGCATTCGTCCAAAACACACTGGTCCCACCCTGGGCTTTCTGGTCCGGATAGCAATAAGTTACAACTCTCGTTCACGTTTGTTGTTTCTGTAGGGTACGCTAACCGAGCGCAGTAAGTGCAGCTGTTCTTTTGCCGTTGTTGGAACAAGTAGATGATATATTGTTCCAGCACGATGATGTTCGCCCACACACTTTCCTCGAAGCTCAACGTACTCTGCAAGACGTGAAGGAACTTTCCTGGCCAGCACGATCTCTGGACTTATCTTCAATCGAGCACGTATGGTATAAGATGGAACAAGAAGTGACTCGTGCGACTCGTCAACCAACAACTCTTACAGAACTACGTGAACAAGTCCTAACGTATCCCAGAACAGTATTCGTCATCCGTACGATCGACCTGATGCGAGAGTGAGAGCCTAAATTGCCACCTATGGAGGCTACACTGCGTACTACTAGTATGGGTGTTTCAACATGGGTCGGTACCTGATGTGTCAGAGCCGTTTGTGCTATTGATCTGTAAATGTAATCATTTCATGTACTCCATATGCAATGTTGCAACAAAAATCTTGAGTGAATTGCAAACCTCTAAAAGAATGTACAAAACAACGTGCTCGTCATAGCTCTCCATCAGCAAAAACGAGAGTTTCCTCTGCCTCTGCCTCCTCCACTGAAACTTAAGAACGCTTACTTTTTTATTTTAAAAAACATTAATTCCAAATGCACAATTCCCGTGGATATACTTATCTCGTAGATGTTTATTTTCCCGGATTGCAGGTCTGCGCCTTGGTATATACGAGGTGCGACAGTAAAGTAATGAGACTGACGTGAAAAAAAAATGTTGCTTACCGTTTTAATCAAGTTTTGCGTTGTCTCCTTCAAACTAATTCCCTTCTGATTGCACACACTTTTTCCACCGCTTCTGCCATTGATGGTAACATCTCTGGAATTCATCCTCCTGTAATTTCCTCCAAGACCCTCGCCACAGCTTTTTGAGCATCTTGTGTTGTTTGAAAATGGTGTGTCCCTTGACCGCCGTTTTGACTCTTGGAAATAGAAAAAAGTCGCACAGAGCGATATCTGGTGAATAAAGTGGCTTTGGTAGTAGTGAAATTTGTTTTGAGTTTAAAAATTGCAGTACTGACAGAGCAGTATGGGATGGCGCATTATCGTGATGCAGAATCCAATTATCAGCAATGTTGGCACGGACACGAAGAACTCTTTTACGAAGTCTTTCTAAAATTTCTTTGTAGTATTATTGGTTAACTGTTTGTCCAGGAGGTACCTACTCTTTATGAGCAATTCCCTTGGGATCAAAGAGGCACACAAGCATGCATTTCACTTTTGACTTTGACATTCGAGCTTTTTCTGGTCTGGGTGATCCCTTTGAGCAACATTGCGAACTTTGGCGTTTTGTCTCTGGATCGTACTGAAAAAACCAACTTTCATCACCAGTGATAACACGGCTTAACAATTCTGGATTGGTTTACGTTTGCTCTAACAGATCGGCTGCCACATTTTTCCGTGTTTCTCGCTGTTGTGGTGTGAGATTTTTGGGGACCATTTTTGCACAAATCTTTCTCATACCAAGATCTTCAGTTATTATTAGACGAACCGTTTCTCGATTGATGTTCAGTACTTCTGCAATCATTTTCACGAATAATCTTCGATCAGATCGTACGAGTTCATGCACCCTGGCCAAGTTGACATCCGTCCGTGAGGTTGACGGACGTCCACTGCGGTCTTCATCTTCAACATTCGTTCTGCCTACGCTAAACATTTTACGCCAACTACAAAATTGAGCTCTTGACATAACCTCCTCTCCAAAAGCGCCGGCCGCGGTGGCCGAGCGGTTCTAGGCGCTACAGTCTGGAACCGCGCGACCGCTACGGTCGCAGGTTCGAATCCTGCCTCGGGCATGGATGTGTGTGATGTACTTAGGTTGGTTAGGTTTAAGTAGATCTAAGTTCTAGGGGACCGATGACCTTAGAAGTTAAGTCCCATAGTGCTGAGAGCCATTTTTTTTCTCCAAAAGATTTCTGAAGCTTACTGTAAGTTGTCGCGTTTTCACCCAATTTAACGCAAAAAGAAATGGCATACCGTTGCGCAATACTATGCGGTTCCATTTCCGTGACGAGAGACACAAACACGTGTTAACTTATTACAGCACAACTCACGATTCAGCAGTTGCATCGATGTGCCTCTTGGACTAGAAGCAGCTTATAGACCGAGGTCAAAGATATTGTGCCTACGCAAGCCTGCAGGGTTGCCACATCTTGCAAAGAAAATCAGTCTCTTTACTTTATTGATGCACCTCGTAAATGACGACCTAACTTCGATAATGTATCTTCATTATTGTTAAGTACAGAAACAATAAAATCATATCGGTGCACTGAAGTTTTCTGCTGCCTCAGCGAATCACTGCTGCCACTTTCACCCTAGGCAATACAGTTCGGTTCCATCTTGGAAACATACGCCCATTTGTCGTCTCCTGCAGCAACTGCCAATGCTCTCATCTCGACAACCGCCGACGCAAGTCCAGCTGCCAAATGTGCCTCCTTCGTCTCAAGCTACTGCTTTTATCCAAGTTCCCAGTGGTATCACTTCCGTGGCATCAGACAAGCCTAAGTAAGAATTACGACATTTCTGATGATTCCCATTAAGTATTGTGTAAATTTAAGTTCTCTTTATGGCTAATAGAGAGATAGTTCAGTGAATACAAATAATATTTGGAATTGCCCATACACTGGCAGTTCTGATCGCATGCAAATTGTGTTGATAGTATTATGATTGAAATGGGTTGAAAACGGTTGTAAGGACTAAAAACACATCAAAATCCTAGAAAAATACCAAAATAAAATTCTAACAGTATGCTATAGTGACGTATATCAAACGACTGCGTGCGATCGGAGGATTACTAAATTGGAATGAGTTTTTGTCCAAGCAAACAATTACTTATTAATTAATTAACAATAAATAAAAGATAGTGTTTTAAGAGAAACTAGGTGTCGGAATCGAGATGATTGGCCTTATGCTTTGATTTAAATACTTCAATTGCCCAAAAGACTTTTTCTAAAAAAGCGTCAAAAATAAGCGTCACAAAGCGCAGTTTGTAGCAGAGAGGGTGCCACAAATACGCTTCTTGTATCGACATCAAAAATTTAATGAAAAGCATAGAAAACACATGAAACGCGAAACTAAACGGAAAGAACTCTACCCCTGCCTGGGAGGGGTGTGGGGGGTGGTGGTGGGGGGGTGATATGTGTAACAATAATTTTTTATATAAAGACAGTTCTATATTTACATCTACGTCTCTGCTCCGGAAACCCTTACGGTATGTGGCTCAGGATCCTTCCCCCCCCCCCCCCCCCCCTTTTCCTGATGCAGTCGCGTATACTTCACGGGAACAACGATTGTTGGTGAGCGTCCTTGTGGGCTCTAATCTAATTTTTCATCTTCGTGGTCTTTTCGCGATACATACGTACAAGGGAGCAGTACACTGAATGAATGTTACAGAAACGTACGCTCTCGGAACTTTAATAGCAAATCTCACCGTGATGCAGAACGCTTCTCTTGCAGCACCTGCCACTCGACCTGGCTGACATGTCCGTGAAGCTTTCGCGCTTAATAAACCTGTAACGAACGAGCCGGCCGTGGTGGCCGAGCGGTTCTAGGCGATTGAGTCCAGAACCGCGCGACTGCTACGGTCGCAGGTTCGAATCCTGACTCGGGCATGGATGTGTGTGATGTCCTTAGGTTAGTTAGGTTTAAGTAGTTCTAAGTTCTAGGGGACTGATGACCTCAGATGTTAAGTTCCATAGTGCTCAGAGCCATTTGAACCATTTTTAACGAACGTCCTTCTGTGGGTCTTCTCTATTCCCTCTATCAGTCCTATCCGGTACGGATCCCATACTAATGAGCAGTATTCAAATACTGGTCGAACGAGCGTTTCGTAAGCTGCTTCATTTGTTGACGGACTACATTACCTGAGGATTCTCCCAATGTGTCTCAGTCTGGCATCTGCCTTACTTGCGATGATAATTTCCAAGAATGATTGCCTATCGAAGCTGCGGTGTCCAAACGATACATATCGAACGTGCGATCGTAAATCGATCATGCGGCTCTGGTGGCGGGCGTTGTGATCAATTATTTGTGATCGTCATTTTTATCTGTTTTCTGTCGTTCCCATAGTTGCTCTAAATTACATACCTCCGCGAATTATTTGTGACTTTCTAGGGAATCCCAGACGATTTATGTCGTTAGTGACTGGGGTGTCTCTTGTTCTTGACGTTTCTTCGGCGGATTCTCTCACATGGAAAAATCTAATTCCGTGTTTATCCAGCGCAGAAAATTGTTCGACTTTTTTGTCGCAAATGTGGAGAACCACCGGACGAGGAAAGAAGGGACTATGTACAATGTCGTGGTGCGAAGCGTGTAAAACTTCGTAAGAACAGTTTCGATGCTCAAATACCGTTTACAATTTCATTGCGGACAGGGCGGAAAACAAACGAGTATCAGGTAGAATACATGGTTCGACTATTCCAAATTATCCGTCCAGAAAACCGTAATGGACTTTCACATGATGACAACAGCGACGAGTAAGGTAAGTTGACTCCTTTGCAGTTACAAGAATTTTTGTAACGCTCTTCTTTTGTCGTTGCTGTAGCGACCACCGTAAAAATACTCGTAACGCTCGCCACCAGAGTCGCATGATCGATTTACGATCGCACGTTCGATATGTATCGTTTGGACACAGCGACTTTGATAGGCAATCATTTTTGGAAATTACCCTTGTGATTAATTGTATGTGGTCTTTCCATTCAAATCGCTCCGCATGTATACCGCTCGATGTATTATGGAAGTAACTGCTTCCAGTCATCGCTACTGCGATAAAGGCTCTTTATGTCTTCGCAATACATTACGTTTCTTTATGTTTTGGGTAAATTGCCAATTCATGCACCGAACACCGATCCTCTTGAGGTGTTTTTGAATTTCGCTACACTTTTCTAGTGCTGCGACTTTCCTGTATAAAACAAAATCATCCGCAATAAATCTCACGGAACTTCCGACGTTATCTGCTAAGTTATTAGTATATATATTATGAAAATTTATGATCCTATAGCACTCCGTTGGGGAACATCCGAAGTAATTTTTACGACTGATGACTTTTCTCCATTCAGAATGACATGCTGTGTTCTGTTTGCTACAAAATCATGCAGTTTGTGTGATATGCCATACGCTCGTAGTTTTGTTCATTAGGCAGCAGCGCACAACTCTATCGAATGCCCTCCGGATGTCAAGGAACGGGAATCTATCTGGGTGTCTGTACCTACTGCTCTCTGGGTCTCGAGGACGAACAGAGCGAGCCGGGTCTCACACGATCGTTCTTTTCGGTACATTCTTGATTTCTACAGAAGAAATTTTCGGTCTCCAGAAATATCATAACAACGCGAGCATAAAATGTGTTCGAGAATTCTACAATAGACCGACGTCAGAGATATAGGCATATACGAGGGTAATCCCAAAAGTAAGGTCTCCTATTTTTTATAAATACGTAGACCTGTTTATTTCTACAGTGGTTTACACCAGTTTACAGCTTGAACATTTAGCTATTTTTCAACATAATGACAATTTCTGTCGATACATTTTTGTAGACCCTGTGCCAGTTTTTGTATGCCCATGTTATACCAGCTCGCCGCCATGCTGTTCAGAAAGTTATGAACCTCTTCTTACACCTCGTTGTCGGAGCTGAATCGCTTTCCGGCCAAATGTTCTTTTAACCTAGGGAACAGGTGATAGTCACTGGGCGCCAAGTCAGGACTATAGGTTGGGTGGGTGATTATGTTCCACTGAAACTGTTGCCGAGCGATGTGTGGGTGAGTGTTGTCATGGAGAATGTGTACGCCCTTGCTCAACATTCCTCTTCTCCGGTTCTGAATTGCCCATTTGAGTTTTTTCAGAGTCTCATAGTACCTTTCAGCGTTAATTATGGTCCCAGTGGGCATAAAGTCGACCAACAATACCCCTTTCCGATCCAAAAAAACGGTTGTCATGACTTTACCGGCAGGCTGTGTTTGTTTGAATTTCCACGGTTTTGGCAAAGGAGGATGCCGCCACTGGCGTGGTTGTTGCTTGGTCTCAGGTGTAAAGTGGTATGCCCAGGTTTCGTCACCCGTGACAATTGAGTCCAGAAAGTTGACCTGTTCGGCTGCAAGGCGGTGAAAAAATGCGCGGGAAGCATCAACTCGTTGCCGCATGTGGTTCTCAGTCAGCATGCATGGCATCCATCTTGCGCACACCTTTCGGTAGTTCAATGTTTCCGTTAAAATTCTGTGATCGGTGCTTCGGAACCAACGTGCAGAGATCACGCATGCTTTGCTCAACCTTGAACACTGTCTCCACAGAAATTGACGGTCTCCCGCTTCTTTGTTCGTCGTGAATTTCGGTCCGACCAGCTGCAAAGTCTCTACACCACTTACGAACATTTTTGACATCCATGTACGACTCACCATACACTTCCGTCAATTGGCGATGGATTTCAATCGACGCAGTGCCCTTTGCATTCAAAAACCGAATAGCTGCGCGCAATTCACACATCCAATAAGAACTCCATTCTCAACGGCTGCCAAACCGAGGCGCGACGTGCGCATGTTTACACACAGCGCGTGAAGCACTCTTCATAACTGCCACACAAACAGAGTCCTGTACTTATAAAAAAAATAGGAGACCTTACTTTTGGTATTACCCTCGTAGTTTTACCTGTCTGTTCAACGACCCTTGTTAGAAACCGAAATGATCTGTGCTTTTTTTCCACTGATTAGGAATGCTTCGCTCCTCTAGAGAACTAAGGCACATTGTTGCTCTATTTTGTGTAGAGTCGAAACTGTATTCCGTCAGATCAAATCCCCTTTCCTTTGTTGAGCTATTTCAGTTGATTTACATCCATCGATCAGCTATTTAGATTCTTTATTTTGTCGTACTTGAGACGATTTAAAGAAGGAACCACAGCGCTTTCTTCCTCTGTGAGACAGTTTTGAAAAACGACATTTAGTATTTCGGTCTTTTCTGAGTCAGTCTCTGTTCCTATATCAGTATGGTCACAGACTGTCTGAACAGATGGCTGCCGGCTGGTGTAGCCGAGCGGTTCGCAGGTTCGAATCCTGCCTCGGGCATGGATGTGTGTGATATACTTAGGTTAGTTAGGTTCAAGTAGTTCTAAGTTTTACGGGGTCTAATGACCTCAGATGTTAAGACCCATAGTGCTCAGAGCCATTTGAACCATTTTTGAACAGATGGCTTCGATACATTTACAGATTTTCTGTCAAACCGGTAGATATTATGTTCTTGCATAATTTCATAGCGTTTTTGCTTGGCGTATTGGTATTCCGGTTGCCATGAGTTTATTTATCTACTGTTTTTATTTATAATTTAGTATTGCTATGTGAGTTTAGGTATTATAATTTTGTCATTTGAAGATAGTGAATGGAGCTGCGAACGCTAGAAAATGGAGGGCCAAGTGGAGAAATTGGAACATTTGCGACATGTTGTTCTGCTTGAGTCCAACAGAGGGATGAGAGCAACGGAGGCAACCAGAAACATTGGCGCGGTGTATAGGAATATACCACTGGACAAAGCACGGCAAGAAAATGGTTTTCTCGTTTTGAGGAGAAATTATCCGACATTAGTCGCTTTCCACGTTCAGGAAGATCTTTGGGATTTGATGAAGGTCTTGTAAAGGCATTTAATCTATAATGATCCACGTCAGTATTTTCGAGAACTGGCAGATGTGATGAACTGTGCATTCCACCATCGCGCGACATTTTCATGCAATGGAGAAGGTTCAAAACCCGACTGTTCAAAAAATGGTTCAAATGGCTCTGAGCACTATGGGACTTAACATCTTAGGTCATCAGTCCCCTAGAACTTAGAACTACTTAAACCTAACTAACCTAAGGACATCACACACATCCATGCCCGAGGCAGGATTCGAACCTGCGACCGTAGCAGTCCCGCGGTTCCGGACTGCAGCGCCTAGAACCGCACGGCCACTGCGGCCAGCAAAACTCGACTGTATCCATACGAAATGCTGTAAGCCAAAATCACATCTATGCTTGCTCGTTAACAGTTGGCTCGTGAACAACACCCTGCATCGTTACTGTTGACAGAAAAGATGCCTTTATGCTAACACATGGAATGGAAGGAATGGCTGAGCCCAAGCAAAGCAGCAGTTACCCATACAAAGACCTGCACGAACAGTGGCGATATGGTGTAGAACTAATTGCTTCCCCGAGGTGTAACTATCACTGCTGACATTTATTGTCAACAACTGTGACATCTTGCAGACGCAAACCAAAAACGACGATTAAGAAGACTGCATAAAGTGATGTTTCTCCACGATAACGCCCACCCGCATTTTGCTAAACTGACGAATAGCACTACACAGGTACTGGGAAGTCATTTCGCACCCACCTTATTCACCAGACCTTGCAACCTCAGATTTTCACCTTTTCTCCTCTCTGTCGAACAGCCTTCAAGGAACTTCCTTTCTGGATGAATATGCACTCCGAACATGACTCGGCGACTTCTTCGTCTCAAACCCACATGATTTCTACAGTCGCGTTGGCAGACTGTTGTAATTAATGACAGAGAATATATTATTGATGAATAAAGTCTCTGTTACGAGTATCTGTTGTGTTTATTAATCTTATGGAAAAACGCTACAAACTTATGCAGCAGCCCAGCAGACTTTACTTTTCGTTGAACGCTTCACAAGCCCAGCTCATACTACAAAAACTGTTGATAGCCATTAGGTTTGTAAACTTGTATAAAAATTAAGATTTATAAGCTCCGTTCCCCCATTAAAAAAATACCATGTTCCTATCGTCTAACAAAACAAAGAGGTATATGTTTATCGTCATCCAATACGGTGCATAAGAGTTTTGGCACAGTTAGTGTCCATTACCTAAGAAAATACACTGCTAAAAAATTCCGCAATATGGTGTCTTACTTTTGATTGTTTGTCTTTCCTGTGTATCTTCCAATTTCAGCCACGGGAATATAATAAATGCAGCATGCCATCTGCAACACAGGCATACTCAAGTATCGGAAAAATAGGACTAAATTGTGACATCTGAATAACGTATATTAAGACACGAAAACGTCACCATACATCCTGAGCACTTTTTGTAGTGGTAGTGGACTTCGTGTGAGCCACCTCAGATGAGTTGTTAGGCTATGCCAAGGCATTTCGAAAATTTCATTACATGGGGTCTGTGACCAACAAAATATACGGAACCGTGCTCTAGTTGCTTATTAATCTCGGAGTCATGCTGTAGATTAGCACAGAAACTTCTGCTCTTCAGAAATAAATTATTGCTGATGATTCCTTCGTTCAGATATTCGTTATGTTCATGAAACACACAATAACATCCCAAATTCTTGGGATTAGAGCTTAATAATTAATTATTTCACGTTTCTGTCGACACAATCATGCACGATTCATGTGATTTTTTAAAAATGACTACAAGCTTTTTTGACTTTCGTTATGTTTATGAAATACCCAATAACACCCCAAATTCTTTGGATTACAGCTTAATAAATAATTATTTCATGTTTCAGTCCACATTAATTTGGACAATTCAATGGATTTAAAAAACTTACTGCAAGCGTTTCTTTTTTTTTACTTTCGTTATGGTTCCTTCATTCAGACATTCATTATGTTCAAGAAACACACAATAACATCCAAAATTGTTAGGATTCCAGCTTAATAACTAATTCAAATGGGCTAAACATACCACACAACTCCTGTAACTTCGTTTCTACACATGTATTTACATTTAGCTTTCACGTTACCGTGCAGCCTCTTTAGTACAACTGCAAAGCTCTGTATACGTACTAAGTCAGTCACTATGACGTAGCGATCTCCTCACCCAGCGTGAGATGAATGTTACCCATATGAAAGTGGGTTAAAAACAAATGAAAACATGTTCCAGAAATCACGTGTATATACCAGGCGGCTCACACTGTTTTGCCCAAAACCTTCTCTTTTGCTTGATGGCGAGACTCTTCTTCATAGCTGAAGACTTTTATTTTCTTTGATGCTGGCGAAAACGAAATTTAAGTTTTACAATATTTTTCTATGGTTTCCACGGTAAGGTTATACTTAATGGTATCCATGACGCCATATGTAAGAGTGTAGGCCTGCCTACTGAGCCAACGAGAACAGTAGCTAATCCAAGCTGACCAACTGATCACGAAATTCTGGTTTAGGAATAAGAAACATAATACTCAAATGACAGTCACTGTGAATATCGTCATCGCAATACTGTTGCAGCATGCAAATGCGGTATGTGACAAACAACACCACTCTTTGAGTACAGTAATTTTATTCTTACACGTTGGACATGGACATGGTGGACCTACGTCACGTGGCACAAGTATAATTTTACAGCAGCACATGAGCAAGGACAGCAGAGGCGATCACTCCTTCCCTTCTTCCTCCCTTTTACTTGGGTGACGTGGCGCTCAGCACATTGCGGACGGTTCGTTTATTCCTTCTGCAAACACAGAAACATAATTATGTCACTCTATGATAGTGAGAGTCATGGAAGTTTTCAAAACCGATTTTACGTGCAGTAAAAGTTTTTAAAAGGTTAGATATGTAACGTTTTTGCAATTTGCTGGGATTTCAAATTTCTTGTTTCATGTGTGGTACACTATGAAATACACTCCTGGAAATGGAAAAAAGAACACATTGACACCGGTGTGTCAGACCCACCATACTTGCTCCGGACACTGCGAGAGGGCTGTACAAGCAATGATCACACGCACGGCACAGCAGACACACCAGGAACCGCGGTATTGGCCGTCGAATGGCGCTAGCTGCGCAGCATTTGTGCACCGCCGCCGTCAGTGTCAGCCAGTTTGCCGTGGCATACGGAGCTCCATCGCAGTCTTTAACACTGGTAGCATGCCGCGACAGCGTGGACGTGAACCGTATGTGCAGTTGACGGACTTTGAGCGAGGGCGTATAGTGGGCATGCGGGAGGCCGGGTGGACGTACCGCCGAATTGCTCAACACGTGGGGAGTGAGGTCTCCACAGTACATCGATGTTGTCGCCAGTGGTCGGCGGAAGGTGCACGTGCCCGTCGACCTGGGACCGGACCGCAGCGACGCACGGATGCACGCCAAGACCGTAGGATCCTACGCAGTGCCGTAGGGGACCGCACCGCCACTTCCCAGCAAATTAGGGACACTGTTGCTCCTGGGGTATCGGCGAGGACCATTCGCAACGGTCTCCATGAAGCTGGGCTACGGTCCCGCACACCGTTAGGCCGTCTTCCGCTCACGCCCCAACATCGTGCAGCCCGCCTCCAGTGGTGTCGCGACAGGCGTGAATGGAGGGACGAATGGAGACGTGTCGTCTTCAGCGATGAGAGTCGCTTCTGCCTTGGTGCCAATGATGGTCGTATGCGTGTTTGGCGCCGTGCAGGTGAGCGCCACAATCAGGACTGCATACGACCGAGGCACACAGGGCCAACACCCGGCATCATGGTGTGGGGAGCGATCTCCTACACTGGCCGTACACCACTGGTGATCGTCGAGGGGACACTGAATAGTGCACGGTACATCCAAACCGTCATCGAACCCATCGTTCTACCATTCCTAGACCGGCAAGGGAACTTGCTGTTCCAACAGGACAATGCACGTCCGCATGTATCCCGTGCCACCCAACGTGCTCTAGAAGGTGTACGTCAACTACCCTGGCCAGCAAGATCTCCGGATCTGTCCCCCATTGAGCATGTTTGGGACTGGATGAAGCGTCGTCTCACGCGGTCTGCACGTCCAGCAGGAACGCTGGTCCAACTGAGGCGCCAGGTGGAAATGGCATGGCAAGCCGTTCCACAGGACTACATCCAGCATCTCTACGATCGTCTCCATGGGAGAATAGCAGCCTGCATTGCTGCGAAAGGTGGATATACACTGTACTAGTGCCGACATTGTGCATGCTCTGTTGCCTGTGTCTATGTGCCTGTGGTTCTGTCAGTGTGATCATGTGATGTATCCGACCCCAGGAATGTGTCAATAAAGTTTCCCCTTCCTGGGACAATGAATATTCACGGTGTTCTTATTTCAATTTCCAGGAGTGTACTTTCATGTCATCATATAGAACAGCAGTCTGAACCATACAGAATGAGACAAAAGCAGTTCCGCTACTATTTTTGTGTCTTGCATTCTGGGTGTGTAGCTCTCATTCCGCCTGAAACTGATTTTCATTATTAGCCACAAATAACGTGTATGCGTTAATGTATCGTGGAGATAGTATAAGAATTCTACGACCCGCAAAATATTCGCTTATCTATTTTACAAAATATTGTCACTACTACTTTTTAGTGAATGAATACTCTGTTCACGTTAGCAACATTGATCCAGAACAATAACTGCGTAGGTTGACAGAAAACGAAAGTATACAAAATAGTACTGACGTATTCAAGTCAATTCAGTGGGAGATACATCAAAATGCGAAACATGTCAAGCTCATATTCTTGCCACGGTTAACGGTTGTGTTGTTTCACTGCCCCTTCACAGACAGACACCTGATCAGAAATGAAACACTGGATCAACTTGTTGTGGGTCACCGCAGTGAGTTTAAGCGGTTTATCCTTCTGACGAGTCCGTCTGCTTAGCTGGGTGGTAACGAGCTCGCCTGCCATGTTAGCGGGCCCGGGCTCCATTCCCGGCCGGGTAGGAGATTTTCTCTGCTCGGGGACTGGGTGTTGTGTTGTCCTCATCATCATTTCATCAAGTCGCCCAATGAAATAAGACTTGCACTTGGTGGCCGAACTTCGCCGGTAGGGGCCTCACGGCCAACGATGCCATACGCTCATTTCATTTTTATCCTACTGACGAAACCCGCGCGCTGCACTACCAACCAGTGCAGAGATTGTTATATAGAGCCAGTGGCTGGAAAGACCCGTCAATAGCCGATTACAAGATTAGTGTTGAGCTTCTTGAGGCTGTAACGGTGTTTAAAAATCTTGCACTTATACGTTGGAACTATATGAAGGGAGATAACAATTCATATCACTAGGATGGAAGGCAAATGGGAGCCTTAAATTTCTTGGTAAGGTTCTAGTAAACTGCAATGTGTCTATGAAGGGAACTAGGAGGCTAGCGGAACCAGTTTTAAAGTAGTGAACCAGCATTTAGAGTCTTTACGCAGAAAACATTACACATACATCAGAATCTGCCACCTGGTTTGCTACAGCTAAACCCACTTGATCGCCCCTGCAAATGTTACACCCAGATATTTGTATGAGTTGACTTATATCAATATTGTGGCTCTCTGATACTGCAGTCGTAGAAGACTCCGTTTCTGTCTTTAGGGAAGTGCACAGCTTTACATATCTGAACATTTAAAACAAGTTTCTAAGCTTTGCACCACACCCTCTTCAGTAACTCCTGGGTCAGCATGCCAAATTGGTAGCTGTTGGGACACAGGTTCGATTCCCGGCCGGATCGGAGATTTTTCCTTTTCTTCGAACCATCATAACCGACTCGAAAATGGGCTGCACGCCGTCATATGACAAGTCTTCGCATGTATGTAACTTCGTACCAGGACACGGCCAGGCCGTAATGAATGTGGGCATCTCGAAAGAACGGGTACATAATATTTTGCATAAACATTTGGACTGCATCGAAAAATGAAAAAGGTTTGCCCCAAACACGTAAGTAGTTTTTATTTTTGCACGAACTTTTCAAACGTTCCTCGTAAGCTGACACTTTTGTCCTCGATGGTGAGTGTTCATCGGAGGTGAGGGTATGATCTGGAGAGCCCCAGGGAAGTGTGGTAGGTCCGCTGTTGTTTTCTATCTACATAAATGATCTTTTGGATAGGGTGGATAGCAATGTGCGGCTGTTTGCTGATGATGTTGTGGTGTACGGGAAGGTGTCGTCGTTGAGTGACTGTAGGAGGATACAAGATGATATGGACAGGATTTGTGATTGGTGTAAAGAATGGCAGCTAACTTTAAATATAGATACATGTAAATTAATGCAGATGAATAGGAAAAAGAATCCCGTAATGTGTGAATACTCCATTAGCAGTATAGCGCTTGACACAGTCACGTCGATTAAATATTTGGGCGTAACATTGCAGAGCGATATGAAGTGGGACAATCATGTAATTAATGGCAGTTGTGGAGAAGGCGGATAGTCGTCTTCGGTTCATTGGTAGAATTTTGGGAAGATGTGGTTCATCTGTAAAGGAGACCGCTTATAAAACACTAATACGACCTATTCTTGAGTACTGCTCGGGCGTTTGAGATCACTATCAGGTCGGATTGAGGGAGGACATAGAAGCAATTCAGAGGCGGGCTGCTATATTTGTTACTGGTAAGTTTGATCATCACGCGAGTGTTACCGAAATGCTTCAGGAACGCGGGTGGGAGTCTCTAGAGGAAAGGAGGCGTTCTTTTCGTGAATCGCTACTGAGGAAATTTAGAGAACCAGCATTTGAGGCTGACTGCAGTACAGTTTTACTGCCGCCAACTTACATTTCGCGGAAAGACCACAAAGATAAGATAAGAGAGATTAGGGCTCGTACAGAGGCATATAGGCAGTCATTTTTCCCTCGTTCTGTTTGGGAGTGGAACAGGGAGAGAAGATGCTAGTTGTGGTACGAGGTTCCCTCCGCCACGTACCGTATGATGGATTGTGGAGTATGTATGTAGATGTAGATGTAGACACTTGCCAGCGAAAGGCAAAGGTCCCGAGTTCGAGTCTCGGTCTGGCACACAGTTTAAATATGGCAAGAAGTTTCATCCCCATATTGACATCCACTGACAGGTGTCTGAATGCTTATGCTCGGGCTTCGGGGTCTTACCGTCCGAGGCGGACAGATAGCTGCTGTCCTCGGAGCTGGAGGAGAGGTCTCCGCTGTCGCCCGCGGGCCCCACCTTGGGCCGCAGCCTGGGGCAGGCGGAGGGCGCCAGCTTGGCCCCGGAGCGCGGCTCCTTCTCCTTCTTGCGGCGCGTGCCGCGGGCCTTGGCGGTTCCCCGCTTCGCCCCCGCCTTCCGCTTGCCGGTCTCCGTGCTGGAAGCCGCCGTCTTGGACGCCTTCTTGCTGGCGCGGCCCGCGGGCGCCGCCGCCGGCTTCTGCACCACCACGATGTCCTTCTGCTTCCTGCAACAGTCATCGTTTTCCGGCTCTACCTGTTCTGCGTGCTACGTACAGGACGCACAGTGTGGGAGGGGACAACGGTAGTGGTGGGTGTTAAATAGTCAACGGTCAATGCACGGTAGGGAAGGTCCACTTCAACAGCTGAAGCCTACGCACAAATGATATCTCGCATAACTTGTAAGCTGCAATTAGAACGACTGCAAACCATCGTACTAACATGTTCTGTCAGTACGACCAGTAATTCTACAAATATAGAATTTCAAAGTACATATTTCTTCAAAACAGAAACAGTTGCTTAAAAACGGATCAAACAAAGAATCAGGAGTCTGAATATACACTTGTAGAAGGAAATGTCATCAAATAGATAATAGGTAGAAAATGTAGAGTAGCGGACATTCGAGCTTCCTAAGAAATTGAAAACGTAAAATAAAGAACACGGGTCATGTGGAAATCATGTGTCAGTTTCCTGACAACCTGTTCATCAGTACTATGTAAAAATAATATTTTTCTCCTTGTTCCGCATTTTTCCTGAAGTAGTGAAACTCAGCGAGTACACCTACCTATCACCACCAACCCCTTCCTTTTTTTATTTCATTTATTTTTTTTTTGTCCGCCCCCGGTAGCTGAGTGGTCAGATTTTCTTCGCTCAGGGACTGGATGTTGTGTTGCCCTGATCATCATTACTCCAGCCCCATTGACGAGCAAGTCGCCGAAGTGGCGTCAAATCGGAAGACTTGCACCCGGCGAACGGTCTATCCGACGGGAGACGCTAGTCACACGACATTTACATTTTGTTATTGTGCGACTGGAATATCTAGGGTTCCAGCAAGCCTCTCAAATAAGCTTTTACTGAGATTTTGGTTTCGTCCTATACCTGCTCTGACGTATTATTATTCACGTACTGGCCAAATAGCAGCACGCGAGCTACAATCTATCAATGTTGCTTTTGATGGCTGGCCTTCCTTTGTGTCCAAATTTGTTTCGTACTTTCAGAATGACGTCTCTTTCTTTCATCAAACCACGGTGTACCAGTACGTTTTCTACTTTCCCTCTGACCAAATTTCCAATCAAATATCTTTTGCCTGACTGTTTTTCTATCTGTAACGTCTGCCTGAATTATTCTGGCTACTTTAAGATCCCCCTTAATCGCAGCGATCCATTTAATTGGCTCAGGTTCGGCCTTACTTCTGTTTTCGTATAATTCTACTATTTGTTTTGTCAACCTAGTTGGTGCACTCCTTTAATGTGCTCATAAAATTTAAATCTTCGTTTTCTTATGTCACCACGTATGTCTGTGTATTTTTCTATTCCCTTATTACTTCTGAGCGTATATGTTTCTCCATCAGTAATTTTGGGGCCTAATATTTTTCTAATATCCTCTCTTTCTTTCTTTTGAATTTCTTCAATATCCCTCTTTCTATTTAAAATTAAAGTTTCTGCTCTATAAAGATATTCAGGTTTGATTACAGTGCTGTAACGCCTAAGTTTACTAAATTTAGAAAGTGATTTTTTATTGTAAATATCTTGTGTTAACCTGAATGCAGTTGCCATTTTTTGACAGCGAACTTCGTTTGCAGCTTTTTCCAGAAGTTTTCTTGTATGATTTCCTTGTTACATGTCACATCTTCTATTTTTTCGAATGATACTTGTAATCCTGTTTTATCCGCAACTTCTTTGAGAATTTCTATTTCTTTTTGAACTGTGGTAGTACCCCTAGTTAAAATTACCACATCATCTGCGAAGGCGAGGCAATCCAATGTTACTCTAATGTTAATCTAATGTTACTAACTTGATTGATTTATCTATATTTTAACTCGACTTCTTCTCTCGCCATTATGTAATTACCTTTTCCAAAACACAGTTAAACAGTAATGGGGAGAATCCCTCTCCATGCTCTGACATAAATTTAATGCCATTACAAATAGTAAAATGTGGCTAATTATGAACATGACTGAAGCTGTGGTGCATGAAGACTGGAGTGACGTGCTATGTAGTAAAGAAATAACAGTGGGAAAGGTCTAAGTATGTAACTCGACAAATCATACCACATTTCAAAAACTTGGTGGCCAATTTCGTGAAACAGCATTCCTTAGATCAGACTGGCGGGAAATGGTATGCCTCGCACTGCGCCAACTGTTCAGTGTGAGGCAGCTGTGTTATGGGAAATTGAGGACAATCCCAGCATCAACACACATTCGATAGGCAAAGAACCATAGAACCATATAGTTCCAGTGTCAATATATGGAACATCTTGCACGAGACAGGCATGCATCTGTGGAAGTATCAGATGGTACAAGACTCATCAGCTGATGACTTTCCTCAGGATTCGGATTCTGCCAATGGCATCTACACCAAACTGAAAAATCCATGACTTCCAAATCTGTTTAATTTACTGACGGGCTATTTTCATCAGACACAAGAGCCACGTCTGTTAGTTGAAAAACCACAAGACAACTCCTGTGCACTCAAAGGTCAAAGATATTGTGCCTACGCAAGCCTGCAGGGTTTCCACATCTTGCAAAGAAAATCAGTCTCATTACTTTATTGTCGCACCTCGTAGACCATAATATGAGATCTGATGGCGGTGTGGCCAGGGGAGATGCGACAGACCACCTTCGTGCTCAGAAAACCAGTCCTGGACGATGTGAGCAGCCTGAACAAGGGCCCTCTTGTCTTGGAGCACAGCATCGCAAGTAACGCAAAAAATATTATGACCAGATAAACCAAAACGGCCTTATACTCTTTTGCAACAATGCAACCTTCCAGAGTAACCATGAGGCCCATGGAACACAAAGATGTCGTCGCCCAAATCATCAGCGAACACCCGCCCTGTTTCACTCTTGAGACGTAAACGCGGCCAGAAGTTGGAAACAGTGTGAGCCGACACTCATTCGACCTAATGACTTTCTTCCACTGCTACGTTGCCCAGGTTTTATGGCTTCGGCACTACGTTTTACTGTTACAGTAATTTGAATCACTAATGAGTGGTTTCGGGATTCCAGCTCGCCCTGTTATTCGCTTGTTATGGAGCTCCCCTAGTGTTGTTTTGGTACTCATGGTGTTCGCTAGCCGTGCGGTGACATTTACTGCTGTCATTCTCTGATTTTTCGTCACAATTCTCTTCAATGACCATGTGTTACGATCTCTCAACACAAACTTTCATCCGCGTTATGACGTATCAGATGATTTTTTTTTCGCTATCCGTGTATTCGATATATATTGTCGATACAATGCCTCTTGAAACACTAAACACTTCGGATCCCTTGGTTACAGAAGCAGCCACCATACCAGCATCCAAAGTTTGCTCATGATCGAGTTCCGCTTGCTCCAATATAATGAGCTCACAACTACACAGAACACTGTTCTGGCCACTACTGAGATTTGTGACATATTGAGGACATTACGCAGGAGCCGTTCGTGGTGAAGTACAACAGCGTAACCTGCAGGCCGGGCTATCATCTCCATTAATGTTCAAGCATGCATATCTCATAGTGGGTGTTTCAATATTTTCATCAAACCACTATCATTCCTCCTGCCTTTGTAACTCTGTAAATGTAACTGTAAATGGACTCTCCCAAGAGAGAGTCTCCATTCCTTCCAAGGTACTTATGTAAGTGTAGACCAGACATGGCTCAAATTCAAAGATACAGTATCGACAGCAATAGATAGCTTCATACCGCATAAGTTAATAAGAGACGGGACTGATCCACCATGGTACACGAAACACGTCAGAATACTGTTGCAGAAGCAACGAAACAAGCATGCCAAAGTAAGAAGAACGCAAAATCCCCAAGACTGCCTAAGTTTCACGGAAGCTCGAAATTTAGTGCGGACGTCAATGCGAGATGCTTTTAATAGTTTCCACAGTCAAATATTGCCTAAAAATATGGTAGAAAATCCAAAGAGATTCTGGTCGTATGTAAAGTACACCAGTGGCAAAAAACAGTCAATACCGTCACTGCGCGATAGCGACGGAAATGTTACCGATGATGGTGCCACTAAAGCGGAGTTACTAAATACAGTTTTCCGTAATTCCTTCATGATAGAAGACGAAGTAAATATTCCAGAATTCGAAACCCGAACATCTGTTAGCATGAGTGACATAAAAGTGGATATCTTAGTTGTTGCGAAATAACTCAAATCACTTAAGATAGGCAAGTCTTCCGGTCCAGATGGTATACCGATCAGGTTCCTCTCACAGTACGCAGACACAATATCGCCTTTCTTAGCAATCATATACAACCACTCACTTGACGGAAGGTTTGTTCCTAAAGACTGGAAAGTAGCACAGATCACAACAATATTCAAGAAAGGAAATAGGAATAACCCTTTGAATTACAGACCCATATCACTGACCTCAATTTGCAGTAGGATTTTGGAGCATATACTGTACTCGAACATAATGAATCACCTAGAAGAAAATGACTTATTGATACATAACCAACACGGATTCAGAAAATATCATTCTTGCGCAACACAGCTTTATTCCCATGAAGAAATGAGTGCTGTAGAAAAGGGATCTCAGATTGATTCCGTATTCCTAGATTTCCAGAAGGCTTTTGATACCGTTCCTCACAAGCGAATATTTATCAAATTGCGTGCATATGGAGTATCGTCTCAATTGTGTGACTGGATTCGTGAATTCCTCTCAGAGAGGTCACAGTTCGTAGTGGTAGACGGAAAATCATCGAGTAGAACAGAAGTGAAATCTGGCGTTCCGCAAGATAGTGTCATAGGCCCTCTGCTGTTTCTGATTTACATGAATGATCTAGATGATAATCTGAGCAGCCCCCTTACATTGTTTGCAGATGACGCTGTAATTTACCGTCTAGTCAAATCATTAGACGATCAATTCCAATTGCAAAATGATTTAGAGAGAATTTCTCTATGATGCGATAGGTGACAATTGGCACTAAACAAAGAAAAGTCCGAGGTCATCCACCTGGTTACTAAATGAAATCCGATAAATTTTGGGTATACGATAAATCGCACAAATCCAAGGTCTGTCAATTCGACTAAATACCTAGGAATTACAATTACGAGCAACTTAAATTCGAAATACCACATAGACGATATTGTGGGGAAGGCAAAACAAAAAGTGCGCTTTGTTACCAGAACACTTAGAAGATGCGACAAACCCACTAAAGAGACAGCCTACATTGTCAGTCCTCCGCTGGAATATTGCTGCGCGGTGTGGGATCCTTACCAGGTAGGATTGACGGAGGACATCGAAAAAGTGCAAAGAAGGGCAGCTCGTTTCGTGTTATCGCGCAATAGGGGTGAGAGTATCACTGATATACGCGAGTTGGGGTGGCAGTCACTGAAACAAAGGCGGTTTTCTTTGCGGCGAGATCTATTTACGAAATTTCAATCACTAACTTTCTCTTCCGAATGCGAAAATATTTTGTTGACACCCACCTACGTAGGGAGAAATGAACATGATAATAAAATAAGAGAAATCAGAGCTCGAACGGAAAGATTTAGGTGTTCACTTTTCCCACGCGCCGTTCGAGAGTGGAATGGTAGGGAAGTAGTATGAAAATGGTTTGATGAACGCTCCGGCAGGCACTTAAGATTGAATTGCAGAGTAACTATGTAGATGTAGATGTAGAATCGTTTGAACGTGTGTCGGAAGTATAGAGGAGGCAGCTGATGGTTACTGTCTTACATCATTTTTCTTCCAGTATGCGCAGCCGCAAACACATATACAAGAGTGAAGGCACAGAACATTCTGGCCCATCCTTGACCTCCGCCAACTACTGCGGAAGCAGCATCGCCTCACATACCAGCTCCATACTGATTCGCCAATATAGGCCAATAAAATTCCATGTTTAATTACATCATTAATGAACCTTAGCTCAGTTCCTCTCCACTTCCGACATCCAAACATATCGCTAATTTTAATTACGCTCGTTTTAAAGAACTGTAGGAGCCGGAGTCAAATCAGCATATTAGAATTAATGTTGCGATGCCGCAGTGGTATTACACACTCTGATGAAGACCACTGTCAGCAGGGGCCGAACCGTTGGTACATCGTTCTACAACGTGAAGCGACCTCCTAGCCAGAAGAAACTTGGGGCAACGTAAGACTGGCGGTGCAGCTCTGTAGGCAGCTGGTGACTAGCGAATGGGCAATCTAAGTCTACATCTGTATAATTACACTGCAAGTCACAATTAAATGCAGGGCATCGAACCATCTTCAAGTTATTTCTCGAACAGCGCGCGGGAAAAACGAACACTTAAAACTGTCTGTGCTAGCTCTGATTTCTCTTATTTTATTACGATGATCATTCCTCCCTCTAACCGTGGGCACAAACAAAATATTTTCACACTCTGGGGAGAAAATTGATGATTGAAATTTCATGAGAATATCCCGCCTCAACGAAAAACGCCTTTGTTTCAATGACTGCCACACCAAATCATATTTCACATCCGTGGCGCTCTGGCAATTTCTCCATAATGAAAAACGAGCTGCCGTTCTTTGAACTTTTCAGTGCCCTCCGTCAATCGTATCTGATGTGGATCCCATACTGCACAGCAGTACTCCAGAAGACGTCGTACAAGCGTAGCGTCGGCTGTTCCTTTACTAGACCTGTTGCATTTTCTGAATGTTCTGTCAATAAATCATAGTCTTTGATTTGCAATGAATGAGGGACCGAAAAGAGTAACGGTCTTGAGGGTCTCACCGTGGAACCTGCAAGCATACCTTGTCTACCTCGCAGAAAGTTATTTGGGAAACGGAGATGCGTTGAGCACTGTCGTGCTGATAATGCGAGTTTTACGATTTGATCGCGCTTACACTTTGTCGAGTCAAGCGTAAGTTGAGTCAGCCAGCGGGTCGTGCCGCTAATGCAGGCGGGCGGTATCTGGAGTACTAATATTCGATATCATCGATATTACCAAAATATCTGTGTCGAGAATTTAAGCACCGCTATTAAAATTTCAGTACGTAAGTATTTTGATATCGATGTTAAAGACAATACATCGACATTCAACGCTGGCAGGAAAAGAAATAAAACAAGCTACTTGTTACCACCGTTAATAATTTTCGTGCCCCAGGCGCTAACTGATTCAAATTCAGAAGCAAATTTCCCCGTCAATTCAATTCTTGCTATCAGTTGAATATGTTACGGTATATACCGTCTCAATTTGCTCCATTGTACGTTTGAGAACATACACACTGAAGTTGCTTTAGCATGTTGAAAGGCAATCAAAACCACCAAGGATTTGCTTGCAGATGTTGAAACGACTGACAGCGAGGATGAGCAACGCATAGATAAATTACAGGAAAACGGAGAAATCGAACTATTTCATTTATGGAGTGAACGTTGTAAAATAGCAAAAGAAAAGGATAATTCGCAAACTGCAACAGAAACGGGTCTATCAATACATTCAGTTTCTATTTGAAGGATCGCCTTCTATATCTCAACGCCATTATGAGTATGGAATTAAATCATCGGTAGTACATATCCATGCTCCAAGAGAATGCACTTACAAATTTGAGCTATGTAGCCACATCCTCAACTTCTGAAGGACTGTTCTCAAAGTGAGCATAGCTCTCCCTCATCAACGCAATGCAGTGAAGTAGTTTAACTGTTGCTGTATTTATTAATTAATAAATATATCAGAGTAGCGAACGAGCAATGCTTCGCAATTGCTAAATATGTGTGGGAACTGCACATGCGTCCTCAATTTCTTGCCCCTCCTTGCCCTCCCCATATTCTCAGCCCCCCCCCCCTCCTTCCATCTCCATACATCTCGTCCTACCTCTGTCTCTGTGTTCATAACCGCCTCCTCCATCTCTCTGTCGATTTCCGTCTGAATGTTCAACAGAGTGTCGTGTAGAAATTTGAAATAAACCTGTCAAGGTCTTTTGAGATTTTTGGTAACAACGATTCCCCTTCATCTTACGTATATACTCATATATGTAATATATTACAAAAATATGTAGTCTAGGTCTGTCCGAATGTTCATTAAAGTATCATGTAAAAATTAGAAGCGAATTGGTCAAGAACTCTTCGATATTTGTTGTAACTACGCTTCCCCTTTATACATTACAAATATATGTATATATTACATATATTATAAAAAATATAGCCTGTGTCCGTCTGAACTTGAAAAAAAATTGTGGTAAATCGGTCAAGAATGTATAGAGATTTTCGGTAACAAAGTTTCTCCTTTGTATATTACATATGTATTTATATATTATACATACAAACTGTCAAACTATTCTTTTGTTGTAAAGACATGTGATAGCAGAACACAACATTTTGTTTGTTTTCTTTTTCATACCAAAAATAGTGTTATAATCCACAATTCATCATCATCATCATCAGCCAATTCAATCATTAGATGATGTGGCCTCTTCGAGTTGTGGATTCAGGTAGGCTTTCAGAAGTCTTCTCCAAGTGGGACGGTCTTGGGCAGTTCTCTGCCAGGTGTTACCAGCGATCTTCTTGATGTCTTTGTCCCCTCTGTCTGGTGGTCTTCCTCTAGGCCTCCGGTGCTCTCTCGGACTCCACTCCAGTACTAGCTTCGTCCATCTGTTGTCTTTTCTTCTTGCAACGTGGCCAGCCCACTGCCATTTCAAGGAACCTACTTTCTCTAAGATGTCATTAACCTTCGTCACAGACCGGATGTCATCTGCCCTTTTCCTGTCTTTTCTTGTATAACCCAGCATTGATCTCTCCATGGCTCTCTGTGCTGTCCTAAGTTTCCCTTTTGTGAATGAGTTCAGTGTCCATGTCTCGCAGCCAAACGTCATCACAGGAAGAATGCATTGATCAAATACTGCTTTCTTCAGATTTACTGGCATTTTTGATCTGAATACTTTTGAATTCTTCCCAAATGCTTGCCAGCCAAGCTTGATGCGTCGATAGATTTCTGGCCTTATGTCTCCCTTCATATTTATAATCTGGCCAAGGTAGACATATTCACTGACCTCTTCTAGTAGACTGTCTTTGACTTTCACATCTCCAGCTGGGACCCATTTGTTGGGTATTACTTTTGTTTTGGAAAGGTTCATGTTCAAGCCAACAATTACGAACATAAAAAAGAACAAAATCCAACGAGTCGTTCTCAAGTGATTTTAAGTTGCGACTTTCCAGATGGGTTTTCCAAAAACAAAAAAAAAAAAAAAAACAAAAAAAAACTATCATACAACTTTGTCTACACAATTATGAACACAACAAAATCAAAAATCAAACAGATCTGTAGGGCCGTTCCTAATTGATGATTTTTCATACATGCGCCAATTGAAGTTAATTTTCGACTTTCCATTAGATTTTTCGGAATTTTTCTCTCATACAAATCTTGGCCTGACGGTAACGAACACAGCACAAAAAATCAACCAAATTGATAAAGTCGTTCTCAGGTGACGATCTTTCATATATTCGTTAACTGATTTTTATTTACATAGATTTATTTGCATGTTGCCTTTTATTCCATTCTATAAATTCGTCATTTAACATCGATGTTTGGAACATAGATGTTTTTGGGTCGATTAGAGAAGAGAGTTGTACTGAATACTGGTGAAGATTAAAAGCGAAATAAATGTCTACCAAAGGTAATTTCAGAATGCCTGTAGCTAAATTTGTGGGCGATAATAACCACAGAAATAAAGCGGAAGCGATGTAAGCTCACAGTTGTTATAATAGACATACAACAGAAACGTTTTGTGAGGCAATTCTGTGAGCTTGAAGAGATAAGAGATTGGACATTAGCTAGCTGCACTAGGAGTAAGCAGTATAGGAGGTACAGCACTCACAGCAGAAGCGAGAGCGGAGCCCTGCGCAGAGGCCGTGTAGACTTGGCGTTCGGCTGGTACCTCGCAGAGAGAGGGCTGAGGGACCGGGGGGCGTCTCCACATCTGCAAACCAGGCACAAGCGTGGGTACAACAGGCAGAGAGCCAAAGCCTAGGGCTGTTTCCAGTCACACATGACCTGTTAAGCTACATCTAGTGGAACACATTCTCCATCGAAGGTGTCCGGACATCCCTACGTAATGCGGAATTGACGATTAGATGGCACGAGAGGCGGGCCGCCAGAATGAAACGAAGCGGTGACTATAGTGTTGTCAGCAGAGAAGCAGTACCACTAGAATGGAACCGTCGGGAGAGCTCACTTTATTCGAACTGGATCACATCTGAGTAACAAATCCTTCAGCAGCATTTCAATCATTCTGAAGTCGACTGTTGGTGATGTGACTGTGAAATGGAGATTTGAAGGAACAACCACACCTAAACCAAGATCAGGCAGACCTCATCTACTGATGGACAGGGACTGCCGAGAGTTGTGAAGGATGTTCGCAAAAAATCGCATGAAACCAGCTGAAAGCATCACTGGAGAGTTGAAATGTGCGACTAGCAATCCAGCCAGCACAATGACTGTGAGTAAGTGGTTAAAAAGAATGGGCAACAATAGTAGAGTAGCTCCTCAAAAGCCAAGTATTTCTGCACTCAATGCTGAGCTATTCTTGAAATGGTGTAAAAAGCGACGCCACCGAACGCTGGATGATTGGAAACGAGCAATTTTGAGTGATGAGTCATGATGTACCCTGTGGAAATCCATGGAAGTGTTTGGGTTTGCCGTATGCCTGGAGAACGTTACATGCCATCACGTGCACTGCGAACAGTATAGTACACATGAGATGGTGCTACGGCTTTGGGATGGTTTTTTGTGGTTAAGGCATTGTGTTCTTAGTGTGTTTAAGAAACCTCTAAATATTTTACGAAGTTGTGATCTGAGAGCGGCAGAGGAACATTTCGGAGACGGTGACGGCTTGTATCAGCATGACAATGCACCCTGCCATAAAGCAGCACCTGTGCTGCAATGATTTGTGGACAATAGCATTCCTCAAATAGACCGGCCTGCCCATAACCCCGACCCGAAGCCAATGCAACAGCTTCGGGATGAATTACATCGTCAACTTCGCTCCCAACCCTAGCGTCCTACATCACTACCTTGGCTGATTCCGGCTCTCGAGGAAGAATGAACTGTCGTTCCTCTGCAGACATTCAGACACCTCATTCAAAATATCTCTAGCAGAGTTCAAGCTGTCATATAGGCCAAGGGGGCACACCCTTTGCATCAATACTAGAAGTACTGGACTTCGCCGTACCCCTAGCAGTACCATGTGGGTCATTTTTGACCCACAGTATAAAACCACCGTTTTATTCATATTTGGTTGGTGGTTGGCGTTCAAGTTGACAATACGTCTCTAAAATGAATCGTCCACTGTCAAATATAAATTTTCAGATGATGATGATGGGGTCCCATACTCCGAGGGGCGTAGGGGACGATGCAGGAGACCCGCACCGCCGACTAGGCAAGGTACTAGTGGAGGTGGTTTACCATTGCCTTCCTCCGACCGCAATGGGGATGAAAGATGATGACGAAGACGACACAACAACACCCAGTCATCTCGAGCGAGCCGGCCAGGGTGGCCGAGCGGTTCTAGGCGCTACAGTCTGGAACCATGCGACCGCTACGGTCGCAGGTTCGAATCCTGCCTCGGGCATGGATGTGTGTGATGTCCTTAGGTTAGTTAGGTTTAAGTAGTTTTAAGTTCTAGGGGACTGATGACCTCAGAAGTAAAGTCCCATAATGCTCAGAGCCATTTGAACCATTTATCTCGAGGGAGGGAAAAATCGCTGACCCCGCCGGGAATCGAACCCGGGACCGCGTGCCCGGGAAGCGAGAACGCTAGCGCAAGACTATGAGCTGCGGAAAAATTTTCAGAAGCAAACTTTTTTTATTTTAAATTTTACAGAAGAAATTCCACAATCTTTCACCAATCGCCGTTAAAACAAGTAAGTAAATCAATGTTATAACGTTTTTCTTATAAAAGATTGAAACAGAGTCAAGACATTTGTTTATGTGAGTATTAATAGTATCTTCACTTTTTTAGAAAAAATAAGGTAGGTACCAAATATTTGTGACAGATTCTAAAATGCCAAAAAAAAAAAAAAAATGGCTCTGAGCAGTATGGGACTTAATTTAGATCATCAGTCCCCTAGAACTTAGAACTACTTCAACCTAACTAACCTAACTAACATAACACACATCCACGCCCGAGGCAGGATTCGAACGTGCGACCGTAGCGGTCGCGTGGTTCCAAACTGAAGCGCCTAGAACCACTCGGCCACACTGGCCGGCTCTAAAATGCAGCAGGTGACTAAAATGCTCTGCGTGCTTTCTTGCTTATTGCAATCAAGGAACCAAAACGTAAGAACAAATAACATCAGCCTATAATTATAAATATTTGGAAATATTTAAGAACAATGACTTGACAGAATTGCCTAAGTAGGGGTTCAGACATTCGACAAGAGTTTTTGCTCGGCAGCTTTTGCACACATGCTTGTTGCACTTGAAGCATACACCTGATGTTTTATTTCCCCTTGTTATTTTGTTGCTTGCAGGAAACTTGAATTTGAAAAGACCTACTGTCATGCAGGCCAGTTCCGGTATCGAGTGCCTGAAACGTGGGATTGACTTCTCTCTGCAGTTTATAAGAAGCAGCAAGCTCACCTGCAACTCTGAGGATAATGTCCTGAATTTGACAACGCCTTTTCCATATTGACCAGCGTTGGTATCGAGGGCCTGCAAAAGGGAGATTGACTTCTCTCTGCAGTTTGTAAGAAGCAGCAAACTCATATGTGACTCTGAGGATAAAGTCGCGACGTGAAATCTTCTTGGAGGCAAGTAACTTAAAAATTGTTTGACTGTTGATCATGGCAAGGTAAGGTATATTGTAAAAGACACGCACAGGCCATCAGTGGGCATCAGCTCGGACACTGAAGTGTCTAGCCATTGGGTCAACTATATCGACGCCTTCCTTAGTTTTATTATAAAACTTCAGTTTCTGGAAGTTTCTTCTCAGTATTATCATTCCTCTGACATTCAGCTTGCATGTTACTCAGGATACGGATATTTTTTTTCTTTTTCCCTTGGTACGCTGTGAGAAGACTGTCGCCTGACTTATATGTGTGTTGCATACAATGTGTCGTCTCCACTTCGCACTACAGGAAGAACTTCCTTGAGTGATCTCTGAAGAGCGCCAACTAATCTTCTTCCTTTTTGTTTCAGCTCATCTACCAGTTTCACCCACGTGAAGAACTTGTCAATCGTAACGTTCCGTAAGGGCGACGCGCCTGGCATCAGCTGCCGTGTAAGAAAGCTGTTAGCAGTGCCCAAGACAGCAGTGTAGAAAAGGACGAAGGGATTTCCCCACTGTATAATGTTATTCTGTAGCTTCTCAGTGTCACTCTGTGGGTCTGCATATCGCCAGTCCATAGAAAACGGAAAATTACGCTGATATAAAGTATCATCCGACCTCCGAATACTTCGTATTCCACGTTCTTTTGGCCCAGAGTATCATAATGTACTCTAACATCTAGTGAATAACGTCGAGGCAAGCCCAGAAACTATTCAGTGTCGGAAAACCGGTGTTACTGATATTAAATTGCGTTAAAATGTGTATGGGTCAAAAATAACCCACATGGCACTACTGGTATAAGAGATAAATTTTTCATACTTCTAGGTGAGCTAGGAGGATGAAACTTTGGTGAGCTGTACAATCCATAAATGATGAAAAGTCATGGGAGCGTTTGGTCCTGAAATGATTGTGGATGATTGTGGAGGGGGCTACGGCCCTCGTAAAACCGTCGTGGGTCAAAAATAACCCATATGGTACTTCTAGTGTTAATGTCCACTAATAAGTGTTCAGAGACTTTAGATAATATAGTACACCCAGGTAGAGACATAGGAAACAGAGCATAGCAGTAATTTTTCTCGCCATCCGGAAACTCTTAGAGAAACTGTCACAGTCACATGTTACAGAACACATGTACCGCTTGATTGATTCGTTTCTGGCAGGGAGACAGGGAAGGTGCGGCAAACATATTAGTACGATCGCGTATGATGTGATGGGGGTACGAAAGATTCGATACTAGGCCTCGTATTCTATAGTCGCCGCACCAGAGTCGGCAGGTCGTGAAATTGCCTTCTACGCTGACGACACGGCGATACAAATCAGTAGCAACATTAACTTCATAGAGGAGAAAAATCAGGAACTCCTCGACGCAATCGCCAATTGTTGCAATGCCTGGAAAATAAATATAAATTGAAAGAGAAAGGTTGCAGTAGTATTCATCTGTAAATTAACCTTCCCAGATCGCCAGACTTATGTGGCAGACAGAAATCTGCAGTGAAGTGACGCGACGTCTACGGAGGCCTTCAGTTTGATAAGCATTACCAGAGACCAAGTAAGGTTGCGCTGCCTTCTATCAGATGTACACGCGTCTTAAAGGAGAAGTGGGGAGGGGGATTACAGAGAGAAACGGATCTTATGATCTAAAGGCGTGGCATCTTGTAGCCAACTCTGTATGGATTGAGGGTGTGGCCCGTTGCAGCGAACAAACACTTACAAAAGCTACAGTCTCTGCAAGACAAGGCCATGCGCACGATGGTAGGTGCCAAGCACGAATATAACGAGCTGGCCGGAGTGGCCGAGCGATTCTAGGCGCTACAGTCTGGAACCGCGCGACCGCTACGGTCGAAGTTTCGAATCCTGCCTCGGGCATGGATGTGTGTGATGTCCTTAGGTTAGTTAGGTTTAAGTAGTTCTAAGTTCTAGGGGACTGATGATCTCAGAAGTTAAGTCCCATAGTGCTCAGGAACCATTTGAACGAATATAACGAAACTCCTAACCGAACCATCCATCTACAAACAAATTAAGAGGAAGTCTGAAAAACTCTTTGACAAAGCTGTCACACCAACCCACTGAGCTTTTTAGGTAAACAATACCCATTGCTTTCGATAAACAACCTCCCTCCACTCTCAACAGACAGTTTACGATATAACCATTTGTTCTCTGAAACAAGAGAGGCGTCAACTACTGGAAATTCGAGCAAAAAGAGACGAGGATATATTTCTAACTGAGGATTGTGAAACGAAACAGCTTTCTGTGGCTAATGACGCTGGAAACAACGCCGTGATGCAACTGAAAGGGCCGTCATTACGTTTCGCTACAAGATAAGGACCCAGCAGCAGACAACGAACAGCGTCATTACGACGCTCTGGATGTTAAGATAAAGAAACATAAAGCTGCAAACGAACATAAAGTAGACGAACCAGTCAAAGTTTTCTACGCAGAAGAATATGAGGACGTCGGACAGATAAGTGGCATTACAAGTACCGATCCAGCGCAGATGAAACTCCCAAACACAACAGATGCTTTTTTAAATTAAAAAATATCGTAAATATGCCACAACTTAGTGGAGCAGGCTTATAACATTGCAAAAATAAATGCAAAAAAACTAATAGCAAATTAAAAATAACGTTACTCGCTAAATTTCTTTATTGCTATGCTGTTGGCGTAGCCTCGTTTACAAAAAATTTGTTCTAAGAAAATGCAGATGACGGGCTACTAATCTGGTGTGAATACTGCCAGGACTGGTCGTAGCGGGAAGGTTATCCTAGTGAGAGAAGAAATTTCGTTTTCTGACACAGCACATATCGATACGTGGCATGGAGTATTTGTACTTCTTTTCACTTGTCAACAGTAAATACTGATGAGCCAAAAAGTTATGTGCATTGTCTAGCTGTAACACCTCGGTTCAGTTTACAGTGATAAAAGCCATAGAAAGAATAACTTAAAATTAAGAATACAATTTTTAGAGGGGAAAATAGTGTAGAATCAGAGTTCGGTAATTGCAGATCAAAATTATAGTATATTAGCAAGTAGTTTAACGTCTAAGTACAGCAAAGCCAAGGAAGCTACGTCATGGAGAAGGCAGTGACGTTAAACTCTTGTTCAAATGGTTCAAATGGCTCTCAGCACTATGGGACTCAACTTCTGAGGTTATCAGTCCCCTAGAACTTAGAACTACTTAAACCTAACTAACCTAAGGACATCACACACATCCATGCCCGAGGCAGGTTTCGAACCTGCGACCGTAGCGGTCTCGCGGTTCCAGACTGTAGCGCCTTGAACCGCACGGCTACTCCGGCCGGCTTAAACTCTTGTGATGAAAAACCTATAAAAAGGCCTGATCGTCATTGTTGCCGCCTTTTTTTCCTTGATTGTTTCGTTAAAGGGCGGGGAACCCGTGTCAGTGAGCGAGACAATAATTAGGTTGTACTTTATCGTGTTAAGATTCACGATAAACTGTTAGAATATTACGGAGATTAAAAGTGATGTAGTGTACGATCTCTGACTGTTGGTAGCAACGGAGCATTAAGGGGAGTTTAGGACTTTAGTGCTAGATTGGAACTTTACGGACATATAGACGACAGAAACTCAAATTATCTGCTGATACGAGTGAATTCAGAGGTACCGGTATTCCGATATTAACCTGTGGACTTTTGAAAGTGTCGTGTGCCGTTAGTTGCGAATCTGGACGTAGAGCGCGTGCATATCGGCATTTGCGGACTATTTAGATTCCTCCAGGCTAGGAACCTTTTAAATAGACCATCACCCATCACCATCTTAATCCTTGAATATAGAGTGAAAGTGAAATACAAGAATGTTGTACTTATTTCATTTACCTAGTACTAATGAGTGAAGGTTTTACGGAATCAAAGCTATTCAGCAGTAAGCCAGCACCATCTAGCGGAAAGCGTAGGCATTAACTAACACGCTAACTGAAGTGAACGTTTACGTGTTTTACGGACTGCTTAATATGAACTTTAGTGACTCTTTGACGTCCCCACTCCCTCCGAAAGGTGGCGCAGGCTGTCTTAATCGTAAAAGGGGAGAGTTTTAATGGGTCAAATTACTAAATAAAAGCAATAGTTACAAGACTCGCAGTAATAGCAAAACACAAGGCCCGCACCTCGTCGGAGAGTCGTCGCTGTCGCGTCGGGAAGTAAAGCCGGAAAACCTACCGACGATACGTATCTACGAGCGGACGTCGACGTGGAGTATCTAAAAAGGGAACCACAAGAGAGTTGGGGATGCTTCATGGCTCGATACTGAGTGCCTTCTGTTGGCGCTGCGAGCCAATGACGTGATAAGCAGCGGCGTTAGACGAATTGGGAATCATTTTATCGACGATACAGACCGAAAATTGGGAATCCACTGACGATACAGGCCGCAAATTGGGAATCCTCTGACACAAGTGACTTTCACAAAGTGTCCAGCGTCCGTAAGAGCGTTTTGGAAACGGCGAGACGATTGGCTGTTCGTGTGCTACTGTCATGAGCATGTATGAAAAGAGGTTGAAGGACGGAGAAACTACGAGTAGACAACAAGGTGTTGGACGTCCACGGCTCATCACAGAACGTGGAGGTCGGAGGCTTGCTCGCTCCATGAAACAGGATAGGTGGCGACATATGGCAGATGTGAAGACAGAGTACAGTGGTGGTGGGGACACAAATCTTTCGGAGCTCACGGTTCATTGCAAATTTTTTGAAAATGTGTCTCCGCAGTAGACGAATCCTAAGTGTTCCAGTTTGATGCTACAACATTGTCAATTACGACTGCAATGGGCAAGGAATTATCGAGTGTGAACCGTGGCTCAGTGTAAAAGTGTCGCTTGGCCGGATGCATCAGGTTTCTTGTTACACCAATTCGATTATCTTGTCCGATACGGAAACGAATGGGTGCTCGAAACATGCACGGTTCCACTGACCCATGACGGTGGAAAGTGGGGGGCAAATTATGCTACGAAGAACTTTCACCTGGCCTTCCATGGGACCTGTAATAGTAACGGAAGGCACCGTGACAACTGTGGAGTACGTGAACATTACTACAGACCACCTGCATCTCTCCATGTTTGATGCCATCCCCAACTCTGATGGGGTCTTCCAGCACGATAACTGTCTACATCTACATGGATACTCTGCAAATCATATTTTGTGCCTGGCAGAGGTTTCATCGAACGACCTTCACAATTCTCTATTATGCCAGTCTCCTATAGCGCGCGGAAGGAACGAACACCTATATCTTTCCGTAAGAGCTCTGATTTCCCTTATTTTATCATGGTGATCGTTTCTCCCTATGTAGGTCGGTGTCAACAAAATATTTTCACATTCGGAGGAGAAAGTTAGTGAACGGAATTTCGTGAGAAGGTTCCGCTGCAACGAAAAACGCTTTTGTTTTAATGATGTCCACCCCAAATCCTGTATCATTTCAGTGACACTCTCTCCCCTATTTCGCGATAATACAAAACGGGCTGCCCTTCTTTGAACTATTTCGATGTACTCCTTCAATCCTATCTGGTAAGAATCCCACACTGCGCAGCAGTATTCTACAAGAGGGCGTGTGTGTGGTTTGAGGTTTTCGGGCGCTAAACAGCATGGTCATCAGCGCCCAAACGCATAGAAACAGGAACACATGCGGTGAAGGGACGAAGACGGACAGCGAACAAGGAGAATGACTAAAAGACACAGACCTGACGCAGTTCCAACTCCACACATACAGAGGCAAAACAAGAGGAGAAGAAACGCACTAAAAAAAGGAAAGGAAGCACAAGGAAAAGAGAACAGAAATCGAAGTGAAATAAGTAAGTAATAGTGACTGGCGGACCTCTTACCTAAAACCTGGGTGAGCCAGTCACCCAGCAGCACATTAAAATCCTCTCCCTAAAATCCGAGGCAACAAATTGGACAGGACACAAAACCGTAAGACCTTAACCACAGTTGTTGCGTCGTCTTGCAAAATAGAGGGCAAATCCGGTGGCAAGGAAACCACCGCCCTCTGGTCAGAGAATAAAAGACAGTCAAGTAAAATGTGGCGGACAGTAATCTGGACGCCACAAGCACTGCAGATTGGGGGGTCGTCCCGCCGGAGTAAAAAACCGTGCGTTAAGGGACTGTGCCCGATGCGGAGGCGAGTGAGGAGAACCTCATCCCGCCTGCATGACTGGTAGGACGTACGCCATGGCCGCATGGTGGCCTTGGCCAGACGCAGCTTATTTTCACCGACTGCCAGCCACTCCTCTTCCCATTGACGCATAACACGAAAACGCAAAAGGGAGGTGACAGCATGGAGGGGGACGGCACATTCAAGAGGGCGGACAAGCGTAGTGTAAGCAGTCTCCTTAATAGATCTGTTACATTTTCTAAGTGTCCTGCCAATGAAACGCAGTCTTTGGTTAGCCTTCCCCACAACATTTTCTATGTGTTCCCTTCAATTTAAGTTGTTCGTAATTGTAATTCCTAGGTATTTAGTTGAATTTACTGCCTTTAGATTTGACTGATTTATCGTGTAACCGAAGTTTAACGGATTCCCTTTACGAGGGTTGGAACTTTAACAGTGGCAACTATTTATTTACAGTTCGTACAAAATAGATACGTGTTTCAAAGTTTTACTGATCTTCAAAGTAGGCACCAGCATTGTGTATAACCCACTGCCAGCGATGTGGAAGTCGTAGCATAATCTTAGCAGTGTTAGTTGTGTTGACAGTTCGAGCGGCGCGGTCTGTTGCCCGACGAATTTGTAGCAGTTCTGAAGCGAATGCCGTGAAGTGTTTCCTTAAGTTTAGAAATCGAGTTGAACTCACGAGGGCTTAAGTAAGGAGAGTGCAGTAGGTGGTATAGCACTTAGCAGCCCCATCAGTCAAAAAAATCAGTAACAGCTTGCACTGTACGTGCTTTGGCATTGTCCTGCAAAATGATGGTCAGGCCCTGCAGAAAGTGTCATCACTTATGTCTCTAAGCCGGTAGTAGATTGTGTTCCAAAAATGAACAGCATACACAGTATATTTATAAAATGAACAGCATAGTTATTTAAATATCGCTCGGAAGACACAGTACATGTTGCACCATTGTCATACCGAAAGAAATATGGACCGACGATCGCAGCTGTAGTGAGTCCACACTACACCGTTAATTTCGGGTCGCGTAGCGCTTTTCATGAAATTTCTGTGTGTTCTCTGTGCCCCTAAAAACGGCAATGTTGCTTGTTAACTGCCCTGACAATAAGAAGTGTGCCACGTCAGTCATAATAAAGTTGTCAACAATTCCTGGAGTAGCCTCTCACATTTCGAGAAACGTTTCGCGAAACCGAACACGTGCGACCTTGTTAACGGGCCTCAATCGTTCCAGTACCTGTGTCTTATAGCGCCAAGCATGCAAATTCAGGTGTAGAACGTTCCGTACACTGCCATAGCTCATGTTTAGAGTCTGTGATAGGCGACGCAGCGATAATCGTGGACTTGTTTGAACTGATGCTCGTACTTGGTCGCATGTGTCTGCCATGGTTTAATTTGTGGAAAGCTTTGTGTTGACACTATTCGTTTCACTGTAAACCTTTAGCAGATGAACACGGTCTTGCACACTCCACTTCTCCATCAAAACTGAATTTCCCACTCTCTTACAACGCTGCCAAGAGTGTCACTAAGTACCTGAGCGCGCAACCGCAGTTAAGACAGACACCTGAAACGGATGATCTTTCTGGCTCACCACGTGCTAGACGGATTTATCTAATACTGAAATTGACTTCTTTCCAGCAGTTTCTGGTTATTCGGAAGTGTGAGTATTATTAACTTCAGGAGTTTCCCTATGTTGGCCACTCTTTCTCCTACGTAGGCAGCAATTCGGTTTCTAGATTGAGCAGACGAGTGTAGGAGTTCATTCTGCTGTTTTTGAATGTCGCAACATTTTACAACATTAAACATCATTTTGTGAGCTTGCCTCGAAAACCCAGCTCTCTTTCCACGAACAAGAGTGTAAGGAGATGTATGTGTCACCATATATGAATCAGCATCAAACTCATAAACCATTTTTAAAATAAATAAAAGTCACAAATAGCGCTTCAAAAGTTACGACTCGCTATGGCGAAGTTAACCCGGAAGCAATATGACTACAACATTGCACATTATTGAAAGGTAAGAGGGGCAGCGACCGGAAACAAATGGATATTGGTCAGTGGTCATACTCAGTCTTTCGCTATTTATCAAGAAAGCGATTGTAGTCGTAAAAGACTGGTGACTCTTCTTAGTGTTCAAGTAAACAGTTAACACAATGACCGAGATAGGAAACTTTTTCCACTTCGTCTTAATTGAAACTGGCGAACAACTGGAGTGTCCTTTTTCTTTTTCTTTTTTTTTTTAATATTAAGAACAGATTGACAGAACAAGACAACTTAAAGATTATAAAGCCACATTCAAAAGATACTTAAAAGTTACCTACCCAGAAATAAAAATGTTCGCGTTTGAAGATGCCATTCATTTCCTATATAGACAAGCGTTCCACCCACAGTGCCCTGACCAGTCCTTTGTAGTGACATGTTGAATGGAATCGTCTGCAGGCTTATATTTGCAGGTGATAAACAGTTTATACAGGGTGGCCAGAAACAGTCTGAAAAACTTGTTGGAACGTAGGTTGAGCTGAGAAATAACAGATAAGAAAAAAATTCGATATATTGTGCCTTTTGCGAGTTACGTAGCAGTGAAATTAGCAATCAGGCCGTTGCACTCGCAAATTCAAGCGGCCTACCAGAGATGGTGTCGCCAAACGTGTTGTTCGTTTGGTTTCCTAAAACCGAAAACGAGAGCGATACAAAAATTAGACATGGAACGGCAGTAAGAATCGAACCCGTGCCGAAGGCTGAGTAGTCTCGAGCGCTATCATCTACGCAAACGACAGCAACTGATACTAATTGTATCTGGCGGGCCGCTTGAATCTGTGCTCGAAACGGCTGATTGTCTAACGTCAAGGTAATTGACTTGGGAACGGTGCACCACATCGAATTTTTTTCTTAACATTTATTTCTCAGACAACCCTATCCCACAATAAAGTCAATAAACGTTTCAAACTATTTCAGACCATGCTACATGAATAAAAGAAATAATTGCTTTTTCTTGATCAAAAAGGTAATATATATTTCTAAATTAACTTTTTAATCAAGAAGAAGCAATTAAATGTCTTTTATATGTGTAAGTTGTTTATCTTCAGAAGATTTCAGGTCGTTTTTTACATATACTTCTAATTTTAAAATGCGGTACCATGTCAACTGAAACTGACGACCATAAGGAAAGAAGAAAAATAGTTTTGGACAGAAATAAGAACCATCTGGATCAGTCTGCACAAGTATTTCCTGTCATTCGATTTTCATTGATCCATTCATTCCGCTTCAATATGTTTAATTCAGTTCACAAAGTGAACGTCTTGTTGGTCTTAGCCTGGTGCATGTCTTTCCATTTCACAGTACTTCGATCTGTATGTCCACTAGGAAACGAATCTGAGACCCCTGTATCAGTAACCAACCCTGACAAGCACTAGACTTTTCGACTCCAGCCTCCTCTTATCCCATCTTTGCTTTCGCCATATTGACCTCGATCGACCCAGGTTATCTAACCTGTCCTGATTGCCTCAAATAACTTTTCCCATGGGGCAAGGCGCCGAGCTCTATGAAATATCGAAAGTTAAAATCTTATGTGGGCCAATGAACTACCAATAACTGGTGTTTCTCCAGCAGAACGAACTCGGTTGGAGCTAATCCATGTGTTCCAGTAGGCCAGCCTTGTTACAGGCTGACGCGCTGATACGAAACCTTACTCGCATGTAAGACATTAGGCGGGCGATACAGGTCAACTAGCTGCCGATTAGCGGAAAAAATTCCGCTTTTCGACTGCGTCATCGAAAAGACAAACCCGATACAGAAGCAGTTCTGAAAAACAGCTGAAATAAAGTATTTCACACTTCGAGACATTAAATTTACAAGGTGTTTCGCTAGTTGCTGAGGTACTGTCTAACGGCTGCTTCGATACAATCCCTCTTTCTAACGTCAAGCCTACCAAAAAAGTGAGTGACGACAAAAGCAAAGGAGCACGTCAGAGGCGCAATGTTTCTCGTCCGAGTTACATGTACTATCTTTTATTTGTTTATTTTTGATATCGGGGAAATCATGTCGTGTTTTGAATAAAAGTACTAATGTCTAATCCTGTACGAACAATACAAATCAAAATAATTTCTGAGATTATAAACGGTTAGTAAAAGTGCTGATCTTTTTTTATGCCACACGGCAGCTCGGGCGATGGCATTCACTCGCTAATATGTAAATCTACACAGACATTAAATTATAGAGGCAAAGGTAGAAAAATGGGCCCCTGCTGGTATTATGGGCCCCCTACATATTTGGAAGTACAGGCCATGAATTCTAGCGGAGAGCACATGAGCCACTAGAACTAGTTGCCAAACTTCACTGTAGTGTGTGCAGACGTAGTAGCTGTCATGGTTTGTGAGTAATTGTGCTGCGAATTTTTTCGCTGTCATCAAAAGTTTGAAAGGTTAGTGTTTATTTGAATAAAACTCAACTTTCTAACATGTTATTACTAAAACTAAGGTAAGGTACGTATTTGGTTTGTTGTTGGGATGCCGTTTTACATTAATTAACGTCGGTTGCGAACCAAACTAACCGTAGGCAAAATCGTTTTTCCCAAGATGTCGAGGGTGGATATATGGGCCCCTTTTGCTGCTGGTATTATGGGCCCCGTAAAATCAATCAGATTTTATGGGACCATTTACAAATATTGCTACTCTTTATGTTTCAGATGCCTCGAAGACATCTTGTACCACCAAAAAAATCGAAACGGCAATCGTGAGACAAAGCAAATATGTCAAATGCTATTGTAGCTATTAAAGAGAAAAAAATTGGGTTGAAAAAAGCGGTTAAAGTGTACTCTGTCCCTCGTTTTACGCTCCAAAGGCTTTCACGAATCGATAAACCGGTCGAAGAAATAGTTAATATTAAACTGGGCCGTCCACCGGTTTTACCACAGGGACTTGAGGACGAACTGGTTAAATATCTTCCCATTGGCCGGGCGGAGTGGCCGTGCGGTTCTAGGCGCTACAGTCTGGAGCCGAGCGACCGCTACGGTCGCAGGTTCGAATCCTGCCCCGGGCGTGGATGTGTGTGATGTCCTTAGGTTAGTTAGGTTTAATTAGTTCTAAGTTCTAGGCGACTGATGACCTCAGCAGTTAAGTCGCATAGTGCTCAGAGCCATTTGAGCCATATCTTCTCATTATGGAATCCAAATTCTACAGCCTTACCAGAAATAACGTCAGGCGCATGGCCTACCAGTTTTGCACAAGAAATAAAATCCCTCATCCATTTGTAAAGGGCGAAGTTTCTGGTGGAACTTGGTTTGACTATTTTATGTCACGGCACAAAAATATTGTCTATTTTGAAGCCATCCGCAACTTCGATTTCACGTGCTAATGAGTTTAATAAACAAGCTGTCGACAATTTATTCAGTTTACTTGAAGCTGCGTTCAGTAACTACAAATATCCTGCAAACAGAGTTTTTAATGTAGACAAATCAAAAAATGGCTCTGAGCACTATGGGACTTAACTGCTGAGGTCATCAGTCCCATAGAACTTAGAACTACTTAAACCTAACGAACCTAAGGACATCACACACATCCATGCCCGAGGCAGGATTCGAACCTGCGACCGTAGCGGTCGCGCGGTTCCAGACTGTAGCACCTAGAACCGCTCGACCACCCCAGCCGGCAGACGAGTCAGGTCTTAGTGTCGTTCAAAGAAAAATTTCTCGTGTCATCGGCCTGAGGGGAAAAAGACAAGTTGGTGCATTATCTGCAGCTGAAACAGGATCATTTGATGCTTATGCGTGTGACTTTTGTGAATAGACTAGGCGTAGGCTGTGAAAATCATCCCACCAGTAGACTAATTAACAATGTTCAGAGTGAATCTTTCTTTCATTATACACAAAAATTAAATAAAATTATTTTTTCAAATTTTTGTTTCTTTTTATTTCAAACTACCTCGGGGCCCATATTACCAGCACAAATTCTTGACGCAACAAAATGCAGACTATCAGGAAAAATAAAATTTTGTTTTAACTATTAAAAAGTTGAACCAAAACATGCCGTAACTATTTGCAGGACATACTAGAGAAATGCTTTATGTTAATTTCAGGTGATTATACTAAAAATAGAAGGTGTTATATAAAAAAAACAAAGTAGGGGCCCATTTATCCACCTTTACCTATATTAAATGCATTAATGAAAATGTACAATAATTATAAAATAACGTAATAGACTCCACAATCGATGTTATATATGTTGTTCGAACTTTTCCTATCGCTCGCTTCATAAAGTTGCAGAATTGAGCAACTCTCCGCATTGATTTTATTTCAGTGACTACAGAATTCTTGTTGATTTTAAGGTCCTCATTCTTTCCCAAAATACTGTAGTTCATTTAATTTGAAGAGACTCTGATCTTCCGAAGGATGACAACTTACAAACAGATTACGCCCTGCGCCTATTGCCAGCGCTTTGTCTGTAATTAACTGCTACACAAAATTGGTAACCAATATTGACAAGAATCTTCTGCAGCAAAATACAATGTACACTGAGTTGGTTCATTAATCTTCGAACAACAGAACACACCTAGCTGTGTCCTTCTCATTCGCACTGAAGTAACTCAGAAATCAAAATTCGTTCATTCCAGGGAAGTCATACTTTGTTCATTTTGATTCAATACGAAACTGATTATAAATGTACTAAGGTTACCTACAAATCGCCGGCCGGAGACGCCGAGCGGTTCTAAGCGCTACAGTCTGGAACCGCACGACCGCTAGGATCGCAGGTTCGAATCCTGCCTCGGGCATTGATGTGTGTGATGTCCTTAGTTTAGTTCGGTTTAGTATTTCTAAGTTCTAGGGGACTGATGACCTCAGCAGTTAAGTACCATAGTGCTCAGAGCCACTTGAACCCTATCTACAAATTATTCCACATTCCGATGTTCCCGCTAACAATAGCTACTAAAATGTATCAAGTAAGTTGACATCTAATACCGTAAATTTACTTCTGCGCAGTGCGAAAGATTCACTAGTTCCTTTCTTCTAATTAGACATTATACATCAAATAATATAATCCTCGACATAACTGCTGAAGTACTTCCCACCTTAATTACCGCGAGTCCATTCTCCGCGACGCTGTCCCCGGAAGTTAACATAGCCCACCCTCAACTTGTGACTTCAGAACCACAGCCCAACCTCAACTTGTGACTTCAGAACCTATAAAACAGACTAGTAGTGCTCGGTACTGCAAGATTTTGCTTTTATTGCTGGTCGTAAATATAAACATTTTGATCTCATTATCCTATCATCATGTCCGTTCTTCTTGCCAGTGTTATCCACAGTCTAGTAGTGCTCGGTGCTGCAAGTTTTTGCTTTTATTACTGGTCGTAAATATAAACATATTGATCTCATTATCCTATCATCATGTCCATTCTTCTTGCCAGTGTTATCCATACATTCCTTACTTCGCTGATTTCGCATGTAGCTTCATCAGAGACAAGGGTATCGTCAGAAGTGCTCCAGGGAAGTGTGATGGGACCGTTGTTATTCGCCATATACACTGATCAGCCAGAACATCATGAACAGCTACCTAAAAACCAGTATGTCCACCTTTGCCATGGATAACAGCGGCGACACGTAGTAGGATGGAACTAACGAGGCCTTCGTAGGTCGCTGGAAGGAGTTGGCACAACATCTGCGCTCACAAGTTACCTAATTCCCATAAATTCCGGGGATGTGGGCGATGAGCTGAAGACCTGTTCAATTAAATTCCAGATCTGTTAGACCTGGTTGAGATCTGACATCAATTGGAACTCGTCACTGAGTTCCTCGAACCACTCCATCACACCCCTGGCCACTGCTGTCGGGAAACATGATTGTCATGAAGAGTCGTACGTGGCCTGCAACCAGTGTACGAAATTCCTTGGTCATCATGGTGCCTTGCAAGAGCTCCACTGGACTCGTGGATGCACACGCGAATGTTCTCCAAAGCATAATGGAGCCGCCGCCTGCTTGTTTCCATGTACCCAAGTCATTTATACTAAAATCACTTCTGTTAGAACCACAGCTCTACCACCACGGCGACTGAAATAATATATATATATTTCATGTTTATATCAGTGGCTGCTTAGACACAGTGTAGCAAAGTTTAAAACCTGTGATTTGATCATCTATTTTTCCACAACCACATCAACTGAGTCATGCTAATTGCCAGTGAATTAGCATATTACACAAATGTTTTCGCATTTAATTCGACAAAATTGATTTATATAACCTAAGATACATGTTTTAACGATGCCCCTCGTCACGACTGTGTCACCTACCACCACGTCAGAGAAAGCCCCTTGTCCTTCCTAACTGTCCTCGCCCTTCTCTATAACGTCATTCTCTCTACCGGCTTCTAGCCCAACCTGTGGAAAACTTCCCGCATCCACTTATTCCTCAAACCCAACTCCCCTTCCGTCGCCTCTTCCTATCGTCCCATCTGCCTCACGTCTATCTTCAAAAAGGTCTTCGAATCCATCCTCTCCTATTGTATCCACCAGCACCTTAATCAACACCACCTCATCCCTCTTACCCAGTGTGGCTTTCGACCCTCCTTCTCCATCGAAGGCCAACTCCTTAACCTCATCCACCTTCTCTCCCTCCAGCTTAACTCCCGTCCCTCCGCCATTTTTGTTTCCCTCCACCTCCAAAATGCCTACGACCGCGTACAGCATCCCAGTCTCATTTTTAAACAAACCTACGCCCTGCATATCAGTTTGGTCTGTATGGTTGCTTCCTTCCTCTCATGCCGTCCTTCCTATGTCACCCTCCACACTGCTAGTGTCCCACAGGCCTCTGTCCTCTCCCCTCTCCTCTGTTCTTGTACACCACCGATATGCCTAAGCAACTCCCACCTGTCCACCTTCTCTAATATGCTGATGACACCGCCTTCCTGGCTCTCTATCCTACCCTTCAATGGTCCCAACGCACCCTCCAAACCCACCTTGGCAAGTTCGCCACTTGGTGTAACCAGTAGTCCTTCATCTCAACCCCTCCAAAATCCAGGCAATCATCATAGGCCGCAACCACCCGCTCCTACCGTCTCCACGATTTCTACCTCACCATATATGGTCGTCCCATCCAGCTCAGCCCCATCCTGAGGTACTTTGGGCTCACCCTCGACCATCACGTCACCTAGACCCCTCACCTCCTTACCATCCAGCAGAAAGCCCATTTCCGCCTCTGCATCCTGTATGGCTGGACATGGGGATTGCATCCTTCCACCATCCTTCACAGCTACTAATCCCTCATATGTCCTAGTCCTATCCTCTGTTATGCCAGCATTGCCTGGATCTCCACCCCCCCCCCCCCCTCGCTTTTTACAAGATCCTCCAAATCCTAGAACGCCATGCACTCCACCTTGCCTTCTATATCTGACTTTCTTCCCCCACACAACTCCTGTATGACTTCATCCCCTCCCCCCACGTCCTCCTCCTCCTTCAACATCTCCGCATCCTTTACACTGTCCACAGGCTTGATTCCCCCTACCCCCTGGTTTCCCCCTTCCTCTCCACCCTCACCTGCTGCCGCCCCTCTATCACTGTATCCCACTCTCTCTCCACCTCCACACCCTCCATCTCCTTCATCAGGGCAATTTCCAGCACCTCTCCCACAAGGATGTTGAACTTCGCTGTGACATCTACCCTTCCTTCCAACTGTAACCTGGTTTTGTTCCCCCCTCCCCAAGGCCCCCTTTTTCCTCTCCCCTCCTTCTTCCAGAGCGGATTTCCCTCCTTCTCTCACTGAGTCCCTGCACCCCCTCCTTGGCTGTTTTCCTCTCCCATCCCTTCCCTCCCCAGCCCTCCTTTGGTGCGCCCCCCACCTCATCCCCCTTTCTCTCCCTCCTCCTCACCTCCTTTTTCCCTTTTCCCTTCCCCCCTCCCCCCCCCTCCTTGGCAGATCCTCCCAGGTTTTTATTCATTACCAGTGTGCTGCATTAGTGTTGTGTTTCGGTTCTGTTATACAGTGCCATCTAGTGATGTTTTAATTGTGTGTTGGACCTGTTTATCGTCCATGACTGTTCCGTGCTCCGCCGTCCATCACATGGCTATTTTCATCGTTCTAGGACTTTTTATGCTCTGTCTGTACTTCGCCTGGTACCTTTTAAACTAGCGTGTGTGTTTTTTGTAACATACTTTTTTAGATTTTTATCTCCGACTTGCAGTCACCACTTTATATGGTTTCTTTTCTTATGTTCCGCCTTTTTTGTTTCGATATTCGGCCATAGTTTCTTCTTTATATTGTTTTAAATATATTCCTGTCTATTTATGTCTCTCGGCTGAAGATCAGCTCTTATGCTGCTGCCAGCCCGCCCCTAATTTTTTTTTTTTTTTTGGTCATCAGTCTACTGACTGGTTTGATGCGGCCCGCCACAAATTCCTTTCCTGTACTAACCTCTTCATCTCAGAGTAGCACTTGCAACCTACGTCCTCAACTATTTGCTTGGCGTATTCCAATCTCTGTCTTCCTCTACAGTTTTTGTCCTCTACAGCTCCCTCTAGTACCATGGAAGTCATTCCCTCATGTCTTAGCAGATGTCCTATCATCCTGTCCCTTCTCCTTATCAGTGTTTTTCACATATTCCTTTCCTCTCCGATTCTGCGTAGAACCTCCTCATTCCTTACCTTATCAGTCCACCTAATTTTCAACATTCGTCTATAGCACCATATCTCAAATGCTTCGATTCTCTTCTGTTCCAGTTTTCCCACAGTCCATGTTTCACTACCATACAATGCTGTACTCCAGACGTACATCCTCAGAAATTTCTACCTCAAATTAAGGCCGGTATTTGATATTAGTAGACTTCTCTTGGCCAGAAATGCCTTTTTTGCCATAGCGAGTCTGCTTTTGATGTCCTTCTTGCTCCGTCCATCATTGGTTATTTTACTGCCTAGGTAGCAGAATTCCTTAACTTCATTGACTTCGTGACCATCAATCCTGATGTTAAGTTTCTCGCTGTTCTCATTTCTACTACTTCTCATCACCTTCGTCTTTCTCCGATTTACTCTCAAACCATACTGTGTACTCATTAGACTGTTCATTCCGTTCAGCAGATCATTTAATTCTTCTTCACTTTCACTCAGGATAGCAATGTCATCAGCGAATCGTATCATTGATATCCTTTCACCTTGTATTTTAATTCCACTCCTGAACCTTTCTTTTATTTCCATCATTGCTTCCTCGATACACAGATTGAAGAGTAGGGGCGAAAGGCTACAGCCTTGTCTTACACCCTTCTTAATACGAGCAATTCGTTCTTGATCGTCCACTCTTATTAATCCCTCTTGGTTGTTGTGCATATTATATATGACCCGTCTCTCCCTATAGCTTACCCCTACTTTTTTCATAATCTCGAACAGCTTGCACCATTTTATATTGTCGAACGCTTTTTCCAGGTCGACAAATCCTATGAAAGTGTCCTGATTTTTCTTTGGTCTTGCTTCCATTATTAGCCGTAACGTCAGAATTGCCTCTCTCGTCCCTTTACTTTTCCTAAAGCCAAACTGATCGTCACCTAGCGCATTCTCAATTTTCTTTTCCATTCTTCTGTATATTATTCTTGTAAGCAGCTTCGATGCATGAGCTGTTAAGCTGATTGTGCGATAATTCTCGCACTTCTCAGCTCTTGCCGCCTTCGGAATTGTGTGGATGATGCTTTTCCGAAAGTCAGATGGTATGTCGCCAGACGCATATATTCTACACACCAACGTGAATAGTCGTTTTGTTGCCACTTCCCCCAATGATTTTAGAAATTCTGATGGAATGTTATCTATCCCTTCTGCCTTATTTGACCGTAAGTCCTCCAAAGCTCTTTTAAATTCCGATTCTAATACTGGATCCCCTATCTCTTCTAAATCGACTCCTGTTTCTTCTTCTATCACATCAGACAAATCTTCACCCTCATAGAGGCTTTCAATGTATTCTTTCCACCTATCTGCTCTCTCCTCTGCATTTTACAGTGGAATTCCCGTTGCACTCTTAATGTTACCACCGTTGCTTTTAATGTCACCAAAAGTTGTTTTGACCTTCCTGAATGCTGAGTCTGTCCTTCCGACAATCATATCTTTTTCGATGTCTTCACATTTTTCCTGCAGCCATTTCGTCTTAGCTTCCCTGCACTTCCTATTTATTTCATTCCTCAGCGACTTGTATTTCTGTATTCCTGAATTTCCCGGAACATGTTTGTACTTCCTCCTTTCATCAATCAACTGAAGTATTTCTTCTGTTACCCTTGGTTTCTTCGCAGCTACCTTCTTTGTACCTATGTTTTCCTTCCCAACTTCTGTGATGGCCCTTTTTAGAGATGTCCATTCCTCTTCAACTGTACTGCCTACTGCGCTATTCCTTATTGCTATATCTATAGCGTTAGAGAACTTCAAACGTATCTCGTCATTCCTTAGTACTTCCGTATCCCACCTCTTTGCGTATTGATTCTTCCTGACTAATGTCTTGAACTTCAGCCTACTCTTCATCACTACTATATTGTGATCTGAATCTATATCTGCTCCTGGGTACGCCTTACAATCCAGTATCTGATTTCGGAATCTCTGTCTGACCATGATGTAATCTAATTGAAATCTTCCCGTATCTCCCGGCCTTTTCCAAGTATACCTCCTCCTCTTGTGATTCTTGAACAGGGTATTCGCTATTACTAGCTGAAACTTGTTACAGAACTCAATTAGACTTTCTCCTCTTTCATTCCTCGTCCCAAGCCCATATTCTCCTGTAACCTTTTCTTCTACTCCTTCCCCTACAACTGCATTCCAGTCGCCCATGACTATTAGATTTTCGTCCCCCTTTACATACTGCATTACCTTTTCAATATCCTCATACACTTTCTCTATCTGTTCATCTTCAGCTTGCGACGTCGGCATGTATACCTGAACTATCGTTGTCGGTGTTGGTCTGCTGTCGATTCTGATTAGAACAACCCGGTCACTGAACTGTTCACAGTAACACACCCTCTGCCCTACCTTCCTATTCATAACGAATCCTACACCTGTTATACCATTTTCTGCTGCTGTTGATATTACCCGATACTCATCTGACCAGAAATCCTTGTCTTCCTTCCACTTCACTTCACTGACCCCTACTATATCTAGATTGAGCCTTTGCATTTCCCTTTTCAGATTTTCTAGTTTCTCTACCACGTTCAAGCTTCTGACATTCCACGCCCCGACTCGTAGAACGTTATCCTTTCGTTGATTATTCAATCTTTTTCTCATGGTAACCTCCCCCTTGGCAGTCCCCTCCCGGAGATCCGAATGGGGCACTATTCCGGAATCTTTTGCCAATGGAGAGATCATCATGACACTTCTTCAATTACAGGCCACATGTCCTGTGGATACACGTTACGTGTCTTTAATGCAGTGGTTTCCATTGCCTTCTGCATCCTCATGTCGTTGATCATTGCTGATTCTTCCGCCTTTAGGGGCAATTTCCCACCCCTAGGACAAGAGAGTGCCCTGAACCTCTATCCGATCCTCCGCCCTCTTTGACAAGGCCGTTGGCAGAATGAGGCTGACTTCTTATGCCGGAAGTCTTCGGCCGCCAATGCTGATTATTTATCAAAATTTAGGCAGTGGCGGGGATCGAAACCGGGACCGAAGACGTTTTGATTATGAATCAAAGACGCTACCCCTAATGTGGAATGCAAATAACAATAAAAGAAAAACATTTTAACGATTACTTGGGTTCTACTAAAGTCTATTGATTTATAACGCTTGTAAAACTTGATAATGACCTAACGCCGAAATCTAGATTGCGAAATAAAACCTGTTGTACAGTCAAATGAGGGTTATTTCTTTCAGAAAATTGTGAGTAGTCTCACCACTTATTCGAGTCACATATTCCAATTCCATGATGCACTTCGCACTTTTTTTTTCTTGCATACTTTTTTTTTGGACCACAGCATTGTGGTGTATGCACTTTATTATTGACACTTGCATATAATGCTGTAGGCATTAGTATGTACCATATTTTATCTTTTAATTTTTTAAATATTTTTTAAACTTTTTGTCACTAATTTTTATATTCTTATCTGACTTCTATTTATTTGTGTTGTATTTTCTTCGACAGCCTTCTGAAAAAGGGCACTAAGCGTCTGAAACCGGCGAAGAAATTAAATATCGTTTATGCAGCTGGTTGCTTATTATTTCATTATACACGACTACAGTTGCTGAAGATGGAAAAAAACGCTAAAACTTTTCTGTTGTAAAAGGAATATATTCTCAAAATCATTTATGATGTGTGCTAACTCGCAGACCTAAGTCATAAATTTATACCATGGTTTCTTTCAGTTGGATGTAATTGTTTGAAATCCTGCTTTGTTATAATTGTATGAGAAATTATTCGTAATTAAGTATTCTGAAACTCTTTCTTATTATTGATATTACTGTGTGAGAAGTTATCTGAAGTATTATTGAAATACTTCAAATGGCTCTAAGCACTATGGGACTAAACATCTGAGGTCATCAGCCCCCTAGACTTAGAACTACTTAATCCCAACTAACCTAAGGACATCACACACATCCATGCCTAAGGCAGGATTCGAACCTGCGACCGTAGCAGCAGCGCGGTTCCGGGCTGAAGCGCCTAGAACCGGTCGGCCACAGCGACCGGCCATTATTATTATTCTTTCTTTTCTCAGACGTTATGTCTGGTCAAAAATGGAAAGTGACGCGGCCCTCCATCAAGCGTGACTTCCTTTTAACTGTACGGTATATGTTACATTGCATTTAGGAACTTTCGGGCGATTGAACATGTATCAATAATTACAGATTTCTGTAGTTGTATATATAAGTTTGGATGTAGCTGTATTGCGTTGATGTACTGGTGGATATTGTGTGGTATGACTCCTGTAGTTGATAGTATAATTGGTATAATGTCAACTTTATCCTGATGCCACATGTCCTTGACTTCCTCAGCCAGTTGGATGTATTTTTCAAGCTTTTCTCCAGTTTTCTTCCGTATATTTGTTGTATTGGGTATGGATATTTCGATTAGTTGTGTTAATTTCTTCTTTTTATTGGTGAGTATGATGTCAGGTTTGTTACATGTGTAGTTTTATCTGTTATAATGGTTCTGTTCCAGTATAATTTGTGTTCAACATTCTCCAGTACATTTCGTGGTGCATACTTGTATGTGGGAACGTGTTGTTTTATTAGGATATGTTGTATGGCAAGCTGTTGATGTATTATTTTTGCTACATTGTCATGTCTTCTGGGGTATTCTGTATTTGCTAGTATTGAACATCCGCTTGTGATGTGATCTACTGTTTCAATTTGTTGTTTGCAAGGTCTGCATTTATCTGTTGTGATATTGGGATCTTTAATAATATGCTTGCTGTAATATCTGGTGTTTATTGTTTGATCCTGTATTTCAATCATGAATCCTTCCGTCTCACTGTATATATTGACTTTTCTTAGCCATGTGTTGGATGTGTCTTGATCGATGTGTGGCTGTGTTAGATGATACGGGTGCTTGCCATGTAGTGTTTTCTTTTTCCAATTTACTTTCTTCGCATCTGTTGATGTTATGTGATCTAAAGGGTTGTAGAAGTGGTTATGAAATTGGAGTGGTGTAGCCGATGTATTTATATGAGTGATTGCTTTGTGTATTTTGCTAGTTTCTGCTCGTTCTAGAAAGAATTTTCTTAAATTATCTACCTGTACATAATGTAGGTTTTTTATGTCGATAAATCCCCTTCCTCCTTCCTTTCTGCTTAATGTGAATCTTTCTGTTGCTGAATGTATGTGATGTATTCTATATTTGTGGCATTGTGATCGTGTAAGTGTATTGAGTGCTTCTAGGTCTGTGTTACTCCATTTCACTACTCCAAATGAGTAGGTCAATATTGGTATAGCATAAGTATGTATAGCTTTTGTCTTGTTTCTTGCTGTCAATTCTGTTTTCAGTATTTTTGTTAGTCTTTGTCTATATTTTTCTTTTAGTTCTTCTTTAATATTTGTATTATCTATTCCTATTTTTTATCTGTATCCTAGATATTTATATGCATCTGTTTTTTCCATCGCTTCTATGCAGTCGCTGTGGTTATCCAATATGTAATCTTCTTGTTTAGTGTGTTTTCCCTTGACTATGCCATTTTTCTTACATTTGTCTGTTCCGAAAGCCATATTTATATCATTGCTGAATAGTTCTGTTATCTTTAGTAATTGGTTGAGTTGTTGATTTGTTGCTGCCAGTAGTTTTAGATCATCCATGTATAGCAAATGTGTGATTTTGTGTTGGTATGTTCCAGTAATATTGTATCCATAATTTGTATTATTTAGCATCTTGGATAGTGGGTTCAGAGCAAGGCAGAATCAGAAAGGACTTAATGAGTCTCCTTGGTATATTCCACGCTTAATCTGTATTGGCTGTGATGTGATATTATTTTAATTTATTTGGATATTAAGTGTGGTTTTCCAATTTTTCATTACTATGTTTAGGAACTGTATCAATTTAGGATCTACTTTGTATATTTCCAATATTTGTAGTAACTATGAGTGGAGTACACTATCAAAAGCTTTTTGGTAATCAATGTATGCGTAGTGTAGCGACCTTTGTTTAGTTTTAGCTTGATATGTCACCTCTGCATCTATTATCAATTGCTCTTTACATCCTTGTGCTGCTTTGCAACAGGCTTTTTGTTCTTCATTTATAGTTTTATTCTTTGTTGTGTGTGTCATTAATTTCTGTGTAATGACTGAAGTTAATATTTTGTATATTGTAGGTAGGCATGTAATGGGGCGATATTTAGCTGGGTTTGCTGTGTCTGCTTGATCTTTAGGTTTCAGATAAGTTATTCCATGTGTAAGTGTATCAGGGAATGTATATGGGTCTGCAATGTAACTGTTAAATAATTTAGTTAAATGTGAGTGTGTAGAGGTGAACTTCTTTAACCAGAAATTTGCTATTTTATCTTTTCCGGGGGCTTTCCAGTAGTGAGTAGAATTAATTGCTTGGGTGAAGTCATGTTGCAAAATTATCACTTCAGCCATTTGTCGTATCATCTTGTATGCGTCTGTTTCTGCTTGTATCCACCGTGCATGACTGTTATGCTGTACCGGGTTTGACCATATGTTGCTCCAGAAGTGTTCCATGTCTGTTATGTTTGGTGGATTGTCTATTTTAATGTGTGTGTTATCTATTGTCTGGTAAATTTTCTTTTGGTTTGTGTTGAATGTTTGGTTTTGTTTCCTTCTATTTTCACTTTTTTTGTATCTTCTAAGTCGTTTGGCCAATGCTTGTAATTTCTGCTTCTTTTCATCTAATTGCTCTATCGCTTCTTGTTGTGAGATTTTACCTAACCTTTTTCGTTTTTTGTCTTACATTTCATTTCTTATAAATTGTGTTTGCTGTCCAATGTCTTTTCTCAGTTTTTCTATTGTGATCTGTAGCCTGTGTTGCCATCCTGGTTTTGTGGGTTTCTTCTGTGTGTTGGTTGATTCTGATCTCTGCCTAGTGTGCATATTTAGTGTAGTGAGTGCTCCTATATAAACCAGTAGTTGTAACTCTTCCATAGTTGTATTTTCATTTATTTTGTTGTGTATGATTGTGTTGATAGTTGTTATTGTTGTTTCGACTTGTGGGTTATTTGGTGGTATATGCAAGGATGGTCCAATGTCTGTATTTGTGTCTTTGTATTCTATATATGCCAACTGAAATTTTTCTTCTATATCTAACATGTGTGTCACTTCGTGTTCTATTTGTGCTTGTTCTGGTGGCTGTCTTAAGATTTCGTTTTCCTCTGATTGTTTAATTGATGTGTGTTGTTCTTTGTTTGTTTGCTCTGGGGTGTTTGAGTCCATTACTGTATTTTCTTCTTCTTCTGATTGCACATTATTTTGTTCCAGTATTTGTTGTACTTGTTGTTTGATGTTTGCTAATTCTGACTGGGGTATCCTGTTATTTTTTATTATTGCACGGATCTGATCAGCTAGTCGTTGTTCTGTAAAAAATTTTAATTCTGGGTATCTGGTAATAAATGTTGTGTATACTTGTGATCTGTATCCAGTTGTGTTGGTTCCTAAGTTTGTTGCATGGTAATAACAGAACATGAGGTGTCTGTTATCTTCATCTGACCATCTCATCCTCTGTCTTTGTTTTCCTTCTAGAGTGGTTGGAGGAAGCATATCCTGCAAAACACTTCTATTTCGATTTAAATCATTTTCCGTGTGGCTAGCAGTGTCGTTACCATTGTGGACGGGCATAGGGTTCAAGCGTCGTGCCCGACCATGACAGCGCTTGTCCGAGGCTTCATTAGTTCTGTCCTGAACCAACTAATCACACTAAAAGGGGGGTTAGCCCTATTAGTGGTTTGTTCTTTTCGCCGCGTTTTACGACTGGCAGAATATACCGGAGGCTTATTCTTTTCTCGGGCCTCCACGGGGTCGGAGAGGGACCTCTTCAACTTTATTATTATTATTATTACTGCGTGAGGCATCATTTCCATTAACTTTTATGGATTGTTGAAATTTTAAATTGTTAGTGGGGATTGTTAAAATCATCTGAACGGAATGTTTGTTGGCTTTTAATATCGTAAGAAATGGATGTTGTCTTGAAGAAATGTAACACCCACTTCATACTAACCCTTCCACTCACTGAAGCTGTAACATTGAGTAACGATAAAGGCTATGTTACGGCAGAGTCAGGGCTGCAAGGAGTGTCAGAATCAGAGACATTATGTATAATACTGGGAAAGACAGCACAATTAACAATAGATAATAAGGAATTGCACGGTCAATTAGTAGCACAGCCGGTACAGTGAAGTGTAGACGTGTTAGCTGTGGATCTAGTTACTCCTTTTTCTGGTAAATCGACTGAGGATGTGCAAGCATTTGTTGGGGACCTTAACGATTTCGCGGAGATTGAAGTTTGGACTGATGTGGAGCTTATATGAATGGCAAAGTTAAGGTTAGTGGGAGTAGCAAAGGCTCATGTGGGATTTACGGAAGTTCTTAAGAGAGTAAAAGCATTTGAGGAGTTTGAGAAGGCGTTGGTACGAAGGCAGAACAGTGCCAGACAATTCCGAGAGCAGTTAGATACGGCAGTGAAGAAGAGAGTCTGTGGAAGAATTTGCGGATAGGGTAAGAAAGATCAATGGTTGCATGCATGAGTTAGGACAAGCATTTGACGCATGTTTAAGGGGGCTGCCTACAGATATGTCAAGAAGAGTGCAAACAGAAGTTCCAGTTGATTTTTACGCAGCTGTTAGGCTGACAGTAGAATGCGAGGAAATTTATGTGTTGAGCCAATTACAAGGCAGGCAGGGAGTATTTTCAGCTAATATAAGGTGTTATAGATGTGAGCAGATGGGACACGTAGAGGCAATGTCGCCAACACGAAAGAATGACTGTAAGAGCAGAGGTCAATATAATCACAGCCGTAGTTTCAGAGGTAGTGTACTGGGGAAAAACAAACGTTAAACGCCGGAGGGAACCCGATGTTCAACGACGGGCTTTCCCAATAAAATTAGATGCCACGGAAGTGTATGCAGGGGCGGACTGTACGATGGAAGGAGAAGTAGGAGAGAAGAATTATAGTATGTTATTGGACACAGGGGCCAGATACCATTGAAACTGCATTACGAGGAAAAGTGAAGCATCTGAAGAGAAATGAATGGAATCAATGGATATAGATTTTTCTGTGGATACGTTTAAGTTCAGTCATTGTGCAGAAACTGTGCCACATGTAACTGAGTGCTACTACATGATTCTGGAACTGGCTTTCTTACATCTGCATCGTGCCAAAATCGACCTACATCAACATACAATGGAACCTGACTGAATGAAGTTTAAGTTAGGTGAAGCTCTTGCCAGTGTAGGGCTGTCGAAAGGGGAGTCTATCGCATGTGATGAAACAATTAAACCGTGAGCAATTGTATTAAGTCTCGATTCACACAACTACATACCGAAGGATACCAGGAAATCGCGTTGGATTAATTTTGGCTCTAACTTACCTATGGGGATGTTATGCGTGGTGGAACCGTGAGAAGGAAATGAATTACTAGATCCGGCAGGTTGTTTTGTGAAAAGGAGTATTGTACGTGTGCGTGATGTGAATGCGGAAAAAGGCATACCTGTAATCGTGGATAATTTTGGCGCCGAGGATTTGAGGTTAACAAAGGGGTTGTGAATCGCTAACATGAGTATCCTGGATGAGGAAGAGTGGGGCAGGAGGAGTTTCGGCCAGACGCCATTGAAACTGCATTATGAGGAAAAGTGAAGCATCTGAAGAGGAATGATAACAAGCAGATGGAGGAGTTACTGTTGGACTTTAAAGATTTTTTCCAATGGGGCCATTGGCATCCACGCATATTACACAGCACCAGATACCGATAGGGCGTCAATTACCGGTGTACTTGCAACCCATATTGAGTACTGAGGTACTTACAGCCGATTCTGGAGAAGTTCATTAATCAGCAAATGGAGGATGGGATTATTCAGGAAATTAATAGCCAACGGGCCACAGGAATTGCCATTGTGCCTAAAAAATCAGTGGATGGATCAGGAAAATACAAGTTTTGTTCCAATTATCGACAATTGAATGCCAAGACTGTAACAGATGCCTACCCTTGCCAAACACTACGGAAATTATAGACGATATGGGCCAGTGCAAGTAATTTTCGAGGACAGGCTTGAAAAGTGATTCCCATCAGTTGGAATTGGTTCCAGGAGACTATCTGAAGAGAGCATTCTTTACAGGGAGACAATCAATTTAGGACGACGTCTTCTGGGTTGGAAAACGCACCTACGACATTTCAGATATTGTTGGATAAGGTTGTAAGAGTTTTAAAATCATGTCAGTCTATGGTATATCGGAATTGTTGTTTGAACTGCTAACTGACCACGTTTCATTTCCGTACAAGGCTACAGCGCAGACAAATTTCTTCAAAAAAACTCCCTAACATCTAAATTTATATCCGATTTCGCGAAATTTCTCTTTTTCAGAAACGCTTTCTTTATTTAAGTCAGTTCGTTCTTTACTGCTCTCTACTTTAGCTATCATCAGTTATTTTGCTGCTCAAATGGCAAAACTCGTCTCCTAATTTTAGTCTTATTTCATGATCTAATTCCCGTAACACAGTCTGATTTAATTCGACTACATTCCATTACCCTTCTGTTACTTTCACTAATGTTCATCTTATCGCCTCTTTTCAAGGCACTATCCACTTAGTTGAACTGTTCTTCCAAGTAATTAAGCTCTATATGACAGAACTACAATGGCGTTGGCAAACCTCGGAAGTTTTGGTCTCTCACCGGCAAACTTAATACCCTTTCCAAATTTCTCCTTGGTTTCCTTTACTGCTTGGCCATCGTACACAATGAATAACGTTGGGGCGAGCCTACAGCCCTGTCTCACTCCATTCTCAACAACTGCTTCGCTTTCATGTCCTTTGAGGCTTCTAATGGCAATCTGGTTTCTGTAAAAGTTCTACATAACTTTTCGCTCCCTGTGTTTTATCCTTGCTATTTTCAGAATTTCAACGAGGGTAGTCCAGTCAACACTGTCGAAATCTTTCTCCAAATCTACAAATGATATAGACGTAGGTTTGACTTCTTCAAGCGATATTCTAAAATAAATCTTAGAATCAATATTGCCTCAGATGTTCCTATTTTTCCCTGGAACACAAAGGAATGTTCCCCGACGTTGGGGTCTACCGGTTTCTCTATTCTTCTGTAAATACTTCGTGTCGGTATTTGCAGCCTTGACTTACTACACTGATAGTTCGATAATAATCACGTTTGTCGGTTCTGCATTCTTTTGAACTGGAATTATTTAATTCTCCTTGAAGTCTGAGGATATTTCGCCTATCTCATATACAGGGTGTTAGGGGTTAAGTGCAGATATTTTTATTCGTGACTGAGTACAATGTACTGAACAACATTACATCAGTATTTACTTCATTTGCAGGATAATAATTACAGTTATTGGGAGTAGTATGTTTTTAGGTTGGTTAGTACCTCCAAGCACATGTGGAAAGAGCAAGCCGTTAATGCTTCTCAGGCCAGGCGTTGAAGTGTAGACCTGTGGACGCAAAACGGTTAGTCTATACTGACAGGCATACTCCACTTAGTGGTGTAGTTACGACCGTGCAGAAAACATCGAGTATTAAATTATGTGACATGTTTGTGGGAAACCTGACACAGAAAAAGGAAGTGACGTGGGTACTTATTAAAGTACAATATCTGCACGAACACACCTAACACTCAGTATCTTGCGCACCAGGAGGAACAGTTTTGTCATGACAAGGATGTCAATGATGTAAACATATATTATGAAGACATAATCAATGTCTACGATTTAGACATCCTTGTAGAAAAGAAAAAGCAAATGAGTAGAATCTGAAATTGGCATTTGGTTCGTAGATAGCCATGACGAACAAATAAATATGTATCCAGGAGTACCGCTAACCGCCTGGAACAGATTTGTCAGTGAGTGTACCTGGTTGCCGCGACGCGCCCTTTGCGCCCGCCCTTCTCCGGTGGAGGTGGGAGTGGCGCCTTCTCCGGCTGTGGAACTGCCGCCTTCATTGGCCGCTCGTCCCGGAAGGCCATCATCTTCTCGGTCATCCCTGGGTGCTTCATAGTCTCCTCTTCGATCGTCTCGTGCTGCAAAATCGAGGACCATACCATATGTCATTAACCATATCCAGATCTCACCCGATACTATTATAGTCTTATGGACTGGGAGGCCCTCGAGGAGTAGGTCAGCTGCTTAATTTGAAAGATTTTGTCTCGTCAAGGACAGTGACAGCGCACCTTTACTGTTGTGTTGTTAGCGTATTTGCCCAGTTAACGCGGTATTGGCTACGATTTGCGCTCGTGGGGAGCACCTGAAGTGCTGCTGGATTCCTACATCAACGTGCTATTTGGAGGAGGAGCGAGTGAGGCAGATAAATTCCTAATGCTGCAGCAAGGGGAGAATAGCGAAGAGGTATTTGCAATGCAATGAGACTGTTCATAGAAGGCGAGCATTCCATTTCATTTTTAAATACAGGATTTTTATCAATGAGTTTATTTTCAAGATTTTATTCTTCTACATAATTAACAAAAGCTTTTTCATGGAGTGTCAATGACTGTCCCATCTAGGTTAGGGATATTTTTACCAGAGTGCTTTATTTTTTATCTTTTAGTACAATGTGTATTGGAGCTATAACTCCAGTACTAAGTCAACGTTTTATTCTTTTGCGACAGAATTGAATTTATCTTTTAACTAAATAAGTACATTATACATTGAAGGTATAAGCAGAACGAAACATCTTAAGCATCATACGAAACAAGTTACATACAGGTATATGACACTGAAATATGATGTTAATAAGTTTGTATAGGCTTGGAATTTACACTACTTGATGTATCAAGAACAATGGTCCAATAAGTCTGGATCAATACAGTTTAAAATATTTTGAATGTGAATCTTGGTGGGCCTTGGTTAGTTTCATAATAGGAAAAATTTTGTGTACACAATTTGTAAGAAGCCTGTAGAATTTTAGAACATGTTTTTTGCTCGAGTATCATGTCGTTTTTGGAAACCCAGAATCTACTGTATAGGAATCAACACGGATTCCGGAAACAGCGATCGTGTGAGACCCAACTCGCTTTATTTGTTCATGAGACCCAGAAAATATTAGATACAGGCTCCCAGGTAGATGCTATTTTCCTTGACTTCCGGAAGGCGTTCGATACAGTTCCGCACTGTCGCCTGATAAACTAAGAGCCTACGGAATATCAGACCAGCTGTGAGGCTGGATTGAAGACTTTTTACCAAACAGAACACAGCATGTTGTTATCAATGGAGAGACGTCTACAGACGTTAAAGTAACCTCTGGCGTGCCACAGGGGAGTGTTATGGGACCATTGCTTTTCACAATATATATAAATGACCTAGTAGATAGTGTCGGAAGTTCCATGCGGCTTTTCGCGGATGATGCTGTAGTATACAGAGAGGTTGCAGCATTAGAAAATTGTAGCGAAATGCAGGAAGATCTGCAGCGGATAGGCACTTGGTGCAGGGAGTGGCAACTGACCCTTAACATAGACAAATGTAATGTATTGCGAATACATAGAAAGAAGGATCCTTTATTGTATGATTATATGATAGCGGAACAAACACTGGTAGCAGTTACTTCTGTAAAATATCTGGGAGTATGCGCGCGGAACGATTTGAAGTGGAATGATCATATAAAATTAATTGTTGGTAAGGCGGGTACCAGGTTGAGGTTCATTGGGAGTGTCCTTAGAAAATGTAGTCCATCAACAAAGGAGGTGGCTTACAAAACACTCGTTCGACCTATACTTAAGTATTGCTCATCAGTGTGGAATCCGTACCAGATCGGGTTGACGGAGGAGATAGAGAAGATCCAAAGAAGAGCGGCGCGTTTCGTCACAGGGTTATTTGGTAACCGTGATAGCGTTACGGAGATGTTTAGCAAACTCAAGTGGCAGACTCTGCAAGAGAGGCGCTCTGCATCGCGGTGTAGCTTGCTCGCCAGATTTCGAGAGGGTGCGTTTCTGGTTGAGATATCAAAAATGGTTCAAATGGCTCTGAGCACTATGGGACTCAACTGCTGAGGTCATTAGTCCCCTAGAACTTAGAACTACTTAAACCTAACTAACCTAAGGACATCACAAACATCCATGCCCGAGGCAGGATTCGAACCTGCGACCGTAGCGGTCTTGCGGTTCCAGGCTGCAGCGCCTTTAACCGCACGGCCACTTCGGCCGGCGGTTGAGATATCGAATATATTGCTTCCCCCTACTTATACCTCCCGAGGAGATCACGAATGTAAAATTAGAGAGATTCGAGCGCGCACGGAGGCTTTCAGACAGTCGTTCTTCCCGCGAACCATACGCGACTGGAACAGAAAAGAGAGGTAATGACAGTGGCACGTAAAGTGCCCTCAGCCACACACCGTTGGGTGGCTTGCGGAGTATAAATGTAGATGTATAGATGTAGATGTAGATGTAATATCGCTACCTATCCCGCGGCGGTACCGATAGTCGCAGAAGGCGACAGTCGAGGGTAGTAATTAAGGTTCCATGTTACGTGTAACCCGCAGTGCCGACGCCGTAGCTACAAGACGCAAATTGCTGTACTTTGATAAACCTATTCACCACTGAAGTTTTGTATTTTACGTCAATGTCGAAGACTCAGTGTCAGATATAGTAAAATGAAAATTCTGAACTCGTGTGTTGTGTCACAAGTCAGTTGTCAGCCGCGTTACGATGGTTATGGGACAAGCAGCGTAGAATGGATCGAGACTAAGTGAACGTTCAAATAGAGGGAGATACATATAATAAGTTTGACTAAATTTCATGAAAAGAGATACTTTTCTTTCAGATATCGTACTGTGTGATCAACAGTCAGCCACGTCATGAACAGTCACACATACTCAGGCGAAAACAACTGGTAGCAACACTAAGATGGACTGATGTTAAATTTGAGAACTGTGCCACCAGTCAAAGTAACGATAATGCTTTCGAACAGTGAACACTGCGTGATTGCGGCATAGTAATAGAAATGAGTGACTCACGCCAGGACAATAGACCTCAGTATACTTCAAACAAACTACGTGGTTGAATACCAGTTAATACAAATTAGTAGTTACTCAACAAACAAAGTAGCTCCACTATATAAACACGAGCTTAGTAAAGTTGTTATTTTGTCTACTTGCCTAAGAGAACTAGATAGGAAATCCTGGGGAGTTATAGCCTGTTTATAAATTGAGAAGCGAGCAGCGCCCGTAGCGCATGAAGCTGTCTTTCCTGGAAGAATGCTACCATTGTCGTACAGGTTGACTAAGAATCAATTTCCCCTCTAGCAGTGTAAAACAGTTCGCAGAGACTTATGTAGAAGCTGTCCATGTGTTCTTCTTGCGGTAATATTATTAGTAACTCACACTGCGCAAAATAAACACCCCCAGCCCGAACCGCGGGCATGCATGCAGACTGAGTTGCCAAGGATTCATGAGACGAATTGCGGTAATGTCAGTATAACCTTGTGAAACACCCTGTAGTTGCTTCTTGTGACGTAGTGGGGACTCTCCTGCCCGCTCTTCAGTTTGTAGACCTAAGAAGGATGGAAGAGCATGAACTAAATCCGGTTACCTACCTTCCTCGCACTTCTACAACTCCATCCCCTTCACCCGATTACAATCCCAGAACACAATTTATGCCTTAATACTGCACTCGTACGTGGTACACATTTAATATTTGTTCTTAACCCATTTCATTTAATATTAAACTGTAATTTTATACCACTAAGACACTATATTTGCGATTTTTCCATCCCCTGCATTTTTCATACACAATATTTTCGATACTGAGAGAAAAGAAATTATGTTGAGATGGCAAAAATATTTCTAATCAGTTACAATGACGATATTCACTGATTTTCCTGAACGAGACGTGCTGAAAGACAAAGAGCCGTTCTGACTATTTACTCAGAAGCTCGCTGTGACAAAAATAAATTATAGTTACAAAGATAACGCTGTAATCTGTGCACCAATCTTAATGATTTAATTTTTTTTAATTTGGACAAATTATATAGAAATTGTGGGATTACAGCAAGTGAGGGGAGCCAAAATAAAATAAACTATGTTCATAATTTGACTATCAATAATCATTTCACACTGTGTTCCAGAGCTAATTTGAACTGTTCTGAAGAGCTCTCTGTACCAAATGGAGTATAGTGTTCGCTATATCTAGTTACTCACAGGATGTAATCACAACTTTTATATTAAGTTGTCGTTTAGCAGCAACGATATCTAACACTACATTTCTCTCTTTTGCGCACAGAGATGATATCTTTAGTTAGTCTATTACTTGGCAATGGAGGTTCTCTTGGTTCAGTATTTTTTATTATTTTTTGTAATATATAATATCATAAGACCTAAGGTATATACCTAGCTAATAAATAGTCTTACATTCTTTCAAAGGAATTAAGAGTGTTCCAAAATTCTCTGGTTAAATAGTATAGAGCTAAAGAATGCTAAAGTGAGTACTTTGAGATGAGGAATAGTTGTGGTCTTCAGTCAGCAAATTGGCTGATGCAGCACTCCACGCTACTTTAGCCTGTGCAAGTCTTTCATTCTCCGAGTAACTACTGCAACTAACACCCTACAGAATCTGTTTACTGTATTCATCTCTTGGCCTCAGCCTATAATTTTAACCCCCCACACTTCCCTCGAATTCCCTCAGAATACGAGTATGTCCTATCAACCGATCCCTTCTTTTAGTCAAGTTGTGCCACAAATTTCGTGTGTCCCCAGTTCTATTCAGTACCTCCTCATTAGTTACGTGATCCACTCATCTAATCTCCAGTATTCTCTTCTAGCACCACATTTCAAAGTCTTCTATTCTCCTCTTGTCTAAACAGTTTGTCACCACTTTTCATTTCCATGCATGGCTACACTCCGTACAAATACTTTCATAAAAGATTTTCTAATACTTAAATTGATATCAGATGTAAACAAGTTCCTCTTTTTCAGATACTCTTTTCTTTTCACTGTCAGACTGTTTTTATATCCTCTATACTTTCACCATCATCAGTCATTTTGCTTCCCAAATAGCTTAACGTATCTTCAACTCCTAATCTAATTTCCAAATTCGACTACATTCCATTGTTTTACTTTTCTTGATGTTCATCTTGTAACTTCTTTTCAAAACTCTATCCATTTCGTTCAACTGCTCTTCCAAGTAGTTTGCCGTCTCTGACACAATCACACCAAAGCTCAATTCTTTATTTTTTCTGATTTAACTTTAATTCTCTTTCGCAATTTCTCCTCGATTTCCGTTACTGCTTGCTTACTGTACACACTGAATAACACCGCGGAATAGCTACAACATTGTCTCATTCCCTTCTCAACCACTGCTTCCCTTTCATGCTCCTCGAGTCATAATTGCCGTTCCGTTTTTGTGATAGTTGTAGATAACCTTTCGTTCCCCTTACTTAAATCCTGCAACCTTCAAAAATTTCGAAGACATAGTGAACATTGTTACAATATTCCTCTAAATCTGCAAGTGCTATGAATGTAAGTTTGAGTTTATTCAGTCTATCTTCTAATGTAAGTTGTAGCGTGAGTATTGTTTAACGTGTACTTATTTCTGTGAAGTCCGAACTGATCTCTTCGCCAAAGCCGGTATAATGAACCGGTTAGAAATGAATATCTGAATATTTAGTTTTCTACTGATATATATATATATATATATATATATATATATATATATATATATATATATATATATGTGTGTGTGTGTGTGTGTGTGTGTGTGTGTGTGTGTGTGTGTGTGTGTTCATAGCGACTGTTCAAAGAGACGACTGCTTGTCTCAGTGAATTATGTGGTCCCAGATCTTGCTTATGTTATTAATGAAAGCTGGCCTACCAGTACTCTCCACACTATCTTCTTCGAATTATGCATTTCACTGGCAGTGTGACCGTGTTTATTAATGACGCTCCTTCCACACGATCGAACATGGGCAACTCATAATGTACTGGTCAAACAATCCGAGCCTTGGCCAGCTTTCAGTGGATTGAACGACAAAGTTTCTTGTGCGTTTGTAGGTACAGCGAGTAATTTCTCCCAATTAAGATGACCACTACTGGGACCAATTAGGATGACCACTACTGCGAACTTTTCTCTGTACATATTTTTGCCTTTGGGACACTACACCTCACTAGGCATTAAAGACAACTCTCCAAAATTTGTAATGGGTAATGCTCTTCTTTTGGCAACCAGCCATGAACTGCAAGAAATGGTAAACTCCATCATAGATAATAGACAATTGCTATTTTTAAGGTAGTCACCGAAGTCGATGGAGAGGCTAATTTTAATACCTCCTAGCAGTTCAAGTAATGATTTTCGATCATTTGATTGCTTATCTCAAACCATTCAGTTTACCACCATCTAGGGCTTGCATAATTTTGACGTCCCGTATGCGCTTACATGCAAACACCAAACAAAAATATGTGTGGTGCATAGTTACGAAATGCCTCAAGCGGTTCCTAACGAGCTTTCTTCACAGGTGATTTGTTATCTGGAAAGCCACGCGGAGTGGCCGTGCGGTTAGAGGCACCATGTCACTGACTCCCGCCGGAGGTTCGAGTCCTCCCTCGGGCATGGGTGTGTGTGTTGTTCTTAGCAAAAAAATGGTTCAAATGGCTCTGAGCACTATGGGATTCAACTGCTGAGGTCATTAGTCCCCTAGAACTTAGAACTAGTTAAACCTAACTAACCTAAGGACATCACAAACATCCATGCCCGAGGCAGGATTCGAACCTGCGACCGTAGCGGTCTTGCGGTTCCAGACTGCAGCGCCTTTAACCGCACGGCCACTTCGGCCGGCTGTTCTTAGCATAGATTAGTTTAAGTAGTGTGTGAGTCTAGGGAGCGATGATCTCTTCAGATTGGTCCCTTAAGAATTCACACACATTTGAACATTTTTGTTATATGGAAGGAAATACGGAAGGGAAAAGGGGGGGGGGGGGGAGGAGAAGTATCACAAACCTACAACTCCTTTCTGGGGTTACGGGAAAGTGCTAACAGATAAGCATAACTATGAAACGCCTGGAACTGTTTCAACCAAATTTGGTACACACGACTTACTGTATGTAAAAAATGGCTGTTGGTCTAGGATACTGCAAATACCCCTACGGAGGCCGGCGAGAGTAGGGAAGGGGAAGGATGATAGGTAAACATTATTCTGCAAGATCTGGAGAAATTTCAGCCAAAGTCATATACACATAGCTCACTATCAAGGAAAAGGTACTGTGGCCTTAGAATGATGCTGAGCAATTTAATTAAAGGCCGAGCGGGATTAGCCGAGCGGTATCAGGCGCTGCAGGCATGGACTGTGCGGCTGGTCCCGGCGGAGGTTCGAGTCCTCCCTCGAGCATGGATGTGTGTGTTTGTCCTTAGGATAATTTAGGTTAAGTAGTGTGTCAGCTTAGGGGCTGATGACCTTAGCAGTTAAGTCCCATAAGATTTCACACACATTAACATTTAATTAAAGCAACGATCTAATAGGAATAAAAGGTCTGAAACAGTCTTTATCCCATGAATGCTCCTCTTTCCGGTAAATCAACATATTTTGAAATCTATGACTCAGCAATGCTAAGGAAACAGCTTTATTTGTGAATAAAAATCGCTAACATCACGCCGAGTCACGACAGGCTCGTACGCCATGCTGGAGTGACAGGCGGCAATGATGAAAGGATAAGCCTGTATCACATGGAGTAAGATTTGGTGTGAGTTTATTCCATTACTCATGCAGTAGCTCTCAAGCAGTCACCATTGAATGGTAGGCAGTTTGCCTGCAGGTAGCTTCGCACGTGTTCAGGTGGTAGCTCTGGTGCTATTTTCCATTGGCAGTCTGACGAAATAAAATGTGCCTTAACATCTTTTAAGAACAGAAAAGTGACAGCAAGAGATGGTATTAATGCTGAATTGCTAAAATGTGAAGGAATGATGCTACATTGCGAGTGCTACATCTCTTAAACGAATGTTGGAAGGGCAAGTGCGTCTCCAAAGACACGAAGATGCCAATTTTTTTAAAAAATAGGCAGAATCCTATTTATTAACTAGAGAGGAATAATTTTGTTAGACTCAGCATACAAGGTATTTGATAAGATTTTAAGCACAAGATCTAAAAGCATAACGGAAGTAGTACTGCATGAGGAACAAATAAGTTTAAGGAAAGAAGGCGCTACGATAGATGCAGTTTTTATTTTACAACAGGTAATACAAAAACTCAGAGAATTAATAAATAACCACAAATTGCTTTTATCGATTTTTAAAAAGGTTTTTGACATTGTCAAAAGACAGAAACTTTGGAAGATAATGACGAATCGCGGATATCTGAAACAGCTGGTAAATGTGATAAAATGTTTGTATCAGAACATGGCTTTCACTCGAGATCTCAACGGAAAAATGACTAATGAGATACAAAATAACAAAGAAGTACGACAACGCTGCTATATCTCCCCAAGTTTAACATTTACATACACGGATTAATGTACATACATATCGAAAACAGAATTTCAGTAACGTAAATATATACCTAGACAGGAGGACTTTTTTAAATAACTTACTACGTGTTGACGATGCAGTGATCCTAGTAGATAAAGAAGAGGGCCTTGAGAAAAGAATTTACTTACTGAAACAAGTAAGTGCGGAATTAAACACGGAGATCGCAACAGAAAATCTAAGACAATGGCCCTCATGGCGAAAGAACACATTAGAACCAAATTAGTGGGAGATCAAAAGATTTTAGAAGAAGTAAAGTACTTCAGTTACTTAGGATGTCAGGTGACGTATGGCTACATCAAAAATATGAAAATTAAACTTAGCAAATTTGGCTAGGTATGCGGAACAGCGTAACGGCTCCATGTGAGCCGCTACATGGCTTGATACAAGAGTCACACGCTCAAAACACACCTGGGTGCCCTTCCGACACTCAGGGAATTTTTATCCGGAATTGTGTTATTTTATCACTCTTGGTATAGTCTGCAAAGTGAATGCGGGTCGTCTGCTGACGTTTGAGTGGGCTGTCTGCTGTGGGTTCTCTGAATGTGGAGATGCAGTTTAGCCAACCATTGTATCTGCACTGGACCAGGGAGCAGGGAGACGTAAGTTTCCCGCGCGTTAGCAGGCCCCGTTAGGTTGGCAAATAACCGCTGGGCAGATTCTCTGAGCCCTTCCGGCCACCGTGTGGGGACTCCGGACGAGGGGAGACGGTTAGGCATTCCCTGCTGAGACTCTGGTGAGTATAGACGCTCTGCGTGATGGCTCCTACAGCCATCTTAGTTAGGACATATAGTCAGTCTGCATAAAATTGCTTTTTTTTTTTTTTGGTATCACTGATGAGGGGCCAGCATTCCATATAACCGTACTATTAAGTAAAGTGAGTGACCAAGGAGTTGTTTTCATGATTTTATTGAATAAAATGTTGCTGTTACATAAAATTCTTAACTTGGTCTCACAGCAACGTCTTATTTCCGTTACCATTCCCGTTAAGTTATTGAAACTTTCAACTTAAAGTTAACAAATGATCAGAAATTTTGTAGTGATATTTGCTGATGCAAACGGTCGTAAGCGTCTTTCACAAAAGATTCAGTTGCCATTTTCAAGTTGAGGATGCCTGCCAAGGCTTTGCGGGAAGCAAGTATCATGCAGCAATTATTGGAATCCTTAAAAACAAAATTAGGAACACTTCGATTTCTACAAAACAGCTGCAGTCTCCACACTGCTCTATGGAAACGAGACCTGGATGATTAGCAAAAAGCGAGAAAGCCGCATTCAGGCGGAAGAAATGAAGACAGACTAAGGAATCAAGATATTACAAAAGAACTAAAAATGTTTAGCCTACATGACAAAATTCTAGAGTATAGGAGAAAACGGAATGAACACCTAGAAAGAATGGAGAGTGACAGACTCCCCCGGCAATGATGGTTCCGTAATAGGCAATTTCACACAATGCCTGAAGAGAAGATAGAGAAGACTCTCTGAGTGGAACCCGGCACTGGCCAGTTTGGCATCTGACGTCACATGCTGCAAGCAGGAACCTCGTGGCAACCGCGGCCACTATAGAAAGACGCTCAGTTGGAAATTAAGCTCATAAAGCCTTTCAGTTACTGCAGTTGCCTCAATAGAGCATTATTGCTTTAACTGATGCATATACATTGGGCTGTTGTCATGTGTTTTGCCGCCCTGGGCGAGAACTAAAAAATGACATCCCTTCTTCTTTTATTACCAGCGGTCTTCCTGACATCCCCCCTCCCCTCCACCACCAGCGACGTCCAACGCCACAACAATGCAGATCTCCTTCTATAGTTTTAATCATTAACCTAAGGTGGCCAGACCTCCTCATTTTCTGGCGACAGTCCTCAATTTTCATACTGTGTCCGCAATTCCTTTAAAACATATTGAGAACAACAAAAGTTTTGAATTATTTGTTTTTGTCCTCTGTTTTGAAATTTCCCAAAATAATTGAAAGGGAAAGCATGACCAGAACATTTTAAACTAGAAGTCAAATGAATATACCAGTGCAAGCGAATCTTCCATCACTTATTTTTATTTAATTACAAGAAAATGGACCAATAAAGGCGTGGAACTATTTTCTGATGCGTATGAATTTTTCCTTGAATTTAGAAATAGTGCTATACTAATCGCAGACATACTAAAGCAACAAACTAGGTCATCTGTTTTAATTGAAATATTTTTAGAATGAGGAATAAATCTCATCTTTCTCAGCAGCCACTTCCTTGAGATTAAATAAATAAATGAAGCCTTGTTTGCACTTTCTATTGAGAGTTCTACAACCTTCCTTTGCCGACTCGGTGGCGCAGTGGTCTAAGTAATTGGCTTCTGATCATCCGTCCGAGATGGGTCTGGGTTCGAATCCCAGTGAGGCATGGAGCCAGCGTTCGACAAGATGAATCAAATAATAATTAAATCATGGCCCTAAGCTGTCGACAGGCGTTGATATACATCAACGGGGATAGTTGAAAATGTGTGCCCCGACCGGGACTCGAACCCGGGATCTCCTACTTACATTGCAAACGTTCTATCTATCCGAGGCACCGAGGGCACAGATGATAGTACAACTGCAGGGACTTAGCCCTTGCACGCTCCCCGTGAAACCCACATTCCCAACTTAATGTCCACACTCTACATTCGTAGTGCCCCTACCCATTACACTCATTACTCGCGGCAGACTATCTTACCGAGTCCCGTAAGAGTTCGGGCAATACGTGTGCATCCTCACAGAAGAAGAAGAAGAAGAAGAAGAAGGAGGTCAATGGCCGGTTAGCCTTAACTATATGAAGATGAATCAAGGTCATGTGTGTTTCCGTTTAGTACTCAGTAGCGGCTGCTTTAGTTTTGAAGTAGGTAGAGACAACGTGTTTACTTTCTTAGAAGTAACTCAAGACTTATTAAGTAACTCTTCCATATGCTTTTGAAAAGAATTCGATGTTTTAGTTTTTCCTCTTGAAAGGGTCCTGTAGCCACCTTTCATTAGTCCGGTAGCCCATTTTCACTACCATTTCTCTTTCTTTTTCTTGTTTCTCTTTTCTCATAATTCTCATTGTGGTGTGATTGAATGAATGTGGTTGTGTGTCACGTTGCTAGACGGTGGCGTAGTCTGCTGCAGAAAGTCCGCGATAGTCGTACAGGTTCAGCAGCAGTTGTACAGAATAGCCAACTGTCGTAGTGGTCAAGTAGGCAAAGAAGTTTGCGCTACTTGTGAGAAATCCACCTGCATTAGGTTGGAAGCGGAAATGGCATCTTTGTGCTTTCCGGGCCACGCGGAGCGTGGAGGAGGCTTGAGAGGAAAAAGGGAGGCAGTCTGCCGCCGGTACGGGAAGCGTCCACAGCTGTGCTCCAGTCGAAGGGTGAGTGAGACTGACCGCGTGGCGCGTCGTTACTTCGCGAGAGGAGAGCTGTTAGCTTTTGGTCTCGCTTTTCAACTCTGGAAGATTCTTTGCCTTGTCACAGCAAGGAATGCAAAACTTCGGCAGATGTTTCTTTAAGTAAATTTCTATAGCATACTTGGATCCGTCGGAAGAGCGCCACACAAAGGTGTCGATAAGAAGTGAGCACTCGCTTCTGTATGAATGTCTGTTTGCCTTCAGCTGTGCTTGTATAAGCTTTTGTTTTTCTAAATATTAATAGCTTTGCCTTCTCGTAAATTTTCCTTGCTTTATTTATCTTTCGTCCGTGGGGAGCCAACCACCTTGTTGAACATTAGAGTTGTTGGGCTACCGTCATTACTAACTGTCCGATCTCATGTTTATTTTAAAGACCGTTAACTGCTCATGATTGTGTGATGTGATATTGTTGCAACTTGGCCACGATACCTAGAAACTGCGTCTCCACAAATCACGTGGGCACGCGGGTGTACTGCGAAACGTGTACCGTTTCACCCGTTATTGCGATCAGTTATCAGGCAACAGCTGTTGTATGAATGATTCACACCAATGATTTTAGGTGTAGATTATAACGGTGAATGTATCGATGCTTTTCTTTAATGTTTTAGGAATTAATGTTATCAGGAATTGTGTACATGTTTCACATCCATACCTTAGGAATAAATGATTTTATTTACAATTTTCTCTTGAATTCCGACGTTACGTTTTTCCACCTAAACCACTCACCTCATAGCTTTCCCGTTAGCACATCCAACGCGTTTTCTTACGCACAGGTCCAGTGATTAGTTTCCCCTTTTATTTTAAAACAAATGCTTTAGATTAAGTCTTATTTTCAGGTGTGTTGCTGGGAGCTGATCTTATGCACAGTGTTCATGCATTTTCTATTTTATTTTAAATGTTTGATTCTCGTGAACAGTGCACGGGCAATACTATTAATTGCATCGCATCCCCTATGAGCGATATCACGACGTATGCATTTTCATGAGTTTTTGGTCTGCGATCAAATTAATTTATTTTCCGACTCGGCCAAACCTTTGATTAGTTGTATGGTTAGAGTCGGCGGCCACCCTAATCTTTAACGTAATAACCCGTAGAAACAGGTTAGTTACACTCTTTCATTTTTTCTCTTCATTTGCTCTATTTTTTTATGTTTGATTTTAAATTAATTTTTTCCGCCCTTTCCCGCCCCTAAAATTTTGCCGCCCTAGGTGGCCAACGGGTCTGGTATAATGAGAGAAACGGCCTTGCTTATACGGAAGAGTTCTGCTTATGCGCTGAGAAAACTCCCAGTCACGTCAACAAGCATCTGCACTTTAAACACACAGTTTGCACCAGAGAGTTTGATGCTGACGTTAAGCCCTCGAAGACGCACCTGCCTGTACTGCTGCGGGGAGATGACCTTGTAGTGACTCTGGCGCAGCCACTGGTGCACGGCCGAGGTGTAGTTACCAGAGGTGTCCGGGAGAGCGGCGGCCACGTCCACAGAGTCCTTCCCGGCGCGTTGCCCTCGCTTGTGTCTCAAGGCAGTTGCCCTTCCGCGCGGCGGCTCCCGGAGCCCTGGGAAGTCCACCACCCAAAACACTGAAACACTGACAAGCGCCTATGCTCTTCGTCTCACAAAGTTACCACTCAGGTTGAGTAACACGGACAGTCCTGTTAAATTTACCGCTCTTTCCATCAATCAAAGAATGACCACAAACAATCAATCGACATTTCTACTATAGCTTCGGAAGCAAGCTCTTAGTCCGTTATAACCAAAATTTTCACGTAACATAACAGAAACTTCAATCTAAAACATAAAATTGCTTGATAATATCCACCTTCATACATCAAATGGTTCAAATGGCTCTGAGCACTATGGGACTTCTATGGACATCAGTCCCCTAGAACTTAGAACTACTTAAACCTAACTAACCCAAGGACATCACACAACATCCAGTCATCACGAGGCAGAGATAATCCCTGACCCCGCCGGGAATCGAACCGGGGAACCCGGGCGTGGGAAGTGAGAACGCTACCGCACGACCAAGAGCTGCGGACAGCTTCATACATCATTTTATTATACACTCTAAGAAAAAAACCGTACGCACCATGAAGGAATTATCCAATGGGACGAAAATCAGTAGATGCGATGGACATACACAAACAAATGATTAAAATTTTAGAAAAATTGGATGATTTATTCAAGAGAAAGAGCTTCAGAAATTGAGCAAGTCAATAACGCGTTTGTCCACTTCAGACCATCTACATCTACGTCTTCATGATTACTCTGCAATTCACATTTAAGTGCTTGGCAGAGGGTTCATCGAACCACAATCATACTATCTCTCTACCATTCCCCTCCCGAACAGAGCGCGGGAAAAACGAACACCTAAACCTTTCTGTTAGAGCTCTGATTTCTCTTATTTTATTTTGATGATCATTTCTACCTATGTAGGTTGGGCTTAACAAAATATTTTCTCATTCGGAAGAGAAAGTTGGTGACTGAAATTTCGTAAATAGATCTCGCCGCGACGAAAAACGTCTTTGCTTTAATGACTGCCATCCCAACTCGCGTATCATATCTGCCACACTCTCTCCCCTATTACGTGATAATACAAAACGAGCTGCCCTTTTTTGCACCCTTTCGATGTCAAAGCAGTTATTCAGATTGGCATTGACTAACAGAGCTGTTGGATGTCATCCTGAGGGATAGCGTGCCAAATTCTGTACAATTGGCGCGTTAGATCGTCAAAATCCTGAGATGGTTGGTGGCCTCTCCCCATAATGCTCCAAACGTTCTCAATTGGAAAGAGATTCGGCGGTCCTGTGGCGAAGATGGGGTTTAGCAATGACATAGACAAACAGTTTAAACTCTTTCTGTGTGCGAACGGACATTATGTTGCTGAAATGTAAGCCTAGAAAGACTTGCTATGAAAGGCAACAAAAAGTGGTCTATATACCGCTGTGCTGCAAGAATGCAGCGGATGACAATCATACGGATCGTCTACATCTGCATCTACATGGATACTCAGCAAATCAAATTTAAGTGCCTGGCAGAGGGTTCATCGAACCACCTTCACAATTCTCTATTATTCCAATCTAGTATAGCGCGCGGAAAGAATGAACACCTATATCTTTCCGTATGAGCTCTGATTTCCCTTATTTTATCAAAAATGTGTGTGAAATCTTATGGGACTTAACTGCTAAGGTCATCAGTCCCTAAGCTTACACACTACTCAACCTAAATTATCCTAAGGACAAACACACACACCCATGCCCGAGGGAGGACTCGAACCTCCGCCGGGACCAGCCGCACAGTCCATGACTGCAGCGCCCTAGACCGCTCGGGTAATTCGGCGAGGCCCTTATTTTATCGTGGTGATCGTTCCGCCCTATGTAGGTCGATGTTAACAAAATATTTTCGCAATCGGAGGAGAAAGTTGGTGATTTGAATTTCGTGAGAAGATTCCGTCGCAACGAAAAACGCCTTTCTTTTAATGATTTCCAGCCCAAATCCTGTATCATTTCTGTGACACTCTCTCCCATATTTCGCGATAATACAAAACGTGCTGCCTTTCTTTGAAGTTTTTCGATGTACTCCGTCAGTCCTACGTGGTAAGGATCCCACACCGCGCAGCAGTATTCTAAAAGAGGACGGACAAGCGTAGTGTAGGCAGTTTCCTTAGTAGGTATGTTACATTTTCTAAGTGTCCTGTCAATAAAACACAGCCTTTGGTTAGCCTTCCCCACAACATTTTCTAAGTGTTCTTTCCAATTTAAGTTGTTCGTAATTGTAATACTTAGGTATTTAGTTGAATTTGCGGCTTCTAGATTAGACTGATTTATCGTGTAACCGAAGTTTAACGAGTTCCTTTTAGCACTCATGTGGATGACCTCACACATTTCGTTATTTAGGGACAACTGCCACTTTTCGCACCATTCAGATATTTTTTCTAAATCGTTTTGCAGTTTGTTTTGATCTTCTGATGACTTTATTAGTCGATAAGTGACAGCGTCATATGCAAACAACCGAAGACGGCTACTCAGATTGTCTCCCAAATCGTTTATATAGACAAGGAACAGCAAAGGGCCTATAACACTACCTTGGGGATCGTGCGTTGCAAAGAAATGGCACCCAAAGCCACCAATCCTGGTTTTCGGGTCGTATACTGGGCGACAGCCAGGTTGGTACCCCACTCCAGTCCATGGTGTCTCCAGACACGTCTTCGGGCTGGAATCCTATTGACTGGAGCAGAATTGTCTTCAGAGATGAGTCCTGCTTCGAGCTGAGCTCCTTCGAAGACCTGTCTGGAGACGCCCCAGACAGCGCCTGATGTTGCTGCCAAACGGCCTGACAACTAGGAGTAATAGTCTGTAGTACCATTGCCTTTCGTAGCGGGACCCCTTTGGTTGTCATCCGCGTCACCCTTACAGCACAGCGGTACGTCGACGATATCCTACGCCCTGTTTTGTTGAGCTTCATGGCAATCCATTCTGAGTTTACATTTCAGAAAGATAATGCCCGGCCGCACACGGTATTTCTACTGCTTGCCGAACCGTACCTTGGCCAGAAAAATCGCCAGATCTCACTCCAATTGAGAAAGTTTAGAGCATTACGGGTGAAGCCCGCCAACCAACTCAAGATTTTGACGATCTGAACAGCCAGTTGGAGAGAATTTGGCACGATATTCCTCAGAAGGAACTTGCCAACATCTCTGGCAATCAAGGCCAAAACTGCTTGCATAAGGGCAGTGATGGCAAACTCGTTATTGACTTGCTTAATCAGAGAAGCTCTTTCTCTTGAATAAATCATCCAATTTTTCTGAAATTTGTCTGTACATGTACGTCACATTTATCGATTTCAGCCTCTTTCGGATCATTCCTTCGTGGTGCGTCTTTTTTTTTTTGTCTTAGAGTGTATTTAGTCTTGCGGTTCTCATTGTGTGACTCAAATCTTCGTTTTTACATTCCTTTATGATATTCAGTGTCACAACAACTGTTTATCTATAGTGAGATAATAGGTTCTGTGGGGAGAGGGGACTTCTCTGGCCCATCCCACCAAGACCAACAAAACACCACTGCTCTTAATTTTTCACTCATTTTAAAAACAGACCTCTGAAGCAAATGAGCCATCACAGTGGAAGTATAGCTCAAAATACCTCGATTCAGAAAAATTGTTTCACATAATGATAAGTTTTTTAATTAATATTAAGTAATTATAACTTCAATATGAATACACTGACAACTTCCAAAATACATTGCCTTGATAAAATGAGATTCCACATCCATACTCTCCAAATGAAATCCTTCCGTTTGATACGAATATTAAAAACATTTTTCGGAATTTTTTTAGGAAATTATGTTACAGGTTTTCTATCTTCATCTCATACCATATAATGTCATTGATTTTCATGCAGACAGAACTGCCGCTCTTTGACAGAGATCCATTACTATTAAGAGGTCACTAATCATGCGGTAAATTGTCCTTTAACTTATTTAAAATCATCTAAATTATAAATTGAACCGAAATGCACGGGTTAGTTAACACTGTAACAACTTCTAAACAAACTCTCTCAGTTGAAGGTGGACCGTGCCTGACTGTCAGCGACAAGAAGAGGTTGGAACTACATAGGTGTATCATTCGAATTGGATTCGTATTTTTGCATCAAATTATTTTATGATGGAAGACAAGACACAGGATATCTTAAAACTCGAACCAACCTATGTTTCATTCATTCGTTTTTTTCGAGCTTAAGGTAAAAAAAATGTAAAATTGTATTATTATTCACCGTTAAAATAACTTCAGGCGTCAACAAAAGGCCTGGTCCGACGACTCTGGGCAAAAACAATAATAACGAATATAAATATCAGCAGTGACATCCTTACTTCTACGGATCTCGTTCCGTTTGGCGCCACCAGCAGCCATAATGGCGGGGAAAAGCCTGGAGATGGTCTGAGGGAAGGGCCGAAACCTGTTGATAAGGAATAAAAACCTGAAAACGGGATCGAGACTGTTTCTATTTGATTTTTATCAGACAAGAGTTGCGAATTTAGGATCTTCAAGTCTGTATTGATAGAGGCTCGTGAAATTGCCAAAATTAATCACAAGGTTGACCTCCACATCAACAGAATCTCATGTCACGTTACATTACTTTCCCTCAAGTGCTCGTGCGTACACACTAGACTTTTTTTTAACCATCACCCTTCAGACTTTTTTGCTGCGGCCCACCACGAATTCTTCTCCTGAGCCAACATATTCATCTCAGAGTAGCACCTGCATCCTATGTCCTCAATTATTTGGTGGACACATTTCAAACACTGTCTTCTGCTAAAGTTTTTACTCACTACAGCTCCCTCAAGTAACACGGAAGTTACTCTTTGATGTGCTAAAACATGACCTGCAATTCTCTCCCTTCTACGTGCCAATGTTTCCCACACATCGTTTTCTCGGCGATTCTGTGGCGAGCCTTTCATTTTTTCTCCTAATTCGCAACATCCTTCTGTAGCGCCACATCTCAAACGCTTCGAGTCTCTTCTTTTCCAATTTTCCCACAGTCTATGACTCACTTCCATATAACTCTACAACCGCAGACATTTGTTCCTCAAATTAAGGTCGCTGTTTGTTTCTAAACTATCAGAATTTCTTTACTTCGTGGTCCCCAATTTTGATGTTAAACTTAATCACTAATCTCATTCCTGCCAACGCTATTTCCGCCTTTCTTCAGTTTACTCTCAATCGGCAATGCTTGATTATCCAACAGGTCCCGCAAATGTTCCTCACTCTCGCTGAGGATAGCAATGTCATCAGCGTCATCTAACAGATCCTCTATTTTCTTTCCTATTCTTCGGTATTTTATTCTTGCCAGCAAATTCGATGCATGAGGTATTGAGCTGTGTGTGTGATAGTTCACGCAGTTAACTGCACTTTCCACGGAAGTCTAATGGTACGTCTCCAGACTAAATTTGTTTACAAAGTAACAGAAATAGTAATTTTGCTGCCACCCTTCTCCCACCCCACAGCTCACACGATGTTACAAATTCCGAGCGAATGTTATTGATGTCTTCCATCTTATTTGACTGAATACTAGACTACCAGTTTCCAAAGTACGGTAACTAACCCCTTCGGCTTAAGCAGTAAAACAAAATTTTCTGGGAGACAAAAACAAAATGGGTTCACTCATAAAATTAAATTATTTTGAAAGAGGCTATTTCGATTGTCGATATTACATTAGATCTTGAAACTTGTTAGAGAAGTAACCATTAATTACTGAAAATTTTTGATGAGGATCATTAGCACTTGATGCGACATGGTACAAACCACAGCTTCTGAATCGAATATATCATATATTTGAAACTTTTGCGCTATCAGTGAGGACAAAAAGTTGCTGACCCTAGCAACTTGCTTGGCTTTACATCTCCCATGAATCAACTGAAATATCGCCTCGCCCGTCACTCATTGTTTAGTTAGTCTGTTGCTCGCTCGCTGGAGAATCCTAAATAACAGAATGTATTGATTTTCAAATTGGAATATTTTGTAGATTTCTTTGGAGAAATAAATACACCTCACTCGACTTCTAATCTCTATTTTTATTTTAATGTTTTGTATTGGCTCTGAGCACTATGGGACTTAACTTCTAAGGTCATCAGTCCCCTAGAACTTAGAACTAATTAAACCTAAGGACATCACACACATCCATGCCCGAGGCAGGATTCGAACCTGTGACCGTAGCGGTCGCGCGGTTCCAGACTGAATCGCCTAGAACCGCTCGGCCACACCGGCCGGCAATGTTTTGTATTAAAACATCGATTAGTATTCAGTTGTTATCGAGAGTATTTAGATCAAGCAAAAGCAAATCGGGAGTCGTTTCAGAATTTAATGTTCAATGTTTAACTTAGAGTTTCAAAGAGTACTAGAAGATATCTGTCTCGTGTTTTTTTTTTTTTTTTTTTATTACCCTGATTACTTTCAAGCAATTAAATATTTTTCAGATCGCATTTTCACTCTACAGCAGACTAGGGGCAGATCTGGAACTTCTTGCCAGATTAGAAATATGTACCGGACCGTGACTCGAAGTTAGGACCTTTTCCTGTTACGGGCAAGTGCTCTATCAATGACAAGGAGAACACAGCAAGAGCTGTAAACTGATTTCCTGGAAACTTCCCTTAGTGGAAGAGTGGTTAAAATAAGAGAATAGGTGTCTTGGTTTATCCACAGATATTCGACTGTTTCCATGAAGACTTTGACGTAACTGGTTCAGGAAAGTGGTAGCACAGTGACTGGCATTCCGGTTTCACACTTCTGTACCAGTTTTCGAAACCCGATCATTATTTACGTTTTATTTTTTGATCTACCCATGTCTGTAGAAGAGTACTAGACGAATTTGTAAAACAATAAATGAATGAGAAAATGTTTTAATTGTTTTCAGTAAAATTCTGTTGTGTGTTCTGTTAATAATATTCGTGGTGTTACATGCTTGTTACCCGGAAGTGGTTTCCGATGGCCGGCCGAGGTGGCCGAGCGGTTCTAGGCGCTACAGTCTGGAACCGCGTAACCGCTACGGTCGCAGGTTCGAATCCTGCCTCGGGCATGGATGTGTGTGACGTCCTTAGGTTAGTTAGGTTTAAGTAGTTCTAAGTTCTAAGGGACTGATGACCTCAAAAGTAAACAGACAGCAATGGATCGTAGACATAGATATTACATAATGTGCGTATGACACTTATTGTGGAACGCAGTTGTAATTTTTTAATTGATATAACACCAGTGTATCCCCTAGCTTGATAAGGAACGTTCTTGTAGTGAGGTTCCACGTACATAAGTATCTGAAAAAGAAAAAAAGAAAATGGAAATAATAAACGGGGTTCGAACATGGGGCTCAAAAGTGTGAAATTACGACGCTACCCACTATTCCAATTCTTCAGTTGAACTTACCGCCCTATAAAAAGCATCTAGATTGCTTCGAAAATATTGACCATCGTTTTCTCAGAAACGGTCGATTATCTACGGATAACCCGAGACATGTTTTCGCTTATTTGAACTCCCTTCCACTGATCGACATTTCTGGGAAAATAGGTTATTGCACTTGCAATGTTCTTGTGAGCAATCCAGGCATGACTCACGACCCGTCCTCGCAGATTTACTTCTGCCGGTACCTCCCCTCGTACTTTCGGAACTTATATACTTTCTTCCTCGAGTATTAGCCCGAATGATATGTAGTAGAATTTCTGTGAAGTTTGGAAGGAAGCAATTGATGTACTACCGGAAGTAAAGCTTTGTGGTTCAAATGACTCTGAGCACTATAGGACTTAACTTCTGAGGTCATCAGTCCCCTAGAACTTAGAACTAATTAAACCTAACTAACCTAAGGACATCGCACACGTCCATGCCTGAGGCAGGAATCGAACCTTCGACCGTAGCGGTCGCGCGGTTCCAGACTCTAGGGCCTAGAACCGCTCGGCCTCTCCGGCCGGCTAAAGCTTTGAGGGACAAGCTTGGGTAGTGCGTGGCTGACTCAGTCGGTCGAGCTGTTGTCCAGGCACGACAAAGATCCCAGGTTCGAGTCTCGGACCGACATATTTTAATCACACAAGAAGTTTCAATTAAATGTTTTTTCACAAAACTACATCTCATGCTGATCAATTTGATACCCCATTTTCCCATTTCTCACTCCTTGTGTGGCTGTGAAAATTCAGGCAAAATTTTTTATCTCAAATCACTAATCACATTTTCTAATTGACCTGATTACCTTCAAATAAATAAACCCTTTTTTGCAAAATCAGACCTTGCACTGCTCAATTTCGTATCCAGTTTGTCCATTTCTCATTCTTTGTTTGATCATGAAATTTTGGAGAAAAATCCATTGTGTAATGTATTGGGAGTCTTTGTTATCGCTCAACTCAAATATTTTATCAAAAAATTACTGACACTAGGCAATTGCATGCCACTTCATCTACCGCGATTCCACTGAGGTTTCACCCCGCTTGTCACTCACTTTTTAGGCAGTTTGTTGTTCGTTCAATGACAAATCCTAAATAACAAATAATTTATTTATTTCCGAACTGTAAAGTTTTGTTAATTTCTCTGTAAAAGCAGACACGCTTCATTCGGCTTCCAAGGAGGTGCCAGTGAATCTTTTAACACCACAGTAGATAGTTGCTTGTTTCATTAACAAATTTAAGAGTTTTACCGACACACAACTGAAATTTTGGACTTTTTAATGCTCCTAGAATTAAAGATGAAGATCGATACAAGTTGTGATAATTAGTCCTTGTTGTATTTGTTTACAATGCACCGTAAAGCAATTTCGACATATAGGTATGTGTTTTGTGAGTAACGCTCTCATCATCTGGATGTTCGTGTCCAAATCACCAGTCAGAAGTACGTGAATAGAGTTCGTCTTACTTTAAAATTTCCAACCTCTTTTCCACTGTATCGTCTCATCACACTACCCCTCTTCCACCAATGTATCTTCTTTTTTACAGAAGTGTCTCCAACTGTATCCACTTTTACCCACAATCATACTTCACCGACAGCACGAATTCTTATACGAAAGAAAATTCGACAGGGAAACCCATTAGGACGAATAGCCATAGAACATGAATGCAGGTTCGGTCTGGGTTTTCAAGTAAAAGTATACTCTAATGATCTGAAGAGAACAATTACTTTTACCTCAACAACGAAGCCATTTCAAAATAAGTCATTAAGTTGTGCCTGTCTACATAAAAACAACAGATTTTCTGCCACGTGAAACATCAGGCCTTCAACTTATCCTTAGAGAACCAGCATCACTGGAAAAAATCAAGGACACAATCAGAAGTAGAAAAGCTGAAAAAGAGACGGTAGGGCAAAGTGCATCTCACAGTCAGAGCGAGAGAGAGAGAGAGAGGGTGGGGGAGAAAGCAGAAAGGACTGGCAGCTATGTATGGTTACGATGTTGATGATGATGACTACGATTGCGGTACTTAGTTAGGCCTGTATGAAAGAAATTAATAGTGCCAGTGCGTGTTTTGTCCAGTACGATATAATGTTTCGTGTCAGTCTTGAGACATTACCCAAGAAATTCTCATGTGTGATACCTGCACTAATTCTGAGTCAATTTCAATTAATTGCCAACATGTCTTCCACCAGCATTTATTCTACCTTAACTATATTCGATAAATTACAGTCAAGCTAATTACACGTTAACTGCATACACCATTAACTTACGAAATTATCTTACAACTGTCGCGATATTACTTTACACCTACGACTTAATTACATGCCCATATCACGCAATAATAAATGTAACATAAAAGTCGGTCAATTTTTATTTGGGTTTGGTCTGTTAATATGATTTACGCAACTCGAGGAAATGCTTTCGTTCTAGAGAGTGAACAAAATGTTGCAAATGCAAATTTTTCACAAATATACCGCCCTTCGAACCATTTACGAAAGAGGTGACAATGTTTCCCTTGCACTATCAACTTAAGTACATACGCTGACAACGCAACGAAAACGTTACATCGCCGGTGAAACCACCGGTCGAAACCGGTAATTGCATTTTGAAATGCTTTTGTAATTATTGTCACAAGAAAATGAAAGAAGATAATTATTCAGTCAATTCTCTGCTCACAATATGTCATTTTTCAAATACGATTAAGATTAAGATGAGGCAAGACACAAAATTCTTTACTACAACAGAGTAATCGAGGCGAAAATAGGTTTACTTCCGACGTCACAGTCTTCTGTCAGCATGAAAACTTCCTTCGACTCACTGAAGGCTACTTTTCATTGACGACCGGTGCGAATGCCGCCTTTTTAGTACAATGTGTGATGTTTTAATGTCCAGAGTTAATTGACTTTCGAATACATAAGAGTGGCTTCAGTGAGGCCGGTTGGAAGAGATGAAGGGCGGTATCCATGTATGATATCGATGATGTGGGATGTCACTTGAGATAAGTGGCTCGGTTCAGTTGCCTCCGAGCCTTTGATGTGGATCGATCGTAACTAAAATAAAACCATATTTAGTCCTGCTATCAAGGGTCGTGACACAGCTAACCGTCGACCAGAGTAGTTCGATGAAAGTTTGAGTTAAACCTGTACTGCTACTTGATAACCCTCTGAGAGTTGTTCTTAGCATAATTTAGTTTAAGTAGTGTATAAGGATAGGGACCGATGACCTAAGCAGTTTGGTCCCATAGTTCTTACTACACAAAATGAAAAGTCGGGGCCCTTTGTTTCCCATTTGTACTCGCACTGCGCTAGTGAGATGCTTCAACTATATTTACGTCCAAGTTTATCCTCCTCAAAATCCTGTATGCAGTGTGGTGGTGTCTACATGAAGTACCAAAACCATACCTCCCTCGTCCCCGCTCCTTATTCTATACGTGAAAAAAAAAAAAAAATGCGTTCGACTCATTTCAGTGTCAGCTTCAATTTACTTAATTTTGCCCTCAAGATCATTCCTTGAGGTGTGGCTGGTAGAAAGTAATAAGTTCCTTATTTATTTATTTATTTTTGCTATATAAAGGCACTGTATTTGGCCAAAAGAACATGAACAGCCAACAAAAGACTGACAAATGTGCTGTTCAAGAGGGAATCATGTGGAACAAAGACTGGAGGAAAAGTAGTACAGCCGGCCGCGGTGGTCTCGCGGTTCTAGGCGCGCAGTCCGGAACCGTGCGACTGCTACGGTCGCAGGTTCGAATCCTGCCTCGGGCATGGATGTGTGTGATGTCCTTAGGTTAGTTAGGTTTAAGTAGTTCTAAGTTCTAGGGGACTGATAACCACAGCAGTTGAGTCCCATAGTGCTCAGAGCCATTTGAACCATTTTTTTTTTGAAAAGTAGTACATAATTTTGATGTTCCGTTTTTTAAAAGCAAAACTGGTAGAGATGACATTCCTGCTTCCGGCGCAAAACCTTAAACATATTATTACTGGAAGTTACATGTAGTGAGACACTTTCCGCACGTTTACCTTCAGTGTGAGCGGCTCCAATGGCGGCCCCTTTTCGGTTTTTTACGGGAGTCAGCAACTTCTTGTTCCCATCGCCAACGCTGGTTTTCCGCGGAGTGCCTTCAGGCTGCTTTGCCGTTGTGTTTCCGCTCTCTCCCTCCTCTTCGTCTGCTAAGTGGTCCGAAACGGCAGATCTGGGGGTCGACGGGTTTTTTACAGGCTGCAAGCTCGTTCTCGCCAGCTTTCTAATACGTGGCGATGTTTTGGTGAGCTGTTCTTCCTTGTTAAAATCTGACAGCTCTTTAGCCTGATAGTCAGACTCGTCCGTCTCCTTAGACGGCTGATTCTGAGCTGTGGGCGCTACAGCAGAGGGAGACACAGCAGGTCTTTCTTTGGCAGTTTGGAGATCTCCACCTGCAGACAAACGTGATTTGGGATTCTGAAACCTTCCCTTTGTGTCCTTACCTGTTGTGGCGGTTGTAGTCTGAGGCGCTGGAGAATCTATCTGTAACTTCGTCGATACGTTTGCAGGCGCAGTCGCCTGAGCCTTTTTACGTGAAGGTACCGATAGCGGTGTTGTCGAATGCTTTCGTGTGATTACGTATGTCCTCGCCGGCGAGTTCCTCGGTGATGGTGACTTCGGCGAGTTTCCTGGAGAGGCTTTTGCAGCATTTTTTATTTTCCCTGAAACAGTGTTTTTTGAAGGTGTGTTGCGCGTTGTCATCAGTGATGGCCTCGGCGAATTCATTGATGAAGTCGCTGGTGACGCTATGAGAAGCGTCGGTGAGAAAAGCGCTGGCGACTTTGGTGGAGAGTCTGTCTTCTTCGCTACAGGTGTAGGAGGCTTCTTCTGCGAGGCCATTCGTGAGGTATCCGTTGCAGCTCTGGCTGTGTTTATCTTTGGTGAAGACATTGGTACCAGTCCTGTCGAAGGCATTGTCGGCATTTGTTGCTGTGGTAGACCTGGGATACTGTGGCCGTGAAAATGCGCTGGCTTTCCACCGTACGACTCTAGGCCGATACCTTGTGGATCACAAAACGGAGGTCCCACCGCCCCACCCCTGCCAAACTGCGCCTTCCTCTCCATCTGGTAGATAGCCCCGCCTCCTGCCATATACGGATTCCTGTGCTGCATCAGCGCTGCAGGGTTGCCACGTCCCCGGCCAGACGTCACATCGTTCATAGTCTTGTTCATTTCTGATACCGGTGCACCAGTGCTGGTTTGTAGCTTTCCCCTCTCCGGTATCTTTCCACTTTTGGTTTCTGCCATTTTGAGGTTCAGGTTCCTTAGTAATCTCTCGTCACTTTGGTCTTTCGGCATACCTCTCCCGCGTTCGGTTGGTGCCGCTGCGTCTCCTTCTGCTAATGCCCTTCTGGGAGAATTCGCGTTCGGCACCTCTGCTGAAACACGCGGGCTCGCTTTCCCGCCTCCTTCCTGCTTCCCAACAGGGGCGCGGGGCGTTTTCTCGGCGTCCGAAGAGAATCGCGGTGACGTGTTCTCTTCTTTGAAGCCTCGAGGTGTGACGGGCGGCGAATTTGCGTGAGTTTTCGGTGAATGCATGTGGATGTCCCTCGGCGAAATGCCAGTTGGGCCTGAGCTGACTCTCACAGGCGTGACGAGATGAGCCATCGCACCGACGGCTCTCCGCGGCCCGTGGGGAGTCGGGGCACCCTGCCGCATCTTGTCTGGTGGTTCGCTGCTCTTACTGCTGAAGTGCTTTGGCGGGCCGGGGAAGAAGTACCCACCGTGGAGGTGGGGCGGGAGCATGAATGGTCCTGGCGGCCCTTGACCCGGGGTCAGGCGAACCATCTCCGCCGGGTGGCGACCTATGGGCACGAAAGCCGGCCGTTGTGGGGCCCCACGCGCCCGTCCGATGCCGCCCGCTCCACCCAGTTCGGACCTCTGCGCTTCCTGGAGTTCCTTCTGGATCTGCAACAACATGGCCCACATATGTCAGGTATTCTGTTTCTGATTTCGGACCTGTATCAATGCACTAGTGCCGTTAACTAAGGGGACTTTTGTTCTGTATGGTGACTATGGTTATACTCTACTGGCCATTAAAATTGCTACACCAAGAAGAAATGCAGATGATAAACGGGTATTCAGTGTGTGTGTGTGGTTAGCATTTGCTTGAGTCCCTTGGTGTGGAGCGTGTGGCACCCCAACTCCAGGGTTTTACCCGCCTGCCTCCCAGGTTGCTCCAGAGGCCCAGCGTCCTTTTAGACTTGTCAGAATACCGGAGGAACTGCACTCCTGCGTTTGTTTTTACCTCCTTATTTTGCGATATTTTAAACCAGCATCCCGACCATGTACCAGTATCTGCGGTGTTTACCATCTTTGATGCCGAATTGTTTGCGATCTTGCGGGCATTGGAGCAGATGAGATGTGTTCCCAGTCTTAAGTTTCTCATCTGTTCTGACTTCCTGAGTGCCCTTCAGACCATGCAACACTAGTACCCAGCGGATACGGTCGTCCAGAACATCCATGATGCCCTACTCCACCTGCAACGGCAGGGAAAGGAGGTTTCTTTCTGCTGGGTGCCGGGGCACGTGGGTATTAGGGGAAACGAACTGGCGGATGTGGCTGCCAAAGATGCATGTTCCCTCCCTCATGTTATTAAATGTGCCGTCCCCCTCCATGCTGTTACCTCCCTTTTGCGTTTTCTTGTTATGCATCAATGGGAAGAGGAGTGGCTTGCAGTCGGTGAAAATAAGCTGCGTCTGGTCAAGGTCATCACGCGGCCATGGCGTACGTCCTACCAGTCATGCAGGCGGGATGAGGTTCTCCTCACTCGCCTCCGCATCGGGCACAGTCCCTTAACGCACGGTTTTTTACTCCGGCGGGAGGACCCCCCCCCCCCCCCCCCCAATCTGCAGTGCTTGTGGCGTCCAGATTACTGTCCGTCACATTTTACTTGACTGTCTTTTATTCTCTGACCAGAGGGCGATGCTTTCCTTGCCACCGGATTTGCCCTCTATTTTGCAAGACGACACAACGACTGTGGTTAAGGTCGTACGGTTTTATGTCCTGTCCAATTTGTTGCCTCAGATTTTAGGGAGAGGATTTTAATGTGCTGCTGGGTGACTGGATCACTCAGGTTTTAGGTAAGAGGTCCGCCAGTCACGATTACCTACTTGTTTCGCTTCGATTTCTGTTCTCTTTTCCTTGTCTTTCCTTTCCTTTTTTAGTGCGTTTCTTCTCCTCTTATTTTGCCTCTGTATGTGAGGATTTGGAACTGCGTCAGGTCTGTGTCTTTTAGCCGTTCTCCTTGTTGGACAAATATATTATACTAGAACTGACATGTGATTACATTTTCACACAATTTGGGTGCATAGATCCTGAGAAATCAGTACCCAGAGCAACGCCTGCGCATTGAGTCACGATACCACAGTTCATCAAGAGTAGTGACTGGCGTATTGTGACGAGCCAGTTGCTCGGCCACCATTGACCAGACGTTTTCAATTGGTAAGAGATCTGGAGAATGTGCTGGCCAGGGTAGCAGTCGAACATTTTCTGTATCCAGAAAGGCCCGTACAGGACCTGCAACATGGGGTCGTGCATTATCCTCCTGAAATGTAGGGTTTCGCAGGGATCGAATGAAAGGTAGAGCCACGGGTCGTAACACATCCACTGTCCACTGTTCAAAGTGCCGTCAATGCGAACAAGAGGTGACCGAGACGTGTAACCAATGGCACCCCATACCATCATGCCGGGTGATACGCCAGTATGGCGATGATGAATACACGCTTCCAATGTGCGTTCACCGCGATGTCGCCAAACACGGATTCGACCATCATGATGCTGTAAATAGAACCTGGATTCATCCGAAAAAATGACGTTTTGCCATTCGTGCACCCAGGTTCGTCGTTGAGCACACCATCGAAGGCGCTCCTGTCTGCGATGCAGCGTCAAGGGTAATCGCAGCCATGGTCTCCGAGCTGACAGTCCGTGCTGCTGCAAACGTTGTCGAACTCTTCGTGCAGATGGTTGTTGTCTTGCAAACGTCCCCATCTGTTGACTCAGGGATCGAGACGCGGCTGCACGATCCGTTGCAGCCGTGCGGATAAGATGCCTGTCATCTCGGCTACTAGTGATTCGAGGCAGTTGGGATCCAGCACGGTGTTCCGTATTACCCTCCTGAACCCACCGATTCCATATTCTGCTAACAGTCATTGGATCTCGACCAACGAGAACAGCAATGTCGCGATACGATAAACCGCAATCGCGATAGGCTAGAATCCGACCTGTATCAAAGTCGGAAACGTAATGGTACGCATTTCTCCTCCTTACACGAGGCATCACAACAACGTTTCACCAGGCAACGCCGGTCAACTGCTGTTTGTGTATGAGAAATCGATTGGAAACTTTCCTCATGTCAGCACGTTGTAGGTGTCGCCACCGGCGCCAACCTTGCTTGAATGCTCTGAAAAGCTGATCATTTGCATATCGCAGCATCTTTTTCCTGTCGGTTAAATTTCGCGTCTGTAGCACGACATATTTGTGGTGGAGCAATTTTAACGGCCAGTAGTGTAATTTATCCACAAACTGTATGAAATTGTTACCTAAACGCCTAAATTTCCATCTTGATCAGCAGAATTTAGGGCCTCTGGCCATTACCAAGTGATGAGTATGTGTACAGGTTACTTATAAGGTACGCCTACATATTGATCACTTGATAATGGCCAGAGCAACTGAAACCATCTGATGCTTTAGACTTTTATCTAATAACCTTTGTGTACTGATGAGGTAGGCGCTCCTCTCGCTACTCTGAGTTAGATCTTTTGTGATTAACTGCACTTCTCGCCCATACCAATGACATGGCAAACCATTGCGTGGCAATTGATGATGGACCTTCAGCTCTCCCAAACAAACCGTGAAATAAAGAGATATATGATACTATTCAAAACGTCCCGCACCGATGACTTAACAAACCATTGCATGATATCTGACGACGAAGGTTTCAGCTCTCCAAACTAGTCGTGCATTAAAAATATTTCTCACTCACAACGAAGGCGGATTTAAAATCAAATCAGAATGGTTGTTCTCCGAATCTGACTATCGTAATAAATACAATGTAACTAAAGGAAAATTACATCACTTTATGACTAAATTTAAATTTCAGATGTTTGTTTTTTATACGTTTTTCTAAAAATTGATATACGTAGCACAAAATAAAAGGTATCTGCTCGTTATCTGTGTAGTTCTTCACCATTTAAAGTACATATATGATGACATTAAGTTTCCATATTAAATTACAAGGATGCTCATGTATCTCCTTCTTTCCTTGCTAACGGTTTCGCTATTTTTTGTTCCAGTCTGCAATATGTATTAAAAGACTTTAGACTTTAAAGTATTGTCCTTTCTCCTAACAGACACATGATCATTTTTCTTGAATATTTGTAAAGTTTTTGATTTTTGTCTGATAAGAGAGAAAAGTTCAAGCAAGGTGACAACTTATTCTGTAAGCAGAGAAGCAGCTTGCTTTTGTTCCATACTTAGTTATTTCAATTTCTAAGAACTATCCTATATTCAAAATACCTCGGTACTAATACATAGAGCGTAAGAAGATAAAGAATGAATACCCTAGGAGACAATCTAAGTTATACAAAAATGTTCTATTAAATTTTTTCCGGCATTTCTGTGAACTGTAAAATTAACATTTTAAAACCATCGGAAAAAATGCAAACCTCTTGTCAGTTTGATTTTACTTCGTAGCAGGTGCTTATATTTGTCTTCTATACAGAACAATTAGTAGTGTTAAGTATTCAGAATTCATTATAGTTAATTTATCTGTGAAGACAGTCAAATTTGACAGTAATGTCAACTAATCTATTGTTTAGCAAAAATATGCATATATAAAATTTATGTTTATATTAAACCCAAAATGTATTCCTTTTTATCACGGTAGCACTTTTTTAGACAGCATATTAGACAGTAAATTACAGTTATGAACACATTAAAAAACTTTATTTTGTGCTTTCTCTTATGATGTATCAAGAAGAGCATAGGATGCAGTAAGTTGAGATGAACAAATCTCTGTAACAAGCATAAAGTTGCAATAAGAATATGAAACAGTAAAGAATTAAATACACATTTTTACCATTCCCTCTCATTTAACTAAACTGAATATCAAGAATTCAGTATTTCTAATGTGCTTTAATATTGGTATTATTTACTCTAATATGGTTAAAAAAAGTCGTTGTGTTGTGGATAAATAAGACATTTATGTTACATGTTAGTAAGTGTGACACACTGTTCCTTTTATGGTTGCCCAAAACCGATTTGTTAGCTATATGACTTACATGTTCTGTAGTGTGACTGACTAATAAAATCAGAAGGTCCACGCCATCTTGGATTTCATCATTCTGAATGAAGATTGTCATATTTCGTGATTTTTGTGCTATAACTTGTGCCCAATGAAAATGTACTATTTTTGACCAATCATGCATTAAAGATACATTAAAAATTAGTACACGTAGTGCCACACAAATGTAGGGAAATATGACATTAAAATTTAAAAATGGTATTTACAGTTTTCTAACGAATGTGAGCCCTGTACCTGTGAACGAAAGATTTTATCGACGGTAGTTTATCTGGAAGCACTTGTCGCAATGTCTTATTCAGAGATACATCAAATTGATGAGATTGGACCAGTTTCTCCAGCCGGGTGCAGCACACTCGGTCAGTGAGATGCATGATGTGAGGACTGGCATGGAAACGACACTGGGATGTGGTACACCTCATGTTGAAGTTATTAGTTTCTATGTGTTTATTCCTGAAGCGAACATTTTATCTTCTCTCCTTGCGATGCTTTTTGAATGTGAAAGTACGTTATAATTTCACACTCACGTTTTTGGAATGTCTGTAGATGAGTAACTGATGGCGATCTAAGGATTTTTGTGTGCTTTCCCTATTCCTCAGGCGAAATCAGGAGGTATTCACATTGTCATTAATTGGCTTCAGTTGGTTTTGATCACAGCATCACTGTCACACTGAGACCCAGTCGTGGAACTTGACACCACATTAACGAATAGATACTTTCAACGATTACAACAGTAATGTTAGTAATAAATAGTTCATGTCTGATGTCACTTTCTCTACGCATATCTACAAGATGAGCAGCCTAAGCAGTTCCTTTGGAACGTATTGGAGGTATAGAAACAGGCTTTTTGAGAAGTAATAATATATAGCCAATACTCGTGACGATTTCTTTGTTTACAGATTTGTCGAAGTAGGTTCGATTTTTTCTTGAAGATGGAGCTGCGCAAATTATAAAATCCTTTCATAACAGCTTTGTGACGATATGATAATCATTGTGATTTACAGGGAAAATTTATGCTAAAAAAGGCGTGGACTGTGGTAAGTACACTTGTGAGCGAAACTTAAGGACGAAAGTAACTTTAGTATGATGTATCAATGCCAAGCAACACAACTCGATGAAACTTTGACATACATAGAAAGAACTGCTATAGTACACTGTAGGAGGTAACTGAAAAGAATATGCAATGAAACGTACAGAAATGACACTTTTATTCAAGGACGACAATCACATTGAAGTCACCGCGATTTATGATGGACGCTTGACCTTACAAAAGACGGAACATGGTTTTTAATAAGGTATGTGATCACCACAGAAGGCAACGCATGCTCTGCAATTGCTCCCACACTGGCCACTAGGTTGGTAAGGAGTTCTTGTTGTAGGGAGTTCAAATCCATCAGCGCGGTTGACAACTGTTGGATGGTTGTTGATGCATGTGGACATACTGCAGTATGTCTTCCCATTGCATCCCACATGTCCTCAGTTGGATTTCAGTCAGGGGAATGGGCAAGATTGTCCATTCATCAGATATCCTCTAGCACCATGAGCTCCTCCAATTGTGCTGTTTGATGCGGTCGCGAATTATCATCCACAAAAATGAAGTCAGGGCCGACTGCATGTGGCAGGAATAAAGTGTCACAATAGCGCTGACAAGTGAGTATACCATGTTCACTATTTTGGAAATCAGTATATCCATGCAACATTATGCCTGTCCATACCATCATGTTTGACAATGTTCCAGAGTGCATTACATGTTCTCACTTCTCGCTGTATGAAGGTACAACCAGAAACACTACTCAGACTGAATCTGCTCTCATCCAAGAAGACCATGAAACCCCACTTTAGGCCAGTCACTATGCTCTTGGGACCTTCGACAACATACAGATTGAAACGTCAACTAGCCCTTCTCGGAATAACTACTCTGATGACAGGGGATGGTGATATAACATGAAGCACCACACAAACTGATATTCATCAAACTGTGTGGAAATGTTCATCACTTACCAGCTGGAGCCTCGTATGGAAGCATACACTTTCCCATCACTTCCCAGACAAGCTCTATGGGCGACAAAACAGGAACAAGACATGCCAGTAAAGTATCTGTACATTCTTAAATGCACCTGTGGTATTAGCTACAGTGTGGGGTCTTGTATTGTCATGATGGAATATACCAATTTGGTACCCAAGTCATAAAGTATACGACAACATCGTTCACCATTCTTGCCACATACTATCAAACATGCAGTCTTCTTTCAAAAATTACCAAATCAGTCCTATTGCCATATCCAATGACTGCCCCCACCATGAGTCCAGGAGCTGGACTCAGAGCTTGTCAGACACAGAGCTTGTCTGGGATGTGATAGGAAGGTGTATGCTTCCATACCAGTTTCTAGCTGGATTTTGATGAAAATTTCCACACAGTTTGATAAATATCAGTTTGATAACATGGTGCATCATGTTACTTCACGAAGGGCTAGTTGATGTTTTAATCTGGATGTTGTCGGAGGTTCCAGGAACACAGGGACTGGACTAACAAGGAGTGGAATCATATGCTCTTCTCAGATGAGAGCAGATTCAGCCTGCGTAGTGATTCTGGTCGTACTTTCATACAGTGAGAGGTGGGAACATGTAATGCACCCAGGACCATTGTCTAACATGATCGTTGGATGCATTTGGTCATGACTTAAAATGGTTCAAATGGCTCTAAGCGCTATGGGACTTAACATCTGAGGTCATCAGTCCCCTAGACTTAGAACTACTTAAACCTAACTAACCTAAGGACATCACACACATCCATACCCGAGGCAGGATTCGAACCTGCGACCATAGCAGCAGCATAGTTCCGGACTGAAGCGCCTAGAACAGCTCGGCCATAGCGGCCAGTATGACTTCATTTTCGTGGATGACAATTTGTGGCTGCAACAAACAGTACAGTTTGAGGAGTTATTGGTACTACAGGACATTTGGCGAATGGATTGACTTGCCCATTCCCCAACTTAAATCCTATGGAACATGCATGGGGTGCACTGGGGAGACATATTGCAGTATGTCCACATGCACCAGCGACCATCCAGCAGCTGTCAACAGTACAAGTGGATTTAAACTCCCTACCGCGAGGACTCGTTATCAACATAGTGACTAGTGTGGGAGCACATTGCAAAGCATGCGTTGCTGTCTGTAGTGATCACATACCCTACCAAGAACCATGTGATCTTTGAGCACATCGCCCACACACGTTGGCCTCAAGTTGAGCTCCACAAACAGAAGTGATACTCATCAATGAACACCACAGAATGACACTCAAAGTCCCAGTTAACTCTCTGTTTTGTGTGGTATGGTGTTGGTGGCAAACAACGCTTGCCATCTCGAAATATCAACCCATCTACCAGTAACCTGTACTCACCAACGATCGTCTTGTGGTATAGTCCTCCTGGAAAGAACTGTGTCTGCGTTTCTTGCCACATTGTTGTTCTCAGTCCATCTCGACATCATACGAGGGTTGCCCAGAAAGTAATGCACCACTTTTTTTTTTCTCAGCCGAAAACAATGCTACGAATGCGAAACGCTACTACGTGCGTATTATCTGAAGTCTCCTGAGTGAACGCGCCAACTTTCTGTCAATTCCAACATATAGCGGAGCTGCAGAACATTTTCAAAATGGCGTCTGTAGGTGACGTACGTTACAAGAAAAGTGCTGTCATTGAATTTCTCACTACAGAGGAAGGAACTGAGGGGAATATTCACAAACGTTTGTGCAAAGTCTATGGAGCGTCTGCTATCGAGAGAAGTACACAGTTAGTCGCTGAGCATGGAGGGTGAGGTCGTCAGAAGGCGGTTCGGCGGAGTTCCACGATTTGCAGCGGTCGGGGAGACCATCCACACCTGACTTAGCCCCCTCGAACTTTCGACTTCCACTTGTTTGGGCCATTAAAGAATGTCATTCGTGGGAGACATTTGGAGGATGATGAGGGGGTGGTTCACATAGTGAAGCACTGCGTCCGCCACGAGCACAAGGATTGGTACTGACAGGACATAAACACCCTTGTTTCGCGCTGGAGGAAGGGCATAAAATGGGATGGAGATTACGTGGAAGAATAGAATGTGCAGATAAAACACCATTCTTTCATGTGTGCAATTCTCATTATGTTCAATAAAGAATTGTTGAAGAAAAAAATGATATGCATTACTTTCTGTGCAGCCCTCGTACATTCTCTATTCCTTGCACTACAGCTGACTGTCTGTCCTGTCTGTCGGTGAGATGATCCCGTGACTCCATTCCAGTGATTTGACTTGACTTTTGTCGAAGTCCGAAACATCGCATAAAACTCTTGAATGCTTGGGGCTCCACGTCCTGAAGATATTTATGAAAGGACATCTTGGGACACCATGAACTGGCTTGAAATAATTATTTACGAAATCGATATTTGGTTGTATATTCAATCATCAGTGGAATCAAATGCAAAGGAACCGCAAATGTATTTACATCGATTTCTACAACATGACAGGTGCATATATGATAGTAGGAATGTAAATTTACTTATGTATCTCTATAGCAATGACATATGTGTCAATTAATACAATAGAATTCAATGCTCATTTAAGAGAACACAAACAATCTGCTAACGTATTAGTAAAAATATCAAAAAGAGGCAGATTATTAAAGATTCTAAAATAAACTGAAATGTCCATCCATATGAGGAAACAACTGGACATACATAATGAACAAATAGAGTTAAGATGTATATGCTAAATTTCAACAGAGTTTTAACCGAGTAAATTCTATTTGGAGCTTCTCCATAGCCTGTAAGTAAAACGGTGAATTTTCCAATTTTATACCTTTTGTATACTCTACCTTCCTATACCAGCTGTACAAAGACAGTGTTTTATGTGCTGGGTGTCCCAAAGTAACATAAAAAATGCTTAGAATGTTGTGTAGGAAGGCAAACTGATCAGTTCTGAAGAAGGAACACTTACCTAGAAACGCAAGTCCTGGAAGCTGGACAATGTCGAAGTCTAAGATTGAGCAGCTGTGGCCCTGTAGCCATCTTCACAGACGACCCGAGCATAATAACATTCCTCCCCATGCACTTCATTCCTCTACACAGCCTTTGGGCTCATCCTACTGCAGACCTTGTGTGCTCTGTCAGTGTAGTAACATTGTTCGATATGTACCATTGCACAGCTGCGGAAATGACCAACATGCTGTTTGCATACAGCAAAGCAGATTGCAATGGGAGAGATTAGCAAGGTTGTATGTGAAGCACTTCCCGAAAAAGCATACTCCACATCATTCCACGTTAGCAGCAATTGAGAGATATTTCAGAGAAGCCTGAAAGTTACACGTAGGTATTTTCTGCCTGAGATGTGTTCATTGTACAGTAAAGTATTAGCACTTTGGGCTTAGTATTTGTGAATAATATCTCCAGTTTACTGTGTGCAGGTACTCTATGCTTGGGTTGAACACTATACTTGGAGGTGTATGTGAAGACAATGTTTGAAGCGGACTCAGCCACCAGCACTCTGCATGTGGCACAGGCGCTGCACGTGGGTAAAAGTGCCATGCGGCATGCGTCTATGAACACTGTCGCCACCCATACCATATGTAGAAAGTCCAGGCATTACGGGAGGGGTACAGTTTGTGCAGTGGTGTTTACAACAATGCATGCTAAAGCCACAATTCCTGTGCTTGCTGCTATTCACAGATGTATACATATTTAAATTGCACAACACGCGTGTTTGGGTGGATGAAAACCAACGTGCACAAGTGTTTCAAAATCACCAAGACAGGGTTGGTATTAACATCTGGACTGGGATATCATTAGATCATATTTATCGTCAAACTGACTAACAGAACAGTGATCTACCTCACATTAGTTAGGGATGTATTGCCTAAACTATTGGATGTAGTGCCACTAAATATTCAGATAAATGTGTGACTGCAACATATCGGAGCTCCAGCATATTATGATGCTGATGTGCAGAATTACCTCAATATTACATTTACCAATCGATGGTTTGGTAGGGGTGGGCCAGTTCTATGGCCAGCACATTTGCCAGATCTGACAACTGTCAAGTATTTCCTGTGAAGTACACTCATGCTCATAAATTAAGGATAATTGCAGAATGTGGTGCCACACAACGTGGCACTACACAAAACTGGCGCTAATAGCATAGGAACATAGGGAACACACACGACACAGATCTGTAAGTCCACGGTACTGGTGATAAGTTTAGAAAACCGTCCCGAAATACATGTGCTACAAAACGCCACTCTTTCCGGCGCATGAACCCTGACATCAGTATGGGATATGATCACCATGCACACATACACAGGCCGCACAACGGGTTGGCATAGTCTGGATCAGGTGTTCGAGCAGCTGCTGGGGTATAGCCTCCCGTTCTTGCACCAGTGCCTGTCAGAGTTCCTGAAGTGCAATAGAGGTTTGAAGACGTGCAGCGATATGTCGACCGAGAGCATCCCAGATGTGCTCGATGGGGTTTAGGTCTGGATAACAGGCAGGCCACTCCATTCACTTGCTATCTTCTATTTCAAGGTATTCCTCCACGATTGCAACTTGGTGGGTCCGTGCGTTATCATCCATCAGGAGGGAGGTGGGACTCACTGCACCAATGAAAAGGCGGACATGTTGTTGCAAAATGAAGTCCCGATACACGCGACCTGTTACAGTTCCTCTGTCAACGACATACAGGGGTGTATGTGCACCAATCATAATTCCACCCAACACCATCAAATCACATCCTCCCTGCAGGTCCCTTTCAAGGACATTTAGGGGGTTAGTATCTGGTTCCTGGTTCGCGCCAGATGAAAACCCGGCGAGTATCACTGTTCAAACTATACCTGGACTCGTCCCTGCACATAACCAGGGACCACTGTTCCAGTGACTATGTACTGTGTTCTTGACACAAAGTTTTATGGCTCTCCTGTGACCAGGGGTCAGTGGAATGTACCTTGCAGATCTCCAGGCGAATAAACCATGTTTGTTCAGTCCTCTGTGGACTGTGTGTCGGGAGACAACTGTTCCAGTGGCTGCAGTAAGGTCCCGAGCAAAGCTATCTGCAGTACTCCATGGCCGTCTGCGGGTACTGATGATGAGATATCGGTCTTATTGTGGTGTTGTACACTGTGGACGTCCCGTACTGTAGCGCCTGGACACGTTTCCTGTCTGCTGGAATCGTTGCCGTAATCTTAAGAGCACACTTTGTGGCACACGGACAGCCCATGCTACGACCTGCTGTGTTTGACCAGCCTCCAGTCGCCGTAGTATTCTACCCCTCATAATGTCATCAATATGTGTTCTTTGAGACATTTTCAACACACAGTCATCATTAGCAAGTCTGAAAACGTCTGCACACTTACTCGCTGCACTGTACTCTGACATGCACCAACACACCTATGCATATGTGGACTGCTGCCAGCGCCACCGTGCGACGACCACAGATCAATGCACCGCATGGTCATACCCCAAGGTGATTTAAACCCGCAAACCGCCCACCAGAGCGTTGTTTCACAATGTATCAGCAATATCCTTAATTTATGAGCATGAGTGTAGTATGAAGACTATGTTGTGTGGCACACCTGTGATGTCAGTGCAGGACCTTACTGATCGAGTCCACAGAGCGATTGAAACACTTCAAAGAAAACTTCATGTATTGTCTCACGTGCACGAGGCTCAGCACTGCCAATGCAGACCCTGCATTGACGTAGGATGTACACAGTTTGAAGCCCATTTGTAGTGTAGACAGCGCAATGTACTCCTCATATTAGGTTTATTGGCTTAATATGAAACGCACAGCCATCTCATACTTTGACGCTCTCCGTTTCTCAAGCTGTGCATTTCAGGACAAGTGTTTCTTCTTGAAAACCCATCAGTGTGCCTTCTCACAACATACTGAGCATTGTCGTTGGTTTTTTGGAACACTCTGTATATGAATGATTGTCACAGACGTATATGACCTTAGAAATAACAAAAGTAGATAATGCAGACTCTTTGACCTGTCAGTTCCTTGTTTACACTATATGACAGTTATGTCAGACATGATCAGTAACTGAAACTTCCTGGAAGACTAAAACTGTGTGTCGGACAGAGACTCGAACTCGGGACCTTTGCCTTTCGCGGGCAAGTGCTGTACCAACTGAGCTACCCAAGCACGACTCACGCCCCGTCCTCACAGCTTTACTTCTGCCAGAACCTCGTCTCCTACTTTCCAAACTTTACAGAAGCTCTCCTGTGAGAGCATTTGCCCGCGAAAGGCAAAGGTCCCGAGTTCGAGTCTCGGTCCGGCACACAGTTTAATCTGCCAGGAAGTTTCATTTCAGCGCACTCTCCGCTGCAGAATGAAAATCTCATTCTGGATTTCAAGTGTAGTTCATGGTGTTTTAAACACGTCTTTTAATACATCCGAAACATGACCACAGCCATCACATTCACTCCTCTAGGCATGCTGTGTGGCGATCTCCACCTAAAATTTCCATATCTTTTACACATTGGTTGGTCATTAAGTACTTACACCATTCGTCATCTGTAGGAATGTCTTTCTTCTGTATCGAGAATAAGCTCGCATGAGGATGAAATTTTAATTGAGACACCCCACTGTTAGTACCTGTCTCTTGTCCTGCGGCGGGGCCCTGCGCGGCTGCGGCCTGTCCCCAGCCTGAAGGCCTGGCTCACCCACCGGTTGCTCCGCCATCCGCCTCGGTGGACCCATCTGCCTGCCCTCGGCTGTCCTGCCAAACACAGCACTGGAATTAGCGCAACTCGCTGGTTTCTACTGCGCAAGCGAAACTTGTAAACAAGCTGTGTGCATTGTCGCGTTTGATGGTTCAAATGGTTCAAATGGCTCTGAGCACTATGTGACTTAGCATCTGTGGTCATCAGTCCCCTAGACTTAGAACTACTTAAACCTAACTAACCTAAGGTCAGCACACACATCCATGCCCGAGGCAGGATTCGAACCTGCGACCGTACCGGTCACGCGGTTCCAGACTGAAGAGCCTAGAACCGCACGGCCACACCGGCCGGTTCGCGTTTGATGAAAAGTAGCCAAACAGCAGAGACTGTAGGACGACATGTTGAAGACCTCCTGCCCGCTTTCAGTTGCCTTTTCATTAATTCAAGTACGCTTGGGTTGGGTAACTTAACGTTCTTGCACGTCATTGCCATACTGTACTACAATACTTTCTCTTCTCTCTCTACCTTGTTCGAATCCATACCGGGATAAATAAAGAACGGGACACCCTGAAGTAATTAATTATTTAACAAGGGAGATACATATTAGCACAATGGATATCGCAAGGGAAGGCTCCGGTAACTGAGAAAGTTACGCATTACAACCACACACACTGACACGATCCATACTTATTATCTCATTAAATTTGTGTACTACCTGGCTTATGCTTATAACGTTTACATTCAATGCAGGGATAGTTAAAATGGCGAGGACTGTGGTCCAAATCATCACATGTAATGTGGAGGATCTTCTATTTGGCAAAATTGTTTATTATAGTTTTCATGAAACTAAGGAAATATATGCATTAGCAATATCCTGATGGAACGTATTTCGCCGGCTGGAGTGGCCGAGCGGTTCTAGGCGCTTCAGTCTGGAACCGCACGACCGCTACGGTCGCAGGTTCGAATCCTGCCTCGGGCATGGATGTGTGTGATGTCCTTACGTTAGTTAGGTTTAAGTAGTTCTAAGTTCTAGGGGACTGATGACCTCAGCTGTTAAGTCCCATAGTGCTCAGAGCCATTTGCACCTTTTGGAACGTATTCCCTAACCCACTTGTGTCTTAGATACGATATGTATGTACATATCGGTGGGATCTATGTTGCTATACTAGGAGACAATCAAACCTCTGTCAAAAATGGGTTTTGATGTGGAATTCTAACACTGATATCTAGTCCCCCGTTGACCTACGAGATTGGCTATGCAGTGCTGTTGAGAATGAAATTTTGTGGAGTGGGAAATCAAAATTCTGTTCTCGTAAAAACGAAATAATTTGGACGGGAAAAGGGGCAAACAGACATGAACATTAATTGTAACACAGACACATTATACAATAATACATTCTTTTGATTGTTTCACAAACATACACCTTAATTCCTAGTCTGAATTTCAACAAGAGGGTGTAACACGGTGCGGTTTTATGCGTCCATTGCCAGTTCCGTAGATGGCAGTGATTTTTATCAAAATTGCTCATCATTTTAATGACACGCTCTTGGATTATAGCAAAATGTCTCAATTGAAATTCCTCAAGAACGATCTACATGTTCCATGCCTTGCTCACCCTCAGTGATTGTTCATGGGCTATATTAAACACAAAATTTCACAGAATTTACCTATGATTACTAAAATTATGACGTTGGTGGTCAATTCTCCGATTGGGGCTACATATGAGGACGGATTGGAGACAATGACCGATTGTAAAAAGTCCATTAAATAGCAAATTATTTCAAATGCAAATTTTTCTTAAATATATCATAAAGATCAGACGTTTTTCCTAAATACCTGTATACAAGTAATACCTGCATACGAGTTCTGTGAATCATCTAAGTTGTTCAAGTTCCGACCACATGGATACTTCAAACATAGGATGAGGTCCAATTAACTAATAAAAATCCCAAATGTTTATCAAAACAACAAACGTTAATCGTAGTAAGAAAGTAAATTGAATTTAGAGCTCATCTGAGACCAGTTGTGCTTAAGCCATTAAAAGTTCACTTAATTTAACGGATGGCGGATAGGTCCATGCTTGCATCTGAAACCGAAAGCCGGCCGCGGTGGTCTCGCGGTTCTAGGCGCGCAGTCCGGAACCGTACGACTGCTACGGTCGCAGGTTCGAATCCTGCCTCGGGCACGGATGTGTGTGATGTCCTTAGGTTAGTTAGGTTTAAGTAGTTCTAAGTTCTAGGGGACTGATGACCACAGCAGTTGAGTCCCATAGTGCTCAGAGCCATTTTTTGAAATCGAAAATCCTAACTGCTGCGTTTAATATTGAAAATTACTACAAATGGTGGTCCTTAACGAAAATTTAACTATCAACGGCGTGTAAGAGAATGGATTAGACACATACATAATATAATACTTCATCCCTGTTATCTTCGAATCTTCGTATGGCGGAGACCATCACTGGCCTCATGCTCACCCTCTGCAGTCCCTGAAACGAGTGACCAAAAGATGGCGACCACCCCCAACGGTCGCTTTGCTTTCATTGAAGGGGAGGAGGAACCGCTACCAACCACTGAAGCCGAGACACAGTTGCATCTTTGACTGAAATCACAGAAGCGTTTAGGTTGGCACCAGAACGCAACAGCTTATCTGTGTTTGTTACTCTATCACCCAGCGAACGTTGAATGGAATACTCCCTTTCAAACTCAAAAGGTGGCAGAGGTAAAATATAGGGAGCGAAAGGCTTTTTATAATTTTTACAGATATCAGATGGCAGTTATAATAGTCGAGGGGCACGAAAGGGAAGCAGTGGTTGAAAAGGGAGAAAGACAGGTTAGTAACCTATTGCCGATGTTATTCAATCTGTATTCTGAGCAAGCAGTAAAGGAAACAAAAGAAAAATTCGGAGTAAGAATTAGAGTCCAAGGAGAAGAAATAAAAACTTTGAGGTTTGCTGATGACGTAGTTCTGTCAGAGACAGCAAAGGACCTGGAGGAGCAGTTGAACGGAATGGACAGTGTCTTGCAAGGAGAATATAAGATGAACATCAACAAAAGCAAAACGAGGATACAGGAATGTAGTCGAATTAAGTCAGGTGATGCTCAGGGAATTAGATTAGGAAGATGAATTTCGTCATTTGGGAAGCGAAATAACTGATGATGGTCGAAGTAGAGAGGATATAAAATGTAGACTGCCAACAGCAAGGAAAGCGTTTCTGAAGAAAAAAAATTGTTAGCATCGAGTAGGTTGTAGTAGTTACTCAGAGTGTCAGGAGGTCTTTTCTGAAAGTACTGGTATGGAGTGTAGCCATGTATGAAAGTGAAACATGGACGATAAACAGTGTACACAAGAAGAGAATAGAGGCTTTTGAAATGTGGTGCTACAGAAGAATGCTGAAGATTAGATGGGTAGATCACGTAACTAATGAGGAGGAACTGAATAGTACTGGGGAGAAGAGAAATGTGTGGTACAAACTGACTAGAAGAAGGGATCTGTTGGTAGGACACATCCTAAGGCATCAAGAGATCACGAATTTAGTACTCGATGGAAGTGTGGGTGTAAAAATCGTAGAGGAAGGCCAAAAGATGAATATTCAGAAGGATGTAGGTTGCAGTAGCTACTCAGAGATGAAGAGGCTTGCACAGGATAGAGTTGCATCAAACCAGTCTTTGGACTGAAGACCACAACACCAAAAACACCCGTCAGGCGAACTTTTTCAAATGACAACTCAATATTTAATAATACATAACAACACAGAGGGAGAAGGATAGGATGTGGATACGTGATTTATAATAAAGACACCCAGTAATGTCCCGTCCTTCACCAGATATTCGCAAAATAATAGGAAATAAAATAGAATGTCAATTTACATCATTGAGACAACAAAACTATTATGCTCTTGTGATAAGGTAATGAGGCGGAAACCGGTTCAGTGTCGATGTACAAGGCATGAAAACATATTCTCATACACAACTTCTGGGTGTCAGCTATCGAAGGCCCAGGACCAGAGCGATAAAGACGTTTATCTTAGGCACATAATCCAGAAAGTGATCAAGCTGCAGTGATATGGAACTTCAGTGAACTTTTCCTGGACTCCAACGTACTGAATCCTCCGCCAAAATGGGTGCATGGAGCTCATCTCAAACGACGTGACGCGCAAACCCACCACTCCTGAAAACTTCAAGGGCTCTAAAAAACGCATGGAAAGAAGAACAGGCAAAATCACGATAGCAAAAAGTTCGCAAGTATTCTGACATACAACCTATTCGCCTCCACAAATTGTAGTTTACAGATTGGACAAGTGATCGAGGATATCTAACGTCAACAATAAGAATACTTTTACATTATGGAAACTTTTCCAGAGACCTCTGCAAGACTGATCTCAAGACCTTCCTCAAGTTGTGCAGATGAGTCTACATCAGAAGGTGATACCAATCACATTTGCTTCTCATGTAGGTAGCATAATGATCAGGAAGTGACTTTGTGCAAGAGACTAGCATATTTGAGGCACTAATGTCTCATTAGTATCACCATTATCCTCACATCAGAAAATGCCAGTGGCTTTGCCTCGTTGATGCACTAGTTCTCATCACAACATCAAAGTTAAGCAACGTTAGATGGGCAATACTTGGATGGGTAGTTGCGTCGGTACGCCACATAGTATTGGCTGCGTACACTTTGTCTTCATGGTAAAAGGGAGGAGGAATAGAGGCGTACAGTACGGCGCCTAATCACCAGAATCTGAGCCAATGATTGAGCTTAAATTCCAAGCCGCTCCATGGTGTCTCTTGAAGTGTATGTGCATATGACTCTGTTGACGGTGATTGGTCCCTTGTCGCCTTGGTGCTAATCGAGAAGAGTAAGTTAGATGGGCGTCATCCAACACAGACATCACACCACACCGCACATACACACACACACACACACACACACACACACACACACACACACAAATGACAGGAAAACATTTCCAATTAGGCGGATGAATCTGCTCTTCGCAGTCTCCGAGCCAACGATGCCAGATAACACTTTTTTCACGTAAGAAAATGCAGCAACTTACAAAATAAACATAGATGTTTTGAGACCTGTAAAGTACAGATAAAATCATCAGCTACGATTTGCATTTTATGTATTTTTTTGTCTACCTCCTGTAGCTGAGTTGTCAGGGGGGGACTCAGTTCGACTTCCGGTACCGCTAAGGAATTTTCCTTGGTGAGAGCAATGGTACGGGGTGCACGCAGCCTCGTGAGGCAAAGTGAGGGGCTACTCGACGGATTAATAGCGGTTCCAAAATCAAGAAACCTGACAACAGAAGGGAGAACTGTGTCACAGCGGTCGATGGGTTTATCAGGACCAGAACGTGTAACTTTACTGATGTATTTATTTTAGTAATACATTAAGAAACACAAAAAACAGACTACAAACAATGATCAACAAACAGACTAATGAGAAGAGTTATTTGAGATGAAGAAACTAAGTTGAATTCTCAGAGAATGAAGAAATTCTGAGCCAACAGGAAACTGAAAAACGCTTTTAATAAAACTGACTGAAACAGACCAATAAATAAATATTGAGACGGTAAAAGGATTTGTAACAACAATTCAGCGGAATGAATAGTTCCTTCATTTATCAACATAGTCACCCTGGCGACAAACACACTTCTCCGAACGAGAGACCATTTTGTTGATACCGTCACTGTCGAACGTTGACTTCGCTGACGGAGCTGCAACCCACCTCTGCCTGCACCGCTTCGTCGCTATCAAAGTGAAGTCCTGGAAGGTGTTCTTTAAGTTTTGGAAACAGATGACAATCGGATGGGGCCAAATCGGGATTGCATGGAAGATGATCGATGATAGAGAACCTTAGGCGTCGGACTGGTGCAGACGTTGCACCACTCCTGCGTGGTCTGTCGTTATGATGCTGAAGGAATTCGAAACTCAATTACAGCACGCTGTTTTACACGCACCTACACAGTTACGTTACACACCGCCATGTTGCTCGCTACAATTCGGAGCCCTCTAGCGGCAGACGGCTGCAAATATGGAGATGTGAAGAATAAAGATGGAGAATGTTAATCTTTGTTTTATTTAAAAAGCTATAACAGTTTTTACATGAAAAATTCGGAGGAATTACATTCCAGCACACCCTCGTATTTAGCAAAGAATATAAATTAATATCCTAAGAAGTCTTTTCAGCAGGTATTTGTCTTGAGTCTAGCCTTGGAAGTGAAATATGAAGGATAAACAGAAAAGACAAGAAGAGAATACAAGATTTTGAAATGTGGTGCTGCAGGTGAGTGCTGAAGATAAGATGGTTACATAAAATAACTAATGAAGAGGGACTCAATCGAACAGGGGATAAGATAAACTATAATTATGGCAGACCTTGACTAACAAAATGGATGAGTCGATAGGACACATACTAAGTTACGTAATTCAGGGGAAAAAGGAGGCAGGGGAAGGGGGGGGGGGGGAGCGAGGCCAAGGCTTGACTACAATAACAGGTTCAGATCCGTCAGGTCATAGCAGTTATAGAGACTTCCACACGACTGAGTGAAGAACTGCACAAAATCTGTCTTCGGACAGGGAATCAACACAACAAAAACACTTGTGCGACACAAACGCCAATACATCTAGAAAATTTATTACCCCGAGCAACAACGTAAAGTAATCAGTGATCTGTGATGATACTAATGATGGTCTTTCTCGTTGCCGCTGCAGGACTAACAACAGCTTATAAAGTTGTCAGGCGTCATCAATCCCACCAAACTCCTGATGACATCTCCCTCACTGCTGCCTTCCTGCACCAGACCTTGTCTGACGCCATCGCCACCCATATCCCTACCAAAGCCATACACCCTCACTGCCTAGCCCTGCTCCTGCAAGCCGTCCTTCTCCTTCGTGAATCCCGCTGCCTCTGCCGCTCTTTTCTCCGCACTCGTGACCGGGACACACTCACCCGCCACCGGCAATTACAACGACACATCCGCAACATGCTTATTGCGAAGAAATGCCGTGATTGGCGACAGACATGTACACATCTAAACACCACGTTCCCAATAAACTCTTCCAAGTACTGGTCTGCTTTCCACCGCCTTACTGGGAACCGCCCTACCTCACAGTACCCTCTCCTCCTTGATGGCCGTCCCCTTCCTGACAACCTCAGTAAGGCCAACCACTTTGCCTCCCACCTATCTGATGTTTTTTCCCTCCCAGATGTACCCCAGTTTGATTATTCCCTCTTCCCTGACGTCATCGACTGTACGGATACCTCTGTTCCTCCCCTTGCTTCTAGATTCCAGTACTTGGGCCACATACCACCATCTGAACTTAACACTCTCATCACTACACAGGACATCAGCCTCACACTCCACACTAAACGCAACACCGCTCCCGACCACGATCGCGTTACCTTCTGCCACCTCAAGCACTACCCTCCATCCTTCCTTGTAGTCCTTGCCACCCTCTACAACGTAATCCTTGCCACCAGCTTCTACCCCAACCTGTGGAAAACCTCCCATATCCTGAAGTTCTCCAAACCCAACAAGCCTCCATCTGATGCCTCTTCCTATCGCCCTATATGTCTCACCTCAGTGTTCAGCAAGCTCTTGGAATCCATCCTTACCCAGTGCATCCATCACCACCACCACTGACACCACCTCTTCCCCAACATCCGATGTGGCTTTCGACCTTCCTTCTTTGCCGATGACCAACTCCTACGCCTCACTCATCTCCTTTCCCTCCAACTTAACTCCCGTCGTTCTGCCATTTTTGTCTCCCTCGACCTCGAAAGACCTACGACCGTGTCTGGCATCCCAGTCTCCTGTTTAAACTCCAACCTATGCCCTTCCTGTCAACTATGTCCGTCTGATTGCCTCCTTCCTCTCCCTCCGCCCCTCCTATGTTACCATCCATAACGCCAATTCCCACATCTTCTGCCGCTCTGTGGGTGTGCCCCACGGCTCTGTCCTCTCCCCTCTCCTCTACCGCCTGTTCATGGCAGATATGCCCTTACAGTACTCCTCCTGCAGTATGCCAATGACACCGCCTTCCTTGCCCTCTCTCCTACCCTTCAACGGTCCCAACGCCTTCTCCAGAATTATCTTGACCTTTTTGCCACATGGTGTAAACAGTGGCTCCTGAAAATCAATCCTTCCGAGACCCAGGCGATCATCATAGGTTGTACCACTCGCTCCTTCCTGCTTCTTGATTTCTCCTTTACCATCTGCGCCTGTCCTGTCCGTCTCTCCCCCACCCCCACCTGCCTTGGGCTCATCATTGACCACCTCACCTGGATCCCTCATCTCCGCTCGATCCAATCCAAAGCCCACAACCGCCTCTGCCTCCTCAAACTCCTCTCTGATCGAACATGGGCGTTGAACCCCTCTACCACCCTCCACGCCTACAAATCCTTAATCTGTCCCATCCTCTGTTACACCAGTCCCACCAACTACAGACTTTCCCAATGAAAGAATGTAATTTTTAGGGCCACCGATAGCTCCTGAAACGAGATGTGCTATGTGTTTTGTAACTACATAAGTGAAGACATTACACGTTCATTTTGTACCAGGGATGTGCTTTTTTATGAGATCTTCGCTTAGTAAACTTAATAAATCACTGTTTCATATTAATTTCGAAACTGCGTCTGCACAACATATTAGTGAGGTGACACGGTATGAACTCCGCTATGTTTCGACGAAAGTAGCAAATTATAACATGGCAAGAAGAGAAATGTGTAGGTTTTAGTCACAATTCGTTACTCTTGACGCTTCTCTGAAAATGGCTAACAAACCAAGCGAAAATAATTCGCTGCATTTTCAACGGAATTATTTGTAGATACTAACTAAAGCAGAGGTGACAGATCTTTTTAATGGTCACAATGCAAATGTGGAAAGGGAGCATCTGCACTTAAATGTGAGCGTGGGTTTAAATGTAGAATGGAACTTCCCCTTCAGCGTTCGGCTTTTCTCCTACAGCGCCTACCCGTAACCCCCACACTACCGCTCTCCCTACACATGCCCTGCCGACTGCTTGTCTACCGACCACGGTATTCTGTGCGGGCTCTACCCTTAGCTTATTTTATTGCTCACCTGGAGAGCTGTGGCAGCTTGGTGGCTGTTGTTCCGAATTCTCGCTGCTTCTTTGGATCCAGCCTGACGGGCTGCAGCAAGCCCGCCCTCGACTGCATCACCACCGCACCTCGCTGCACACACGAGACCACAATAACGCCACACCAACACTAATTCCTTTTCTGTTTGGAAGGGAACATATACAGGATGCAGTAAATTTTGAGCACTCAGACTACACAGTGCAGTTCGTTGAATACTTGCATGAAAAAAATGATCTATAGTAAATTTTATCCTGTGCATATTTTCGGTAGATATAGGAAAAAAATCTTCAGACAATTTGCAAATGTTACATAACATATTTTTTATTTTATTATTATGTTGGTTAATCATATTTTCGGATACACAGATTTGGTATTTATATTCATATATCATCAGTGGTCACTGTCACTCCGTATTGTACCACGTGGTGTAGGTTTAGATCGCTCACACTAAAAACTGTTTTATGGTTTGCTTCTGTTGTTAATGTACATTTGTTGTAATTTTTGTAATGTGCGAAATTAGTATTTAATTTAGGACCGACTAGACACTTCAACAACAACAACAAACAACAGGATTAGCGTTGCCACAACTTAACAAATAGCCTCTAGTCCTATAATGTTACACAATGCCCGTTTCCAACTGGCCATGATTGATTGGCTAATGGATATGGGTGCCTTCAATAACTGCTTACATAACATTTCTGATTTACGTAATTTGTTAATAATAGTTCGCTGAAAAACAAATCTTAAAACGCTTCATAGAAAGGCTTGTTAAATAACTGTTCCTTTTATTAACTGGGTAATAAATTCTCAACCAATAACAGTAGCAAACAATATCACTTCCAAATAAAAACTTACGGAATCGTAATGGTAGAAAGGTACCTTACAAACTTCAAAATTCACTTTAATTTAATACACAGATATAAAAACATATCCAAAACTCACAGTTAGCATATTTGTCAAATTCCAGTATTTATAGCCCGCTGAACTACAGCGCAGAACTGACAATTTCAAATCTGTCCAATGAGTAATTCTGAAGCAGAAAATTATGTTCACAAATAAGAAATATAATGGAGTGTAGCCATGTATGGAAGTGAAACGTGGACAATAAATAGTTTAGACAAGAAGAGAATAGAAGCTTTCGAAATTTGGTGCTACAGAAGAATGCTGAAGATTAGATGGGTAGATAACATAACTAACGAGGAGGTATTGAACAGAATTGGGGAGGAGAGGAGTTTGTGGCACAAACTGTCTAGAAGAATGGATCGGTTGGTAGGACATGATCTGAGGCATCAAGGGATCGCCAATTTAGTACTGGAGGGCAGCGTGGAGGGTAAAAATCGTAGAAGGAGACCAAGAGGTGAATACACTAAGCAGATTCAGAAGGATGTAGGCTGCAGTAGGTACCGGGAGATGAAGAGGCTTGCACAGGATAGAGTAGCATGGAGAGCTGCATCAAACCAGTCCCAGGACTGAAGACCACAACAACAACAACAACAATAACTTTATGGCAACGCCCATCGGGCATTGGCCACCCTTTTACACAATCGTAAATTTCGTTGAAAAGTGACAGTTACTGCTCTATCCTCACATAGTTAAGTAAACCAACACCGCAGAAGTCACTGAAGGTTAATACACGTACCATATTCCACCTCTTTCTTCTCCAATATCAAGACATCCTTATTGTGGACCAACATGTTCAGGTTGGGCCCACGCTGTCTTATCTGCCGTGGAAAAACACCCACAAAAGACGTTGGTCACAGCTCGCCGTAAATTGCGTCCATACAATTGCAGAGCCCACGGCATTATCGTTCCACAGCAGCGTTGAATTCCCAAGCGTCTCGGTTTCACCATCAATTCATTACCACAGAGTGCCAAAATTATTAATGCACAATTCGGACCATCCGGACCCCAACACTCTGCCGTTCTGTCCTTCTCGCTCGGTACTCCCCAACCCTCCTCTCCTCGTCGCCAGAGGGCCACTCGCCGCCAACTCGGCGCCCCAGTATGTCTGGCGAGGCCAATATCGACCATAATACTCGCGGGCGTAACACAATCTTGCTGAAAATCGGCAGAGTAATTTGACACTTCATCCTTAAATTTGACAGACTTACGATTCTGACAGTTGGCCAAAGATGATGTGTTGATGTTATCATTTTGGCTGTATCTCCCTGTAATCGATGTGTCTGTTGCTTATTGTTTGTGCCTATCCATTATCTTTGGTTAGGAATTCAATAAAATTTTCTATGAATTATTTATGTCCAGAATGAGATTTTCACTCTGCAGCGGAGTGTGCGCTGATATGAATCTTCCTGGCAGATTAAAACTGTGTGCCCGACCGAGACTCGAACTCGGCACCTTTGCTTTTTGCGGGAAAGTGCTCTACCATCTGAGCTACCGAAGCACACTCCGCTGCAGAGTGAAAATCTCATTCTGGAAACGTCCCCCAGGCTGTGGCTAAGCCATGTCTCCGCAGTATCCTTTCTTTCAGGAGTGCTAGTTCTGCAAGGTTCGCAGGAGAGCTTCTGTAAAGTTTGGAAGGTAGGAGACGAGATACTGACAGAAGTAAAGCTGTGAGGACCGGGCGTGAGTCGTGCTTCGGTAGCTCAGATGGTAGAGCACTTTCCCGCGAAAGGCAAAGGTCCAGAGTTCGAGTCTCGGTCGGTCACACAGTTTTAATCTGCCAGGAAGTTTCAATTATTTATGTATTAGTTCGTAGCTCGTGGTCTCGCGGTAGCGTTCTCGTTTCCCAAGCACGAGGTCCTGGGTTCGATTCCTAGCGGGGTCAGGGATTTTCACCTGCCCAGAGATGACTGGGTGTTGTTGTGCCGTCTTCATCATCATCATTCATCCCCATTACGGTCGGAGGAAGGCAACGGCAAACCACCTCCATTAGGACCTTGCCTCGTACGGCGGTGTGGGTCTCCCGCCTCGTTCCCCTACGTTCTGTGAAGAAGGGTAGCACTTCATTTCCATTTATGTTTTAAATCCGATTATTCATTTAAAATTTCATCAGGGCATTCTATCGTGTGTATTTAGATTTTTAATTCTTTAACTACGTTCATTGGTAAACCTTTATGTAATATGTGTAGAATTTTCATTGTTAGCTAGATTCGTTCTGCGTTGTGGTTATCGTTGTTTCAAGTGGCTGAAAAAGCTAGATGCATTATTTTCGCTAGTCCTCGAGTGCTCTAGATGTCTTGTGCTGAAGTTGCGACTTGTCTGACGATAAAACTTTAAATTATGAAAATTACAAGATAGGAACATTAACAACAGAAGCAAACCAGCCGGCCGAAGTGGCCGAACGGTTCTAGACGCTTGAGTCTGGAAGCGCGCGACCACTACGGTCGCAGGTTCGAATGTCCTTAGGTTAGTTAGGTTTAAGTAGTTCTAAGTTCTAGGGGACTGATGACCTCAGATGTTAAGTCCCATAGTGCTCAGAGCCATTTGAACCACTTTGAAGCAAACCACAAAACAGATTATAACATAAGAGTCCTATACCTACAGCACGTTGTAATACGACACAGAGTGACAATGACCACTGAAGACATATGGACGTAAATACTAAATTTCTGTAAGCGAAAATATGATTAACCAACATTATAATAAAATAAAAAAATGTTATTTAAGTTTCGCAGATGGTCTGAAATTGGCCTTCTAACCGAAATGGATCCAACACAATAAATACGCCGTTAAAATACTGTACAAGCAACCTGGATTTTGTTACATAATTTCTCTGAAAGGTAGCTTCTATGCAGCGGGCCCAATAGATCGTAAACTATAATCAGATTTGCGACAGGCACAAGGCATGTCCAGAGAATAAGAGTCCGCAATTGTTTCAAAATCGAAAAAATTACAAATTTACACCAAACACAATTTTTCAAAGAAGGACATTATTCCACCAGGTTGTGCTTTAAACTATTTTATTTGCGCTGCTACTTTCGCGCATTTCCCATCGTCAAGTGCATCGTTTCGTCAAAAAACCATTACAAATTGCACTATAGAGAGTGATTCCTATAACTTTCAAAAACCCGCGAAGCGACGTAGATGATGCAGAGACAGGTAATTCAAATTCCACAAAAGTTATTCAGGACATGTCACGTCACCATATGACGTGCTCGCCACACGTGCAGCAGTTGAGCCTACCGCACCTGATAACCCCAATCCGAGTCAAGCAAAACGTCGCTGTCGCTCAGGGCCAACATGCGCGACTCCAGCGCGTGGGGTTCGGTGTTCGAGTCTTGCGTTTTGCAGGCAGTATTTTTTTATTGCGTCAGACAATTATGTGTTTATTATGACGTAAGATTTATTATCTTATTTGTCGATATCTCGGTCTCCGCTAGTTTGCTGCGAAGTACAGTACAACAAAAACCTACGGTATTGCGTCAAACGTAAATGAATGTAAGCTTCTGAACTGCGTAGTTGCTAGGCGTTCTCTTCTAAATAATGTCTCTAAACAGAAAAATGGACAAAAGAAAAGAAACACAGAATGAGAAAAGCTTTTATTTGGTCACTGAGAGGACAATAATTTTGTAACTTCTACGTTTACATAAAATAACGTTTACAGAAAGTGTTCGAAATTTGCACCTATTGCTCGAATGCAAGTATTGCATCGCTCAATCATCCCTTCACGCCTAAGCTCAACTCCTGCAAGTGCGGCGAGGAACGTCATCTGGTGACGTCACATGTTAAACATTCTCATCCATTTTTGGGGTACTTCTCAACATTTGCGTCCACATGTGTCTTAAACTGCTTGTCTCATCGTCATCTACGTCGCTTAAAGGGCCTTTAAATATTAATAAAAATCGACCTGTATACATGTTCATGCAACTGACACTTGGGCACAAGTACAGAGGAAAATATGCAAGACACGTGATTTTCAGACGACATGACCACGTTACGGCTAGCGATGTACTTGAGAATGGCCGTGCCCGCAACTAGTAGTGTAAATAAAATAATTTAAAACACGTCCTTGTGGGATATCGTACTTCTTCAAATTTGCTGTAACCATTGCGTTTATTTCTTCAAAACGAAGTCAACGGTCGCCACGTAGCATTTCTTCAATCTTTTCCACCACATCAATCGCGATTGAAGAACGCCGGCTTCTTTGTTCATCACACCATCCTAGTAAACAGATTTGATTTGTTAAAAATCTGGAACAGTGTGTTTCCCTCTGCAACAAAAAACTGTGTTACACTCCTCACCTCGTAGGTGCCGGGATTCATGACAAAACACTCATTTCAGCACGGCATTACAATAAGAATTTCCAGCCGAATGAGTTTGTGTTCTACTACCAACACCTTCTCCTCGAAAGCAGTGATGCCAACCTTGACAAAGAAATATACACTTATATGTCTGTTCTTCGTCCGAAAGAACAGACACCATTGATGACCTGCAGCCGTCTAGATCGAAATTTGAATTATATTAATACTGTCAGTTGCGCACGGGCGTTGATATAGATCAACGTGGACAGGTGAAATTGCATGCCCCGACCAGGACTCGAACCCGGGATCTCGTGCTTACATGACAGACGCTCTATCCATCTGAGCCACGATACCCACATTCTCACCTTCTATGTCCACACACTACATTCGTAGTGTCCCACCCCAACACACTCCTTACTCGTGGAAGACATTCTTCCAAGTCCCGTAAGAGTTAGGGGAATATGTGTGCATCCGCACAGAAGAAGAAGGTCGTGGCCGGTATCGCCAGAATTATATAATTATATGGATATGGTGTATGTTCTTTCGGACATGTAATGAGTGTGTTGGGGTGGGGCACTAAGAATGTAGTGTGTTGACATACAAGGTGAGAATGTGTCTCGCGGGAGACGTGCGCGAGATAGTTCCTGCAGTCGCACATTCATCTGTCCCCTCGGTGGCTCACATGGATAGAGCGTCTACCCTGAAAACGGGAGATCCCGGGTTCGAGTCCCGGTCGGGGCACACATTTTCACCTGTCCCCGTTGATCTATATCAACGCCCGTGCGCAGCTGACGATATTAATATAATTCTAATTTTGCCAAAGAAAGTCCCTTTGAGCGTGAGAGGCTCATAGTTCTTACTTTCTGGACATGCCTCGTATCTTTGTTCTAGACGGTTTAACAACGCTGTCCAGCAATAGGAGCCGGCCGCGGTGGTCCCGCGGTTCTAGGCGCGCAGTCCGGAACCGTGCGACTGCTACGGTCGCAGGTTCGAATCCTGCCTCGGGCATGGATGTGTGTGATGTCCTTAGGTTAGTTAGGTTTAAGTAGTTCTAAGTTCTAGGGGACTGATGACCACAGCAGTTGAGTCCCATAGTGCTCAGAGCCATTCCAGCAATAGGAGGTTGTGTTAGTTTCTAATAGCATTTTTTAGTTTCCAAAAGAATTTTTTTGGTTCCCAACGGAAATTTTAGTTTCCGAAAGGGTTTCTAGTTTCTATGACGACTATTAGTTCCTGAAGGTGCTTTTAATTTCTCATCAGAATTTGTAACTGCTAGAAAGGATTTGTAGTTCCTTAAGAAAATTTCTAATTGTTTAAGAGAATATCAATTTATCAAGAGAATTTTTAGTTCACTAAGAGAATTTTTGATTTATCGAGACAGTCTTTAATTATTCATGAGGGTATTTTTCGTTCTCAACAGAATTTTTAATTTCTCAGGATAATTTCGATTTTCAAGAACAGTGTTCCATCAAGAATGTTTAACTTGAAGATTTTGGCTTTCAAGAGACCTTTCACTTCATGAGGAGATAATTAATATTGCAATGTTAACGCTGACGAAAGTGAGATATGGTGAGTGCAAGGTGAAATTAAGACAGAAAAGAGGCAAAAAATTTGATTTGTGGGAGGATTGCTGGATTACAATAATGGAGGTGGTGGATTCGATTTCACGTGAGCGTAAGTGTTGATTTTTTTCTTGTTAATTTTACAAGTTGGTTAGAGTTGACAGTTTCCTTTGCAATGAAGAAACGGGTGTATGCGAAAAGTAGGGAAGCAATGCTGACAGTGGACTGTAGGGCGTTTTAAGAGAACAGAGTGAACGCTTAGAGGCAAACATGTCGCTAAAAGTGATATAATAAAAATATTGATATCTCGCTTCTGTGTTAACATTAGGCAATTGCATGAGTTTTGTAACAGACCATCCTTTAATAGCTCGCCAAAGAAAGTAAAATTAACAAATAGAAATAAATAAGGGTACACCTACAATTAAAATTCTCCACCTCTAGCATGTCTACCCAATACACTACCAAATGCATTATCCGAGCATCGTCGTTCTACTGTACTGAATGAAGATTTTGTCTGTAAGTGTGGTTACAGCATTTTCAAAATGCTATTCCTTGATGTCCATTTTGTTATCGAGGTCATACACGCGACGAAATTTTGTTACAGATACTTTTATAAACCTTTTATGCAAGGAATCGCTGTATAAAGTCGAAGTGTGTTAATGTTTCTACTTTGTATATTGTTTCGGAATCAGGATTTGCATACCCTTCCTCCACATTATCAATCTAGTGTCTTAGCCACTGCTGAGTTGCCAGATTAAGAAAACTCTGTATATTACATATCGTAGGACGGTTCTCCGCAGATATCCTATAAATGTATGACAGTTACTTTGCATTTACGTAATAATAAGACGAACACATTATTAACATCAATAAATCAATTCAAAACATCCAACAGCATCCATTTTATAAATTTTTTTGGATAACAGATTCACGATACTCACATCAGCTATATAATCCAGAAATTAAATCGTTTTTAAGTGGTCAACAAAGTATCAAATATTAACACACAGTCTCACAGCTCTACTTCCACCAGTACTACAAGTCTTACCCTCCAAACTTCACAGAAGCTCTCTCCTGCACTCGTTGCGAGACTATTACTTCTGGAAGAAAGGATGTTGAGGAGACATCGCTTAGCCACAGCTTAGGAGACTGTTTCTCGTATGAATGTTTCACCCTGCAGCAGAGTGTGCGCTGATTTGAAACATTCCCGTCAGATTAATACTTTGTTGCCAGACTGGAAGTAGAACACGGAACCTTTGCTTTTCATGGACAAATGTTCTAACCTTCTGAGCTATCGAGCCAACACAATAGCAATCCCGGTAAGGCACACAATTTTAAATTCCAAACAATTTTCAAAACAGCGACAGTCCCCTGTAGAGTGTAACGTTCATGCATAACTCAACAAATGAGACACGATTGCACAGGCGAAAAGAGAGTTATAAACCCATAAAATTATTCCAAATGCTTATTAGAAAGCTCCAAATAATGGTGTTACTACCCTTGCTCAGTCTAGTGTAGAAACCGTCAGTGGAGAGTAATAAATAAAAATTCTATTTTAAAACATGGAAGCACGATTTTACAATATCAGATTATGCGGTCCGAAATCTTTGCAACAATACACGATGTTCCAAAATAATCTTTACAACTTCGACCGCATACATTTTCAGAAAGTAGTATAGGCAGAAAGGTGCGTTTCGCGCTATAATGTTCACACACGTAAGTTTCAGTAGTCTTCTAACAGAAATCAGTGTATGCGCCATTTGCGATGGTGATGTGCTTCTGTAACATGTACGGAAGTTCCACTGGACCAGGGAGTCAGATTTGTCGTTGTCAACTATTCGAAACATGCCGCAAACAGCATCTACATCTACACCTATACTCTGCAAACCACCGCGAGGTGCATGGCAGAGGGTGCGTTCCATTATACCAGTTTTTGGGGTTTCTTCCTGTTCCTTTTACGTATGGAGCGCGAGAAGAATGGTTGTTTAAATGCCTCTGTGCGTGCACTAATTTATTATAATCTTATCCTCACGATTCCTATGTGAGCGATACGTAGGGGGTTGTAGTATATTTCTAGAGTAATCATTTAAAGCCGGTTCTTGAAACTTTGTTAATAGACTTTCTCGGGATAGTTTACGTCTGTCTTCAAGAGCCTTCCAGTTCAGTTCCTTCAGCATCTCTGTGACACTCTCCCACAGATTAAACAAACCTGTGACCATTCGTGCCGGACTTCTCTGTATACGTTGAATATCCCCTGTTAGTCCTACATACTTGAGCAGTATTCTAGAACCGGTCGCACAAATGATATGTAAGTGATGTCCTTTGTATACTGACTGAAATTCCCCAGTATTCTACCAGTCACTCGAAGTCTACCACGTGCTTTACCCACGACTGAACCAATGTGATCATTCCATTTCATATCCCTACAAAATGTTACACCAGGTATTTGTATTATTTGGCCGATTCTAACGGTGATTCATTAATATTATAGTCATAGAACACTCCTTTTTTTCGGTTTGTGAAATGCAAAATTTTACATTCCTGAACATTTAGAGCAAGTTGCCAATCTCTGTACCACGTCGAAGTCCTAACAATATTTGACTGAATATTTATGCAGCTTCTTTCAGATTCAGCTTCATTTTCTTTCGGATTATTTCAGATTCAGATTCATTAAAGATAAGTGCATCATCTGCAAAAGGCCCGCCTTTACTATTAATATCGTCTGCAAGGCCACTAAGATGAAAAATGAACAGCAAGGGTCGCAACACACTTCCCTGAGTCACACCCGAAGTAATGTCTACATTTGACGATGACTCTCCATCCTAGATAACATACTGCGTCCTCCCTAACAAAAGGTCCTCAATCCAGTCACCAATTTTACTTGATACCCCATATGATCGTAATTTAGACAATAAGCGTAGTTGCGGTATTGAGTTAGATGCTTTTCGGAAATCAAAACTACTGCATTTACGTGGTTGCCTTGATCCAAAGATTTCAGTATGTCATGTGAGAAAAGTGCGAGTTGAGTTTCACACGGTCGGTATTTTCTAAATCAATGCAGGCTGGCATTGAGGAGGTCATTCTGTTCAAGATAACTCATAATGCTTGAACTCAGAATATGTTCTAATATTTTACAACAAATCTTTCTACCTATCCCCATTTCTGAAGTATGCGTGATCGGATCACGCTATAGCCTATGACTATACGAGTCTGGGTTTGGCGAATGCCTTGAGAACGTTACCTGCCCCAATCTGTAATGTTATCAACGAAGTACGAAGAAGGTGGTGTTACCGTATGGGAGTGTTTTCCATGGTCAGCATGTGAGCATGTGGTGATCTTATTGTCATCTTACTGCACTTAAGAAATCGGTAAATACTGAAATACACACACCAAAAAAAGTTTTGCATCAACCCGCTTCCCAGAACTCCTGAAGATAGAAGTTGACTGTGGATACTGTGTCACAGACACAGTCACTTTAACTGTTCGGAGATGTCATTAAACCCGCCCAAAGATATAAACAACCATGCATGAGCAGCGCCTATTAGACTGAGGGGGTGCGACAGCCGATCAGTTCCAGTCATTCCACCAGGTAGAAGGTACACAGCTCGTGTTGTCTGTAGTTCAACCATGCCTAGACGGTCAATACCGCAGTTCGATCGCGTCCGCATTGCTACTTTGTGCCAGGAAGGGCTCAATCAACGGAAGTGTCCAGGCGTCTCGGAGTGAACCAAAGTGATGTTGTTCGGATATGGAGGAGATACAGAGAGACAGGACTGTCAATGACGTGTCTCGCTCAGGCCGCCTGAGGGCTACTACTGCAGTGGATGACCGCTACCTACAGCAAGGCCAACATGTTGAATAATGCTTTTCGTGCAGCCACAGGACGTCGTGCTACGACTCAAACTGTGCGCAATAGGTTGCACGATGCGTAACTTCACTCCCGACGTCCATGGCGAGGTCCTTCTTTGCAACCACGACACCATGCAGCGCGATACAGACGGGCCCAACAACATGCCCAATGTACCGCCCAGGATTGGCATCACGTTCTCTTCACCGAAAAGTGTCGCATATGCCTTCAACCAGACAATCGTCGGAGACATATTTGGAGGCAACACGGTCACGCTGAACGCCGTAGGCACACTGTTCAGCGAGTGTAGCAAGGTGGAGGTTCCTAGCTGTTTTGTTGTGGCTTTATGTGGGGCCGATGTACGCCGCTGGTGATCATGAAAGGCACCTCCAACCGATAGTGCAACCATATCGGCAGCATATTGGCGAGGCATTCGTCTTCATGGACGACAATTCGCACCCCCGTCGTGCACGTCTTGTGAATGACTTCCTTCAGGACAACGACTTCGCTCGACTAGAGTGGTCAGCATGTTCTCCAGACATGAAACCTATCGAACATGCCTGGGATAGATTGAAAACAGCTGTTTGTGGAAGACGTGACCCACCAACCACTCTTAGGGATCTACGCCGAATCACCGTTTAGGAGTGAGACAATCTGTACCAACAGTGCCTTGATGAACTTGCCGATAGTATGCCACGACGAATACAGGCATGCATCAATGTAAGAGGACGTACTACTGAGTATTAGAGGTACCGGTGTGTACAGCAATCTGGACCACCACCTCTAAAGGTCTCGCTGTATGGCGGTACAACATGCAATGTGTGGTTTTCATGAGCAATAGAAAGTGTGGAAATGATGTTTATGTTGATCTCTATTCCAATTTTGTGTACGGGTTCGGGAACTGTCGGAACCAAAATGATGCAAAACTATATTTGATGTGTATATAGAAACTCATTTTATAGCATTGCGAATTGCGTATAGTAGATGAACAGTGAGGAGACAATGATCGTATCAGCATGCTAATGCAACCTGTTATGAAGCAGCAGCTGTGAGGCAATTGTTTGTGTACAATAACATTCCTGAAATGTACTGGCCTGCCCACACTCCCAATATGAATGCAGTGGGACACCTTTGGGATAAGTTAGAAAGTTGACTTCGCTCCAAACCCCTTCGTCCAACATCACTACCTTTTCTGGTTTCGGGCCGGCCGCGGTGGTCTCGTGGTTCTAGGCGCGCAGTCCGGAACCGTGCGACTGCTACGGTCGCAGGTTCGAATCCTGCCTCGGGGATGGATGTGTGTGATGTCCTTAGGATAGTTAGGTTTAAGTAGTTCTAAGTTCTAGGGGACTAATGACCACAGCAGTTGAGTCCCATAGTGCTCAGAGCCATTTTTTCTGGTTTCGGCTCTTGAGTAAGAATGGCTTGTCATTGCTCCACAGACATTCAGATACCTTGCTGAAATTGTCCCACCAGACTCCACACCGTCATAAATGAGACGGGTGGACACACCCCATATCAATATCCGCTGACAGGAGTCCAGGTACGTTTGATCAGATAGCGTATCTGTGTCTGTAATACACACATGCTCATAAATTAAGGATAATTGCAGAATGTGGTGCCACACAACGTGGCACTACACAAAACTGGCGCTAATAGCATAGGCACATAGGGAACACACACGACACAGATCTGTAAGTCCACGGTATTGGTGATAAGTTGAGAATACCGTCCCGAAACACATGTGCTACAAAATGCCACTGTTTCCTGCGCATGTACCCCGACATCAATGTGCCAAATGATCACCATGCACACGTACACAGGCCGCACATACTCTGGATCAGGTGGTCGAGCAGCTGCTGGCGTATAACCTCCCATTCTTCCACCAGTGCCTGTCGGAGCTCCTGGAGTGTCCTAGGGGTTTTAAGCCGTGCAGTTATACGTCGACCGAGAGCATCCCAGACGTGCTCGATGGGGTTTAGGTCTGGAGAACAAGCAGACCACTCCATTCGCCTGATATCTTCTGTTTCGAGGTACTCCCCCACGATGGCAGCTCGGTGGGGCCGTGCGTTATCATCCATCAGGAGGAAGGTGGGACCCACTTGCACTGGTGCAAAATGAAGTCCCAGTTCACCTGACCTGTTACAGTTCCTCTGTCAAAGACATGCAGGGGTGTACGTGCACCAATCCTAATTCTACCCAACACCATCAAACCACTACCTCCATACAGGTCCCTTTCAAGGACATTAAGGGTTCGTATCTGGTTCCTGGTTCACGCCAGATGAAAACCCGGCGGGACTCACTGTTCAAACTATACCTGGTCTCGTCCGTGAACATAACCTGGGACCACTGTTCAATGACCATGTAGTGTGTTCTTGACACTAGGCTTTACGGCTCTCCTGTGACGGAGGTCAGCGGAATGCACCTTGCAGATCTCCGGGCGAATAAATCATGTCTGTTCAGTCGTCTGTAGACTGTGTCTGGAGACAACTGTTCCAGTGGCTGCGGTAAGGTCCCGAGAAAGGCTACGTGCAGTACTCTGTGGCCGTCTGCGAGCACTGATGATGAGATATCGGTCTTCTTGTGGTGTTGTAGTGGACGTTCCGTACTGTAGCGCCTGGACACGTTTCCTTTCTGCTGGAATTGTTGCCATAATCTTGAGACCACACTTTGTGGAACACGGAGGGCCCGTGCTATGACCTGCTGTGTTTGACCAGCCTCCAGTCGCCCTAGTATTCTACCCCTCACAACGTCATCAATATGTGCTCTTTGAGGCATTTTCAACACACAATCATCATTAGCAAGTCTGAAAACGTCTGCACACTTACCCACCGTGCGACGACCGCAGGTCAAATGCACCGCATGGTCATACCCCGAGGTGATTTAAACCCGCAAACCGCCCACCAGAGCGTTGTTTCACCATGTATCAGCATTATCCTTAACTTATGAGCATGAGTGTAGGTTGCGACACGGATCACTGAAGCTTTAAGTATATGAGTGAAATGGAATACCTGTTTAAAATTACTTAAATCTTAACAGCGCGAAGAAAAGCATTACATTAAAAACGGAATAATTTTGTTATTGCTACCAGAAAAAGGTGTGAATGATGAGAACTCTACCCATTTAAAAAGTTTAAAGGGTTTTGCGTGATGTATATTATTTGCCGTATAGGTACGACTCGCTAGTAGCAGTGGTAATAGTAGTAGCAGCATTGTTTATTGCCTGTCCAAGTCAGCATAAAGATGCCTGGTTTTTTGCGACTGATAATGATGGCAACGACGACCTCAGCTCACCTGCTGCATGGCTGCCCTCTACACGCAGACGGCCGCACCGCGCGAGCTGCTCAGGAGTCAGGGCGACCCCTGGTCCAGCGAGCTCTGCCCAAGCACACGCCTGCGTCTCTCCACCCGCAACTGCGTAGATCACAAGACAAACAACTAATTATGACAGCGACTCGCTGCTCACGAGTGACACATACAGGGCGACGATTATTGAACAATTAGAAAAAAAAGCGTCACAACTTCTGAACAGTTCCTTGTTCCTCCCCTCCCCAGGGCCCCCCTTTTCGTCTCCCCTTCTTCTCCCAGAGTGGATTTTCCTCCCCCCCCCCCCCCCACCGAGTCCCTGCATTCCATCCTCGCCTCTTTCCCTCCCACGTCCTTCCCTCCCCGGACCTCTTCGGCGCGCCCCCCGCCCGTCATCCCCACTCTCTTCCCCTCCCTCCCTTCTTCCCTTCTCCCTCATTTCCCAGCGCCTGGCAGATCCTCCGTTTTGCTCATCGCCATCAGTGTGCTACGTCAGTGTTGCGTTTGGTGCTGTTCTCTTGTGCATCAAAAGGTGTGATTTTCATTGTGTGCTGGACTTGTGCATAGTGTTACTGTCAGTGATTGTTATGTGCTACGCCGTCCGTCGTTACTTTTATGCTCCTGTCATCCGTCTCCTTGTGTTCTTTTAATTGTCCCAGTGTGTGGTTTTCTTGTGCGCCATTTTTTACGGTTTTTATCTCCATTTTACAGTCGCCCCTTTTTGTCTATTGTCTTCCATAATGTTCCCCCATTTTTATTTCTAGGTCCACCATATTTTCTCCTTTGTGTTATTTTTAAATGTCTTCTGTTGTATGTTCTAAGTCTCTCGACTGAAGAGCAGTGCATATGCTGATGCCAGACCAACCCAATGGGGAATTGAAATACAGTAAAGGAAAAAAAAACTGTATGGTTTCGTTTAGCGACGAAGCCCACTTTCATTTGGATGGGTTCGTCAATAAGCAAAATTTGCGCATTTGGGGGACTGAAAATCCGCATTTCGCGATCGAGGAGTCTCTTCACCCTCAACGGGTGACTGTGTGGTGTGCAATGTCCAGTTAGCCCCCTCGCAGAATATGTAGGTATGCGTATAGTGAAACCAACAAAGTCTTTCCTCGTAAGCACTCTTCTTTGGACGATGGCCTAGGGTACTCATATTACATACTTGAAAGCCTCCTTGCAAATGTCACAGAGGCAGCAGTCGCTCATTTATAAATTACATTGGGTAATAAAAATTACGTACGGGTTCGTGCATGTCTGCATGGACGTCCATGCATTTTCCTTATGCTTTAACTGAAATGTAATCTACACTTGCTATGAAATACAAAATAAAACAGGAATAATCTGTCAAAAAATGCTAAAGCTTTCTCTTTTGTACACATGGCTGGCTGACTACAAAGAAAAAGGAAAAGTGCCAGCCACCGTTAGAACAAGTGAAATGTAGTTGACAATCTGTAGCGTGTTTTATCGATTCCACCCTCTCTCACCCCGCCCTCTTTTCTTTCTCTCCTGTGTCAGTAAAAGATCCCGTCTGCAGTCGACCTACCCTCATCACGTTTCCTAATGAAATGTATATTTGATATACTACAATGCATAAATAACCAAAAATTGTCAATGCTGTCGTCCTATATCCCTCCACAGCTATTTAATTAAAATTTTAAAACTTTTTTTGATAGTTACTATTACAGAGTTTCTTAAAAAATGTAGTACTAATCAACAGTAAAAGACGTAAATAAAACTCCAAAGTAAGACTGCCTACTCCTTGCGTAATTAAAGTTTGCCAGGTGGAAATAGGTAAGCCCTCATCAGGCTTTTCTGTGTATAACTATATACGTACAAAATATAAATAATGTTATTGTGAACACGTTGGCATAGGGTTGCCTTAACAAAAGGGGACAAAACATTTAATTAGATAGATCTTAAGAGTCTTAGGATCTTAAGATCTCAGACTATGAGTCGAGAGCTCGCTGTGGGTCAGTAACTGTGAATTATGCCTCAAGTTATTTGGCTCTAAAACAATTATAGAATGACCACACGTACAGGACGTCGCACTAAACAAAGTGTGCGGTTGGTAATTACGCCTGTTTTGTATCAAGCAGTGACGAAGAAAAAGGAGTAGTGTCATACTGTCTTTGTGCTTCCCGAGTTCCGCGGAACTAATGCAGAAGGGTGAGTTGGCGAAGAGAAGAATAGTACGTACCCGACGACCACTAATCATCGACATGGATATGGACTTGAATAACAGACTTCCACATCTACATCTACACAAATACTCCGAAAGCCACCGTAAGGAGGGTGGCGGAGGGTACCCTGTACAATTACTTATCATTTCCCTCCTGTTCCACTCGCAAATAGTGCGAGGAAAAAACGACTGTGTGTACGCCTCCGTATGAGACTTAATTTCTCCTATCTTATTTTCGTTGTCCTTACGAGCGATGTATTCTGGCGGCAGCAGAATAGTTCGGCAGTCTTAAAAAATGGTTCAAATGGCTCTAAGCAGTATGGGACTTAACTTCTGAGGTCATCAGTCCCCTAGAACTTAGAACTACTTACACCTAACTAACCTAAGGACATCACACACATCCGTGCCCGAGGCAGGATTCAAACCTGCGACCGTAGCGGTCGCGCGGTTCCAGGCTGAAGCGCCTAGAACCGCTCGGCCACTCTGGCCGTCTCTCCTTTACAGTTGAACCACTATTTCTTAAAATTCTCCCAATAAACCGAAGTCGACTATTTGCCTTCCCTGCCACAGTTCTCACACGCTCGTTCGACCTCATATCGCTTTGCACGTTACGCCCAGTTACTTAAACGACTCGACTGTGCCAAGCTGAACACTAGTAATACTGCATCCGAACATTACAGGTTTCCTTTTCCTAATCATCCACATTAGCTTACATTTTTCCACATTTAGGGCTTGCTGACAGCCATCACACCAACTGGAAATTTTGTCTAAGTTATCTTGTACCTCACTACAATCCTTACCGTACACCACCGCATCAGCAGCAAACAACCGCAGACTGCTGAAATCCCTGTCCGCCAAATAGGTCGTACAATAACTGGAAAGCTACTTTAATAGTCCTCAGTGACTGTTCAGTGAACTTAATAAAGATCTGGTGGTACGGAAATTTTCCTAAATTACACAAAATGACATCAATGCAACAGAGCGTTGAGCACAGATTGGCTCATGATAATTGCCACCCACAACACCTAGGTTGCCCTTTCGATAGTTTGTAGGGAGAGGGGGGGGGGGGGGCAAACCGAGGGTTTGAAGTATTTTGAACACTTAGGAAGACGAATGGCGACTTGTAAGTAGCCATAAAGAAGTTCCAATTCCGAACCTGATAAGAACCCGCGTTAATACAGTCTTTTAAATCATTTTCTTGAAAGAAAAAGATCTGACAACAATACATTTTTTTGTTTCCTGAGAGCTAGAAGGCGGGGCGGGGGGTTCGTGGCAGCCCTTGCCCACAGGTATGGAAGCCATTGTGCATCACTAACTGGCGTGTAAGGTGCATTTCAACATTCTACAGCAGCAAAGACATCAGAAAATGAGACAATACGTGTAGCGAACTTACACATTACTGTGATGGTAGTAAGTGGCCTTCAAACCATGTCTAAACTGAACCCTCAAATACACTCTGAATCACAATACTAAAAACCACACCGCTGATTTCCTTTATTGATCATTTTTATTAGATGTGATCAGAGCTTGCTAGTAGGTAACGAGCCCGATTTAACTTGTATTAATTGTTCACTCTCTGAAGACTGTCGGCGCGATGGCTGGTGGGAGTATCTTTCGATGGAAGTTCACCTGTTCCTATCGCTACCAATGTTAGTTTTCAATTTTGAGTGTCTTCATTAAATACATTAATAAATTTAAACCATTTTACATTAGGATACATTATAACAATTCCGTGATCTTTACCTCCATGTCATGCGTCTGCTATCGTTTACGAGTACGCAGGTGCACTGAACTCTGTATCGGCTGCTAGCTAAGGTGCATTACACTGGCTGCGGTGAGAAAGCTGTTAGCACCGACCGTCAGCCAACACACGGAGTAATTAATACCCAGCAGCCGACAGTCCGGTGATCACGTTTGTTTTCATACTCTGGCGCATAGTCTTCGAAGATGGTGGCGCATAGTCTTCGAAGATGGAAAGGGCTTTGTATGCAGTAAGACTGCATAACCATCAATACCATGACCGACAGGCTTGAATACTTCACACTGTCAGTGTTAAAATTACCTTAGATTTTCCCAATTGAGCACAATAGTGCACATTTTTATCTCAAGAATAACAACGAATTAAAGAAATACGAAATTAAAAACGTTCGATAAAGGCGTCATGTATTCTTCCGTGAAAAGTACTGTTTGTACGACTGGACAACAATAAGGCAAGAATATAACTATGCTGTGCAACACAGTCGACTTCGGGCGACGTGGTGATGATAATGATGTTGACGCGGCGCAATCAATATGCCGTCACTGACGTCACAGCTGGCCTTGTATGACAGCGCGTTTACGTAGTTGAATGAAACCGAAAATGAAAACCTACGCGAAATGATATAGCTAGCTAAGTTTCACAGAAAGATGAGATTTCCGTGTGGGGACGTTAGACTAAATAAAAGTGACAAACACACCCAACAGTGTACTGACGAATTCACTTAGCTATATAGCTAAATTTTAGCGGGCAACTAAAACAAAATTAATATAAGCAAACCTAACATGTTCAGAGTTAAACATAATCTCCGTATGCGCTATTTTTCGGTGATGGTTTAATGCAGTTTTACAAACCTGGCGCTTCGTTTTGACATAACTGATACAATTCTAGATTACATCTGCGTTATGCACCGGTACTCATATCTACACCAAGCACGAATCTTTCCTCCCATTATCCCTTCAGTTTCATTTCCTCACGTACGCGCTGCGTACTGAAAAATATAAGCGGACGGTGAGAGATGGCAGCTTCTCTATCGATAAAAAGCAGAGGTCAATTCTAGTGTCCGATTCCACCCGTCGGTTTCGAGCAATGACATCATCGAAGACAAAGAAGCTAATTAGAGGCAATCTGCGAAAGTAACTGATCGTAATCGTGGTCAACTGAATGTAGCATACGATATAATTACAATCACAGGTAATTGGATTAATTACGTAGCCAAGAATTATAGTGAAAAGAATTAAAGTACCATAACGAAAATAACAGAAAAAGAGAAACATACATGTCTGCAATAATTTAATATTGCAATTTATGTGAGTAAGAAAAGCACAGCTATCTTTAAATCTATTGCAGTATAGCGCGTTTGAAGTCGCGATATTATAAAATAGCGCCAGTACATAAAAATTATTATTGACTCTAAAAGGATTACTGCGGGAAAGTGGGGGTTTTGGGCAAGGAGACACTTAAAACTGGTATAGGCATGTGTATTCAAATACAGAGATATGTAAACAGTTAGAATACGGCGCTGCTGTTGGTAACCCCTCTATGAGACAACAAGGGTCTGGTGCAGTTGCCGCAACAATGGCAGATTATCAAGATTTAAGTGAATTTGAATGTTGTGTCATTGTCGGCGATGGGACATAGCACCTCCGAGGTAGCGAACAAGTGGGGATTTCCCCGTACGACCATTTCACGAGTGTACCGTGAATATCAGGAATCCCGCAAAACATCAAATATCCGACATCGATGCAGCCGGAAAAAGATCCTGCAAGAACGGGACCAATGACGACTGAAGAGAATCATTCAGCGTGACAGAAATGCATCCCTTTCGCAAATTGCTGCAGATTTCAATGTTGGGTCATCAACAAGTACCGGCCGCTGTATCCGAGCGGTTCTCGGCGCTTCAGCCCGGAACCGCGCTGCTACTACGGTCGCAGGTTCGAATCCTGCGCCGGCCGCGGTGGTCTCGCGGTTCTAGGCGCGCAGTCCGGAACCGTGCGACTGCTACGGCCGCAGGTTCGAATCCTGCCTCGGGCATGGATGTGTGTGATGTCCTTAGGTTAGTTAGGTTTAAGTAGTTCTAAGTTCTAGGGGACTGATAACCGCAGCAGTTGAGTCCCATAGTGCTCAGAGCCATTTGAACCATTTTTTCGAATCCTGCCTCGGGCATGGCTGTGTATGATGTCCTTAGGTTACTTAGGTTTAAGTAGTTCTACGTCTAGGGGACTGATGATCTCAGATGTTAAGTCCAATAGTGCTTACAGCCATTTTTTCCTCAACAAGTCTCAGCGTGCGAAACATTCAACGAAACATCATCGATATGAGCTTTTCGGAGCCGAAGGCCCACTCGTGTATGCTTGATGAGTCCACAGCCTCGCCTGGCTGAGCCAACAGTGGACTGTTGACGACTGGAAACCTGTTGACGGCTCGGACGAGTCTCGTTTCAAATTGTATGGAGCGGATGGACGTGTACGAGTATGGAGACAACTTCATGAATGCAAGGAGCCTGCATGACAGCAGGGGACTGTTGAAGCTGATGGAGGCTCTTTAATAGTGTGGCGGTGTGCAGTTGGAGTGATATGGGGTCCCTGATATGTCTAGATACGACTCTGACAGGTGACACATACGTAAACATCCTGTCTGGTCACCTGCATCCATTCATGTCCACTGTGCATTGGACAATTCCAGCTGTCAATGCGACACGCCACACGTCCAGAATTCCTACAGTGGCTCCAGGAACACTCTTGTGAGTTTAAACACTTTCGCTGGCCACCATCCTCCCCAGACATGAACATTGTTGAGCATATCTGGGAGGCCTTGCAACGTGCTGTTCAGAAGAAATCTCCACCTGCTCGTATTCTTACGGACAGCCCAGCACTACTTCAGACATAAGTCGAGTCCATGCCACGACGTGTTGCGGCACTTCTGCGTGCTCGCAGGGGCCCTACACGATATTAGGCAGGAGTACCATTTTCTTTTGCTCATCAGTTTATATGAAACATAACAAGAACAGAAGCATGAAATGTGGAGGAACCGACACTGAAATCTTGAAATAGCATCGAATATTCAAGTAACGGAAAATCACATAAAGTAACAAATATTGGAATCGGTAACTGGAATCAACTTATATAGGTAAATTCTAGTTACCGATTCCCGTCATTCCGCCGTTCGTTATTTAGATCGTTTCTATAACATGTATGTACACTACAGTGTTATAGGATTTCTACACTTGATATTGTATTGTATTGTATAGAACTGGGTACCTCGAAACGACGGAGAGGCTTCGTCCCCGCCGTAGCCCTCAGTGGTTCACAACCCCACAACAGGCTACAGCAGTCCACTCACCCCACCGCCGCCCCACACCGAACCCAGGACTATTGTGCGGTTCGGCCCCGAGTGGACCCCCACGGGAACGTCTCACACCAGAAGAGTGTAACCCCAATGTTTGCGTGGTAGAGTAATTATGGTGGACGCGTACGTGGGGAAAGTGTCTGCGCAGGAATCGCCGACATAGTGTAACTGAGGCTAAATACGGGGGACCAGCCCGCATTCGCCGAGGCAGATGGAAAATCGCCTTAAAAACCATCCACAGCCTGCCTGGCACACCGGACCTCGACACTAATCCGCCGGACGCATTCAGAGAGTAATAAGAACACTAGAAATTTTACGAAAAGAGGGTTCACACACTTACTGCAAACATGTCCAAAATAATGAACCATCGAATGGTTGGAACCGGTAATTAGAACTGACCTCCTATATAGATCAATTGTAGTTAGCGATTCCAACTACTCTATGGTTCATTATTTAGAGCAGTTTTCCGACAGGTGTGTACACTGCAGTGTAATACGAGTTCCGCACTAATAATTGCTCTATTAACTACAGCGAAAAAGTAACTAGTATTGGAAACGGTAACTAGAATTACGTATATAAGACAATGTAGTTATTGGTTCAAATATTTGTTTCTTTTGTGAATACTCGTTTTTTGTCTAGTGGCTTTTTTAGGATTTCTATGTCGGTTTTTCTACATTTCATACTATATTTTCACATAAATTATTATTTATTTCAATTTCCCGTTATTGTCCTATATTTCAGTATCTCCTCGTCCAAAACCCCCACTTTCCTGAGGTAGTTCTATTAGATTCAGTAATTATAATTACAAATTAACGCAATTTTATGATATTACATTAATACATGCTTACTGTAGTAGAATGTAAACGTTTTCTATGCTGTGAATCTTCAGGTTTTCGCGGCGCAAAGACTGCTCCATTAGGTTTCGGGAATGCAGCCGCATAAATTCTGCTTCTTCTTCTAATATTTCGGCTGTATACCTTTCAGCCATCTTCAGAGAGAGCCGTACGACTGACGCTCCAGCGCTCGCTCCATCCTTTTAAACTCGCGGACCGCGCCACTGCGCATGCGGCCGCAGATAAACAAGGCGCCAGTGATGTTAATCGGCGGCAAAGACGTACAATATGTATGAGTTACGTCTGTGGCTGCGCATTCGATCCATGCTGGGAGGTCGATGTATTACTGGGAGCTGAACTGTAGCGACGTCTTTGTAAGTTCAATATTGAAAGTGCCGGATTCCATGATTTATCTAATGTGAAACCGCTGTCTCTATTAATTAAATTCTTCGTCAAGCGGATTTCAATGGCCTCTTTTACTACGGAGTCCCAGAAAGATGAAACAGAAGTCAGAATTTCGACATTTTCATATACCATAGAGTGACCAGAATCAATACAATGCTCTGCCACAGCCGATTTACTGGGTTGTAAGAGCCGAGTGTACCTGCGATGTTCCGTACACCTCTCTTGGACTGTACGATTCGTTTGTGCGATATATGAAAGGCCACATTCACATGGTATCTTGTAAACTCCAGGCTTGCGGAGTAGTAAGTCATCTTTAACGGAACCCAGGAGTGCAGCCGTCTTCGCCGGTGGACGAAAAATCACTTTTACTTTATGTTTAGTGAGGATCCGTCCTATTTTGGATGAAAGGCTTCCCACATACGGCAGGAAAGCCATGGATTTAAATGTTTCCTCGTCATCTTCTGCATTCCTTACGGACACCTTAGGTTTTATTTATAGTGCCTTACGTTTCTGTTGTGGAGAATACCCGTTGTCCTCAAAAACTCTCTTCAGATGTAAAAGTTCGTCTTTTAAACTACTTTCATCAGATATGACGTGTGCTCGGTGTACCAAAGTTCTTAGAACACTACTCGTCTGCGAAGGATGGTGACAACTATTTGCATGTAAATATAAGTCCGTATGGGTCGGTTTCCGATATACTGCATGACCCAAAGCGCCATCTTCTTTGCCCCGAACCAAGACATCCAATAATGGAAGACATTCCTCCTTTTCCACTTCCATTGTAAACTGAATTTTCCATGGATGGAATTCAGATGGTTTAAGAAGTCCTGCAGTTTGTCCTCGCCATGGGGCCACACTACAAAGGTATCATCAACGTACCCCCAAAAAACTGTAGGCTTCAAACTAGCAGACTCCAGGGCCTTCTCCTCGAAGTCTTCCATAAATAAATTGGCCACCAAGGGTGACAAAGGACTACCCATGGCAACACCGTCAGTCTGTTCAAAAAAGTCGTTATTAAATAAAAAGTATGTGGAGGTCATCACATGGTGAAACAAAGCTAAAATCTCCTTATCAAAACTTTTTCCAATGAGATCTAAAGATTCAGAGAGAGGTACCTTAGTAAATAGCGACACTACATCAAAGCTAACTAATAGATCAGAGGTGTTCAGTTTCAAAGATTTTAATTTGCCAATAAAAACTGTCACCATCCTTCGCAGACGAGTAGTGTTCTAAGAACTTTGGTACACCGAGCACACGTCATATCTGATGAAAGTAGTTTAAAAGACGAACTTTTACATCTGAAGAGAGTTTTTGAGGACAACGGGTATTCTCCACAACAGAAACGTAAGGCACTATAAATAAAACCTAAGGTGTCCGTAAGGAATGCAGAAGATGACGAGGAAACATTTAAATCCATGGCTTTCCTGCCGTATGTGGGAAGCCTTTCATCCAAAATAGGACGGATCCTCACTAAACATAAAGTAAAAGTGATTTTTCGTCCACCGGCGAAGACGGCTGCACTCCTGGGTTCCGTTAAAGATGACTTACTACTCCGCAAGCCTGGAGTTTACAAGATACCATGTGAATGTGGCCTTTCATATATCGCACAAACGAATCGTACAGTCCAAGAGAGGTGTACGGAACATCGCAGGTACACTCGGCTCTTACAACCCAGTAAATCGGCTGTGGCAGAGCATTGTATTGATTCTGGTCACTCTATGGTATATGAAAATGTCGAAATTCTGACTTCTGTTTCATCTTTCTGGGACTCCGTAGTAAAAGAGGCCATTGAAATCCGCTTGACGAAGAATTTAATTAATAGAGACAGCGGTTTCACATTAGATAAATCATGGAATCCGGCACTTTCAATATTGAACTTACAAAGACGTCGCTACAGTTCAGCTCCCAGTAATACATCGACCTCCCAGCATGGATCGAATGCGCAGCCACAGACGTAACTCATACATATTTTACGTCTTTGCCGCCGATTAACATCACTGGCGCCTTGTTTATCTGTGGCCGCATGCGCAGTGGCGCGGTCCGCGAGTTTAAAAGGATGGAGCGAGCGCTGGAGCGTCAGTCGTACGGCTCTCCCTGAAGATGGCTGAAAGGTATACAGCCGAAATATTAGAAGAAGAAGCAGAATTTATGCGGCTGCATTCCCGAAACCTAATGGAGCAGTTTTCTATGCTCTTCTTCCTCGCATAAATTACGACAATAATTTATTTCACACACACTATATATTCCCGTTATCTTCAGTTCGTTTGGCTGTAATTCGTGGCTAAATAAATAATCGCGTGAATTGTGATTGTAATTTTACCGTAGACTATCATCCGCTTCTTTCAACGACTGCCTCTATGTAATGTCCTTGCGTCCTTGCCTCTGGTATGATGTCATTGCTCAAAGCCAGTAAGTGGAATCTGACACTAGAATTCATCCGAAAGCAATAGGGAATAGTCTATCGCCGGTTTCATGTGAATTGTACTTTCTTCACCTAATTCCCACACACAGTTCAAGCGAAATAACGACACATTATTGTTAGTTCGTAATATCTTTTTCACCGCAATCACTGAAATATGTTGTTTTGCTAAATATGCAACAAGCTAAGTTCTCAAAAAGTCATCGCCTGAATTTCGCAAAGTTGTATAGTTACTGGGAATCTAACTTTATCAATGGTCTACAAGTTACCTCTTAGCGAGATAACAGTCACATACCAAGAGTTTACTAAAAGATTTCCCGGCAGTTATTAACAGTGAGAGAGTAAGACAAAACAGCTAAACAAACATAGTACAGCCCACATTATGCTGCTGTCTTAATTTTTTTTTCGTTAGGGACTGCTGCCAATATAATCATTCCGCAACTGACGGTGTTCTTTCCAGAGCAACATTTGGTTGTAGGATTGCCACTTTTGGCAAGTCACAATTGTGGACGCTTCAGACAAAAAGTAGCACATTAATAGCTGTATATTAAATGTGCTCTTCGTCAGTTTTATCATCACTCCAAAACTGAACTACCAATACCATACCGGTACTTGAAACATAAAATATTTAAAAGTTAATAGTGTTTGTCTTATACATTGGTGGAAGTCAGTGCTCCATTGATTTTGTTGGACATATTTATTGTCAGATGTAGCGGCCCTGAGAAGTTGCTTCTCACGTAGAACACGCTGACAGAACTCTGAGCAGATCATATTATAGTTTATTTTAACAAAAAGTTCACTTTCCACAGATTTCATCTCAAGACTGTTTCGTTCATCAATCGACAAGTTTTTCATCAGTGAAGACGCTCGTTTTACATGTGCCTTGCCCACGAGAATAGAAAACACGAATTCCGCGCTCTCCCATAAGTCTGGGGCTGCAGTTTTAATAAAGAAATGAGTCCATTTTTGGTGTGCTGGTAAGTCTGAAGTTTTAAAAGTTTCAATTGGAGGTACGAATTCATTGGACACTTTGTCACCGTTTACTTTTATATTACGGTCTTTTGTAATATCTGTAAGGCTGTCATAGGTCATCTCATCTGTCACGCTCAGGTAACGTACACCCATTTCCGACGTACTGCTAGTGGAACAGCGACAGTACTGGGAAAGTATGTCGTTTAGTCTACAGTTGCAATTTATTTACTTTGCCTAAATAAATAGTGACTACAGACTAAAACATATTATTTTTTCATGCTCAGGGGAGCGCATTATTAAAAGACGAGGTTTTGAAATTAGACCACTTACATATATAGTTTAGGCTTCTCTGTTAAAAGTTTCCGCTGGTAACGTCTTTTTGCTAAATTTGTGCTGGTGTGGGCTGCCCAATCTTTTCAAATATTTATTCATACTAGAAAAAAAATCTTTTAATATAGATTCAAGCATTTTGTTCGAGAATTCTAAAACGTAATGAAAATTTGTGTGTTGCCTTTTCCGAATTGTTTATGTAGCAAAGCTCACATAGTTATGAACAGCATAAAAAGCGGGGAGTGACTATTCACCTTCTTAGTCCACGTCTTTAACGAAAGTCCATGTTAAAGGGTTGTCTCCCATCCTCCTTACAACGGAATAGCTTCCCAGCGTCTCACGTTAGTAATAGTTCAAGAGCCGGCAACACGGACAACCATCTTACAGGAAAATGCCCTAAAATTGTTGAAATATCCGCGTTCAAGACATTCAAAACTTTTTTTGAGTTGATCAGTAATCTTACTAGAAGATGTGAACCCATTGTAGACTTTCAATACTAGACTCACAACGTCGAACTTAATGGTTTTGCACACATTTTTTGTCATATTATGTGTAACATGACAGTTACGGTTCGATTCAATTATATTGCTAATTGGCTAAAGTCTATGTCAGGGCTAGCGGCAATTATGGAGGTGGCTATGTTACTAGAGAAAGACTTAAAATACTGAAAAATTTAGTGATGTTGGTTCATTGCTGCCTTGTCTGCGACGAAACTTGAATTGTTCGGAACTTCCAAACTGTGTTCATCCAACGTAAATTTAAGTTTTTCGATAGTAGTATCAGCTGTTTGATTGCCATCATTAATAATTTCTCCTTCACCCCAGCCTTCAGAGAAATGTATTACTGGCACAGGAAAGCATTTAATATTACCATTATTAGAGGGATTTATCGAATCGAAGAAGAAGATGCCATCTTCTAATTTATTTTCTACGAGTTTTACCGAATGCGTAGCCAACACTTGTTGTACCAGCATCTCACGTTCTGTATCCCCATAATGAAGTTTTGGACTTAACTTCGAGTCTTTGAAAATTATACTTCTTAACTTAATACCACAATCAGTAGAAACATAACTGTAGTTACGCATAACAACTCCATGATATACAAGTAACTGAAACTTCATTGTCACTAAAAAATGTTTCCACTAAAAAATTTGCAATTCAATTACTTTTTGAGGTTGATAGAGAAAGCTTATATTCCTCGCTTGATAAATGCTTTCTCACGTTCCCAATATCCTCATTTCTTACTGAAAAGGAAGCAGGACACATTGTACAAGTTGCCATCCCTTCATCATCGCCTGTAACTAACAAACTTTTGTGCTGTTTATCCTCTAACGATTCATTACGAAGTGAGAATTATTTCTTCACTTTTTCTTTCGGGTATCAGTGTGACTGTCATAATAGTCATAACTGCACTCACTGTGACTGTTACTGTATTTCCACGTAATCTACTGCGCATTTTATATGCGAATCGGAGCTTGGAAAGCACTAAAATCACCGTAATATTACCGTTTTGCCATTAAGAAACAGAGGAAGTACGAAACATGTCGATATCAGTCCTCCACTCAGTCATGCCGTAAGTACAACTGCCTCATTAACGCTATTATAATCATAGACGGTGAAAAATTTGACTTTTAAATCTATCGTTTTGTTGCTCTCTCATGTATTTTACAAACGTTGGCTTTCGCTAAGAAGAATAAGATAATAAACTTAAGAATATGAAATTAAAAGTTGTGAAGTATGATATTAAAAAAATTAAAATGTAAAAGTAGACCAAAAAGTAGGGATTTGAGGATGTCCCGTCATACTCACGGTGGGACAAACGACAATTATAGAAAAGTATTGGCGTGTTCTACAAAATCGAGGGTAATTTCCAAGAATGTTTTCCTATCGAAGACGTGATGTCCAAACGATAGATATCGAACGTGCGATTGTAAATCGATCACGCAACTGTGGTGGCGGGCGATTTGAGCATGTTTATAGTGGTCACTACAGCAACGACAAGAGAAGAGCGTTACTAAAATACTTATAATTACAAAGGAAACGACTTACCTCACTCGTCGTCATGAGAAAGTCCATTTGATGTGTGTGCTGCGAGAAGCATTTCCTTTTTGCCGTAACCTGGGTAGACTCTGCCAATGTCACGCAAAAATATGGGTAGAGTGCCACAAGCGTTTACTTTTCCCTGCAACCGTAAGTTATGGAAAATCAAATACTGAAACAAGTAGAGGTCGTCTCTTTCTTCTGGACGCCCTTCTCTTTTAATGGAAGATTTCACTGACTTCGACAGCCGTTCGATGTTCTGCGCGTGCACACTGGGGTCATCCGAAGACACGAACTCTACAGATAGGTTGACGAACTCGTGGTTGAATCCTTCTGCTTTCAGTGTCTTGTAGGACTGAAAGCCGTCTGTAATCTCTTTCCTACCGAGCAGTATAAAGTGCTTTATCAAATCGACTCTTACAACAAAGTACTTCCGGGACACTCGTTCTATACCACCGACTAGCCAAATAAGTTTGATTTCATTCTTTAAAGGTCGTCCTCTCTGGATTTTCCTTCTTGCTACCTGCGATTCGTCCACTTCAACAACTGTATTTCGTCCACCGATCGGTACACTGTCGTTCGTCACTATTACATAACGCACTTCTCTGCAAAACCCGAAATCGTCACACACGGAATTAGTAGATAAGTCAGTTTCCGATGCTGTTGCTTGCAGGGTGTAGTCCCTAATCCGGCAAGATAAAAGAATTATGCTGGTCTGGATCGCTAATTTTGGAGTAGTCAAACCATGTATTCTTCCTGATAGTCGTTCGTTTATCACAGTTTCCGCAACGAAATTGTAAAGGTATTTCACTATCAGAACTCTTCTTACGAACTTTTGTAGACTTCGCCCCACCGCAGTCTATTGTTCGAGCAAACGAAGTTGAGACTCGGCGCAGTGCCCGATGGGAGCGACTGCAAAGGCATTTCCCATTTACAGCCGCTCCCATCAGCCAGCGCGCCGAGTGTCAACTTTGCGCGTACAATACACAGTCCCTCCTTTCGTCATCCGGTATTAGTCCATACTCCCGACGAAAATTAAATTTTCTACATTGCATAAGCATGGAATTGCCATGTGAGGCAATCGGTCGGAGAAACGTCATCAATACCCGACATCCCACTCACTACCGACATAAATCGTCATCCGGTATTAGTCCATACTTCCGACAAAATTCAAACTATTTTCTACATAGCATAAGCATGGAATTGCCATGTGAGGCAATCGGTCGGAGAAACGTCATCAATACCCGACATCCCACTCACTACCGACATAAATCGTCATCCGGTATTAGTCCATACTTCCGACAAAATTCAAACAATTTTCTACATAGCATAAGCATGGAATTGCCATGTGAGGCAATCGGTCGGAGAAACGTCATCAATACCCGACATCCCACTCACTACCGACATAAATCGTCATCCGGTATTAGTCCATACTTCCGACAAAATTCAAACAATTTTATACATAGCATAAGCATGGAATTGCCATGTGAGGCAATCGGTCGGAGAAACGTCATCAATACCCGACATCCCACTCACTACCGATATAAATCGTCTTGGTTTCCCTAGCAAATCACAAATAATTTATCATAACGCCCGCCACCACAGGCGCGTGGTCGATTTACAATCGCACGTTCGACATCTATCGTTTGGACCCCGCGGCTTCGATAGACAAACATTATTGGAAATTACCAAATCGATACAGGTGGTGACAGTATTTCAGATGATGTTTTACACTGGCGAACAAACCGTCACCATATAAACTATTTGGTGAGATTCATTCCCTCATATCTGTTAGGTGTACGCCATATTCAGCACATAAAAATAGTTTATAGGTATTAAATTTGATCTAACACTAAGCATCCAGTGTTTCGACTCTTGTCTCATGACGTAAGAATGTAAATGTTTAATGCCAATTTGCCTTTGTCCCCTCCCTAAATCACTCTGCTACGGCAAAAGTAAGCAATACCATAAGACAAAAGACAAATAAGTTGTTTTCTTAAAATAGATACATCAGACAATAGGCAGCATAACGCTGCAGTTACGAGGGTCGGGAGGACAATAATTGAACAGCGAAAAAAATACCTTCTACAACAACGTAATTATTAATAAAGAGAAAACAGATGTCAATTGGGCAATAACATTAACAATGTTTTTTGCGCATTGACTAACGGGAAGAGATTGCGCTAGAAATATTGAAGCATCAGTACAAGAGATTTTAAATCAAATGTTCCTTTCAGTTTACCTTTGCGCTGGGAAATATCATTCAGAATTTAGCTGTTCTCCGAAACAACCCATTAGTCGCGTTTAGACACGAAAAGGCGGCATAACAATACGAGGATCGTTTGTTTTCCAAAGATACTAGCCGAGCTGTTAGTAATAATATAATTTCTGTGCAGCAGCTTCACAGGCGGTTATTTGGTCATTATAAATCAATGCAACAACAGTTATACGTATTGCCAAAAATGCCAGTGTCTCAGATCTGAAAAACGACCGGAGGCAAATTAGTTACGCTGAGCGATCTAGAGCTTTTATCACTGATTGCACAACCACACGTTAATGGTTATCTTTCCAGAAGTTTCTTCTGTCGCAATACTTAAAAAATGTGCAAGAAGCATTTAGGATAATCCATGTTATCTAATCCAAGATATGTCTAGCTGAACAAGAAGTTGGCCGTTGCTCCGGTGGTCCTATAGTACCGGTAGTATTCATCACTAAAGATACTAGCACAGCGGTAAAAAAAGAAGGGATATGTTACTACAGACTTGCGCTGCACGTTGTTTTGAAGCCAGAGTACGTGGGGCCTGTCACCATCTTAAATAGCCCAAAGCACCAGGAGACTACTGTTTACGATTGTTTCTGTTCATTATTTCTCTATTGTGCAGGCAACAACTGCTTTAATACTAAAAACTACAACCGAGAGAGGTGGCACATTGGTTAGCACACTGGACTCGCATTCGGGAGGGCGACGGTTCAAAGCCTGCGTGTGGCCATCTTGATTTAGGTTTTCCGTGATTTCCCTAAATCACTTCACGCAAATGCCGGGATGATTCCACTGAAGGGGCACAACCAACTTCCTCGCCCATCCTTCACTAATCCGATGGGACCGATGAGCGCGCTGTACGGTCCCTCCCTCCAATCAATCAACCAACTAAAAACTACAGTGCCTACATGAATAACAAAGTGTCAGAAAGGCAATTTCTAACGTTTTTCTGTTCTTAAACGCGTGTTTGTTCCAGCAATACGACTTCATGAATGTAACTTATGTTTAGTTCATATATTTCGAATAATCAAGAAGAAAAGGAAGTGATTTGCAAAGCATGCTTTCGTAATTCATTTAATCCCTGTTTTTACTGTATTTATATTGATAGCAAATTAAGTGGGAACTCCGAAACCAGTGCTTGTTTGCTTACTGGTATTTCTCTTTGATCGTTACATTTTCAGCGTTCAACTCGTATGCACAACGTTTTTAATGTTCACGTTTACAAAAAACTTACCTACATGTTGTTTGCTAGTCCAAAAACGTGTGCAATAATGGAGGACGCAAGAGGCTTGCTATCAGTAGCTTGAGCGTGTCAACAAAGTGAACGATTGTTGAAATGTCGAAGGAACAGAGCAGCATACAGGTGTACCTTCGTGGAGAATAGAGTTCTTGTTTTATTAGATTGTCAGTGCGTTAGTTTCACTGTAGTTTACACATTTTCTCACTCTGAAATCTTATCTGTGATGCTTCATTCAGTGTATGACCAATAACAGCAGTTTACAGGATAAAAAACATATAAGATATTCCAGCATAGTGCAATACTATAAACGCGATTAAAGATATGGTGTCAAACGATTAGACCTCACTAAATGGATATTTTGCTTTAACATGTATGTTTTGCTTATTTTTCCGGAATATTTCTATCCGGTAACTCTGTCAGTTTTTCAGGAATAATCAAACGTATCACACTTGGAATGTACGTCTCCTTTGATCGTCTGCGTCAGTTCACTTTTGAATTTGATTGTGGGACTTCCCAAGTACGAGACGTCTATACCGTACTTTGTGATATACCAATAGTTATATCATTTAGTTTCATGTGCCATATACCATTCATCATAATGACGTGGAACGAGTCAAAAAAATGGTTCAAATGGCTCTGAGCACTATGGGACTCACCGCTGGGGTCATAAGTCCCCTAGAACTTAGAACTACTTAAACCTAACTAACCTAAGGACATCACACACATCCCTGCCCGAGGCAGGATTCGAACCTGCGACCGTAGCAGTCACGCAGTTCCAGACTGAAGCGCCTATAACCGCTAGGCCACCGTGGCCGGCCTGCAGGAACGAGTCATTTTAGATTGATTTTTTTTTGTTGTAAATATGCCTCCTTACTAATCATATATTAGAGTTTTATTTTTTAATTGAAGACAGACAAATATTAGCAGTTCCAACAATCACCACTTGCACGTTACAATAATAGACAGTCTTCTGCGGAATAGGACTTGTCAAAGAGAAATGTTTTCAAATTGCTTTCTAATTTTAGTTTGCTGTCTCTCAGGCATTTTATATCACTGGGTAAGAGATCAAAACTTTCGATTGGATAAGTGATCAAAACTTTTGGCTGTAGTATTTTGAACCCCTGTTTATGCACACACAGGTGACGTAGTGAATCTCATTTTTTCTTCTGCTATTGTAATTATGAACATCACTTTACCTGATTAAGTGCAGTGGATTGTTTACATCAAACTTCATGAGGGAAAAACTATACTGTGAAGCGGACAGATTGCTACTCACACGCCGAGCAGCATGCAAGCGCAATAAATAGACTGTTCTCGTAAGTTTTTGACCAAGGCCTTCTTCAGAAAGGAAACAGCACACACACAGACACACACACATTCATATAATCATACACACAAAACTCACATGCACACATTACCCCTGTCTCCGGCTGTTCTAGCCAAATTCTTTTTTAGAGAGAGAGGAAACGTGAACAAAGAATAATTATCGACGGGAGGAATTTAGGGCATGAGATGCTACACCAACAATAAGTGCAGTCATGTAGTTGTACGTCATGCAGGGACGAGTCCGTTGATGTAGATGCCTCTGCGGTTTGAAAGACAATGATAAACGCAGGGATGAATAAAAGTAAACAGCGCAACCATAGTTCATGTATACAAAAGAAAATATTGCTTTAACGGCTACATTTACGAATGAAATGTGATTCCTCTAAAGAGTTTGTACACCCGTAAACGACGCAAGCAGGCATTTTCGATGAAACAACAAAGCGCCAGATGCTATTTGGGAAAAAACCGCAAAAGTCGATAGTTATCCCCAACAGTCGAAACTGGGGACAAGCGCGTCAGAGCGACATCACGCTGAAGTATCACAGCGGTGAACCATGGAGGTGTACCTAATGTTTTGGGCTACTTAAGATGACGGACGTCGCCTTCAAATTTTGGACGTAGTGGCAACTCGTTTCTGTTTTTACCCCATGTTACTACCATGAAAAAACAATTGACAGTCGGAAGCACAAGGTGTAGCCACAGTTTAACATAACAGTCGCGACACTCCGTCTCGTTTTTGTTACCCACAGCCCCCAAGGGGCAAGCAAGCAACACTTCTGAATACGATATCGAATGAGTGCGTTTATATTGATTGGTAACATAGTTTTTACAAAACGGAGTGTTATGCAGTACCATAAAAATCGATAACAACTAAAAAAAAACAGCAAATTTGTCATTATATAGTTGCCTAACGGTCCTGAGAGCTACGAAACGGAACATTAAAGTCCAGTTTATTTACGATTCTCTTGTAACGTACAGACATTTACGGAATAAAGTCGCTTTCCTTTAATAACAAAAAAATTGCTGGTATACACCAGAAGACATGACTTTTTGCAGAAAAAAGTCGTATATCTACTCAACAAAGCAGAGTTTTATTCACGACACTTTCAGCCATCTCAGTAGATGTGGAACGTAGGAAACCTATATGGATTCTAGTACGTACATTATTTAATGTACCAAATAAGTCACCACAACAGTAGCTTAAGGGATGACCACACAGATGTGATGATGAATCGTCAATAGCATAAAACTGTTTCCCAACACAGACGAAACCAGTTGTACAATTGTTGCTAAATCTAAGCAATAAGCGGCAAAAATTATCGACACATTCGTTTTGAAGCAAAAGTAATTACATTCATTTGAAATTAGGTTAATGCTAGAACCCTTCTCTCTTTCATAACAGGTAACAGTGACAACAAAGGCACCGTGAGCCCCTTAAAAGGGTTGAGATGTTTATCTTTCCCAAAATAGAAACAGCGTAGTCAAATGCAAGACGCTGCCCAGGGTATTCACCCTACTGGAGAAGCTGTTTATAATGTGTGTTCAAACATGCTGCCACATGCAGGTGTTCAGTTCATAACTGCGTCGAACAAATCTTTTCACATAAGGGCCTTTCCTAAAACAGGTGAAGTGCTGGTAGGGAACACATGGAGGTGTTCTTAACAGCAATGAACAAAGAGTTCCTTCAAAGCTCTTCACGTATGGGTCTTCCCAAAAATAGAAACAGGAGCACCTGCATGAAGAAGCTAGCAAGTAGACAGTCGTTACGGTTCATAACATCGAGAAACATTTCAAGACTTATCGAAGCATTGAAAGACTATGAAAGGCATATATTAAACAAGTTAGATATTTAACTCCAGCTCTAAAGAGTTCAAAACATATAACACTTCAGTACAAAAATTATTACTATGCATTTCGAGAAAAATTTTTCCAGTATCTTGATAGACGCGCGGAAAAACGAGAGCATAATAATTTACAGTTGGCTATATCTTTCCCTCTAGCGTTCACCACTTTATTATCCTGTTGCATGTATCATTCTACCACTCAAGTAAGATGATATTCACCTTTGAGAAACATTTCCAGACTTAACAAGACATTGAAAGACATCTATTAAACTCATTAGATATTTAACCCCAGCTCTGAAGACCTCAAAACATATAAAAATTTAGTACAAACGTGTGCACATGTAGTTACAACTATACATTTCGAAAAATTCGACGTAAAAAGTTTCAAGCATCATGGTAGAATAATTTACTAAACTTTCAGCGGTCATGTAAGCCAGCGATTCCACCGATAGCGCTACTTGAAATTTGATCTTTTCCACTCTACACCTTTCCTAAATAGTAAAATTCTCCGTTTTATCATCTCAAGACTTTGTAAATCATTTGCTTCAGCGTTTACGAAGCTAAGCTAACTGTAAGAAACATTAGGTAAAACAGTCAAAGTTAGTGTTAATATCAGCAACGTAGAATTTCTTGTGTATAACATTCACCGTTGAAAATCATGAAGCTTGATGGAGTTGCAATATCTCATCAACTTCACGATAAGTGTTGAAAACATTCTAGTATCCAGTAAGACTGTAAAAAATACTCGCTTCCTTTATCGAGCTGCGAATCCAGCTATTTGCCATAATATTTCTAAAGTTTTCGGATAATCGGAGCTCTAATTGCATTCTGTGCATCTGAAACTTCAGATGTAAATATCTGCTGAATGCACTGAGCTGGTAATACAGTGTGGTTAATTAATGGAATTCACGTATTGACTCCAGATGCAGACGCTGAATTCAATATCATCCAGTGTGTATTCGAAATAGTATCGTTGCTCATAGTATGGTTTCTATCACTGTAAATCCATAAATTATCAGAGACTCAGGTCTCTTCGAGGTTTTGGACACATCTGGCTAGTTCAGGTTCCAGTCGCCCACCCAAGAAACTCAACGCCCATTGGTTAGCGTCTTGGTGACATCGGAGAAGGCTCAGCATCTTATTTAAACCCCAGGATACTTATGTCCTCCCTCATTCCGATACAGTCAGCCAGTCCGTCTGTCTGCATTTTATTGTCTTATTCAGAAATATCATGAAAAGATCTTTAGCGCACTGCAACGGTGAGGGCAAGCGCCCTCGCCTAAACGAGGTCCAACGAAAGTTATTACTTTCTTATGAGTGTTATTTAGTATGTGAAACCCTGTTTAGAATACAGAGCTGCTCTGCGCATGCATGGAAGTGAATTTGTTTTCTCCTCATTTCAGCATTTGTTGCTGAGGTGCTGGGTTCGCTGGATTATGCGTCGGGAATGGAGAATCCGGCCCCGTCAGCTCAAAAACCTGAGAATGAAACTTGTTTTGTGTTTGAGAGAGTGCAGTGCAGCCCTCTAATTTAGAGGGTGGTGCCGGTCGCCAGGAGGAGGTGCAACCATCTCTCCTACGTAAGATTCTATTCCATTGATATGTAAATACATTTTTGTGTGCATACGTTTTCTCTAATTCTAATCTTTTTTTTGCTACATGTGAACTGGATCGGATCGATTATTTAAATGCGCACTTTCAGCTCGAGGCGGAGGCAGCGACAGCCCAGGAGCGGGCATTTATAAATGCACAGTTTGTGGTGGATGGGGACTTCGATGACAAAATTCACAATGAAGGGCTGGCTGTTGTGACTGAGCCATTGTCCAGGGATGAAGAAGGTGACTATTATTATAGCTTTCATGTTCTTGATGTTATTATTAGTTTCATACTTCCATATCGATCTATTTATAATAATTTAAACATGCTGTATTATGCGATGCTTATTATTTTTTTCACAGAGGTGAAGCCTCAGATAGCCATAGCACGTGCGGCAGGAGTCAGGGCGAGGCGCGCTGTCATTAGAGGTCCAGTATGACGAGCGGAGCCGTGTGTCAAGCCAATCACCACAAAGCTATGGGCCGAGGCTCAACCCACCCGGAGCCGTGCGTCACGCAGTCAGCCATCGCTTGGTCCCCACCCCCCCCCCCCCCTTCCTCCTCACCCTTGGTCGTCCGTGGAGCAGCAACAGATGACCGCCAACGCGTCTGGCTAATTCTGGGGTGAGCCCGCAACCTTGCCCCAGCATTATTTGCTACGCTCTGCCCGCAGCTAGGCCCAGCTGTTCCAACTGGTCGGACAGTGGCACCTCACTATTGGCTCCACCCACCCACCACCAGCAGGTACTAAGCAGCTGTAAGCATATCACGCCCAGATGTGTGACACTGCAGACCGCCTCGCCAGCTCAGTCATCCACTGGGTGGACAACACAACCTAGTAGTATTAGTAGTAGTAGTATTAATATTAATGATAGTGAATCCTTGGCTAGTGGCAGTTCCCTCTCCCATCCTTTTAGTGAAGGACCAGATCTGTGATACCATACTGCAGTTAGAATACTTGGTGATTGCAGACGCTTTTGAGGAGCAAATGTCATTCACCAGGATCGAGAACCCGGCAGGAGGGTACCAAAGCCCCGTTTGTTTTCTAAGGGCGTGCCTTCCTGTCGTGGAAACGGAACTCCTCAAGGTTGTCAATGATCCTCAGTATTCCGCCATTAAATGCAGTGCGGTGCTTTGCATCGAATTATCGTACCCCCCCCCCCCTCCCAAAGTTGAGTCTGGTGTTGAAGAACAACTCTTCATTATCTTTGGGGGGAGAACGGTGTGATAACGCGAAACACATCAATCGCCGAGTTGGTTCATAAATCCACCTTGAGTGCTATATTTGTCCGGTATTCCGAGATGGAAGTCAGAGGGTCAGCTAAAGCACTCAGCCAAATACTACACCTGGACATCCATACACATGTCTACGATCTGGTAAATGGAGGGTCTAGTTATATCAAGCTCCCTAAAGATATAGCTAATAAGCAGGCATGTGTTAATGTAGAAAATACAAACGATCAGGCTTGTATTGCATGGTCATTCCTGGCTTACGAAACAAAGTACAATTACAGAGATCATCTTGAGTGTCTGAACACACCATGTAAGTGATAATATTCGTGGGTGTTATAACTTTGATGGTATCGATTTCCCCATCAAGATCTAGGACATACCTAAATTTGACGTGCAGAATACCGGTATATCGGTTCATGTTTATGTCCTGGAGAAGAAAAGCAAGTCAGATGAGCAAGACAAGCATACTGTTATTGGCCTCCTCCATTTCTCAAAATTTACTGGTGAGTGTGAGCTGCACGTTAACGTGCTGCTCTTCTCTGAAGGTGATAATTATCACTATGTTTGGATCAAAGACATGTCCCAACTCCTTTCCTCCCAACTATCAACTGATCATTGCGAAAAACACATTTGCTTCAGGTGCTTCAATTATTTCTCCTCTAACAAGTTATTAGCGGCACATTTAGTAGACTGTGCTTCCAAGGACCCGGTATGTGTTATTATGCCTACTGAGGAAAACAAATCCATAAAGTTTAAGAATACTCACCACCAGCAGCGATGCCCATTTGTAGTGTATGTCGACTTTGAATGCTCCTCGCTCCTGCGACCCGCTGTGAATATAACCCTACAGCCTCACATACCACCTTTACAGAAAAACATGTACCATATGTGGCAGCATACCAAATAGTATCGCCACATGATTACAGTCTTAACCGCTACAAATCTTATGTTGGGGATAATCCTGCGGTTTGGCTGCTCACTGAGCTTGAAAAACTTTCATGGGAGGTTGATAAGCTTTACAGCAACAATGTGCCCATGACCGAATCGAAGGAGAATGAAGATTTGTACAATAACGCGGTTTATTGTCATATCTGTGGGCTGTCATTAGATAGAAAAGTGAAAACTCCTTGTAGGGATCACTGTAATCTTCAGGGGAAGTTCTATGGCGCAGCTCACAACGCATGCAATCTGAAGTAAAAGCTACCTAGACACATACTCGTTTTCTTCCACAATTTAAGTGGGTATGACGCTCACTTACTAGTTGAGCACTTGGCTGATTTCGGTTGGGAGAAAAATCAGGTCAGTGTCCTACCGGAGAGCATCGAGAAATACATTTCATTCTCGAAACGAATAACGCCAATAATTACGCTCCGCTTCCTTGATATGCTACGTGTTATGCAGGCACCACTCCAGAAACTTGTTGAAACTCTACTTCGGTGGGGGGGATATGCATATCACTCGAGCTGTATTTCCTGACGAGGAAAAGTTTCAATTTCTGACTAGGAAGGGGTTTTCCCATATGAGTATGTGGATGGTATGGTGGAACTCAACAAAACCGGGCTACCCGACTGCATTCTGCAGCAACCTTACAGACGATGCCATAACGGATGCAGAATATGAGCATGCCGTGAATGTCTGGCGGGAATTCAGCATCTCCACTTTAGGAGAGTACGCACGGTTTTACATGGACACAGATGTGCGCTTGCTTGCGGACGTTTTCGAGAAATTCTGGAGTCTATGCATGGCCCCATATTCTCTGGATCCCGCCTTTTATTACACAGCACTTGGATTGCCTTGGGATACAATGCTCAAGAAAACGAAGTGCAGCATTGACTCATTGACCAATGCTGACATGTTTCTTTTCTTTGAGCGAGAAATCTGTGGGGGACTTTGCCAATGTGTCCATAGGCATGCGAAGGCAAATTACCCATGGATGGATGATAGGTTCAACACATACCTTCATCTGAGTTACATAATGTACCTGGATGTGAATAAGTTATACGGGCACACCATGTGTAATTACTGCCAATTGGTGAGTTTTGATGGGTGCCCGAAGACGAATGCAAGGGATTAGGTGGAAAAATCATGGGGGGGTATAGCAGCTGATTCTGATCTAGGGTATGTGGTTTTCATGGGGGGTATAGCAGCTGATTCTGATCTAGGGTATGTGGTAGAGGCAGAACATACCATATTAGTTTACACAATGTGCACGCTGATTTGCGACTGTGTCCAGAGCAACTAGTTCTGCGAGGAGGCTCCACAGCAAAACTGATGGCAACACTAGGGGATAAGCAGAGATCCATCATTCATTATCGTAATTTCCAGCAGTGTCTCAGCTTGGGTATGGAGCTGGTTAGAATCACCTGGGTTATCTTCTTCATGCAGTCCCCCCTGGTCGAAGGAGTGTATTGAGTTGAATATGAGACCGAGAGCTTCCGCATGTGTGACTTTGAGAAAGACATTTATAAATTAATGAATAATTCAATTTTCGGTCAAACAATGGAGAGTTTGAGGGGACGACGTGAAATTTCGACTAGAACCGAATGGGATGGGCGTTATGGCGTAAGAAAATGCACTGACAGTCCAAATTTTAAGCGGGTCACCGTATTCAATAAGAACTTTGTTGCTGTGGAGATGGCGAAGATTGCAGTAGAGTTTACGAAACTTATTTATGTGGGGATGTGCGTACTAGACCTATTCAGACTCCACATGCAATGCTAGAAGGGTCATTTATCATGACAGTATTGAAACTCTCCCATACTCACACTATTCACTTGTAGCGAGAGAAGGGGTGAGGGACTCTGATTGAGTGATAGTGAGAGAGAAGAATCAGAGAGAGAGTCAGAGAGAGAGAGAGAGAGAGAGAGAAGTCGGCAGAGTAGTAATATGAGTCTTTTATCATAGTGTAAGTAATTGTGTGTGTGTGTGTGTGTGTGTGTGTGTGTGTGGCGTAGATATTTTTGTGTACTATATACACGTGTATATACGCACATAGAGAGAGAGAATGTGTGGAAAAGAAACGATAAAAAGAAAAAAAGAACAAAATTTATATTTATATATGCACACGATGTGTGTGAGAGAAAGAAAAAAGCATAAACAAAAAATATTAAAAAACAAAAATAGAAAAAGATATTTATATATTGGTTTATTTGCTATTGTGGACTGTTGACATCAGATTCTAAGTTTGCACAGTCCATCAGAGTTATTGTAAAAGCTATGCTACTGGGGCTGTGGCATTAAGTTGTAGTAATAAAGAAAGTACCTCCACATTAGTTTTTAGTGTAGTTTTAAAAAAATACATCAGTGTTACTGTTGTAGCGTCTAAGTTAAAAGTATTTCGGCATTGAAATAGCAGAGTCAATTTGTATCTCAAGTATACTATATTGTACCTCAAAAACTATATTGTACCTCAAGAATTTCATTGTACCTCAAGTACTACATTGTATTTGTGTGAACTGAATAAATCAAGAAAATATTAGTCACCATACATCTTTGTTGATGTTGTTAGTTACAAAAAACCCTATCCCCTATTGCAGTATATATATATATACAAAGAGTGCGCATGTCTCAAATGACATTATTCCTGAAGATGAGTGCTATTAAGGAGGTGAAGTTTGAGATGGAAGATAACAAAATGTATGTAATGATTGCATGGGGCTTTGCTTATTGTGCTGCACATATACGTTTTTGGGAACAGGCGAGCGTGATCGCGTCCGCTTCCAAAGACATGTAGCAAACATGGCTGAAATCATATCTCCTGTGCTTGAACAAAGCCACAGACATAGGATCTGGGCAAAGCTATGTGCTATCTAAGTAGAAGATAGATAGAAAGAAAGAAAAGCACAAAATGTGAGGTAAAAATTCATTTATTTACATTGATCCAACTTAAAAATAATTTTACATTTTCATAAGCAGACAGAACACTATTTTCACACATCTTCTTCTTCTTCTTCTTGAGCTTATGGATAGCAGGGCACCCATAGAATTCCTGGTCTTGAATAGATGAAAGCTTGAAGATTCGCTGCATCCATGCTATCTTCTCCTCGCCTTTGACATAGATGATGGTCTCAGGATGATCGAAAATTCGAAGTGACGTCATCATGTCTTTACAAGGTATATTAGGATCGGTCCAGTGGAGTCCACGAAAGAAACGTGTTAGCCACTTTGCACTTCTCCTTGTTTTAACGCACTTCACATCCTTGAAAGGTTTCGGTGATGCAACACTTGCTGTGAATGTTTCTATTACTCCATCCCTTTGTGTGAAAGCTATTATTGCACAGTCTTTAATTATGAATCGCTTTCGTTCATTGTAATAGAACCCTTGAACGTGAGGTATGATCCTTACACCCTGGGGTAACATCGTGAACTGTGCTGGAGCTAGCAGAGCACCTATTAATTTATACAACTGGTTGCACAACACCTATGAGAGGACAGTAGTTAACAACATGATCATGCAGAACTAGAGCATACGCTGCAGTGTGATCTGGGAAGTTTGTTGAAGATTCAGATTTAATCCGTACATCTACCTGTCCTGATTTAATTATCTCATTCTGTTTTGTGCAGTCAGTCACGATTACTAGTGCTAGCTTCTTGAAATTCTGTGGACCAAGTAGACATCCCTCATTTTCAACTCCTTCATAGTAAGATGCACGGAATCTTGCATACATGTCAAATGCTAGACTGTATACATTGCTGTCCCACTGTAGATGTAAATTCTCTAATGGATAGTATTCTGAATTCAAGTAGGTTCTGGTGTTACTTAACTTGCAGTGGTCAAATTCTCTTGAGGCTTTTGATACATTCCCTCGCCTTTGGGTTTGAACTGTAAGTATGATGAATCGAGGTGCCTTCAATTGAACTGTTGTTTTAATAGCCCACATATGTGTTGATGCTGTAGGTAAGACAGGGTATTCAAAAATCTCCCATGATCGGAAAGTTAGCGGCAGATAAGTGCCGGCATTCAGAACTTTAAAAAATTTTAAGCGTTCCTTGTCAGCAACACTGTGGGGCATTATCCATACCACACTGTTAATCTTGATGTCGACTTCCTCTGCCTCTGCTTGAGTGTATGAATTGGCATCACTTCCACTTCGCACCAAAATAAATTCCTTTCTGGCGTTCATCATATCCTCAAAGTAAACCATAAGCATTTTTAGAGGCACGCAAGTAGTAAATCGAGTGTATCCGACATCTGGCGCGTCTATGAACTACCCCACATTTTCCAAGCTATTCGAATCGGAGGTTGAGGATAAAACATATGCCTTAAGGGTTGATGTTAGCCCTCCATTACGCGTGCGATCTATTTCTGTTCCATTAAGTTCATAATGGATCTCTTGAAACAGGAATGCTAGAGCATTACGTTTCAGCTTCGAGAGTGTTACCGCAGCGCCATCAGTTTTCTTAAATGTGCAGGCCAGATATAAGAACTTCTTGCAAGGTAGTGTTAAAGCGTCCTGGTGCTGAATAACAGTCCTAATTTCATCATTTTTGTTAAATGTGGTTGAACTGTAGGACTTATGTAAGTGGAATTCATGACCCTAATTCGATCATCGTACTCCACTGACTGCATTACATTGAGTGACGTCATTGCACGGCTTGAGACCAATTGAAATGAGGAGCTCGTAATTAAGACGTGTTATCACCTTGCACTTCTGTGGCACACTGACTGACTGTGAGCTCTGCGTGCTAGCCTTATACCTTACCCCCATCTTGTCTTATATGCAAACGTACAATGATTTCTTTACTCCGAAAGTCGACAAGTCGATTATTCTGATCCATAATACATAGCTCCAGGTGGTCCAATGTCTGAACTGTCACCGCGAGGTATATCGCGTTTGTGGGGGTCTGAACTACCTTATACCCGGTTCCAACTTTGGGGAAGTATACGTAAATAGAGTGAATCAACTTATCGTTGAGATATGAGTGTTGTTCTTCTTTTTACTCATCATTGCATGCTTAGCTGCACACATCGAGGTGAGAATGGAGCTTTCCAGACAGCTTGATTTCTTCTTCTTCTTCCACAAAGCGGACTGCGCTGCTTTCATAATTCGTTTGAAATTCATCACTTCTAAGCCTTACTTAATTCTACCATGCATTGTTTTATCAACAACGAATGCAGCCACACGTTGACCTATACCAATATCTTTTCTTTGTCTTATTTCCTTGGCTCTATCAGCTAAAATTCTGTCTGCAACGTGACGTTCTGGGAGATATTTATTTGCGACTAGGCTAGGTCGTGCTCCAGGTAGGCTTCGTCGAGTACGTTAATACCTCTATCGTCACGTGCCAAGCATTTCTGAAGCTTTGTTCCTGGTCCACAGAAGTTATATCCCGGAATGTGTAATTCAACTGGTAATCTGTCGAGAATACCACCTCACCTCTTAATACCACCTCCACCTTTGTTCGACGCTGCTACTAACTGAACACCTGCATGGTGCGGCACTTTTGAATGGCCAGTATGAATAGCTTCTCCAGTAGGGTGAATACTCTGAGCAGCATCTGAGAAGCTCATGATGCCTTTGTTGTCACTGTGACCTGTTATGAAAGAACAAAGGGTTCCAGCAGGTGTTTGTGTCATGGCGCCGTCAGGGCTGGGAGTGAGCGAATCTTATGTTCTTAAAGGTAGCAGTGCGATGGCAGTCGGACGCCCAGGTGTTTATGTCGTGGTGCCGGCGGGGCTGGGAGCAAGCAAATTTTTTGTTCTTATGGGCAGGCAGCAGTGCGGGGGCGGTCAGATGACCATCTGACTAAGAGGGGATTGGGGCCAGTGATACATGCTCCGCAAACGTCAAAACACGCCGTGCTGCGCGACCCAGCAGGTAGCAGCTGAACTACACGATCACATGACCTATTGCGGCACTACCTGGTGGTGAACACGCGAACTAGCTCAGTTCTTTGGTCTGCTGGATTGGAGGCAGTTGTCTCTTGTGGGATGGGGGCTTATATGTAGATTTTAGAAACGACAGACAGTTCCAGCAGAGACAGATGTTTCCACATATTGTGTAATGCATCTTGATGCACAGCATTTATTTACAGGACCATATTCTTCCTCTTCATATGTTCAAGCATTGATGCTCGCTTCCATTCTACATGTTGAAGGCTATGGGTGCAGTACTCGGCTGTATGCTTACACCAATAGCTCTTTGATAGTACACGTTCCTCACAGCCACAAGGATGGGTTGGTGGAGGGGAACTGAATGTGGATGAGCAGTTGCTCTTCAATGGTACATATTGCGTATACGAATATGCTTCCACTGAAGCAAATTGATATCAACTGCCCACCTCTTCCGTTTTGGGAGAGTGAATACTTCGTGTGGAATATCTCAACAGTTTGCACATGTGCAAGCATGTTTTGGTTATACGATATGCATTTTGGCTCCATCCCTCTGCATTGTCACAATCTGCTGAACTGAATTCTTCTGCTTCTTTCTCCTACACTCTTCAGTCATCATAGTCTTCCATACCTCATGTAGTGAACTGTAGCTACAGTCCTCATTCGAATGTGTACATGTAATGCAGTTATTGAATCTGCTCTATCTCTCATATTCATCTCAATGATTGAACACATCATGATGGTTCCACAACGACAGCTCAGCAAAGACTGAACGTGTGCCACCTATTCTGGTCATGTGAGCAGATAAGAAAAATTTCCCTCCCAAATTTGTATTCCCAGCCAATTCCCAGGTGGATGTGGGATGGGCACAACAGCACAACTCTAAGACAATCAAATTCCAACCAGAATTCGAAATTCTCGCCAAAATTCGAAATTCCCACCCATTCTCCAAGAGAATGACGTGCCATAATGCAAAAAGTCGGAAAGGGGGGGGGGGGCAGTGGACTGCCAGGTGACCTGTAGAGACACATATTTCGATTTCCTGTCAAAATTCAACTTCCCTCCAGGGGGCATGGCACTTTCCCACCAAAATCCGCCATCTTGGAAACAGTACTCATGTCATCAGCTGATGTCACAAACGCCATAATGGATTACATCATACGCTGTTGCCAAGTCTACAGGCCGCCATCTTGGATGACGTGATCTCCGCCATCTTGGATACATCTGGCAACAATGGAGAGTGGGATGGTTTGTCCTACTACTCACACGAGGCAATACTGACCCTATGACTTATCTTAGTAGGTAGTTTAAGGAGGGGCAAACCTATGTTTATAGCATTTGTAGACTTAGAGTAGCTTTTGGCAATGTTGGCAGGAATACTTTCTTTCTAATTCTGAAGATAGCAGGGATCAAATACAGGGATCGAAAGACTACTTACACTTGTACAGAAATCAGATGGTCGTTATAATAGTCGAGGGGCATGAAAGGGAAGCATTGGTTAAAAACAGTATAGACAGGGTTCTAACCTACCATCGATGCATTGAGCAAGGAGGAAAGGATACCATAGAAAAATTTGGAGTAGGAATTAAAGATCACGGAGGGGAAATTAAAAACTGGCCCCAATGTTGGTATGGTTCCGTTCCTTATCGGTATTTCTACCAAGTATCAAAGGGCGTTGGGACTAATAGGCATACGTCGATAACACATTGGCGCCAGCGTTGTTTGCTTTGGTTGTCGTTTCGAAACTCGAGTTTGTTTGTTGCCTGTTCTCCTGAGTTGAATATTTGAAAACACAGTGTCTCTTGAACAGTGGAGTAACGTAACGCGCAATTTCTTGTTTTCGGAACTGTACCAGGAAGAAATACTTTTTCGGAATCCTTCTATGAGAAATCACAAAAATCGCAGTGACACTGTAGATCATGGTAATCCAAGACCTAAATGATTGCTGAATCACTTTCTGGAATCGCACTTGCTCAGGGTATAAATATACGCACATATCTCAAAAATGTTCTGTAACTGTGCTGTATTTTGTGTTATTGTTGTTGTTGTGGTCTTCAGTCCGAAGACTGGTTTCATGCAGCTCTCGATGCTACTCTATCCTGTGAAAGCTTCTTCAGGTCCGAACTACTGCAACCTTCATCCTCCTGAATATGCTTACTGTATTCATCTGTTGGTACCCTCTACGATTTTACCTCCCCCCTCTCACCCATCACACACACACACACACACACACACACACACACACTTCACTCCAATACTAAACTGGTAAGCCTTTAATGACTCAGAATGTGTCAACCGATCCGATCTCTTCTTTTAGCCAAGTTGTGCCACAAATTTCCTGTCTTTCTAATTTTTTTTAACACCTCCTCATTTTTTACGCAAGAAATCCGTTAAATCTTCACCATTCTTCCGTAGCACCACATTTCAAAACCTTCTATTCTCTTCTAGTATGGACTTTTTAGCACCCATACCTTCAGAAAAGACTTCCTAACAGTTAGATCTATATTCAATGTTAACAAATTTCTCTTCTTCAGAGACGCTTTTCTCGCCATTGCCAGTCTACATTTTATATCTCTCTCCTTTGGCCATCGTTTGTTACTTTGCAGCCCAAATAACAAAACTCATCTACTACTTTTAGTGCCTCGCTTCCTATTCTAATTCCCTCAATGTCACCTGATTCAATTTGACTACTTTCCACTATCCTTGTTCTTTTTATGTTCATCTTTAATCCTCCTCTCAATACGCTATCCATTTCGTTCAACTACTTTGTGAACATTGATGTATTTGTTTACTTGTGCAATAAAGCTTGTTTCAAGTTCTTGCCATGTATGGGAGAGATGCTCAAAGCGGGCAGGCTAAAGTAGTCTTATTTTTTAAGCTGAATAGCAAATCTGCAACTACTGAAGTATAATCCCGAATTGTTTAATTACCTTGGGCACAAATTAAGCACTTTAAACACTTCAACTTTCACAAAGTGACAAAATGGCCACTTGGCACGAGATGAGTGGACAAAGGGGCCTCTTAGCTTTAAACACAAAAGTTGTTTTATCAACGGAATAATTGTATTTTATTTTGAAACATAATTCAAATTTCACTTTTCACAAATAAAAGTCAAATGGTGTTCCTTATCTCCTGTTCAAACATCGTAGGCCCAGAGGGAGTATAACTCGCACTAAATCCACTGCTCTTCTGGCCTTGAACATGAAAATTTTTCTTCGCTGGCTCCGTCGTTGTCGCAAAAAGAGTTCCTCTAGGATTGAGTTTCCTACTCTTCTCACTCCTCTTTTTACTGCCTTTCTTTCCTTCGGTTATTTTCCGTTTTTCTTTAGTATTGCTTTAATTTCTTTGTCTTTCTTCATTTGCCACTTCTTGGTCACTGTTATAATTAGTTGCTGTAAGTATGGCCCTTCTTTCGCCCGATGCTGTTACGTTTTCCCCCTAAAGAAGCCGCCGTAGGAATGGCCACTCTGCCCGCATTGCAGCCTTCACACAAAAATTGTATACCCTCTGCATGTCAGAACTTCCAATAACTAAAGTAGGATTATTGAGTCAAACTCTGACACTTTCAACACAGTTTCATTAAAAAGACGTAAGTCACTTTCCTTCTCCACAATAAACACAAACTGACCAGTTACCTTAGATCAGGATAACTAAAATTCACAAAAGTTATTAGTGTTCTGAAGGGCGGCACAAGAGTCAAGTTACACTTTATGGCGTGACTGGGCCCACCAGATAAAATAAGTGAAAACATTTCCCACACGATGCCAGCACCTTGTAGTCCCCAGGACCCCAATGGCCACTTTGCTCGCCATGGCCATCTACATTAAGCCATACGATATTCTGAGAATTTTGTGACGATGGGGATCCTGACAAAGACTTGTATTATACTGAAACGTGTCCGAAATGTCAGGAGCACAAGAACGTAAGATTTAGTTGCGAATGTAAACTTGGATTGTGGATGAAAGGTACGACGAATTACGTCTTTTTTCTATGAATATTATAAAGCAAGTCATTCGGTTTTTAAAAAGTTGCATTAGGCATTACTGTTTTTCTTGGTTTCTGAGAATTTGAGTGAAGTATGTTTTCACATTAGAAAAAAAAAAATGGAATACAGACAGAAAGGCCTGCAACTTGATATGCACAGATAATATCTTGTTTTAAATTATATCTTCAAATTATAATAACAGCCCTTTGTATGCAAAGGAAAAACGTGGGAATTGCTCTGTGAAACTTAATATTAGTATCATTTTGTACATGGGTAGTTCTTTTGCAACGTCTGGATCTAAATAATAAATAAATTATAAACTAATTCAGGAGGAAGTTAGTTTTGACAGGTAGTGTCTTAAGTATTAATATCATAAATTTGCAGTCACCCAATAACTAAATTGTACATTCGATTGGCTGCCTGGATTGGATCGTAATGTGTCTAATCCGTGAACCAGAGTTTCCGTATTTAATCCACCTAACACTCAGTTTATTTTAACTTTCCCATACACTGAGGCGAAAAAAGTCGTGGTATACCTCTTAATATTGTGTCGGACCTCCTTATCTCAGGTGTGTTGCAGCACTCGACATGGAATGAACGCAACAAGTCGCAACAAGTCGCTACAGCCATCCATAACTGCGAAAGTGTTTCCCGTGCAGGTTTTCGTGCACTAACCTCTCGAGTAAGAAATGTTCGATGAGATTCATGTCAGATATCTGGGTGTTCAAATCATTCGTCCGAACTGTCCAGAAAGTTTTTCAAACCAAACGCGAACTCTTGTGGCCTGGTGCCACGGCGCGTTGCCATCCATAAAAATTCCATCGTTGTTTGGGACCATTAAGTCCATGAATGGCTGTAAATGGTCTCCAAGTAGCCGAAGATCTAGATTCCATGCAAACACAGCCCATAACATATCGATTTTTGCACCTTGTTCGTGATCCAAAATATTACGCCGAGTCTAAAAGTATCTGCAAGCCGTCCTACGAACTTACAGGCGACATGATGTATGCCGGAAAAAAAAGAGAGAGAGAGAGGAAAAAAACGCAGAAGTATGGCGGAAACAGAGGTAACAATTGCAAAGTCATGCTTGGACGTACAGTAAATAAAAATCAAAGAAATCACTGATGATGGCAATATTTATCGCTGAAACTAGTTTGGAGGAATATATAAATAAATAACAAAAGTGTTTTGCATCCAGGCGGACCCACAATCCCATGTTGTAGTTTTTGTATACAACCACGGACCAATGGAAGACTTTCAAGGCAAAATTATTGCTTTTGAAGAAATAATGACGGAGTAGCGATCATTTAGTTTTTCTTCTTGTTATATGTATCGATAAACATTTACATTATGTGAGTGCAGAGTTTGGTCTCACCTGGACCTAGGGAAGGAGGATATGTAGGCTAAATACTTACTTCTGAAGAAAGCTATACTTGCGATGCTACAGTTTCAGAGAATTTATTGTACAGTAAGCAGACATCACACAAACTACTCATAGCACTTTGTTTGGTATCCTTGTAAATCTGCTTATAAAGTTGGACTAATACTTAAGGCAATAATGTATACTAACAACTGACTGAATAAATTTTGGGTGATCGGGGACTTCAGTGCACATACTGTAACATTGTAAGCAACATCTAAAGTGTTGCTATTTGATGTGTTAGTGACTGATGAGTATACCATTTACTTTCTTGAGCGGTAGGATGATCGATGACGAGATTTTTAATTTCTCCTTTCCCCCATTAATTAATAAGGTTAGACCTAACGATAATATTGATTTTTAATATGTACGAGGTATGTGATAAAAGTAACGAGACTGATTTTTATGTGCCAAAGTTTTTTTTTTTTTTCAAACAACAGTATTGCCCCCTTAAATTTGGTTCGCTTCGGTAGCTACACATGAGCTGAATCGTTGTTCCCAGTCTTGGTAACAGCGCTGAAAAGCTTCAACTGTTAGGGCCTTTAACATGTCGGTCACATTCTTTTAAATGTTCTCCAGAGTCCCAAAATGACGTCCTTTTAAGATATTTTTCAATTTCGGGAAAAGAAAAAAGTTACGACGACTCAGATCAAGAGAATAGGAGGGGGTGGGGGGGTGGGGGGGGCTGTGGAAGAATAGGAACGCCTTTTGTGGTCAAATATTCCGCGGTGGCCGTGTGAGGAGGAGCGTTGTTATGATGCATCAACCACTTGTCTGTGATGTTATAGTGTCACTCAATTCACGCTTTCCCTGAGCTTTTCAAGGATATCTTTGCAAAACACTTGGTTGACAGTTTGTCCTGGAGTAACAAATTCTTTATGCTCTGTACCCCTACTGTCAAAAAAAGCAAATCAGCATTGTTTTGATCTCTGATTTGCTCATTGGAGCTTTTTTGGTCGAGGAGGTGTCTCAGTGTGCCACTCACCACATTGCCGCTTTGTCTTAGGACTGTACTCAAAAATCCAGGATTCATCACCTGTGATCAAACGACTGAACCATTCGTGGTCATTGGTAGTCCTCTCATGAAGATCAACATGCACGTTTCTTCGATTGCCCTTCAGCTCAGCTGTTAGGGTTTTCGGCACCATTTTGGCATAAACCTTTCGTGTGTGCAAATCTTCGCTCAAAATTTGATGTACAGTGAAAATGTTTCAGTTTAACAGGTCACCATTATCCTTATTGTTAAAAGTCCGTCTGATCTCACGAGAGCAGGTACACACTTTCGACGTCTTCATCGGTTTTTGAAGCTGAAGGTCTCCCTGAGGGAGGATCACCTCCAACGTGTTCTCGGTTTTCCAAAAGTGATTTGTGCCAGCAAAAAGCTTGGCCTCTTTAAGTTTTTCAAATGTCACACTGGCAGATTCCCTAAGTTCAGTACAAAACTTGATGGCATAACGCTTTCGCAGCACACAACAAAAACACAAATCCACTGATGGCACTCTCAAAAATCACTTGATGGCTGTAGAGCGTAGAAAGTTGGACTGAGGATCTGGAAGGGATGAACACACAGGTCTACACAAGTAGAACAACACAGCGTTACAGATCGGTCGCAGTGTTGTCAGGCTTATTACTTTTCTCGTGCTTCTCGTACGCATATGTGTGCGCATATGAACTGCTAACCGCAGAAGCGGAACAAGTCCACTTTTAGAAATTTTACATGAGAGAGAAAAAAATGCTTTATTCAAAGGCTCTGAAGCAATATTATTCTATATTTTTCTAAAGATATATGACTGAAAGGTACTTTACCTTACGTTCTTCTTATCCATCTTTGTAGTACCAGATTTTTTTCGTAACTGATTTGCTGTAAACAACGTCGAATATAAATTAAAAGCCTTACATTTTCGGGACACAGATTTACATATTTTCTTCAAACTAAATACATTTTGTACATTATTACATCAGCAGGACTGGGAAGGGAAGATTGGTACAGCTGATTCATGAAAGTACAGGGGGTGTATCTAGGGCCACACATGGTCAATTACCTGTTGTCATAGGTAGGAAAAGTAGGTCTTTTTTGAGGATAAATCCAGACCACAGGTTCCCCTGTCTAAAGAGTATCTCCAGCAGTTTAAAAAAATACTGAAACAATCACTCACAAGGCAGATTTTAACACTTCAAATATCACACATACAAGATGTCACAAAGAAAAACAAACCGTTGGAAAGAGTAACATGGAACATTTCACAGACTTAACAATCCTCCATCAAAACATGCTGTCAATAAAAAATAAAATACAACTATTAGAAGTTGAGCTCCAATCTTTGAACTGCACAGTAGTTTGTATTACTGAGCACTGGTGTAGAGACACAGAAATCCAACATGTAGTAATATCATAATATGAAAGGGCAAACTCTTACTGCAGAACTACTTCAAGGGGTGGAGGATCATGCATTTATATTAGAAAAGGAACACAGCTCAAATCAAGACATGAACTCAGTACAGTAAGTGAAGACAAACACTTTGAAATATCAGCTATTGAATTAACAGGGCTTGATATCACCAAGAAATTAACCATTTTGTGTGTATATAGATCTCCCAGTGGTAATGTGGAAACTTTTTTCAATAAATTAATAGCAGGTCTAGGTAAAGTCTCAAGTTCAAAGGTCAACGTAGCTCTGTGTGGGAACATTAACATCAACACTAATATCATAAATGAATCCAGCAGCACCTTCATAAACATCCTTCAAAGTTTTGGCGTGTCCCTATTGTTTAATAGTGCAACAAGGGTTACTAAAATGACTGCACCAGTAATTGACCATGTGGCCACAAATATGGACAGGAAAAAAAGTGATGTAGCTGTGAAAGATCTCAGAGTCATCTCTGTCAAATAACAACGGTAAAAACAGACATATAATCATTCCCTAAACTAGAAGCCTTCAAACGACATTTATCAGAAATAAAAATAAAAGCTTTCTCAAAAGAACCAGAAAAATAAAGCTGAGATGAAGTGTATAAGGAAACCAAGGTGAATATGAAATTCTCTAAATTCTCCACATTGTTTAAATTGAACTTTGAAAAGGCTTTACAAAAGTATGCATGTCTGTATCAACATCTCACAAAAACAGATGGATAACAGTAGGTATTAAGAAGTCCTCCCAAACACTTAAACACCTCAGTTCCATGAAAAAGATTCGCAATGATCCAGCATTCTTAAATTTCTATCATAGATGCAAAAAGATCTATAGGAAGACAGAAAAAGTCATTTAATGACAAAATAATACATAATTCCAAGAATAAAAGCAAAGCAGTCTGGGATGTTATAAAAAAGGAAATGGGGAGAGGAAAACAAATGCAGAATAACATATTGCTAAGGGAAGGGGATAATGTAATAAATGATCCACAACACTTAGCAGACTATGTAAACGAGCATTTTTCAAGTATTGCAGAGAAGTTACAGCAAAAATTCCCCCAAACAAATATAACATCTGTAAATAATGTTGCACTAAATACAACAATGTTACTACCAACCACAGAGAATGAAATCAATAAAACTGTTCAAAAACTAAAAAATAAAACTCAGTAGGCTTAGATGAAGTACCAATGTGTGTACTCAAACAATGCATAGAGATTATACAAGGCTCCTTGACAAATATAATAAATGAATCCTTCACATCACGGACAATTCCAGAGCAGTTAAAACAGGCAAGAGTTGTACTTTTGCTTAAGAAGGGTAATACAGAAAGCATTGAAAATTACCAGCCCATTTCCCTGCTGTCACCATTCTCAAAAATAATAGAGGAAATTATGAAAGACAGATTAATGAATTCCCTGAATCAATACAATCATTTAAGCGAATCACAGTTTGGTTTCCGAAGTGGCAAAAATATGGAGTCATCCCTAGTAGAATTCACAATGTTGTACTTGATGCTCTTGATAAAGATGAGTGTGTCACAGGCATATTTTTGCATCTTTCTAAGGCCTTTGACATAGTTTACCACAACATTCTATTAAATAAATTAGTAGTATTAGGAATAAGAGGGGTAGCTAATTACTGGTTTCGATCATACCTAGCAGATAGGGTACAAAGAGTAGAGATAACACATACTTCCAGTAGATCTAAACATTTAATTAAACACTTATCAGAACCACGATACATTAATATAGGGGTTCCACGTGGTAGAATATTACAACCAATACTATTCCTGATATACATCAATGACTTTCCTAGCAGTGTTACTCATGGTGAAAAAATTCTCTTCGCTGATGACAGCAATATTACAGTCACTGAGAAAACAAGAGAACTCCTTGCTGAGAAAGCAAATGAAGCTCTCAAGGAAGTTTATGATTGGTCAATAAGCAATGAAGTGAAATTGGACATAAAGAAAACTAATACCATGAATTTCAGTTTGAAGAGGAAAAATGACAATGTTAAATTAAATGTAGATGGCATCTCTATAGACTGTGTAACAAATGCAAAATTTCGGAAAATGAATATTGATTCTCAGTTGAAGTGGTGTGAACTCATAAAGGTACTTGCAAACAGAATGTCATCAGCATGTTATGTCCTTAGAATCCTATCATCAGTGTGTAGCATTCAGTGTCATTTAGTTACATATTATTCATATGTACAATCCGTTCTTAGCTATGGCATTCTATTTTGGGGTACAGACGTAAAAAATATGAACACAATTTTCAAACTCCAGAAAACAGCCATAAGAATAATAACCAAAAATGGTAGTCGAGCTCATTGCAAAGATCTGTTCAAAACACTGGGGATTTTAACTATTCCATGTGAATACATTTACCAATCAGTTGTACACATCAAAAATAACATTGGTAATTACTGCACAAACATATCTGTCTGTGACCATGGAACAAGAGCTAGACTCAACTTACATTTGCTAAGAAAAAATAAACATAAAACTCAAAACAGCATTTTCTACCAAGGAATAAAACTGTACAATAAATTACCAGAAGAGATAAAAGAAATTGCAAAAATACACTTATTTAAAAAGGCAGCTAAAAAGTACCTGTTATGCAACACATTTTATACATTGAAGGATTACTTAGATAAAACACAGTAGGGGTTCGATAAAAAAAATGTTATACAAATAAATAATAATAATAATGATTAAAAAACATCCAACATTCCACATAACACCTTTACTTTATGTTTTTACTTCCTTCTATTTTCCTTTCTAGAAATACTTACCCCCAAGCTATGCATAGCACAATACTAACACCTCGTCGTCTTTCTGAGGTCAACATCTCACTCATTGTGGAGGGAAAAAATGGTTCAAATGGCTCTGAGCACTATGGGACTTAACATCTATGGTCATCAGTCCCCTAGAACTTAGAACTACTTAAACCAAACTAACCTAAGGACCGCACACAACACCCAGCCATCACGAGGCAGAGAAAATCCCTGACCCCGCCGGGAATCGAACCCGGGAACCCGGGCGTGGGAAGCGAGAACGCTACCGCACGACCACGAGATGCGGGCTTGTGGAGGGAAGCTGACTCAATTTTTCAGTATAGCAAATGGGAAGTTGTGCTACAGAAAATGACCTAGAGATCACCTGTGTGTGTGTGTGTGTGTGTGTGTGTGTGTGTGTGCGTGTGTGTGTATTGAGTGAAGTGTTATGAAGCAATGTGTGTATAGTGTGTGCAGTGACTGATAGTGACGTATGAGTGAACGGTGTGGCATTACATTATTTAACAAGTTATCTGTAAAAAAATGTGTTGTATACCAGGAGTAAATGTAATGATTGTCTCTAACTAGAAGCTTTTAAATATATGTGTATACGAATTAGCTTACTTTAAATTGGTCTAAACTTGTAAATACTTTGACATGTCCTATATCCTTGTAAAAAGAGATCGACGGATCAATAAAGCTACTACTGCTACTACTACTTACATTCTCTTTAGTTTCATCTCTCCTTGTTGGCGGATACGTCGAAATTTCATTTCAAACTGACATCTTTTCTTCTATAATGTAAATTACACTTTTTTAAAACATAATCCATTTTTAAGATGTTTAAGGGTGGTTTGCTTTATAAGCAGGCTCCTTAGGAAGCTCTAGACCTATCTGAATACTCCTTAAATAAAAGCTATTAGCTCGCAGGCCACAGATGATTACGTTACATTCAGCTACCTGTGGTGAATTTTTGCTGAAACTAAATTCATAATAACACTAATACAGCAAACGAAATATTTTGCTACATTGAAACAGCTTTTCCTTAAGCTTACTAAGGTAAGGTTTTTGTAGAATTTTCGCCACCAAGAAATGTAACGTGTAAACTGTTTTTTCTCATGAGAACAGCACTAAATATGTCTTTCTTCCGCGAAGAATTCAATATAAACTCTATCACCTCACCGATAATGTAACGACGTTCTTGTTTTCTCAGTTTTCTCCTAATGATGTATAAATCCTTATCATTTCACCTCTCTGCAGTAAACAGTGAATTATCACTGTTGCAAGAGGAGCTTTATTAACTGTGAACAAGATCAGCGTCTGCAGTAAACGATGCGCCTGCCCAATTGCAATTCTTTGAAGCAGTAAAACGAATTTTGAAAATTATGGACATGTCTCCTTTCTGCAGTTAGCGATTCATATTCCTGTGTAGGTGTGAGTATGTGTATGTGTGTGATCTCGATCTTAAAGGGAACGTTTGTGGTTTTTTTTTCGCCGCACACATCTCTTAAGGACCTTCACAAGGACGCTACAGACTCTGACGTCGAGCACCTAACAACATACGCGGTTCAGTCAGATAAATGCGACCACCTGTCAAGTGCTCGAATAACCACCTTTTGCAGCGCGGACATCTGCGAGATGTGCAGGAAGAGCGCCAACGAGGTTCTGAAATATACTGACAGGGATGTGGAGCCACGCCGAGTCCATGCTGTTGCCAGCTGCGCTAGCTTTCTCGCTTGAGAATCCAAGGCGTGAGCAGCCCGATCGAGGTGGCTCCACAGATTCTCGATTGGTTTTTAATCCGGGGAGTTTGGTAGCGAGGTTAGTTCGGTAAACTCATGCTGGTATTCTTCTGACCACTCATGTACACTGTGACCTGTTGCGTTGTCGCGCTGGTAAATGCCTTCAGACTGAGAAAAACTAACTGCATCTAAGGATGGACGTCGTCCCCACGGATAGATGCATCTGGCTTGGTCCAATGTGCCTTGCACAATGACGAGATCAACGAGGGAATGGCACAAAAACATTCCCCAGACATAACGCTCTCTGCTCTGCCTGGACTCTATGGACAACTGTTGAGGGTGTTCGCTTTCAGACGCTGCACGCCGTACACGACAGCAGCCATCTGCCCGATGGATCATAAAATGTGATTCATCTGAAAAGGCTATCTTTCACCACTTAGTGGACGGGCGGTTGCGGTATTGACGTGCGAAATCCAGTCTTCGAACAGCAGTCAGCAGGAGCGTGTGAAACAGGCGCTGCAGCGCAGGCCCACACGCAGCAAGGTTCACTGAACGGTCGTTAAAGAGACACTGTGGGTAGCCCATTGGCTAATCTGGGTGATCAGTTGCTCAAGAGTTGCACGTCTACTCGCCCGTATACATTTCCGCAGACGTCGTTCACCCTGTCATCTATGGGCAGTGGTGCACCACAGCTACCTCAGCGCCGGGTTTGGACAGCGCCCTTTTGCACGGTATACTTTATCCCTGACAGCACATATTTGCATCCTCGACCCAAAGCCATTGATCATTTCTCTTTTAACGTCAGATAAAACACTCCGTTCCCGCATTGCGACAACTAGTGCACTGTTTTCCGCGTCCCCCGACACGCTTTGTGTACGTGGTCTCCACTGCTAGTGCTGCCACCCTGCCTTCCGTGAGTGATTATTGCACGTTGACGTCGAACATAGGCGGTGGCTACATTAACGTGACTGTGCTGTTTACGAGGTGCATTCAAGTTCTAAGGTCTCCGATTTTTGTTCTCCGGACTGGAAAGAGATAGAAACATGCGCATTGTTTTAAAATGAGGCTGCGTTCATTGTCAATACGTCCCAGAGATGGCAGCACCGTACGGCAGATGGAATTTTACCGCCAGCGGCGAGAATGAGAACTGTTTTAAATACTTAAAATGGGGACGTTTTCCTTACTTGAACAGTGTGCAATCATTCGTTTTCTGAATTTTCGTGGTGTGAAACCAATTGAAATTCATCGACAGTTGAAGGAGACATGTGGTGATGGACTTATGGATGTGTCGAAATTGCATTCATGGGTGCGACAGTTTAATGAAGGCAGAACATCGTGTGACAACAAACCGAAACAACCTCGGGCTTGCACAAGCCGGTCTGACGACATGATCGAGAAAGTGGAGAGAATTGTTTTGGGGGATCTCCGAATGACTGTTGAACAGATCGCCTCCAGAGTTGGCATTTCTGTGCACACAATCTTGCATGACGACCTGAAAATGCGAAAAATGTCATCCAGTTGGGTGCCACGAATGCTGACGGACGACCACATGGCTGCCCGTGTGGCATGTTGCCAAGCAATGTTGACGCGCAACGACAGCATGAATGGGACTTTCTTTTCGTCGGTTGTGACAATGGATGAGACGTGGATGCCATTTTTCAATCCAGAAACAAAGCGCCAGTCAGCTCAATGGAAGCACACAGATTCACCGCCACCAAAAAAATTTCGGGTAACCGCCAGTGCTGAAAAAATGATGGTGGCCATGTTCTGGGACAGCGAGGGCGTAATCCTTACCCATTGCGTTCCAAAGGGCACTACGGTAACAGGTACATCCTATGAAAATGTTTTGAAGAACAAATTCCTTCCTGCACTGCAACAAAAACGTCCGGGAAGGGCTGCGCGTGTGCTGTTTCACCAAGAAAACGCACCCGCACATCGAGCTAACGTTACGCAACAGTTTCTTCGTGATAACAACTTTGAAGTGATTCCTCATGCTCCCTACTCACCTGACCTGGCTCTTAGTGACTTTTGGCTTTTTCCAACAATGAAAGACACTCTCCGTGGCCGCACATTCACCAGCCGTGCTGCTATTGCCTCAGCGATTTTCCAGTGGTCAAAACAGACTCCTAAAGAAGCCTTCGCCGCTGCCATGCAATCACGGCGTCAGCGTTGTGAAAAATGTGTACGTCTGCAGGGCGATTACGTCGAGAAGTAACGCCAGTTTCATCGATTTCGGGTGAGTAGTTAATTAGAAAAAAAAGCGGAGGCCTTAGAACTTGAATGCACCTCGTATAACATATTATACAGGGTAAATTTTAAGTTGACAAACCAGAATAACTCGAAAAATAAGCTTCACACGAAAAAATGTGTAGAATCCAAAGTTGATTATTTTCGAGGGGGACATCTGCTGGTGCTAAAATTAGCCCGCCACCCCAGCCCCCTTCGGGTGGGGTGGGAGACAACTTTAAAATTTCAAATGGGAACCCCCATTTTTTATTGCAGAATCAGATTCTACATGAAAAACTACGTACATTTTATCTCAAATATTTGTTTTGATTCTTTGTAGTTGGCGCTGTAATTCAAGAAAATCCATGTTATCACTTTTGCATGGAAAATTGTTACGGATAAATAAAAAATACTTATTTACTTCCTAAATTTTGATTCGCTAAAACTAAAACTCTCCCTATCTTCCCATAGGATGGGGTTTGAGAGAGGGGAATTAGAGTTTTACAAATGTTGAACCAAATATTAATTTGATGGTTACGGCAAATAAAAAATACCTATTTACTTCGTAAATTTTGATTCGCTAAAACTAAATCTCTTCCTCTCTCCCTATGGGGTGGGGTTTGACAGAGAGGAATTAGAGTTTTACAAATGTTGACCCGTTTCAGAGAGAGGAATTAGAGTTTTACAAATGTTGACTCAAATATTAAATTAAAACTCTAATTCCTCTCTCTCATACCCCACCCTATGGGGAGGGAGGTAGGGTTTTAGTTTCAGCGAATCAAAATTTACGAAGTAAATAAGTATTTTTTATATACCCGCAACCACTTTCCACGCAAAAATGAGAACATGGATTTTCTTGAATTACAGCGCCAACTACCAAGAATCAAAACAAATGTTGAAGACAAAATGTACGTAGTTTAGAATCTTATTGTGCAATGAAAAAATGGGGGGTTCTCATTTGAAATTTTAAAGTTGCCTCCCGCCCCACCCGCTGGGGGCTAGGGTGGCGGGCTAATTTTAGCACTAGCAGATGTCCCCCTCGAAAATAATGAACTTTGAATTCTACACATTTTTTCGTGTGAAGCTTATTTTTCGAGTTATTCTGGTTTGTCAACTTAAAATTTACACCCTGTGTAATGATCATCATCTTCATCACGAAGAAGTGAATACAATACCACTCTAGTTAAAACGCTCAGGGCTTGTATGCCATGTTCAGTGAATTTCTAACAGGAACTCAACATTTCTTACCGATCTACGCTGGACAAAACATGGGTTACGTTCCCTATGAACATCCAGTTCATACGCTGCCTCGCAAGTCAGTGATGTAACGTTTTGTTTCCGCATGCTCCCGCATAAGGAAGTAACGTCACATATTCTCAAAAGTCGAGTGCAATTATCCGTTGTTGGGGCCGAGCGGTTCTAGGCGCTTCAGCCCGGAACCGCGCTGCTGCTACGGTCGCAGGTTCGAATCCTGCCTCGGGTATGGATGTGTGTGATGTCCTTAGGTTAGTTAGGTTTAAGTAGTTCTAAGTCTAGGGGACTGATGATCTCAGTCCCATAGTGCTTAGAGCCATTTGAACCACATCCGTTGTTGGTTGCGATCGTCCACAAATGTTACCACTCCACGGTGAAATACTGGTACACAATTCTTAAGTGCTTGAGTACAGTTTCGCATTCTCGTGCTAGCTAAGCTTACTGCTGTCTTTAATAGTTCTACTGCCTTTATGTATGTATTTTATTCAACAATAATCCAGATATGTGCGATTAGGACTCGTGCACCAAGAGTACCGTACAAACATAATTATGTATGCAGATCGTTCATCTATCCTGGGAATCGAGAATCTGGACGATTTTTGCCTGTTATCGATATCGATACTGGCAACATATCAGTTCTGGGAATTTCAAGACTTACAAGAGTAATTTTGCACTGGCTATTGTACTTTCCCATTTATTTTGTTACTTTTGCAGTTTTATTACCGTGCTCTGCTAACTGGTAATTAATTGCATGGCTGGCACATATTTTGACACTTGAAGACTTACTCACCAAAATCTATAGGGTCGACCAAGAATCAAGAAATTTGGCAAGAAGCGGTGTTTCACAAGAAAAGTAAGCAAAAAAATCAAAAATCGTTAATTACGCTGGCAAGGGATAGTATGTGACATAAGTTTAAAGTTGATACGTCTCCCTGTTCCTGAGAAAAAGGGGTCTTAACAGACGGACAAGCAGACACACAGACAGTCAGACAAACTGACAGATAACGAAGAGATAGTACAAAGGTGAAGTTTTTACCGATTGAGGTTTAGAACCATAAAAATTAACGCAATAATAATATGCATAAAGTGTAAAAGACATTTCTGCTAGCCGCGTGGTCTTGGGCGTGTTGTCACGGTCCGCGTGCCCCTGCCCCCCCCCCCTCCACCTCCGTCGGAGGTTCGAGTCCTCCCTCGGGCATGGGTGTGTGTGTTGTCCATAGCGTAAGTTAGTTTAAGTGAGATTAAGTATTGTGTAAGCTTAGGGACCGATGACCTAAGCAGTTTGGTCCCATAAGATCTTACAACAAATTTACATAAATTTACATTTCTGCTGATGAAAATTTTATTAGAAGGGAAGCCTATGTGAACGAGCGCATAAAGGGGTGAAAGAAAGTCATTGGAAAATTTCAAAAAGACATTATTAAAGAGCAAAACGGAAACGTTGATTCTACTTATACAACAGATAAACGGAACTCTTCTATTCTTTAAGCGGTTTCAACGAACTAGAAAATAAAAATTAATACACAGGATGTCCATAAAAGAATGTCCCAGTTTCAATGGTATATTATAACAGTTGATTTAGATTCCTTACAACAAATAATAGATCAAATTGAAGATAAATAAAACTAGTTTTCTTCAAATTTCAATATGTAGTCCTTTAGTTGTGATACGCACATGCAACCTAAAATCCAGTTCTTCCCACACTTTGGTTAACAAGTACCGAGTAATGGAAGCAATATTCTCTCTAGCACTCTGTCTAAGCTCTGGCAAATCATCAGGTAGTGGTGGATCGTAGACACGATCTGTCATGAAGCCCCAAAGCAATATAAAAAATGTCGCATCGCCTGAGGTTAGCTGAGCGTGGAGGCCACGGGAAAAACGGGAAAAGTGCCTGCCGTATTGACCATTACGACTAATCCAACGATCAAGATCTTCGACGTTCAGCCACACTTCTACAGAGAGATGCCAATAGGACGGGACTTCATCCTGTTGCCAAATAAAGTTTTCAGGTTTACCTTCCAAGTGGGGAAAGAGTCATTCTTACATCATACTCAAATAACCCTACCCTCTTACAGCAGCTTGAACGAAAAAAAAAAAAAAAAGTGGTCCGCATACTCGACCTCGGGACACGACGAAGACAACGTTTAACTTTGGGGAACCTCTTTCATATTGTACAAAGTCATGAGGGTGTTCTCATTCCAAGATACGATCATTATGGACACCAGTATTTACTTTCCACTTATATGACAAGTACCTCACACTGAACATCACACGGTCAAGAAAGTCGTCTTCCCACTGAAACACTTCACTTGCAAAGTTATAACATATACAATAGCCACCTGTCTTTAAGGCCTGTACCAACTGAGAACGCTATGAACCCATGTGTAAACGTTTTCGTAAAACCTTCCACACTGTCATCTGCGGCAGTTAAGTTCAAGACTTGCTTTCTGAACACACCTCTTAGCATTGCGAAGGTGAGACGCTCTCAACGTAGTCTACTGGTACTTCTAATCGTGCTGTGCCTCCCCCTTTACACACACATCTGGACTTGTTTGACTATACCGTCAACGCATGTTTTTGCCATATGGAGGATCACAATTAAATTTTAAACGAAACGCGTGTTAACCGAACTTATACATTCACTCTTACCAAGTTGCAGAACACAATATGCTTTACGCTCAGGAGTCGCCATTTTGCCTATGTGGCGCATGCACGTATCCAAAACTGCCTGAGTAAACTCTTTAATTGTGACCTTCAACCAGAACTGTACAACACTATTAAAATTTATAACTGGGACATTCTTTTATGGGTACCTTGTATTAACATTTTAAGTTCAAACCAAGAAAAACATTGTCGTCTACATTATTAAGGAAGTTATTATTCCGAACAACTACATAAAAGGAAAATATAATATTGGGAGATCCAGACGCAGCGTCACAAACTGAACCGTCAACACTGGTCACTGAACCCCCGTCTGAGCGCAGACACCCTTAGCGATGTCCGGCGCCTTTGTCGTCAACAAATCGAGCTCCGTGCGAGGTGATTAGTGGCGCCCGGCTAGCGCAACTCGCTCTGTTCCACGGAACAGACGAGTATCTGATGCGCCAACGAGCGGGCACACCGGCGCCCGACTAATGGCTCGATACGGTGCATCGTTAACGAGGTACAGTGAAGCACGGCTCGATAAAACAGTCTGATGACCCGATGTTTTCCTCTTGTCTGCCAAGGAAAAGATACTCAGAGCACTGCTTCTCCTGGTATCCGGGGCTGCGAAGCATCCATTTGGGTGAAGGTCGCCCGCGAACGCCCCTCAGCAGTTGATGTTACCTACTATCCGACGCAGTACTTCTAGACAGCACAAGCTAAGAATCTACACATGTTGTTTAGATTACATTAGATTAGATTAGTTTACGTTCCATAGGTCCGTGCTGAGGAGATCCTCGTGGATGTGGAACATGTCAATTTTTTTTAAGCTGTAATAACAATACTAATACACTCCTGGAAATTGAAATAAGAACACCGTGAATTCATTGTCCCAGGAAGGGGAAACTTTATTGACACATTCCTGGGGTCAGATACATCACATGATCACAATGACAGAACCACAGGCACATAGACACAGGCAACAGAGCATGCACAATGTCGGCACTAGTACAGTGTATATCCACCTTTCGCAGCAATGCAGGCTGCTATTCTCCCATGGAGACGATCGTAGATATGCTGGATGTAGTCCTGTGGAACGGCTTGCCATGCCATTTCCACCTGGCGCCTCAGTTGGACCAGCGTTCGTGCTGGACGTGCAGACCGCGTGAGACGACGCTTCATCCAGTCCCAAACATGCTCAATGGGGGACAGATCCGGAGATCTTACTGGCCAGGGTAGTTGACTTACACCTTCTAGAGCACGTTGGGTGGCACGGGATACATGCGGACGTGCATTGTCCTGTTGGAACAGCAAGTTCCCTTGCCGGTCTAGGAATGGTAGAACGATGGGTTCGATGACGGTTTGGATGTACCGTGCACTATTCAGTGTCCCCTCGACGATCACCAGTGGTGTACGGCCAGTGTAGGAGATCGCTCCCCACACCATGATGCCGGGTGTTGGCCCTGTGTGCCTCGGTCGTATGCAGTCCTGATTGTGGCGCTCACCTGCACGGCGCCAAACACGCATACGACCATCATTGGCACCAAGGCAGAAGCGACCCTCATCGCTGAAGACGACACGTCTCCATTCGTCCCTCCATTCACGCCTGTCGCGACACCACTGGAGGCGGGCTGCACGATGTTGGGGCGTGAGCGGAAGACGGCCTAACGGTGTGCGGGCCCGTAGCCCAGCTTCATGGAGACGGTTGCGAATGGTCCTCGCCGATACCCCAGGAGCAACAGTGTCCCTAATTTGCTGGGAAGTGGCGGTGCGGTCCCCTACGGCACTGCGTAGGATCCTACGGTCTTGGCGTGCATCCGTGCGTCGCTGCGGTCCGGTTCCAGGTCGACGGGCACGTGCACCTTCCGCCGACCACTGGCGACAACATCGATGTACTGTGGAGACCTCACGCCCCACGTGTTGAGCAATTCGGCGGTACGTCCACCCGGCCTCCCGCTTGCCCACTATACGCCCTCGCTCAAAGTCCGTCAACTGCACATACGGTTCACGTCCACGCTGTCGCGGCATGCTACCAGTGTTAAAGACTGCGATGGAGCTCCGTATGCCACGGCAAACTGGCTGACACTGACGGCGGCGGTGCACAAATGCTGCGCAGCTAGCGCCATTCGACGGCCAACACCGCGGTTCCTGGTGTGTCCGCTGTGCCGTGCGTGTGATCATTGCTTGTACAGCCCTCTCGCAGTGTCCGGAGCAAGTATGGTGGGTCTGACACACCGGTGTCAATGTGTTCTTTTTTCCATTTCCAGGAGTGTAGTATGAATATATACAATACATCATTTGTTTCTATTAAAAAATTCGTCAATGGAGTAGAAGGAGTTGGCCACTAGTAAGTCTTTCAGGCTCCTTTTAAACTGATCTTTATTTGTAACTAAATTTTTTATGTTTACTGTCAAATTATTGAAGATGAGTGTTCCTGAGTAGTGGACCCCTTTTTGAACTAAAGTAAGTGCTTTTAAGTCCTTGTGCAGATCATTTTTGTTCCTGGTATGTATGAACTGAGCTGTTTGTTGGAAAAAGAGATATATTATTTAGGACAAATTTCATTAATGAGTAAATATACTGAGAGGCAGTAGTTAGTATACCCAGTTCTTTGAATAGGTTTGTACAGGACGTCCGTGAATTTACTCCACAAATAATACGTATTACACGCTTTTGGACTCTGAAAACTTTTGTTTGACTTGAAGAATTACCCCAAAATATTATACCATATGACATTGTCGAATGAAAGTAGGCAAAGTATGCAAGCTTCTTCATTTTTATGTCGCCTATGTCTGCTAACACTCGAATTGCAAATACAGATTTGTTAAGGCGTTTCTGCAGTTCTGTGGTGTGCTCTTCCCAACTGAATTTATTATCAAGTTGTAATCCCAGGAATTTAAGACTGTCAACCTCTTCTATCTGCTCTTCTTCGTATTTTATGCATATGCTGGGTGGAAACCTCTTACAGGTTCTAAATTGCATATAGTGAGTCTTCTCGAAGTTTAATGTCAGTGAGTTGGCTTTAAAACATTTATCAATATCCATGAAAATATCATTAGCAGATCTTTCTAGAACTACACTTGACATACTATTTATTGCAATACTTGTGTCATCTGCAAACAAAACGAACTCTGCTTCTGGCAGTGTAACTGATGAGAGATCATTAATGTACACAAGAAAAAGCAATGGCCCTAAGATGGATCCTTGTGGGACACCACATGTAATTTCTTCCCATTCTGATGATGACTGATGACTTAATTCACTAGTCCCTTGCACTGACACCCTTTGTTTCCTGTTAGTGAGGTATGACTTGAACCATTTTGCAGCACTGCCCGTGACACCATAGAATTCTAATTTACTTAAAAGGATGTTGTGGTTCACACAATCAAATGCCTTTGACAAATCACAGAAAATACCTACTGCTTGTAATTTGTTATTTAATAAATTAAGTACATTTTCACTGTAGGTGTAAATAGCCTTCTCAATATCAGAACCCTTCAGAAATCCAAACCGTGTTCTTGATAATATGTTATTTGTGGTCAGATGGTTGAGCAGCTGCCTGTACATTACTTTTTCTAAAATTTTTGAGAATGCTGGCAAAAGTGAAATCGGTCTGTAGTTTGATGGTATCTCTTTATCCCCTTTCTTGAATAGAGGCTTAACATCTGCATATTTTAGCCAGTCAGGAAATGTCCCAGTTATAATTGACTGGTTACACAAGTAACTTAGAATTGTACTAAACTCACAAGAACATGCCTTAATTAACTTTGTTGACATTTCATCGTACCCACTAGAATGCTTTGTTTTTAAAGATTTTATTATGGACGTTATTTCTTTTGGTGAAGTGAGTGATATATTCATGTACTTGAAGCTATTTTTGAAGGCTAGTTTCAGATATTCAAGGGCATTATTTACTGATCCTGAAAGTCCCATTCTATCAGTAACGGATATAAAGTACTTGTTAAATAGATTTGCCACACTATGCCCATCAGTTACTAATGTGTCACCTACCCTTAGTGTTATTTCCTCCTGTTCCTTTCTGGTTCTCCCAGTCTGCTCTTTCACTATATCCCATATTGTTTTTATTTTGTTCCCTGACATTGCTATCTTCTTCTCGTAGTGCATTTGTTTAGACATCTGAATTACTTTTTTTAATGTTTTACAGTATTCCTTGTATTTAGCTAAATCATCAGCATTGGAGCTATTCTTGGTCGACAGATACATTTTCCTTTTTGTCTTACAGGAAATCTTTATACCTTGTGTAATCCATGGTTTTATTATAGACTTCTGTTTAATTTGAGTAACTTTTAGAGGAAAACAGTTTTCAAACATGGTACTGACATTGTTCATGAATGTGTTATATTTTTCATTCATGTCATGAGCACTATAAACATCTTTCCAGTTCATATCTTTGAGCCGTTTCCTAAAACACTCAACTTTTGGTTGATTGACTACTCTCCTGTACTCACATTTAGCAGTCTTGATAATCTGCTTAGAATTTACATCTAAAACAAGGAGCTGCATGTCATGATCTGATAGTCCATTTATAACAGGTTTTATGATATGATTTTGTTCCTTTGATTTGTCTATAAAAATGTTATCAATGGCTGTCCTTGAGGATTTAGAGATCCTAGTTGGAAAGTTTACAGTGTGAGTTAGATTGAAAGACAACATTACTAACTGCAGTGAATGGTTACTGGAAGATTGCATTAGAAAATCTGTATTAAAGTCACCAGCAATCAAAATTTCTTTGTTTCTTCCTGTTAAATAACCCAAAAGAGCTTCTAGATGATCTAAGAATAGATTATAATTTCCTGCAGGTGCTCGGTAAATAGTTATTATTATATGGGATCTGTTATGGAACACTACTTCTGTTGCACATGCTCCTAGATGCTGCTCTAAACAGAATTTATTAATGTCAATGTTCTTGAATTTATGGCAGTTTTTGATAAATGTGGCAACTCCTCCTCCATCCATATCCACTCTGCAGAAGTAGGAAGCTAGCTTAAATCTGAAATGTCTAACATATCTATATCAGTGGTCACTTGATGTTCAGAGAGGCAGATTATGTCAATGTGGTTAGATGAATTCATTTCATCGATACAAATGAGTAGTTCATCAACTTTATTTCTAAGTCCCGGAATGTTCTGGTGTAATAAAGATAACTGATACTGCATACTAATGGGATTGTAACTGCTTTGGCGAAGATGAACTGGCAGTTTCTGATTACTTTCTGTTAAACACTGTTTAAATGGAGGCTGTATGATAAAATCTGACTCCTGTTCATCTGTTTTCTCAAACTGAGTGTGTCTGCCAATCTCTCTTAAAACTCGTTTTCTTTCCCCCTTCCCTATCCTAAAAAAGGCATCCCTCTGACACCTGTGACCACTGGTATTTTACCACTTGTGCCAGTGTCCCCCCTTAAGTTTTCTGCAATCAGCCCAGACAGTTTTCCCTTCCCTTTCCTTGTCATATACATCTACATCTACATCTTTACTCCGCACTACACCTTAACGGTGCTTGTCAGAGTGTACCCCGTACCACTATCAGTCTTTCCCTTTCCAGTTCTACTTGCAAATAGAACGAGGGTAAAACGACTATCTACACGCCTTCCGACTGCTACGGTCGCAGGTTCGAATCCTGCCTCGGGCATGGATGTGTGTGATGTCCTTAGGTTAGTTAGGTTTAAGTAGTTCTAAGTTCTAGGGGACTGATGACCAAAGATGTTAAGTCCCATAGTGCTCAGAGCCATTTGAACCATTTTACACGCCCCCCTCCCCCTTCCCTCCTATGGGCCCTTACTTCTCAGTTATTACCTTCGTGGCCCTTACGCGTTATGTACGTTGGAGGCAACGGAATCGTTCTGCAGTCAGCTTCAAATGTCGGCTCTTTTCTCAATAGCGAGCCTCGAAAAGAATGTCGCTTTCCCTCCAGGGTTTTCCAACCCGAATCATCTCCGTAATACTTGTGTGTTGTTCGACTCTACCAGTAACAAGTCTAGCGGGTCCCCTCTGAATTGCTTCGATGCCTTCCTTTAATCCGACCTTGTACGGTTTCTAAACACTCGAGCAGTCCTCAAAAATACATCGCACTAGCTTTCTTCAAGTGATCTCCTTTACAGATGAACCACACTGTCCCAGAATTCTAACAATAAACCGAAGTCGACCATACTCCTTTCCTTCCACAATCCTCACATTCTCGTTCCATTTTATATCGTTTTGCACCTTTACGCCTAGATATTTTAGGAGGAGAAGGCGTACGCGCCTTACAGTGTATAACTTAACTTTGTGTTCTGCCTTGCGGCAGGTCTGATCATGGGCGAAGCCTCGTCAGAGAGGTTCACCGCATGAGCGTCTAGGGAAGTGATTCCAGTGGTGGTTTCCCGTTGCCTTCCACTGATGATGAAATGATAACGTGAATAACACAACACCCAGTCCCTGAGCGGAGAATGTCTCCGACCCAGCCGGGAATCGAACCCGAGCCCCTTGGCGTGACAGACCGTCGCGCTGACCACTCAGCTATCGGGATGGACTTACAGTGTATAAAGCTATTGATAATATATCTATTACTACGAAGAGCGGAGCAGGTGCGCAAGTTATTCTTCATAGTCCTTCAGTGTTTTGTGGATGCGTACTGAATTTTACACTTACTGATGCTGATGATAGTACACATGGTAATGGTTGGGTTACTGTGGCTCTAGTTCGTGGTGGTTAAGTGAAGACTGTATGAGGGCTGGAGAATTTTAACAGCCGAGAAGTTACTGCTTATCGTACATTTCAGACATGTGAGGTGTATAACAGAGATCGTGGTTCATCTTACTATATGTCTACAATGCCGTTGGTTCTTAGGACAAGGAATCGTCATAAAGTAAATGAATCGGAGCAAGCAGGACACTACTGATTCTGTTTCCGAACATTACGGGTTTGGTTTTCCTAGTCATCGGCCTTAAATATTTCTACATTTAGAACTAGTTATCACCACACCAACAAGAAATTTTGTCTGTCATCTTGCGTCTCCCATAGTTCCTCAACTTCTACACCTTACCGTACACCACAGCATCATCAGCAGACAACCACAGATAGCCGCCCACACTGTCTGCCAAATCATTTATGTATATAGAGAATAATTGTGATTCTGTGCCGGCCGCGGTGGTCTCGCGGTTCTAGGCGCGCAGTCCGGAACCGTGGGACTGCTACGGTCGCAGGTTCGAATCCTGCCTCGGGCATGGATGTGTGTGATGTCCTTAGGTTGGTTAGGTTTAAGTAGTTCTAAGTTCTAGGGGACTGATAACCACAGCAGTTGAGTCCCATAGTGCTCAGAGCCATTTGAACCATTTTTTTGTGATTCTGTCATACTTCCCCGAGGTGCTCCTGATGATACACTTGTGTCTAACGAACATTCGCCGTCGAAGACAATATACTGGGTTCTTTAACTTAAGAAGTCTTCGAACAACTTACGTAGACTATCAGCGAACCAGTTCCATATGCTTGCACCTTTTTTAACAGCCTGCAATGGGGTCCCATGTCAAATGCTTTCCGCAAATCTAGAAATATGGAATCTGCCCGTTGACCTTCATCCATAGTTTGTAGTATATGATGTGAGAAAAGGGCAAGCTGATTTTCGCACGAACGATGATTTCTAAAACCATGATGAGTTGTGGACATAAGCTTCTCGTTCTCAAGAAAATTAATTATGTTCGAACTGGGAATATGTTCAAGGATTCTGCAGCAAATCGATATTAGTCTGATAATTAATTTAATCTGTAATAATTAATTTAATCTGTAATTTTGCGGTTGTATTCTTTTGCCTTTCATATACAAAGGAATCACCTGCCCTTTTTCCCAGTCGCTTGAGACTTTGCACTGGGCGAGAGATTCGCGTTGTATTCTTTTGCCTTTCATATACAAAGGACTCACCTGCCCTTTTTCCCAATCGCTTGAGACTTTGCACTGGGCGAGAGATTCGCGATAAATGCAAGCTAAGTAAGGGAGAAATGCCGCAGAGCACTTTTTGAAAAACCAAATTCGGATTACATCCGGATCTGGTGAATTATTTGTTTTCAGATCCTTCAGTTGTTTCTCTCCTATTTGTTTTCTGGCTTTTTTTTCTTAAAAGTTAAAGGTGTCCTCAGTAGTCACTGAAACAAGATGATTTTTCTTATAGTTGTGCTTGCCAGGATCATGAACATTTCTCATGCTGTAACTTCCTAATGTAACCAGTAGGAAATTATTATCGTTACCCCGGTTTTCTTGTTTCTTACGTCAAGTGTTTTAGCTAGCCTTTAGCTTAGCAACCGTTTGTATAGCTCTCGGAAGAAAGGGCATCCTGTAGCTATCTTACAGTACAAGGTCAAAATTTAAACATTACACACTTCCTCCAGACCAGGCAAATAGAGCAAATCGGTTGGTTCTTTTGCACTATATGTGATGTTCTGTGAACATTAGGTGGCTTATAAAAGCACCATTTCTTCATGGGTGGTTCCTGAGAAAACCACGAGAACTCATGATTTTTGGGTACGAAAAGTACCAGTTGTGTGAATGGCCACTTCTATAATTTCTATTCGTGGCAGATCGTCGAAATTTTACCGTATGACGTTAAGATGATATTCTCGTGGAACTTTGAAGCTTTTTCCGGCATCATTATCCGTTACCGACCTCCAGAAGTTCGAGGTCACCGTACTGCAGAAAAGTGCAGAAACCGGTTTCTAGTCGTTTTCCACCGAGAGCTGCAATCATCTACATAGATAACCACAGAAAATGGCTCAAATTTTAACTTTACATTCGTCAGACATTCCTAAAGAAACGCCATTTTGCCGTTTTGGAAAATCCGTATCCGTTATCAAGATACATCGGAAAACCCATGATTTTTTGGTAGCTTAAGTACCAATTGTGGGGATGGCCACTTCTATAATTTCTATTCACGGTGAATCGTTGTAATTTTTCCCATGTGTTCTTAAGGTGATGTTCTGGGGGAATGTTGAAAGTACCGACGTCCAGAGGTTCAACGTTACCCTTCTTGTGCACGCAAAATATGCTCGTAATATCCTGTCTGAGGCGTAAAATTTAGTTTTAACTGCTGTAGTGAATACATGGCAGGCCTTTTGAGACCACTAAACCATTTTTTTGGTCAGAATTTTTTTCACGGATAAAATGGTATGACAAGCTGCCTCTCTAAAATGGGCACTTCACGTCTGTAGAAATACACCCAAAGTGGTACTGAAGTGACAATACATGGGCTAAAAATGATCTTAACATGCTTGAAAAGAACTTGAAATGACTGCCAAAAGTTATGTAAAACGGGAAAGACGACAAATTCAGTAAAATATTTTTAATAACATTTTTACTCTTTTACGATTCAAAACAAAAGCTGAGTGTTTTCGATGACTTGCGATCGATGAGCAAAGAACTCAGAAAAAATGTAAAGAAAACGATTTTCTGTTAACCTTGTATTGTGCGTACTTATTTGTTTTTTATATATTTTAAAGTACATAAAATTTGTCGAAGTACATAAATAAACTGCCAAAACTTTACTGACCTATAGAATTTGTTCTATATAAACAGCACACCCTGCTGTAGCCGGTAAAAGAAGAGAACCAGCGAAAAATGCTCCTGTTGGTGCACAAAAAGTAACTATGTTCCTCATTAAAAGACTCTAACAGAAAAAATGGAAATCAGACGTCTCAGCCCTCATTTCTTGATTTGAAGAATTTTGGCATGCGAACATATTCGCGTTATTTGTGATGAAAGAGAGTAGCCGAGAGACAGTGAAGGTGGAAAAGGGAGGAGACAGTGCCAGTGGGAGAGACAGAGAGAGGAGCTATTGATGGAGAGAGAAAGTGGCAGTCAAAGAGAAAGAGAAGTGGACGAAAACAGAAACAGTGGGAGCTGAAGAGGGAGGAGATATTAATTGTCAGAGAGAGACGTGGCAGTAAAAGAGAAAGGTAGACGTATGGAGAGAGAAGCAGAGAGAGTAAAAGAAAGAGAGGAGATAATGGAACTGAAAAATTGAGATGAGTTGAGACCATATATAAACTTAGGGGGTCTGGACCTTACCAGACTGGCACATTTTGGACCGAAATTTTAAACGAGTAAAGGGAAAAAGTAAGTTGGACCGCAGAATTTTTGAGCTGTTGTGGTGTGATGGAGACAGTGGCAGTGGGAAAGAAAGATAAAAGGGAGCAGTGCAAGTGAGAGAGGAGACGCTATCAGCGGGAAAGAAAGACAAAAGGAGACAGTGGGTGAGAGATGCTGAGCATGACGGCTTAATTAGAGCTTAACATGGAAGTAATGAGGCCTCGGTTGGTCGCTGGAGGGAGCTGGCACCACATCTGCACGCACAAGTCACCTAATTTCCGTAAATTCCGGGGAGGTTAAAATGGTTCAAATGGCTCTGAGCACTATGGGACTTAACATCTGAGGTCATCAGTCACCTAGAACTTAGAACAACTGAAACCTAACTAACCTAAGGACGTCACACACATCCATACCCGAGGCAGGATTCGAACCTGCGACCGTAGCGGTCGCGCGGTTTCAGGACTGAAGCGCCTAGAACCGCTCGGCTACAGCGGCCAGCTCCGGGGAGGGGGCCGATGAGCTCTGACCGCCACGTTCAATAACATCCTAGATATATTCGATCGTGGTCTGTTAGAATATGCCACTGCCGTCGGGAAACATGATCGTCATGAAGAGGAGCAAGTGGTCTGCAACCAGTGTACGATACTCCTTGGCAGTCATGGTGCCTTGCATGAGCTGCACTGAACCCATGGACGCCCACGTGAATGTTGCCCAGGGCATAATGGAGCCGGCGCCAGCTTGTTTCCGTCCCGCAGTATATGTGTCAAGGAGCTGTTCTCCTGGGAGAAGACGGATTCGTGCCCTCCTATCGGCATGATGAAGAAGGTATTGGGATTAACCAGACCATGCTACGCTCTGCCACTGCGCCAACGTCCAGTGACGATGGTCACGTGCCCATTTCAGTCACAGTTGCCGATGTCGTGGTGTTCACTATGGCACATTGATGGATCGTCGCCTGCAGAGCCCTGTCGTTAGCAGTGTACGGTGCATTGTGTGTTCAGATACATTTGTTCTCCGCCATAGTTCGCCGCCTGTCCTATGACGTCCGACGTCTGTAATGACGAGTGGCCGCCTAACTTCTCGTCGACTGGGCGTGGTTTCACCTTGGTTTGTCCACACATGTTGAAGACACTCATCATAGCACTCTTCAAACACCCTACAAGCCGTGCAATTCCTGAAATGTTCGTACCGAACCTCCGAGCCATCACAATCTGCCCTCGGTCAAACTCAGATCGCACGCCTTCTCCATTCTACACACGGACAGCACGTTCATTGATACTACGTGCACCGTCCGTGTGTCTGACCAGCAGTCATTTCTCGCCGGGTGACAGTGCTACCGCCTATACGGATTTATATTAAAAGTAAGTCAGTGGTCATAATGTTCTGGCTGAGCAGTGTACATATAAGAACAAGTAAATTTTGGTAATATTGCCCCTCAGTTCAGTTTGCGGTTTATTTTCGCGCAGTATTTTTTTTTCTTTTTTCTTCCATTAGGAGCGCGGCTTATATACGATGACGGCTAACACAACATAGCGTTCAGTGTTAAGTACCCTCGGCCACCAGCCCGACAGTAGAGGTAGATATTGTAGGTAGGTTGTTTAGGTTTTTATGTTGGTAACGCCACGTAGCGCTCTGAATGAAAATCACTGACTGTGCTGTGTGCAGTCTGTGGCTGGTTTGAATTGTTGGAATATTTGCTATTGTAGTGTTGGGCAGCTAGATGTGAACAGCGCGTAGCGTTGCGCAGTTGGAGGTGAGCCGCCAGCAGTGGTGAATGTGGGGAGAGACATTGCAAAATTTTGCGAGCGGACGATCTGGACGTGTGTCCATCAGAATGAGTAAATTTGTAATACTGGATATCATGAACGACTTTTGAACATTATTAAGGTAAATACATTGTTTGTTCTCTATTAAAATATTTCATTTGCTGACTATGCCTATCAGTAGTTTGTGCCTTCAGTAGTTAGAATCTTTTATTTAGCTGGCAGTATTGGCGCTCGCTGTATTGCAGTAGTTCGAGTAACGAAGATTTTTGTGAGGTAAGTGATTCATGAAAGGTATAGGTTATTGTTAGTCAGGGCCATTCTTTTGCAGGGATTATTGAAAGTCATATTGCGTTGCGCTAAAAAATTGTGTGTGTTAGTTTAGTGTTGATCAGAATAAGTAAAGAGAGAAATGTCCGAGTACGTTCAGTTCTGCTCAGCTGTTTGAAAATCAAATAGCGTAATGGGTTTACCAGCACAGTAATTCATAAATTTTTCTAAGGGGAGGTTTCAATATATTCGACAGAACCAGACACGTCCGAAAAAATCTTGAGGAGCAGTGAAAACACCTCTATTATCGTCTGGAATAGGTAGCGGTACAACAGTTTTACGTTTGACGCACGGCCGTTAAGTTGGGCATTGTTCTTGTGTTTTAGAGTGGCGGCGTCTAAAACTTTTTTTACTGTTCCACTGTCTCTCTCACCGACGTGACTTACTGGAGGTTGGTTGGACAATGACTACTCAGCCATGTCGCAGGACGATGAATTCGACTGAATTATCCAAAGGCGTCCTTCATGGCTATAGTTTCGCCTCAAATAATGTAAGGTTCGGAAGAATACATAGTATCTACAACTATGTGTTAACTCCTTCCACACGGTGAGTTGTGTTGTGTGTGTGTGCGTGTGTGTGTGTGTGTGTGTGTGTGTGTGTGTGTGTGTGTGTGTGCGCTCCTGCTATCGACGCCGAAAATCCAAATGATTAGACGAAGATATCTCTTGCACTTACGTTCGGTCCTATCAGAGACGTTACAAGAGAAGAGGCTTTCGGCCCTGACTCACGGACGAAACAGCGGGTGATGCAGACAATAGAAATCCACCTCCGCATTCTTCCCGAGTTATTTGTGTGAGAGGCTATTGATCTTCGCTTTCAACACCTTCTGTTATCGAAGACACTTCGACACAACCGCAGAACCACCGTCTCCTTAAGATAGACGAAACCAAACGGAGCGATTACCAAAACTGAAATGCCAGCACGTCATTTACAGCTGATCTGAGTAACAGAAGAATGAAACGAAAAGTCGTCGTACTTCCGGAAAACACGCATTAACCCTCTGACTACCAAAGGGGCATATGTGTCCCGTGATAGGAACACCAATTTGAGTGGGAGCGTGCAAGGGATAAGTCCCTGCAGGCGCACTATCCTCTACGCCCTCGGTGGCTCAAATGGATAGAGCGTCTGCCATGTAAGCAAGAGATCCCGGATTTGAGTCCCGGTCGAGGCACACATTTTCAACCGGTCCCCAATGACGTATATCAACGCCTGTTTGCAGCTAGGGTGTCGATTTAATTATCATTTCATACAGGTTTGAGCTGGCTGCATGTTATTGCTCTGTATCAGTGTTCGACTGTTAAAGGAAAGCTTACTATTGCTTAGCACAATTCTTATAATTACAGATTGTGCTGTCCTCAAATTTCTTTGTTGACCCTCTTCTCCGTATTGTCACATCGAATTAGTTCCCACCTCCAGATAGGTAATCCAATTACCAGATGCGCAAAACGGGCAGCTTCGAGCCTTCCTGGACACATTGCGTCAACGACTTGGACCTACGAACTGACGCTTGCCACGTCACAAACGAGGTCCATATTTAGAATCTCTAGTGTGAATTACAAACTTGAAGAGATGCCTGATCCACGGACGTGTGACTGTTTTCAGCGTGTCTGCTATGTTTTGCGCAGACTTCTTCAGAAACACTGGAGGTACACATGAATTATCCTGCATGTCCCAACCCCCCTTGGAAAACCAAACAGCGGGAAACATTCTTTTCGTATTGTTACTTCTGATTAATACATGAATTAAAATAACCACTCATTAATGTCTTTGAAATTGTTAGCATGTGGCTTAAGTCGAACACGAACAGACTTTAATCAAGTGCTGTCTCACATCTAGACACACAATAATTATTGTCAGCATTGTCTCCAGGTACTTTTCAGAAGAGCCGCTCGCGTTAGCACTCCGCTTCCGGGATGTGGGGTGGTGCACCGACCTCGGATCGAATCCGCCCGGCGGAGTAACGACCAAAGTCAGTGTACCGGCCAGCCTGGGTGTGGCTTTTAGACGGTTTCCCACATCTCACTAGGTGAATACTGAGCTGGTACCCACGTCCCGTCTCAGTTACAGAACTCTCGAAAATGTCGAATACTTTCTCACACATTCACGTGGAATAACACTAGATACCTTTAGACGTAGACAGAGAGGGTACACCAAATACGCCCCTGCCCGTGGGGGGTGGGAGGGAGGAGTGGAGAGACAATCGAACAAACTCACCCCCGTCAGAGAGCGCATTTATATTTACGTAACATCAAAATTTAGAGAAATTAATTCCGTTAATTTCATAGAAAACTCCCACAACCTCTCAGAAAACGCGAAGATGGAAAGAAAAAAATTGGGATGCAGTGGTACGCAAACTCACTCATGCCTGGGTTCCGTATCATGGTGTTTCAACCAATTACGCAATACTAATGATTGGCCTCAGTTCTTCTCGGTTCTTACATTACAATGCTCTAAAAGTTTCAATTACCGAAATGTTATTGATATTTAATTATAACAAATCCCGGTAAGAATGACACGTTTCCATGAAATTTCCTTCAATGTTCCGTTGCCTTAAGACGGCTCTCTCTCTCACAACACGCGAGTTATAACGCAAAAATAAGTAAATCGAAAATTCTTCAACCACCAATGTGACGTTTCTCATTTTTTTACAAGAAATCATACGGACAACGATTCGTTGTCGAGACATTTCATGGGCTGGTGATTAGAAACAGAATATATTCATAGGGTTTAACATATAACATAAAACCCACCGAATGTGGGCTTCTACTGAACACGAAAAATGTAGTTTGGCGCCTTGCTTTCTGCTTGTGACGTAGAGAGGGTTCTCACTTTCTACTGCTTCTACTTAGGGTGGCGCGTTCCCGAAATATCGCAGAACTTATTTTGTGTGTCATGTGACGAAATGTCATGTAACTCGTTCCGTGTGCCGACGGCTTAAGGCCAGCTTTTGGGAAACGCTGTCTACAAGTCTTCATCCCTGTTTCAACTGTTGGAACCGAATAAAAATTATTTAAAAAAACGCAGTTGTGTCTGTTATAGTACCCATCAAGACTGCTTAGCCGCGCGGAGTGGTTGCGCGGTTAGAGGCGCCATATCACGGATTACGCGGCCCCTCCCGTCAGAGGTTCTAGTCATCCCTCTTGTCCTTAGCATAAGTTAGTTTACGTAGCGTGTAAGTCTAGAGACCGATGACCCCAGTAGTTTGGTCCCTTAGGAATCATACTCACTTGAACAGTTGGAGAGTGTTTACCTGTAAAACATTGCATTTGTTTGTAATCAATGTGTAAAGATTATTAGTTTTAAGTTTTCCACGAAGGCCGGTATGCCAACCAGCCTCGATATGCCTTTTAGGTGGCTTCCCATATCCCATTTAGTGATTATCGGACTCGTACCCATGTTACAAATCCTTCTTTCGACCAATGCTTGAGTATTGCTAATGACTCTCGGTTTCGTAGGGGATAATCTTGATGGAGGAAGTATGGAAGACCTTTGAAATGTGTTTCCTGTTCATTTAGTAAGCGAAAATGAGTCACGGAGATGCTCAGCCAACGCTGCTACCAGACACTGCAAGAGAATCATCTACTCATTCTCTCAGCGAGCACACTGCCGCCGTAACGGAAGATAACAGAGAGAAGGCCGAAACACTGAATTCGGTCTTCCGAAGTTGTTTCACCGCGGAAGGTTAACACTGTACCTCCTTTTAATCGTCGTACGGACGTCGTAATGGCAGATATTGAGATAACCGATAGCATATCTGAAAAGCAGCTACAATCACTTAGTCTGGAAAGGCGTCAGGACCAGATGAGATACCTATAAGATTCTGTAAAGATTATGCGAAACATCTTGCTCCCCTTCTAGCAATAGTTTATCGTAGATCGCTTCAGCAACGAAAGGTACCTAACGACTGGAAAAAAGCGCAGGTCATTCCCGTTTTTAAGAAAGCCTGTAAGACAGATCCACACAACTATAGATCTATATCGTTGACGTCAATCTGTTGTAGAATTATGGAACATGTTTTATGCTAAAGTATTACGACGTTTTTATAAAATAAACATCTCGTCTATAAAAATCAACATAGATTCCGCAAAGACAGATCCTGTGAAACTCAGCTCGCTCTGTTCCTCCATGAGATCTACATCGCAGTGGACAACGGCGCTCAGGTTAATGCCGTGTTCCTTGATTTTAGTAAGGCATTTGACACCGTCCCGCATTACCATTTAATGAAGAAAATACGAGCTTACAGAGTATCGGAGCAGACTTGCGGTTGGATTCAAGACTTTCTTGAAGATAGAATTGAACACATCATTCGACAGATGTAAAGGTAATATACGGATGTGTGATAGGACCGGCGCTGTTTACAATATATATAAATGATCTAGTAGAAAGCTTCGGATGCTCTTTAAGGCTATTCGCAGATGATGCAGTTGTCTACACCAAAGTAGCAACGCCAGAAGATAGTAAGAATTTTCAGAACGACCTACACAGAATTGATTAATGGTGCAGGGACTGCCAATTGATCCCGAACATAAATATATGTAACATATTGTGCATACATAGGAAAAGAAATCCACTACAGTACAAATACGCTATTGATGACAAACAGATGGAGACAGTGTCTGCCGTAAAATATCTAGCCATAACGATCAACAAAACAGATAGTGGGAAAAACGGACACCAGACTCAGATTCATCGGAAGAATATTAAGGAAATGTAACTCATCCACGAAAGACGTGGCTTATAAGGCGCTTGTTCGCCAGATTCTTGAGTATTGTTAATCTACCTCGGATCCCTATCAGGTAGGACTATTAGAGGAGATAGAGAAGATCCAACGAAGAGCGGCGCCTTTCGTCACAGGATGGGTTAACTGGCGAGAGAGCGTAACAGAGATGCTAAACGAATTCCACTGGCAGACGTTACAAGAGAGGGGTTGTGCATCACGGAGAGATTTACTATTGAAATTTCGGGACAGCACTTTTCAGGAGGAGTCGGACAACATATTACTTCACCCCACATACATCTCGCGTATTTACCACGAGAAGAAAATTCGAGAAATTTGAGCCAATACAGAGGCTTACTGACAATCATTCCCTCCACGCACTATTCGCGAGTGGAACAGAGTTGGAGAGATCAGATAGTGGTACCGAAAGTACCCTCCTCCAAACACCATTAGGTGGCTTGCGGAGTATGATTTAGATGTAGATGTAGAAGCGTTCTGTATCACTGTGTGGTTTACTGTTAAAATTCCAAGAGAGCATGTTTCTAGAAGAGACAATAAATTTATTGATTGCTTGTTCCTAGGCATATCTCACTATCAGACCATGCAGGTCAAACTAAAGGGATTTAGGTCCACACGGAAACTCACCAGCAATCGTTCTTCCCGTGAACCATTCGCGACAGGAGTAGGAAAATGACGAAGAAAAACTGGTACACAAAGTACTCTTCGCCACACGCCGTAAGATTGCTTGAGGACTTAAGATGTAGATGTACAACACATATTTTAGAAAGGAGTAGCTAATGGGACATATTTTAATTTAGTTTTCACTTTCGGAAGATTCCTACTCTGTCTGAGGTCTATCTCTACATACTCTGTGGGCCACTTTTGGTGCGTGGCGTCAGGTACGTTGTGTCGCTACAAGTCATTTCCTTTATTGTTCCACTAGCAAACAGAGAGAGGGAGAAACGACTGTCTCTACGCCTTCCTAAGAGCCCTAACTTCTCGTATCTCATCTTCATGGTCCTTACTCGAAATGTATCTTGGCGGCAGCAGAATCGTTGTAAAGTCAGGTCTGTGGGATATAACACTATACTTTATGATTATTTCCTTTGTAATATTCCGTACGTTTTCAAGGAACGTGGGTAGCGGTACTAACTCATGTAGGCGGTATGGCTTCCTTCATCTCAGTACGCTGGCTAACTGCTCAGATAACAACGGATGGATGTCGCGTGGGTGTATCCACTAACAAGCGAGGGGCCTCGACAGGTGTTCCTGCAGCTTATGTCCAAGAAAACACACTCTGAAACACAGACCACTTGCTTAATTCTCTACACGGGCATATCCAGGATCACTGCAGCAGGTTTTTTAGATAGTTTTACTATGCCTAGTGGCTACATAAATACAGTCTCTCACTTCGATTCGCTAATTCAAGGTAGACGCTATGAATTAGATCACCCTTGGAAGCTGCGATAAGAATTCTTGTTCGGAGCATACACTGACGTAGCGTAAATTGTTACATCAAGAAAACCTCGACGAAAGTTCTTTTTTTTTTTTTTTTTTTTTTTTTACCAGTCTTCTGACTGGTTCGAAGAGACCCGCCACGAATTCCTCTCCTGTGCCTAGCTCTCCATCTCAGAGTATCGCTTGGAACTTACTTCCTCAATTATGGTCTGGATGTATTCCAACCTCTGTCTTCCGTTACATTTTTTACCCTCTACAGTTCCCTCTGGTACAATTGAGGTTATTGTCTGATGCCTTAACAGATGTCCTATCATCCCGTCCCTTCTGCGTGTCAGTATTTTCCATATGTTCCCTTCTTGGTCGATTCTGTGGAGACCAATCTCATTCCTTATCAGTCAATGTAACATTTGATATTCTTCCGTAGCATCACATCTTAAATGCCTCGATTCTCTTCTATTCCGATCTTCCCACAATCCATGTTTTGCTCCATACAATGCTGTGCCCCATACGTATATTCTCAGAAATTTCTTCCTCAAACTAAAGCCTATTTGCTTCAAAGGTAGTAGAATTCGTTAATTTTGGCTACTTCGTGACTAACAGTTCCGATGTTAAGTTTCTCGCTGTTCTCATTTCTGCTACTTCTCATTACTTCAGTATTTTTCCAGTTTACCTTCAGACCTGTATTTAGACTTTTCATTCCACTCAACAGATCCTGTAATTCTTCTTCATTTTTTGTGAGTACAGCAACGTCATTAGTGAATCTTATCATTGATATCCTTTCACCTTAAATTTGCATCCAACTCTTCAACATTCCTTTTATATCCGTCATTCCTTCTTCGATGTATAGATTGACTAGTACGAGCGAGACAAATGTCTTAGCCCCTTTTCAATCAGAGCGCTTCGTTTTAGTCTTCCAGTCTTCTTATTCCGTCGTACATGTTGTATATTATCCCTACTTTCCCAGTGTTACGAACATTTTGCACCATTTTACATCGTCGAACGTTTTTCCTAGGTCGAAAAATCTAGATTTTTCTTCAGTCTTGCCTCCATTATCAAGCGCGTCAGAACTGCCTCTCTGTGCCTTTACCCTTTCTACAGCCAAATTGGTCGTCATCTAATTGATCCTCGGTTTTCTTTTCCGTTCTTACGTGTATCATTCATGTCAGCAGCTTGTGTGCATGAGTTTTTAAGATGAAAGTGCGGTAGTTCTCGCACTTATTTCCCGTTGCTACGTCCGGAATTGCGTCTGCACACCAACTTGAATAATTCTATGGTCGCCACTAGCCCCATTGATTTGGAGATTCCGATGGAACGTTATCTATCCGTTCTGCCTTATTTAATGTGAGCTCATTTAGATTCTGACTCTAATACGACACCCAAAGTTACAGAACTGATACTCAAGTATTTGCAGGCCTGTGGCATACGCTGAATAAAATTTCATCCTTATTCAAGCTTATTTTCAGTAAGGAAAAATGATGAATGCTGTGACTACATGATAGATATGGCGAGTGTCAAACGTTAGTTATACTCTTCAGGTGAACATCGCAGTACAGTATGCTCAGACGTTCACGTCCAGCTTATTGCCATCTTTCGGACTTCGAGAGAAGTCGAATCGTCGGCACGACGGACGTGGGAGCGTCACACCGAGAGATCCGAGGCCTACGAGAAAGGGGCCACGGAGAGATCACACAGACAGTTCGCTATAACGCAAGTAGTGGAAAAATTGCTTCAGTAGTTTCACAGAAAGACGAATAGCCCTCTATTTAAAAGACTCTGACTGAAAAGTGGGGTTACAGCGGCCTCATTCTACCTTCTTCAGCACCTTTCAGAACTTTCCCAAATATTTTGGCATGTGAACATATTGGTGCTCTCTTTAACATGAAACTCGCTCTCACTCCCAGAAGCTTCCTTAACCGCAACTCGGTCACACCTAGTAGTCCATCACTGAAAGTCGCTTATACCCATCCATTCTCCCTTATCCATTCCCACTCATTCATTCAGCCAAAACCATTATTATCTCCCTCCCCCCCCCCCCCCCCCCCCATTGGAGGTTTGAGTCCTCCCTCGGGCATGGGTGTGTGTGTTGTCCATAGTGCCAATTACTTGAAGTTAGATTAAGTAGTGTGTAGGCTTAGGTACCGATGACCTTTTCAGTTTGGTCCCATAAGACCTTACCACAAATTTCCAATGTCCAAATTATTATCTCTTTGTGTCTGTCTAACAGTCACTGTCCCTGTCCCACAGCCACAGTCTCCTTTGTTCTGTCCTGCTAATACTGTCTTCTCTCACTGTGTCTCCCTATTGCTCCCTTTTTCTGCTACTAGCTCATTCATTCCTTTCCACTGCCACTCTCACTGTCACTATCTCTCTCTTCGTCGTTGTCATTGTCATACATTCTGTCTCTCATTATCACTGGCTCTCACCCACTTCCTCATCTTCCTTCTCTTTATTCCTCTCCCAATCGCACTGCCCCCTTCACTCTTCACTCTTCTGTTTCTGTCAACTGTGCTCCACTGCCACTACGTTTGTCTCTTTCTGTCACAGTACCATTGCCTCCTTCGCTCTTTCTATACCACGGCCACTGTCTACTTTCATCCAATATATATTACACAGCATTTGGTACGTAGGACATGCACAGCTGAAAGGCATGAGAATTAATTTAGAGAGATACGCTTCAGCTGTACTAATATTCACTGAAACCACAACCGGTTTCGGGATTTTGAAATCACATCTTCAGGTATATGAAGTTATTGTGTTTGGTAACACATAACTTGCTGTCGGGCTGGTCATTGCAAGAGCTCGAATCTCTGCATGTTGGCGGAAACTGTCCATCTCCGGGCAGCCACATGTTAGGACCATTTGTGTTTCAGTCACATCAGCCAGAGAGAAGTTTTTCTAAAGTGAAACTAATAAAAATTATGTTCGCCATATGATGAATCAAGAACGACTAGCCGATCTGCCCACTTTATCAACTGAAAGAAAAGTTTCAAATGAAATGGATTTCAACGATGATATTGCGAATTTCAGTAAAATAAAGGCACGAAAACATGTGCTACAATAATAGCAATAGTTGCTGCCACCTTGGTTACGAAACTAACTTTACATTGTACAAGCTTCGTTTCCAGACGTATAAAATAAAAGGTAATTTTCTAATTCTATTCTTTGTTATTTCTTTGCACTCTAACTAATTGTTGCTGTGCTATGCTGATTCGTACTCTGTGTTTCTCACCTGTATCTTTATGTATGCATATTTCAACTACTAGAGCACTGAGTCCACGAATTATAAACATATGAATTTTATCACATGATACTTCTACATTATTCATTTTTTTTACAAAATGTACGCTACAAATACTTAGCAGAAGGGAGCCTCATTTAGTTCCGTCGCCCCCAGGGACCCTATTCTGTATCTTTTGGCCGCTCTGCCCATCCGATCGGTAGGTAAGCCCACCGATCGGCGTTGTTTTCGGAGAGCCCCGACGTCATACTGTAAGCATTTCGGAAGCGATGTCGAACAGTTCTAGCGAACCGAGACGCTGTTGTCAGTTCTCCTCGCACCAACCAATCAAAAACAATCTGCCGCAGATCCACACACGCGCACTGCAGTGCATGCAGTGGCACTAACCAGAAGCAGTTAGCAGCTGACACAGGAAGGCTATTCCTCACAGAACCGAAAAGCGTGTTTAGAGTACATAATACTGTTCAAATTTCGCTGACCATGTGCCTCCGTGCATGCATAATAACGACAGGATATTTGACAATGTTATGGAAACTGTCATAAATGTCAGATTATGCCATTTTATTCTCATTCACATCGGCGTCTTGTTTTGGATTTTACGTTTCGGAATACGAATTAGGAATGGGCTGTAGTACCACATTGTACAAACGCATCTATAAAAACACCCAAAATATTTGTCATTTTTTCTGTGTTACGTCGTTCCTTAGTTGCTTCAAAATTCATGAAGGTGTGTGTGAAATCTTATGGGACTTAACTGCTAAGATCATCAGTCCCTAAGCTTACACACTTTTTTTATCAGGTTTTTTATCTGGTTTGATGCGGCCCGCCACGAATTCCTTTCCTGTGCTAACCTCTTCATCTCAGAGTAGCACTTGCAACCTACGTCCTCAATTATTTGCTTGACGTATTCCAACCTCCGTCTTCCTCTACAGTTTTTGCCCTCTACAGCTCCCTCTAGTACCATGGAAGTCATTCCCTCATGTCTTAGCAGATGACCTATCATCCTGTTCCTTCTCCTTATCAGTGTTTTCCACATATTCCTTTCCTCTCCGATTCTGCGTAGAACCTCCTCATTCCTTACCTTATCAGTCCACCTAATTTTCAACATTCGTCTATAGCACCACATCCCAAATGCTTCGATTCTCTTCTGTTCCGGTTTTCCCACAGTCCATGTTTCACTACCATACAATGCTGTACTCCAGACGTACATCCTCAGAAATTTCTTCCTCAAATTAAGGCCGGTATTTGATATTAGTACACTTCTCTTGGCCAGAAATGCCTTTTTTGCCATAGGGAGTCTGCTTTTTATGTCCTCCTTGCTCCGTCTGTCATTGGTTATTTTACTGCCTAGGTAGCAGAATTCCTTAACTTCATTGACTTCGTGACCATCAATCCTGATGTTAAGTTTCTCGCTGTTCTCATTTCAACTACTTCTCATTACCTTCGTCTTTCTCCGATTTACTCTCAACCCATACTGTGTACTCATTAGACTGTTCATTCCGTTCAGCAGATCATTTAATTCTTCTTCACTTTCACTCAGGATAGCAATGTCATCAGCGAATCGTATCATTGATATCCTTTCACCCCGTATTTTAATTCCACTCCTGAACCTTTCTTTTATTTCCATCATTGCTTCCTCGATGTACAGATTGAAGAGTAGGAGCGAAAGGCTACAGCCTTGTCTTACAACTTTCTTAATACGAGCACTTCGTTCTTGATCGTCCACTCTTATTATTCCCTCTTGGTTGTTGTACATATTGAATATGACCCGTCTCTCCCTATAGCTTACCCCTACTTTTTTCATAATCTCGAACAGCTTGCACCATTTTATATTGTCGAACGCTTTTTCCAGGTCGACAAATCCTATGAAAGTGTCCTGATTTTTCTTTAGTCTTGCTTCCATTATTAGCCGTAACGTCAAAATTGCCTCTCTCGTCCCTTTACTTTTCCTAAAGCCAAACTGATCGTCACCTAGCGCATTCTCAATTTTCTTTTCCATTCTTCTGTATATTATTCTTGTAAGCAGCTTCGATGCATGAGCTGTTAAGCTGATTGTGCGATAATTCTCGCACTTGTCAGCTCTTGCCGTCTTCGGAATTGTGTGGATGATGCTTTTCCGAAAGTCAAATGGTTCAAATGGCTCTGAGCACTATGGGACTCAACTGCTGTGGTTATCAGTCCCCTAGAACTTAGAACTACTTAAACCTAACTAACCTAAGGACATCACACACATCCATGCCCGAGGCAGGATTCGAACCTGCGACCGTAGCAGTCGCACGGTTCCGGACTGCGCGCCTAGAACCGCGAGACCACCGCGGCCGGCTTTCCGAAAGTCAGATGGTATGTCGCCAGACTCATATATTCTACACACCAACGTGAATAGTCGTTTTGTTGCCACTTCCCCCAATGATTTTAGAAATTTTGATGGAATGTTATCCATCCCTTCTGCCTTATTTGACCGTAAGTCCTCCAAAGCTCTTTTAAATTCCGATTCTAATACTGGATCCTCTATCTCTTCTAAATTGACTCCTGTTTCTTCTTCTGTCACATCAGACAAATCTTCACCCTCATAGAGGCTTTCAATGTATTCTTTCCACCTATCTGCTCTCTCCTCTGCATATAACAGTGGAATTCCCGTTGCACTCTTAATGTTACCACCGTTGCTTTTAATGTCACCAAAGGTTGTTTTGACTTTCCTGTATGCTGAGTCTGTCTTTCCGACAATCATATCTTTTTCGATGTCTTCACATTTTTCCTGCAGCCATTTCGTCTCAGCTTCCCTGCACTTCCTATTTATTTCATTCCTCAGCGACTTGTATTTCTGTATTCCTGATTTTCCGGGAACATGTTTGTACTTCCTCCTTTCATCAATCAACTGAAGTATTTCTTCTGTTACCCATGGTTTCTTCGCAGCTACCTTCTTTGTACCTATGTTTTCCTTCCCAACTTCTGTGATGGCCCTTTTTAGAGATGTCCATTCCTCTTCAACTGTACTGCCTACTGCGCTATTCCTTATTGCTGTATCTATAGCATTAGAGAACTTCAAACGTATCTCGTCATTCCTTAGTACTTCCGTATCCCACTTCTTTGCGTATTGATTCTTCCTGACTAATGTCTTGAACTTCAGCCTACTCTTCATCACCATTATATTGTGATCTGAGTCTGTATCTGCTCCTGGGTACGCCTTGCAATCCAGTATCTGATTTCGGAATCTCTGTTTGACCATGATGTAATCTAATTTAAATCTTCCCGTATCTCCCGGCCTTTTCCAAGTATACCTCCTCCTCTTGTGATTCTTGAACAGGGTATTCGCTATTACTAGCTGAAACTTGTTGCAGAACTCAATTAGTCTTTCTCCTCTTTCATTCCTCGTCCCAAGCCCATATTCTCCTGTAACCTTTTCTTCTACTCCTTCCCCTACAACTGCATTCCAGTCGCCCATGACTATTAGATTTTCGTCCCCCTTTACATACTGCATTACCCTATCAATATCCTCATACACTTTCTCTATCTGTTCATCTTCAGCTTGCGACGTCGGCATGTATACTTGAACTATCGTTGTCGGTGTTGGTCTGCTGTCGATTCTGATTAGAACAACCCGGTCACTGAACTGTTCACAGTAACACACCCTCTGCCCTACCTTCCTATTCATAACGAATCCTACACCTGTTATACCATTTTCTGCTGCTGTTGATATTACCCGATACTCATCTGACCAGAAATCCTTGTCTTCCTTCCACTTCACTTCACTGACCCCTACTATATCTAGATTGAGCCTTTGCATTTCCCTTGTCAGATTTTCTAGTTTCCCTACCACGTTCAAGCTTCTGACATTCCACGCCCCGACTCGTAGAACGTTATCCTTTCGTTGATTATTCAATCTTTTTCTCATGGTAACCTACCCCTTGGCAGTCCCCTCCCGGAGATCCGAATGGGGGACTATTCCGGAATCTTTTGCCAATGGAGAGATCATCATGACACTTCTTCATTTACAGGCCACATGTCCTGTGGATACACGTTACGTGTCTTTAATGCAGTGGTTTCCATTGCCTTCTGCATCCTCATGTCGTTGATCATTGCTGATTCTTCCGCCTTTAGGGGCAATTTCCCACCCCTAGGACAAGGGAGTGCCCTGAACCTCTATCCGCTCCTCCGCCCTCTTTGACAAGGCCGTTGGCAGATTGAGGCTGACTTATTATGCCGGAAGTCTTCGCCCGCCAGTGCTGATTATTTATCAAAATTTAGGCAGTGGCGGGGATCGAACCCGGGACCGAAGACGTTTTGATTATGAATCAAAGACGCTACCCCTAACATAAATTATCGCAAGGGCAAACACACACACCCATGCCCGAGGGAGGACTCGAACCTCCGCCGGGACCAGCCGCACAGTCTATGACTGCAGCGCCTTAGACCGCTCGGCTAATCGTGCACGGCTTCATGAAGGCACATTCCGTCCATGCAACTAATTGAAGGCAATTTGTTTACTGCCATACGCGTTTCGCTTCTTTTGTTTGTGAAAATGCTTCACAAATAAAAGAAGCCAAATGCACATGGCAATTAACAAACTGCCTTCAGCTAGTTGCATTGATGGAACATACCTTCATGAACCCGAAAAATTGTTTAAGAGAGTGTCAGAGAATAAGAGGATGCATAGAATGTGGTTGTAAGTCGCCCCTAGAGGTCCAGTTGATAGAGTAACCTACTTCGCTACACGATACATCAACGATTTGGTTCTTAAAAACAAAATTAAAAAACATATATTCGAGAGTGTGTGGCGAGTGCAGCTATTGAAGTTCGTCGTAGTTTATAACATGCATCTGACGAATCAAAATGTTTCGTATATGGTGGTATAATCTAAAAATATTATGGCATGGATCTTTCATCTCTGTCTACTGTTGTTAAGGATTCGATCGCAGATAAATACTTGTGACAAGGAAGAGCATAAAGATGATTGCTGCTAGTTTCACTTGCAGTAATTTAAGTTGTGCTCTTAGATTCCTCTCTGACCACGCACCCAGCAATCGCGACATATCCAGAAAAAATAGTGAATTATTTGTGACAAGAAAAAATATAAATGTCACTGTTAGTTCATTCACACATGCAATTTCATCTTTCATTTCTTAAACATATGGAAGTCACGAAATCGAAGACACTCATTTTTGAGAAAGTGCGCTCTTGCGTATAAATAACAACGAATGTTTCAGAAAAATACTTAACTTTCACGACTAGCGAAGTCTCAGAACGTGTAACAAACACGAAGAGGAAAATAATATTTTCGTACCCAGCAGTATGCGAACCTACCACTTTTGGTACAGTATTTTTTTTCTTAAATTTCGGCTAACACTCACGTGATATACGTAAGCAGAGCCGATATTTTGAAATTTAATGATTTTTAAACTGTTAATTACGTAAGAATAACAGGTATTTTGTCAGAATATTGACCAAAACTGTTTTTTTGATGTTATAATCATTCACAGTAACAGCAATACAAACCACATTTCTGACAAAGGAATACAGTCTATTGTGAACTCACTTTCCACTTAGATACGTTCTGGCGATTCTTCAGTAAAAATAATCACTAAGTCTGAAACTAAAACCACTCAATAATTCTAAAATAACAAATTCTAGATGTAAAGAAATCACACCGATTTGATTGAGTGTCCATCCGAAACATAGCCAACTCTCTGTACACCTGTAGGAAAATCGGCAGCAGGATCGATTGATAATTGGTCTGAGAAGCTTACAGAATAGCAACTTCGGATAAAGAATCGAAAATGACGTCACTACCGAGGCTAGTCTACCGTTACGATCGGTATGAACGATAACGAATAGGGCCCGAGGGCCGTTTCTACCATTAGGCATGACTAGGTGGCAGCCTGGGCCAAAATTTTAGGGCTGGTAAAGGGCAGAAAAATTTATTTCACATCAAACAGCGAAAAAATTGAGCAAATGAGAGAAACTAAATGGAATGAAGGAAAAGTAAAACACCACGTTGTTTTCAATAGCATACAGAACAGTTACATAATAAATCTTCACTTAGTTCGACGAAAGTAAACACATTGCTTCTACCTACCTCGAAACTGAAGAAGCCGCTACTGAGTACGAAACGGAAAGAAACGTTCTTGCAGTTAAATAAAATAAGGAATTGATGCTAAATGTGATGGCACTGGTATGCTCTGTTCAGTTCTCTTTGATAATGTTCAGTACATTCTTCCTGTTCCAGTTATTTTGGGAAATTTCAAAATGTGAGGACAAAAAATAAGTAACTGCGGCCATTTGTTGTCCTCAATCGGTTTTATATGAATTGAGTACAAAGCACGAAAACTGAAGACTCTCCCCGAGGACATCTGGTCACGTTAGTTGAGTGATTAAAAGTATAATAGAAGATTTGGTTTGTTGTGCCATTGGATGTTGGTGGTGATAGTGGAGGGAAGGGGCGGTAGATATAGGGTTCAAAAAATGGCTCTGAGCACTATGGGACTTAACATCTGAGGTCATCAGTCCCAGATATAGGGTAACTGGTGGTAGTAGAAAAGAGGGGATGTCATTTTTCAGTTCTCGCCCGGGACGGCAGAACACCCAGCAATGGCTCTGGCCGCCCTGGGCCTCCAACGGGCTTAGAGCCCAAAATCATGTGAGCTTAGGTACGGAGACTGTTGCGAACAGAATTCTCGTACTGCGCATACGAATGCTCCCTCCATAGATATTTACACTGATCAAACAGAACATTATAACCACCTCCATAATAGCCTGTATTTGGCACAGATAACAGTGGCGACGCGTCGTGGCATGGAATCAATAAGGCTTTGATAGGTCGCTGGAGGGAGCCGGAACCACATCTGCACACGTAAGTTCCCTTTGCCGTAAATTCCGGGGAGGGGGGTGGGGGCGATGTGCTCTCACGCTACGTTCAGTCAAGTCCCAGATGCGTTAGATCGAGCTTAGATCTGGCGAGCTGGGAGCCAGCACTGCAATTGGAACTCACAACTGTGTTCGTCGAACCACTCCTCGAAACCCCTGACCTTATGACATGGCGCATTATCTTGTTGAAAATGCCACTGTTATGGGGAAAGATGATCGTCATTGTACCATACACGAGCTCCACTAGAACCATGGATGCCTACGTGAATGTTCTACAGAGTGTAATGGAACCGCCGCCAGCTTGTCTCTGTCCTGCAGTGCAGGTGTTGAGGAGCTGTTCTCCTGGAAGACGACGGATTCGTGCCCTCCCATTAGCGTGATGAAGAAGGTATCAGGACTCATCAGATCACGCAACGCTCTGTCACTGGGCCAACCTCTAGTGCCGATGGTCAGCCGCGCGGGGTAGCCACGCGGTCTAGGCGCCTTGTCACAGTCCGCGCGGCTCTCCCCATAGGAGGTTCGACTCCTCCCTCGGGCATGGGTGTGTGTGTCGTCGTTAGCGTCCGTTAGTTTAAGTTAGATTAAGTAGTGTAGTACAGTACTGCAGCGATCAACAACTCCGGCCAGCCCGGTGCCAGGGGCACGTTCACCGAGATCAGCTCGGTGAACACAGGGAACATCGTAGGTTTAGACAACGCTGGCACATCTGTAACGCTGCAGGTAGAAGCAGATTAGCATAGGTAGAAATAGAACAACATAATCACTCTCTTTCAAATTCTGAAGGTGGCAGGGGTAAAATACAAGGGGCGAAAGGCTATTTACAATTTTTACAGAAACCAGATGGCAGTTATAAGAGTCGAGGGACATGAAAGGGAAGCAGTGGTTGGGAAGGGAGTGAGACAGGGTTGTAGCCTCTCCCCAATGTTGTTCAATCTGTATATTGAGCAAGTAGTAAAGGGAACAAGAGAAAAATGCGGAGTAGGTATTAAAATCCATGGAGAAGAAATAAAAACTTTGAGGTTCGCCGATGACATTGTAATTCTGTCAGAGCAAAGGACTTGCAAGAGCAGCTGAACGGAATGGACAGTGTCTTGAAAGGAGGATATAAGATGAACATCAACAAAAGCAAAACGGGGATAATGGAATGTAGTCGAATTAAGTCGGGCGATGCTGAGGGAATTAGATTAGAAAATGAGACACTTAAAGTAGTAAAGGAGTTTTGCGATTTGGGGGGGCAAAATAACTGATGATAGTCGAAGTAGAGAGGATATAAAATGTAGACTGGCAATGGCAAGGAAAGCGTTTCAGAAGAAGAGAAATTTGTTAACATCGAGTATAGATTTAAGTGTCAGGAAGTCGTTTCTGAAAGTTTATGTATCGAGTGTAGCCATCTATGGAAGTGAAACATGGACGATAACTAGTTTGGACAAGAAGAGAATAGAAGCTTTCGAAATGTGGTGCTACAGAAGAATGCTGAAGATTAGATGGGTAGATAACATAACTAATGAGGAGGTACTGAATAGGATTGGGGAGAAGAGGAGTTTGTGGCACAACTTGACTAGAAGAAGAGATCGGTTGGTAGGACATGTTCTGAGGCATCAAGGGATCACCAATTTAGTATTGGAGGGCAGCGTGGAGGGTAAAAATCGCATAGGGAGACCAAGAGATGAATACACTAAGCAGATTCAGAGGGATGTAGGCTGCAGTACGTACTGGGAGATGAAGAAGCTTGCACAGGATAGAGTAGCGTGGAGAGGTGCATCAAACCAGTCTCAGGACTGAAGACCACAACAACAACAATCAAGACAAAACAGTAGTGCCCATAGTGTGAGAAAAAGAACTAACCTAAAGTAAGCTGTAGTATTAACACTTGAATCGTATCAATTAGGACCCACTAATTGTTTAAGGTGGTGGGTTGTTATGCATCATATATATTTAAGAATAAAGATTTTTTTTTTGAAAAAAAAAGTTGTGTGTAAGCCTAGGGGCCGATGAACTCAGCAGTTTGGTCCCATAAGACCTTACCACAAATTTCCAGAAAACTGCAATCGGACGAATTCTTTACCGAGCGAGGTGGCGCAGTGGTTAGCACACTGGACTCGCGTTCGGGAGGAAGGCGGTTCAATCCCGCGTCCGGCCATCCTGATTTAGGTTTTCCGTGGTTTCCATAAATCGCTTCAGGCAAATGCCGGGATGGTTCTTTTGACAGGGCACGGCCCACTTCCTTTCCCCTCCTTCCCTACTCGGATGAGACCGATGACCACGCTGTTTGCTCTCTTCCCCCCCCCCCCCCCTCCCCCCAAAATCAACCCAACCCCGATGGTCACGTGCCGATTTCAGTCGTAGTTGCCGATGCCGTGGTGTTGACATTGGAACATGTATCGGCAGTTGGCTGCAGAGGCCCATCGTCAGAAGTGTTCGGTGCACACAGTTGTACTCAGCCCAGCATTAAGGTCTGATGTTAGTTTCGCTACAGTTCGCCGCTCACGATGTCTGAGCGTGGTTTGAATGGGTCAAATGGTTCTGAGCAGGATGCGACTTAACATCTGAGGTCATCAGTCCCCTAGAACTTAGATCTACTTAAACGTAACTAACCTGAGGACATCACACACATCCATGCCCGAGGCAGGATTCGAACCTGCAACCATTGCAGTCACGCGGTTACGAACTGCAGCGCCTAGAACTGCTCGGCCACCGCTTCCGGCAAACGTAGTTTCACATTGGTTTCGCCACGTGTTGAAGACGCTCACCACAGCACTCCTCGAACACTCAACAAGCCGCACAGTTTCCGAAATGCTCGTGCCGAGCCTCCGAGCCTCAAAATCTGCCCTCGGCCAAACTCAGATAGATCGCGCGTCTTCCTCATTCTGCAATCGGAGAGCCCGCGCACTGATACTACACGCAAATGGTTCAAATGGCTCTGAGCACTAAGGGACTTAACAGCTGAGGTCATCAGTCCCCTAGAACTTATAACTACTTAAACCTAACTAACCTAAGGACAATACACACATCCATGACCGAGGCAGGATTCGAACCTGCGACTGTAGCGGTCGCGCGGTTCCAGACTGAAGCGCCTAGAACCGCACGGTCACACCGGCCAGCTCCTACACGCACATTGCATGTGTCTGACCAGCAGTCATTCCTCGTCAGGTGACGCTGCTATCTCCTGGATGGTACCATATCGATAGTAGATCGATGGTCATAATGTTCTGGCCGATCAGTGTATACTCTAAGGGAAGTACCTTCAGAATACGCTCATATAGGCTCTTTCCCACTCCTAGTCGATGGCTTCCTTCCGAAATCCCGAAGCACCAGTCGCTTCAACTTGCGTACAGTGAAAATGAGCCACCAGGGCGCGACCTGTCAGCCCGGCGGGGGCGGCGGCGGCAGCTGGCGGGCTCCAGGCACCGCGGATGTCGCAATGCGTCGCTGACGACGGCCGCCTTATCGCTGCCGGGCCTTAAATACCGGCGTCGGAGAGCGCGGGCGCACAGTAGCTCACGATGGTTCGCCCAGCCCGCCTCTGCGCTTGCCTGCTGCCGCTGCTGCTGCTCTGGCCAGCGGAAGCTCAGCCGCCGTCTCCACAGCCGTCGCCGCCGTCGCCGCCGCAGCAGGAATCCGGCGAGACAGCCCGCCACGGCAAGTGTCAGTACCACACGGCTCCTTTCTTGCTCCTGTTTTATCTCTCTCCGTCATACAAAAAATGGTTCAAATGGCTCTGAGCACTACAGGACATAACTTCTAAGGTCATCAGTCCCCTAGAACTTCGAACTACTTAAACCTAACTAACCTAAGGACATCACACACATCCATGCCCGAGGCAGGATTCGAACCTGTGACCATAGCGGTCGCGGGGTTCCATACTGTAGCGCCTAGAACCGCTCGGCCACCCTGGCCGGCTCCGTCATACACCAGGCACACTTCGCTCTACGAGGTGTGATGAAAAAGTAACGGAAATTTTTGTTTTTCTTAAAGATTCTTTAGTTCCTCAACAGTATCAGCTTGAACCCTTCAGCCACTTCTGGCAGCGCATTTTCCAATCTTGGAAGCACTTCTAGACCTCACTTTTCGTTATGGCGTTCAGCTCCTTCAGCGATTCTGTTTGCCGGCCGCTGTGGCAGACCGGTTCTAGGCGCTTCAGTCCAGGACCGCGCTGCTGCTATGGTCGCAGGTTGGAATCCTGCTTCGGGTGTGGATGTGTTGTAATGTTGTTGCTTTAATTTGCTATGAAAGCGGTGCTGATAGACAATAAAAGCGGGTTAAAAGCTGTGAGCTGTCTGAGGAAGTTAACCTTGCATTATTGAGCAGCTGTTTCACCAGGTATCCAGTCTAGCTTACCAAATTCCCAACCACACTAACATTAATTATAATCAGTTTATATTTGGAAATTTATTTTAACATTGATCATTGAAATTTCAGTATATTAAACTTGATTGATAACTAAGCTGGTGCCTTATTTAGGACTGTGAAAATGTGAGTTTGTAATCTTACGGGACACATTAAATATGGAGTCAAGATTGGGAGACTGCATACAACACTGCATTCATAAAATAACACACGAAGAACGTTGAAACATATGCAAGAGGAAATTAACCACAACCAACCGATTCAATTTTCACACAAAGAAGTAACGTTCGTAGCGCAATCCTGTCCGTCATGAAATTACCACACACTGGTATACTAAATTCATACTAACTCTCTGTGAAATCTTCCCGAAAAGAATAGCTGAGGGCTACTTTGATGCTTTCACCACATGCTTCACGTGATCAACTTGGTTTACACAAAGAGTGTAACTCCACAATAATTTTGATAATTAAAATAAATTACATCGAAACGCAATTTACTAAAGAAAAACCTCGAACTGGTTACTATCGTCTTACTATTAACCTGATGGGTCAAACAGTTGTATAAGCACGTGGTACTGGTCTCACAAAGTACACCCCACGTGGGTTGAACATAGAGAAAAGTTGCTATATTGAAAAATATTGTCAAGACGAGACGTTATAATCACACGAGCATTCGCATTTAAGATTGATGATCTTAGTTAGAGTTACTGATCAACACGTGGTTCCACTTTACTCACAAAGTAGTGACAAAGCAACTACCGGAAGATATTCTGAACTACTTCACACGCGAATTACACTGCGTTGCAATTTAAGATAACATTAGATATTTTAGAGCTAAACCTGAAATAAAGGCGATTAAATTTTCAGTTAGGCTGAACTTAAGAAATCCATTGTCCTGCGGACTTAGCAGACACGCGCTTAGCCGGAGATCTTACCACTTCAGACGCTCGCCGCGGACAGACTGACCTGCGCTCCTACCGAGCGTGCTTCCCAAATACAAACGGAAGTGACCAGAGAGGCAGCTTCCTATACCAACATGACAAGGGACAGGTAGGACCATACTAAACATAGAAACCTCTCTGCTTTTAGAAAGCGTAGCTACCTGTTCCGACGTTGGTCCTACTGTTCTCTAGCAGACAGACTTGTCTGCTACCATCCAGCATGCAACTACAAATACATTTGCTCATTCATCCTCTCACACAGAAGGGAAGGGGGATGACAGTATTTTATCATATACAGTATATAAAAGAAAGCGGATGTAGGTTCCGTATGAGACTGTGTGACATGAATTACATATAAACTGTGTTTTAAAGTGTAGTAGTGTGACAGATCGTTCTTGTTTATGTGTAAAAGTAACACGTTTCACTGCTCAGTCTCCTCCCAGATAGTCAGAAACACCACAGTAAATTTAGAAGAGGAATTTATGCCGTAAGTGACAACATATTTAAGAAATTAACATGAAAGGAATCCAACAGAGACCTTTCATAACCCCAACGCTCCGGGAAAAGACTGTGCAGGGAATTTTCTGGCCATACTAGGACATTCCCAAGCAGGCTTCTCACACCCAACTTAAACTAAAAATGTAAAGAAAAGGCAAAAGGTCACCAGCTACTTGCTAAAACACAATAATTTCAACACATCTTTAGAATCTACCAATTTCAAAGAGAAAAAAATCAATCTGTGACACCTATTTAAAAGATAGTGTAGACCTAATTCGGTCAGCAAGTAAAATCAATGGTTCCTGTGTCATTAATATGAAAACAATTTCTGGTTTTACCCTTATGGAGTTCACCAGTATTTGCTCATTGCAAGAGCCAACTGATCACAGGAAAATGACTGTTTATTGACAAGTAAAATTTGTAAAAATAGCAAATGTGCCACAGCAATTAAAAAAAACATGAAAACAACATCAGTATTATAAAGCAGAACATTACAATGCACGATCCGCAAAAGCAAAAAAATGATAAGAGAAAAAAAACATATTTTCTTCTTCTTCTGCTTTTACAGCCTCATTGGACCACTTCAGTCAATCATTTCTGGTCCTCTTCTTTGGTATTTTCCCCTTCCGAGTGGCCCAATATCTCTTCATTCGTTCCGATGCTTTTCGTCGTTCCTTATCTGTAAATACCCTTTTCATTGTATGTCGTTTGTCAATTTTTGGTTTAAATCTTATTTCTGTGTCCCTCAACTTCTTTAAATTTGGCGTTTTGTTCCGCAAATCATCCAGAGTTATTTCCAGTTCTTCCATATCCTCTCTTATTTCCTTAAGCCATCCTCCTTGTTGTTTCAAATTCCAGAGTGTCTCAATAATTTTCCTTGATAATCTGGTTTCTGGTGTCCTCAGAATGTGACCACAAAAAGAGATCCTTTTCTTTCGTATAGTATCAGCGATGGGCTCCAGTTCTCTGTATACCACTTCATTTGGAACTATCCGCCATTGCCCAGCTTTTTGATATTTCTTATTTATGCATGTTCTAGCAATTCTTCTCTCTACTTTTAAAATTTTGTCAATTCTGTTTTTCTGGGTGACTTTAAAAAGAGTTTCACTTCCGTATGTAACCTCTGGTTGAACCACCGTCTTGTAATGTTTTAATTTTGTTTTAATTGATAGACATTTTTTATTGTACGTAGACCATGTTAGTTTTTGAGCTTTTATCATTTTATTAGTTCTTGCTCGCCATGCAGGTTTCTCGTCCAATTTATGTGTTATAATTTCACCCAGGTATTTAAATTGTTTCACTATTTTAATTTCCCTATTGTTCACTGTGATGTGATCTATTACAAGTGGATCCGTTACCATTATTTCAGTCTTTTCAAATGATATCTGGAGTCCTAATTTTTGTGCTATATTTTGTAAGCTTGTTATTTGTTTCGTGGCTTCCTGAATATTATTAGCTAGTAATGCTAGGTCATCAGCAAATTCCAAGCAATTTAGGTTTATTTTATCTTTCTTAGTTCCAATTTTAATATTCATAGGATTTTCCTTGTACCATTCTCTCATTACATATTCAAGAGCACAATTGAATAGCAATGGCGATAAACAATCTCCCTGTCTCAACCCTGTTTTAATCGTAAATGGTTCAGATATTTCTCCTCTAAATTTTACTTTGGATTTGGTGTTTGTTAAGGTTAACTGTATCATTTTTATTAATTTAGGATGAAGTCCAAAATTCCTTAATATTTTCATCATTGAAGATCTATGGATGCAATCATACGCCTTTTTGAAATCTACAAAGGTTATGACAAGTTGTTTTTGCCTTCTTTTGTAGACATCCATAACTAACTTCAAGGTGATTATCTGTTCTGGGCAGCTTCTCCAGGGTCTAAATCCTCCTTGATATTCTCCCAGTTCCAGTTCCAGTTGATCTTTACAGCGGTTGTATAGGATTAATGACATGATCTTATACGTGCAGTCCAAAAGGGAAATTCCTCTATAGTTGTCTGGATTTGATTTTTCTCCTTTCTTATGTAATGGATGTATTATAGCAGTAGTCCAATTTTCTGGTAACTTCTCTTCATTCCAGATTTTTAGTATGCATTGGTGTAATGCTATCTTTACTGGTTCTGCTGCATATTTCCAAAGTTCAGCAAACGTTTGATCTTCTCCACTTGCTTTGTAGTTTTTGAGTTCTTTCAAAGCTCTGTAGACCTCATTAATTGTAGGTGGATTTATATTTTCTGCTGGTGTTTTAATTGGGGTTTCTGTGTTTATCTGAAGAAGTTCTGGGGGATCTTCACAATTTAGTAACTTGTTAAATGTTTCTGCTAGAATTTCTGTATTTTTACTTTTGCTGTGGGCTAGGTTATTATCTTTATCTTTTAACATTAATGTTGGAGGATCATATCTTTGTAATTGTCTGCCAAATATTTTGTAATACTCTCTTGAGTTTGTTTTTTCACTATTTGTTTCTATCATTAGAAGTATATCTTTTTGGTACTGACGTTTAACTCTCCTTATTATTTTTTGTGTTGCCTTCCTTTGTTTTGTGAGTTCCAAATATGATTTTTCTGTTTTTTCATTTTGATGCCTTAACCAGGCTTGGTGTCGATCCAACACTGCTTCATCACATTCATCGTTCCACCACTGGTGTTTTTTCCTTGGATTTATAGGGGCAACTTGTTCAGCTATTTGTTTCAATTTGGGAATTATTTCTTCCAGATCATCTGTTATTTTTATATCCCTGGTTTGTGCTTCATAATCCTCATTTTGTATCAGTTTATGAGGGTCATAGGTTCTCTTCTTCTTCTGGTGGGATTTTTTCTTTGCTAATGGGGTTAATTTAATTTTAATTTTTATCATGTAATGATCTGATCCGGTATCTGTCCCTCTCAGTACTTTCACATTGTAAATTTCCTTGTGGTAATTCTTATCCATGCAGACATGGTCCAGTTGCCATTCTCCTTTTTTCCAGTCTGGATGTTTCCAAGTTTTTAGTTTACTTGGTCTTCTCTTAAAATACGTCGACTTTGAGATCATGTCATGGTTTCTGCAAAATTCCACTAGTCTTATGCCATTTTTGTTTGTTCTTCTTTGTGCTGTCCATTTCCCTATTATGTCTCTATATCTCTTTTCCCTTCCTAACTGGGCATTGAAGTCTCCAATTAAAATTTTGATGTGATTTTTATTAATGTTATTCGTCGTTTGATCTAAGAGCTCCCAAAATTTTTCTACCTCTTCTCTGTGTTCTTTTTTATTATTTTTATCATTTGTCAGGGCATGGGCATTTATTATTGTGTACATTTTATTTGCAGCTTTGAGAGTTAATGTTGAGAGCTTGGGAGATTGTGCTTTAAATTCTATTATGGACTCTATTATTTTCAGACTCACCACGAATCCTGTTCCAAATTGTTTACAAAGTGGTTATCGCAAAAAAATTGTATATCTTATAAAACTAATAATTTGTAGAATTAAAATAACTTTGTGGCACTAATTTAATCACTCTACTATATTTCAGTTAGTTGGCAAACAATGAGCACTGTGTCATTATACTGAAAATACAATTAATTATGTGATTGTTACCCTTATGGGGTTCCTCACTATAAATATGCCCCATGCAAAGGCTAATCGATCACTGTCCAATGAGAATGAATAGCTATCTGACTGATAAACGAAGCAATGCCACAGGAATGAATTTACGAAACAAAATATACAAATCTAATACATCACACAAAAACAAACATTGATAAATAAAACAGATCTGAAAGTTCAATAGTCACGTCTAAAAAAAAACCTATAAATAAAACACCTGCAAAATACAAGAGTCAAAGTCTAAAAAAAACAATAAACAGAACACCTGCAAAATACAAGAGTCAGTCTAATAAACACCAATAAATCGAACCCCTGCAAAACATGCGAGTCAAAGTTTCTGTGACAGAAACAAACGTATATGCACTGGACTAAGAACCGTATAATAACTGTTCACTGACACACTCAGTACTTCCACTGTTCCGAGGCACAATATAAGGGGTGGGGGAGGGGGTTCGTCGCCGCAGCTGTCAGTAGGGATTTTTGTCCATCTGTTGCGTGCAATCCCGCCGTCTCTGCCCTCTCATGAAGTTTCTCTTGATGGCCCGTGTCACGTACATCTCAATTTGGTTCCATGTTTGTGTTGTCAAATTCGTGCGGTATCCTCGTTTGACACGCCAGGTTGATATTCCTGGGCAAGAATGACACTTAATGGCTCTTCTTTGTGCCACCCTTAGGTACCAAAGAACATCGAACTATGATTTACTGCCGCTAGACAGTGGGCATCCGCCAGGAAATGTTGATAGGCGTCGTTGAAGTCTGCCAGTTTCTCTGGACAGTATATGTCAAAAGGCTCCACGCCCCTTGTGCTGTTCCATTCTTGAGATATCCTCAATTGGCTCGCCGGTTTGATATTCCTGGGCAAGGATGACACTTAATGGCTCTTCTTTGTGCCACCCTTAGCAACCAGAGAACATCGAACTATGATTTACTGTCGCTTGACAGTGGGCATCCGTCAGGAAATGTTGATAGGCGTCGTTGACGTCTGCCATTTTCTCTGGACAGTATCTGTCAAAAGGCTCCACGCCCCTTTATCCCCTGTCTTCTGTCATTTCACCGCGCCCGTCTCACCACGGTCGCGTGCGTGTGGTGCGTTGCCAGCAGTTGGATTACCGCGCGGTGGACCACTCGCCCATCTGAGGTCATCGCCTCCACGCATGGTCACACTGGGGCGGCCGCCCATTAGCTCCAGGTGCAAGGGAAAGTGTTTGTCGCGTGCCCTTCTTTTGTTGCCGACCGCGCTCCCGAAGTGGCCCGGATGACAGCGTGTCCCTTGTTGCTTTCATTTGCTATGAAAGCGGTGCTGATATACAATAAAAGCGGGTTAAAAGCTGTGAGCTGTCTGAGGAAGTTAACCTTGCATTATTGAGCAACTGTTTCACCAGGTATCCAGTATAGCTTACCAAATTCCCAACCACACTAACATTAATTATAATCTTTTAATAGTCATACGACAACCGGTGATATATATATATATATATATATATATATATATATATATATATATATATATATAAAGAGAATTTAAATAAAAATAAATAAATCAGTTTATATTTGGAAATTTATTTTAACATTGATCATTGAAATTTCAGTATATTAAACTTGATTGATAATTAAGCTGGTGCCTTATTTAGGACTGTGAAAATGTGAGTTTGTAATCTTACGGGACACATTAAATATGGAGTCAAGATTGGGAGACTGCATACAACACTGCATTCATAAAATAACACACGAAGAACGTTGAAACATATGCAAGAGGAAATTAACCACAACCAACCGATTCAATTTTCACACAAAGAAGTAACGTTCGTAGCGCAATCCTGTCCGTCATGAAATTACCACACACTGGTATACTAAATTCATACTAACTCTCTGTGAAATCTTCCCGAAAAGAATAGCTGAGGGCTACTTTGATGCTTTCACCACATGCTTCACGTGATCAACTTGGTTTACACAAAGAGTGTAACTCCACAATAATTTTGATAATTAAAATAAATTATATCGAAACGCAATTTACTAAAGAAAAACCTCGAACTGGTTACTATCGTCTTACTATTAACCTGATGGGTCAAACAGTTGTATAAGCACGTGGTACTGGTCTCACAAAGTACACCCCACGTGGGTTGAACATAGAGAAAAGTTGCTATATTGAAAAATATTGTCAAGACGAGACGTTATAATCACACGAGCATTCGCATTTAAGATTGATGATCTTAGTTAGAGTTACTGATCAACACGTGGTTCCACTTTACTCACAAAGTAGTGACAAAGCAACTACCGGAAGATATTCTGAACTACTTCACACGCGAATTACACTGCGTTGCAATTTAAGATAACATTAGATATTTTAGAGCTAAACCTGAAATAAAGGCGATTAAATTTTCAGTTAGGCTGAACTTAAGAAATCCATTGTCCTGCGGACTTAGCAGACACGCGCTTAGCCGGAGATCTTACCACTTCAGACGCTCGCCGCGGACAGACTGACCTGCGCTCCTACCGAGCGTGCTTCCCAAATACAAACGGAAGTGACCAGAGAGGCAGCTTCCTATACCAACATGACAAGGGACAGGTAGGACCATACTAAACATAGAAACCTCTCTGCTTTTAGAAAGCGTAGCTACCTGTTCCGACGTTGGTCCTACTGTTCTCTAGCAGACAGACTTGTCTGCTACCATCCAGCTTGCAACTACAAATACATTTGCTCATTCATCCTCTCACACAGAAGGGAAGGGGGATGACAGTATTTTATCATATACAGTATATAAAAGAAAGCGGATGTAGGTTCCATATGAGACTGTGTACATGAATTACATATAAACTGTGTTTTAAAGTGTAGTAGTGTGACAGATCGTTCTTGTTTATGTGTAAAAGTAACACGTTTCACTGCTCAGCCTCCTCCCAGATAGTCAGAAACACCACAGTAAATTTGGAAGAGGAATTTATGCCGTAAATGACAACATATTTAAGAAATCAACATGAAAGGAATCCAACAGAGACCTTTCAGTGTGTGATGTCCTTAGGTTAGTTAGATTTAAGTAGTTCTAAGTCTAGGGGTCTGATGACCTCAGATGTTCAGTCCCACAGTGCTTAGAGCCATTTGTACCATTTGATTCTGTTTTTATCTCATCAGTGGTGGCAAAATGACGTCCTTTCATGGTTCTCTTTAGCCTCGGGAATAGAAAGAAGTCGAAGCGGTCCACGCCCGAGAATACGGTAGCTGAGGAGCCATAACGCTTATTTTTTTTTTTTTGCCAAAATATCACAAACAAGCATTGAGGTGTGAGCGGGTGCTTCATCTTGTTGCAATTTCCACAAGTGGTTTTGCCAAAATTCTGGTGGTTTCCTTCGGATTGCTTCATGTAAACGGCGCAGCCAAAATATCACAAACAAGCATTGAGGTGTGAGCGGGTGCGTCATCTTGTTGCAATTTCCACAAGTGGTTTTGCCAAAATTCTGGTGGTTTCCTTCGGATTGCTTCATGTAAACGGCGCATAGCTTCTAGGTACTATTCCTTATGCACTGTACGAAAACAAGGCAGGAACTCCATTATAATCGAAGGAAACAGTGAGAAGAAACTTCACAAGTGATCGAACTTGTCAAATTTTTTTCGGTCTTGTCTCTTCGTGCAGTTTCGATTAGGACGATTGGGCCTTGGTTTCATCACCTGTTATAGTCTTCTTTAGAAGTTCTGGATCGTTGTCGACTTTATTCAGCAATTCCTGGGCGATGTCTACGCGATACTGTTTTTGTTAGAAATTCAACAGTCTTTGAACAAACACTGCTCCCACACGTTTCATACCCAAAAGATACGAAAAATAGGCTTAGCATGAGCCAAAGGATATGCTGACATAATTAGCAACCTCTCTGAAAGTGATCCGCCGATTTTCCAAAACCATTTTCTGTAATTCTTCCACAACATCGTCAGTAATTGATGTATTAGGGCGTCCGAGGCGGTCATGTTCTCAACGTCTTCTCGAAACTCTTTGAAAAGTTTATAACACTGATAAATTATTGTCTTGGCTCGGTATGAAGAGGAAAGAACGAGGACAGAAGATGATGAAAACAAAGAGAGAAGAACAACATAAGAGGTGTGACCAGAAAGTAACGGCAATTTTTTTTAAAATTTTGCTGGCTTTGAACATCCTATTTTCAAATTTTTATCTTGTTGGTACACATGTTCCTGGTGTATGTTTGCATTTTTAGCTCTTTTAGTATTTTGTTTATTGTTGACAGTCGAGAAGTTTGTATGTGTTTTAGAGTGCTTGGCGAATTTTTACTTTCTAAAAATATGGGCCAAAGAATTTGCATTAAATTTTGTTTGAAAAATGCAAGAAGTGCAGTACTGCATTCGAAATGTTGACTTTGGCATTTGGCGAATCGACTGTGACCCATCATTTTCGAAAGAAAAAATTCACCGAGCGCTCTAAAACACGTCCAAGCTTTTCGACTGTCAACAATAAAAAAAATACTGAACGAGCTAAAAATGTAAACATACATCAGGAACATGTCTACCAACAAGAAAAAATTTGGCAATCGGATCAGTAAAGCCCACAAAATTAAAACAAAAATTGGTGTTCCTTTTTGATGACACCTCGTATGTTTTTCTTCTCTTTTTGTTTTCATTATCTTCTGTTCATATTGTAGCAGGAAAAAAGGCGAATAAGCTCCTGTTTAAATTACTCTGACTGAAAAGTGGGACTGCAACTGCCTTATGTTATTTTCCTCAGCACCTTTAAAAATTCTGGCATGCGAATATGCACTGAGATGACCAGATTAATGGGGTACCTCCTAATGTCGTGTCAGACCTCTTTCTGCCCGGTGTAGTGCAGTATCTCGACGTGGGATGGACTCAACAAGTCGCTGGAGGTCCCCTGAATAAATACTGAACCATTCTGCCTCTATAGCCATCCACAATTGTCAAAGTGTTGCTGGTGCAGGATTTTGTGCATGAACTGACCTCTCGATTATGTCCTATAAATGAGCGATTTGTCCAGAATGTTCTTCAAACCAATCGCGCAAAACTGTGGCCAGGTGACAGGGCGCATTTTCATGAAAATTCCATTGGCGTTTTGGGACACGAAGTCTATGAATGGCTGAAAATGGTCTCCGAGTAGGCGAACATAACCATTTCCGGTCAATGACCGGTTCAGTTGGACTAGAGAACCCAGTCTATTCCATGCAAACGCAGCCCACGCCATTATGGACCCACCACCAGCCTGCACAGTGCCTTGTTGCCAACTCGGATCCATGGCTTCTTCGGGTCTGCGCCATACTCTAACATTACCATCAGCTCTTACCGACTGAAATCAGGACTTACCTGATCAGGCGAAGGTTTTCCAGGCGTCTAGGGTCCAACTGTATGCGAGCCTAGGAGAGGCGCTGCAGGCTGTGTCGTGCTGTTAACAAAGACATTCGCGTCGGTCGTCTGCTGCCATAGCCCATTAACGCCAAATTTTGCCACCCTGTCGTAATGGATACGTTCGTTGTACGTTCTACGTTGGTTTCTGCATCTTTTAGCAGTGATAATTCTACGCAAACATCGCTGCTCTCGGTCGTTAAGTAAAGGCCGTCGGCCACTGTGTTTTCCGTGGTGAGAGATAGTGCCTGAAATTTGGTATTCTCGTCACAGTCTTGAAACTGTGATTCTCAGAATATTAAATGCCCTAACGATTTCCGAAATGGAATGCCCCATGCGTCTAGCTGCAACTACCATTCCGCCCTCAATGTCTGTTACTTCCCATCGTGCGACCATAATCACGTAGGACAACTTTACACACGAATGATCTGAGTGCAAAAGGCAGCTCCGCCAATGCGCTGCCCTTTCATACCTTGCGCATACCATACTATCGCCATCTGCACATGTGCATATCGCTATCCCATGACTTTTGTCATCTTGGTGACGTTTTCAACATGCGACTCATCTCTCACTCTCACAAGCTCTTCTAACTGTAATTCTCTCACACCCCCTAGTCCATCGACGTAAGTCGCTCATACCCATCAACTCCCACTTGTCCATTCTCACTCACTCATTCAGCCCAGTTCATTATCTCTTTGTGTCTCTCTGTCACTGTCTCCTGTCCCCGAGCCAAAGTCTCCTTCGTTCTGTCCTTCTATGACTGTCTCTTTTCACTGTCATTGTATTCCTCTTGCTCTCTCTTACTGCTACCATCTCATTCATTCCTTGTCACTGCTGCTTTTCCTTCTCAATTCATGTCTCTCTCTTCCTCATTGTCATTCTGATAGGCTCTCTTATTACCGCTTGCTTCCGCTTTCTTCTTCTCTCTGCCCTCCCTCCCCTGGCACTGTCCCCCTCACTCCTTTCCTAACAATGTTTTGTCACTCTCTAGTGTGTTCCACTGCTACTACGTTCCCCTCTTTCTCTCTCACTCGCAAGATTTACTACCTATCGTCTTTTTCCCACTGGCAGTTTCTTCTTCTCTCTCAGCAGAAAAAACCGCGATAACATTTACAAGCTAAAAGCTGTTTGAAAAACTCTTAAATGTGCTGAGGAACGTAGAATGAGGTAGCCGTTCTGTGCTCCGACAGCGAAATTTTCCGCTGGTTCCCTTCTTTTTCCTGCTACAGCAGGACATGTCAGTCATACGGAAATAACTTTAAGGGTCAGTTTACTTATGTGGAATTTAAATAAGGTAAAACTATGTAATTTTCTACCTCAGACCGGATTTTACGTGCACAAAAATTTTGCATGTGCTTCGTTACTACAACATGGGTTTTTCAGAAACCTTCAGATGATAACTGAGACGCTTTACAGCATATTTCTTTGTGCTATGTCACTTTATAAACTACATTTTCTCTACACACTGGATTTTACGTCCGTATTTTAAGGGAACAAATAGAGAAACGAATATCATGAAAATTTTCGTTCTTGAAGATCCGAATCTAAGTAACACATCGTAAAAATTACATTCACTTGCTGTGCTATCCGTCTGGAATCCACGACTCGGTTTTCATACCCAAAAATCACGTTTCTCGATAACGAATGAATATTTTTGCCACCGGGAAGACGGCAGTTCTAGATAAATGCCTAGACAATACACCGTTAAAATTTGAGCAATTTCCTGCAGTTAGTTATTTAAATACTACCCGCTGCTGACGCCGAAAAAAATAGTGCAAAACGCTTATTTCGGGTTTTCTCAGGAAGCGCCCAAGAAATAAATTGCGTCTGCACAAGCCCCTTTAGAAGCACCGTAAATCACATGTAACGCAAAAAGAACTAACCGATTTGTTCCGTTTAGCTCAGCTAGAGGAAGTGGAAGAGGAAGTGTCCCCCCCATGAACCACGGACCTTGGCGTAGGTGGGGAGGCTTGCGTGCCTCAGCGATACAGATGGCCGTACCGTAGGTGCAACCACAACGGAGGGGTATCTGTTGAGAGGCCAGACAAACGTGTGGTTCCTGAAGAGGGGCAGCAGCCTTTTCAGTAGTTGCAGGGGCAGCAGTCTGGATGATTGACTGATCTGGCCTTGTAACACTAACCAAAATAGCCTTGCTGTTCTGGTACTGCGAACGGCTGAAAGCAAGGGGAAACTACAGCCGTAATTTTTCCCGAGGGCATGCAGCTTTACTGAATGATTAAATGATGATGGCGTCTTCTTGGGTAAAATATTCCGGAGGTAAAATAGTCCCCCATTCCGATCTCCGGGCGGGGACTACACAGGAGGACGTTGTTATCAGGAGAAAGAAAACTGGCGTTCTACGGATCGGAGGGTGGAATGTCAGATCCCTTAATCGGGCAGGTAGGCTAGAAAATTTGAAAAGGGAAATGGAAAGGTTAAAGTTAGATATAGAAGGAATTAATGAAGTTCGGTGGTTGGAAATTCAAAATGGTTCAAATGGCTCTGAGCACTATGGGACTTAACATCTGAGGTTATCAGTCCCCTAGAACTTAGAACTACTAAAACCTAACTAAGCTAAGGACATCACACACATCCATGCCCGAGGCAGGATTCGAACCTGCGACCGTAGCGGTCGCTCGGTTCCAGACTGTAGCGCCTAGAACCGCACGGCCACTCCGGCAGGCGGTGGTAGGAGGAACAAGACTTTTGGTCAGGTGAATACAGGTTTATAAATACAAAATCAAATAGGGGTAATGCAGGAGTAGGTTTAATAATGAATAAAAAAATAGGAGTACGGGTAAGCTACTAGAAACAGCATAGTGAACGCATTATTGCGGCCAAGATAGACACGAAGCCCACGCCTACTACAGTAGTACAAGTTTATATACCAACTAGCTCTGCAGACGACGAAGAAATTGATGAAATGTATGAGGAGATAAAAGAAATTATTCAAATAGTGAAGGGAGACGAAAATTTAATAGTCATGGGTGACTGGAATTCAAGCGTAGGGAAAGGGAGAGAAGGGAACATAGTAGGTGAATATGGATTGGGGCTAAGAAATGAAAGAGGAAGCCGTCTGGTTGAATTTTGCGCAGAGTATAACTTAATCATAGCTAACACTTGGTTTAAGAATCATGAAAGAAGGTTGTATACATGGAAGAACCCTGGAGATACTAAAAGATATCAGATAGATTATATAATGGTAAGACAGAGATTTAGGAACCAGGTTTTAAATTGTAAGACATTTCCAGGGGCAGATGTGGACGCCGACCACAATCTATTGGTTATGAACTGTAGATTAAAACTGAAGAAACTGCAAAAAGGTGGGAATTTAAGGAGATGGGACCTGGATAAACTGACTAAACCAGAGGTTGTACAGAGTTTCAGGGAGAGCATAAGGGAACAATTGACAGGAATGGGGGAAAGAAATACAGTAGAAGAAGAATGGGTAGCTTTGAGGGATGAAGTAGTGAAGGCAGCAGAGGAACAAGTAGGTAAAAAGACGAGGGCTAGTAGAAATCCCTGGGTAACAGAAGATATATTGAATTTAATTGATGAAAGGAGAAAATATAAAAATGCAGTAAATGAAGCAGGCAAAAAGGAATACAAACGTCTCAAAAATGAGATTGACAGGAAGTGCAAAATGGCTAAGCAGGGATGGATAGAGGACAAATGTAAGGATGTAGAGGCTTATCTCACTAGGGGTAAGAAAGATACTGCGTATAGAAAAATTAAACAGACCTTTGGAGAAAAGAGAACCACTTGTATGAATATCAAGAGCTCAGATGGAAACCCAGTTCTAAGCAAAGAAGGGAAAGCAGAAAGGTGGAAGGAGTATATATAGGGTTTATACAAGGGCGAGGTACTTTAAATGGAGCAGGATAGATGAAGATGAAATGGGAGATATGATACTGCGTGAAGAGTTTGACAGAGCACTGAAAGACCTGAGTCGAAACAAGGCTCCCGGAGTAGACAACATTCCATTAGAACTACTGACAGCCTTGGGAGAGCCAGTCCTGACTAAACTCTACCATCTGGTGAGCAAGATGTATGAGACAGGCGAAATACCCTCAGACTTCAAGAAGAAAATTCCAATCCCAAAGAAAGCAGGTGTTGACAGATGTGAAAATTACCGAACTATCAGTTTAATAAGTCACAGCTGAAAAATACTAACGCGAATTCTTTACAGACGAATGGAAAAACTGATAGAAGCCGACCTCGGGGAAGATCAGTTTGGATTCCGTAGAAATGTTGGAACACGTGAGGCAATACTGAGCCTACGACTTATCTTAGAAGAAAGATTAAGGAAAGGCAAACCTACGTTTCTAGCATTTGTAGACTTAGAGAAAGCTTTTGACAATGTTGATTGGAATACTCTCTTTCAAATTCTGAAGGTTGCAGGGGTAAAATACAGGGAGCGAAAGGCTATTTACAATTTGTATAGAAGCCAGATGGCAGTTATAAGAGTCGAGGGACATGAAAAGGAAGCAGTGGTTGGGAAGGGAGTGAGACAGGGTTGTAGCCTATCCCCGATGTTATTCAATCTGTATATTGAGCAAGCAGTAAATGAAACAAAAGAAAAATTCCGAGTAGGAATCAAAATCCATGGAGAAGAAATAAAAACTTTGAGGTTCGCCGATGACATTGTAATTCTGTCAGAGACAGCAAAGGACTTGGAAGAGCAGTTGAACGGAATTGACAGTGTCTTGAAAGGAGGATATAAGATGAACATCAACAGAAGCAAAACGAGGATAATGGAATGTAGTCGAATTAAGTCGGGTGATGCTGACGGAATTATATTAGGAAATGAGACACTTAAAGTAGTAAAGGAGTTTTGCGATTTGGGGAGCAAAATAACTGATGATGGTCAAAGTAGAGAGGATATAAAATGTAGACTGGCAATGGCAAGGAAAGCGTTTCAGAAGAAGAAGACTTTGTTAACATCGAGTGTAGATTTAAGGGTCAGGAAGTCGTTTCTGAAAGTATTTGTATGGAGTGTAGCCATGTATGGAAGTGAAACGTGGACGATAAATAGTTTAGACAAGAAGAGAATAGAAGCTTTCGAAATGTGGTGCTACAGAAGAATGCTGAAGATTAGATGAGTAGATCACATAACTAATGAGGAGGTATTGAATAGAATTGGGGAGAAGAGGAGCTTGTGGCACAACTTGACTAGAAGAAGGGATCGGTTGGTAGGACATGTTCTGAGACATCGAGGGATCACCAATTTGTATTGGAGGGCAGCGTGGAGTGTAAAAATCGTAGAGGGAGACCAAGAGATGAATACACTAAGCAGACTCAGAGGGATGTAGGCTGCAGTAGGTACTGAGAGATGATGAAGCTTGCACAGGATAGAGTAGCATGGAGAGCTGCATCAAACCAGTCTCAGGACTGAAGACCACAACAACAGCAACAGAGGAAGTGTGTAGTATTCAAACAGTCCCTGTAGTGTAGGATAGTGACAGTAAGACGATCCTTCTGTTGGGTGTACAAATGGTCCCTACGCCAGGGGCTATCCAAAACACTTGACCCCACGTAGCTACCACCAACAGAATCGTGGGAAGGTCCGCGAAAAAATTTTGTTTTTATGTGCGGCGTTTTGGAACGTATTGATAATGCATGCTGTCCCATGCGGTCCGATACACCTACATCTATACTCCGCAAGCCACCTTGCGAAGGGTAATTGTGTACCGTTGCCACTATCCCCATTACTGTTCCAGTGGCGAATCGTACGTGAGAAAAGCGATTGCTGGTAAGACTCTGTGTGGGCTCGAATCTCTCTCATTCTCTCTTCATGGTCTTTTCGCGGGATATACGTAGGACTTTTGGGTGACTCTTCTAATACCGCATACCCTCAGAATTTTAACAGTGATGCACAATGCCTCTTTTGCAGCGTCTGTCACCGGAGTTGACTGAGCATATCCGTGACTCTTTTTTGCTTACTACACAAACTTGTGATGAAATTTCTTTAAATATTCTCTGTTTCGTCTACCAGTCCTATCTGGTAAGGATCCCAGAATGACGAACATAATTCAAAAAGCTGACGAATGTTGGTTTTTTGAAGACTACCTCTTTCGTAAGTGGACTACACTTACCGAGGATTCTTCCAATCTTAGTCTGACATCTACCTTACCTGCGATTAGTTTATGCGCTCCTTACACTTTAAATCGCTTCTTAAGCGTACTCCCAGACGTTTAATGGAAGTAGCTGCTTCCAGTACTTGGTTTGCTGTCACGTGAAAATAAAGCAACAAGTCTTTCCAGTTGATAATGCGCAATACGTTACATTTGTTTATGTTAAGGCGCAGCTGCTTATGTCTGCGCCTCTACAGGTCTTCCGGCATTTCGCAACAATTTTCTAGTATCGCGAAGTCTCTGTGTACAACAACACCAATCGCGAACTGCCTTATGCGGCTTCCGAAGTTCTCCACTAAGTCATTTATACAGGGTGATTGACCTGACCTACCGTTTTAAGCTGACCTCAATGCTATACCTAACCTGCAATTATCTCGCGTGAGATTTTCGCATTCTCCCGCTCGCTACGCGCACACTATTATCCTACAGGAAAAATGATCATGATATTTCTGTAGGAAATTTAATGTAGTTAAATTTTGTTCTGGGATGCGTTTTCGCTACAGGCCGTAGTTTTTGAGTTATTCAATGAAAACCTACAGAAGTGACGTTCGTTCGCACCTCCACTCTCACAGTCAGCCCCCAACGGTAAGGATTCCTAGAAGTTCATGGCACTCCCTCCTACCACAGTACAAAACTTTCCAACTACACGATATTCGACCTTTTTTATCTCTGTTGATTGGGTTATTGTGCCACCAGCATAGTCGGCTATTTCGTAAACATTATTAATTTAAACGTGCCGGAGAGTGTAACGAAAGAAAAATGACTTTTGTGAACGTTACGCTAAAACTAATTACGTTGACAATTCGACGCAGACTTAACTCTTACAAGCGCAGTAGTTTCGTATTGAGAACGACAGACGAATACAGCGATGTAATTGTTTATTTTATGCTCTTAAAATTTACTAAATTGTTATGTAAAATTTGCGCAAACGTCAGATTTACAATTTATAAGGGCTCAACAAAACCGGTGGCGTAATAAGGCCAGTCAGTGAAGACGAAAAAAGGTCAAACGTGGGAAATAATCTGTGCAGTCGTAAAATTTTGTACAGTGCTAGGAGAGCGTGACATGGACTGAAGATTTCCCAGTACAAAATTTAACTACATTAAATTTCCTGCAAAAAGATCGTGTTCATTTCTTCTCTTTTTTTTCTCTAGGACAAAAAGTCTAAACATAGAAAGTGAGGGTATGAAAATCCCACCTGTGATTTTTTAAGGTCAGATATAACACCGCGGGTTCTACAAGTTGTACAACTTTGCTTCCGCCGTTTGCCGATAGGTTGCGACAACGGTAAGTAGCGGTCGAAAGTAACAGATCGCAGACGTCAGGCAGTTAGCTTGGGCCTCGGTCAACATAACCTCATTCAAACATTAGTCGATTTGTGTCTGGATCATAAAGTTGTTCTTGATTGCGAATGTCAGTTTACGAGCCTAATTCTCGTCATTTGCTGGAGATGTTACTGTTTTGTTTCAATATGAAGAAAACAGCGGCTAAGTCTCATCGAATGCTCTCAAGTACGTATGGTAAGGACGCTATTAGTGAAAGAACGTGTCGTGAGTGGTTTCAACGCTTCAAGATCGGTGATTTTAACGTCGTAGACCGGCATAATGTGGAAGAGAGAATGTTTTCGAAGATGCAGAATTGGAGACATTGCTGAGTGAAGTCTCAAGAAGAATTGGCACGATTAGTGGGAGTGACACAGCAAGTCATTTCAAAACGTCTCAAGAGTATGGGCATGATTCAGAAAGAAGGAAATTGGGTCCCGTGTGAGCTGAAACCAAGAGACAAGCGGCGTTTGTGTGTTTGTGAACAGTTGCTTCAGAGGCAAAAACGGAAGCGATTTCTGCATCTCATTGTAACTGAGGACAAAAAATGGGCTCATTACGATAACCCTAAACGCAATACATTATGTAGATGTCCCGGCCATGCTGCCACGTCGACGGCCAAACCGAATATTCATGGCTCCAAGATCATGCTCTGCATTTGGTGGGACCAGCTCGGCGTCGTATACTATGAGGTGTTAAAACCAAGTGAAGCAATCACAGGTGCTCATTGTCGAACGCAATTAATGAGTCTGAACAGAGCATTAAAAGAGAAACGGCCGCAATACAGCAAGAGCATTATAAAGTGATTTCGCAGCACGAAAACGCTCGACCTCACGTTGCAAAAGAGGTCAAAACGTAGTTGGAAACGTTAAAATGGGAAATCCTACCCATCCGTCGTATTCTCCAGACATTGGTCCCCTTGGCTGACCAATACTTCCGATCTCATGAAGAAGTCACAAACTGGATCGATTCGTGGATCGCTTCAAAATATGAACAATTTTTTCGACACGGGATTCGTACACTGCCCGAAAGATGGGAGAAAGTAGTGGCCAGCGATGGAAAATACTTTGAATGACACAAGTGTAACCAATTTGATTCATGAAACTTCCTGGCAGATTAAAACTGTGTGCTGGACCGAGACTCGAACTCGGGACCATTGCCTTTCGCGGGCAAGTGCTCTACCAACTGAGCTACCCAAGCAGAATCATCATTCTGGAAACGTCCCCCAGGCTGTGGCTAAGCCATGTCTCCGCAATATCCTTTCTTCCAGGAGTGCTAGTTCTGCAAGGTTCGCAGGAGAGCTTCTGCGAGCGGTCTAAGGCGCTGCAGTCATGGACTGTGCGGCTGGTCCCGGCGGAGGTTCGAGTCCTCCCTCGGGCATGGATGTGTGTGTGTTTGTCCTTAAGATAATTTAGGTTAAGTAGTGTGTAAGCTTAGGGACTGATGACGTTAGCAGTTAAGTCCCATAAGATTTCACACAAATTTGAACATTTTTTAGAGATTCTGTGAAGTTTGGAAAATAGGAGACGAGGTACTGGCGGAAGTAAAGCTACGAGGACGGTGCGTGAGTCTGCTTGGGTAGCTCAGTTGGTAGAGCACTCGCCCGCGAAAGGCAAAGGTCCCGAGTTGCCGGCCAGTGTGGCCGAGCGGTTCTAGACGCTATAGTCTGGAACCGCGCGACCGCTACGGTCGCAGGTTCGAATCCTTCCTCGGGCATGAATGTGTGTGATGTCCTTAGGTTTGTTAGGTTTAAGTAATTCTAAATTCTAGGGGACTGATGACCTCAGAAGTTAAGTCCCAAAGTGCTCAGAGCCATTTTGGTCCCGAATTCGAGTCTCGGTCCGGCACACAGTTTTAATTTGCCAGGAAGTTTCATATCAGCGTACATTCCGCTGCAGAGTGAAAATATCATTCTGGAATTTGATTCATTAAAGCCTCAAATGTTGGGGAAAAAACGGCGGAAGCAAAGTTGTACACCTTGTATAAAATTACATCCGTAGGGGCAGCTAAGATACCCTGTATACGGGGCTAACACACTGAAGCGCCAAAGAACTGGTATAGACATGCGTATTCGAATACAGAGATGTGTAAACAGACAGAATGGTTCAAATGGCTCTGAGCACTATGGGACTCAACATCTTAGGTCATAAGTCCCCTAGAACTTAGAACTACTTAAACCTAACTAACCTAAGGACATCACACACACCCATGCCCGAAGCAGGATTCGAACCTGCGACCGTAGCAGTCCCGCGGTTCCGGACTGCAGCGCCAGAACCGCTATATCACCGCGGCCGGCCTAAACAGACAGAATATGGCCCTGCGGACAGCAACACCTATGTAGGAACACAAGTGTCTGGCGCAGTTGTTAGATCGGTTACTGCTGCTACAATGGCAGGTTATCAAGACTTAAGTGAGTTTGAACGTGGTGTTATAGTCGGCGCACGAGCGATGGGACACAGCATCTCCGAAGTAGCGACGAACTGGGGATTTTCTCGTACGACCATTTCACGAGTGTACCGTGGATTTCAGGAATCCGGTAAAACATCAAAACTCCGACATCGATGCGGCCGGAAAAAGATCCTGCAAGAAAGAGACTAACGACGACTGAAGAGAATCGTTCATCGTGACAGAAGTGCAACCCTTCCGCAAACTGCTGCAGATTTCAATGCTGGGCCATCAACAAGTGTCAGCGTGCGAACTATTCCACGAAACATCATCGATATGGGCTTTCGGGGCCAAAGGCCCACTTGTGTACGCTTGATTACTACATGACACAAAGCTTTACACTTCGCCTGGGCCCGTCAACACCGACATTGGACTGTTGATGTTGGAGACATGTTGCCTGATGGGACGCGTCCCGTTTCAAATTGTATCGAGCGGATGGATATTACGGGTATGGAGACAACCTCATGAATCCATGTACCCTGCATGCCAGCATAGGACTATTCACGTGGTGGAGGCTCTGAAATGGTGTGGGGCATGTGCAGTTGCAGTGATATGGGACCCCTTATACGTCTAGATTCGACTGTGATGGATGACACGTACTTAAGCATCCTGTCTTATGACGTCCATCTATTCATGTCCATGGTGCATTCCGATGGACTTGGGCAATTCCAGCAGGACAGTGTGTCACCCCACACGTCAAGAATTGCTACAGAGGGGCACCAGGAACACTCTTCTGAGTTTAAACACTTCTGCTGGCCACCAAACTCCCCAGACATTAACCTTATTGAGCATATCTGGGGTGCTTTGCAGAAGAGAACTCCATTCCCTCGAACTCTTACGGGTGTATGGATAGCCCTGCAGGATTCATGGTCTCAATTCCCTCCAGCACTACTTCAGACATTAGTCGAGTCCATGCCAAGTCGTGTTGCGGCACTTCTGCGTGCTCGTGGGGGTCCTACACGATGTTAGGCAGGTGTGCCAATTTATTTAGCTCTTCAGTCTGTTATCGAGAAATAGAGGAGAGTGTGTCACGGATATGGTAAGAAAAGACGTTTTTCGTTGCTGTGAGATCTTTTCCCGAAATTCCAAACTTTCTCCTCCAAAGGCGAAAATGTAGGGAGAGATGACCATCGTAAAAGAATATGAGAAGTTAGCACTCGTGCTGGAAGATTCAGGTGTTCACTTTTCCAGCGTGTTGTTTGAGCCTGCAACGGTCGTGAAATAGCCTGAAAATGGTTCTGTGCCAAACTGTTAAATGTGAATTGACGATTAGTCGTGGCGATACAGACGTAAATGCCAGATATAAAAAATGGGGTAAGTGACAGAAAAAAATCTTAAGACTGGCTGGAGATCACATACTGCGACTTAATCACCTTTTTTTTAAGGGTTTCAGCCTGCACTTATATCTTTTACTTTCGCTCTCTATTTCGTGACCATCTGAACCAACGAGCGAAGATACTGTTTTACACATTTTAAGTCAACTGATAACGTTATTGCAGAATGGTTCTGTTTATCCAGCTTTTTAGAGTAGTCCTGATGTGGGTTTTTCGGTCAATTGGGTACACTAAAATACCATATTCTCATTAAAATTGTTTGTTTTAGACTACGAGGGCACTTCAGAAACTAAATTACACATTATTATGGCAGACTAAGTAACTATTATTGAATGCTGCACTTCACACTAAAGTGACGCAGATACAAGACACTCTTTTTCAACAAAGTCATCAAGTCTCGGCAAACAGCGGTTGGAACGTCCTGCAAATTGCTTAGTTTCTCGACGATAGAAATCCACTCGTTTGTCACGGCGCCATCCGAGACCTGCTGCGTGAATGCGCTTATCGTCGGAAAATCGGCGATTACTGCGAATCAGTTCCCCGAGTGCCTGTACACTCTCGTCTGTGGTCGATGTCGATAGGCTTCCTTCCCGATCAGCGCCACCCACGTCTGTGTGGCCCTGGTCATATTGTTGGCAGCATTTCACTGCGGCTGGAGGCGACACTGCATTTGGCCCATACACCGCCAGCACTTCACAGTGAATCTAGTATTGTAAAAATTTTACTCACCAGCGTACTTCAACTCCGAAGCACGTTCCCATTTGCTGCTCTATTTCACTTCCACACTACGTATGATCGACCTGTCATCTGTACCGCAACACAACTGCGTGTGCAAGAAACCCAGAACAAGTACCCTCTTCTGACAATATGCAACTCATGTTGCACAATAGTCTTAGCATTGGACGGCATGTGACACTAACTGTTGTGAATTCGCCTTGTATTTATTGCCAATAGGGATCGATCTTATGTTTTTGAAAGTTTATACATTGCTCGCTCTTTAATTTTCAACAGTTAGGAAATAGTCAGCAAAATTCCTAAGTGGTCACATGTTGTGCATGTGGTAACTAAATGCTGCTACTAATTCAGCCAAAACATCCACAGTAACCGAAAACTGTCCCCCCTGCTGTGATTCCTTAACGTTGGCTGATTTGCATGCTTTCAAATAAACATTTGTTTGATAAGATGGCATTATAACAAGGATGTAACAACACAGTAAGAAATAAGAAATAACATCTATTAAGAGTACATTACAAAATGATGCTTTAATTGACACAGTGTGATGTGTGGCACTTGATGTCACAATCTTAATATAGTGATAAGTAAATAATTTTGTCTCTTGGCAGTCTGTTAGATTGGAAGTATCACTAATAGTAAAGTTCCAGACGCTCTGTTACTGATTGCAGTTCTCTGTAAATAGCGACTGGTAAGTCAGAGGGTAGTTTCCAGAGTACTGTACTGAGCTGAGGCAGGCCGTGAACTGAATTGTATGATGCTGGTTCGTAACTGTCTGATTGCTGATGCGGAATGGTCACTGGTGAACCGTAGTACTGTTCAATTCTTTAGCAAATCAAAAAATTACAATCTCACCACAGTTATTTAAAGGAAATAGGAAGCCCGGGATCACTAGTGATGGACAAGCTTGTGACTGTTTTACCATTTTAATTTGACTCAAAACAGACTTTATTATAACTTCAGTTCGGACATTTGCCCTCTTACTGATACAATATACAAATCTTCACTTTAATTGAATTACATAAACATGAATAAGAATCATATTTTGCGTCCGCAACCAAAATCATAGATAGTAGGCACGGTGAAATAATCAATCATAAACAATCGTTCTTGTTTAACCATATCTCAAAAGACTAGTAACGCTATACACTTCCAACCCAAAGTTACACAGGCACATAATATCACAACTTCATAAAAAAAAACAAAGATCTTAAAGCGTAACGTGGCCGAGCGGTTCTAGGCGCTTCAGTTTGGAACCGCGCGACCGCTACGGTCGCAGGTTCGAATCCTGCCTCGGACATGGATTGTATGATGTCCTTAGGTTAGTTGGGTTTAAGTAGTTCTAAGTTATAGGGGGCTGATGACCTCAGATGTTAAGTCCCATAGTGCTCAGAGCCATTTTAAAGCTTAATAAAACCGAACTGCCCACGTAAAGGTCCACAGTGAAACATGCTTATACTAAAAATGCAAAGTGGGCCAACCAAGGTCGTAAAACTGGCACACAGGAAAAATAACAAGTTGCACATTCATTAAAGATACACAAATGATTAACATAAGTGTTAAATAAGAATGGCTAGTAATAACTCAACAGTAAAATGACTTACAGAAACGCTAATATTAACAAAGTGACCTCATTTAACTAACGGACATAACGACTCAGAATGATTTCCAAATCGCACTTAACTTTAGAGAACAGCGTTAAGCCCCACAGCAGTTTTTGGAAGCAATAAAGCTACGGCCGGCAGGCGATACGAGCGTTCACTCATCACGGCTTGTGCACAGGCTCACTAGCAGGCGGTATATATTTATATATAATCCGACCAGCCTCGCAATGAGCAGTCCTGACAAGAATCCATAACCGCACCGACGCCAGGAGACGAGCAGATTTAACAAATGGCCTGCAGCACAAGGTCAAATCACAGCCACAGTGGAATATACAGGGTGTTTCAAAAATGACCGGTATATTTGAAACGGCAATAAAAACTAAACGAGCAGCGATAGAAATACACCGTTTGTTGCAATATCCTTGGGACCACAGTACATTTTCAGGCAGACAAACTTTCGAAATTACAGTAGTTACAATTTTCAACAACAGATCGCGCTGCAAGTGATGTGAAAGATATAGAAGACAACGCAGTCTGTGGGTGCGCCATTCTGTACGTCGTCTTTCTGCTGTAAGCGTGTGCTGTTCACAACGTGCAAGTGTGCTGTAGACAACATGGTTTATTCCTTAGAACAGAGGATTTTTCTGGTGTTGGAATTCAACCGCCTAGAACTCAGTGTTGTTGCAACAAGACGAAGTTTTCAATGGAGGTCTAATGCAACCATGCAACCAAAGGACCGAAAAGCGATACAATAAATGATCTGTTTGAAATATTTCAACGGACTGGGAACGTGACGGATGAACGTGCTGGAAAGGTAGGGCGACCGCGTACGGCAACCACAGAGGGCAACGCGCAGCTAGTGCAGCAGGTGATCCAACAGCGGCCTCGGGTTTCCGTTCGCTGTGTTGCAGCTGCGGTCCAAATGACGCCAACGTCCACGTATCGTCTCATGCGCCAGAGTTTACACCTCTATCCATACAAAATTCAAACGCGGCAACCCCTCAGCGCCGCTACCATTGCTGCACGAGAGACATTCGCTAACGATATAGTGCACAGGATTGATGACGGCGGTATGCTTGTGGGCAGCATTTGGTTTACTGACGAAGCTTATTTTTACCTGGACGGCTTCGTCAATAAACAGAACTGGCGCATATGGGGAACCGAAAAGCCCCATGTTGCAGTCCCATCGTCCCTGCATCCTCAAAAAGTACTGGTCTGGGCCGCCATTTCTTCCAAAGGAATCATTGGCCCATTTTTCAGATCCGAAACAATTACTGCATCACGCTATCTGGACATTCTTCGTGAATTTGTGGCGGTACAAACTGCCTTAGACGACACTGCGAACACCTCGTGGTTTATGCAAGATGGTGCCCGGCCACATCGCACGGCCGACGTCTTTAATTTCCTGAATGAATATTTCGATGATCGTGTGATTGCTTTGGGCTATCCGAAACATACAGGAGGCGGCGTGGATTGGCCTCCCTATTCGCCAGACATGAACCCCTGTGACTTCTTTCTGTGGGGACACTTGAAAGACCAGGTGTACCGCCAGAATCCAGAAACAATTGAACAGCTGAAGCAGTACATCTCATCTGCATGTGAAGCCATTCCGCCAGACACGTTGTCAAAGGTTTCGGGTAATTTCATTCAGAGACTACGCCATATTATTGCTACGCATGGTGGATATGTGGAAAATATCGTACTATAGAGTTTCCTAGACCGCAGCGCCATCTGTTGTTGAAAATTGTAACTACTGTAATTTCGAAAGTTTGTCTGCCTGAAAATGTACTGTTGTCCCAAGCATATTGCAACAAACGGTGTATTTCTATCGCTGCTCGTTTAGTTTTTATTGCCGTTTCAAATATACCGGTCATTTTGAAACACCCTGTATAATGAGCATGCCCCCAAATTCTTATGGAGCAATACTCTAACATTACCCGTCTCCCAGTAAATTAGCAGGAGCCTTAGAGGTCACTTCCAGTTGCTTTAAGGCACTTTCAACATTAACCAGACATACCAAATCCTACCGTGACAAATGATTAAACATTAACTAGACGGCTGCCTGCCGCATACACAACCGCAACCAGGCACAAAGCGGTCAATACGTCATGAAAACCACTTAAAACACACACTCCACAGATGATGAGAAACGAAATGAGAAACATCATCCTCCTTAAAATAGCCACTGTGGAACCAAGTTCAGAACCGTCTCCGGCAGCTACCCGTGCCACAATAAGTTTCAACAATCAGAACACGGAATAAAAGTCATACGTAACTTGGAGCTTGCAAATTACGAGCTGGGAAGATGTTCAGCGTGAGACGACGAACCCACCACAATTTTGCACGTCAAGGCGCCCAATGATCGGCACCGTACATCCGGCGCGACAAAAGACAAGGGCGGCGAGCACGGCGAGGCCCATGCACCACGGTTAGGGACACGAGGTCGTTTTCAACACAAGATGGCTCGTTGAACGCCGACCGGAGACTCTCGTCACGCGTTCACCCGGAAAACCGCCGGGGGGAGCAGTCAAAGATAGCAAGACAGCCGAATATCGATCCCAGCGATGCAAGTAGAACACCCTACCGCCAGTCGCCACGGCTCAACCGGCATGTTGTGTTTTGGTACCTGTTGGCTGAAAGATTTGCATGAAGGCCAGTACAAGGCGGAAGCAAAGTACTCTGCTGCTGACAGCATTTAAAAACCTACCTGTACGGAGACAAAATGTGACGAGTCTTAGGAGCTAGCAGGCAGACAATCCCTTGACACCGCTCCTATTCTAGATGCCTGCTATCAGGTGGAAGAGCAGCAGCCTACATGTACCTAGGAATCTGGCCTACAGGTGAAGGTACATTTTTAATGGACTCAAGTAAAGTAGACAGGTGGCACCAGGCGTGTTGCCGAACAAGAGAGTCATAGAGGGACCTTTTGTCTTCGCTGCGCCTCTCCATGGTCACACCACAGGAGGGCGCGGAGAAGGAGGGCTGAAAAAGTATAGCCAGCCGGAGTGGCCGAGCGGTTCTAGGCGCTACAGTCCGGAACGGCGCGACCGCTACGGTCGCAGGTTCGAATCCTGCCACGGGCATAGATGTGTGTGATGTCCTTAGGTTAGTTAGGTTTAAGTAGTTCTAAGTTCTAGGGGACTGATGACCTCAGAAGTTAAGTCCCATAGTGCTCAGAGCCATTTGATTTGAAAAAGTATTAACATCCTTTTCTGCTACGCGTCATTTTTCATATTTCGTCAAATAGTTTTGAACGGATCCTAGTGGCTGCAAACAATACACGAGAGCAAAAATTGTGGACGTACTGCACTCCAAAGGGGTGCTATCACGTCCAATGGGGTTGCTGGCTCACAATGTCCTTTGGGAAGAGTTGTCTGAAGGAGGGGGAGGGTCAGCCGTGTCGAAGGCTGTCAACGACATCATCCTATCAGTCATCAGGCAGCGAACTGTCGTTCTCGACTGCTAATTGTGTTGAATCAATGTACCAAGGAAAGGGGAGTTTTAATTGGCGCTCTTTACACCACCCCCGAAGGCCTTCTCGTGTTGATTCTCAGCGGAGGCGTGTCTGAAATGTTTTCCTCAGCCACCCATAAGAAAACCGCACGATTTCAACGCTGGGCGGTGCGATTCCGACCTTTGTAGACACTTCAGAAGAAGGGCTGAAATGAAATTACAGTGAAATGAATACCCTTAGCTGCATACAGGCGTTGATATAAGTCAACGGGGACAGTTGATAATCTGTGCCCCGACCGGGACTCGAGCCCGGGATCTCCTGCTTACATAGTAAACACTCTTTCCATCTGAGCCACCGAAGACAAAGAGGATAGTGAAACTTCCTGGCAGATTAAAACTGTGTGCCCGACCGAGACTCGAACTCGGGACCTTTGCCTTTCGCGGGCAAGTGCTCTACCAGTCGTGCTTCGGTAGCTCAGATGGTAGAGCACTTGCCCGCGAAAGGCAAAGGTCCCGAGTTCGAGTTTCGATCGGGCACACAGTTTTAATCTGCCAGGAAGTTTCATATCAGCGCACACTCCGCTGCAAAGTAAAAATCTCATTCTGGAAACATCCCCCAGGCTGTGGCTAAGCCATGTCTCCGCAATATCCTTTCTTTCAGGAGTGCTAGTTCTGCAAGATTCGCAGGAGAGCTTCTGTAAAGTTTGGAAGATAGGAGACGAGATACTGGCAGAAGTAAAGCTGTGAGGGCGGGCCTGAGTCGTGCTTCGGTAGCTCAGATGGTAGAGCACTTGCCCGCGAAAGGCAAAGGTCCCGAGTTCGAGTCTCGGTCGGGCACACAGTTTTAATCTGCCAGGAAGTTTCATATCAGCGCACACTCCGCTGCAGAGTGAAAATCTCATTCTGGAAAGAGGATAGTGCGACTGCAGGGACTTATCTCTGACACGCCTCCCGTCAGACTCACATTCCCAACTTATTGCCTCGCACTATATTCATAGTGCCCCTGCCCATCATACTCATTACTCGCGGCTTTACTGCGATTCCTGAAAGAGCTGGGCACTGTCTGTGCATCCGCACAGAAGAAGATGGTCAAATGGCAGGTAGCCTTAACTATGTATATATGAAGATGGTATCTGTTCTTTCGGACAGGTGCAAAAGACGGTCGGTGTGGCCATGCGGTTCTAGGCGCTTCAGTCTGGAAACGCGTGACCGCTACGGTCGCAGGTTCGAATCCTGCCTCGGGCATGGATGTGTGTGATGTCCTTAGGGTAGTTAGGTTTAAGTAGTTCTAAGTTCTAGGGGACTGATGACCTCATATGTTAAGTCCCATAGTGCTCAGAGCCATTTGAACATTTTTGAACAGGTGCGAAAGAACAGATACCATCTTCATATACATAAAGGGCTGAAATGTTGGTAAGAGGGTGCGAGAAGACCTTTCCATTGCGTGATACGTCACACGGGCATAATTATGGTGAAATTTAGTGGCAATGTAACACTATTAATACACTTTACACCTCACATGAGCTTCTGAACTATGGGCTTTTCTTCGTATCTGTCGACGACTTGCTATTTGAACTGTTACCGAACCCGAGGGTGGGGTCGCAGGATGCCACGCTTTTGCAGCAGTACAAAGGATGTTCGCACCTTTGAGCAAAACATCAAACTTCTGCGTCACAATGGGAGACAATTAAGGAGTCTCGAAAAAGTGAAACAATGTTCAAATGTGTGTGAGTTCCTAAGGGACCAAAATGCTGAGGTCATCGGTCCCTAGACTTAGTCACTACTGAAACTGACTTATGCTATGAACAATACACACACCCACGCCCGAGGGAGGACTCGAACCCCCGGAGGCAGGGGCTGCGCAATCTGTGGCATGGCGCCTCTAACAGCGTGGCCACTCAGCTTCAAGTAGTTGAATCGACAGCTTTTAAATTTGTGTGATTTATCGTGTAACCGAAATTCAACGGCTTTCTTTTACTACTTTTGTAAATGACACTTTTCATTACTTAGAGTCAATTTTAACTTTTCGCACCATATAGACATCTTTTCTAAATCATTTTCAATTGGTTTTGATGACCTTACTAGACGGCAAATGAGAGCATAATCTGTAAACGATGTAAGATGGTTGCTCAGATTGTCACCTAAATCATTTATACAAATTAGAAACAGCAGGGGCTGTATAACACTTCCTTGTAAAACGACAGATATCAACTGCAACATCCGCCTTGTGCACCAGATTTAGCACAATCACACTTCCACCTATGCGTACATATACACAACTTTGAGACTGGTAAACGTTTGGAGTCCAACCAAGATGCTATGCCAACAGTAGAAGGGTGTTTTTCAAGCTCTTGCAGAATCAAATGTGCGCACTGGGAGAATTTTGGAGTACACTGAGGAGAAAGGGGGACGAAAGAAAAAAGCAGTCCTTCACTGCTAGTGTAAGAATTTTCCTACTCGACCACGTGCAAACAATTCAGTTTCGAAAATGAGGCGTCTGTGTGTGAGGCCTGTGCACAGACGTTCTGCGAGCAGGGTGCGACGGGAACACCTGGAGGACGCAGTTGTGTTTGCGCTATCGCCAATTGCGCCCTCGTTGTGCGGCCTGGTTTCCGCCAAGGCTGCTCAGCTACGGACGTTTATGGCAGCGGAACTATCAGGTGTGACTTCGCCAGGGCTTTACTGTGCTGGTGCTGCGGTTCGCAACGGGACTCGCCGTCGGCAGGTGCGGAGTTCCAATCCCCGCGCGGCCAACCAGGCAGAGACTTCAGGTGGTTTCCCTAAATCGATTCACGCGAATACTGGGATGGTTCTCGTGAAAAAGACATTAATTATGTACCACATTCTTGCCCAGCCCTATCTTGTGCGTCGTGTATAACTGAAAGCTGCACACTGTTTATTGCTTATATGAAAACCGTCATTGCTGGGTCGAACTTTCGCCCTATGCCGGCCGTTGTGACCGAGCGGTTCTAGGCGCTTCAGTCCGGAACCGCGTGACTGCTACGGTCCCAGGTTCGAATCCTGCTTCGGGCATGGATGTGTGTGATGTCCTTAGGTTAGTTAGGTTTAAGTAGTTCTAAGTCCATGGGACTGATGACCTCAGATGTTAAGTCCCATAGTGCTAAGAGCCATTTGAACCATTTCGCCCTATGTAGGAAACTTTTCGTAGCCGCGAACTTCTTATTGAGGAGTTATATTGTCTTCCTACCCCTGAGTGCCAAATCGTGTGAATTTCCATAAATATTGGGTGAATTATAGCCCTAACTTCTGTTTCAAGGGAAAAGCACGTGCAACAGAAATCTACAAGTAGCTACTGAACTTCTGATCGAGCGATGCTGGTATGCACATGGTGGCGAAGTTTAACGAACTAAATAGGTGCAGGAAAAACATTTGTTCTCTAAGATCCAGTGTACTAATGAACTGAATTTAACATTTAACACATATAAAAACCTGACACTGTGGTTCCTTACAAACAAACTGTAAAAAGTTAACGATCATTTCGTTCAGCAAGGATTTGGTTGGCTATGCAACGCAGCGTGGCCGCGCAATTGCTCACACACAAAGATTCAAACTCACATAGTGATTCAATGCAAAGTTCACCGTATTCAAGTAATGACTGAATCGTCAAAGCCGACTTGTGACTCGAACCGAAAGAATTATGGAAGTTAACTGGGAACACGATGCAGGAAGTGAGTCGCGAACGATTAAAGAACAAGTTCGGTTCCTACACAATCAGGATGTCCCAGAAAAACACCGACAAATATCAGTGACAAGTTTCTTATACAGAAAGAAATACAATTTGTCTAGTAAACATGGGGTTAAGTGGTATGAGGACTTGTTCACGTTTGATACTATCAAACAGATCTCTTCTGCTGCAAGGTCTTTGCTTTCCATATTTTGGGATGAGGATTGACCAAAAAAAGAAAAAGAGCCTAGTAGACACGGGTTCCAAAATGCGTACCTCAAGAGCAATGAGCACATGTTCTTCTACTGAACAAGTGCTCTTAAGATATGCATCGTAGAGCCCATGTTTATGGGACTTCTTTTCTTGTTTTGGCCCATACTACTACCTCCCAAAACATAAAAAGCAAAGAGCTTACAGTAGAAGAGATGTGTTCCATAGTAGCGAAGATGAACAATTGGTGATATCTCTTAACGTATACTATTTAGAACCCTTGTTTGTTACACATTTTTTTATTGTTTTGGTGTAAGGAACGTGACCGTAAGATCGTCGGTGTATTCTTTTGGGGCACCCTGTATACATGTGGTCTCTTTTCTTTCAGACATCAATGGCGCCGGCCGGTGTGGCCGAGCGGTTCTAGGCGCTACAGTCTGGAACCACGCGACCGCTGCGGTCGCAGGTTCGAATCCTGCTTCGGGCATGGGTGTGTGTGATGTCCTTAGGTTAGTTAGGTTTAAGTAGTTCTAAGTTCTAGGGGACTGATGACCTTAGAATTTAAGTCCCATAGTGCTCAGAGCCATTTTTGAACATCAATGGCAACAGGTGAAAAAGATGAAAATTTGTGCCGGACCGGGACTCCCACTTAACACGAGTGGTTGCCTTAACCGTCTCGGCCATCCGAAATTCACAGCCTGTTGCACACTACTAACACAGCGTCACCTACCCATGAACCTCTTACTCGCATTCGGGAGGACGACGGTTCAATCCCGCGTCCGGCCATCCTGATTTAGGGTTTCCGTAATTTCCCTAAATCGCTCCAGGCAAACGCCGGCATGGTTCCTTTGAAAAGGCACGGCCAACTTCCTTCCCCGTCCTTCCCTAATCCGATGAGACCGATGACCTCGCTGTCTGGTCTCCTTCCCAAAACAATCCAACTCCAACCCTTCTTACTCGCCATTTCGGTTTCCACAAGAGATCGGGCTCGGTGTGAATACGCACTGAAAGAGTATATATTATCGAAAAAAATCGCAACTCCAAAAAATAATTCACGTAAAGTAATGAACTTTCGGGAAAACATTTGTCTAGATAACATATTCAAGTGATTAACATTACAAGATCACAGGTTAATGTAAGCGCGAGACAAGCCATTGCAAATGTGAAATGCTTGTACATTAATTACAGGTGTAGCCGCCAGAATTTTGAATGCAAGCATGCAGACGTGCGTGCATTGTGTTGTTCAGGTGCAGATGTCGGTTTATACGACGAAGTTGCACTTGGTCAGTCAGTACACGGACGGTTAATGCTGTTTGTGGATGACGCTGGAGTTATCGTTCGATGATGTCCCGTATGTGCTCGATTAGAGAACAGATCTGATGACTGAGTAGGCCGAGGCAACATATCAGTACTCTGTAGAATATGTTGCATTACAACAGCGGTATATGGGCGAGCGTCATCCTGTTGGAAAACCCCCTAGAGTGCTCTTCATGAATGGCAGCACAATGGGTCGAATCATCATATTGACGTACATACTTGCAGTCAGGATGCGTGGGAGTACCATGAGAGTGCACCTGCCGTCACGCCCACCATAACTCCAGGTGTAGGTCCCGTGTGTTCAGCACGCAAACAGGTTGGTTACAGGCCCTCAATTGGCCTCCTTCTACCCAACACATGGCCATCATTGGCACCGAGGCAGAACCAGCTTTCATAAGAGAGCTCAACTGACCTCCATCCTGCCCTCCAATGAGCTCTCACTTGACACCATTCAAGTCGCAAATGGTGGCGATCTGGAGTCAGTCGAATACACGCTACGAGGGATGTGGCTAAGAGCTGTCCTTGTACTAACCGATTTATAAAGGTTCGTTGTGTCACGAACTACTGCTGAAATTACTGCTGCTGATACAATTCGGTCTTCCCTCTCGACAGTGCGACGTGGCCGCCCGGAGCCCGGTCTTCTTGCGATGGTACATTCTCGTGGCCACTGCTGATACCTGTCACGTACAGCGGTTACATTCCTGCCGAGTCTTTGTGCAATATCGTAGAAGGAACACCCAGCTTCTCGCAGTCCTATTCCACGACCTCGTTCAAATTCAGTAAGGTACTGACAATGGCGTCTTTGTCGCCTGAAGATCATTTTTGACTAACATCAGTCCACCATGTCCAGTCTCAAAGATAACTAACGCTCACGACCATTACAGCGTATATTTAAAGTAAACCTGATTTGCATCCTCATAGTGGCGCTACAAGCACCACTCTTATGCGACTGGAGCGAAATTCGAATAGACATCTTTCAGATGTAGAAACACGCCTACCAAATTTCTTTTACGTCGCACAGCTACCTCTCGATGTGGCGGTTTTTTTCTGTCAAAGTATATTAACTTTTTACAGTTTGTTTCTGAGGAGTTTTGAAATGTTCGGTTCCATCTGAGGAGCAGAACACGGCAAGTGCCATAACCCGATTTGCCTGGAAGGGTTCAAATAAGTGAACACACGTTTTGGCTTATTTGTAGATGCTCGACCGTTTATGAAAAACACGACAGTCAAAGTTTTTCGGTGTTTTCCAACTAGTTTATATGCCTTTTACCGCATGCTGTCCACAGACGAAATGGTGACACGGGGTTTAGCGTCACGGCTATTTTTTTTTTTTAATTTTGCTCCCCGTGTTCGAAACCCGATTATTCCTTTTATTTTCATTTATATACCAGTATCTGTAGAAGATTACAACACGAATGTTTTCTAGCTTATATTGGCATAACTTTTTCTTTTTGCCAAGCGAAGTAGCCGCGCGGCCTCAGTCATCTTGTCACGGTCCGCGCGGCTTCCCCCGTCGGAGGCTCGAGTCCTCCCTCGGGCGTGGGTGTGTGTGTCGTCCTTACCATAAGTTAGTTTAAGTTAGATTAAGTAGTGTGTAAGCTTACGGACCGATGACCTCAGCAGTTTGGTCCCATAAATCCTTACCACAATTTTTTTTTTAAATTAAATTTTCTCATTCATTTCTCTCTCTCTCTCTCTTTTTTTTTTTAAAAAAAAAGAGAGAGAGAGAGAGAGAGAGGAAGAATAAACTGATATTTGACTTTGTATCACTGTATTTGTCTTCCGTACTATCTACATGCCGTTATCAAGTACAACGCTAAAAGTTCTCACACCATAAACGCGTCATATCTACACACATCAAAAGAAGTTTTGCATCATCTCGGTTCCGAGAGTTCCGGAACCTGTACAGAAAATTGGAATAGAGATCAACATAAACATAATTTCCGCCCTTTTTATTGCTCATGAAAACCACACTTTTCATGTTGTACCACCACTCAGAGAGACCTTCAGAGATGGTGGTCCAGATCGCTGTACGCACCGGTACCTCTAATACCCAGTAGCATGTCCTTTTGCATTGATGCTTACCTGTATTCGTCGTGGCATACTATCCACAAGTTCATCAAGGCACTGTTGGTCCAGATTGGCCCACACCTTAACGGCGATTCGGCGTAGATCCCTCAGAGTGGTTGGTGGGTCACGTCGTCCATAAACAGCCCTCTTCAATCTATCCCAGGCATGTGCGGTATGGTTCATGTCTGGAGAACATGCTGGCCACTCTAGTCGAATTATGTCGTTATCCTGAAGGAAGTCATTCACAAGATGTACTCGACGGGGGCGCGAATTGGCGTCCATGAAGACGAAGGCCTCACCAATATGCTGCCGATATGGTTGCACTAACGATCGGTGGACGGCTTTTACGAATCGTACATCCATTACGGCGCCTTCCATGACCACCAGCGACGTACTTCTGCCCCACTTAATGCCACCCCAAAACAGCAGGGAACCTCCTCCTTGCTGCACTCGCTGGACAGTGTGTATAACGCGTTCAGCCTGACCGGGTTGCCTCCAAACACGTCTCCGACGATTGTCTGGTTGAGGGCATATGCGACACTCATCGGTGAAGGGAATGTGAGCGGTCCATTCGGCACGTTGTTGAGCCCATCTGTACCTCACTGCATTGTGTCGTGGTTGCAAAGATGGACCTCGCCATAGACGTCGGGGGTGAAGTTGCGCATCCTGCAGCCTATTGCGCACCGTTAAGGGTCGTAACATGACGTCTTGTGACTGCACGAAAAGCATTATTCAACACGGTGGCGTTGCTGTCAGGGTTCCTCCGAGCCATAATTCGTAGGTAGCGGTCATCCACTGCAGTAGTAGCCTTCGGACGGCCTGAGCGAGGCACGTCATCGACAGTTCCTGTCTCTCTGTACCTCCTCCATGTCCGAACAACATCGCTTTGGTTCACTCCGAGACGTCTGGACACTTCCCTTGTTGAGAGCCCTTCCTGGCACAAAATAACAATGCGGACGCGATCGAACCGCGGTATTGACCGTCTAGGCATGGTTGAACTACAGACAACAGGAACCGTGTACCTTCTTCCTGGTGGAATGACTGGAACTGATCTGCAGTCGGACGTCCTCCGTGTAATAGGCGCTGCTCATGCATGGTTGTTTACATCTTTGAGCGGCGTTAGTGACATCTCTGAACAGTTAAAGGGACTGTGTCCGTGATACAATATCCACTGTCATTGTCTGGAAATCAGAGTGATGCATAACTTTTTTTGATATGTGTATTAAGGTAGTCCCGTTGTGAACTGCCGCTACAGGTATGTCATATAAATGGTCTAAGAAATTGATACTGGCATAAAAGCTGAAATCTAGATAGTGCGGAAGATAAGTGTAGTAATATACAGTCAAGTAGTGATAATCATTTGCAAGCACCCGTATTCGGAAAGTGTTCTGTTATGCATTGTTTGCCGCGAGACAAATGTTAACGTTTCTTTCCAGAATGACATTCATACGAAGAAATGTCTTCGCGGGATACTTGTGGTATTCGTAGTATCTCTGTTTAGAATATTTCTACAATCGGTATCATAGACGGGGATGCACCAAACCTTCCTGAACAATAAACATACGAATAAAATATAAGAATTAAAATAAGAATTGATATGAGAATGAAGTATCAAGATATGAGGTTTTAAAGTGATTGTAGCCCCCCCCCCCCCCAAACATACCATACACACATATACACTGAAGAGGCAAAGAAGCAGGTACACCTGCCTAAGGGCAGCCCCCGCGAGCACGCAGAACTGCCGTAACATGACGTGGCATGCACTCGACTAATGTCTGAAGTAGTGCTGGAGGGAACTGATACCATGAATCCTTCAGAGCTGTCCTTAAATCCGTAAGAGTAGGAGAGGATGGAGATCCCTTCTGAAGATTACATTGCACGGCTTCCCAGATATGCTCAATAATGTTCATGTCTGGGGAGTTTGGTAGCCAGCGGAAGCGTTTAAACTCAGAAGAGTAGCAATTCTGGACGTGTTGGGTGTCGCATTGTCTCGCTGGAATTCCAAATCCGTCGCAATGCACAATGGACATGAATGGATGCAGGTGATCAGACAGGGTGCTTACGTAAGTGTTACCTGTCAGAGTCGTATCTAGACGTATCAGGGGTGCCATATCACTCCAACTGCACACGCCCCACACCCATAGCCTCCATTAGCCTCAACAGTCCCCTACTGACATGCAGGATCCATGCATTCATGTGATTGTCTCCATACCCGTACAGTCCATCCGCTCGATAAAATTTGAAACGAGACCTCGTTCGACCAGGCAACATGTATCCAGTCGTCCACTGTCGGTGTTGACGGGCCTAGGTGAGGCTGTGGAGTCATCAAGGGTACACGAATGGGCCTTCGGCTCCGAAAGCCCATATCGATAATGTTTCGTAGAATGGTTCGCACGCTGACACTTGTTGATGGCCCAGTATTGAAATCTGCAGCTGTTTGCGGAAGGATTGCACTTCTGTCACGCTGAACGATTCTCTTCAGTCGTCGTTGGTCCCGTTCTTGTAGGATCTTTTTCCTACCGCAGCGATGTCGGAAATTAGATGTTTTACTGGATTCCTGATGCTCACGGTACACTCGTGAAATGGTGGTACGGAGAAAGTCCCCACTTCATCGCTACCTCGGAGATGCTGTGTCCCATCGCTCGTGTGCCGACTAAAACACCACGTTCAAACTCACTTAAATCTTGATAATTTGCCATTTTAGCAGCAGCAACCGATCTAACAACTGCACCAGATACTTGTTCTCTTGTATGGGCTTGTCGACCGCAGCGCCTTATTCTGCCTGTTTACATACCTTTGTATTTGAATACACGTGCCTATACCAATTCGTTGGCGCTTCAGTATAATAGACGTACGGCACTTATTCCGATATCCAGTCATAATTTTACAATTAATACAGCGCCCTTTTATCCACTAATTTGATAAGAAATATTCGTGTAGTAACCTTCTACAAACATAGCTGGATACATTAAAACAATGATAATAAAATAAAAACAGTAATCAGGTTTCGAACACGGGGCACAAATTCAACAGGACACGACGCTAACCACTGTGCCACCATGTCATGTCGTCTGACGATATTGCGCGGTAAAAGACGCATGAAGTTCCTCGAAAATACCTCGAAAACTTTGACCTCGTTTTTTCAGAAACGGTCGAGTATCTACAGATAAGCCGAGACATGTGTTCGCTTATTTTGAGTCCTCTTCCCCTAAGCCAAGTTCCTGGGAAACCAGGGGGAGGTACTTTCCGTGTTTTCCTCGAGTCAAGTAAAATGGTCGTGGAGGGAACGGACTGACCAACCAGCAAGATGAATTTGCCAGTGGTAGTAGGCGTCTCCACTAATCAGAAGACGCAGGGACAGCGCCTGGCTCCTTCGCCTCAAAATTTTCCTCTCGGTTTAACCCCAATAATTCGAACAAAGCGACGCCAGCACGTGGGGCCGGAAGAACCAGTCGCGTCGCCGCACGTTTAAAACGGCTGATCACACAGGTGCCACGACTGTCTGGCGCCTCGGGCTGGCTTCGAAGATTACATCCAATCGCCTCTCCTTGACACCTACTTATAATGGTTCTTTATTTACGTGACCATTACGGCACTCCTACCCCAGTTCTCGATACCAGTAATATCGTACTACTTTTCTGCGAAGTAACAGACATCTTTTTGTGACAATATTCACATTTGGTTTTGTTAATGTATAGGTACTCCGATGTATCGATATATTACAGTGATATGGTTCTTGTGTGTATTCATTTCTGTGAGACTGTCATAATCTTTGACTTACTTGTAACCGTTTTGGCGCGAATGGGCACAGAGCAGTCTTTGTTTCACTTTGCAGAAGTTAAGTTGTTATTTCGCTTTGCAAAAGAACAGTCAAGTCTTGTGTTTGGATAAAGTGGAAATTAAATATATGAAGATTGATACAAAACTGTTTTCTTGATGATGTGACAATTAAGATGAAGTATATGTGAATTTACAAGAAGGCTAATAAAAATGTGGATCGTGAACACCAAGTCAAAAATTATTTCTACCATACCATTGTTCTGATCTGGAATTGTTTGATCATTAAGAATTTCCTTCACAACACATTTGTAAGGTCTTCAAATATTGCTAAAATACAAATCTGGACCTTCTAGCAGTCAAAGTGGAATCACCCTAGAATCAACCAGATGAGCCATAACAACTTCGACGAAATCTACGTGGGAATCCATTCAAGATAAGTGCCAAAATTAATGACTCTTACAGTGACTTCATTATTTCCATTCTGACGATACCATCCACAGTCAATAACTTTGCTGTTGCCCGATAAAGCGAACATATGCTGCGTGAGCAACATTATTAATCTGATTTCTAACCTACTTTGCAAGTGGTGGCATTGTTAGATACTGCAATGTCAAACCAAGAATGTCCACCTGAATTCACCTGGACGCGTGCGTTTATAACTACACTGACATTCATTGAGTCCAGTTACACGTCCATGTTTAGGACAGATGGTTAAATGTACTTATTGTGCTGAACATCAAATGCCGTAAAAATGAGAATAAAACATTCTGGCATGTAAAACATGAGAAAGCGCAGACAGAGAAAAGATACTCCGCCAACTTGATCAAACCACGAAATCATTAAACTACAAGATTATATGAGAGGTGGATTGACTGATGCCTTTCGTAACGATCATGTCCTCTGCGACACGTTAAACACTAATCATCTGTCTTTGCACAGTGGTCGATATCGGGTCCACTCTAGTTCTTCTTATATACAAATGACTTGCCATCGTGTACCCAATAAGTCAAAATACATCCGCGAGGCAAAATATTGTGACCACTGCCCCACCGCCACCCTCGTGCCGCTGCAGTCACGTGACCCAGTAAAGAAAGTATATAAGCAGAACAGAGAGCAATGGGGACCTCATGTCAGTTTGCTGCAAAATCTTTCAAACCGTTACTACCCAACGAATACATCAGCACCTTGTAAACCACCTACCCATTACCAACACCCAATGTGGCTTCCGTCTGAAATATTCCTTTACCTTACCCAACTAATCTGCCATCAATTGAATAAATGGAAGTCCGTCTCCCTTCATATTCAAAAAGCCTTCGACTTGGTATGACATTCTGGATTCCTCTTGAAGCTACAAACCTATGCTCTCCCAGTTTACTATAGCTGTCTCATAGCATCCTTTCTTCACTACCATCCTACAAACGTCACAATCCATCACACCTGCTCCCCTTCTTTCACCCGTCTGCAGATGTGTCTCAAGGCTCTGTCTTTTCATCTGTGCTTTACATCCTGTATACTGCAGGCATTCCCAAACCGCTATCCCCAAAGTACCTCCTGCAATATACTGACGACTTCGCGTACCTAGCCACTCACAGCACCCTTCAACTCTCCCACGCCTCCTTCCAACGCCACCTGAATCTCCTGTTCAAGTGGTATAACATGTGTAAACTTCAAGTTAATCCACAGCAAAGCCAAGCCACCATCTTTGGTCGCACCACTCAGTGTTTCTGTCGTCCAGATTTCCATCTTTCCATCTACAATGAACTCATCCCTCTGACTAACACAGTGAAGTATTTAGGACTAAATCTCGACAGGAAACTAACATGGAACGCATATCACCTTACCATCCAACACAAAGTTCGAAACTGACTAAAATTATTAAAACTACTAACAGGCCCCACCTGCGGTCTATGTCCTTCTACCATTATCCTCATCTAAGTCCCTCGTCAAGCCCATCCTAACCTACACCAACCTTGCCTCATCTAAACTCTATAAGTTTCTAAGAGAGACATGTACTCTGCCTCACCCTCTGTGTCCGCCTAATTTCCCCAACTTGCATCTCGCACCACCTCACCCACTTCTCGCAGCTTCTTCTCATCCTAGAGCACATTTCACCTTCCATGCACCTTCATGCCTTCCCATCCACTCCCGCCGAAATTTTAACCAACTCCCACTCCCCAACAATGAAATCCGCCCCGAGATATATCCCTCTTTCCAAACCTAATCACAATGCTCCACCTCACACCTTCTTCCCCCTTCATCCACCTTTCCTGACTTCCAGTCGCTACCTACAGTTCTACAAGGCTCCACAGTCGTATTCATCATTGAATTTTCATGTATCACGTAGCATCACCATTACACCATGGCATCATTAACATTCATCAATGACTATATTTTAACCGTAACATAAAACTGTCAAACGAGTTTAAAAGAAAAATCAGTATTTTCGACCTACATGTATTTCATAAAATCCTCGTTTTTTGTCATTTGTTTTTATGTAAATATGGTAAATATCGTTCACTCTGTTGTTATCTTTTTACATATTTTAACCACTTTTTTAAATACAATTTATGTAACCTTTGGTTGAAGAAAAGTTTTTAGCCATTGTTAGCCTGCCCCAATTCATGCGAAATTTAAATAAAAATAAAGAAAAGAAACAATGAGGAATCAATCTAACGATAATACGAGCCACAAATGGGGAAATCCGCTGACATAAGCGACTTGAGCAAAGGACGGGTTGTTACGACCGGCGCCAGGGAACGAGAACCAATGAAATGGCGAAACTGTTCAGCTGTTTGCTTGCTACTGTACTGAAAATGATTGGGAGACAGTGAAAACATGAGTAGGCGGCAAGGTACTGGACGTCCACAGTGCTACGACCCGTCCTCGTTGCAGTGCACCATTGCTCCCTATAGTTGAGTTGATCCCTGACAGCTGCAGTGGGCTGGGAACGACAGCTTCACGGGACTTTTTCAACACCGAACGAGCTGGCGCAGTGGTTAGCACACTGGACTCACATTTCGGAGGACTACGGGTCAAACTCGTGTCTGGTCATCTTGATTTAGGTTTTCTGTGCCTTCCCTAAATCGCTTCAGACAAATGCTGGGACGGACACGTCCGACTTCCTTCCCTAACCCGAAGGGACCGATGACCTCGCTGTTTGGTCCCCCCTCCAAATCAACCAACCAACCTTCCTCAACCACTGATGTAATGCGATTTTGTAAACGTCTCTACGGCAACGCCTCAGTGTTGTCACAACTCTGTCAACGGCTACTGTTTCCGCCTGCAGCCGTTAGCACTTAGCAGCTGAAAGCTGGCAACAGCGCTGCGAGCGTTCTGGGATTCTCTTACGCCATCCAGACTATAGTTCTGCTGGATACATATTGGCACAAGTCGGTAGCCTTCGTGACGGTGATGTCATGTTTCCAACTGTTGCACTGTTGCTGCTCGGTGAACGTGTGTCAAGTATTAATTAATTCGGCATTTAGCAATAAATATCGATGCAGATATTCCTGGCCCATCGAGGTCACATACCATTCTGACTTCCCTGAAGAGTTACGAGCAATTCACAATGTGACTCGAGACATGGAGTTAGATGTTTAGTAAATGCTTTAAGTATCATTTGTCTTCTACTCATTGAGTTATGTTGCAACTGGGTTAATTTAAGTTCATATTCATTACTTCAAATAAGCAACACATCTGAACACGAACGTCCCTACAATACGAAGCTCAACTTATCTGGGTTACATAGTAGATCTCTGAGGTTGGTGGCAACGGTAACCAAAAGATAGTCAACACAAAGGTTACTAATATTTGACAATCACAGCTTCACGTGGTAAATTACCAGCGGAAAAATTCTCCTAATCACAGCACAAAATATGTGAATATGTACCTGCTTATTTAAAAGACCTTGAACTCAAAGTAGGTCACCAGATGCTACCTCTCTCAGCACCTTTAATACACTACTGGCCATTAAAATTGCTACACCAACAAGAAATGCAGATGGTAAACGGGTATTCGTTGGATTAATATATTATACTAGAACTGACATGTGATTACATTTTCACGCAATTTGGGTGGATAGATCCTGAATAACCAGTACTCATAACAACCAACTCTGGCCGTAATAATGGCCTTGATACGCCTGGGCATTGAGTCAAACAGAGCTTGGAGGGCGTTTACAGGTACAGCTGACCATGCAGCTTCAACACGATACCACAGTTTATCAAGAGTAGTGACTGGCGTATTGTGACGAACCAGTTGCTTGGCCACCAATGACCAGATGTTTTCAATTGGTGAGAGATCTGGAGAATGTGCTGGCCAGGGCAGCAGTCGAACATTTTCTGTATCCAGAAAGGCCTGTACAGGACCTGCAACATGCGGTCGTGCATTATCCTGCTGAAATGTAGGGTTTCGCAGAGATTGAATGAAGGGTAGAGCCACGGGTCGTAACACCTCTGAAATGTAACGTCCTCTGTTCAAAGTGCCGTCAATGCGAACAAGAGGTGACCGAGACGTGTAACCATCACGCCGGGTGATACGCCAGTATGGCAATGACGAATACACGCTTCCAATGTGCGTTCACCGTTCGTCGTTGAGAACACCATCGCAGGCGCTTCTGTCTGTGATGCAGCGTCAAGGGTAACCGCAACCATGGTCTCCGAGCTGATAGTCCATGCTGCGCAAACGTCGTCGAATTGTTCGTGCAGATGGTTGTTGTCTTGCAAACGTTCCCATCTATTGACTCAGGGATCGAGACGTAGCTGCACGATCCGTTACAGCCATGCGGATGAGGTGCCTGTCATCTCGCCTGCTAGTGATACGAGGCCGTTGGGATCCAGCACGGCGTTCCGTATTACCCTCCTGAACCCACCGATTCCATATCCTGCTAACAGTCATTGGATCTCGACCAACGCGAGCAGCAATGTCGCGATACGATAAACCGCAATCGCGATAGGCTACAATCCGACCTTTATCAAAGTCGGAAACGTGATGGTACGCATTTCTCCTCCTTACACGAGGCATCACAACAACGTTTCACCAGGCAACGCCGATCAGCTGCTGTTTGTGTATGAGAAATCGGGTGGAAACTTTCCTCATGTCAGCATGTTGTAGGTGTCGCCACCGGCACCAGTCTTGTGTGAATGCTCTGAAAAGCTAATATTTTGCATATCACAGCTTCTTCTTCCTGTCGGTCAAATTTCGCGACTGTAGCACATCATCTTCGTGATGTAGCAATTTTAATGGCCAGTAGTGTAATTTTCCTAAAAATTTTGACATGTGAAAGTATTCGTGCCTTTTTAACATGTAACATCAAACTCCCATTAGCTTTCCTAAATCTAACTCACACCAACTAGTCCCTCGCTGTAAGTTGCTCATAACCAGCCATTCCCACTTGTTGTTATCACTCACTCATTCCTCTGGACCAATTGTCATTATCTCTCTTTGTCTCTCTGTCATTGACTCCTGTGTCAAAGCCACAGCCTCATTCGTTCTGTTCTACTATTACAGTTCCCTCTCACTGTCACAGTCTCCATCCTGCTCTCTGTTAATGCTAATATCTAACTCATTCCAGCCTTCCTACTGCTGCTGTCTCTTCTCACTGTCACTATCTCTCTTTCCCTCGTTGTCACTGTCATATACTCTGGCTCTAATTATCTCCTCTCTTTCTTCCACACTGCCATTGTCCTCTTCACTCTTTCTATAACACAACCACTGTCTACTATCTTCCACTGTTTATTATTTTTCCTTCTCTTCGCCACTGCTACTGTCTTCTTCTCTCTCAGCATAAAAAATCACGAATATGTTTTCATGCCAATATTTTTGTGAAAATTTTTAGAGGTGCTGAGGAAGGTAGAATGAGGCAGCTGTACCCCAGTTTTCAGTCAGCCTTTGAAATAGACAGGAACATGATCCCATTTTTTGTGCTCCAATGAGAGAATTTTTCCGCTGTTTCCTCCATATGTAACTCTATGAAAAGGAATGTATTGGTCAGTAGAATTTAGACTGTAGTTACGTGAAACTGGACTAAGGTAAAGCTAATTTTACACTTCAGACAGGATATTTTGTACAAAAAAATTTCCATGTGCTTCAGTACTACAATATGGGGTTCCCAGATGATAATGGAGGCACTTTACAGCATATTTCTTTGTGCTACGTCTCTTTAGAAACCAATTTTTCGTCTCAGACCGGATTTGACGTGTACAAGTAGGGTAACTTTGAACTTCTGTGTCTGGGAAACGGATAAAGACACGAAGAAAATTTTGAAGTTAGTTCGAGCTCGGATGTTAGGAATTCATCGTAAAAATTACAGCCATTTGCTGTGCATCTAGGAATCCTCAGATGGATTTTGGTTCCGCTAGTGACGACGAAAATATAGTAAAGAAACCAGGGTTTTCCGAGGGACCGCTCGTGAACTAATGGTGCCTCCATAAGCCCCATCAAGCCCATCGTAGAACACATCAGATGCAAAAAGTTCCAACCGATTTGCTCCAATTGCGTAAGCAGGCGGAAATGCATAATATTCATACTTTGACCCTGTACTGGAGGATAGAGACACTAACGTGATGCTTCTGTTGGGTATAAGAATGGGCCACAGCCCAATGGCTATACAAAGGGCTTTATCTTACATTTTCATCACCATCAGAGCCTGAGACATGAGCACCGGAAAAGACCCGTTTTATGTGCGAAGTTTTGGAACATATTGGTGAGCATCCAGTCGCAAGAATACCAATAGTTACTTTGCTATTTAATACACGTGCACTATTTTAATCCTCGGTGCCGACTTGTTACAGTGAGACATAAAAAAAAAGTACCTGGGAGGTGCCGGAATGCCCAGAACAATTACAATGGGCATAAGATCATCAAAACTGGACGTTACTTACAAGGGGGTCACGAATACTAGCAATCACCGATTTAGTCCAAATTTATGGTGTACGCAGGGCTTTATCAGAAATGAAACTAACAGAAGGGGGAACTCCAGATGTCCAAGCGTTTGCAAAAAACAGCATTTTCGGCGAGGGTCGGCCGAGACTTCAGTCACTTCACGTTGCCATAGTTTCCTTGCTGCGGTTGGCGCAGCGGAAAGGATACATAGTTTCCAGAATGAGATTTTCACTCTGCAGCGGAGTGTGCGCTGATATGAAACTTCCTGGCAGATTAAAACTGTGTGCCCGACCGAGACTCGAACTCGGGTTCGCAGGAGAGCTTCTGTAAAGTTTGGGAGGTAGGAGACGAGATACTGGCAGAAGTAAAGCTGTGAGGACCGGGCGTGAGTCGTGCTTCGGTAGCTCAGATGGTAGAGCACTTGCCCGCGAAAGGCAAAGGTCCCGAGTTCGAGTTTCGGTCGGGCACACAGTTTTAATCTGCCAGGAAGTTTCAGGATACATAGTGGTAATCCGATGGCTGGTGGGTCGAGTCAAAATGCAGATTTTTTTTATTTTCAGTTTTTGTGTTGCACTGCAAATAAAGCTCCATTTATAATATTTTTTAATATTTTCATAAAAAAGCATGAAAAGGTCTGATGACGTCCATCTATTCATGTCCATGGTGCATTCCGATGGACTTGGGCAATTCCAGCAGGACAGTGTGTCACTCCACACGTCCAGAATTGCTACAGAGTGGCTCCAGGAATACTCTTCTGAGTCAACACTTCCGCTGGCCACCTAACTCCTCGGACATGAACATTATTGAGCATATCTGAAATGCCTTGCAACATGATGTTCAGAAGAATCTTCACCCCCTCGTACTCTTACGGATTTACGGACAGACCTGCAGGAGTCATGGTGTCAATTCCATCTAGCACTACTTCAGATATCAGTTGAGTCCATGCCACATTATGTTGCGGTGCTTCTGCATGCAGGCGTACCAGTTTCTTGACTCTCCAGTGTAAATTGCTCATCACTCGCCCGACCCGCGCTAAAAATGCTAATTTTCCTAAACGCTTGGCTATCTGGTGCTCTCACTTCTGTCACTTTCATTTCTCACCAGTCCTGCTTATACTATAAATGTGAAGGGTATGATGGTAACGAGCTGGTGAGGTCCTCTCGTTAGATCAATAAAGACATGTCGTTTTCTGGTGAAATACTTTTCTTGTTACTCCCAGATACGCCATCATCGAGATGAATGGCTGCATTGAACCACGGATGCAGACCACTGGTGGCAGTGCTGTGTTATGGGGGACATTCAGCTAGGCGTCCAGGGGACCAGTGGTAGTAATCGAAGGCATCACGACAGCTGTGGACAACGTGAACATTGCTGTGGACCAACTGTGTTCCTTCATGCTTGATGTCATCTCGAAAGGCAGTTACTACATTCAAACAGAATAACGGTCTGTGTCTCATGGCCAGAATCGAACTTCAGTTGCTGCAGGAGCATGATGCTCAGCTCAGGTTGATGTCTTGGCCACCAAATCCGCATGATCTGACCTTGACAGAACGTTTCTGGAGTGCTATCGGACGTCAGCTCTGTGTCTCTAAAGCGCTGGCGCATAATTAATCAGAACTGACCCATGCACAGATATCTGGTGCCACATACCTCACGAAAACTGTCCAGGACTTGTCGAATCAACGCCATGCGGAATCGCTGCTGTATTGTATTCCAAAAGGTTGACCAAAACGCCAACAGCCAGTTGCTCACAATATTTTAGCTCGTCACTGTATGTCAAGAACCACACCAGAATGCCAAATGCTACACTGGACACTCCTCTGGGCACTTATTTTACTTCTGACAATGCCTCTCTGCTAGGAATGGTATACTGAGTTCTTTCTGCTAGGAAGCCTTCAGTTCAGCTGAATATCTGTTCAGGTATTCCGTATGTACTCGTTGTATATATTGGACGACGGAGGGTACTGTTTTTTTGGGCATTCTGAGAATCAAGAAACACGACTTCAGCATAAATACTGCTATTGATTGCTTTTTTCAACTCGTGAATGAGCACATCAAGCTGGGTGTGACACACGTGAGTGCTTGTACAAACATTGTCAGTTCTGATAATAAAACCGTCCAGTCTCCAGAAAAGTCATCACAATGGAGACCGAAATACACATGAACACAAAAAAGAAAAACGACGGACTATGAAGAAATTATCGAAAAGGACGGAAATCACTAGATGTGATGTACATGTATAGACTAATAAACGAATACAACTTCAGAAAAATTACACTACTGGCCATTAAAATTGCTACACCAAGAAGAAATGCATATGATAAACTGGTATTCATTGGACAAATATATTATACTAAAACTGACATGTGATTACATTTTCACGCAATTTGGTTGCATAGATCCTGAGAAATCAGTACCCAGAACAACCACCTCTGGCCGTAACAACAGCCTTGATACGCCTGGGCATTGAGTCAAACAGAGCTTGGATGGCGTTTACAGGTACAGCTGCCCATGTAGCTTCAACACGATACCACATTTCATCAAGAGTAGTGACTGGCGTATTGTGACGAGCCAGTTGCTCAGCCACCATTGGCCAGACGTTTTCAATTGGTGAGAGATCTGGAGAATGTGCTGGCCAGGGCAGCAGTCGAACATTTTCTGTATCCAGAAAGGCCTGTACAGGACCTGTAACATGCGGTCGTGCATTATCCTGCTGTAATGTAGGGTTTCACAGGGATCGAATGAAGGGTAGAGCCACAGATCGTAACACATCTGAAATGTAACGTCCACTGTTCAAAGTGCCGTCAATGCGAACAAGAGGTGACCGAGACGTGTAACCAATGGCGCCCCTTACCATCACGCCGGGTGATACGCCAGTATGGCGATGACGAATACACGTTTGCAATGTGCGTTCACCACAATGTCGCCAAACACGGATGCAACCATCATGATGCTGTAAACAGAACCTGGATTCATCTGAAAAAACGACGTTTTGCCATTCGTGCACCCAGTTTCGTCGTTGAGTACATCATCGCATGCGCTCCTGTCTGTGATGCAGCGTCAAGGGTAACCGTAACCATGGTCTCCGAGCTGATAATCCATGCTGCTGCAAACGTCGTCGAACTGTTGGTGCAGATGGTTGTCTTGCAAACGTCCCCATCTGTTGACTCAGGGATCGAGACGTGGCTGCACGATCTGTTACAGCCATGCAGATAAGATGCCTGTCATCTCAACTGCTAGTGATATGAGGCCATTGGGATCCAGCACGGCGTTCCGTATTACCCTCCTAAACCCTCCGATTCCATATTCTGCAAATAGTCATTGGATCTCGACCAACGTGAGCAGCAATGTCCCGATACGATAAACCGCAATCGCGATAGGCTACAATCCCACCTTCATCAAAGTCGGAAACGTGATGGTACGCATTTCTCCTCCTTACACGAGGCATCACAGCAGCGTTTCACCAGGCAACGCCAGTCAACTGCTGTTTGTGTATAAGAAATCGGTTGGAAACTTCCCTCATGTCAGCACGTTGTAGGTGCCGCCACCGGCGCCAACCTTGAGTGAATGCTCTGAAAAGCTAATCATTTGCATATTACAGCATTTTCTTCCTGTCGGTTAAATTTCGCGTCTGTAGCACGTCATCTTCGCGGTGAAGCAATTTTAATAGCCAGTAGTGTAGTTGATTTATTGAAGAGGAACAGATTCACAAATAGAGCAAGTCTGTAACGCACTGGTGCACCTCTGGATGTGATTCAAGCAGTTATTGGGCTTGGCATTGATGGGTAGGATTATTCAATGTCCTCCTGAGTGACATTGTGCCAAATACTGTCCAACTGCGTGTTAGATCCTCAAAATCCCAAGCTTGCTGGAAGGTCCTGCCCATAAACCTCCAAACGTTCTCAGTGTGGGAGAGATCCATTGACTTAGACGGCTAAGTTAGGATTTGGCAAGCATGGAGACAAATAGTGGAAACTCTCACTATGTAAATGTAAGCCCAGGATGACTTGCCATGAAAGACAACAAAACGGGGTGTAGAATATTGTCAACATACTGCTGTGTTATAACGGTGTCACGGATAACTACCAAAGGGATTCTGTTAGAATGTGTAATGGCACCCCAGACCATCACTCCTGGTTGTCGGTCCATGTGGCAGGTGACAATCCTGTTGGTGTCCCACTGCTGTCCAGGTAATCTCCAGACATATCTTCAGCCTGGAATCTCACTGACTGGAGTAGAATTGTCTTTGGTGATAAGTAGTCCTGGCCAGTGGTGAGATACCAGCCTGATTGTTGCCTGCTATACAGCCTGGCAACCAGCAGGGATGGTCTGCAGTGCTATTTCTTTTCATAGCACAACACTTGGTTGTCACCTGTGCCACCTTTATAGGACAGCGGTATGTCAATGATATTCTACGTCTCATTTTGTTGCCCTCATGGCAAGCCTTCCTAGGCTTACATTTCAGCAAGCTAATGCCCACCTGAACACAGTGGAAGTTTCTAATCCTTGTCTTCATGCTTGAAAATCCCTAAATTGGTCAGCAGTGATGCCAGATCTCTTCTCAGTTGCGAATGCCTGCAGCATTATGGGCAGAGCCCTCCAACTAACTCACAATTTTTAATAGCTAATGTGCAATTGGACAGTTGGACAGAATCTGGAATGAAATCCCTCAGGAGGATATCCAACAACTCTATCAACCAACACCAAGCTTTATAACTGCATGCATAATGGCCAGAGATGGACCAACACTTTATTGACATGCTCGATTTCCAAAGCAATCTCTCTTGAATAAATCATCCAATTTTTCTGAAATTGTAATCACTTGTTTGTCTGTACATGCAAATCACATCTACCAATTTCCATTGCATTTGGTCAATTCCTTCATAGGGCATCATCATGTTTTTTTTTTCTTTTTGAGTTTACTGCATAATTCTACCATACAGTGAAATAGTCAACAATTCTACTCCACAGATCTACAACATATTGAAGTGAGATAGGTCTACAGTTAGGCAATTTTCTTTGTTGGAACTGTGCCATTTTCCAGTCATGCAGCATAAATCATTGTTCCAGAGACCTACTATGAGGTCCATTCAATAATTAAAGAGACAAATTGATGTAGAAAAATAACTGTGTATTATTTTTACAAACCAAGACTTTTATTACTCTTCAACATAATTCCCACTTGTCCCAATGAGGAAATAGATCTTTTCTTTTCTCTTTTTAACAAATGATGCAAGGAGGTCTTTGTGTTGTTGTTTGCAAATTCTTTGACTGTCTCGTTGTTGCTTAAATTTTGTCCACATACTCCCTCCAAAAAAAAAAAAAAAAAAAAAAAAACTGAAAATCCAAGGGTGCCAATTCTGGACTGTAGGCAGAATCACCTACAATCTCCGAGCCTGTTTTTCAATGGTTTCTAGGTCATCTGGGCGTGTGAAGGCTAGCGTTGTTGTGAAACAGTATCAGTATTATTTGAGATCCATGATTTGAGATCTCTGCTTGCTGGGTTTACTTTGTTCAGTGGCGTGTTTGAGCAGTAAGCACTGTTTATAATAAGTTGATCTTCCAAACAATCAATAAAGACAACACTTTGGGCATCCCAAAAGATGGTCAACATGACTTTACCTATTATTTATCCATCAGCAGGAAAGGAGGGGTGGCATCACTCACTGCCCCACACCCCAGTTCAAAGTCTGGGTGGAGGGCGAGATATGGTTTCATTTTGTGATCTTATCAAGATCTGACCTGAAAATCTGCGCAGTCTTTTTCAGACATTATGTGATGTTCGTCTGCTTTATTTCTTTGTTGATTGGCATCAGTGTCGATGAACTGTGTTGCAACTAGTAATAGTCAGAATAAATTTGACAATCAATTGGGTACATAAAACTAAGCACAAATTTATGTCTGGTGTAATATTCTTTAAAAATGGGGGCCAACCTTTCTCTTTTATGGAAAAATCATATTATATTCACATATGTTAATAGTAATTAATCAAAATTGGAAAAAAACGGATTTTAAGAAGGCAGATGGCAAAACAAGAGGGGAAGTAAAAATATCCCAGCTTGCATCATCACAATTTCTTCATAAATATATCATCTGCAAAAGTTTGAAGTTATTTGTAATATTGTCTGATATATTCTTAATATAAAGCATCAACAGAAAGGATTCCAAAACACTTCACTGGGACACAATTGATGTTATTTCTAATCTGTCAGTGACACCACCTGATGGCCTCTATTTTGTATGGAGCACATTGTGCTCACGTGGAAGCAATGTAGATGCTTGTAAAACAATAAACTGGTAGCCAAGATCGCAGGAAGTCTTTTTATTCCATGATTACCGGTTTTGGCGAAACTAAAGCCAGCATCATCATATCTTAGGAGACATACAGGTTGCCTTGATGTTGTAACCTGTGTATGTCCTCAGATCCGATGATGGCAGCTTTCGTTTCTCCAAAACTGGTAATCATAGAATAAAAAGAATTCCTGCAACCTTGGCTACCAGTTTATTGTTTTACACTGGCCTCTATGCATCGCTTTCAGGATGTCATGTGAGAAAAGTGCAACTTGGGTTTTGCATGCCCATTGTTTTCAGTCATTCAAGTGTTTGACAGTGCCTGGTTTCAGGTAGTTCAATCATGTGAAAGTAATTTCAGCTTATATAACAACCTGTAAGTGATCTTTACTATGAATACATGATTAAGTAGCTCCAAATAAATACTGGTAGTAATAAAAAGTTATAAAACATGTTGCACAAATTATAAGAAGTTTTTTAATTTCATAATTGTGGATAAAAGTGGCTTATTATTTGTAAATAATTTATTGATAATCTAAATTTTAATTACATACAAAAATTTTGTTCAGTAAATTTCTATGTTACAGTTTTGTGGGACTGGATTGTTGGAAGGCCACCTTGCCTAGCAAAATGCCCAATCCATGTGTGTGAAGTTGATCCTGCTGTCGTGCATGGTTACTGCTGTGGCTGTGCCAGGTTGTTTGGTAAGTAACTCATCTGTTCACTAATAATGTGTGTGTGTGTGTGTGTGTGTGTGTGTGTGTGTGTGTGTGTGTGTGTGTGTGTGTGTGTGTGTGTGTGTGTGTGCGCGCGCGCGCGCATGTGCATGTGGCAATGTGTGTGCCTGTCTGCATGCATGTTTTGTGCGTACTAACTCCATTCTTTATACTCCACCATAGATTTTATGGTATTGTACTGTATTCCATGTACAGGTTATATTTTATTTTATTTTTATTTACATAAATTTCATCTATATCTACATTCTGTAAATCACTGTGATGTGAGTGGCAAAAGGGTATGTCCAACTGTACCACATATTGTTCCATTCACATATGGAGCAGAGGAAGAATGTTCGTTTAAATGCCTTTGTGCATGCTGTAATTGATCTAATCTTCTACCCCTGATCCCTATGAAAGTGATACTAGGGGATTGTAGTATATTTCTAGACTCATGATTTAAAGCTGGTTCTTGAAACTTTGTAAGAAGGCTTTCTCAAGGTAGTCTATGTCTGTCATCAAGAGTCAGCCAGTTCAGTTTCTCAGTGACACTCTCACAGATCAAACACACCTATAACCATTCATGCTGCCCTTTTGTGTATACATTCAATATCTCCTGTTAGTCCTATCTGATATGATCCCACACACTTGAGCAATGTTCAAATGTTCAAATGTGTATGAAATCTTACGGGACTTATCTGCTAAGGTCATCAGTCCCTAAGCTTACACACTACTTAACCTAAATTATCCTAAGGACAAACACACTTGAGCAATGTTATAGGATGTGTCACACAAGTGATTTCTAAGTAATCTCCTTTGTCGACTGACTGCATTTCCCCAGTAACCTAATAATAAGTCAAAGCCTGCCACCTGCTTTACCCATCACTGAGCTATGTGATCATCCATTCCATATCCCTACAGTGCATTACATGCAGGTATTTGTATGAACTGACTGACTCCAACTGTGGCTCATTGATATTATACACGTAGGATGCTACTCTTTTTTCGTTTTTTGAAGTGCACAGTTTTACTTTTATGAATGTTTTAGAGCCATCTTTGCACCACTTTGAAATCTTCTCAAGGCCTGACTGAATATCTTTGCAGCTTCTTTTAGACAGTATTTCATTGAAGATAACTGCATCATCTGCAAAAAGTCTGAGATTGCTGTTAATGTTGTCTGCAAGGCCATTAATATACAACATAGCAACAGTCCCAATATACCTCCCTCAGCCACATCAGAAGTTAGTTCTTCATTTGTTGATAACCCTCCATCCAAGATAATTTGCTGTATCATCTCTACCATAAGTCCTCAATCCAGTCACAAATTTCGATTAATAACCGTGTGATTGTACTTGTGATAGTAAGTATAGGTATGGCACTGAGTCAAATGCTTTTCCAAAATAAAAAAATTCTGCATCTACCTTAGAGCCTTGATCCACAGCTTTCGGTATATCGTGGGAGAAAAGTGTGAATTGATTTTCACTTGACATTTTCACATGGAATGTAGGGTCTAAGGTTTGAGCTCAAAATATGTTCTAATTTCCTCCAACAAATCGATGTCAAGGGTATTGGATAGTAGTTTTGTGAATTGCTTCTACCACCCTTTTAGTAAATGTGTGTGACCTGTGCTTTCTTCCAACTTCTGGGCAGTTTTTTGTTTGAGAGATCTACAATATATTAAAGTTAAAAAGAGGGGCTCACTCATTCACAAATTCAGTATGGAATCTGGTAGGGATTCCATCAGACCTGGAGTTTTGTTCAGCTTTAGTGATTTCAGTTATTTTCTGAACACCACTGACACTAATATTTACTTCAATCATGTTTTCCGTGGTATGAGGATAAAATAGGGGCAATTTTCCTGGGTTTTACTTTGTAAAGGAACATTTAACATGGAATTAGACCTTTCTGCTTTTACTTTCCTAGCTGCAGTGCCACTTACAAGTGGCTGGACATTAATTTTGGTTTTGCTAAGAGCCTTTACACACCACGAGAATTTCTGTGGGTTGGGGAAAGAGAATTTGACAAAATTCTGCTAACAGTTGCTATATACACAGATTAACACCCATGTACAAACAAAAATTTTTATTAGGTGGAGCAACACCACCGCTTAATTTTACAAAAAGATAAACTTTCTTCGATAACAAAAAGCTTCTTGTCCTACCAAAATTTTATAACAAGACAAAGAATAGGCCACCTTATTGAATTGAAATATTAGCAACTGAACTGAATTCACGTTCCTTTGTTGGGTTTTCTCTCGATGCTTTCCGGCGGATGCTGAGGAAGTAGAAGGGCACAGAGTCCGGGGTCGATGGCCAGCATAGCGAAGATGTGGCACCTGTATGTTCCGGCTGCATCGAAGTATCTTCCGGGCGGCAGTCCACGGTGGGTCAAAAGACACCTGTTTCCCTTTCTTCTGGCTATTTAACATGGCAGCTCCAGTCTTCCTCCACTGATTCCAGAGTGACGATTGGTGGCTGTTGGCGATCCCCGACTGGTGGATGGTGATATCACAGTGTGACCATCTGCGCCAGAAAAAGGCTTGTAAGGCTCGTGCACATGCGTAGTTCATGGCTGATTGAATGTTTGGTGGGAATGCCTCTAGCGCCAGCTGGCGGAACGCGCCTGCATTAAGTTGCAGGTGCCGCTTAACTGTGCCACGGTAGCCGACCGTTGCATTTGTGTGGCTGTGCGCGCCATGGCAACAGTAGTCACTGAAACTTCCAGAATGAAACTTTCACTCTGCAGCAGAGTCAGAATCAAAGCTGTGAGGATGGGTCATGAGTCATGCTTGGGTGGCTCAGTTGGTAGAGCACTTGCCTGCGAAAGGCAAAGGTCCCGAGTTCGAGTCTCAGTCTGGCACACAGTTTTAATCTGAAAGGAAGTTTCAGTCACTGAAGTCTTCACACATTGCTCTCTTATCAGCCAAATACATTTTAATCAGTACCTCTCTATCCATAGCCCTATGTTTTGTTTTACATCTGTTATGCCTTTGTCTTTGTTTCTTTACAGTAACTAATACCATGGAGCATCACCCCATCCCCCCAAAATTATGAACTCTTCTACTGGGTTCATATCTATCCAGCACAAGGTCAACTATTCTTTCAAACGTGAGTCATAGATCCTCTACATGCTCCTGTCCTGTGCTAAAAATTTCTGTTTTCTCATTGAGATATGGCATTACTTCATTTGGATCTTGTATACTGAACATATGTATCCTTCTACTCATTTTAGGTGCCCTTTGTACTTTGGTAATCATTTTTGTTACAACCGTATGATGGTCATTGATACTTGTTTTGTTGTGGATGTCTTCAAAGAGGATGGGTCTATTTGTTGTCATTGTATCTAAAATATTTCCATCACGAGTGGGATTCCAGACCATCTGCACAAGGAAATTTTCAGAGAAGGCATTTAGTAATGTTTCACAGGATGTCTTGTCATGCTCATCATTAACAATAATGTAATTTTCTCAATTGATTACTGGATGATTAAACTAACCACAGATGATTTAAGTATGATTGGAGAACTTAAGTAAAAGTGAACTGACGTTTACTCGAAAATTTTCACTTACATCCATAGATGAATCTGGTGTTCGATATGCTTACCCTTGATACTGAGTCTTGCTCAAACAATCTCTCACACAGCTTCAATTTCTGTTTCAGGGGATTAGAGTGTCATGTCTATTGTGACAAATACACCAACTCTATTCACATTAGCTCTTCCTTTCAATATGTGCTTAAATTTTCCCCTAAAATCTCACTGCCATCAACTTAGGTTTTTACCAGCTTCCTGTACCCAGTATTAGGCAAGCTTCACAACTTTTCATGAGTGCCTCGATATCTGGAACTTTGTTGTGAATGCTTCAGTAGTTAATTCCAAGGATTACTTGTATGCACCTCATATACATTAATCTACATGGGTAGCATCCTCTGATGTGTGGTGCACGCTTGACTCAACCCTGTTGTACAAGTACAGGAAGTTGTAGCCTAGCTTGTCACAGAAGCTTTGATGTTTTTGGTTCATTCCTTCAATTCAACTCAGAACCACAGAGCCACAATCACTTCTGAGGAAACTGCTGCAAATTGTGAGCTTCATTGAAATGCCGTGCATTAGTCTGATCTTCTCAATCTTTTTGCCAATTGCTGGAATGATCAAAATATGGCCTCAGAGCCCAGACAACAGGCATAGTTTGTTCCGACATGTACTGCAATCTGCAGTTGTTTGCACTCCTCAATGGCTGCCTCTTCACCATGTTGAATGAGACTCACAGGCATTCACACTGAGCTTACCTGGTGTTCCTTCCTGTCCCTTGCTGCCATTTCGCTAGGTATTTGCCATATGTCTGAACTGCTAACAATTAATAGACCTTATCCTTTTGTGTTTGCCTCCTCTTGAAACACAACAAAGCAGGTTTCCCAAAAGGTGAAGTAAATCCCACTGGCTGAGTTTTAGTTTCAGTGAAAAAGAGCACCTCAAACCTGTTGGTTATGCTGATCAGTGTAATGCCCTGAGTCCTCATTGCTGCCTGTCTAACCTGTTAGAAGATGCTTAGACCTACAGCTTACATGCCACTTACAGGCAAGTGGGTGAGCACTGACAGATCCTGTACTACCTGCAGAGGAGACAGGATCCACAGGAGAGGTTAGTAATTGAGGTATTTCTGGTACACAACTCTTGGGAGCTCTCTCAACACATCCATTCCTAGCAGCTGCCAATCACTTGACATTTGTCAGGGTGATTTCCAGCTGCTTACAAATGTCATATAACTCATCCTGTGTTCAAGAACAACAATCGCAGTGAGCCTGCATTGTGGCTGGTGCAATTTTTGTGCAGGACAGTGAATAAATATCTTTAAACTAAGCCTGCTGACTACCTTTTTATCTGATGAGCTAGTTTCCTTTAAGGACTGAAGCAATTAGTCCACAGAATGAGATTTCTATTAAGTCAACAGAAGAAGCAGTTGTGAAAATTAATAGTTTCCTAAAACATTTTGATTTTATGGTTGCTAACAAATTTGAAAATAACCCTAATTTATGAGAAATGTAGATAATATACACTCCGTTCAAAGGGAAAACTAGATGTAATATGATATGTTCGGTGTAATACTATCTGTGCTACAGTAACTAAATCAGAAACATTGATTTACTATGAAATATCTTAGCTGTATGACAATGGTAACTTCTGAACATTCTCAAAAATTTGCACTTATTTGCATTGATCTACTCTGAAATTCAGAGTGAACTATTCTTTGGCAGTATCTGTAAATCACAAATGCTCATTTGCTATGAAATAAGTTATCCACAACACTTGCAAGTTGCAAAAATTTTCAAAAATATACTTTCATAAACATCCAAAACTTCTCAAAATATTGGCAGTGGAGGAGATGACGTTGTGACCAGTGTGGCAGCAGCTGTGAGTGGAATATCTTGACAAGAGAGCAGTATGCTCTGAGTTTTATGCCTGTACAGATGTGTATTGAGTTGTACCGCTAGAAATAATAAAATCCAGTTTATCTGCAACTATGCCATTATTGATCAATGGCTTTATTCTTTCCCAGGGTAAAGATCCACAAATCTATTTCTCACATAATTATGCAATGAAGTTAGGGAACAACTGTTTTCGAGCAAGGACAGGCATCTGTTGTCAAAACTTCCTAAAAGAGCAATATTTAAGTTTAGACCCACAATTGATGATACTAGTAGGAGTCTGTGGCAACCTAGCAACAATCAAGTTTTCCATGAGGGAATTCTTTGTGCTGAGCTGCAGCTACTATGTAGCAATGATTTCTGATTCAGCTTGCTCTAGACTTGTTTTGTGTATGCATGTTTTGTACCTGTCTCCATTAGCTTATAAAGCATAGATACATTGGTATTAACTACCTTATTCATTCCACCTGGAATACTACACTGGTGACCCCTCATCAAACTATGCTACTATCTACAAGCTATGTTATGTTCTTTAACCCATCTTTCTCACAACAATAGTGGAGCCATCACATAACTTTGTGGCTGAAGGCTAGCAATTACAAGACTTTGACTTATTGAATTCAGTGCTTTTCAACAACAGCAACAAATCTTGCCTTTGGTTAAACTTGAAAGTGACATTCTCTAACACAATGTTAGGGTGCCAACAATGACATTCCTGTACCTTAAGGAACTGTACCAATTATTGATGTTCTGTTAATTTCAGATATGAATGCCAGCCTTCCACAACCAAACTAGATACTTTTCAACAAATGACCATGAACAGACAGGGACTGATATTTGGTCATGTTGAGCCTTCTGTGTCATGTACAATGTTTCTGAACATGCTTGCATTGTGATACACAGTCTATTTGGTGAGGCAAGCATAGTCAGTCTCCTGGATTTTACCTTCATGCTGTAACCTCCTCCTGACAGCTCGTCCACTATCATTCTCCACCCAATTGCAGTGCTACACGGATCTCAGAATTTTTGCAGCAGACCTATGTGGCTTAATTCACTTCCCAAATTGCCATCCCTCCACCCTGAACAACCAAATATGTGGTTCACTGTCATCAAGTTCATTTTCACAATCATGGCATTTCCAATGACAGTTTGTAGTCCTCATTAGTGAAGTTATATTGTCACCCCCATCGATCAACAAATACAGTGTGGTGAAGACTGCACTCATTTTACATCTTGCCTGAATGCTACAATAGCAGCAATGTCATGTAATCTATGACAAACATGTAAGCACAAAAGTGCCTTCTCAGCTCTGGAGGCATCTCCAGCATTTAACTGACCCAGTGCTCATGCCAGATCACACTTGGTGAGCACTATTGATTGTGAAGTTACCTATTCCACTACAATTAGCAATGATCTTGCATGAGGTTGAACTATTGGATAGAAGATTAATTTTAGCAAACAGACTTCTAGCAGCATTGCATCATCACCACTGGATTAATTCATTGGACAACTATGACCAACTGTGACTTAGCCAGGGTACCGACTGTGACTCATGACAGCATGCAGCTGAACGGTCTGAGTGCTCACAGATAACTCCAAAGGCAATATCACTCCCAGCCACTCAGGCGACAACCTTCACTCAGCCAAAACAAACAGACAGACAGCTGTCAACAACACTCTGTCTGTTGACAAAATGTTGTCTCTGCTGCTTTCAAGCACATTTTGGCGATAAAGGTTGCAATTGCAACACAACTTGTGATTACTCAAAGCCGCGTGGGATTAACCGAGCAGTCTAAGGCGCTAAACTCACGGACTGTGCGGCTGGTCCCGGTGGAGGTTTGAGTCCTCCCTCAGGCATGGGTGTGTGTGTTTGTCCTTAGGATAATTTAGGTTAGGGACTGATGAGCTTATCAGTTAAGTCCCATAAGATTTCACCCACATTTGAACATTTTGATTACCCAAATGGGAAGAATGATCATGCTACCAATTCAAGTCGCTTACTGCCTTGACATATGAGACATCATCATTGCACAGCATTTGAACTGCACTTCCAACTAATACTTTCTTGTTGACCCAGTGTCTGAAGTGAGTATTATTCCATGTGATCTACCACAAACAGAAAAAAAAAACTTTATTCGCCTTTCAGCTTTGTGTGGTGAATGATTCACACATCACAATGTATGGAACCACACCTAGAATGCTGGACTTTGGTTTAGAAGACAAGTTCTCTCTGGAATTTCTCATTGCTGATGTCAATGAACTAGTATTGGAGGCTGATTTTCTAAGGCATTTTCACCTCTGCCCCCACCAGTTTGAAACTCCTTTTCTTCACAGCAGCAGACATGTTGTCACTGGAATTATCTGCAGTCCACCATCTGTCACACAACCAGTGACTATGGATTGCAGCTCCCAAACTGTCAGTTCAGTTGACACATACAAACACTATCGACAGATACTTCAAACCTGCCTGCCATCAGCACTGGAAATACAATGTAGAACACAGCAACACTATAAAAAACAAAAGGAAATGCAACCTTTCTATAAGTGACATAATTTACATGGAAGCAAACAAGCTCACTACTGTACATACATATCTGGAACAGTTCATTTGGGAGCAGTTTAGCTTTCAACTTCTCTCATCATGAATTAGTTGGCTGATGTGGGACAGACTGCAGCAGACACTCACACAACCTTGGATCAGCCTGCAACAGCATCATTAGCACCTGTGTACAGGTCAGTAAAATGTGTTGCTCTTCTGGTGCCAGTGGCACTGTCATGTGTGTCATCCCCACCTAATCTGCAAGTGCATTTCAAACTGTGTGCTATCAGTAATTGTACAATTCATAAAATAAAAACCACAATGAATCCACTAGTCTAACACAGAAAGCTGAAACAATCAATTATAAAACCATTATACAAAAATGGGGATCATTATGATGTAAAAAACTACAGGCCTTTATCAATGTTATCTTGTTTTTCAAAAATTATAGAAAGAGTAATGTATGGAAGACTCTCTACTTTCCTAAAAAAAGTGGAATATTGGTTGATGAACAAAATGGCTTTCAAAAGAATAGATCAACCGAAACAGCTATATACAACTTTCTAAAACTTGTCATAAATTCCATTGATAATAATGAAGTAAATTGTGGGGTCTTTTTAGATTTATCAAAGGCTTTTGACGTTATTGATCATAAACTACTGCTCGAAAAACTTAGTTGCTATGGACTCCGTGGTACTGCTCATGCATGGTTTAAGTCATATTTATCTGGCAGATCCCAGAAAGTAGAAATAGTTCATGATGGAAAGTCATACTTTTCTGGTTATAAGGAAGTTAGTTATGGGGTGCCCCAAGGATCGGTGTTGGGACCCCTGTTGTTCTTGATCTTTATAAATGACTTGCCAAACTATTTAACACAAGCTGATTGTGTACTTTTTGCTGATGATACAAGTCTCTTTATTAAAGCTCAGAATGAGACTGACCTTAACAGCAAAATTGAAACAACAGCAGTTGAAGCAAGTAAATGGTTCAGGGACAACAGTTTATTTGTGAATGAGGGGAAAACATTATGGATGAACTACAGACATGTTTCAAATAATATGAAGCCCAATATAACTGTGAAGCTAGGCCAACAGAATATACTACAAACGCCGAATACAAAATTCTTAGGAATTTGGTTAGATGAGCATCTAAAATGGGACAAGCATATAGATGTGCTCAATAAAAAGTTAAGTAAATGTTGCTATGTATTTAGAATGCTCAAAAATTGCTGCAGTGATCAAACAGTATTGTGTACATATTATGCATTTATGCATAGTCTTTTGTGATATGGTGTCATATTTTGGGGCAATTCAAGTCAGGCAAAAGGCTCCTTTATTATTCAAAAACGAGCGATAAGAATCATAAAAGGAGCTGCACCTAGAGATCCATGTAGGGAAATTTTCAAGGAATATAAAATCATGACTCTTCCATCCATTTACATCTATGAAAGTATATGCTTTCTGAAGTCTCACCCCCAATTTTCTTCTTTAAACAGTGAGTTCCATGACTATACAACAAGACAGAGTAATGAATTTCACAGAGAAGTGCATAAGAAAGCCCAATACAACAAGAGTGCAATATACCACCCAAAAATTCTCTATAGTGCTCTTCCCTTAAAAATAAAAAGGATTCAGCAGCTGAGCAGTTTTAAAAGTGAACTCAAAAGAATGTTAATCAGTAATAGTTTTTACAGTGTTAGTGAATATATGAATTCTCAGAAAGATAGCGTGCCTTCACCTATCTTATAAGTTACTCATATACAAACTTGTGTCGTGGGGTAGACTCTTTTATGTACACACAAAAATTAATTAATCTGTCAATATAGAGTGTTATAATCATTGTTTCTTGTTGCTGTCCATTATACACAGAATATATGTAACTTATTTGTGCCCTATATTGTTACAGATTTATATCATGTAAGCTATAATTGTTTTGCGCGTATATTTAATTCAGATTATTCACTGATAGTTTTTACATAATATGTTGTTATTCATATTTTCTCTGTATGTAACATATGACAAATCCCATATCATTGTACATGATAAAATGGGTGCTCAATAAACTAAACTAAACTAAAGCACATAGACTGGCTCCTGATAGACTCTCTGTGGTCAACTTGGTTATAGAAGAGTTATTGCAAGCCAAGATTCTTAGACAGTTCAGTAGCCTTTGGGCCTCACACATTTGGCTCCTACTTGTGAAGGAGAGCACTTTTAGACTATTTGGTGACTATCACGCTCTCAGCTCCTCCACAATAACAGACAGTTACCCAATCCCAAATATTCTGGACTTTGCACAGTATTTGGCAGATGCCTCAGTCTTCAGAGTGTTGGTTTATAAGAAAGCATATTTATAGTTTACTAACCCTGAGGACATTCTAGAGACAGTTGTCATCAACCCTTTCACACTATATGAATTTCTTCATATGCCATATGAACTTAAAAGCACAGCACAAACATGACAAAGATTTATAAAAAGTGCTCTCTTTACATTCCCTTTCTCCTTACTTGGATGACATGTTGGTTTTCTCTACTGTCCATGAGGAGCATGAAGAACATTTCAGACTAGTTTTTGATGCTCTACACAGACTTGGTGTCATCATCAACAGTGATGAAAGTCAATTGAGACAGTGTCAAGTTACCTCCCTTTGTTTCCCGCAGTGACACATGGCCTACACCTCAACATGCCAAATTCGTTTGTTATTTGTGATGGTCACAGACCTTTCATGGCTTACAATGATTCCTTGGCATGATAATTTTTTATTGTAGAAATCTGCCTAATGCAGCCACCACACAGACACCTCTTAAGGTGTGCTAGAAGGCAAGCACACCTCAAGCAAAGGGACTGTTGACAGGACTCCACAGACGCAACAAACATTTCACAGAAGCAAAGACTACCTTTCCTAGACTATAATCCTGGCTCCCACACTACCTGCTGCCCAACCTGCTGTCACTATGGATGTGAGTGTTCTTGTGATTGGCGCTGTCCTCCAACAGTCAATAGGAAGCAACCACTGCATTTCTTTTCCAAAAAGCTAATGTACTCACCATGTAAGTGGTCAGTCTATGACAGAAAACTGTTGTCAATGTAAAAAGCAATATGGTACTTTTAAAAATGACACTGAGAGCAGACCTTTGGCAGTTTATACAGATCATCAGCCACTTGTGGATTCTATTTGAAATCCCGCAAAAGGTTGTCCTCAGCACTTCTGCTACTTGGAGCTCATTGCACAATTCATATCAGATGTCTAGCATCAGCATGGCATGGATAATATTGTAGCTGATTTCCTTTCATGAATAAATGCTCTTTCAATAGATAATGATTTTATAAACTTGCTACAGTGTAACTAGAGGACCCACAGTTACGGAAACTTCTGCTTGACAACACAATGGGATTGTGCATCAAAAGCCATTACATCCCCTGTTGTTCAAAACAAGTTCTATGTGATGTCTCCCAAAACTACATTCGTCCACTTGTACAACGCATCATGAGGTGAGCCATTTTCAAGAAACTGCACAGACTTTAATACCCTGGATCTGTCCAACAACAAAGCTTGTTACTGACCACTTTTTCTGGCCAAATGTCAATGAAGACTGTAAATCTTTGATGCAAGCATGTGCTGCATGCCAGCATTCCAAAATAAGATGGCATACACAATTATGACTTGGCCATTATGCTACTTCTAAGGGCCATTTTCAGCACATACATTTAGATCTCATTGGGCCCCTTTCCAATTCAAATGGGCTTAGTCTATTCTTTCACTGATTGACAGAGTAATTTACTGGGTTGAGGCTACACCAATTCCAGATGATACTGATGAAACAACGGCAAAACTATTTTTCAGCTAATGGATTTTTTTGTTTTGGTTGCCCTGCCACAATAACAACAGACCAAGACAAGAATTCAAGTCAGCAGTTTTTACTGAATTCTGTCATGTGTGTGGTGTCAAACACTTTTGAACAATAGCTTACAATTCACAAAGTAATGATCTCATAGAATGCTGGGACCTCACTGTAAAAACTGCTCTCATGTACCATTTAGGAGGACGGGCAGCCACCGCTCCATGCTTTCTTCTAGGTGTGCATGTGCATCTCTCATGGAACTATTTTATGGAGAAACCCTCTCTCTTCTGGTAGGTTTTGCAGAACGTTCACAACTGGCTACAGACAGAATTGTTGCAGATTGTCTGCAGAGTCAAACAAGATATTGCACATCTAAAGATACCACAAGTGCATAGACCCCAGGACATCTTCATCCATAAAACTCTACAGGATGGTAACACATAATGCTTCATGATGATACTATCTGACCTGCATAACACTGACCCTATTCAAGACCTCATGAAGTGATTAGAAGAGGCAACAGTACCTATGACATTTTGCTGCATGGTAAACTGAGCACTGTTATGGTCAACATTCTGTACTTAAATGGCATTGACCCTGCATGATGCCATCAATACACCTCAGAGTATCAGTAATCTCACAGATGATATTTTGTGTGTTTACCTATATGACAGAGTAATTAGAAGATCTCATTAAAACTTATCAGTGACACTCTTGTTGTGGAAGAACAACAAGATGAGCAATGTATCCACAATGAGACACCACCAGAAGTATTCTCCTGACAGAATCATCTCTTATTGGAAGTTGATCCATATTCCATCACTTCCACATTTTCTGCAGATGGGTTTCTCACAGTCACAGCTGCTAAAAAATGCCCCCAACACTAACTTCTGTCACCAGATCAAGACACATATACTGCATTTACCCCATTGCCTCCCGCCCCCCCACCCCCCTTGAGTGCCACTTCTTTTGTCTGCTACTGGTCATACCAGCTCCACCTTTCCATTGCAGCAAGAAATGGTCCACCTACACCTCGCTGCACATGCAACCCCGCCCCTCATTCCCTGTGCTCCACACTCCCGAGGATGGGAGGTGGACTGGGGAGTGGGGTGGGAGAGTGGGGGGGGGGGGGGCGGGGGGCAGTTCTGTGATGACCTAGCAGTGAGAAAATTCTTTGCACAGGAGTAGCGTAAGTCCATGACTCACTTGGCTCTAGACTTGTGTTGTGTATGCATGTGTTTTGTATGTGTCTCCATCAGTTAATAAAGCATAGATATTTGGTATTTACTCCTTCATTTCATATGGAATATCTCTATCTACATCAATGTTTGGGTCTTGAAATTGTGTTCTGCATTCCCTTAAGATGCAAATCCATCAAGAATCACTCTCTAGACCAAATTGAGACTCATCTGTGAAAATAATATTGGCCCACTCTTTGATCATCCAGGTGACATATTGACGAATCTGCTCTAGATATTCCCTCTGTGAAGATGTGTCAGAGGCACACATACAACATGTCTCCGACAATAAAGGCAACTCTGTCAAAGCCTTCTTTACACTGTTTGCCTTGATAAAACATGTCCAGTGGAAGCTGCGATGTCCAATGCCAGTTGCTACGCAGTACTAAGGTGGTATGGTTATGCCTTTACAGCCAAATAATAGTTCTCTCTTTCTGATATCACATGTTGCCGGCCCTTCTCTGGTCTCTGTGGTACAGTTTTGGTCTCTATAAACTGTCGCCACTTCTGAGAAACAACAGAACAATTCACATTAAGCCATCAGGCCATATGAACTTGCAAATTCTTCCTATGGCCTTCCATTGCAGAGGGTATGGTAGGTCTCTGCCCTGTGCCATGCTGCACCATCAGTGACTGTGTACACAGATATTGTGGATCTGGAACTACCCGAAAAGCACTACTCCACTTGATAGATGCCCTGACGTCACTGTTGGCATGGTTTTCCGTTGATCAAAATGCAATCTTCTGTGCAGAACATAATCATACAGACATCCATTGGCAGTTTGTATGAGTGAATTAAACAGAGGTTGGGGAAACAGCAGTTTGTTGTCTTAATTTTGGACAGCAGGGTATGTTTGCCTTGAATGCCAGGGCTGAATGGTAGGGAATGTTTGACATGAAAGGATGGCAACTGTCAAAATGTAAGTACGATTGTTTTTTTGCAGGTTTAATATGAACAGAAGTGTATAGATGGCCCAGAGTGAGGATGAGGTAAATATCAAGAAAAGTGACATGAGATTGGAATAGGAATATGTGAAATTTAATTGAAAGAATGTATTTAGAGGCTCAAAAAATTTCAGCAGGTTAGCCTTACTATGAGTCCATATGGCAAAGTGTATCTATGGGCTGAAGGCTTATATTTCCCAGGAATCCCTATCCATGTAACACACAAAAACATTGGCAAAGGAAGGAGGCACCCTAGTTCCCATGGTCATACCCCTGATAATGCTCTACAATATGACAGTGTGACCTCGGCTGCTGTTTCACCACACGTACCATCTGGATTCTCCCTCTTGGCACCAATTTCTCAGAACTCTGCAGGTGGACTCTACCATGCATAGCACACTTAGCTTTCCACTCTTGTTGATACTTTTACAATGTTTTGTTCAGTAATTTACTTCTTGCTTATTATGCTATCTTCCATATTTAAGTTCTCGGGTTTTCCAATTCAGAATCAATCCTACGTCCGCACCCATCCAGTAAGTCTCACCTGATCTGGAATTCTATCTAACTCTTCTATAACTCTTCAAATTTCCTAAACTTGTCAGTCTTTTTCCTTCCTTCTATCCTTCTGCCATGTGAATGAGCCACTGGCTGTGAAAGCTTGTGTTTATCTATGTATTTTAAGTGTTTTTTCCTGCTGCCACTAGCTGAGCAGATTTTTCCTCTATCCACAAACATGTTCTTTATAAACTGTGGACACCACAAGTCCCTCACTACCAGCAAATATTTTCTTCTTTGAGTAAAGTCTGTGCAATGTTCTGGTTACATTTTGACTGGATACAAATATAGGACAAAATTTTATAATGAATTTCACTGGGTATGTAAATAACATAATTTTTTGCAGATCGAGTTCCATTCTCATGTCCTGGCAGCCTGACTTGTCCAATTGACAAAATACGACTGTGCCGAGACTACGACTTCATGATGGACTGTTGCTGCTGATATATACAGGTAAGTAACTTATCATCAGTTTTGCTCAAGGAAGGAGGGAAGATTGAACAGCTTGTGGAGGATAAAGTCATCAGAGAGCTTTCACTACTGGACAAGGATAGAGAAAGCAATCAACTATATTCTTTTCAAAGAAATTGCCATGCAATTGATCTCCATCTTCAATCCCTGTGTCACTGATGGTGTGTGGAGGAGAATACACAGTATACCTACATCATCCCTCTTCTCCCTCCCAAAATTTCTCTTTTACTAATTGATGACACATGGAAAAAAGGCTGTTGTACCTATCTTTATGGAACTGGATTTCTTTTACTTTAGCATCATGGATATCATATCGGATGTATATAGGAGCAAATAATAAGTCTCTTGCCTGATTCTGGAATATGGACTATCAGCAATTTGTGAGTGTGGCTGGTTCATAAAACATATCATTCTTACAGTGTCTCTCACTTTGTTGAACATCTCTGTGCCACTGTTATACTGACTTAACAAATGCATGATGAATGATGCAACCCTTCTTTGAACTTCTTTTGTTTCTTCCATTAATCCACCTAGGTAAGGGTCCGTCAGACCAATGAGCAGTATTCGAAAGTTTTTACAAGTTGGGTTTCATGAGCAATCTGTTTTGTACATAAATTACATTACCTTAGGGGTTCATTAATTAAAACTTCCAGGCTGATAGGCCATCAACTGGAGGCAACATCATCCGAGGGGAGCCAATGACTGGCTCCTTGGCTGTGGAGGTCCCATTTATATAGAGTGCTTAGAGAGCACCACCACTCATCATGTACTGCCAACAGTGAAACTATCTCTGATTAATATCATTACTCTCAATCAAAGGTAATCAATTACCTTTGATTGAGAGTAATGACATTAGTCAGAGATAGTTTCACTGTAAACAACATATGACAACTGCTGGTGCCCTCAATGCACTCTGTATAAACGGGACCTCCATGGTCTAGCACCCAGTCATTGGCTCACCTTCGAAGATGTTGTCTGCAGTTGGCAATGAAACGTTGGGAGAAAGAATGTCTACTGTTTCACCATGGCCTCTTAGCCCGGCAGTTTTAATTAATGAAGATGCCAGCCATGAAACCCTGCATGTTATTCTTAGCAACTGTTCCAGCAATGTTAGTTTGGCTATCTACCTCCCCCATTGCTAGATTTATATGATCATTCCACCTCAAATTGCTTCAGACAGATAATTTCCCTTAAATTATTTAGAAAGACCACAGAATTCCTAAATCAGGATGGCTGAATGGGGATTTGAACTTTGCACCTCCTAAATGAAATCCAGTATCCTAACCTCTGCACCACTTTGCTTAGTAGTGTTATTTGGCAGTACAGAATATGCATAAGGGGAGATCACTTCTCACCCAAGTCATTGGGCAATACAGGTGCATAAAAAAAATTAAAAATTAAAAATTGATTAGACACACATGCATATTTTCTATTTGTCAGGAGCTTAGCATTATATACCCCCAATTTACCATTTGAAACCAAATTATCTGTGATTACTTGTTTGTGTTTGGTGTCTCATCAGTGGAAGTTCATCAAATTGCTGTAAACTGATTTTATGGTAAATGCTCTGAACTGTGGATTTATTTTCAAAAAGTAATCTTAAGAATTTATTTTATTTGCTAGCGATTCATGAAGAACATTAACACATTTAATCACACTATGTAAATGTGGAAGTAGTTGCCAGGGAGTAACTGATGAAATCATAAGCAATTTGCTTTTAACAAATGGGAATTTTATTCACTTTAATTTAAAAGAAACAGATTTAAAATTATAATCAGAAAGCACCCTCTAAATATCAAGTTACAATTTATTCAGAGGCAGAAGGAAACAAGTTTTAACTGTATGAGCTTTCGGGCAGAGAACCTTGCCGCTCCCTTTTGACATGGCCGAAGTTACGACCGCTCGCAACAGCCTCTGAAAGACTACACTGGTGCAAATCTGCAACACACCAAATTACCTTAAAGTAAAAGTTTTAACAATTCACACAAGCACACAAACTATGAACCCCATAGGAGGGATGGAAATGGTACAAAACACTAAAATTAAAAGATTAACTTGCCACCGAAGGTGCAACTTGATTTTAACTTCTAAGAAAAGTCTTATGGTGAAAGGGTGGCAACTTTATATACTAAAATGATCATTTAAATAAAAGCCCATGAAATGCAATCTTATATAAAATTCTACAGGGTTGGCCAAACAAGTTCAGATGCTCTACAGTACACAGATATTGCCTCTCAAGATGATAGGCAAGATGAAAACATGTTTCAGGAATTAGGCCGTTACACTCCAAGCAATAAATTCGTTAACACACCAAATCTGACAAACATGACAGAGGCAGCTCCGAATGACAGACAGACACTAGCTGCCTAACAAATGCGGACTAGAGACAGATGAGCAAGCTAGGGACGAGAGACTGACCTAGAAGACAAGTGGAATTTAACAAGAGTAAATCACACAACATATCACCAATCACTTAACTTTTCATAAACTGCGATTTCTCGAGAAGACCTGGCGCAGCACCCCCAAATCGCTCTCATGAACCGTCCACTACCAGCCGCTTCAATGGATGCAGGAAGGCTCACTGATCTCCCATCTTTCCTGGCCCATACCAACCGACTGACTGCCTGCTGCTCCATCTGCGACTGCTGCTCCATCACGACTGCACTGCTGGTGAGTCTCCCACTCACTTCCAGACACCCGCAAAGCCACTACCCCTCGCTATGCGGCGTGGCCCACTGCACTCACGTGGCGACCTCACATGCACCGACACTCAAGGTGGACAAGTCATCTTGTGCCTCAGTGCATGACTGACCAACCGATCGATCCAACCGCCAATGACCATTGCCTGAGCAACTCGAGCAGACTGGCGGCCTAACACACAGACTCAGATGCAGGAACTAAGCCCGGACCAGGCGACCACTCGCTGAGTTCTGCTACTGGCTGATCCAAACAACAGACATGCTAGCAATCTGAACAACACTCTAAATGAGAGACAGACACTAATTGCCTCACAAATGCAGAAGACAGACAGACTAGCAAGCTGGGGACGAGAGACTGACCCAGACTGACCGGACTGGCTGACTGGCGAGCTCATAGCCCCCTTAAATGCACGTGAACAGGCAACCTTTATCCCTTTCCCACCAGAGGGAGACACCAAAGCTGTGATTGCCACAGCGGCACTACTGCCAGAAACGGAGGGCAACTACTTCACACTATGTGCTGCCACGCACTCTTTGAAACAGCAATTTTTACCACGGCTCATGCTCCAATAATTTACATGACACAGCAGTTAATTAATTTGACTTACTTTTACATTTATTGTCATAAATGACAACATGATGAGCAGTTTCAGATTTCACACATAGGGTTGTTCACAGGCAGGCACTGTCAACATTCTACTAATCAGTATGATAGTGGCAAATTATCCATAGTGCACTTTCACAATCAAGTTCTGACAGAGTAACATCACAACATCGATTTTAATTCACGCTGTCAGTCAACACGCCTGATTTCCTAATATAAGATACAGATATGCAGGTGTCCATGATGTTGAAACAAAGATGGGACTGGAATGAATGTTACCCACAGGCTGTTTCCAAGAACATAAGTACTTAGGCTTTCATGGCTGGTGCTATGATTAAAATTCTTCTGGGTGTTGTACCATGTCGTGGTATAAAATACTTTGATTATAAACTTTAAACCAACATTTTGATCATATTACAATGGACTTCTGCAGGGAAAGACAGTCTTGCCTTGAGGAAGGCTGTTGTAATACAGGTGAAACATTGCTTTTAAGTTCATAATCAAAGTATCTTATACTATGATTGGGTACAACAAGCAGAAGAATTTTAATCATGACTCAAAGTTAATCAGAAAAAACAAGAGTTACTACATTATGTTAACAATAGAGAGTGATACGGAGATGTTAGTTGTGTATTAGCTCTACTGGGACTTGTCGTGCATAGGTCTTAACTGCATGATTGCTGGACTCAAGCTCAATATTTTTCAGTTGGAAGAGGTATTTATAAACTTGCAATTGCAGGGTGAAAATTTAATAATGAAAATGACCTATTGGTTCTCATAATGATTTGGTTTAACTAAAAGATAGTTAACTGGAAAATTATAAAAGTTCTCAAGTATTATTTGATTAGTACACTATATGCCTCCATGGTGAAGTACCTGTTTACCAATAAAGTTGCCATATCTGAAATTATGTTAATTTATTCAGTTGTTTCATTAAGGGCTTAATTGCTTAAGGTAAGGTGTTAACAAATTCAGAAAAATTAGAGCAAAAATATAAAATCAAGTCCTAGAATCTAACAGGTCTAATGCCTCAAATGCAAAAAGTAATTTTAGGTGGATTCAAACTTGCTAGCTTTTTAATAAGTGGTTTCAATATTCTAAAATCCACAGATTAACTCCTTCAAATAACTCCAGTACATATTGTACTAACAATTTCAGTTATCGTTTATTCTTCACTAAACTGATTCCCCTCCCTCCATGAACCATGGACCTTGCCATTAGTGGGGAGGCTTGCGTGCCTCGGCGATATAGATGGCCGTACCGTAGGTGCAACCACAACGGAGGGGTATCTGTTGAGAGGCCAGACAAATGTGTGGTTCCTGAAGAGAGGCAGCAGCCTTTTCAGTAGTTGCAGGGGCAACAGTCTGGATGATTGACTGATCTGGCCTTGTAACACTAACCAAAACGGCCTTGCTGTGCTGGTACTGCAAACGGCTGAAAGCAAGGGGAAACTACAGCCGTAATTTTTCCCGAGGGCATGCAGCTTTACTGTATGGTTAAATGATGATGGCGTCCTCTTGGGTAAAATATTCCAAAGGTAAAATAGTCCCCCATTCGGATCTCCGGGCGGGGACTACTCAGGAGGACGTCGTTATCAGGAGAAAGAAAACTGGCGTTCTATGGATCAAAGCGTGGAATGTCAGATCCCTTAATCGGGCAGGTGGGTTAGAAAATTTAAAAAGAGAAATGGATAGGTTAAAGTTAGATATAGTGGGAATTAGTGAAGTTCGGTGGCAGGAGGAACAAGACTTTTGGTCGGGTGAATACAGGGTTATAAATACAAAATCAAATAGGGGTAATGCAGGAGTAGGTTTGGTAATGAATAAAAAAATGGAACTGTGGGTAAGCCACTACAAACAGCATAATGAACGCATTATTGTGGCCAAGATAGACATGAATCCCATGCCTACTACAGTAGTACAAGTTTATATGCCAACTAGCTCTGCAGAAGACAAAGAAATTGAAGAAATGTATGATGAGATAAAAGAAATTATTGAAGTAGTGAAGGGAGACGAAAATTTAATAGTCAGGGGTGACTGGAATTCGAGAGTAGGAAAAGGGAGAGAAGGAAACATAGTAGGTGAATATGGATTGGGGGTAAGTAATGAAAGAGGAAGCCGTCTGGTATAATTTTGCACAGAGCATAACTTAATCATAGCTAATACTTGGTTCAAGAATCATAAAAGAAGGTTGTATACATGGAAAAATCCTGGAGATACTAAAAGATATCAGATAGATTATATAATGGTAAAACAGAGACTTAGGAAACAGGTGTTAAATTGTAAGACATTTCCTGGGGCAGATGTGGACTCTGACCACAATCTATTGGTTATGAACTGTAGATTAAAACTGAAGAAACTGCAAAAAGGTGGGAATTTAAGGAGATGGGACCTGGATAAACTGACTAAACCAGAGGTTGTACAGAGTTTCAGGGAGAGCATAAGGGAACAATTGACAGGAATGGGGGAAAGAAATACAGTAGAAGAAGAATGGGTAGCTCTGAGGGATGAAATAGTGAAGGAAGCAGAGGATCAAATAAATAAAAACACAAGGGCTAGTAGAAGCCCTTAGGTAACAGAAGAAATATTGAATTTAATTGATGAAAGGAGAAAATATAAAAACGCGGTAAGTGAAGCAGGCAAAAACAAATACAAACGTCTCAAAAATGAGATCAACAGGAAGTGCAAAATGGCTAAGCAGGAATGGCTGGAGGACAAATGTAAGGATGTGGAGGCTTATCTCACTAGGGGTAAGATAGATACTGCCTAAAGGAAAATTAAAGAGACTTTTGGAGAAAAGAGAGCCACTTGTACGAATATCAAGAGCTCAGATGAAAACTCAGTTCTAAGCAAAGAAGGGAAAGCAGAAAGGTGGAAGGAGTATATAGAGGGTCTATACAAGGGTGATGTACTTGAGGACAATATTATGGAAATGGAAGAGGATGTAGATGAAGATGAAATGGGAGGTATGATACTGCGCGAAGAGTTTGACAGAGAAGACCTGAGTTGAAACAAGGCCCCAGGAGTAGACAACATTCCATTAGAACTACTGATGGCCTTGGGAGAGCCAGTCCTGACAAAACTCTACCATCTGGTGAGCAAGATGTATGAGACAGATGAAATGACTTCAGACTTCAAGAAGAATATAATAATTCCAATCCCAAAGAAAGCAGGTGTTGACAGATGTGAAAATTACCGAACTGTCAGTTTAATAAGTCACAGCTGCAAAATACTAATGTGAATTCTTTACAGACAAATGGAAAAACTGGTAGAAGCTGACCTCGGGGCAGATCAGTTTGGATTCCGTAGAAATGTTGGAACACGTGAGGCAATACTGACCTTACGATTTATCATAGAAGAAAGATTAAGGAAAGACAAACCTACATTTCTAGCATTTGTAGACTTAGAGAAAGCTTTTGACAATGTTGACTGGAATACTCTCTTTCAAATTCTAAAGGAGGCAGGGGTAAAATACAGGGAGCGAAAGGCTATTTACAATTTGTACAGAAACCAGATGGCAGTTATAAGAGTCGAGGGGGCATGAAAGGGAAGCAGTGGTTGGGAAGGGAGTGAGGCAGGGTTGTAGCCTCTCCCTGATGTTATTCAATATGTATATTGAGCAAGCAGTAAAGGAAACAAAAGAACAATTCAGAGTAGGTATTAAAATTCATGGAGACGAAATAAAAACTTTAAGGTTCGCCGATGACATTGTAATTCTGTCAGAGACAGCAAAGGACTTGGAAGAGCAGTTGAATGGAATGGACAGTGTCTTGAAAGGAGGATATAAGACAAACATCAACAAAAGCAAAACGAGGATAATGGAATGTAGTCGAATAAGTCGGGTGATGCTGAGAGAATTAGATTAGGAAATGAGACACTTAAAGTAGTACAGGAGTTTTGCTATTTGGGGAGAAAAATAACTGATGATGGTCGAAGTAGAGAGGATATAAAATGTAGACTGGCAATGGCAAGGAAAGCGTTTCTGAAGAAGAGGAATTTGCTAACATCGAGTTGCAATGGGGAGGTGTTCTGCTGTAAGTTGGAGCCTGCCCCTGGAACAGCATCAGGACCAACCCTGCTGCTCAGATGCCTGGAAGGCACAATGGTGATGCCCCAATAGGGTGTGGGTGCAACTGATTTGCATTGACTGAAATTTGGGGAAAGTGATACAATAGAAGACATATGGATAGCTGTGAGAAATGAGGTAGTGAAGGCGGCAGAGGATCATAAAAGCAAAAGGGCAAAGCCCAATACTTCTGTAAGATGAAATATTGGATCTAACTGATGAAAGCTGAAAACATAAAAATGTTTCAGATAAAGCAGGCAAAAGGGATTGTAGCTGCCTAAAGAACAAGACTGGCAGAAAGTGCAGATTTGCAAAGCAGGAATGGCTAGAGGACACATGCAAAGCCGTAGAAGCATATATGACTGTGGGAAAGATACATGCTGCTTTTAGGAGAATTAAGGAAACCTTCAGACAAAAGAGAAGTAGCTGTATGAATATCAAGAGCTCAGATGGCAAGCCACTATTCACAAAGAAAGGAATGCTGAAAGATGGAATAAATACTTAGAGGGGTCATATAAACAAAGCAATCTTTAATCCTTAACCCATGAGATGTGATCTCTCAGACCACATGAGAATTTTGAACTCACTTCCTAAGATCAGTTCTGGTAGCATACTTCTATTCTCACCCCCCTCCCCTCCTCCCCTCCTCTCATAGCCTCCTCAAACAGCCAGCCTTACAATATTTTATTATTGATTACATTGTCACTTTACTTGATCTTTGTTGAGAGGTGCTGTTCACAGATTTTGTGGTTTCCTACACCACACCTCATGAACTATGTACTTGTTTCTTTCAGTACAATAAAATGGAGTGAATAGAAACAGTTTACAGCTTTACAGGAAAAAACTGATAATTTAAAAGGAATATGAAAATCAAAATTGTATATGATTATAGTCTTGTGCCTAACTTTTAGATTTGGGACCTAGCTCATGCTTTTATAACATAAAATGATCTTGTTGTTCCTATTCACTTTGCAGAGGGGGATGAATTGAAACAGAAATATTGATTTTATTATTATTATTTCTTTTTATTAGTTTTTGGAGTGAATAGGGACATTTAAAAATCTGCTATGGACCTCATTTAATAAGAAACAAAATTTATCTGGTTGAAAACAGTTTTATTCGATACAAAAACTATAAATATTGGATGAATTGTGGTTTTGTTCTCTTTTCCAAGTAAAAAATTGTAATGCCACTAATTACTTTATTGTAACATTAAATTTTATCACCTTCTTGACTAAAAAGTGACTCCTCATCTGTTAAAATCAGTGGGTTCAAATGTCCTTTTCTTTTTTCCTTCTTTTTTTTTTTTTTTTTTTTTTCAAAAAGCCTCAACACAACCTTTGCCTTCTAAATAACAAATTTTTGAAGCATTCACTCTAAATGACTCCTTACTTTCTATATTTATTTTAATAACAGCATTAACTCCTAGGTTAATCATGAAACAGACGAAAAATAGAGGAAAAAAGTGATAATTCTGCAACAGCCAGTGATCACAATTCACTAGTAAATAAGAGGGCCATTCGTCGGAAAAACTCGAGGACAATGGTGAAGGGCACTTTTCTGTTTCTCCAAAAAAATACTAGTGTTAGTTAAAATCAAATGTGTTCTGAGTGGTGGTAAAGAGAAATGTAAATCCCAGCACCAGCATCGATTGTCACTTTTGCTGACTTTCTTTTTGGACCTATAGAGTGCAGTTCTTATATGCAAGTTTAAGCCCTGGAATTTAATTTTGTGTGACAGCTTACTTGCTACAGAGATACTGTTTTTCTGAATGTAAAATTCAGTTCTTTAAAGAGTTTGTTTATGAGTACTATTTAAAAAACATACAAGAGTATGTGATTTTGTTTGATTAAAAGTGAAATACTGCACTGGGTTGAAGTAGGTGGTGGAGGGAGGATGTATGGGAGTGGTCTTGCATCTAGGCCTATTGCAGGGATATGAGTCATTAGGCAAAGAGTTAGGAGCAGGGGTGGAGTACAGGTGGGTAAGGATATTGCATAGGTCCAGTGGATCATGGAATACCACTGTGGGAGAAGTGAGGAGGATAGTGAGTAGGATATTCCTTATTTCAGGTCATGGTGAGAGATAGTCAAAACCATGGCAGAGAATGTGATTCAGTTGCTACAGTCCTGTGTAGTACTGAGGCATGAGAGGAGTGCTCCATTGTGGCCAGGTGGTGTGTGTGTGTAGGAGATGGTAGGTGACTGTAGAGACAAAGCAAGGGAAGTCAGTTCCTTTAAAAGGTTGGGAGGGTAATTGCTGCCTGTGAAAGCCTCAGTAAGAACTTCCGTATAGAGGGTGTCTCAGAAATGTTGTGACAAACTTCTAGGGGAGGTGAGACACATAAGAAGGATTGAGAATTGCATAGCAACCCATGGCCTCAAACATTAGGGGTAAATAGTAGAAGAGGTCAAGGATTGGAAATTAACATGAGAGTGATTCATTTGAAAGATTTATTGGATGTAATGAGTACACATGGTGTACAACATGAATAAAACTCTAATATTACAACATGATGGAGGGCCCGCTCATTTTGGACTGGCTGTTTGTAGGCATGTGAACAGGTCGTTCTTGCATCAGTGGACTGATTCTCTGGCACCCATGCTCACCAGATTTATCAAGCCTTGATTCCTTTCTGTGGGGAGCTACAAAATTTCTCGCATATCACAATCCTTTGGAGTCTGAAATGGATCTTGTCATGAGAGTCATCTGTGCCACTGCTACAATAGAAGAAACACCTGGTGTGTTCGAGTGTGTTGGCAGTCAATGCCCTATCGGTGTCAGCCCTGCATGGTCTCTGATGTTGCAAACTTCAAGCATCTATTGTAACATTAGACCTGTATTTACGCTATGCACCATGTGTACCCATTATGTCCAAAAAATATGTAATATGAATCACTCACTTGTTTCCTTTCTGATCTTCAACCTCTGCTGCCAGTTACCCCAGAAATTTGCGGCCATCGGTTACTATGCAATACTCAATCCTTTTGACGTGTCTCGCTTTCCTTAGAAGTTTGTTGCAACATTTCTGTCACTACAGATGTGACAATCACAGGTGGATGGGCTGTATGGAAGGGATTTCGTGGTATGGAATGTGGCAGCTTTTGAAATGGAGGTATTAATGGTGGTTGGTAGCTTTGAAGTGAAAGGAGGTACTGATATAGCCATCCTTGAGGTGGAGGTCAACATCAAGGAAAGTGACTTGCTGGGTTCAGGAGCACCAGGTGAAATTAATTGGGGAGAAGGTTATTGGGGAATGTGGATAGGGAATCCTCACCCTCGATCCAGATACAAAAATTTCATCAGTGAATCTGAACCAGGTGAGAGATTGGTTAGGAATGATTCATCTTCATGGTCCATGAATAGGAAAGTGTAGGGTGGTGCCATGTAGGTACCAGTTTCTGTGCCATGGATTTGTTTCTATGTGATGCCTTCAAAGGAGAAGTAATTTGGGTGAGGATATAGTTGGTCATGATGACTTGGAAGGAGGTTATAGGTTTAGAGTGAGTAACGTGCCTGAAAAAGTAGTATTCAATAGCAGCAAGGCCATGGGCACTGGGGGTGTAGTGTAGAGAGAGGTGGCATTGATAGTGGTGAGCAGGGTGCCATGTTTTAAAGGAACAGAACATCTGGAGAGTTGGCAAAGGAAATGGTTGGTGTTTTTTTACACAGGAGGGTAGATTATGGACAATAGGCGCAAACTGTTTGTCCATGAGAGCACAGATTGTCTCTGTGGTGGCACAATGTCCAGCTACAATGGGGCATCATGGTCAGTTGGGTTTATGGACTTAGAAAGCATGTAGAAGTTAGGAGTATGGGGAGTCGTAGGGATAAGGAGAGAGGGAGAGAGGGAGGGAGGGAGGGAGGGAGGGAGGGAGGGAGGGAGGAAGAGGGGGAGAGGGGGAGAGGGGGGGGGAGAGAGAGAGAGAGAGAGAGTAAGGGGAAAGCTGAGGTCTTTGGTAAGGACTGATACTTCTGCAAGATTAAAGCTTGTGGGGGAAAGGTTCATGACTGTTTTGGGTCTGTTTAGGTTCTGGATTCTGTATGGTGGTGAGAGGAAATTTTTGAGTAGTAGGTCTGTAAGGCAGGGTTTGTTGGCTATGAGGGGATATGGTGTTAGTTTGGAGGTAAACAGTGCAAAGAATTTTTTTGAGGTGGTGTTGTGCATGTTGTTCTAGTTTTTGGAGGGTAAGAGGTTTGCATGGTATATAAATATTTTTCTAATGCAACCTGTACTTAATAATAATACAGATTTTTATCCTGATTTAAAATTTCAGGTTGTCTGCAGAAGAGCTGACATCACTTTTTAATACCAAGAGTCCACCAATGTAAATGGTACAGCTGATGAATGATTCTTTTGGTAATGAACTGTAAACAGCTATCATATTTTGGAGAAATGTACAAATTGTAAATCTCTTCATATTTCTGAGGAAATCATTAATCGTACTCTCATTATAAATATAAAACTACTTATAAAACATTACAAACACGATTTTATTCTTTTTTCTGATATTTTTACCCTCTTTATGGAATAAAAGATGAATTATTGTCTTATTCTATTAATAAAGCACACAGTATATAATGATATGAAATGGATCATTTTATAAGAGGGATGTGCACATTCAAATCTATAACCTATTGGAGACTGTAAATAAAATACTGGAAAAGTTAAAGCAAATTTGTAAGAAAAATCATAGAACCATACCTTTCTGGTAGTTTTTTTTTATGCAGTCTGTATTATATTGGTCCTGGTGATCTAGCCATAAAGTGTCAGCCTGGAAACTGAGATGTCACGGGATCGATTCTCGGTTGGACAATTGATTTTTCAGTCTTCATACTAATCTATCCTTCACCTCTCAACAATGTGAGGAGTCACCAGGGGTGGTACATGATTTGGATTTCACATTAAACTGTAGGTCCACTTTTCCCAGTTAGATAACAGGGGGAGGTTAGGGACATGCAAGCCATCAAAGTGGTGTCCAATAGAAAGAACTGCACCAGGCCACTGAGCCACATGAAATTATTAATACTTTATTTAGATTTAAGCATTTGTCACAATGTTTTTCAAGCACTTTGGATCCATGGATCTCTTGACCTGAACATAAACACCTGCAGCTCCTTTGGTACATCACATCCCATTCAAAGTGTGGGATAAATAAATGTAGCCAGCTTCAAAACAAATTCACTGCCTAGGAACTTCTCAAAATTCAAATGTTTCTCTCGAACAAGATACGAGTAAATTTCGATGTTGAGTTCATACACACAGTGCACATTTGTTGAAAAATCTGGATTCAAGTGGCCAAGTTTTAATGAAGTCTACCACATCTGTCACTGACTCTAGAACTTCACAAGGACAAGGCTCAGGCCGTTTTATGAAAGTGCTTCTTGGTTAATAAATCAGTGTGCCCAAGAGCACAAGGACCCTCTTTATGAATAAGGGCTTCCAATCCAGTGTGAGAGCTAGCCATATTACTAGCTCCATCCATACATGAACCTACACAGTTTTTCCAACTAATGTTGTTTTCTTTTACAATAAAGAGTAGTATTTCAAAGAGGTATGTTGCTTCTGCTAAAAGAGCTATTTTTCTGCAGAAAACAAGAAATTAATGAAATTTCTTTTAATGTAAAAACCACACATAACAAATTAGATGTGCCTCATTGACTTGGCTGCAGCATAATCCAATGTAATAGTAAAATCATTGTTACCTTTCAGTTTTCCTACTAACTGATCATTATAGTTGTTGGCCAAATTTAGTATTCACTACATTGTCTGACACAAGCAAACTTGCCAGTTGCTTGGCAGCTGATTCACCTATCATAGTAGATATCATGTCCAGAATGGCTGATAAAATAAGGTCTTCCATTATGGTGTGAGGTTTCTTGCCTGTTGCTTCACACTAGGCAACATTGTAAGATGAAATAAGAGCCTTTGAAGAGATCATAGCTAGTTTCTTTTGGTCCTTTGAACTTTTGGGAAAATCAGTTTATCAAACTACTATGATTCAACTCCAAATGTTGTTTTACTTTATTAGGAAGCCTGCTTTCAAACAAGTGATTGGTCATTCTTCTTTTCCAACAGTAGTAAACATAAAACTGAAATTCAAGCAAGTGTCATCATATTTCTTTTATTTTTGCCCATTAGGTGTTTTGAACTACACAATAAATTTGAAATATCACGTTTTATACTTATATTTAAAGCATTTTTGCCCACACTGACAGAGAACCACAGATCACAGAAGACAAAAAAGGTTTAAAAATAATCTGCATTGAAAAAATGTAAGCTTCAAACTGACTATTACAGAATAAAAACAAATGAATCTCATAGGATGATTTGACTACCACCCATCATGCTGCCATAGTTTAACACTTAGTTGACATCATGTTAGATATCACTACTCGTGCACATGGTATTCCTTTACTCAGTAAGCAAATAAACCAAATTATTATTTTTATAAAACCACCATGATGGCCCTACTGTATGGCTATGATGCGCTTAGGAGTGATGATGCACAATCTACAAACCTCAATTTACAATGGCTTTTACTGATTTGACAATTTTCCTCTACATAAAAGTGTGCTATCTGAGACTATACTTAGCCAGTGACAATGTCTAGAACCTCTTTGTCAGAGATTAAGCATTGTTACCCAGACCACTTTTCTAAGTGCAATAAGATGCAGGTCTCAGAAATTTGAGATATTGTTAAATACTAAAACCAAAACTAAACTCTGTCCAAACAGGTTATGAAGGCCCAATGGTACTGACCAGCTGCCATGTCATCCTTAGCTTACAGGCATCACTGGATGTGGATATGGAGGGGCATGAGGTCAGCACACCACTCTCCCAGCCATATGTCAGTTTACAAGACCAGAGTCATTACTTCTCAGTCAAGTAGCTCATCAGTTTGCCTCACAAGGGCTGAGTGCATCCCACTTGGCAACAGTGCTCGGCAGACTGAATGGTCACCCATCCAAGTGCTGGCCCAGCCCTGACAGCACTTAACTTCAGTGACCTGATGGGAACCGGTGTTACCACTGTGACAAGGTCATTGGCCATTTTGAAATTCTGGTTTTCACAAATTTTTCATCAATTTTCTACAGCGCTGATTACAAATGGATGGCTAATTTTGTCACTGCAATGAACAGATGACTTTCCACTCTTACAAAAATGATACCGTTAACTCACAACACTTTCACTCATCACATTTGGTCAATAAAAAGTAAAAATTTCATAGCAAATATCCACAACTTTGATATTTTTTCCCAGTAAAATTCTATATTGTTGAATGGATTTCACATTTGGCAGAATTTTTAATAGCAATGCTCAGTCTGTTCAGCTTCTGTAGTCAAACAATGAGTAATGTGGCTTTCTTACCCTCATAGTTCCAGTGAGGGGATGAGTCACTGTGTGGTCTGTCAGCCCCCCCCCCCACCCCTCTTGTATGCCATCTGGACATCTCTCAGTTAGGAGCACTTGCAGCATATTGTTGTGACTAGTACTCAATCAAAGTAGAGTTTGATTCTGTTTATGAGGCCATAGTAGTCCTAATTTTGATGGCTTCCTTTATTATGCCACCCCAAAATCCACTGTCTCTATGCTGGACTTTTGTCCATTCAAAATCAAACATATGACTGCCTCCCAATCTGTGCTTAGCAATCAGTTTGTCTTTCTGTCTCAGGTGGATGTACCTTATGGGCTCTGAGCAGAGCTGCTCAGTTCATTGTTTTATCTGCCTGATGATGTACTGCAGCCTACTCTAATATTTTCCCATAAATGATTATGTTCTTGCCAACCATTTAAGCTGATCATAATTTGAGGGTGGAGTAATAGCAATATTTGTTAAAGGAACTGAGAGTTGTGGTGTAGCATGAATGATACATACAAAAATTTGCCCAAAATTAAAAAAAAATAAAAAATAAAAATAAAAGAATAAAATAACAAAATAGCAAAAAATGGAAGTCTGAACTCACAAAACAAAGATAAAGATGAAGAAACAGACACCAATGGTTTTAAAGTAACGTTGAGAAAAGAACAGTGGACAGACACTCCTCAAGCCCAGGGAATGTATGAAAAATGTAATGATTTTCAAGAAACTTTAACACATTATTTCAATATAGCATTTCCAAAAACCAATAGGAAAAGAAAAATCCTCCAAAACAAGCAGCAGAGCACAAAAGAAATGATATAACTGAAGGCTACATTAAGAGTAATGAAATGAAGCATTGAAACCTACAAATACCACAAAAAATAGAGACAGCTGATAATATATATGTGTTGACATAGTGACTACTTATTGTCTCTTGTTGTAAATATCATTATCACTGCCCAGACCATCAGGCAACAGTAACATCCTTGGCTCCAAATATCAGTTTGCTCTGGTACCTGTGACCTGACTGTCAAGGTGTATTGTCTATCAGCTAATAAAGTATCAAATTGTCTACTCATTACTAGCATATATTATTCCATATACACACCTACCAATACTGCATTTCCTACACTGGTGACCCCATCTACATGCCAGCCACACCACACACTTTTGGGCTCTTTAATCCCACCCACAGAGCTGGGGTGCATCTTTTGGATCAACTGTGCACCATCCCTTCCACTCCTGCTGTGTCACTTCTTGAACCACATCCCACTGCGCTTCTGTGACTAATACAACAAGACAATCTGTTGCCCAAGATCTGTACTCATATGATGCAACATCTATCCTACCTGTATTGTGCATCTTTATATTCCCACCAGACATGCACTTCCATGAGACACAGTAACTGCATACTACATGCTCCACTGCTACCATGTCAGCTGCACCAGTTAATGCCACACTCTGGCCAACAACGTGTGCGCAGCCCATCAACAGTCATAACACTACCCAGCTATTTTAAACTATCCCCATCCTATACTGATTACTGGCAGTATGGTTCACTTTATGTAAGTGCAAGGTGTCAGCCCACAGCATATAAACAAGGAGGTGAAATTTGTGATTTTACTCAGCCATCTCAGTGATGACTCGGACATAACCAGTGACCTCTTTTTGGCAGCACCCATTCACAGTAAGTACAAGATGGCCAGAGTCCTGTTGCTCCAGTGCCTTTCACACTTCAAAGAGTAACAGCTACACCTAGTTATAAATGAAGAAGCTCTCAGAGACAGATTGCCTTTTTTGCCCTGATAGCACCTCCGGACACAGAATGATCCTATGCTGAAGCTTGACCGTATGCTCTGAACACTGTGGCTCCTTTAACTTCGCACACACATCCAGACTCCAATACTGTCACATAAGGAACAGTCCCTTAACACCAGACTCTGCCTTGTGGACTGGATCTGCACTCTGTCTCAGCATCATCATCTCATTAACAGCCAGTCTGATCTCATCAAGGCCATCGCCTTGCTCAACTGCAGTGTGACCAAAGACAGCTGACTCCTGCCAAGCTGGCCTGAGCTCCCACCCATGCTACTGGGCATCATCACTGCCTTCACTCTGCGCAGAGGCAAAATGACCGATGACAGCTGACTCTTCCGAACTGGCCCCAGCTCCCACTCGACATTTCCCCATGTGACCTTCACAGTGTAGACGGCCAACAAATGTCAAATGCATTGAAAATACACTCCCTCCAAGCCTGCCCCCCCTTCAGTACTGTTTACAGACAAATACAGAAAACAGTGCCCCCCCCCCCCCCCCCCCCTTACTCTCAGCAGCTGACCAATGCTGTTGGTTCCATAGCAGAATTGGACAGGAAGCATGTAATGCAGGACGCCTTGTGCTTACCCAAACACATACAACAACTGCTGTGGGTGCATCAGGTCACTCTGCAACCACAAGACACCATATCCAACTACACTGGCACAGCTCTGCCACCTCATGTCAGCCATCCAATAGCTTACGCTTGTTCTTTTACCCATTCTCTCACCATCATCCCTTCAGTTACACGCCACAAATGACATCATCATATCTGTCACTGTTGCTGGCACCACATTGATTATCTTAGATTAGGGGGCACAGAACCACGTGCCTTGGACCTTTCTCATTGCTGAGACTGCTGAGCCAGTCCTGGGAGCAGACATTCATTATCAGCTGCTTCCTGACCTCACCCATGGTGGAATTGTTGGTGATGATCTCCCTGAGCATCTACTGCCACATGCCTCAGTATCACTGGGAGATACACCACTAGATCTTCTACTTAAGTGTTGTGCACTCTTCAATGATCTTTGCTCTCTCATGTTGGACTACTCCTTGCTATGCACCACAAATGATATCACATGATATGAAAACATAGACCTCCAGCAGTGCATTGCAGACACTTCCACCACACTACACATAACCAAGGAACATCTCACTGCCCTACAACATCCACAATAGCTGCACCATTTGACCACTACCTCAAGGACACCAACACATTTCCGAATCCAGTCTGCAGGGACTCTGAACAGGTTAGTGAAATGTGGTATATGACTGTAGTGTGCAATTTTGGCAGTGTACTAATTGCCCCACACAGTGATTCCTCTCTACAATACACTATGATCTGAGCACCTGATATGCTCCCCACTGATAGACCACACACTCTTTGTGCTGTTCATGATGGTACTGTCCATCACATCACTACTACACATCCAGCGTAGACCTCAACACCTACCCCTCCAACAAGTGGAGATTGATGAAGGCTGCTTTTTGCAAACTGTTAGAAGTGGGACTTATTCACCTGTCAAACTGTGCTTGGGCATCACCTATAAAACTAGTTTTAAAGAAAAGACAAATCATGGAGTTTCTGCAGCAGCTACTGAGTGCTCAATGCTTGAACTATCATAGGTAGTTATCCCATTCCCAACCAACAGTACTTTTCAAATGTACTAGCGGATGCCACAATTTTCAGAGTAGTAGACCGTAAAAACATATATCTCAAAATTGACATGGAAGTAGAGGACATACCAAAGACAGTAATCAACACATCTTTCAGTTTTTGTACTCACTTTACAGATTAAAAAATGCCACACCAATGTGGCAACATTTTATCAACAGTGCCTTGTTTAGTTTATCATTCTGTTATGCCAATTGAGATGAGATAATTACATTTTCTCCTTCACAGGAAGAGCATAATTGACACCAACAACAAGTTCTCGACAGACTGGCCACCCACAGTGTTTCATTAATAAGGACAAATGTCAATTACTAAAAACTTGCGTGGCATTTTTTGGCCAGTATGTAGATGCTTCAGACATCTGTGTGATACCCGAAAAGACCAAACACGAATGACTTTTGCCACCACCCACTAAATATCAAGAATTATGCAGGTTATTAGGTGTCATTAACTTCTACAGAAGACACATCTCTCCTTCCCTTGACTCAAGTTCTGTACAGGAAAAATACATCAGGTAAATACCACCTTGGGTGGATACAATCCATGGAAACTGTCTTTGACAAGATTGAGGATGATTTACTGAACGTGACTGCACTGGCTCATCTGTCTCCCAACGCACACCTTACCATAACATTGGACACTAATGATCACACTATTGGCACCGTTTTACAGCAAGAGATAGCTGACATCACTCAGCCTCTGTGGTTTTTCTCACATTAACTCTCAAACATGCAGCATAAGCCGTCAATCTTCAGCCAAGAACTCACTATCTATTAATGTGTATGTTACTTCCAAGATGATATAGAAGTCAGACCTCTTACAATTTACACGGACCACTGCCCTTTGGCAGATGTGATGCATAACCCATCCATGGATTCTGGCTCCAGGTGGTTTCAACACCTTGATTTTATCTCACTACATCAAGGATGCAGATAATGAGGTTGCAGACTACCTGTCATACATCGCCTCTATTGCTGCCTTGTTCAGTTATGACCAAATCGCTGAGGCAAAGATATGGACAAGGACTTACAGAACCTACTTCATGACCCAGACGCAGGGCTTATACTAGAATAATGTACCTTCCCTAGCTTCACCAGGGATGTGATGTGTTCTGCATATCAGGTCTGACCTGCCCTACCAGAATCTTTCCTTTTTGATTCAATCCACAATCTTACACATTCTGGTGTATAACCATCTCCCTATTTAGTCATGGAGTGCTTCATGTGGCCCCACATTCAAAAATACAGCACCACATGGACCAGAGTGTGTGTCCTCTGCCAGCAGAATAAAACAGGACAACACGCACAGCTCCACTTGGCATATTCCCATTTCCCAAGGGGAGGTTCCAACATGGGCAATTGGCATAACTGGACCCCTTCCTGATTTCATGATTCAGGGGGATGTCATTACATGATCTCAATGTTTGATCAAGTCACATGCTGGGTTGATGCAACTCCTACTGCCGACATCACCAACGAGACTTTCATCAAAGTCTTTCTTAATAGCTGGGTTTTATGCTTCGGCTATCCTTCATTGTCCATCTCAGACCAGGACAGACACTTTGAATCCTCATTATTCAATGAGCTGCACCATCTTTGCACCTGCCACTGCTTCCATACCACTGAGTATCATGTGCAGTCGAATGGACTAGTGGAGAGATGGCACCAGACATTAAAAGCGGCACTAATGAGCCATTCAAAATCATGGAAGAGGCCCTTCCCTGGGTCATACTTGGTGTACATACCACCCATAATGAAGATCTTGATGCTTCCTTAGCAGAAATCCTCTGAAGTGAGACACTGTCACTTCCTGTCGATTTCATCATGCAGGCCACATCTCTCACTGATCGTGACTGGCCAGATCTCGTCGCCCACATTATATAACACACACAAAACTTGGATGCATCCCTTCCATCCCACCATTCAGTGCCATGGATCTTCATACATAAAGACCTTTCCACTTGCTCGCATGTAATACTATGCATTGACACAGTGAAACCCACTCTGCATTCACTGTATACTGCCCTCATAAAAATATAGACTACAGCACAATCACATTTGATGTTATGATCAGGGGTAAAAGATCAACAGAGTCTGTCAATAGACCGAAGCCCGCATGGATCATCATAGACCCATCTCATCAGCTACTCCCTGGCCATGCACTTGCTCTGCCCTCTTCTACTCCCTTTGCATCCAAATAAACCCTTCAGACTTCCTCCCTGAATATATATCATTGATACTTGTTGATAACAATCTCGTCATCTCTGCACATTATGATGGTAGGAAATCTGGAGCTAGCACAATTTCACATCACTACCTCCACACCTCTGCTATACACTCCAACATTGACACAGCAGAGTTGATGTCCTGCATAACTACCGAGGGCTCTCTCATCATCATCACCGTGGCATGGGGCACAGCTGTTTTGGCAATTGATGTCAATGCTAAGCACCATCACCAATGTTGTCACACCAGCACTGTCTACTTCACATTTTGGGCATGCTCTGTGGGTCCTTGTGCACCTCCAAAACTATGATGTCTCTGACATCATTGCAGTCACAGCACTGCTACTGCCTAATGCCCCCACTTCACCACCTCATGTCGCTTTGACTCCTGCCATGCTCTGCACCACAGGGGTGGGGGAGGGCCTCTCTGTGGTGACTATTTAACGACTATTTAACATCTCTCACTATAAATAACAATATCACTGCCCTGACCAGCAGGCAACACAAAAAAAGGTTCCAAATCATGCGAAAACAAAAACTCTATAAACGAAATCGCTGCAAAAACCAATCAGTATATTACACCTGAAACAACATCTAAAGCTATGAAAAAAATTGCGAAAGATTCCTCGTTATACATTACGACAAAGAACAGATTTGATGTGCTACAAAAAAAAATGAAAATTGTGAACAACAAAGCACTGAGGTAAATAAAAACTTCATAGTTCAAGAAAACAGCATATGTAGCAAGAAACATTCGTACAACAGACACAGCAGTAACATAAAAAGCTCACCTAAACACAAAAAAAGAATAACAGTGTTTGCAGACAGCCATGGGCGATCAGTTGCAGCTAACTTAATGCATCAAAGTCATAATAATTTCGTAACCCAAAGAAATGTTATACCAGGTGCACCATTAACTTCAATACTTGAAAGCTGTAACAACTTACAGAATCTCACAATGAATGACACAGTTATAATCTGGGGTGGCACAAATGATGTAGCCAGAAACGAAGCAGACAAGGCATTAAATGCTATAACATCAGCATTAATTAAGCTTCAGCACACAAATGTAATCATAGTAGGGATACCCCATAGATATGAATTTGAAAACTGGTCTTGTGTGAACGATGAAACCAGGCGAACAAATAGGAAAATAGCCAAAATAGTGAAATCTTTCCAAAACACTCAGTTTGTAACAGTCCCTGAGAACAGAGACTGGTACACTTCTCACGGACTACACCTAAATGCTAATGGCAAGGAAGAAGTGGCCAGAACTTTACTTGCAGTCATCTCTCCAAAAAATCAACTAAAGCCTGCAATATCACTTGAGTGGAAGGATCCAGATGGAACTGAGCAAATAATACCACAGCAAGAAAAAATTACAGTACCAGAAATCAACCACAACGTTGTCAAGAGGACAGTAACGAACAATGGAGTAGGAAGATCAGTTTGCAGCAACAGGATATTCAAAAGTCCAGAAACACATTGTGCTCCTAGAAGATCCTCAAGACCAATAAAACCCAGAGTTCAAAGTGACATGTTTTTGTGGGAAAGTAAAGCAACTAACAAATTCCCAGGACTGGGTAAAAACAACTTACCAAGCCAGCTAGTCAAAACAACAGAAGCTGTGGCATCAACTGCAGATTCCTCAGCATCACTTACTCAATCAAATGTGGTGGAGTATACAACTCCAGTTACTGCAACACCAGGCAGTTCGCCAACTCCTCAGATGGTACGGAGCAAGAAGGCACCTCAACAGCTACCTTGACAAACAGACAGACAGAAGCCAGGTTTGGTAGTAGATCGAGAAATGCAAGATCGCCAAAGAACAGGAACACTTTTAATGCCTGGATCCAGAACTTATGTAAGTGAACCAACTCAGTGCATTTTAAAGGAAGATAATCAGAGTGACGAGTTAAAAATACCACTAAGGTTCATGCACCTAAACATACAGTACCTTAGAAATAAGCTTAATATATTACAGGTTTTTGTAAATGAACAGTCACCTCATATAGTAGTGCTAACTGAGCATGGATTAAAATCTGATGAAATTATTTACTGTAAACTAGAGGGCTACTCCTTAGCAAATAGTTATTGTAGACAGCAACATAAGGGTGGTGGTGTGGCAGTTTACATTAGTGAGAATCTTGAGTACAAGAAATTAAACTATCTAGACCAGTACAACAAAGAAGGCTTGATTGAAGTGACAGGCATCGAAGTCCACGCCAAAGAGTGTAGAGAGGTTATGAGAAAACATAAAGTTATTGGGATTTATCATCCACCAAAGGCTGATGTAGTTAGCTTCATAGACATATTTAGTAGAGTAGTGGGACATTGTGGTCCCAGTGACCTAACTATACTTGGTGATCTGAATATTGAGGTAAAATCTTCCAGTTTGTGTAATATGAGGTTAATAGATACTCTTAACCCATATAATCTCGTAAATATAGTAAATAGTGATACCAGGGTAACAAAGTCCACATCTAGCAGAATTGATTACGTTATACTATGTAAACATATTAAAGACAGTGTTAGGTGCTGGAATATGGATTTTCACTACTCTGACCACAAATGCCAGCTTGTAGAGTATGTAAACACAAGCATCCCAAAAATGACAAAAGTTACTGAAAATAAAAGAATCCTAAAAGAGGGTAACATCCTTGCCCTAAGAAATAAATTAGCTATAGAGGACTGGGATCTAGTTTACCAGACTGAAGGATCTGAAAACAAATGGGCCAAATTCTATGATACTATGCTAAGACACTTTGACAGATGCTGCCCTGTTAAAAAAAATACAAAGAGTGTTCACCCATAACCAAAGTGCAAAAACCAACAGACTGATACTTCCAGCAAATATGATAAAACTCAGGCAAAACATCCAGGACCTGGATGTGTTACACAAGTACAATGAAGCCAAGAAAATCTTTAAGAAAGAGCTTTCAAATCTAAGAAAACAGATATACAGCAGTGAAATAGCTTAATCAGACAATATAGCCAAGACCTCATGGAGAATTGTAAATCAATTTCGCAAAGCCACACCGAAGCCAGAACCTGAAATTGTAAATATAAGACATGAAGGAAACACAATTAAAGATCCTAATAAAGTCTGCAATGTTTTCAATAAATACTTTATATCTGCAGCTGTTAGTCCAGTTAATAACATAATTGTGAGTAGTGAGGTAAAGCTCTACCCCTTTGAAGAGCCACCTTTTGAATTCAAACAAGTAAGTGAAAAAGAAATAGGCAGGATAATAAATAACCTAAAGAATAAGTACTCATCTGGATGGGATGGTTTGAGTAGTATCGTGATTAAAAAATGTAATAAGGAATTAGTTAAAATAATCACCCACCTGCTAAACTGCAGTATTAGAGAACATACATTTCCAAATGTATTGAAATGGAGCACAGTTAAACCAGTGCATAAAAAAGGATCCAAGGAAGAGGTTTCAAATTTCAGGCCCATATCATTAATACCTGTCTTCAGCAAAGTATTTGAAGTTGTGCTGCTGACACAACTTAGTGACTATTTCTTGAAAAATAAGTTCCTAACAGACACACAACATGGATTCCGAAAAGATCATAGTACTATCACAGCAATTACGGAATTTCTTCACAAAACGTATGGTGCCCTTGAACAAGGAATGCAAACAGCTGGCATATTTCTAGACCTCACTAAAGCCTTTGACTCGGTAAACCATGAGTTACTTTTAAGTAAACTTGAGTCGTACAATGTAAATGCTGCATCCATGCAATTGCTGGCTACATATTTATTTAACCGCAAGCAGTGTACAAAGCTGACTTACAAAATCAATAATCAGATCATTAATTTCGAGTCCAAATATGAGACAGTCACACAAGGTGTACCCCAGGGCTCAATTTTGGGCCCTTTCCTTTTCCTAGTGTACATAAATGATATAGAGCAAACTTTCAACTCCCAATTGGTAACCTATGCAGACAATACCTCACTGTTATTTCTTGGTAAACAAAATGATGAGTTAACGTTGGTAGCAACTGAGGGCCTACGTCAAATAACTACTTATTTCCAAGATCAAGGTTTGAAAGTTAATATCAGTAAATCTCAGTTATTGCCATTTAAACTTACAAACTCACACCAAACCTCTATCAGTAACATAGGTGGAATTGAAGTAGTGGACACAGAAGGCTGCAGATTTCTAGGTATTCACCTAGATGAAAATCTAAGATGGGTAAACCATATCAAATTTTTATGCAATAAAATCAGCAGTTCATTACATCTAATCAGCCAGTTATCAAAAGTAGTCCCACATCAGACATTAAAAACAATTTACTATGGAACCATTTTTGCACAGATTAATTACGGGATAGAGATATGGGGTTGTGCTGCCGACATACATATAAACAGAATTATCCATGGATTAGGGTATAGAGATTCATGCAGGGAAATCTTTGTTCATCATAAATACCTCATGGTCTACTCACTGTATCTTTACAAATTAATTATATTTTTTGTGACACATCAAAACAAAGCAACAAAGTGCTCTGATATTCATGCCTATAATACAAGAAATAAAGACTGCTACTACAGACAAAGAACAAAATTAAAAATAACAGACCATAGTCCATGCATTAGTGGTCAAATATGGTACAACAGATTACCGAGCTCTATAAGGTGCCACAAAGGGAACTTATTCAAAGTGAAACTGAAATATTTCTTGATTGACAAGTGTTTATATTCTTTAAGTGAATATTAACATTAAACTAAAATAAATTATTGTATGTAAAATCTGAATATTTGTAATAGGTACGATGTAACACCCAATATTGTGCCTTATTAGGTACAATGGTACATTTGTATCATGTATATGTAATCACATATGTATATATGATTGTACTAAACTTGTAAAAAAATGCTATGACGTTTGCAAAAGACACCAGTTGGTGTCCCCATGCAAAAAAATACAATAAATAAAATAAAATAAAATAAAATAAAAACGTCTTTGACTCAGATTTCAGTTCGCTCTGTACCTCTGACTTGAGTGTAGCATTTTATTGTCTACTCTGCTAATAAAGTATGGAAATGTCTGTTCAGTGCCTGTGTATGTTATTCCATATAAGCACTACTATTGCCACACTTCCTATATGAGCAAAAGCCAAATCTGTAAATAACATTATCTGAAATTCAATAAATGTAATTAAAACAGCCTGGAATATAATTAGCACTGAGAGGGCTGGGGGGGAGGGGGGGGGGGGAATTACACACTGGAAACAAAAGAAATTGAAAGTATGAAAGTGTAAAGTATTGATACAGTGGAGTAAATGTTGAATATACATATATCAAGTCATTCGTTACTTTGGAGATTCAGACAAATAAACTCTTTGTACACACACTTAAACCAAAATTATTAATGCCATAGGAACTTATTCTAGTTTGCGAATGAATACAAGCATTTACTTTTTTCTTCCTTCACTTTTCAATCAAATTACCATCTTAACTTCCAACAATAACATCAATTTGATCAACATGCTAGCCTCAACAAGAGAAAAAATATTTATTCAGAGTCATGCTTTTTCTTCTTATTTTCCAAGGAAGTCAACAGACCACAGGCACAGATGACAAGCCACTCTATGTTCTTGAAGCCACTATCTGAAAAAGAAGTGACAATAGTAATATAAAAACTAAAGACAAAGAAGTGTCAAACTACCTACTCAAGCAAGTGGCAGCACAAATAATTACACCACTGTTGCTATTATCAAATGCTCATTCCAAGAAAGAGTATTTCCTGGTCACCTTAAAGTATCTAAAGAAATACCCATGTACAAAAAGGAAGAGGATGATGATCCTAACAACTACAGACCAGTGTCTTTAGCATCAAGCTTTTCAAAAATATTAGCAGTGCTCACACTCAATAGACTAACTGCTTTCCTTGGAAAGCACAATGAAGTAACTCCAGCATAGCATGTATACCAGGAATGGAAATCAATGGAAATATCAATTGAATCTTTAACATAATTCATTTTACAGGCATGGGTGTCCACAGAAATTCATCCAGCAGAGGGAAAAATTCCAAAAGTTCCATTTTTATACAACTGATTGGTTGAGTTTGAGAGTGTCTTATACCCCTAGCAGTAAATTCGATAGGAAGTACACAAAAAAACTTATTGTATCTGAAACTTTGAAACTTTTCACAGAAAAATTACTGTTTTGCCTTAAAGGTAATCACATTTCATTAGTATATCAAAGCATATCTTTTTATATTATTAATATTAACAAAGATGTACAAAGCTTCAAAGCAACCATCAAATTGGTCAGTAGAACCAGCTCTTAACAGCCAGGACTTAAGCAAAATGGCCTTTGTCTTCTTGGTTTGGCATGTTATTGTGTAGACATGGCAACTCAATTACAGAACTCATAAGCTTGTTGCTGCACCCCATGTAGTTTAAGAACAATATAAGTAGTTTAAGAAGGTCTATACATCCTTTTGACCTAGATATCTTACAATTTTATCCTCTCATTGAGTACAGCAATTTTATTTTTTTCATATTTCAGCCCACAGATGAAGTACAAGTGAATACTTCTACAGTATAACAAGACTATGTTCTTCACACACTATTACAATCATTCAACCATCTGAAACTGAAACCCTGATGGGTCAAATGCAATCTTACTATTGAGATTAAGATGTGCTCAACTGAAGGAGCTGTTCTTGTGAGAAAAGGAGGTGGCTGCTGTTCAGATATAATGAGGCCATGTTCATACTGCACTGGGTTTTGGAGCTGTCCCTTTCTGTAGTTCATTGTGGGCTGTACAAGAAAGCAATGGAGAATAGATCTTGTACTTTATTTTGGTGATGCTCTTAAAAATTTTACATCCCCTAGACTGCAAAACAATGCCAAAACTGCCGACTTTACAAGAAAAAGGTAAAACTTCCTGTGAACAACCCAATAACCAAACAATGCAGCATTTACTAAGGCCACTGTGTTAACCCTTCTCTTTATAAGAGAAAGGTAAAATTTCCTGTGAACAAACCAACAACCAAACAATGCAGCATTTACTAAGGCCACTGTCTTAACCGTTGAATGCAGTTTAGTAGAATCAGAGACAATCTTTTCTATAAATACATGAGAAATTTCAAATTAATAATAAGTCTACCACAGAGTCCAGGAGGGGGTACCGTATTTACTCAAATCTAAGCCGCACTCGAATCTAAGCCGCACCTGAAAAATGAGACTCGAAATCAAGGAAAAAAAGTTTTCCCGAATCTAAGACGCACCTGAAATTTGAGACTCGAAATTCAAGGGGAGAGAAAAGTTTTAAGCCGCACCTCCAAATCGAAACAAAGGTGGTCCATTGAAATATGAGACAATTTAGGTCGAATGAATGACGATACAGCTATAGTAGTTTGGTTTGAGTCGTAAGCTTAGCAGTTAAGCTTTACCAGGTAGCCATTGCTTTGCGTCAGGTGCTCCGTCCTTATTTATACGGGTACCCTTCCTTTTTCACGTGCTTCGTCTGGTTTGAATTGATTGCTTATTTTCTTTGATCTGATAGAAATGGAAATGTCATGTGGCTAGGGCCTCCCGTTGGGTAGACCGTTCGCCTAGTGCAGGTCTTTCGATTTGACGCCACTTCGGCGACCTGCGCGTCGATGGGGATGAAATGATGATGATGGTTAGGACAACACAACACCCGGTCCCTGAGGGGAGAAAATTTCCGACCCAGCCGGGAATCGAACCTGGGCCCTTAGGATTAACAGTCTGTCACGTTGACCACTCAGCTACCGGGGGCGGACTTTGATCTGATAAGTGCCGTTCTCTTTGTTATAGGTGTTTACTTCACTTTAAGCTGAAAATGCATTACTGTACTGTGTCATCCATTGTTTGTCGCATCTGATAAGAGCATTTACGGCCTGTCGCCGCTCGCGGCATGGCTTGCTATTGCGCACGCTACAGCCGCTTACAATAAAAACAAGAAAGAGAGAGAGAGAGAGAGAGAGTCATCTCATTAGCGAAACAATGGCAAGAGACTGCTATTTGTTGCTACTTAACACTGCTGCCTTCTTTGATAATGATCAACAAGAACCAAATAATAGACTGCGTATAATAGAAGATGTTCTGAACGAGAGTTTAGCTAAAATTTTTCGCCGTTTCAAAATCTTTGCAGATGCCTCTTTAGTACATTACATTCTGCACAGAAATTAGAGGCATCTTAGATTTAAAATCTAGTCAATTGCCGTGCTTCATTTCTTACTGTATCACTATTAGGCATAAGAATAATACGAGTTTCATGACATGATATGTATATTCTTTCGCGTTTGCTGTTGTCTCACCCTAGTTTCATAGTTTATTAGACAGACAGGATTTAAATGAGATAGCAGCAAACATGAAAGAATACGTGGCAAAATGTTTATATTCGTATTATTCTTATGGTGAAGAGAATACTGCATGTGATTCACAATTCACGGAAGTTCCTATTAGCAACCATCTCTTCTCACAGGTAGGAAAAAATTCAGAACGTAAGAGTTAGCCATATTGACAAACATCCCAAACAGTCTTGCCAGTCGGATTTTCATAGTACATTGAAATGCTGCTACATTCGAAGGTGAACAATACAGAATTTGTATCTATTTCGTTGGATAATGTATGAAAATGCAGTGGTCGAAACTCGGGGCGGAGAATAAAGCTCGTCTTTTATTTTAAAAAAAATTTTTTTTAATTTATTTACTGACGCAGAGATTTGTGCCTGCAAAGCGTGCCTGTGTAGCGCTACATATATTCGACGCAGAACTTAGTTGTAGCGGCACCTACCAATATTTTTCAGAATTTCCACTTACTTTGCACTCGATTCTAATATGCAGCCAGTTTTTTGGATTACAAAAACCGGAAAAAGGTGCAGCTTAGATTCGAGTAAATACGGTATGTGCTGCCTTTTGCCCCCCTGTTGCAGATGCTTCTGTGTAAAGCCTTGGGCAAAAGGATGATAGTATGAAGTTTTTCCTCAATTTATCTAAGGAATTCAACAAACTGCCCAGATAGCTGTGCATGTTAAAGCACCACTTCTGGGATGGAGAGATGTACAAGCCTTGGATTGAATCTGCCTATGAGGCTTGGTGTGGATGCGGTTTTCAGGTGATTTCTCACATCCCACTGGGTGAACACTGGGCTAGTAGCTACATCCTGCCTCATTTACAAGATCTGAAAACATGAAAACATTTGGTCACTTTCACATGAATAACACTACAGGCATTTGGGGTAATGTATTGCTGTCCACTGGGGAAGGGGCGGGGGGGGGGGGGGGGGGGATAACAGAAAAGTAACCATGCCAAATTTATTAATAACCATGCTGACACTGCACTGAGGAAAGACAAAGGCACAAGAAAATGATGATCCGCTGCATCTAACACAATCATGCAGTCCTCGTAAAGAAACAAAAGAATACTGGTATTCATGGGCATTGAGAGAACGAAGGAAGGCAGATTAGTGTTTAAAGTCCTGTTGACAATGAGCTCATTAGGGATGGTGCACAACTTCATCTTAGGGAAAGATGGGGAAGTAAATCAGTCATGCCCTTTCAAAGGAACCATCCCGATTCATATATCAGGTCATTCATTACTTTGGAGATTCAGACAAATAAACTCTTTGAACACACAGTTAAACCATTTGGGAAAATCATTATGAACATGCAGCAGACTGAATAATATGATATCTCTCTAGCACGAGGCAGTATGAAACCATTGAAAATGTGTACATATCAGAAGTCCTAACCTTTAAAGATCTTTAATGGGATCTATCCTGTTTAATTTATTTGTAAATAATGTACAAACATGTGAAAATAAGATACTATATGCAGATGGTATGACTGTGCTAAATGTTGCAAACAATTCTGAGGCACTTGAGAAAAACACTTTCATATCAGCCAATAATACAGCACAGTGACTCATGGAAAATGAGCTAATTATTAATCTGGAAAAATCTGTGTACATGGTTTTCAACAAAAACCAAAAAGAGGAACACATGATTGTTATTTGAATGAAAAAGGGACCCGCAGAAGTAACTCAAATTAAGTTTTTAAGGATAACAATAGACACTGAGATAAATTGGAAACAACAGATAAACACTGTTTCTAATAAGCTAAGCTCACTGCTGTATGTAATGAAACAACTGGCTCAGTATGCAAATCAGGACCTCCTGTGCAATCTCTGTTGTGGAATTCTTAAGCCACATATACAATATGGAATTGTGACGATGTTGGCCTGCTTTCTTTATTTCATTTCTTCATTTTTGGTCCTCAGTGTTGATGTACTGAGTTGTGATACTGGCTGAAAACTGGAGTGTAGAAGCACAACACTGACTACTGTAAACAATGTAGCTGACAGGTTCACATTTGTATTTCACAGATGTTTCCTTTCACTTTTGACACCGCCACCCCCCAATAATATACAGGTTTATGTATGGCCAGTGCACTATTGTTTAAACTTTCCATTAGCCTCATTAACAGGTTGCAGGCAAATAACCACATACTGCTACAATAGTTTCCTGTTGTAGAAACAGTAAAAACTTAACCACAGATTTCACAGTTCTTGAAGAATAGAAAGGTATGTATGGAGCAGACACTGTCATTGTTTTAACACATGGCCTATTGGTGTAACACTTATTTCACTGTTAAGTTGATGCATTGTTATTGTTCTAACCAACACAGGTTCCTCATCTGAAACTTGGCTGTGGACTGACTGTCTCATGACCAAAAATCAGGGCCTTATATATCCTCACAATAACAGGTACTGAAACTACACATTGTTCAAAGTTAAATTTACAGAAATTAAAATTAAAACTTAATTCATTAAATTAACTGAATTAACTGGTTCTTTTTAACAGTTTCTTCTACTACAAGAGTTGGGTCTCATTACTTGTTTTCAAATGTATTTACACAAACAATAATTTTGACAAAACTGTCAATTACTTTGAAATTAATTAAGGGCTGCCTTTGCTAATGTGTTTTATAATAAAGCCAAATAGATACTTTAAGATTACTAGCATTTTGTCTTCCAAATTTTTACAGTTATTACAGAATTTATAATTGTTTATAAGTCAACAATAGAATTTAAGTTACAAAATGGTTACTGATTTCACCCTATAACAAAAGATACTAACTAGTAATAGTCACACTAAATTAGAAAATCAATTACATACATAAAACTAAACACAAAATCAGATCTGGTGTTATATTTTTCAAAACTGAGGGCCAACCTTTCTCTATAATGAAAATACAGATTATACTCGCATATGTTAATGGTAATCAGTTAAAATATAAAAAAAAAAAAAGAATTTTAAGGAGACAGATGGCAAAATGAGACAGGAAGGAAAAGCATCCCAGCTTGCTTCATCACATCACGGCCTCATTGGATTGACAAGATAGATATTACAAACAGCTAACTGGGTAATTCAATGACCACAAGTGACACCAGAAATTGGGTTGAAAATCTACATACAAAAAATATTACATAAGAAATCTGTAGTAATTGTTTCGTAACTTAAATTTTCTTGTTGACATATAAACAAATATAAATTCTGCACTGATTATAAACATTTGGAATATGAAATGATAGTAATCTTAAAGTATCTATTTGGCTATATTCAAAAACATGTTAGCAAAACCAGTCCTGAATTAATTCCAAAGTAATTAACAATTGCGTCAAAAGTATTGTTTGCATAACTATATTTGTTAATGTCATAATTTAAGCAAATAATTCGGCCTAACTTTTGCAGTAGAAGACACCACTAAAAAGAACCAATGTTTTGATGCATTCAGTTAATTTAATGAGTTAAGTTTTAATTGTAATTTCTTAAATTTAACTTTGATCAATTTGTAGTTTTAGCACCTATTATTGTGATGATATAGAAGGGCTCGATTTTTGATCATGAGACAGTCAGTCCACAGCCAAGTTTCAGATGAGTAACCTGTGCTGGTTACAACAACAACAATGCTTAAATTTAACAGTGTAATATGTATTAAACAATTAGGTCATGTGCTAAAACAGTGATATACATGATTGTTCTTCAAGAACTGTGAACTTTGTGGTTAGGTTTTACTGCTCGTAGATCTTCAACAAGAAACTATTGTAGCAGTATGTGGAGTTTTGCCTAATAACTATTAATGAGGCTTATCAAACGTTAAACAATAGTGCACTGTGTATTATTAGGGGGTTGTGAACAGTGAAATTAAAGTACTGTAAAATGTAACTGTGCATCTGTCAGTTATATCATTTAAAGTAGTCAGTGTCGGAACCCACAAACCCCATTTTTCAGCCAGTGTAGCAACGCACTTTGAAGACACTGAGGACAATCAACAAACATCAAACAAACAAAGAAATAAAAGCAGGAGGGACTGCCACAACTGCTTGTACTTTTCACATAGACTACAGATGTTTGAAACAGGGGCTCAGTACTCTTCTAAGAGAATTACAAAACCTCAAAATTGAGAAGGTTTTCCCTGGAACTCTACAAAATTCTAGCAGAGGAAGAATTCTATACTGTGGCTGAGTATATGAGCAGACAGCTAAAGTTCACCCTGCACCACATTAACAGAGAATAGTATTAGAAAGTGAACTATAAACAGCAATAAAAAAGATCCTGTTTGAATGCTGTACAGTCCAGAACTGGGGTGAAAATCAGGCAGAAACACTGTGAGCATTGAGGCAATCATCCCATCTATGCACCAGACTGAAGATATGTGTTTGGTGAACTCCACGTCTTGCTGTGTGAAGAAGTTTGTAACTGCCTGCTACATGTCCTCATTTGACTCCATGTCCTGCTGCATGAGGAAGTCTGTAACTGGCTACTACACATTTTCATTCGACATGAATCATTTTTTATAGGACTGAAGGTATGATAATCACATGACTAGTGGGTAGGTGCTCAAGAATCTCCCACCAGCTTCCATCATCTGCAACAATGCACTCAAAGAACATCTTGTGTCATATCACCAACAGCGTGGAACTTCGCATGTCATTCCACAATGGTGGTTTTTGATAGACATGTTGCCACATACACATACTTCATTCTCTGATGGATGTGTACTGGTGTTTGTCCTTTGGTTCTGTTTGGACACATTTGGTAATAACATGACCATAGTTTATGTTTCCTCATCTACGCATGCTAGTTTGAAAGAAAAAATGGCACACTAATCCCTTACCCCCCCACATGAACCATGGACCTTGCCGTTGGTGGGGAGGAATGTGTGCCTCAACGATACAGATAGCCGTACTGTAGGTGCAACCACAACGGAGGGGTATCTGTTGAGAGGCCAGACAAACGTGTGGTTCCTGAAGAGGGGCAGTAGGCTTTTCAGTAGTTGCAGGGGCAACAGTCTGGATGATTGACTGATCTGGCCTTGTAACATTACCCAAAACGGCCTTGCTGTTGTGGTACTGCGAACGGCTGAAAGCAAGGGGAAACTACAGCCGTAATTTTTCCCGAGAGCATGCAGCTTTACTGTATGGTTAAATGATGATGGTGTCCTCTTGGGAAAAATATTCCGGAGGTAAAATAGTCCCCCATTCGGATCTCCGGGTGGGGAACTACTCAGGAGGATGTCGTTATCAGGAGAAAGAAAACTGGCATTCTACAGATCGAAGCGTGGAATGTCAGATCCCTTAATCGGGCAGGTAGGTTAGAAAATTTAAAAAGGGAAATGGATAGGTTAAAGTTAGATATAGTGGGAATTAGTGAAGTTCGGTGGCAGGAGGAACAAGACTTATGGTCAGGTGAATACAGGGTTATAAATACAAAATCAAATAGGGGTAATGCAGGAGTAGGTTTGATAATGAATAAAAAATAGGAGTGCGGGTAAGCTACTACAAACAGCATATTGAACGTATTATAGTGGCCAAGATAGGCACGAAGCCCATGCCTACTACAGTAGTACAAGTTTATATGCCAACTAGCTCTGCAGATGACGAAGAAATTGAAGAAATGTATGATAAGATAAAAGAAATTATTGAAGTACTGGGTTCAAGAATCATAAAAGAAGGTTGTATACATGGAAAAATCCTGGAGATACTGACAGGTATCAGATAGATTATGTAATGGTTAGACAGAGATTTAGGAACCAGGTGTTAAATTGTAAGACATTTCCAGGGGCAGATGTGGACTCTGACCACAATCTATTAGTTATGAACTGTAGATTAAAACTGAAGATATCTTCTGGTGAAGAAACTGCAAAAAGGTGGGAATTTGAGGAGATGGGACCTGGGTAAACTGACTAAACCAGAGGTTGTACAGAGTTTCAGGGAGAGCATAAGGGAACAATTGACAGGAATGGGGGAAAGAAATACAGTAGAAGATGAATGGGTAGCTCTGAGGGATGAAATAGTGAAGGAAGCAGAGGATCAAATAGGTAAAAACATGAGGGCTAGTAGAAGCCCTTAGGTAACAGAAGAAATATTGAATTTAATTGACGAAAGGAGAAAATATAAAAATGCAGTAAGTGAAGTAGGCAAAAAGGAATCCAAACGTCTCAATAATGTGATCGACAGGAAGTGCAAAATGGCTAAGCAGGGATGGCTAGAGGACAAATGTAAGGATGTGGAGGCTTATCTCACTAGGGGTAAGATAGATACTGCCTACAGGAAAATTAAAGAGACCTTTGGAGAAAAGAGAGCCACTTGTATGAATATCAAGAGCTCAGATGGAAACCCAGTTCTAAGCATAGAGGGAAAAGCAGAAAGGTGGAAGGAGTATATAGAGGGTCTATACAAGGGCGATGTACTTGAGGACAATATTATGGAAATGGAAGAGGATGTAGATGAAGATAAAATGGGAGATACGGTACTGCATGAAGAGTTTGACAGAGCACTGAAAGACCTGAGTCGAAACAAGGCCCCGGAAGTAGACAACATTCCATTAGAACTGCTGAGGGCCTCGGGAGAGCCAGTCCTGACAAAATTCTACCATCTGGTGAGCAAGATGTATGAGACAGGCGAAATACCCTCAGACTTCAAGAAGAATGTAATAATTCCAATCCCAAAGAAAGCAGGTGCTGACAGATGTGAAAATTACCAAACTATCAGTTTAATAAGTCACAGCTGCAAAATACTAATGTGAATAATTTACAGACATATGGAAAATCTGGTAGAAGCCGACCTCAGCGAAGATCAGTTTGGATTCCGTAGAAATGTTGGAACACGTGAGGCAATACTGACCTTACGACTTATCTTAGAAGGAAGATTAAGGAAAGCCAAACTAACGTTTCTAGCATTTGTAGACTTAGAGAAAGCTTTTGACAATGTTGACTGGAATACTCTCTTTCAAATTCTAAAGGTGGCAGGGGTAAAATACAGGGAGCGAAAAGCTATTTACAATTTGTACAGAAACCAGATGGCAGTTATAAGAGTCGAGGGACATGAAAGGGAAGCAGTGGTTGGGAAGGGAGTGAGACAGGGTTGTAGCCTCTCCCCAATGCTATTCAATCTCTATATTGAGCAAGCAGTAAAGGAAACAAAAGAAAAATTTGGAGTAGGTATTAAAATCCATGGAGAAGAAATAAAAACTTTGAGGTTCACCGATTACATTGTAATTCTGTCAGAGACAGCAAAGGACTTGGAAGAGCAGCTGAACGGAATGGACAGTGTCTTGAAAGGAGGATATAAGATGAACATCAACAAAAGCAAAACGAGGGTAATGGAATGTAGTCGAATTAAGTCGGGTGATGCTGAGGGAATTAGATTAGGAAATGAGACACTTAAAGTAGTAAAGGAGTTTTGCTATTTGGGGAGCAAAATAACTGATGATGGTCGAAGTAGAGAGGATATAAAATGTAGACTGGCAATGGCAAGGAAAGCGTTTCTGAAGAAGAGAAATTTGTTAACATTGAGTATAGATTTAAGTGTCAGGAAGTCGTTTCTGAAAGTATTTGTATGGAGTGTAGCCATGTATGGAAGTGAAACATGGACAATAAATAGTTTGGACAAGAAGAGAATAGATGATTTTGAAATGTGGTGCTACAGAAGAATGTTGAAGATTAGGTGGGTAGATCACGTAACTAATGAGGAGGTATTGAATAGAATTGGGGAGAAGAGACGTTTGTGACACAACTTGACTAGAAGAAGGGATCGGTTGGTAGGACATGTCCTGAGGTATCAAGGGATCACAAATTTAGCATTGGAGGGCAGTGTGGAGGGTAAAAATTGTAGAAGGAGACCAAGAGATGAATACACTAAGCAGATTCAGAAGGATGTAGGTTGTAGTAGGTACTGGGAGATGAAGGAGCTTGCACAGGATAGATTAGCATGGAGAGCTGCATCAAACCAGTCTCATGACTGAAGACCACAACAACAACAATCCCTTACCCACATTTTGGTGCTTATAGACCCACATTGGAGTTGAGCCATGTTGCAGGCACACTGAGGCAACATCCTCATATGGAAACTTTTTGATCACCCCTTATAGAATTAGAAACACTCAGGCACAATCAAAAATAATATTATGTCACAGAAATGTATTTTTTAAACTCTGCTATTGCAAATCATTAAGTATTGGGTAACATTATGTATTCAAAATGACTATTATTAAGCAAATACTGTCTCAGATATTTAATGTATTTACTGTGTAAGCTGTTCTGTGTATACAAACGTTAATAATGTGATGGTGACACAAACTTTCAGCGATGATGGAGAAAGATGAATGTATCAATATGAGGTAAGGTAAGATTGGAAACAACTGAGTTGAAAGTTATAAGAGAAAACTGTTCTGATACCTGTGACAGTGAGATATGTGTAGCAGTACTGTTGTTGCTAAGGCAGTAGCCTCTGACCAAAGAACTCATGTTGCTGTGTCGAATATCTGGGAGGATCCCAAGGAAATCAGTTTTTGTTTAGAACCTGGTAATGTGCAGATGTTCAGTATGTGGTAGCACTGAATAGCGAAAGCTACCACACTGATGTCCTGCGACATCTGCATAATGTGTTGGGGATATTCTTTGTTCCATGTCGCAATAATACACAGTAACAGTACAGCTATCTTGCATTGGTTACACAACATCACCAGTCCCTCGAGACTGTGCCTCAAGGATTGTGCTAGTGTTGTTCATCATCAGTGTCCCAATGTAATAACTGTCAGCCCATGGTCCAGCCTGACACAACAATGGTCACCATCGAACAAACTACTGTTAGATTTTATGTAAGATTCAGCATCTGCATAGCCAACACATAAATACTGTGGACAATAAGATTCCATGTAGGGCTAAACTTCATTTGAATGCTGCATGCACTAAACCACTCCAATACACATTGAAAGCACATGACTGTGATGTCACCACCACCAACAAGGATGACAACCTGCAGGACACATATTACCACTTTTCTAGGCAGCAATGATGAACCAAGCACCATCATCGACTCAAGGTCACTGAATTGTTGGTATCGCACATCATTTGGTGACACCGCACAGAACTTCTGGCCTCCTTGCAGCTACTGCAAACTCCCAAACTCCAAACACACACTGCAATAGGTGCACCAGCCCATGCCAACTTGACAAGCCACCAATGCCAACAATGCATGGGACAAACTTCCTCAGCATTGCTTCCACCATTTGGATGAGGGTTCTGTGTATTTGGCTGATGTATGTGCAGGTACTTCCTCATTGATATGGGGTCAGACATCATTACAGTACTGAAGGACACAAATGCAGCACTATCTGGCATGACATTCCTACAGCTGCTCACCACAAATCACTCATGCATCACTGTGCACCGTACCACCAGCAGAACCTTGGAACTAAGCTCAGATCAGCAGTTTCCACAGCTCTTCTTTGTTATAAACATGAGTGAACCAGTGGTAAGAATTGACTTCTTATGACACTTTAGGCTTTCATCACATTTAAAAGAAGGAGTGCTACTACATCATGAGACCGGATGAGTTATCCCAGGTCTCTTTTCACTTGACCAATTGAAACTGCCTCATGCCCTGTTGGGCATCAGAACAATAATGACACATACTCTAATACACTAAAGGAGTGCATTGTGACACCGTTGTTGTTGTTATGGTCTTCAATCCTGAGACTGGTTTGCTGCAGCCCTCCATGCTACTCTATCCTGTGCAAGCTTCTTCATCTCTCAGTACCTACTGCAACCTACATCCTTTTGAATCTGCTTAGTGTATTCATCTCTTGGTCTCCTTCTACAATTTTTACACTCCACGCTGCCCTCCAATACTAAATTGGTGATCCCTTGATGCCTCAGAACATGTCCTACCAACCGATCCCTTCTTCTAGTCAAGTTGTGCCACAAACTCCTCTTCTCCCCAATTCTATTCAATAACTCCTCATTAGTTATGTGATCTACCCATCTAATCTTAAGCATTCTTCTGTAGCACCACATTTCAAAAGCTTCTATTCTCTTCTTGTCCAAACTATTTATCGTCCATGTTTCACTTCCATACGTGGCTACACTAAATACAAATACATTCAGAAACAACTTCCTGACACTTAAGTCTATACTTGATGTTAACAAATTTCTCTTCTTCAGAAATGCTTGCCTTGCCATTGCCAGTCTACATTTTATATCCTCTCTACTTCGACCATCATCAGTTATTTTGCTCCCCAAATAGCAAAACTCCTTTACTACTTTAAGTGTCTCATTTCCTAATCTAATTCCTTCAGCATCACCCGACTTAATTCAACTACATTCCATTACCCTTGTTTTGCTTTTGTTGATATTCATCTTATACCCTACTTTCAAGACACTGTCCATTCCGTTCAACTGCTCTTCCAAGTCCTTTGCTGTCTCTGACAGAATTACAATGTAATCGGCGAACCTCAAAGTTTTTATTTCTTCTCCATGGATTTTAATACCTACTCCAAATTTTTCTTTTGTTTCTTTTACTGCTTGCTCAATATAGAGATTGAATAGCATCGGGGAGAGGCTACAACCCTGTTTAACTCCCTTCCCAACCACTGCTTCCCTTGACTCTTATAACTGCCATCTCGTTTCTGTACAAATTATAAATAGCTTTTCGCTCCCTGTATTTTACCCCTGCCACCTTCAGAATTTGAAAGAGAGTATTCCAGTCAACATTGTCAAAAGCTTTCTCTAAGTCTACAAATGCTAGAAACGTAGGTTTGCCTTTCCTTAATCTAGCTTCAAAGATATTGCCTCACGTGTTCCAACATTTCTACTGAATCCAAATTGATCGTCCCCGAGGTCGGCTTCTACCAGTTTTTCCATTCATCTGTAAAGAATTCGCGTTAGTATTTTGCAGCTGTGGCTTATTAAACTGATAGTTCGGTAATTTTCACATCTATCAACACCTACTTTCTTTGGGATTGGAATTATTATATTCTTCTTGAAGTCTGAGGGAATTTCACCTGTCTCATACATCTTGCTCACCAGATGGTAGAGTTTTGTCAGGACTGGCTCTCCCAAGGCTGTCACTAGTTCTAATGCAATGTTGTCTACTCCTGGGGCCTTGTTTCGACTCAGGTCTTTAAGTGCTCTGTCAAACTCTTCGTGCAGTATCATACCTCCCATTTCATCTTCATCTACATCCTCTTCCATTTCCATAATATTGTCCTCAAGTACATCGCCCTTGTATAGACCCTCTATATACTCCTTCCACCTTTCTGCTTTCCCTTCTTTGCTTAGAACTGAGTTTCCATCTGAGCTCTTGATATTCGTACAAGTGGCTCTCTTTTCTCCAAAAGTCTCTTTAATTTTCCTTTAGGCAGTATCTATCTTACCCCTAGTGAGATAAGCCTCCACATCCTTACATTTGTCCTCCAGCCATTCCTGCTTAGCCATTTTGCACTTCCTGTTGATCTCATTTTTGAGATGTTTGTATTTGTTTTTGCCTGCTTCACTTACCGCATTTTTATATTTTCTCCTTTCATCAATTAAATTCAATATTTCTTCTGTTACCTAAGGGCTTCTACTAGCCCTCGTGTTTTTACCTATTTGATCCTCTGCTTCCTTCACTATTTCATCCCTCAGAGCTACCCATTCTTCTTCTACTGTATTTCTTTCCCCCATTCCTGTCAATTGTTCCCTTATGCTCTCCCTGAAACTCTGTACAACCTCTGGTTTAGTCAGTTTATCCAGGTCCCATCTCCTTAAATTCCCACCTTTTTGCATTTTCTTCAGTTTTAATCTACAGTTCATAACCAATAGATTGTGGTCAGAGTCCACATCTGCCCCAGGAAATGTCTTACAGTTTAACACCTGGTTCCTAAATCTCTGTTTTACCATTATATAATCTATCTGATATCTTTTAGTATCTCCAGGATTTTTCCATGTATACAACCTTCTTTTATGATTTTTGAACCAAGTGTTAGCTATGATTAAGTTGTGCTCTGTGCAAAATTCTACCAGACGGCTTTCTCTGTCATTTCTTAGCCCCAATCCATATTCACCTACTATGTTTCCTTCTCTCCCTTTTCCTACTGATGAATTCCAGTCACCCATGACTATTAAATTTTCGTCTCCCTTCAGTACTTCAATAATTTCTTTTATTTCATCATACATTTCTTCAATTTCTTCATCATCTGCAGAGCTAGTCGGCATATAAACTTGTACTACTGTGGTAGGCGTGGGCTTCATATCTATCTTGGCCACAATAATGCATTCACTATGCTGTTTGTAGTAGCTTACCCGCATTCCTATTTTCCTATTCATTATTAAACCTACTCCTGCATTACCCCTATTTGATTTTGTGTTTATAACTCTGTAGTCACCTGACCAGAAGTCTTGTTCCTCCTGCCATCGAACTTCACTAATTCCCACTATATCTAACTTTAACCTATCCATTTCCCTTTTTAAATTTTCTAACCTACCTGCCCGATTAAGGGATCTGCCATTCCACGCTCCGATCCGTAGAACGCCAGTTTTCTCTCTCCTGATAATGATATCCTCTTGAGTAGTCCCCGCCCGGAGATCTGAATGGGGGACTATTTTATCTCTGGAATATTTTACCGAAGAGGACGCCATCATCATTTAACCATACAGTAAAGCTGCATGACCTTGGGAAAAATTACGGCCGTAGTTTCCCCTTGCTTTCAGCCGTTCGCAGTACCAGCACAGCAAGGCCATTTTGGTTAGTGTTACAAGGCCAGATCAGTCAATCATCCAGACCGTTGCCCCTGCAACTACTGAAAAGGCTGCTGCCCTCTTCAGGAACCACACGTTTGTCTGGCCTCTCAACAGATACCCCTCCGTTGTGGTTGCACCTACGGTACGGCTATCTGTATCGCTGAGGCACGCAAGCCTCCCCACCAACGGCAAGGTCCATGGGTCATGGGGGAGATTGTAACACCAGAGAACCTAATGATGACACAACAGTTTTATCTGGCCACCCTCAAAGCTTTGGATGCACTTTGTTCTTACAACATAGTGCTTCATCAACACATGGCATGTCAGCCCACACTTGTGCTCAAGAAATGCAAGAGCCTTCCACTCATGCATCACACAGCTGATGTTGGCACTACCAACACCACACAAAGTCTGGTTGACCATGCTTTAACATCACTACTACCCATAGCTATGCAGCCAATGTCCCTGAGCACACTATATCAGCGCAGGTCAGTACAGTGCACCCGGTCTCTTTTCTCAGCACATTGAATGAGTATACCATTCCCTCACTCAGACAGTCACAACTGAAAAGTAAACATTGTTGCATCCTTAGCAGTAGAGTGCACTGAATTGTCACAATCCTCAGTTCACCAGTCTGCCACAAAGCATGACGGCTGGCATCAGCACACTAATAGGCCACAAAAGCAGCAATCAATGAACTGTTATAATCAGGGATAGTTCATCCTTTGGACAGCCCAATAAAACTTGTAAAGAAAAAGAGTGGTTCCATGAGACTCTGTTTCTATTACAGAGCTCTCAATGATCGAATGATGCACAACCATTATCCAATTCCCAATATTCAAGACTTCACCACTATTGTCAGCATTACTGATTGCAAAAAAGCTTATCTCCAAATACCTGAGCCCATATGACATCTCTAAGACTGCAATAAACATACTGTTCAGACTTTTTGATTCCTATTCACACATTATGGGTTAAAGAACACATCTCAAACTTATCAGTGCCTCACTGACAGATTTATCTTCAAGTATTACTTTTGTTGTGATCACCTAGATGATATCCTAAAATTTTCTGGCACCCTGCACAATCTTGAATGGCATCATTAACTAATTCTTGTTCCCCTCTTGTTGCCCTATAGGTGATAAGTGAGGATAAATCATAATTTCGGAAAGCCAATGTCACATTTCTTGGACACACACTATATTTCACAGGAATCAAGCCAACCCCAGAACCAACAGAACTCATTAAATGGTTAACCCCCACCCCCTTCAAAATTACCATGACCTACGTTGCTTTGTAAGCACTCTAAATTTTTACCAGTGTCTACTGCCACAAATGGCAGCAATACAGAACCCCCTTCACTGACACTGGTCCACATTCAACTGTGAACTACCCATCATCTGCAAAGCACTCAAATATTTTAGAGAAGACATTTGCAAGGTTACAGATCCTTACTATCAGTTATTGAGATAGTTTCTAACTGGGTGGAAGCAGTCCCAATTAAAGACATTGCAGAAGAGTCAACAGTTCACAGCTTCTGTAAAGTTTGGAAGGTAGGAGACGAGGTACTTGCAGAAGTGAAGCTGTGAGGATGGGGCATGAGTCATGCTTGGGTAGCTCAGATGGTAGAGCACTTGCCCGTGAAAGGCAAAGGTCCCGAGTTCGAGTCTCGGTTTGGCACACAGTTTTAATCTACCAGGAAGTTTCATATCAGTGCACACTCTGCTGCAGAGTGAAAATCTCATTCTGGAAACAGTTCACATGTTTATCGACACTAGGACAGCTCAATTTGGCTGCCCTGAAATGATAACAACAGACCAGGAAAGACAATTTAAGTCTGCTCTGTTTGAGGCTCTCTACAACCTCTGTAGCATTATGCGTAATCATACAACTGTGTACCACCCTCAGAGTAATGGACTTGGGGAGTGATGCTACAAGCTCCAATCTTGTGCTATGGAGGACTATGGATGGGAAGTCTGCCATGGGTGCTACTAGGTATTCATATAGCATTCAAGGAAGACTTATGCCAATCACTAGCTGAAATCTTGTGTGGAGAATCACTCATGCTACCAACAGAATTTGTACTATTGACTCAACCCCTTCAACCGTCAGACGTACCACTGTGGATCCAGTGGGTGAAAGCCACATCAACCATACACAGACACTACCACTTACCTTGCATACTAGCCCAAAAGTTTTCATGCACAAGGCACTTAGTAACTGTGAATTTGTAATGCTATGAGATGATATGACCTGGCCAGTTTTACAGTCACACTACTCTGGCCTGTATAAAGTTTTAAAATGTTACACCCACACATTTGAGATTTTGCTCAACGTAAAAGCAAAGATGGTCTCATTAAACTGCCTAAAATCAGTGTGGATTCTGTGTGAATGCACAGCTGAATGTGACATGGACCTGGAAGAAATGGACAATGACCAAGTGGTCATTTACCCCTGGACATGCAGTTGGCTAATGTGGATTCTGAGGAGCCAATCATCGTCAGATTTGATGTGAGAGACTTTAATCCAGAGAAGATCCATGTAAAACTTGTAGTCAGTGAGGGAGTGACTTTATTCCAGAGAAGATCCATGTAACACTTTTAGTCAGTGACCTGACAGAGGATGCCTGCCACGACAGTTGTTTGACTGATAATGGATCCATAGCTCAACACCTCACACACACTTGTCGGTTACCCAGCAACATGAGCTATGCTGCTACATCTTTGCATTTGTCAGAAGACAGCATACTCACTACTACAGCACTGAGGGAACCACAATGACTGCTGACCACCTCAACATTTGGCACCATGTCATATATACAGCACAAGCGCTGTTGGCCAGTCCATTTTGAGAAATGGTCCAACTGTGTCCTGATTTGCAGCTAGCCACAGTTGCTCATTTGAATCACTTCAGATCAACTCTGAGAAACAGTCCACCGCCATGGTGCCTGGTTGGCTGCCGGGAACAACCAGTTATCAAGCTCATCTGTGCATGATCCATCTGCTCTCAACGAGGCCCACTGACCATTGCTCTCCCCAGTGCTCTCCATTATGGATGGGGTTGGGCACTATGTGGGGGCACCAGCTCAAGTAACATGTCTGACCAGAGAACTCATGCTGCTGAGTGGAATATCTGGGAGGACTCCAAGGAAGTGAATTTGCTTTAGAACCAGGTACTGTGCGGATATGTTGTTTGTGGTACTATGTGAATAAAACAGTATCATCACATCAATGATACAATCCCCACCTAATAGGTAAAGCTACCACACATAAAGAGATGTGTTCCACAGTAGTGAATACGAGCAAGTGTTCACACATGCGCCGACTCCATGGGGCCTGAGGGGGCCCGAGCTCCCTCAATAATTCATTTGGGGGGCAGAGCTCCCCACCCCCCAATTATTTAAGAAAATTATTTGTTATATTATGCTTTGTAAAGTCACAAAATTACGTTGGATTTTTTTATTTTCCTTGTTTGACGATATTACCTTTTAAAATAAATTCAGTAATGAGTTAAAACAAATAATTATTACAGTAGTAAGCAGGTTAACTGAAAATGAGTGGTGTGAATCATGATAGTTTTACAGTGCTGCGGGCACACTTAGAATTTGTCCCGGTGCACGAACCTTCAGGTAAAGTCTGGTGCCGGCAGACCAGCACTGCGGCCATGGTGACATCAAAAGGACTGGAGCAGAAGCACCTGGAACCCTCCGCCTCATGTCGCATTGACACTTTGAGACATTACAATGCTGCGGCTATATAAAGCCCATCCTGCTGTTGCAGTCATTCAGTGTGGATAGTTTCGTTCAGTGCATGCTGCAGAGGTGTTTAGTGTTTTGACTTTACTGTCTAGTGGACTATTTTATATGACTATATTTTATTTGTTCACTTTAGTCTCTTAGTGTATTGTGAATTAAGTTTGCAATGGATAAATTTGTTACCAAAAAGGTGCGCCTGGAAGTTGATGATACTGCAAGTCAACCTCCAACAATTATTGTGTCATCAACTGCTTCATCATCTTCAGGTGGAACCATACACAGCCGAAACCTGGACAACTCAGTAAGGGAAGATCATTTCAGAAGCCTTGGTTGATGAAATACACATGGCTAGAATATGAAGCATCTACTGAAAGAGTTTTTTGTGAAACTTGCAAAGAGGTAGATGCTAAAAATCTATTACAATTTTCTTCGAAAAAAGAAGATGCATTTACTTCTGTAGGGCTTTCTAACTGGAAAAAGGCTTTGGAAAAATTCTGTCTTCATGAAAATATGTTTACACATAAAGAAGGTGTTCTGAAACTAAATTCTATCACTAACCGAAGTGTGGCCTCCCAATTGAATGAACAGTTAGATAGTGATATGAAGAAAGGTCTTTTAACTCTTGAGACAATTTTTACTACTGTGCAATTTCTATGCTGAGAAGGACTAGCAATTAGAGGGTATGAAGATGTAAATTCAAATTTTTGTCAATTGCTGGAACTCCGAAAGAATGACCTAACTGAGTTTAATGATTTGTTAGGGCATTTGGGGTGTAAGTGGATGTCCCATGATATTCAAAATGAGATCAATGATCTACTACAAAAGTCTGTGTTGAGAAAGGTATTGCCTTCAATCAAGAAGATTTAACATTTTCTATTATGGTTGATGAAACAAGTGATTCTTCGATTCACAGAAAAGTGTCATTTTCTATTAGTACTGCTGATGATTCCTTAACCACTTTATTGGCTTATATGAGACCCCCCAACACTGAATCACAAATTCTACTTAGTATTTTCAAAGACGTTTTTGCTCATCTTGATTTGTCAATGGATAACTCAAGAGGACAGTTCTGTGATGGTGCCTCGAATATGAGAGGTAAGTTCAAAGGACTAAAAAAGTTAGTTTTGGATATACAGCCAAAAGCACGTTATGTGCACTGTACTGCTCACAGTTTAGACTTGGCAGTTGTGGACAGTTTCCGCCATCTTATGTCTATGAGGGATATTATGGCTTTAGCCAAGGACTTAATAAACACCGCAAGGGAATCCAACAAAAGGATGGGACTTTTCAGAAGCACACGCTGTGAGAGTGCCAACGACCAAGCTGGTCTACGACCCCTTTGCCTGACTCGATGGACTATGCAAGCTTCTAGTATCTTGAGAATATTGAAAAACTTTGAAGAACTTCTAGAGTTTCTTGAAACATTTTCTGCAGAGGACAAAACAGAGGCAGGTTACAAATGTGCAGGCTACCTTGAGTCAATGTTACAATTGAAGACTTATTTCTTTTTACATCTTTATTGCCATGCAATGAACCCAGTAGAGGATGCCAATGAAAAAATTCAATTCCTTCATCTAAGTGTTGCTGATCTGGAAAAATATATGAGGACCTGATTTGTATACTGAATGGAAGGCGTGATAACACTTTTGGGAATCGTGTTTAAAAGAAAAACATTCACAATTTGATGATCCTTTGCTTCCTCGGAATCAAAGTATACCAAAGAAGTATGAAAACAACGAAGCCAGTTCACCACACACTTTCAAAACCCCAAAGGAATACTACAAAGCTATTTACATTGAAGTTTGTGAAATGGTGCAATCTTGCATTACTGAGCAGTTTGCTTCAACTGGACTCACACGTCATTGCAGTTGAACAAGAGAGCTTGCTTTTAGTAAACAGAGGTGAAACAAATTTGGGAAAATTAACTGAGTTTTTCAAAAATGACCTAGACATTGACAGACTGCACTTACATTTGAATATGTTAGCCAGTATCGCTAAGAAAAAAACAACTGGTCTCGAAAAACATGCGTGATGTAAGAAAGTACATTACGCAAGGGCCTGCAGTTGGGGAAATGTTATGTGAAGTAGTGAAGTGCATTAAGCTTCTCCAAGTAGTTCCAATCATGACAGCAACAGTAGAACGGTCATTTAGCACCCTTAGATGTCTGAAGTCGTATCTCCGATCAACAATGGGACAGAAGCGATTGAACAACTTGTCTGTTCTTCATACCCAACAAGATGTTTTGGATGAATTGGATATCCGACCAGTCATCAATGACTCCATATTCAGTAATCCAGTCAGAAAGTCAACAACTGCACCTTTCTAAAGAAGATAATGGCATTTAGAGCAATATTAAAAATCTTTATAAGATAGAAAATTAAATACATATATAATGTTAAACTTTCAGTTTCGAGATAGTAGTACTAGTTTAGTACTGTATTACTATAGTACTGTATTAGTTATTTTCAAATACTGAAATATTTTTTGGGTGTAAGATGCATTTAAAACCCACTATTTAAATACTTTTTGACTGAAAATGTTAGACAAACTTTATTAACTGTATTAAAGCATTAACTTTGAGATATTGTTTTTATTTAATGAACCCTGAGCCTTATTCAAAGTAAGCTTAAATTAACTATTTCACTTATTAATCAAAGTGCTATTACTGTGTGACAGCAATATTTTATGTTTTATTCTTTTAATGATAGTTAGGAGTTATTTAAATATAATTTCAGTCTTTCAGAGCTGTATATTCACTGCTCTGTAAAAGTCTGTAAGCATGATTATTACTGTAAATTAAATTAGCTTTTTATGAAAATACCGTGCGTGTTTATGTTTTATTTCATTTTTCAAAGCCAAAAAATGTGTCAGGTTGTCGAGTTTTCCGGAGTGTCGACTTACCAAGAGCCCAGTTTTTGGGGTTCTAATATTGATCATATGACTCTAAAATGCTTATAAAAAACTTTAAAACTCACTATTTTTCATCTAAAATTTAGAAAATTTCCCGGGGCAAGACACCCCCCCCCCAAATATATTTTATAAGTCAGTGCCCCTGTGTTCACATGTTTTAAGGTATGCATTTTAGAGCCCATGTTTACTAGATTTTTTCTTGCTTTCATCCATATTACCACCTCTGAAAGTTGCCTCCCCTAAAATCTTGGCAACATAATTACTGGTACATGTATTCCACTGTCGGAGGTATCAGAACAATTTTCACTTATAACTTTCAACATTTCCAGACAAGGTCCCTGATCTCAGATTGAAATATGTACCATTTTCCATCATCCCAGTAATTTTGTTATCATCATGGAATCAACATGTATTGTGTGGAATGTAAGCATAATGATTTGTCCTACGTTTCATGCACATAGCTATACAAAAATTAATTGATAGGACTAAGAAAATTACAATCACAATCACAATGAATGCTGTAAATGCCAGAATGAGCAGTCCCATTGGATCTTGGGCTGAACTAGCATGACTTTTAATCTTCTGTGGTAGTTGAAAAATTGGTTTAACATCGTATTTCTTCAGTATCATTGTGATCTACAGACAACATGGCATTTAATCTGTTCCTCTCAGTACTCCTTAAGCTATATGAAAATGGGAGTTTTTTTCCAGACAGGCCTTGTTCTTGAAAAAGTAGTATACGCAGCTAGGTGTTACAGCAGCTGAACTTAAAGTTGACATTAATTACAGCTTACATGTCTATTACATAGCAGCTACTATTAAACAAAAAATAGGCTGAGGTGAGCAAAAACTCCGTCATATATGAATGTGGCTCCAGACACGCTATTATACGTGAGTTTCGTGGTCTCATCAAATGGATACAGAGATACCATACCAAAGCTCACTGTTATGTCACCTTCTCTATGATGAAAAATGCAAGAAATACTATCCTTCAATTAGCAAACGTTTTACAGTGTGATGTCAGTTTCCAAAAGAGGGTCTCTGCATGAATGTATAGATCTCAGTGTGTTGTATTTTATTCCCCTGTTTCAGTCAGTCGCTGCCTGATGCTCCATTTGAAACTCTCAAACACCTCTGTTTGTTTCAAACTGTTCTGGTTTACTTCTTTAATCTACTATTTTTTATTTTTCAGTTTCTTCAGTTTTAATCTGTAGTTCATAGCCAAGTCACAGTATACATCAGGTTTCTCAGTTTGTATACGAGGAATTTGTGTGTCTTGTATTGTTATTTTATAACTCACATTTTGTACAAAAATATGCCATTAAGAAATAAATATACTGAGAAATAAGTGTACAAAATTTGTTGCAAGTCACTAAGTGCTCTCATTCTCAAATACTGGATGAATAAAGTATGGACTACATTGCTTTTTCACCCCCACCCCTCACACCTTTGTATTAGCCCCACAGAGTTCATTCCACTCAGTATATGATGTGTACCAAATTTGGTTGAAATTGATCCTGTGGTTTAGGAGGAGATATGGAACATACATACATTTATTCCTATGATGTAATTTAATGCTTGTCTTTGTTGACACTAGCAGTCATTTGATTCATTTGAAATGGCATTTTGCAAGGCTTTTGTAAGATTAAGGGTAATAAATTAGCTGTTTTGTATTTTGACTATGGCTTGTAAATAAGACAAAACTTGCAGCCATTGAAGCCATTGATTCCACATTCACACGACAGTTACAATATTGCGACCAATGTAAGCAGCTATATTGGGAACTGCAGCCTCTATAGGTCACAATTTTAACACTGTCACATGTGCTGGTAGATGTTTCTCTTTCTTAAAGGAGGCAGGACATGATCTTCCCACAAACAACTAAAATTAAAATGTGATTTATGAATGATGAACTCACAGGATAAAACATTTCCTTACTTACAGAATCTGGAAGGCATACCTCCCACCTCTTTATGGGATAGTGCAGAAATGCCATGCCTACATGGGTAGTTATGAGACAGGAAACAGTGAATGTAGCAGAGGATCAAATCAAATGCAGAAATGCAGAATGAATGACTATGAGAAATATAGAGGTCATCTGTAGGAAATTTAAACAGATCTTAGGAGAAAGAGAAGCAGCTGTGTGAATATCAAGAGCTCAGATGGTATGTCAGTATTCAGCAAAGAAGGGAAGGGTGAGAAGGGTAAATAATATACTCAACGGATATACAAAAGAAACAAACTTGAAAAGAATATTATGGAAAGGGGAGAGGAACTAGATCAAGATGACATGACAAAGGGAAAAATTCGAAAGAGCACTGAAAAACCTAAGTCTAAATAAGGTTGGTTGGTTGGCTGGTTGGTTTAGAAGGGGGGAAATGGACCAAACTGAAACTTCCTGGCAGATTAAAACTGTGTGCCGGACTAAGACTCGAACTCGGGACCTTTGACTTTCGTGGGCAACTGAGATACCCAAGCATGACTGACGACCCATCCTCACAATTTTACTTCTGCCATTATCTCATCTTCTGCCTTCCAAACTTGACAGTTCTCCTGCGAAACTTACAGCACTAGCACTACTGGAAGAAAGGATATTGTGGAGACATGGCTTAGCCACAGCCTGGGGGATGTTTCCAGAATGAAATTTTCACTCTGCATCAGAGTGTGCACTGGTTTTGAAACTTCCTGGCAGATTAAAACTGTGTGCCAGATCTAGACTCAAACTTGGGACCTTTGCCTTTCGCAGGCAAGTGCTCTACCAACTGAGCTACCCAAGCACGACTGATGACCCGTCCCCACAATTTTACTTCTGCCAGTACCTCGTCTCCTATTGTGAGTACGGGTCGTCGGTCATTCTTGGGTAGCTCAGTTGGTAGAGCACCCAATAAGCAGCTGTTATTTTTCTGCTCCATTAGGAAAACTCATCAACAATTTTTAGTGGCTCATTTCCTAATATAATTCCCTCTGCATCACCTAATTTAATTCCTCTTGTTTTGATTTTGTTAATGTTCATCTTACATCCACCTTTCAAAACACTGTCCATTCAATTCAACTATTCTTCCAACCCCTTTGCTGTCTCTGACAGAATTACAAAGCATTGGCAAACCTCAAAGTTTTTATTTCTTCTCCCTGAATTTTAATTCCTTCTCCATATTTTTCTTCAGTTTACCATTATATAATAATAATGTAAAGACTTGTATAAACTGAAATCTGGGGAAATAAGTTTGGTTTCCAGAGAAATGGAAGAACATACAGACTTTATGGCTTATTTAAAGGATGTATTAAGGAATGTCAAACCTATGTTAACAGCTTTTGTGGATTTAGAGAAAAATTTTGACAATGTTGACTAGAATATATGCTTTCAAATCCTGAAGGCAGCAAGTATAAAACACAGGGAGTGAATAGTTATCTAAAGCTTTAAGAGAAACGACTGCAGCTGTATGACTTGCAGGACATACCAGGAAAACAGTAGTTGAGGAAGGAGTGTGGCAGGGTTGCAGCATATCCCCAATGTCTGTATGGATGTGAAACATGGTCAGTGAACTTTACAGACATAAATAGGATAGAAGCTTTTAAAATGTGGTGCAGCAGAAGAATGCTGAAGATCAGATGAGCAGTTCTGATAGTTAGTGAAGAGGTACTGAATAGAGATATGGAGAAAAAATTTATGCTGCAACTCGACTAAAGTAAGTGCATCAAGGAATAGCTAATTTCGTGGTGGGGTGGCGAGAAGCTTGGGTGTATACAGTGGAGAGGTAGACCGAGGCTTGGCTGCAATAAGCAGGTTCAAATGGATATAGGTTGCAGTAGTTACGCATTGGAGATACTTCTGTGAAGAACTGTATAAGACCTGTCTTCAGACTGAGGACTAAAACCACCACCACCACCACCACCACTACCACCCAACCAACTACAACAACAACAGACTATTTCTCTATATTTAGGTCAGAGTGGGGTTTTGTGCTTTCATGGCAAAATCTAACAAGGTGCCAGTGTGCAAAGAAACTCAAAGGAAAATTACAAACATATTATTAATCACTCAAAAAAATTATCTTGCTATCTAGAGTCAAGATGAAATCTGCTCAAAGCATGACAAATTATATTTAATGCAATGAGGCACTTATTCTTGCAGAATACAAGTAATGTTATTTTTTACAAATATAAATGCTGGTATAAATAAATAAATAAATAAAATGATAAACACGTTACTTACTCAACAGAGGATACAGCACTTTTTTTCATAGTAGCAGCTCTCCTTACAATTGTTTTACATTACTACTTCGTGTTAGCACAGTGAGGATATAACAATGTAGAGACAGCTATGTGCTAAACAGATTTAGTTGAGTTGCCCTCTCTTGACCAAAATACACCATAGGTCACTTGAGCAAAGAAACTATGCCCAGCAATTGGAACAAAGCACATGTAATACCTTTCTATAAGGTGGGTAGCAGATGCGATGCACAAAACTACTGTCCAACTACATTGTCACCTACTTGTTGTAGTATCTGAGAACATATTCTGAACTCCATGATGAGGTGTGTCTAACAGACTTTGTTCATGTAAAACACAACTAACACTTTTATCACATGACATCCTGGAGCTATGGATTAAAGCAATCAAGTAGATGATGCAGTATTTATGACTTATGAAAAAGCATTTGATTTAGTGTGATACTAATGATTATTAAAAACAGTATGATAATATGGAGTATAAACAAAATTTATGGCTGGCCTGAGAATTTCTCGGTAGGGAGGACGAAGCATTTGAGATCTCGGCTGGAGAGAAGTGGTGAAGTTAATAGATTAATTATGTAGGCTTACTTTTTTATGCAGGAGATCCATGTGTTGATTCTTCCTGCTAGCAAAGTCCTGTTACCCTGAAATTTCTCATAATTTGTAAGTTGTTTAACCAGGTTTCTTTTGAAACTTCCTGGCAGATTAAAACTGTGTGCCGGACCAAGACTTGAACTTGGGACCTTTGCCTTTTGCGGGCAAGTGCTCTACCAACTGAGGTACCCAAGCACGACTCACGCCCTGTCCTCACAGCTTTTAATTCCACCAGTAGGTTTGCAGGAGAGCTTCTGCAGGGTGTATACATGGCCGAGGAAAAAAAAATCCCAGATTTTTCCCAGGTTTCCCAGTTAAAAATACACTTTCTCCCGGATAAAAATACACTTTCTCCCAGATAAAAATACACTTTTTCCAGCTTAAGTAACAGTATACTTTTCCCAGGAACTGTAGAACTTATCAATCCTTTCGATGGTTGTGGTTTTATACCCCGGCGTAGAATTTTCCGGCACTTTAGAAAACGAAACTCAGGGGAAAAGATGTCTGATGTGCAGCAACATGTAAACTATGTATTTTCGTATTACAAAAGTATAAATTCGAATTCCATCAAACACCGCATGTTACTTTCTGAAGGATTGAAATCGAGATTGTGATGCGCTTTTGTAAGCCAGTCGTAGCTCATGTCAAGCAATCTCGCCAGCCGATGACAGCGGATATTCAGAGCATAGGACACATGATGTACTCAGCCAATAGCAACATCACTGTTAAGTAGTGCGAACACACAAATAGGAAAAGGTAATGGTTTAAATTAATATACATAGTGTTGCTACAAGAAAAGAAAAGCTTTCATGTATAATATTGGTCTCTAAGATTAATAAGCTGCAAGAGAAGCTAAGCTTTCACACATAATGTTGATCTTTTTTGCGCATGTTACACTTTAAGATACATCACACAAATGTGCCAGTAAAATTTTTAACAACGACATAAACGTCTGATCTTCTGGGCTCAAAAATATTCTAAATGGTCGTCCTCAAAGATCTAATTTTTAAATGAGAGTCAAACGCACTGTGATTTTAGAAATTCATCGGACATTTGTGCGCAGAGTTCATCTTGTGTAAAAAGAAATTTACTTTACTTGAAAGTAACGCTTTTCAAACAACCATTCAGAGTATTTTCCCGCGACCTGGTAGAAATAGATTAGTTTCAGCAGTTGTGCCAGATGACAGGCATCGCCGCACTTGGGCAGCTGCGATGATGCAGGAAGCCCATATGTTCGTACATTGTAAAACATTAAAAGATCTTACATTATGTCATAAAAGAAACAAGACAATAGAGGATACTCAAGAGCATGGGAATTTTGTGAACCATACTAAAATGTATAATTCGGCTTAAAGTGGACATTCGTATATCCAGATTCAGATATAAATTTTCTTGGAGTACTAGTACCGTATTATCTCATGTTTGGTTCTTTATTATGGCATAATGCCGTACGTGCTAGATGATGAAAACGTAAACTTGAAATGCAGCGAACAGTTGAAACTAGCCAATAGTGTGGAATTAAACACTTCGTTTCAAATAAATTGACTGCCTCAATAGAAAAGATTAATGAAAGTCAAATTTCTTTAACAAATCGACAAAATTAACTTCATTGTTCTGCAAGGCGATTAACGCTCGACTGTCAGAAAGGTGGCAACAAAATAAAATCTGAAACTAATAACATATTTTAGCCTTCTGTAATTATGTGAATGTATTTTAATTCACTTCATAGCTCCCGGCCACAGAAATCCATTTTGTTTTCATTTGACGTGAGAGCAATAAACGAAGAGGAAACAGCAAAATCACTTAACATAAACACGAGTCACATGGAGACTACCACCTCCCATCTACAACTCAGACTCCTCAGTGCATTAGGTCCGGATCTACGACATTTTCGAACCGGGGCAATATTAGATAGTGACGCTCCCCAGCCCTCAAGCGTTTGAGGTAGGACACCAAAAATTTAAAAGTCAACTTTAAAAAAAAATTCTTCATTTTGTAGCGTACATCTTTATGAAGAGTCTGATACATAAAACATGTATGTTCGAGGGAACGGAAGACATGTTATTTGGTCTGTGGGCCGAAGTGCAGTGCAACGCCTCTTCACACAGCATTCTTCCATCGCACGTCTCTGTATTTTGCTCTGTGGATTTCAAACGTGTGATAATTTGTAATGGGTGCCATCAAAATATACTCAGGCCAATGGAAATTAAAGTGTCCTGTGGTGCCTCTCCTGCTCTCAGTCGGCCGGTTTGACACTCGGCCCCTCTTTTAAAAAATCTCGCAATTAATACTGGATGGGTGTCTTTCGACGTCCGCCCCGAGCAGATACAACAAACGAAAACGAACAAAATGAGATTAAAAAAAAAAAAAAAAAAAAAAAAAAAAAAAAAAAAAAAAAAAAAAAAAAAAAGTTGGTAGAGCACTTGCCCGCGAAAGTCAAAGGTCCCGAGTTCGAGTCTCGGTCTGGCACACAGTTTTTATCTGCCGGGAAGTTTCATATCAGCGCACACTCCGCTGTAGAGTGAAAATTTCATTCCAGGTTTCTCTTCTATGGCAATTGTGCAGAGAGAACTTAACCTATCATTCATCATTGAATTGTGAAGGCAATTTGTAATTCCTTTAATTGTGCTTGTACTTCATTCAGAACAAGTTGTAGTGACAGAATGTAAGAATTAATTTGATGAACACTGTCATTTCATTACAAATATTTTGAATGTCATTGTACGTTATGAATTTAAGAAGGTCTGCAGGTGGTAAATATTTATGATTGTCAATGTAAATGCTTCCTAACTCATTTTCCAGTCATTTTTTATTGAAGAATTGGTAAACTATGATAAGGTCATTCAGTTTCATTGTTTGATTCGTATCAAACAAAACTATAAACTGAATATTTTGAAAATCTCAAAATGCATTTTGATTTGCACTATCATGTTATTTGATCTTATAAGATAACATCTTAAGGGACTGGAAGACATACTAACACTTATTCCACTCTAAAATGTCCTGTTATGACTTTCAATACATAAAGTCAGTTTTTTCTGAACTCATAGCCTTTAAAAAACTGATGGTCTTCTTGATTTCAGCACATGCAATTTTGTGTTTCCGAACTGCATAGAGATGATGAAAATATACTAATATTTCTTTGTAATGGCAAAGCAGGAATACAAATGAAGTTTTATTAAGAATGTTAGGGAAGCCAGAAGCACTGCTGAATGAATCTGCATCCTCAATCATCATCATCTGTGGTGATATTTTGGAAAATGTCCTTCAACTCATGGTATTTAAGATACATTGCCTGAGCAGCTCATGAACTGAAATTCTAGCGTGTAGTACATGTCTCAGGCAGTCTGCATCCTTCATTTTCCAAAATTTGTGTTTTCTTTGAGGTCTTACTAAAAGATTAATGGAATGATAGAAGACTGAGTGAAAAGCCTATCTGGTTTAACAACAAATTTAGGAAAAGAATAGATTGCTACTCACAATAAAGACAACACATTCAGTTGGTGCCATGCACAATGGAAATACTGTTACACAGCTAGCTTTTGGTCAAACCCTTCTTCAGAAAAGAAAACAAACACAAACATAAAAGCAAGCACATCTCACATACACATGACCATCATGTGCGTGAGTTGTGCTTGCTTGTGTGAATGTTCTCTTTTCTGAGGAAGGCTTTAGCCGTAAGCTAGCTAAATGTGTAACATTTTTGCCGGCTGGGGTGGCCGAGTGGTTCTAGGCACTACAGTCTGGAACTGCGTGGCCGCTACGGTCACAGGTTCGAATCCCGCCTCGGGCATGGATGTTAGTTAGGTTTAAGTAGTTCTAAGTTCTAGGGGACTGATGACCTCAGATGTTAAGTCCCATAGTGCTCAGAGCCATTTGAACCATTTTTTTGTAACATATTTTCCGTTGTTCCTGCCTGCAACTTAATGTGTCATCTTTACGGCGAGTAGCAATCTATCCTTTACCTTATGTTGTTGATATTCCAACCTGGAGCTCTCAATGTTTGATTAAGCATAATTGCTTTGATATTTTTAGAACAATATAACAGTACTAAGTTTGAGCACAACATGCAAAAATACAGCTCACAGACTTTTTGTGTAACAAAATTTTGGAGACATCCTCATTTATCTGCCATTACTGAGGCTCCATCATGTTTGGCTCATTGTCTTGTCAGTTGCTCCCCAAACCTGAAGTGCACCGAGTACAATTTCTGGTACAACATGAGCAGTTATGTCAATAGAAACATTGAGAGAACCAATAAATATTTCAATGGGAATATCTTGTGCACAAAACTTGGTAATAATACTCATTTGTGACTAACAAGGAACATCCAGCGTTTCATCTGCTTGCACTCCAATAAATTCACATGACTAACTCTTCTTCAGCGTGATCATTAATGACATTGATAACCAATTCAGTCAATTTCTTTTAAATTGTGTTTGATGTTTCATTGAAACCGGAAGTGATCATGAATAAACTGTTCCTGTCTAGATAAAAGTTCCTCAATTCAGGGTAATTACCTGTGTTGTTGGAACCTTCATATTAAAAGTGCCCTCTGAATGCAAGTTTTGCTTGCCCAAGGAACAAACGTAGATTCAAACTAAAGAAACTGCAAAAAAGGTGGGAATTTAAGGAGATGGGACCTGGATAAACTGAAAGAACCAGAGGTTGTACAGAGTTTCAGGGAGAGCATAAGGGAACAATTGACAGGAATGGGGGAAAGAAATAAGTGGAAGAAGAATGGGTAGCTTTGAGGAATGAAATAGTGAAGGCAGCAGAGGATCAAGTAGGTAAAAAGACGAGGGCTAGTAGAAATCCTTGGGTAACAGATGAGATGCTGAATTTAATTGATGAAAGGAGAAAATACAAAAAGGAATACAAACGTCTCAAAAATGAGATCGACAGGAAGTGCAAAATGGCTAAGCAGGGATGGCTAGAGGACAAATGTAAGGATGTAGAGGCTTATCTCACGAGGGGTAAGATAGACACTGGCTACAAGAAAATTAAAGAGACCTTTGGAGAAAAGAGAACCACTTGCATGAATATCAAGAGCTCAGATGGAAACTCAGTTCTAAGCAAAGAAGGGAAAGCAGAATGGTGGAAGGAGTATATAGAGGGTCTATACAGGGGCGACGTTCTTCAGGACAATATTATGGAAATGGAAGAGGTGGTAGATGAAGATGAAATGGGAGATATGATACTGCGTGTAGAGTTTGACAGAGCACTGAAAGACTTTAGTCGAAACAAGGCCCCGGGAGTAGACAACATTCCATTAGAACTACTGACAGCCTTGGGAGAGCCGGTCCTGACAAAACTCTACCATCTGGTGAGCAAGATGTATGAGACAGGCGAAATTCCCTCAGACTTCAAGAAGAATATAATAATTCCAATCCCAAAGAAAGTAGGTGTTGACAGATGTGAAAATTACCGAACTATCAGTTTAATAAGCCACAGCTGCAAAATACTAACGCGAATAATTTACAGATGAATGGAAAAACTGGTAGAAGCCGACCTCGGGGAAGATTAGTTTGGATTCCGTAGAAATGTTGGAACACGTGAGGCAATACTAACCTTACGACTTATCTTAGAAGAAAGATTAAGGAAAGGCAAACCTACGTTTCTAGCACTTGTAGACTTAGAGAAAGCTTTTGACAATGTTGACTGGAATACTCTCAAATTCTGAAGGTGGCAGGAGTAAAATACAGGGGCCGAAAAGCTATTTACAAATTGTACAGAAAGCAGATGGCAGTTATAAGAGTCGAGGGGCATGAAAGGGAAGCTGTGGTTGGGAAGGGAGTGAGACAGGGTTGTAGCCTCTCCCCGATGCTATTCAGTCTGTATATTGAGCAGGCAGTAAAGGAAACAAAAGAAAAGTTCGGAGTAGGTATTAAAATCCATGGAGAAGAAATAAAAACTTTGAGGTTTGCCGATGACATTGTAATTCTGTCAGAGACAGCAAAGGACTTGGAAGAGCAGCTGGACGGAATGGACAGTGTCTTGAAAGGAGGATATAAGATGAACATCAACAAAAGCAAAACGAGGGTAATGGAATTTAGTCGAATTAAGTCGGGTGATGCTGAGGGAATTAGATTAGGAAATGAGACACTTAAAGTAGTAAAGGAGTTTTGCTATTTGGGGAGCTAAACAACTGATGGTGGTCGTAGTAGAGAGGATATAAAATGTAGACTGGCAATGGCAAGGAAAGAATTTCTGAAGAAGAGAAATTTGTTAACATCGAGTATAGATTTAAGTGTCAGGAAGTCGTTTCTGAAAGTATTTGTATGGAGTGTAGCCATGTATGGAAGTGAAACATGGACGATAACTAGTTCGGACAAGAAGTGAATAGAAGCTTTTGAAATGTGGTGCTACAGAAGAATGCTGAAGATTAGATGGGTAGATCACATAACTAATGAGGAGTTATTGAATAGAATTGGGGAGAAGAGCAGTTTGTGGCACAACTTGACTAGAAGAAGGGATCGGTTGGTAGGACATGTTCTGAGGCATCAAGGGATCACCAATTTGGTACTGGAGGGCAGCATGGAGGATAAAAATCGTAGAGGGAGACCAAGAGTTGAATACACTAAGCAGATTCACCAGGATGTAGGCTGCAGTAGGTACTGAGAGATGAAGAAGCTTGCACAGGATAGAGTAGCATGGAGAGCTGCATCAAACCCGTCTCAGGACTGAAGACAACAACAACAACAACAACAACAACAACAACAACAACAAGGAACAAACATCAATAAGTCAATCCACAACAAATTTATTTTGTTTCACTGTCACATTATGTTTTATGGCTAGATGTTTGGCTCCTTCAGAAATTACATGTTCAGGTGTTTCTCAGCTACCCTGTCAAAATTGTGTGTCACATATTCTCCAAAAGGAGTTGACGTCCATTCTTTTTCAATCCCAGACCCATCAAATAAAATACGTGTGTAGCAATATGATTTATTTTTTAGAGAGCAACCTGTAAACGAAGAATACTTTTTATACTAAGAAAATTGATATGTTCCGATATGTTCCAATCAACTATTTGAATGGCTAAGTGTGATGTGAATCACTTGTCTTTGTAAGTGCACTTTTATTTCCCAAGTCCGGCTTGGAAATGTCTTGTCATGTAATTTGAAAAATAAAGACAAATTTTCCCTCTGCACAGCCATAGTATAATCAGTTAATCACTTGCACTCACAAAATACACTACTACAACAAGTTCTGTTAAATGAGAACTAACCATTACGTGTTATAACGTATAACTCACAGCTGAGGCAAGCCACACTGCTATGACACAAGTGACTGCCTGTTGCTGTGCCAACAGCCACGTGGAAACAGGAGGCTATTTCTAGAGGCCTCCAGGGAACTGTTTAGCTGGTGCATAACACAGTGAACTCTCAACTCACAGATGGATCAAATGAAAGTATAGTAAATTACAAAACAAACTTACATTGTCTTCAATGTATAATTATATTCTAACTCTAATTGAATGTTTTCTTCAAACTTTTGGGTAGGTTAAGCTTCAAAAGTTTTGCCAGTTCTGGAGAGTCATCAACCGAAGTAAAAGTAACTTCAGATGTGCCCCAGGGAAGTGTGTTTGGATTTTTTCTGTCCATACTGTATATTAATAACCAGGTAGACCATAATAACCTTAGGGTTGTTGCAGATAACACAGTTGTCTGTAATTAAGTACTACCTGAAAAACTGGGTAAATATCCAATCAGATCTTGTTAAGGTTTCAAAGTTATATATAGAATGGCAACTTGCGTCAAATGTTAAGAAATGTAAGAATGTGCACTGAAGAAGAAGAAGAAGAAGAAGACGAAGAAAAAGAGAGAAGAAAGAGAAAGTGTCCTATAACTACAACATCAGTCATTCACAATTGGAATCAACCAACTCTGACATATCCTGGGTGAAACAATTTGTGAGGATATTAAATGGAATCCACACATCTGCAAAAATACAGTAAATCTAAAAAGAAGACTGTTTACAAATCAATTGCACATTCAGTCTTAGAATATCGCATTAGTTTAAGGGGCTCATACCAAACAGGATTAACAGGAGTTATTCAATATTTACGAAGAGAGGTAGCATAAATGGTCATAGGTTTGTCTGACCCAAAGGGAACATTGCAGAAACACTGGAAGACCTGAACTGCCACTTGCTTGAAGATACATGACAGTTATCCTGTGAGGACCTACTTATAAATTATCAATAACTAGTATTGTGCAAAGAATCTAGAAATATACATTAGCCTCCTATGTATCTTTTTCTACATCTACACTCTGCAAACCACTGAAGTGCACAGCAATGGTTCCCCATCGCATTCGCGTATGGAGCGCACAAAAAACGATTGTTTAAATGCCTCTGTGTGCTGTAGTTCATCTAATCTTACCCTCACAAACCCTATGAGAGTTGTGAGTAGAGGGTTGTATCTGACATCTCTTCTTCCAATGTGTCACTTCACTGTGTGTGTGATTCTGTGACACTTCTCACATAAGACGTGTCACAGAATCAAAGCGCAATGAAGTGACAATGAAATAAAGAAATGACTCATGTGGCCTTTTTGCCATACATTCCCAGAGTGACAGACAGAATCAGCCATATATTGTGAAAACATGGTATAAAATCTATTTATAAACCGATGAAGAAGATCAAAGTGTGTCTCAGATCGGCAAAGGAGGAAGTGGACCCACTTGCAATGGAATGTACCGAATATCAGTTACATATGAAAAAATATATGTTGCACCAACACAAGTTTTTCATGTAGAGAAGAGCTATTACACCTGCTTGTTCATAGAAGATATAGAAATACACAAACAAGACAATAGTTTCAACAAGAAGGAAGAAAGCCTCAAGATGAATGGATTCTGGATTCCCGTGCTGCAGAGAGCAACTGTTGCAGGTAGCAAAGAGAGAACTGCAGCAGAAATGACAACAGGAAAGACCTAGGACGTGGGCATGCCAGGTACTTGTAATCTGCAGCTGTGAGTGTGACTCTGGTACACCACCAGCAACGGAGGGTGAAGCTCTGACAGAGCCAGCCACTTGTGCTGGCAAAAAGTCAGAAAAATTATTAAATAAACATTGCTCGAAAAACCCGAGACAGAAGCCAACAGTCAATTTGTCAGCAAGTTGCCACAAAAAACTTAACAGTTTCTTGGGATAGTTTATGTCTATCGTCAAGAGTTTGACCATTAAGTGCTTTCAACGTCTCTGTGACACCCAAAGACCAAACAAATCTGTGACCATTTATGCTGCCCTTCTCTCTACATGTTTAATATCACCTGCTAGTACTACCTGGTATGGGTCCCACACACTTAAGCAGTATTCTGGGATGGGTCACTCAAGTAATTTGTATGCAATCACCTTTGTAGACTGATCGTACTTCCCCAGTATACTACCAATAAACAAAAGCCTGCTACCTGCTTTATCAATAACAGCCTATGAGATCATTCCACTTCATGTCCCTACTAAGTGTTACACCGAAGTATTTGTATGAATTTACAGGCTCGAACTGTGACTCACTAATATTATATTCATAGGACACAAAGATTTTTTGTTTTGTGAAGTGCAAAATTTTACATTTTTGAACATTTAAAGCAAGTTGCCAGACATTGCACGACTCTGAAATCTTATCAAGGTCTGACTGAATACTTGTACAATTTCATTCACACTGTACTTAATTGTAGGTAATTGCATCATCTGCAATAGTGTGAGGCTACTATTAATACTGCCTGCAAGATCATTAATATACTGCATGTACAGCAACAGACCCAATGCACTTGCCTGGGGCACACCAAAGTTACTTCTACATATGTCAATGGCTCTCCATCCAAGATGGCATTCTGCGTCCTCCCTACCAAGAATTTCTCAACCCAGTCACATCACATATTTTGTCTAATACCCCATATGATTGTACTTTTGATAATAAGTATAGGCGTGGCACCAAATTCCGTACGGACTGTGAAGGCCAGATTAGAGTAATTACAGAGTACAGAGGGGCTCTTAAACTGACATTCTTCCCATGCTCCAAATATGATTGGAACAGGAAGAAATAATACTGTTATTCAATACTAAGTACACTATGCCACACACTTAATACTGGTTTGTAGAGTATGTAGGCAGACAGATACAATACAGCTATTGCTCTCCATTGATTTTCTGTCTACATATATACTCTGCTAGCCACCAAGCGGTGTGTAGCGGAGGGCACGATTCGCGCCAAAGTCATATTGCTCCCTCTCTGTTCTACTCATGGATCGCACGAGGGAAAATCAACTGTCTGAACACCTCGGTACAAGCTCTAGTTTCAGTTATCTTTGAATGGTGATCATTGCGCGATTTGAAAGTTGGTGGTAATAATATATGCTCTACATCCTCGGCGAAGATCGGATTTCAGAATTTAGTGAGCAGCCCCTTCCGTTTCACACCACGTCTATCTGCAAGTGTTTCTCACTTCAAACTTTCTATGAGATTTGTAACACTCTCGCGATGGCTAAATGTACCAGTCACAAATCTTGCTGCTCTTTTTTGGACCTTCTCAATCTCTTGAATTAGACCCAACTGGTAAGGGTCTCATACAGACAAACAATACTCTAAGACTGGAAAACTAACGTATTGTAAGCTATTTCCTTTGTTGAAGAACTGCATTGCTTCCGGATTCTACGAATAAACCACAATCTGGAGTTCGCCTTGCCTGTTACTTGTGTAATCTGATCATTCCATTTGACTCACTCAATGTCTCTTAAGAAACATTCTCACGACGACAGTTACAGAACATGATGACCTTTAACCAACCATCATTTTTTGAGTTGCTATTTTCTTTTTTGAGTATTTCCTAGTATCTAATGTTTCAGGCAATGAAATCAGATACAGATTTTGTAAATAATAAAATGTTCTGAGATCTACTCCACCTGCCTAAAACAGAGAAACAGTTCTATGGTTATAGGAGATCCAACTGAACCACAAATTTGAAGCATACCAAGGGTGGCAGGAACTGTCAAGTAAGAATAGTTAATGAGGTAATTTTGGATATTATCAGCTTCACAGGTAAATTAAACCCCTCTGTATGATCATGTGATTCTGTTGCACTGAAGAGACTGTCAGGTTATACGTACAGTAATTTGGACTTCAAGAACAAACTGAGTAGCACTGGATGTCAGGAATAACGCAAATTGAGTAGGCATAACTTTCACACATTTATTTTTCTTACATTCCACACATACTGTACATTCGCTTTTCCTTCTTCATGAGAAATTTTATCATAGATGTGATAATCATAATACAAAAATATAATGACAATATTACAAGTTGCAAAACATGAAACACTTTACTCATCTCACATAATATACAGTTTTTAAAATACCAGTATAAAGATACCACACAGACAATGGTTAAAAATTACTGAAAAAGGAAAACTCTTACTATCAAAGATAAAAATAGTCACTGTCTGCTTCTGACCAGTAGCATACTGCAACAAAAATTTTACAGACAGAAGCACACAATGACTTCTTACGAACAATTCGTTATCACTGCGAAACCACATTCAAAAACTGTTTTAAAAGTTAACCTAATATCAAGCATTTAAATGGTAATAAAGTTGCTGATATTAAAGACAATTAGCATACATTAACGGGAGCTTAAAAATTAAAGACAAAGTCTTCACACCCGTATTTCACTTTACTACTTATTAGAAAAAAGTACACTTTTATTCACTCAAAAAATCTCTCTTTTCACTCACATTAAAAAGAATCACTTCAACGGATAATATCACAGTTATCTCATATACACATGGCAACTTTCTTATTTATTTCAGGTAATTGGTGTGTGAAAAGTTTCTGAATCACTTGAAATCTACACGAAATCTAAACTGTCAGTTAAGCTTAAAGAGTTATAGGTAGTGTCAGTTATGAGATATCTCTAACTACGATTTATGAGCAATTTCATAGCCCTTTTCTAACAGAGCAATGGTGTTAACACACCTAACAGTACCGTGCATAAGGTTTCACTTCCTTTTTGAGTCGTCAGTCTTCTGACTGGTTTGATGCGACTCGCCACGAATTCCTCTCCTGTGCTGACCTTTTCATCTCAGGGCAGCACTCACAACCTATGTCCTCAATTATTTGTTGTACGTATTCCAATCTCTGTCTCTCTCTTACTGCTTTTACCCTCTACAGCTACCTGATGTCTAAACCCATGTCCTATCATCCTGTCCCTTCTGCAGGGAACCACCTCATTCCTTACCTTATCAGTGCACCTGATTTTTTTCACTTACATGGCTTAATAAAATCTGACAAATAATAGAAGGATTAAAGGTTGACTAGGCTTTGTATGTACCTGCAAAACAGAACAAGCACCACAGATAGTATGTGGCAATCTACACAGTTACTTATTGACAGTATGTTCAGATAGTGGGAGACACACAGTATTCTCGGACTACTGGCTTTGACTGGTTTGCAGCCCAGTAGTCAAATCTGTATGAATCTACATCAGTTTACTTCCCTCATGGACCAAGAACTCTTTGCCAGTGGTTGCACCAACCATGTAATCACCACAGTTTCTTAACACAACTACTATTTAGTGGGTTAAAATAGTTTTGGAAACAAAGTAAATAAATAATTAAAACGAAGAAAAAAGGGTCATAGATGTCAGCAGAAGTCAAGTGAATGTGAGAACACTAGATCACAGTACTGTAATAGAGGATGTGTCGTTAATTCCATGTTTACAAAATCTTGAGTGTGTATCAAACGTTCTGTAGTTTTGACTTGATTGATGCCCTATAAGCAATTTTCTGGTTTTATTGTTAGGCAGAACAGAATTAAATAAGAAGTATCTGAGGACATTCCAGTCTGAGCTGCCGGAGTTGGCAGTCACGTGTGCATTTGGTGTGATGGTGTGTGTGTGTGTGTGAAGAAGGCTTTTGCCGAAATCTGAAAGTGTAACAGTCTTTTCGTAGGTTAGGTTAGGTTAGGTTAGGTTGTAATCTATCCTTTTCCTTATATTGTTGACATTCCAACATGGAGTTTCCACTGTCTGAGTATTTGAGAACAGTGCTAAAAAGCAATAACCATGGTGGTCGTCTCCAATCACCTAGCATAATAACATGTCAAATGTCTTGGTAGTCTAATGTATTCTGCAAATACTGAAAAATGTGAATTTGAACATAGTCTAATCATGCAGAATTTCATTCATTAACATGACATTTAAAGAGCAAAGTATCTCTGGCCCCTGAAATTTCTATCAGTAACAAAAAGAGATCAAGGCAGTTAAGCTTACCGGAGAAAAACTGCATAATAATTTAGAAAATCTATCACAATCTCACTAAAGAATGAGTTTAACATAGTAAAAGGTGACCACTTCTCCATCTCTGTCTTTGATCTAATAAGAAGCAAAGGTACCTTGGCACCTGTGAGGACACCACTGCTCAATCTCGTTCGATACAAGAACAAACACAACGTCTGTGAGGCACAACAACACACAATCAAGCATCTCAGGGCCCAATAATGAATTTTACTGCTGCTTCTTTTTTATCACACGTCAGCCATTATAGTGAAGCCTTCGTATGTGGTAGGTCATCAACTCCCAATCAGAAAAGAAAAGTAATGCCTTGGATTGTATGATAACGTGTAGCTGAAAAGTAATTCACGTGTAGGGACTGTCATCAGAGACTTAAGTTTCATTTGAATGTCACAGCATGATTTTACCACTGCGATTCAGTAACACCTTTCCAGAAAACATATAATAAATCAATAGTGGATATCTCAATCCATTGTGCTTAATGAACTCCACCCTACTCTTCATAACAAGAAGTACTGCAACTATCAATGGAGTAAGATATTGCAAGCAGAAGCCTTACAATTGGCAACGTGTGTTGGACTGCGACTTCATCGCAATCAGAAGTGCACAGCATTCCAGCATAGCAGTGCCTTGTTTTGCTACAGACGGCATTGGAAAGGAGTGAAAATCTGAACTGTAAACTTTGAACAGGCGTGACTTTTAAAAATAATAGGCTATTCGCTAGTCTTGACAATGAATGCTAACAGTTCAGATAATGCCATGGGTATAGGAGAAAGAGTATGCTGTACCATTCAGTTCTTAACACTGATTATGAGAACTGCAGAAAGTCTAGGAAGGAATAACAAGGTTATTGAAGGGATAGAATGCTACTCACCACACAGAAAAGGCATTGGGTCACCAAAATGCACAACAAAAAAGACTGCATATTTACGCTTTCAGACAATGTTGTTGTTCTGAGGTGTGTGTGTGTGTGTGTGTGTGTGTGTGTGTGTGTGTGTGTGTATTTCCGCTCCTGGGATTGGAATGACTCCTTACCCTCTCTCTTAAAACCCACATCCTCTCGTCTTTCCCTCTCCTTCCCTCTTTCCTGATGAAGCAACCTTGGGTTGCGAAAGATTGAAATTTGTGTGTGTGTTTTTTATTGTGTATCAACATATCAACGCTTTCTCGTTTGGTAAGTTACAGCATCTTTGTTGACGCAAACACACACATACAGATATGACCACTGTCTCTGGCTACTGGGGTCTGATTGTGACTATGTCAGACTTAAAATGATGGTGATATGGAGGGGGCCTGAGGTGGGGAAGGGGAGATATGGCAGGGTAAGAGGCGGGTGTGAGAGAAGATGCTACGCTATTTGTGAGAACATGCAGGGACATGGTAGGGACAGGATAAGGCTGCTAAATGCAATGTCAAGAGGCTCTTATGGGGAAGGGGGAGGGGAGAGGATAGAAGTACAGAAAGGGAAAAGACAAATACTGTGTTGGTGGGACAGAAAGCATGTGTAGTGCTGGAATGGGAGCAGGGAAAGGCATAGGAAGGTCAAGACAGGGACTAGTGACGCCTGAAGCAGGGGGTTAGAGGTGCAATGGGGGTTATGGGAAGCAAAGGGAGAGATAGGCATATGGAAATTTTTAGCAGAATGAAATAATTTAGAGGTAAAGGAGCCCACGCACAAAATTGCAGTTGTGTAGAGCTATCCAAAGACACATGCACACACCTGTGCTCCTGCACATATGCTGGGATTGTGAAGCAGCCACTGAACTCCTGCAAGTTGTGCTCAGCAGCACGTTGTGCCACTGGGTGGTCAATTTTCTTCTTGGCCACAATTTGGGAGTGACTTTTGAATAAACAGAGGTACCGTCATTGAGCATGATGGAAAATCACACAAAGTTACAGAAGAAAATAAAGTTAGTTTGTTTGTGTGTGTGTGTGTTGTGTTTAATGCTTGCGTACATTCAGTAATTGTTACCTAGATGTATTGTAGGTTTGGAGCAAATTAGGTATCAACAGAAACTCTATTCAATGACTAAACAACCATTAACAATGGGGATCTGGGTGTCTTGAAGAGTTGGCATTGACATGGGAAGCAGAGCATTTGGTGTGAGAACTGAGCCGAGAAAGTGATTGTCTATGAAGTGTTCGCATACACCAAGGCCCATCCCCATGCTGTCCAAAATACTGAAGCCCAACCTTCTGTGATACACAATTGGTGTTCTCTCAATTCACAACCACCTTTCTGATAACAATAACTGAGGATATCTTTTTCCATGACAACTGGGTTTCACAACAGTACTGCATACAAATTTTGATGCTGTCAGGATCACTCATATGCGACTTCTATGCCAACCTGTTTGCAAATGATCTAGAGGAGTCTTCTAAAGTGATCCACAATCCTGAACAGTGCACTTTGTCTAAATTCACTAATGATAGCTCATGATTAAAAAAATAAATAAATAAAAATAAAAGGCAAAAAGTGGGTTAAAGTAACATCTTAACAATGAGAAAGTTCAGTGAAGACAGAGTGCAAGCTCACACTGGAAAAGGACGGGGAAAGAAATCAGCCACATTCTTTTCAAAGGGACCATCTGTCATTTACCTCAAATGATTTAGTAAACAAATGGAGAACTTTTGTTGCTACCAAATGCTGACAGTGTCTTCACCATTGCACCCTTTTGCTTTATTTAGGATTTGGAATCAGTAATTCACACTGTATTAACAATGAAGTACATTGTTACTAAACTGTTTAATGCAAGAAAGGTCCTTACACCCTTTCCTTCAGAATCTCCCTGTCGCCTATTACATTTCTTCTGCTGGGTTTTGCTCAGTTCCTGAATGTTGACCTCCATCTTGTTCATGACTGTTCCCATTAAATCCACCAATCACAAACAGAATCTCCATTTTGAGAGCTGTCACAAATACCTTTTCAAAACTTCTGTCATATGAATCAAATGTTCCTTTCTTGTGATAACCTTACACAATCACCTTCATAGTTCCTTTCAATTGACAGTAAGCTTTTGCTCCTTATTATTTACTACATTGTTGTATGACAGGTCAATTCCTGTTAATCACTAATGAACTTACAGGGTGCTTGCAATCTGCTACGACAGTCTAGGCCAGGGGCACGCAAACGTTGCATGTGGCTCATGAGCACACAGTGCTGCACGTATGCGGCTCGCGTGCAATCGTCGAACGGGGCAGTGGCGACAGCCGGCAGGTTGCCGCAGTGTAGTTCCAGGCTAAGCTGGGGACGTTGAAGCGAAGCGGCCACTACGTAGTGAACGTTGTATTTCAATAACCGGAAAATGCAGAGTGAATCAAGGAAACGGAGAATTGGAGATTTGCTACCTTTTAAAAAGGAATGGGAGAATCATTTTTTCTCTGTGCAAAAACGTGAAAATTGGAAATGTATAATATGTGACAGTATTCTCGCTGGTCAGCGGAAGTTTAATATTGAATGCCATTATAATAAATTTCAGTATGTTGCCGTTCTTAGTGCAACAAAAGAGGAATTTCTCAAGCGATTTGGGGATATATCTTACTTATCCCAAGGTTTTGAATAGTTCTCGAGACAATCTGCTGTTTCTGTAGACGATATTCATCCCAGTTTGCAAATGGAATTAATAGGTCTACAGCGTAATTCTCGTCTGAGAGACAGGTTCCTTTTGGCAAGACGTGTGATAGATTTTTATCACGACTTTCCACAGCAAGTTTCCTAGTTCCATCGTGAAGCCACGAAGATAATGTCAATGTTTGGCTCGACATACGTTTGTGAGAGATTTTTTTCTGTTATGAAAATTAATAAGTCTCGGTTAAGAACAAATATCAGTAATGAAAATTTACGTAACTGTTTGCATTTGTTTGTATGTAGAAATTTTGTTCCAGACATTAAACGCATTGTAAACTCCACCTGTGATAATTAAATAAAACTTATCGTAGGTAATAGGTACTCTTTCAAATGATGATTACTTTCAAGCACTCCTACAAACCTTATTCCTTCATTCAATAAAGCAGGCCAGGAAAAAAAAAAACGCATTACAGAGGAAGAAGCGGAGAGACGGTATGGTCGGGAGGGGAGAGAAGCGGGTGGCCAGCTTGCCACTATGTGCATGCAGAACACCTGTTAACTGCACACGTGCATGTGCACCGCACACGTGCAGAATTCCTGCCCGCCCCTGGTCTAGGCAATAAAATTTATTTTTCAGCGTCAAACTTATGCCATTGCTAAACAACTTGAATTATCATGTATAACCATTCTTCTTCCCCGGATTCTTTGGCAAATATTTAGAACCCATATCTATTGGTAGATTTAAAAATACATAATAAATTGAGAAGGGTTATACATTGTTATCCCAGAAATTATGTATTTCATTGTTATGTGAAAAAAACCTATTCTGTCATTTAAAGTGCTAATGAAGGTTACCACATATATGGATTACACTTTAGTCCTAGTTTAATAAATAGCAATAATTAGAGGAAAGTTCATATTTAAAACATAAGACTTTAAATTGATTTCAACGAAGCACCATGACACCATAAGTTAGTCAACAGATAAGAACTTCCCACAATATTGCCAGAAAGTACCCATAACATTAATATGAAAATGAAGAAAAGCTCATTGTGGTTTGAGGAGCATAATTTCAGACACAGACTTATCACACTGACAAGTAATCACACATTAGCACACTATAATTTATTGAACACCATTTTGAATCAGGCTGTAAAAGTTGCTCATAATAAGCAAGCAGAGTGGCAGTATATTTACCTTCACAATGTAAATTATCTATGAATTTAAACAAAATTTTGTCTACATATTCTTATTTTATGAAATAGTGTTAAAATATAAAAAGGAAGTATAATTAATTACTAATTCTGGTCATAGTAAAAGAGTCAGAAATAATTATAATTATGCTTATGACTCAAGTGCAAAGTGAATTGCTGCACAGCAGCAACAAAATGTGAAAAAAAATTAAACAAAAATTGCAAATATAAACACATGTAATGTACATCATTCCCGATATGACTGTACAACATAGTACTTACAATATAAACCAGTTAATTGTAAGCTGTTTGATAAAAAGAACGCTACAACCACTGCAATAAACAGTGGCACTCAACATACAAAATATTATAATGTAAAGGTATCACAGCTATGGCTGGCATTAAAAAATACTACTCAACAACACATAAAATGAGAGGCAAGAATGGTAGGGTAGCCAACTCCTCCCCCCTCCCACCCACCAAACAAAAGTCACACATACTGATCTCTGGCAATTTTTAGAGGAAAGCAGGAAGATTAACCTGTATAGTCTCACAGCGTGAAGTGGACTTTAATTATTCAAGCATCCAAACACCCCCCCCCCCCCCCCAAACACACACACACACACACACACACACACACACACACACACACACACACACACACACACACTCACTCACTCACTCACTCACACTCTCTCTCTCTTTCTCTATGCAATACTTAAAATATCACAAATGCTTCATAGTTACATATAACATTTCTACCTTAATCAAAGGGAAGTGCCATTTATAGCTTGCATTTTGGTTACGTTGCAACTGAGACGCAGGTACTGTGACCCATATGAGATGGCCAAAACTGCTAACAACTAGAATGCTTATATTGTTCAGATATCCTAGTAAGTGGTATGAAGTAATAAGAGCTTTTGCCTGTAATAATTTGTTGAGGTCTGTTGGTTTATGGTAAAAATGAAAGACAATCACCCAAATTTGCACTCTGGCAACACTGACGATAAATATAAATAAGCTTTTATGCAAGATGCAGCTCTCATCACATTCTGAAGCACTGGAAGGAAGCTGGCAGCGCATTTTTCTCCATTACTGAAAGAATCAGTTTGACCTTATAAAAAGCCTTTTAATCAGACAAATTAATTGGAGTTGAATAACGAGAACTCCAGTCTCTTTCAAATATTGCCTGGAGCTGCCCACGGATGCTGCTCTTTGATTCAGGTGAAGAGGCTTCTGTGGCATTGTCTCTCACAACAAGCCCGACACCACCAGTTTTTGTGAAGTAATCCCCAGACCAGTTTGATGTACCTGCAAGCATATAAAAAGTTTCAAAATTAAAAAAAAGGCAGTACTATACAATATCAGCATTATTACATTTCCTTTATTTACACTGACAAATTACTTATATTTATACTCCACAATATATACATGTTGTTGCTCCTTTTATTTAGGTTGCTCAGTAGTGTGGTCACAGTACTAATATTATTAGAATTGGCAAATAACAAACCTTAAACAGAAATCATTTCATATAGCAGCCTGTTGGCTTTTGTCTCGGGATCTTCAGCAGACATTTGTGATGGTCCCGAGACAAAAGCCAACAGGCAGCATGTCAACAAGCGACGACAAAAGAACCAAGAATCCTGTGTAAAAGATTGATCTCTGCTAATCAGTATTAAAAAGTGTGTGAACATTTTTGAATCCCGTAACTGAGATAGGATGTGGATAGCAGCACAGTACTCACCTAGGCAGCTGTCGAAACCAGCCCTCATTGGTAATTCACTATGCAGATGCAATCTGGGGCCAGCATGTCCCAGATTCCCAGAAGTGTCATGCTAACACGCACGCACACATGTCCCAGATTCCCAGAAGTGTCATGCTAACACGCACGCACACATGTCCCAGATTCCCAGAAGTGTCATGCTAACACGCACGCACGCATGTCCCACGTTCCCAGAAGTGACATGCTAACATGCACGTTCGAGTGGCAAGTTGGCCATCTGGGTGACAAGGCGGCCAAATCATTCGCTCAAACTGTCCGCAACATTCTTCAAACCAGTTGCAAACAGTTGTGGGCCAGTGACATGGCACATTGTCGTCTGTACAAATTCCACTGTTGTTTGGCTGCAAATGGTGTTTCAGTAGCCAAACATAACTGTTTCCAGTCAATGATCAGTTCACTCAGACCAGAGGACCCACTCCATTCCATGTAAACAAAGCCTACACCATTTTCGGGCCACCACCCGCTTGCACGGAGCCTTGGCAACAATTTGGGTCCATGGCTTTTTGGGATCTGCGCCACACTCAAACCTTACCATCAGCTCTCACCAACTGAAACTGGTACTCATCTGACCAGGCCACAGTTTCCCAGTTGTCCAAGGTCCAATTGATATGGTCACAAGCCCAGGAAAGGCACTACAGGCGGTGTCGTGCTGTTAACAATGGCATTCGCATCAGTCGTCCGCTGCCATAAGCTATTAAGCCCAAATTTCACCACACTGTCCTCTCATAATGGATACATCTGCTGTATATCTGACATTTATTTCTACAATAATTTCATGCTGGCTTGTCTGTTAGTAATGATAACTCTACACAAACACTGCTACTCTCGGTTGTTAAGTGAAGGCTGTTGGCCACTTTGTTGTCTGCGGTGAGGGGTAATGCCTGAAATTTGGTATGCTCAGCACACTCTTGACACTATGGATCTCAGATATTTAATTCTCAAATGATTTCTGAAATTAAAGTCCCACAATTGTAGTTCCAACTATCATTTCACATTCAAAGTCTGTTATTACCATCATGCGACCATAACAACATGTGAACCCTTTCCACATGAATCGCCTGAATAAAAATGACAGCTCTGCCAATGCCCTGCCCTTTTATAACTTGTGTATGCAATACTACCACCATCTGTGTATGTGCATATCACTATCCCATGACTTGTCACCTCAGTGTTAAGTATAACCTTGTCAGACAAGAAGAATGAGAAAGCAAAAGAACTGAGGTGCAAAGGGAGGGTGCAAAGTTGACGAATGGGAGAGAGTTTCACCAGTGAAGGGAAGGGAGCGGCATTACTATCAGGAGTGGGGGAGATGGGATAGCATGACAACTGGGGATGAAGGGGGTGAGCAAGAGAGGTGGGGGGGGGGGGATGGAGAGGGGGAGACAAGGTAGAGTGATGGTGGGGAGCTGGGTAGAGGGAGAAAACTAACTGTTGGCTCTTACCAATATAGGCTGTGTTGTCAGTCACCATATACTTATTGTGATTCACTCTTGCAAATGGTATTTTGGCTTGCTCAGCAGTGCTCGAAACCTTGAAGTGTTTCTGAAAAAAATTAAAGATTCCAAGTGTTTCATCAACATATGGCAAAACGCTATAGCAGATGTCACACAAAATGGAATGTGATGTACACAAGTACTAATAGTGCAACCACGGATCAAACATAATTCCAAAAAGAACAGTTTAAATATATTGGATAAATTTAAATTATGCTGTTACAAACATACAAAAGTATAGAAATTATCTAAACCTCTATGACGTACAAAATTCAGCAAAGACAAGAGAAAATTTTTCTCTCAATCCTGTTATATCGGAAGAATTTTTTAACATAATTGTTTGATGCGTTAAAGCTCAAATATTGTGAGTCCACTTACTGTTAAAGTAATAATGAAAACTCGTAAAGGCTCTTGACAAGGAGAATGTATCACATGTAGAATTTTGTGAAGCTACACGAAAATGTGGAAGGAGATAATCCTTTGCTACATGTAATTTTCAATGATGAAGTAAGATTCCACTGAAGTTAATAAATGCAATTTACACGACACTTGTGGACTGCAAGATTAACATGAAACACGTTAACATAAACAGTATTTACCTAAAGTGAACAAGTTTTGAGTCATGCCACTAACAAATGTTTATGGTCCTTGTTTTTATTAAAAACACAGTTATTGGCATAACATATCTAACAGGGCTGTAAAACAGGCTTAATATTCAAGTCAATATGGATTCAACGCACTTTGGTTTAAAACACAGGCAGGCTTTGCCCCATTGACAGCAAAATGTTTGTTAAATTCTGAACAAATTTCTACCTCAACATGGAATATATTAGTTTGTGTACAGGAAGCAGAGTTAGAACTTATATCCTGGTCGCCTACCTCTTCTGCTATCACACCTCACAATTAACTTGTGGGAGCTATGTATTTTTCACGTCTAGCAACAACATTGGAAAACCTAATAATCTGTTTAAAAGTTGCTGCTAACTCAGTACTATTATATACTAGCCACTGAATGTGGGATGAATCCAGCTACAATCTGGCTGTTACCAGTGCATCAAGAAGTGAGCATACTGAACATTTATAAACTTCCATGTCCCTATGATCAAATATAAGTTACAGCATTCGCATATGATGTACAGTTCATGAAATGCCAAAGCATAAAACTGAGTCCATTTTGAATTCTGTCACATACATGACAGTGTCCCACTGTCTCTCTCTCTCAAATTTCCTTCCTACATAACTTATAGAAAATTATATGCCACTTCCCTATCTCAATTTCAGTATATTTTGTTATGAGAGTTGTTCTTAAACTAAATTACAATGATGTCTGTTAGCCGGCAGTGTGGGGATAGTGGAGGGAGTTCAGCACCCTTGTGTAATTCAATTCAGTAGTTGCTGAACTACCGTTTGTGCGATAACTGTAAATGAAACTGGCCACTGTCATCAAAAATTAACCTGTTAATTACAAGCTGTAATGGATCTTTTACATGAAAAAAACATGAAAGCCGTAGGCACTCAAAGTGAACTTTGTGCAATGTGCAGACAGAACATGAAATGTGATAGTGCTGTAAGAAAATGGTGCCACTTGTTGACAACCATTTGTTGCGACATATAAACTTGTAGCAAATGTTAATGGAGATTTGGCAAAAATTGTTGAGTCAGAATTTTCAGTCATTTCCCTCAGATAGCATGGGCAGTATTGTATGAACTTGTGACTGATAAGCTTGGTTACTACAAAGTCTGTCAACAGTGGGTCCCAATGCTTCTGACTGATGTTCACAAAATAAAAAGTTGGGAATTGCATTACTGTTTCTACTGCAATACGATGCAGATGGAGACCAGTTCCTCAATCATGCTGTGACGGGGGATTAAACATGGATTACATGCATCAGTGTTGAAACAAAACACAAATCAATGGACTGGAGCTATACCAGCTTGCCACCTAAGCCTTTATAGTGCTGCCAAACTTTTGTTTTTATTCACAAAAACTGATAATTGTGTTTTAGGGCAGAAAGGGAGTACTCATTGTTAGCTTGTTAATTTTATGAAAAAGGGCAGAATAAAAAACTCAAATTTACTGCAAAACCCTAAACAAATCCTTGGTAGCCATTAAGAACAGAAAGCGTATGACGTTGAGTTCTGGCATCATTTTTGTGCACAACAACATTAGGCTGCACAAACACATATGTTGCTTAACAGTTTGAATTGGGCACTGTTTGATCATCCCTCATACATCCTTGACTTGTCAGTCAGTGATTTGCACCAGTTTCTGAAGATGGGCTTGACGACAACAACAAGTTAAAGGAAAATCTCCAAGCATAGCTTAGCTCACAAGTGTTAGAATTCTATGAGAGTATTGAGAGGTAGTTACAAAGAAATAGCTGACAGTTGTAGCTTTAAGCTGCACATAATAAAATTCATTTTAATGTACTGATACATTATTTAAGAAAACAGAATCTTGTTTCTGGATAGTCCTCATATTTACATGCTGAAAAGGAAACTGTACCCATCACTATCCTGTGCCTTTTGTTGAACTATTACAAACAATTACATACCACTCTAACAGTAACACCATGGTAAGAGCCGCTAATGGCAGCCAGAGATCGCAGGAAGTAATCCATCGACGGCTTCGTGCTGTTCCACTCACTGATCAGCAACCTTATCTCCACACGGCGGTTCACTGCAGCTTCTCTCAGAGCGTCATCGATGACTTGCCACAGCCTGTAAGACACACAGGCACTCTACTGTACTTATCTGAGATACAAAACACAAAACAGCAGCAAATCCATAATTTATTTATTTTACTTACTCTTTCATTTATTTATTTAAGCTGATAACATTTGGGCTTACCTTATATGGGACAAGTGTTTCATGCATATATCATTTCTTTTACATCACAGTCATCCACAAAATAACAATAATTTTAATATGGCAAATAGTAATGAAATGATTTGAGAGTCAGTACATATAGAGAATATGAATAGCAAGTACTGACTAAGAACTACAAAAGTTAATACTGTCAGTACTACTACTACTGTTTTTGTTGTTGCTGTTGTTGCTGCTCCTGTCACTAACAATAATAATATTGATGATGATAATTACGTTGATGATGACAACAACAATGACAGTGGCACATATAAAAAAGAAAATTGTAGGTGTACAAAATAGTATTTTCTGATAGCGCAAGCTCTGGGGAAGGAAAATTTACAGAGATAGCACTATCTAAGAACACTGGGAAATAAGGAAAATCTAGTTGGAAACAGGAATGTAAAGGACTAACGAGTGTGTACAGGAACAACGGTTGTTGTTACTGTTGCTTCAGTAGGTACATCATTAACTGCCTTTTGAAACTGGAGACATTACGCAGTTCTTGAATATAATCAGGGTGTTTCTGCCATGTTTTTCAGACAAGAGCCTTAAGATTGAGGAGAGATACGAGAGACCGTGTTCACTGATAAGGCAGTAGAGGAGACAGAGTGTATGGAAATCTCTGCATTTGTCTGCATGCAGCCAGAACTGTGCATATGATTGTGAAATGTGAGAGAGGTGCTGTGAGCTTTCCTGAGAAAGATCTGGCAGGATATCATCACTGTAATCAATAAACCAGTAATTGGTAGTGTAAGTGTTTGTGCAAGTTTATTTTTCATGTCAAAAAAGAAGAGGTTTTATATTTTTGTAGGGCATGGACAGATGTTGATGCCTTCTTGCATACTGCAGTTTAGATTTTCATCAATTATCACTCCTGGACCCTTTGTTGTGACCACAGAAACAGTAGCTGTTATGCATTTGATGCTGACTGAGTCATATAATCTCAATGAAACCATATTTAAATACCTTACTGGTTGCTGTGAAATCAAATTTAATATGTATCAGCTAGATTCATTATGGGTTATACAACCCCTAAATAGTATTCTAAACGTAGGGCTACACCATATTATCTCCACTACCACAGACTTTTACTACTACTTCCTTTGTGACTACATCTGATGTGATTGGATTAGTCTGTCATCTATAGCATTGCCAGAAGTAAGAACATTGCTGAAAACTTAAAACGCACAGCCACACAGCATACGTGAGTGAGATGGAGAGGGGAGTGTGGGGGGAGTGTGGGGAGAGGGGGGAGAGGGGTGAGAGGGGTGAGAGGGGTGAGAGGGGTGAGAGGGGTGAGAGGGGTGAGAGGGGTGAGAGGGGTGAGAGGGGTGAGAGGGGTGAGAGGGGTGAGAGGGGTGAGAGGGGTGAGAGGGGTGAGAGGGGTGAGAGGGGTGAGAGGGGTGAGAGGGGTGAGAGGGGTGAGAGGGGTGAGAGGGGTGAGAGGGGTGAGAGGGGTGAGAGGGGTGAGAGGGGTGAGAGGGGTGAGAGGGGTGAGAGGGGTGAGAGGGGTGAGAGGGGTGAGAGGGGTGAGAGGGGTGAGAGGGGTGAGAGGGGTGAGAGGGGTGAGAGGGGTGAGAGGGGTGAGAGGGGTGAGAGGGGTGAGAGGGGTGAGAGGGGTGAGAGGGGTGAGAGGGGTGAGAGGGGTGAGAGGGGGGATGGGAGAAGAGATACATTTGCTCTCCTGGAATCTGGAACACACTGCTTATTCACTGTAGTCTTCTCATGCATTTCTTGAAATGATTGGTTGTGGCTAATAAAGCACAGGTTAAATATATTCTGGATTTACATTATCGAATGTGATAAGGAATACTGAGGTGTGTGAAATCACTGCATAATTTAGGTTTGTCTGCTAGACAAATTGTTTGCGCGCACACACACACACACACACACACACACACACACACACACACACACACTATTTCCCTCTCCTTCCCCAAAAGTACAACAGAATTTTGGATGTACCCTGCCTGACAAAAAATTCAAGCATTCAGAAGAGGAAAGAAAAACTAAACTTCATAGACAGATGTGATGTTATCCAGTGATTACAAAGTCAAGTCCGATCTGTCTAAGTATAGTGTCAAAGTGCTGACACAAGCTGACCCACTACTGATGTAATTTGAACTTGATAAACTGGCACTTGTAGGGAGTTGACATCCAAGCTGGTCCCACACATCTATCTCTACATCACGCTAGATGTACTGGGTGTTCAAGCATTGGCCTGTTGAAAACTGGCATCATTATACTGTCACATGTGAAAGAACACACGAGAACAAAGGATGTCTGTGATGAACCATTGTGCTGTCAGAGTTCCCTCAATCATTATCAGCAATGGTCAGAAGCTATACCCAATGGCCGCCCACACCATGACAACAAGTGGAAAATTCTTTGACTTTCCAAAACATTAGAAGAATGGGACCTTTCTCCAGGACACCTTCATACTCACTACCGATGATCATCCAAGGTAGCACAGAGCCACGATTCTTCACTGAACACTATCCGTTTCTTTATTATGGGACCTTCAGCATATATTATGTAACAGGAGGACATTATGCAGAGAACTGGAAAACAGTATGCTGCTTGATATTTCATTCTAGCATACAAGCTTATTTCAGCTTTACTGTCTTCATCAGCACATGTTCTGATGATGTAGATGGAGATATTCCAGCTCTGAATAAACCCTTACTGCTGTCTGTACTAATTGGTTGTAATGTACATCTGCTTCAGGACATGTACAGATGAAGGCACTAAAGTCAAAATAAGCTTATATACTAAAATAAAATATCAAGCAGCATACTGTTTTCCAGTCCTCTGCACAATCGATGTCATCCATCAGCAGTCCATGCTTTCTGGTCATGGCACCACTTCAAACACAGCCATTTGTGTTGTGTTGTTAATTGCAACCTACTCATGGGACAGTAATCCCTAAGTCTGGCTGCTGCTTGTCTCTGACCAATGGTACGGAATGACAGAATGTTGCAGAAATTCCATAACCTGTTCTCAGGTGGCCAGTGCAGCTGTCCTACAAAGTGCTTGTGCACAATACAGTGATTCTTACTTGTAGTGAGACATTTGTATAGCATTGATCGACAGTCTACAGGTGTACCGTTGGTTCAATGTGTTCAACAAGTGCAATAGTTTGGCAACCAGACATGTTGCCACCAACAGGCTGGCAAATTGAGCTTCTTGGGGTGTGCAGCTGACTGTGAGTCGTTCTCTATGCTGTTGCGCGCCCGTGCCATGGAGGCGATGACATGGGCAATGTGTGGTTACTGTGTCTGCCCTGAGCACCAGACTGTTGTACTTGCAGAGTGCATCCCTAATTAAATCCAGTGTTGGTTGTCAAGCCTCGCCAAGATTATAGCCGCAGCCCCTGGAGCAAATTTTGATGGCGTCTCTAACAACACTGCCCCAGCATTTTGAAGTCTGTGCTAAAATCCTGGTACATTTGTATTCCATCGCAAATCTCAGACAAACAGGGCTCTGTGACAGCTGACATGTTGGGATATGTTAGTAGAGTGTGCTGCTGATGTTCTTGCCATAAATCACTAATGGTGCACACTGTTTGTTCAATGTCTGTCTTGCCACAGTGGCACAGATTCGGGTACACCCTGGCCTTCCGCATTCCTAGATAATCTCTGATGTTCCCGACAATGCCTATGTTTTATTGGGTGGCCAAAAGACAATTTTTACTTGCTGTTTCTTTTTTTTCAGCACACTTCTGATTTTTCCCAGCTGTGTGCCAGTGAACAGAATAAAGGCAGTGGCTACCTCTTCCTCTGACTTCTGTCTCCACAGGTTGTACTGTAGTGATGGGATGGAGAACATGCCTAATCTGCCAGTATGAGTAACTGTTTTTTTATGGGACAGTGTTCTGAAGTGTTCCAGTTCCTAGAGCAAACACACTGTGTCTGAGATGGAATCTGCCCTGTGAACTAGTGTGTTCAGTACCCCATTTCTATAGGCAGAATGGTGGCAGCTGTCTGTAGGTAAATACAGGTCAGTGTGTATTTTCTTTCCATACACACTGCTATTCTCTTGATCATGATGTTTAGGAATGGTACTTTTTATTTCTTTTTCTTCTCCTGTCTTCTTAGTGAATTTGATGTTGGGATGTATGGATTTTAGATGTGCAAGGTGTTCAAAGATTTTGTCCTGTACATGGTGCCAGATGACAAACTTGTCATCCACATAACTCAAAAAGCAAGTGGATATCCATTTTTATGACTTCAGGGCTTCCTGCTCGAAGTGGTGCATAATCAAATTTGCAAGCAAGGTGAGAGTGGGCAGCCCATTGTGACTCCCTCCATTTGTTCATCGTATTCTCTATTAAACAGAAAGTATTTGGAGGTCAGGACATGCCTGAAAATGTGGTCAAATTTCGGACCACCAAAATCAAGTGACACTCACAGAGGTACCCTGGTGAATAACAAAATGTGAAAGCTAACCAGGATATCTGAGACCTTCAGCCTAAAGTTGTTGAAGCAATTCACAAGATTCACACTGCCAATGTAATGTAGGCACTTACCCATATAAGGGCTTAGCGTATCTGTCAGGTATTTTGGAGCAAATCGGTGGGAGACTACGCTGCTAATAATGGGGGGGGGGGGGAGGAGGGGGGAGGGGGGGGGCAATGAACCACATCTTTGTGCACCTTAGCAAGTCCATAAAATCTTGGTAGTAACAATTTCTTGATGACCAACCCCCTGTAGATCTGAGTCCTTGAGAAGCTCCCTGGTCCTCTTCTCCATCTTCTTTGTGGGGTCAGTACTGATCTTCCCGTAAGAGTCACTATCTAGCAGGCTGTGAATCTCCTCAGTGGAGTCTTTGTGAGGGAGAACAATGGTTTTGTTGCCTTTGTCAGCAGGTAAGACAAAAATCTAAGAGCACTGTCTCGGGTCACAAATGGCTGCCCTCTTTATGCTGGTAATGTTGACTTCATAGGCTTAGTTCTTGTCAGAGCACAAGTTTCAAATCACACTTCTTCAGCTGCTTCAGGCAGTAGTCACACTACCACCTTTTCAACTGCCCTGAAGATGTCCATGACCGGTGTGAAATTAGGAGTGAGAGGAAAGTTCATTCCCCTCTCCAGAACTGAAACAGTGCCACCACTCAGTTGCATGACAGTCTTGCAGGGGTCCTACAATGATAGTTTGTCAGTGTGATGTAAAATTTTTGATGTTTACATCCTGTGGCTTCCAGTGTGCAGAATCGGCTGCCACCCAGGTAATACCATCAATCTAGTCCATGGTCCACAAGTTAAAATGATTGGCCAGTCATAAATGCAGTTTAAATAGTTTCTGAGTGTTGTACTTAAAACTCCAATAGGTAATGTGTACCCTCTCACCCCTCTCATGTACAAGGTAAGGTTGGCTTGCTTCTTGATTCTCCTGGCTGCTGCTGAATTGACATGATATGTGACCTTAGCAACATTCAGCACGTCTCTTCAGAAATGCAACAGCACTCCACAAACAGCATCTTCAGTTGACACAGCTTTTCTTCATGCTGTGATACATCTCTTCCCCTTAAAGATATGACATGTGGTTCTTCAGTTTCCCCCAGTGTATTTGTTGATAATACAGTCCATGAGTGTTCATGATGTCCAAAATTGTGCCCCACGCTTCAGTTATCAGACATGTCACCACTGTCAGGTGTGCTGACAAGCTGAGCCCCTTGGAGCATATGGCTGACTTATATCCCCCCCCCCCCCCTGCCCTTGCGAGTCACACTTTATGTGGTCTACACCCAGGGGCATGTGTTGGCAACTGCCAAGGTGACGGCACAAACCTCTATGATAGCCTAGGTGTAATTGCCATTCGCCCAACAAATACCCTGGGAGAAACAGAAGAATCACAGAACTGATAAATACTGTGAAGCTGAATGAAATAAGTGTTGCATACTTCTTTATTAGTCAGAAGAGTGAGAGAGATTAAAGTTCACCTTTTTTGCATGTATCTCCAAAAACGAAGTATTCAGTGACAAACAGTTCATAGACCAGATTTCTTTATAAACTGGCACTCCTTCATAAGGGAATACTAAATAAACAGAAAAAAGAAAATGTTTTTTTAACAATTAAGAGCATTACCTGGCCTAGCCATTCCAATTTGTGTTTTGCTAAATAATTTTGAGCAGTCCTGGATGATTCCCAACATTATGCTACCTGCTTCCTCCATTCCCTATCCATCATTCACAATTAACTATTTAACATGTCATATGAACACATGAATCTGCTCAGAATATGCTGTGTGTTAACCTCCACAGCTTTTTGACTTTTGTGTACTGTGCAAAGTATGATTCCTCAGCTTGAATGATTATCAGTACTATACAAATCTTTAGAATATGCCATAGGCTCTGCACTAATTTTGCCAGGTTCATATACTCATTTTCTCCAAGTGCTTTCAGTTTCTATTAACAAGTGCTTAAGACTGAAAGTTACAGTTCATAGTTGGTACATTGCACAATACAATTAACCTACATATATCATCAAAATTACACAATGATAATGCTAACATGAGAAAAGAGTTGCCCGCAGAATTATTATGGTGTGTTTGGAAGATCTTAAAGACTAACCTGAATTCAAGGAATGTGGCAAAGACATAAATCCCTGTGTTAGTTTATTCATGCGCTGTAGTCAGTGCTGGAGCAATGTTAATGCTCCAACACTAAAATAAAAAAAAGCAGAGTACAAGCTCACCAACATCAAAATTCATTATTAGTACAAGGCCACACTTAAAATGCATGTGACTGGTAGAGATCTTACACATGTCAACAACCAACATAAAAAGTCAAGTAATCAATCTGAAATATTTTTCTTTTCTAAATAAAGTTTGTCACTATCACACCATGCAGTACTCAGAAACCGACTAAGACCCACATCTGAGCCACAAACAAATTTGAAACATCAGTAGTGATAGCCAGAAATTTGACCCATAGAGGAGAAAACCTCTGCTTGGATGACAATACAGTAGTATACCTTTTGTTCATGCACAGCCCAGATCTTTGCAAGCTTGTTCAGATTACATGAGATTTTACATGACAGTTAGACTGTAGTAGATATTTGAAAATTGAACAAGAGTAGAAATTTCTAAATAAGGAAGTATACAAACACACACAAAACAATTACAGATAATTATCAGAAAAAGGAGACTGGCATTTTATCGACATATACGAAGACTGAAACTTAATCGGGAGGGGGGGGGGGGGGGGGGGGGGGGAAGAATTGAAAGGCAAACACATCTGGTTTAGGAGAGTGCATGGAGATCTAGATGAAATTGGCATGAATAAGTAAGAAATCTTAGACTGAATAAAATACAGAAACAAAAGTTAGACCTTTTGAAGACAAACAGTCCCAAGAAGGCATAGATGAAAATGGACTGTAGTAGAAAGGAAAGAAGAAAGTGAGAAGATGAAGGAATAATGGAGAACACATGATACTAACTCATCAGTTTCAACAGGGTCCTTAATTGATCTGTAACAAAAGAAGAAGGAAAAAATACAGCATTGGAAATTGTAATCCTGTAAATATCTGTACCCGAGAATGGACACCAATCACTATAGTATTAAGGTAGTTATCACCGAGTGACTTTACAAACCTGAATATAATTTGGACTATGTTTCATGCATAGTTGTAATCTAATAACATACAACATTATTAATTGCTTACTGTACTTTTGGTGCATAGATGATGAGTGGAAGATAATCCATAACAGAAATATAAATAAATTTTTCAGCTGTTCTGATGACTTCCTGAATAGTTAACAAATCTGTTGAACGACCATCTGGGCAGAAAGAGGGTGGTGAACTCTGCAAAAAATGTTCATTACTACTAATTGGAAATCAAAAATTAAATATAACAGGTTCTGTTAATTTTGCTTACTACGTAAAACATATAGAAATAAGAACCACTATAAAGTATATGCTACTTCGACAATGACTACTACAAAAAATTCAAACAATTAATTTCTCCAAATGTAAGCAACCACCTTCTTGGACATGGAGATGTCGTCAGCACAAACATGTTATATAACAAGCTATGGCAACACTAACAAAGCACTTACCCCAACATAAGTGAGGGCCTCTGTGCCATTAAATGGAACACTCATTGGATGAAAGATATTGTATGCAGTGTCAAAAATGTCAGGCCATTCACCAGGAATTTCAGACTCTGGTAAACCCAGGAACCAGTATACCTGGAACAAACATTATTAAAATATTACTGCAAAGTACTTTTATTTTACAGATTTTTAATATCTTATTTATTCCCATACGTTTCATACTTTCTCCTTCATGGAATGTCTTCCCAATATGTTGCTTCTGTTTGTTTGTTTTTTTTTTTTTTTTTTAAATCATCTACAGCCAAATACATATGTGGTGTGATCAAACAGTAATGGGAACTTTTGTTTTTCTTAAAAATCTTTATTTAATCATCAACACCAACTTTGTCCTATTTGAAGTAATCTTCCCCTCAGATATAATACATTAGTGCTAATGCTTTTTTCAATCTTGGAAACACTTCTGGAACTCAATTTTCGTTATGGCAAACACCTACTTCAAAAATTCTGTGTTTATCTCATCAGTGGTGGCAAAACTGATGTCTCTTCATGGTCCTGTCTGCACCTTGTGGTCTTGCAGTCGCGTTCTCGCTTCCTGAGCACGGAGTCCTGGGTTCGATTCCGGGTGTGATCAGGGATTTTCACCTGCCTCAAGATGACTGGGTGTTTGTGTTGTCCTTATCATTTCATCATCATTCATCAAAGCAGTGACATTGGACTGAGCAAAGGTTGGGAATTTGTACGGGTGCTGACAACCGCACAGATGGGCGCCCCACAAACCAATCATCATTATCATTATCATTATCATTATCATCATCATCATCATCATCATCATCATCATCATCATCATCATCATCCCCCATCATCATCATCATGGTCCTCTTCAGCCTCAAGAACAGAGAAAAGTCACTGGGGGTCATGTCCAGTGAATACAGTGGCTGACACAACATAATAATTTTGTATTTTTTCCAAAATATAAAACACACACACTGGGTGGTGAGCAGGACCATTATCATGATGCCATTTCCATGAGTGATTTTGCCACAGTACTGCTCTTTGGATTGCTTCACGCAGAAACAAAGCCTAACTTCCACAAAGTATTTTTTTATTGACTGTACAATGCCAAAGCGGGAACTAATGATGCAGTACCTTATTGTAATCAAATAAAACAGTGACAAGAACTTTCACATGTGAATGGACTTGTCGAACCTTTTTTGGTCTTGGCTGTTCAGGCAGTTTCCCTTGGAACTATTGGGTCTTTGTTTCGACATCATACCTGTGTACCCATGTTTTGTTGCCTGTTATAACCTTCCAAATAAGTTCTAGATCATTATGGATTTCATTTAGGAATTCCTGAGCATGTCTACATGATGTCACTTTTGGTCAGAATTCAATAATTTCAGAATAAACTTTGCTGCTACACGTTTCACGCACACAACATCTGAAAAAATTGCTTGGCATAAACCAAAGGATATGCTGACATCATTAGCACCCTCTCTGATGGTGATTCGGCAATTTTCCAGAACCATTGTCTTTACTTTTTCCACATTGTCAGTAATTGATGTGCTAGGGTATCCAGGACAGTCATCATCTTCAACGTCTTTTCGACTCTCTTTGAAACATTTATACCACTTGTAACCTCTTGTGTTACTCATAGTAGATTCACCAAAAGCCACAGTCAACATTTTGAATTTGGTGCTACACTATTCCATTCTTCAAGCAAAATTGAATTAAAATTCTTTGATACATCTTTTTTGAAAGTAAAAGTTCACCGAGCACTCTAAAGCATGTATAACATTTTCAACTGTCAACAATAAACTATATATTCAAAACAGCTGAAAATGCAATCATACATCAGGGACATGTGTACCACAAAGATAAAAATTTTTGAAAATTGGATGCACAGGATTGTCCCAAATAAAACTGATATGCCTTACCCACCAGTTAATCATCTCTAGTCAAAATACTCATGAAATGGCAGCAAACTCTTGAAATGTCTGTGGCCACATTTGCAGCATCTCTTATAAACAGGTCTCTTAATGTTACGATTTTCTTCTTTTTTGGTTGGTTCATTTTTACTTGAATCTCGGGCATGCAGCATACTGGTTTTCTTATTCTCCCATTCCCTGTAGGAGCGATATGTAGGGACTGATTGCAAGGTACCATAGTCCTGTGCTATTTATCACTTATTAATGGTTAGCAGAACTTTTTGCCTGTAGTGTCTATTCTTCTCAATTCCAAGGTAAAGTCATTACATGATAAGACACTGATTAAAGTCCTTCTTAAAAGCTTCTGCAGTCAATGTTGTTAGAGCATTCAACAGCATATTATTCAACTTGCCAAATGACCCTTAGGTCAAAGTCTCTGTCAGTGCTAATCTTCTGCTAATACTGTAAATATCTCATCTGCAGTTGGTAAAAAGACAATGAATTCATAATGGGAGAATTCAGTTGAGAGAAAATGAATCTTTTAAAAATTAAGGAGGCTTAATGGTTTGCTAGCACTTTCAAGGAACAAAATTTCAGGTACTGGCAGTAAAATCACCTATTTTCATAAAACTTTACAAGTTCCCAGAACTTTTATGTTCCTTCATCATGGAGAAAAGAGGGATTGGCCAAGGAAGTTGTAAAGTTTCCACTGTCAAGATTGAATGAACTTTCAGGTATTTTTGTCAGCAGTATAGATGTTTCATCTGCTGAAGGTAAATACTGGAGAATCGTTCTGTCTCCTTGTTATAAGAATACACTGATTAGTAACTGTCAGTTTATTTGGAGCAACCACTATAAGTGAAGGATGGATGTTCTTCCTAAATTTACTCTGAAATTTTCTTTTGTGAAATAAATTTCTGTGTTTTCAATACAGTCTTGCATGTCTCTACCTGCTGTTAGGTCAGTCCAGTAGCTACCAGAAGTATCACTGCAGTACCCAGTGATTGCAAGTCCTACCGTCTTACTGATCCTCTGCAAAAATTATACTAATTCCAAGTGTTAATAGTGTTAGCCATTTAAGGTTGCACCTCTGTTTCTACTGGAATGAGACAAAAGTCCAAGCTATAAAAACGTTTTTTAATAGTGTTAGCCATTTCAGGTTGCACCTCTGTTTCTACTGGAATGAGACAAGAGTCCAAGCTATAAAATGACTTCCATTTATATTGAGCTATTAACAGAAGTGTGGATCACAAATGAATCAATGTGCAGAAAGATTTGCGTATGAGGGAGTGCAGGGTTTGAGGAGGAAGGGGGGCACAAAGCAATTTCATAGTATCTTCTGCCCATTTATTTATTTTCATGTTGTTCATTATGTGTGTAAAGAGAATACATGAGAGAGCACAGGGGGAAAGTGTATAATCGAAGTTTAGATGTATCTGTGGAGGAAAGTTTTTACAACGCTAACAGGGAAAGTTAATGTAACACGCAACAGTTACTTCCTAGTGCGCTCCACTGGAATTTTCCCCATATCTTCCCATTTCAAAGTTTGTATTTCATCTATTTTTCTCCATAAGCTTACCAACAGGGAAATTATTTGATTATATAAATGGAAACAAAGAGACACTTGGGAGACTTTCAAACTATAGGACAACAAATACTGGGTGCACAGTTATCTTACTTAGTCCATTACATGTTTTCTGAGCTCCCATATAAATATTATGATGCAGTACGCAGCATCTGAAAAAATGTTGCACATATTCCCTAAAGCAAATACTGAAACTTCAGGTTCAAATATTAAGAAAATAGGGAAAGATAAGATTGATACACACTGCAAAGATGACAAGTTGAGTTACAAATTGGCACAACGAAAAGATAGTTACACATTAGCTTTCGGCCAAAGCCTTCTTCAGAAAACACACACACACACACACACACACACACACACACACACACACACACATTCATTCACACAAGCACACACACCTCATGCACACATGTCCGCCACTTCCAGCAGCTCAGACCAGAATGCAACTGTCGTGTAGAACAGAAACAGCAATCTGGAGGGGAAAGAGGAAGGAAGGGGACGGGATACCAGGGTATGAGTGTGTGTCTGGGGGGGGGGGGGGGGCAAACAAGAGCGGTGTCTGGCAGAGGGTGCAGAGACTAAAGTGCCAACGGGTGCAGTGTTGGGGATTGTGGGGAAAGGAGATGAGGGGGAGGAAGGAGGGGATTTGGGGGGGGGGGGGGGCAGGGAACGGTAAAGGAGAAGAGTGGGGATCCAATTGCTGCTAAATGTATTAGGCTCTTCTCAGAACCTCTCTCCTGAATCCACTCCATTAGCCTCTTCATCCCTTCTACATGCTCCCAAAATTTACAAATCCAACAATCCTGGAAATCCATTTTAGCTGGTCATTATGCCTCCTCTGAAAGAATTTCATCCCTTACTAACCCATTTTCCCATATGTAGCCTCCCACGCCAAAGATACGAACCACTTCCATCACTGACTCTCCCTCTGGAGCACTATTCATCACTGTTCATACCACTTCCCTATACACCAGCCTCTCTCATGCCCATGGTCTTGGCACTACTGAACACTAACTCTCCCAACATCTTTCAGACTCCAAACTCACTACCTCATTACTCAAACATCTTAACAGTTTTACCCTAACACACAACTACTTCTCCTTTGCAAGGTATAGAAACAAATTCGCAGCACAGCTGTGGGTGCCCTTGTGGCACCCTCCTATGCCAACCTGTTTATGGTCTAAGGTCTGGAGGAGACCTTCTTAGCCTCCCAAAACACCAAACCCTAGTCTCATTCAGATTCACTGATGATATCTTTATGATCTGGACTCAAGCCCAAGACAGCCCTATCCTCATTACTTCACAACCACAACTTCTCCTCTCCCATCTGCTTCACCTGTTCCTCCTTAACCCAGTGTGCCATCTTCATGGACATTGACCAACTCCTTTCTGATGGCTCCATCCACACCTCTGTCATTAAACACACAAACCCTACCTGCATTTTGACAGGTGTCACCCCTTCCACACCAAAAAATCTCTCCCACACGGTCTAGCCACCTGACAAGAACTCACTTGCCCAGTATGCTGAACGTCTCACAAAGGCTTTCACAGACAGGCACTATCCCCCAAATGTAGTCTGCAAACAGATTTCCTATGCTATATTTCCACACAACCCCAATTGTCCCACCAACCCCTAAAACCCCTAAAACCTGCTACAAAGGAGTGCCCCCTTCGTCACCCAGTACCAACATGGACTTGAACAATTGAACCACATCCTTTGCCAGGGCTCTGATTACCTATCATCATGCCCTGAAATGAAGGACATCTTAACCAAGATCCTTTCCACACCTCCTAAAGTGGTGCAAGTTTACTAAATAATAAGGTTGGGCAGTAAGCGCTCTGCTCTGCCATTGGCTGGCCTAGTGACGTCAGCATGGAAGCAAGCGCTCACAAGCAGACGACACTGCATGCACCTTTACGTCAAGTTTTTGGCGGAAGATTTTGTTTATAGCAGAATTGAGATGTCTAAACTGCTTTTCTGCTGCTAAAATATTACAGTTAAAACTGATGAGTTATATTCTTTCGCAGCTTATGCCTTACACATAGGTACAATATCAGATCACAACCACACTGACACACACTTGAAATTCGAAACCTCGGCTCAAATAAATCAGAAACTATTCATTTAATCATACTGAAATGGAAGAGCTCGAAGTTGCACACACTTGTTTGTAAGAACAGCATTCCTTATTTCTAATGCTGCTATAGTATTCATCAAAGTAACTTTATCTGTGTGTGGAAAAAAAAAAAAAAAAACTGTCATCTGTACATGTGCTCTTATTATAATGTTTCTGATTCGGTGACAGCTTTTCCAGAGTTTCCATAGATCTCTTATGTAGTTCTTGTTTCTTATACCGTTTGGTTCTGTCTTCTGTTGTGGGTGACACATTGACAGTCGCACTACTGCACGGCAAATTGCACGAAGGAACTGCATCTGCTTGAGCATTCTTTTTCGGGGCAAATTAAGCAATTCAAACTGTAAATCCCTTAAGTAATCTGTTTCTGCGAAATGGCGAGAGCATATTCGTGTATGCGCAACATTTACACTGTTTTTCCTACATTTCGACAATCATAGTTTTTGTAATGTTTCATTACGCGGGAAACTGATACATTACATCAGTTCCCTTTGTGCTCCGGTTGTAGGAAGAACAGCCCGTAACAGCACAGCCAGGCATTGTAAAAATTAATTTTCTCACTCACTTGCAGATTCTCCAATAAGAATTTCACAGGATGAACCATAAACTATAGAGCTGGCGAACACAATGTTGATCCCACTGTCCACTATCGCTAACTATTTCAGTTCCGAATCAAATATCAATTACAGCAAAAACCGTAACACTCCCGAATTCCAAATGTTTCCACTGTTGACTTAGTACCTCAGAAGAAATAACTCAATCAAAATACTCCTTCAAACACAACAGAACACAACAACAACAATCAAACACAATTCGAACTGTGTACTGTTTGGCACAGCTGCTTCCACCGTAACGTCATGCGCACAACTGAGAAAACACGTTGCTTTCTGCGCATCGCTTTCTGCACCCCCCTGAAGTGGTGTTTCATCACCCACCCAACCTCCACAGCATCCTAGTCCATCCCAATGCCACTCCCAATCCCAACCCCTTGCCACAGGGATCACATAGAAGTGCAAGACCTACCCAACTGTCCCAGCCAGCACTTCCTATTCACCAGATCTACTGCAATCATTGCATAGCTTTTTATATTAGTATGACTACCAACCAGCTGTCCACCAGGATGAACAACCACCAACCACAGTCAGTGCCCAACAGCAAAGTAGACCACCCTGTGTCACAACATGCAGCAGAACATAACATGCTCGATTTCAATGGTTGCTTCACTACCTCTGCTATCTGGATCCACACGTCTGCCACCAGCTTTTCTGAACTGTGCAGATGGGCGTTATCCTCACAACACATTCTGTACTCCAGAAATTATCCCTGCCTCCATCTTCGTCAACCTACTGTTTCACACATTTCACTCAACAGTTTCCACCCCCTTTGTTGTATCATTTCCTTCCTTCTCTTGTCTGCCAATGCACCCACCCATCTTTCCCCTTCCCTGCTCCTCTCCTTTTTCACTCCCCCCTCCCCACCCATCCTATAGCCTAATAAGCTGTGCCTGTTGGCAGTCTAGCCCCCATATGTTCCGCCAGATAGAGCTTTTCTCTTCCTCCAGCAGTATCCTGCTAACCTTCCCCATTCCCCGCCCCCTCCAGATTGCTGCTTCTATTCTATGTGACAGCCGTATTCCGGTCCAAGCTGCCGGAGATGGCAGTCATGTGCACATGATATGTGCTTGCTTGTGTGAATGAATGAATATGTGTGTGTGTGTTTTCGTTGTACCTGTCTGCAGGTCAGTGTGTCATCTATATGGCGAGTAGCATGTCTTTTTCCTGTATTGCTGTACATATTCCTTAAATAAATTTATGTGCCTACAAGGTAGGCATTTACTGTAGTTGAGAAAATGTAAGAAGCTCCCTGACAGCTGCAGTAAGCTAGATGTGGCAGCTTCCTGTGCCTGCCCCAACTAATCACGTAACGCGATTTTGTAAAGGTCTCTATGGCAACACCTCAGTGCTGTCACAGCTCTATAGAAGTCTACTGTTTCCACCTGCAGCCATTCACGCTTCACAGTTGAAAGCTCACAACAGCACTTTTAATTGTCAAGGATCTAATTATGCTAACTTACTATAGTTTATAATTAACTACTTATTTTTACTAAAAAATTTCTTTGTGTAGAAGAAACTGACAAGGAGGTACAACTTTAACCTGCATTTGAACATGTCACCCATGTCTGTCAGTCTTTTTATTTGTGGGTTTTTAGGATAGAGAAATCCCTTCATAGGCCTGACAAGGTGTGTTCTGAGTCCAGACAGTGTAGCATTCATCAAAGCAGATCAGAGAAAGAAAAAGTTAAAATAGTATTAGTTAGCAACGAAAAAATCCCAAAACTAGTCTTGCTTGTAAATGGCAACAATGCCCACATAGTGCTAGGGACAGAAAGCTAGCTGAAACCAGATGTCAATAGCAATGTAATTCTAAATCCCAACTGGAATGTATATCACAAAGATAGGTTGAACACTCATGGTGGAGGCATATTTATTGCAAAATGAGATTAGTAAAGATGCAGAACACAAAATAATTTGGGTGAAGATAAGTGTTAAAGATGGATAAACACGATCACAGTATGTTTTTATAAAGACCCTGTGTCTTGGCAGCAGTAGTGGTGGAACATATGAGGAGAAACTTAGAAAATATTTAGAATGAATTTCCTGGTCATATTAAAATTGTAGGTGGATCATTTAACTTACAAGCTACATACAGAGGACAAGTGTATTGGATGGGTAGTAGGAAGAGAGAACTGAGGGAAACCAGAATTACCTTGAACCGACTCACGAATACATCTTAGATCTGCTGATGACAAATGGACCCATACTTTTTGAATCAGTTAGCGAAGAACAGAGAATCAGTGATCATAAGGCTGCTACAGCAACATTGAATATGGCTATCAATAGGAATACAAAGAAAGGTAGGAAGACTTCTCTGTTTAGCAAGAGAGAGACAAAAAGAAAAAATTCTGATTACCTAGCAGGTCAACAAAAAAATTTCATCTCCAGCACTAAGCATCAATCTGCAAATTTAAGGAACATCGTACAATATGCTTTAGATAGTTATGTGGTGAGCAAAATTGTGAAGGATAGAAAAGACCCACCATGTTAGAAAGCCGCTACGAAAGCAAAGACCGCTTCACTGCAGACATAAATGTAGTCAAAGGCTCACACATGATCAAAACTAAATCAAGCTAAAATCAGCATAAGGAGATCTATGTGTGGAGCGTTGTATGATTCTGAAAGTAAAATTCTACCTACCAACTTGACAGAAAGCCCTGAGAAGTTCTGGTGGTATGTCAAATCAGTAAATAGATTGAAGCCATCTATCTAGACGCCCTTTGACCATTCCAACCGATTTCTCATACACAAACAGCAGTTGACTGGCGTTGCCTGGTGAAACATCGTCGTGATGCCTCTAGTAAGGAGGAGAAATGCATACCATCACGTTTCCGACTTTGATAAAGGTTTATCGTATTGTGACATTGCTGCTCGCGTTGGTCGAGATCCAACGACTGTTAGCAGAATATGGAATCGGTGGGTTCAGGAGGGTAATACGGTACACCGTGCTGGATCCCAATGGCCTCGTATCACTAGCAGTCGAGATGACAGGCATCTTATTTGCATGGCTGTAACGGATCGTGCAGCCAAACAGTCTGATGACATTTGCAGCAGCATGGACTATCAGCTCGGAGACCATGGCTGCGGTTACCCTTGACGCTGCTTCACAGACAGGAGTGCCTGCGATGGTGTACTTAACGATGAACCTGGGTGCACGAATGGCAAAACGTCATTTTTTTTTCGGATGAATCCAGATTCTGTTTACAGCATCATGACGGTCGCATCCGGGTTTGGCGACATCACAGAGAACGCACATTGGAAGCGTGTATTCGTCATTGCCATACTGGCTATCACCCGGTATGATTGTATGGGGTGCCATTGGTTACGCGTCTCTGTCACCTCTTGTTCGCACTGACGGCACTTTGAACAGTGGACGTTACATTTCAGATGTGTTACGACCCGTGGCTCTACCCTTCATTCGATCCCTGTGAAACCCTACATTTCAGCAGAATAATGCACAACCACACGTTGCAGGTCCTGTATGGGCCTTTCTGGATACAGAAAATGTTCGACTGCTGCCCTGGCCAGCACATTCTCCAGATCTCTCACCAATGAAAATATCTGGTCAATGGTGGCCGAGCCACTGGTTCGTCACAATACGCCAGTCACTACTCTTGATGAACTGTGGTATCGTGTTGAAGCTGCATGGGCCACTGTACCTGTACACGCCATCAAAGCTTGCTTTGACTCAATGCCCAGGTGTATCAAGGCCATTATTACGGCCAGAGGTGGTTGTTCTGGGTACTGATTTCTCAAGATCTATGCACCCAAATTGAATGAAAATGTAATAACATGTCAGTTCTAGTATAATATATTTGTCCAATGAATACCCATTTATCATCTGCATTTCTTCTTGGTGTAGCATGTAGCAATTTTAATGGCCAGTAGTGTACACACACACACACACACACACACACACACACACACACACACACTTTTCCGAAAATTGCTTCCCAGAGGAAGATCGCTTTGTAGTTCTCAAAAAGTGTTGCACGAATGACAAAGTAAAAGATATTGAAGTAAGTGACAAAGGGGTAGAAAATCAAGTGAAATTGCTCAATAGAGGAAAGATCACTGGATCTGATGAGATACCAATTCTACTCTACACAGAGTATGCGAAAGAGCTTGCCCCCTCTTCTAGCAGTAGTGTACCATAGGTCCCTAGAAGAGCAAATCATTCCTAATAACTGGGAAAAAAGCACGGATCATTCCCAGTTTCAAGAACAATCACTGAACATACATACAAAATTATAGGTTTCTATCTTTGACATTGGTAAGATGTAGAATTTTGGAATATGTTCTATGCTTGCCTATTACAACATTTCTGAAAACCAAAAATACCCTCAGCAGAAATCAACATGAGTTCCAAAAATAATCACTGTGTGAAACTCAGCTCACTCTGTTTATCCGTGACACCCAGAAAGCGGTAGATATAGATGCCCAGATACCTGCCGTATTCCTTGACTTCTGGAAGGTATTGATACTGTTATGTACTGCAGCCTAATGAGCAAATTTGAGCTTATCTAATATTAGGCCGACTGTGTCATCTGATTGAAGAGTAAATGGAACACAGCATATCATTCTCAATGGAGAGAAGTCTTCTGATGTTAAAATAACTTCAAGCGTGCCCCATGGAAGTGCTATGGAACAATTAAGTTGAACATTACGTGTAAATGACCTAGTAGATAACTTCGGAAGTTCCATTACACTTTTTGCAAATGATGATGTATACAGAGAAGTCACAATGCTAGAAAATTGTAGCAAAATGCAGGGAGTCCTGCAGAGAAACAACACTGTGTAGAGAGTGGTAACTGACCCACAACATAAACAAATTTTAACACATTGCGAATGTATTGGTAGATGATTGTAGAACAATCACTGGAAGCAGTTTCTTCCATAAAATATCTCTCAGCATGTGTACAGAGTGATCTGACGTGGAACAACTACATGAAATTAATCCTGAGTGAGGCAGTTGCCAGACAGACATCCTCAGTAAATTTAGTCCATCAACAAAAGTAGCAGCTTAAAAACACTCATTTGAGCAGTACTTAGTATTATTTGTCTACGATCCACACCACATAGGACTGATAGGGGAAAAAGAGAAGATCCAAAGAAGAGCAGCACATTTTGTTACGGGTTCATTTAGTAAGCATGGTAGCATCATGGAGGTGCTCAATTAACTCCAGTGGCAGATGCTGCTAGGGAGGCTTTCTACATCCCGATGTTATCTGCTGTTCAAGTTTATAAGGTGTACACTCCTATTGCTTCCTTCTGAGTATATCTGATGAAAAGAGCAAGAAGATATAATTAGAGAGATCTGAGCCTACACAGAGGCTTGCAGGAAATTGTTCTTCCTGCAAACTATGCGTGACTGGAACAGGACAAGGGGGAAGTGACAGTGGTACACAGGGTACCCTTTGCCACACACTGTAAGGTGGCTTTCAGGGTATAGATACAGATATAGATGCATATGATGATTATGTGTTTAAGGGATTTAACAATGGTGTCATCAGTCCCTTCGTAGCACGAGAGAAACATGTCAAAAGGTAAAAAGCAAAAGCAATGGGGACTAGGCTGGTCAAACTACATAACCAAGTCGGAGAGTTTAAAAGGGCACAACAATAGTTGTACCATAATAGGTTAAAGAAAAAGAGGGAAACTAGGCAGCATCTTGCACAAGAGGAGCTAAAAGCACAACAAGGTAAGAGCGGAAGGAAGGAATCTGCAATTGCTTGGTTGGTATCTGCCACAGGGGAAGGCTCTCATCCCCACAACCGCCCCTAACACTGGAACTGGAAGAGTATTATAGGCCAGAGTAAAATCCATCTCCCTCAGGAAATGCAACACTTTGGTAGTGGTTGTCACATCATAAACAAGCAACTGAGGCAGGCAAGCTGAGAGTGTGCTGCAGATCAGCCAGCACGGTGCACTCAACAAGAACTTGCACCATCATTGGTAGACTAAGGCAGCTGCAGTGAGGAGGATCCTCCTGACTGAGAAGGAACTCATGGGTGAGTCTCGTCTGGCTATTGCATAGTTGGCACAACACAATTACATCTTTCCGAGAGGCCTGGAAAGATGTGTGCCATACCTTAGTGGACCATTTAATTGCTCTCAACTTGTTTTGGGTAGTATTAGCCTGGATTCCAGTTTCCAGAACCTCTAAATATTGTGTCAGTGTTGTAATCTTTAGTCAGGGCCCAGTACCCTGAAGTCAAGTTGATCTTCTGTAGTTGCATCTTTAGCCAGAGAGTCGGCTAGTTCATTTTCTGGAATGCCTATGTGACTCGGTATCCAGATGAAGCTCACCATCTTTCTAGAGCTGTAGAGGTCAGCCAGTAGATCCCGGATGTTTTCAACCAAAAGATTATTGGGATAGCACAGGGCTATGGCTTTTGAGCAACTCATGGGATCACGACAGAACAGAAAGTTCGTCGTGGCCTGGGATTTGACATACCACAAAGCCTGAGAGGAGGCAATCAACTCTGCAGTGTATGGGAGGAGGCAATCAACTCTGCAGTGTATGGGAGATGGCAACCAACTCTGCAGTGGGCAGGCACTCGGCAGAGATTGCTTCTCGTGTCCCTTTGCATCTGCAAAGGTATTACCAACCAGTCGTTGAGTCGGATCCCAGCTAGTCTTCCCAGTTTTGGGTGATGCGCAAACAGTATGAACTGCTGGTTGTGGAACAGTGTTGAGGGGCATGGGTAGTGGGTAGGTAGCTGACAGATTTTAACTGCCAAACTTGCCAGAAGCTGCTGTCATCCAACCCACAGTGATGGGACACTGGCTTCTGCGAGAAGGCTGTCAACAGGGCTCTTATGGATGGACCTCGTTGCCAACAGCACAACAGTGTGGCGAATAGTGTCCAGCAGGCTCAGTATGGATGGTGCTGTCATCTGGCTTCAAGGCACCAACGAAGATGGCGGTTAACCATTCATTCAAAAAACTTACACAGCCCATCCGTGAAAGAGACTGGCCAGTGATTAGTTAAAATACAAGAGTCCTACTGAAGAACCTCCAACAGCCTCAGTTAATCTGTGTTCCTAAGAGTTCTTCTCGACATCCCCCATGGGTAGTACCATGTCCTGTGATATGGATGGACCTCCTTTGTGGCCCCAAGAAGGAAGCTGATCCTACCCCTCCCCTACTTCTGTTTCTTTCAATCCTCCACGATTATTCTAATTTGGTATGCATCTACACAGATGGATCAGAAGTCAACGCCTGGGTCGATAATACTTTTGCAGATGCAAAGGGACACGAGAAGCAATCTCTGCCGAGTGCCTGGCCACTGCAGAGTTGGTTGCCATCTCCCATACACTGCAGAGTTGATTGCCTCCTCTCAGGCTTTGTGGTATGTCAAATCCCAGGCCATGACGAACTTTCTGTTCTGTCGTGATCCCATGAGTTGCTCAAAAGCCATAGCCCTGTGCTATCCCAAAAATCTTTTGATTGCAAACATCCGGGCTCTACTGGCTGACCTCTACAGCTCTGGAAAGATAGTGAGCTTCATCTGGATACCAAGTCACATAGGCATTCCAGGAAATGAACTAGCCGACTCTCTGGCTAAAAATGCAACTACAGAAGATCAATTTGACTTTAGGATACTGGGCCCTGACTAAAGATTACAACACTGACACAATATTTTGATGTTCTAGAAACTGGAATCCAGGCTAATACTACCCAAAACAAGTTGAGAGCAATTAAATGGTCCACTAAGGTATGGCACACATCTTTCCAGGCCTCTCGGAACTGCAGCTGCCTTAGTCTACCAATGATGGTGCAAGTTCTTGTTGAGTGCACCCTGCTGGCCTATTTGCGGCACACTCTCAGCTTGCCTACCTCAGTTGCTTGTGTATGATGTGACAACCACTACCAAAGTGTTGCATTTCCTGAGGGAGACGGATTGAACTCTGGCCCATAATACTCTTCCAGTTCCAGTGTTAGGGGCGGTTGTGGGGGTGAGAGCCTCCCCCTGTGGCAGGTACTGACCAAGCAATCACAGATTCCTTTCTTCCCCTCTCACCTTGTACTTTTAGCTCCTCTTGTGCAAGATGCTGCCTAGTTTCTCTCTCTTTTCTTTTACCTATTATGGTATAACTATTGTTGCGCCCTTTTAAACTCTCCGACTTGGTTATGTAGTCTGAATAGCCTAGTCCCCATTGCTTTTGCTTTTTACCTTTTGCATGTTTCTCTCATGCTTCAAAGGGACTGATGACTCCATTGTTAAATCCCTTAAACACATAATCATCATATGCATTTGTCCTGTATCTATACTCTGAAAGCCACCTTACAGTGTGTGGCAAAGGGTACCCTGTGTACCACTGTCACTTCCCCCTTGTCCTGTTCCAGTCACGCATAGTTTGCAGGAAGAACAATTTCCTGCTAGCCTTTGTGTAGGCTCAGATCTCTCTAATTATATCTTCTTGCTCTTTTCATGAGATATACTCAGAAGGAAGCAATAGGAATGTACACTCTATAAACTTGAACAGCAGATAACATCGGGATGTATAAAGCCTCCCTAGCAGCATCTGCCACTGGAGTTAATTGAGCACCTCCATGATGCTACCATGTTTACTAAATGAATCTGTAACAAAAAGTGCTACTCTTCTTTGGATTTTCTCTTTTTCCCCTATCAGTCCTATGTAGTGTGGATCGTAGAGAAATAATACTAAATACTGCTCAAATGAGTGTTTTTTAAGCTGCTACTTTTGTTGATGGACTAAATTTACTGAGGATGTCTGTCTGGCAACTGCCTCACTCAGGATTAATTTCATGTAGTTGTTCAACTTCAGATCACTCTGTACACATGCTGAGAGATATTTTATGGAAGAAACTGCTTCCAGTGATTGTTCTACAATCATCTACCAATAGAATAGTCTCTCTGTTTATATATTCACAATGTGTTAAAATTTGTTTATGTTGTGGGACAGTTACCACTCTCTACACAAAGTATTGTTTCTCTGCGGGACTCCCTGCATTTTGCTACAATTTTCTAGCATTGTGACTTCTCTGTATACATCATCATTTGCAAAAAGTGTAATGGAACTTCCGTAGTTATCTACTAGGCCAATTACATGTATTGTTCAACTTAATTGTCCCATAGCACTTCCATGGGGCACGCTTGATGTTATTTTAACAACAGAAGACTTCTCTCCATTGAGAATGATATACTGAACTCCATTTACTACTTCTTCAAAGCTACTGGCTAAAAAGGTTGCAAATTTCCTTAATCTTTGTGTGTGTGTGTGTGTGTGTGTGTGTGTGTGTGTGTGTGTGTGTGTGTGTGTGTGCCCCCATGCACGTGCGTGTGCAGTCTGCTGCCACCTGGTGAGCAGATTTTTTTATCCCTCCAGTTACGTTATACTATGGACTTTTATATTTTGCATGAGCATGAGACACGTCTGGTTTTAAATACATAAGTGAGAACATAATTTTGAAACTGATGCCTTCATACATAGTTTAGAAGTCGAGAGATACCGTATTTACTCTAATCTAAGCCGCACTCTAATCTAAGCCGCACTCTAATCTAAGCCGCACTCTAATCTAAGCCGCACTCTAATCTAAGCCGCACTCTAATCTAAGCCGCACTCTAATCTTTGTTTGTCGCATTCTGATAATGAGTGTTTACGACCTGTCGCCGCTCACGGCATGACTTGCTTTTGTGCACGCTACCGCCGCTTACAGTTAAAAAAGAGAGAGAGAGGAATTGTCTCATTAATCGAAGCAATGGCAAGAAATTGCTATTTGTTGTTACTTGCACTGCTGCTTTATTTGATAATGATCAACAAGAACCAAATAATAGACTGCGTATGATAGAAGATGTTCTGAAACTAGAGTTTAGCGAAAACTTTTCTCCGTTTGAAAATCTTTCCAGACGCCTCTTTAGTACATTACATTCTGCACTGAAATTAGCCATCTTAGATTTAAAAATCTAGTCAATTGCCATGCTTCATTTCTGACTGTGTCACTATTAGGCATAAAAATAATACGAATATAAACATGACACGATATGTATATTCTTCTACGTTTGCTGCTGTCTCACTCTAGTTTCGTAGTTTATTAGGCAGAGAGGATTTAAATGAGTTAGCAGCAAACACAAAAGAATACATGGCAAAATGTTTATATTCGTATTATTCTTATGGTGAAGAGAATACTAACGCGATTCACAATTCATAAAAGTTCCTGTAAGGAACCATCTATTCTCACAGGTAGGAAAAAATTCAGAACGTAGAGTTGGCCATATTGACAAACATCCCAAACAGTCTTGCCAGTTGGATTTTCGTAGTACATTAAATGCTGCTACATTCGAAGATGGACAATATGGAATTTGTATTTACTTTGTTGGATAATGTATGAAAATGCAGTGGTCGAAACTCGAGGCGGAGAAAAAAAGCTCGTCTTCCACCTCTTTTTTTTTTTTTTTTTTTAAATGACGCAGCGGGTTTGGCGCCAGTATTTATCTTTGTGCCTGCAAAGCATGCTTGTGTAGCGCTACATATATTCGACTGCAGAAGTTAGTTGTGGCGGCACCTACCAACATTTTTCACAACTTCCGCTTACTTTGCACTAGATTCTAAGCCGCAGGTGGTTTTTTGGACTGCAAAAACCGGAAAAAAAGTGTGGCTTGGATTCGAGTAAATACGGTATATTCAATATAATAAGTTACAACGGTTGTCCAGAAAGTAATGCACCAGATTCTTTTCCTCAGCCAAAAACAATGCCATGAATGCCAAATGTTATGCATGCATTATTTGAAGTCTCCCGAGTGAGTGTGCCAAGTTTCTGTCACTTCCGACAGATACTGTAGCTGCAGGACAGTTTCAAAATAGCGTCCTTAAGTGATGTACGTTACAAGCAATGTGCCGTCATTGAATTTCTCAATGCAGAAAAAGAAACTGTGGGGTATATTCACAAATTTTTGTGCCAAGTCTATGGGGCATCTGCTGTCAACAGAAGTATAGTTAGGTGCTGGGCACGGAGGATGAGGTCATCAGAAGGTGGTTTGGCGGAGCTCCACGATTTCAGCCATCAGCGAGACCATCCACGGCTGTCACACCTGACATGTTGCAGTGAGTTGATGATGTCTTTCGCGAGAACAGACACATTATGAATCGGAAATTGGCACTGCATCTGTCAATCAGCAAAGGAAGTTCACACAGTGAAGTGCTGGTTCCATCACTGTGACAAGGACTGGTACCAACAGGACATACATGCCCTTGTTTCACACTGGAGGAAGGCCATAGAATGGGATGGGGATTATGTGGAAAAATAGGGTGTGTAGATAAAACACCATTCTTTCGTGTGTGTAGTTCTCATTATCTTCAATAAAGAATTGTTCAAGAAAAAAATGCAGTGAATTACTTTCTGGGCAACTCTCATAAGTTTTTTAAAATTATGAAAGACTTCTTTTTACTGATGCATCTGCATTTGGCACTATGTACTTCTCCTTTTGCCAGATAAGAACTATTCTTTACAGAGAACACTTACATCAAAGATTTTCCCAAAGTCGGCAGCTAAGCAACTGCAGTTGTAGATTGCCGCACCAAGCTCTTTCACCTGGAGGAAAATAATTAAAACATGCATAACAGTTATAAACTATCTCTGATTGTCAATTTTTTAATGGACTCCCATTATCGATCAAGTCACAACTCAGTGTTTGAGCACTCTACACTCATAATACTGACAAAGAAATGAATGGAATAAAAAAAATGGTTTAACATTTAACCCTGTAAAAATATTCAATAATCATTTCCAGATGAACAACGAAATTCAAAAGAGCCATTTCATAGTTTAAACATAAGAGCTCCTCTGTTTAGATATTAACAATAAAAAATGAGAGGAGAAAATGATATAGAAATTTACAGTGTCATCTCGATATCAGGTGTGTTACCAATGCACAAACTGTCTCCAACACATCCTATAATACAATATGACAATGGCTTCACTCAATAACTGTGTGACAGAACTAGTGATGTGCGCCAGGCAAACGCCCAGTGAGCAGGACATTTATGAATGGGAATTTGCCCAAAGCAGCTCTAATTACCCAAAATCTGGGCATTTATTAAAAAACAATACTTTTAAAAGGTTTTACTATTAGAATGTATAATTTAACAATTAAAATAAGGGATGAGACGAAACCCCAGATATTCTCTCTCTCTCTCTCTCTCTCTCTCTCTCACACACACACACACACACACACACACACACACACACACACACACACACACACACATATTCAACTGTGTAGTGATAAGCAGGTATTAAAAAATACTGTCCTTAAGCCATTGCAATGTAACACAATTTATAATTCATATCAAATCTCTGAATATTATTGAAGGATGATTACTGATAAAGTTATTACCGAAGTTATTAAACAGCTGGCAAGTGTTTCTTGACACTAAATGTATCCTTAAATTCTTATACGTTAAACTTTTTTCAGTGGGTGTAGGGTGGGAGGGGAAGGAGTGGAGGGGGTGGGAGGAAGTGTTTTGTCAGATGTAACATCATTTGAGACATACTACAGTTTTTTTTTTCTGCTACTTTCCTTATCTACTTTCATATGGCTACACTGCTGCAAATATAAAATGACAAAGAATAGCTGCCCAAGATGCTGGAATCCTTCAATTCCAATACTAATTGATTACCAGAGAATCAGCATTTCTTAGAATCATGAAATCGGAATCTGCACACGACACATCCCTAATTAAAATCAATATGGATAAACATTTTTTACTGTAATTCCGGCTATTCTAAGTAAATATCAGAGCTATTGTTGTTATTGCAAATAGTAGATCAATTTTGAGTGAGTCGTTGGTAATAACAGATAATTCATGCAATTCTGTGAGTTATTTATTTAATTGGAATTGGCAACACTGATCTGTCCATCTGACAGCCGTTAAAGTATATGTGGTTGAGTGAGTGGTAACATAACCTCACCTTTAAATAACACAAATTGTTATAGACAATATGCTACTGAATAACTCAAAAAAAATTATATATATCTTTTTGGAACTTTTTAAATTTAAAAGGGAAAGGAGTATCCTGTAAACATTGTTTCAAGAAATACAAACAGTCACATTTCAACAAAATGGAAAAACATATCAAAAAGTGTTTCAAGTGCCTTGAAAAAAGTGCTTGAGTTAGGTTCAGTGACTGAAAAACCCATCCAGAGGAAAAGCCCCATGAAATATCAGCTGAAAAAAATTCAAAGAATGGGGTTTCACTGAAGTTTCCTGGAGAGGCAAGATGGGAGAGCCATCTTTTTTGTCTTTAAAGTTTGCAGTCAAACAAAGTTGTCTTACAAACCTCAGTTGTAAATGAGAAGGTGCAGTCACATTGTCACATTTGCAGCCTGAAATAAAGAAGAGAGTTCTAGATGGTGATGTTTTCTTCTTGAGGGCTGAGAAAATGATAGAGCTTATGAGCCCAATCATTCATCTGATTACAGCTTTGGAGTTAAGAGAGCCTAAAGGTCACAAGATAGCCACAAAGTTCGATACGTTGAAAAAAGTTATCAAGAAACTAGCACCCTCTCCACTGTAATCTGCAGAAGGAAAGTCAGTTGCATCTAAATTCCAAGCTAGGAAGGAATTTGGTGTATCTTCTATCCAACTTACAGCTAATCTTCTTGTTCCAGCAGTACAAGATAGTAATCTAAAGCCTGAAACTTCCTGGCAGATCAAAACTGTGTGCCCGACCGAGACTCGAACTCGGGAACTTTGCCTTTCGCAGACAAGTGCTCTACCATCTGAGCTACCGAAGCACGACTCACGCCCGGTCCTCACAGCTTTACTTCTGCCAGTATCTCGTCTCCTACCTTCCAAACTTTACAGAAGCTCTCCTGCAAACCTTGCAGAACTAGCACTCCTGAAAGAAAGGATACTGCGGAGACATGGCTTAGCCACAGCCTGGAGGATGTTTCCAGAATGAGAATTAAAAGCTGTGAGGACGGGGCGTGAGTCGTGCTTGGGTAGCTCAGATGTTAGAGCACTTGCCCGCGAAAAGCAAAGGTCCCGAGTTCGAGTCTCGGTCGGGCACACAGTTTTAATATGCCAGGAAGTTTCATATCAGCGCACACTCCACTGCAGAATGAAAATCTCATTCTGGAAACATCCCCCAGGCTGTGGCTAAGCCATGTCTCCGCAGTATCCTTCCTTTCAGGAGTGCTGGTTCTGCAAGATTCGCAGGAGAGCTTCTGTAAAGTTTGGAAGGTAGGAGACGAGATACTGGCAGAAGTAAAGCTGTGAGGACAGGGCGTGAGTCGTGCTTCAGTAGCTCAGATGGTAGAGCACTTGCCCGCGAAAGGCAAAGGTCCCGAGTCTCGGTCGGGCACACAATTTTAATCTGCTAGGAAGTTTCATATCAGCGCACCCTCCGCTGCAGAGTGAAAATCTCATTCTGGAATCTAAAGCCTACTGAGACACTTGATGCAATAAGATTTGTTTGTGGCTCACAAAAAACATTGGACTAATTGTTATTCAAGTTAAAGAGAACTTCACTGATTCGTGAGACAAACAAGGAATCTGGTCCAGACCATTTGTGCGGGAAGAAGTACATCTTCACCCTCACACAAATCATCACGTAAATCCTTTACTGTGGTGGAAAGGTTTAAGAGGAACTTGTCATTTGGCAGAAGTTGCCATAAAAATTCTGGGTGAACCAATTGCATCTGCGGCTACAGTGTGTTCCTTCAGCAGTTTTGGAAGGATCCACAGAGGGGGGGGAAACAGGGTTGCATCAGAGATAGCTGGAGCAATATGCCTGTTGATCCCAACGAAAAACCCACACTCAACAGTCCAAGCAAAGACAAAATAGGTAGGAACCCAGTAGCCAATGAGTAATCAGATTCAGGAGAATCTGAGGCAGAGGCAGAACTTAATGGTTCTTCATCAACTTACGAAGCTCAAGAAACTGACTGAGAAAATTTTCTGTGCAGTAGTAAAGTGTAAGTAAAAATACTACACATGCTTGCTACTTACTATAATCTATACTTTATTTCAAAAAAATACTTTTAAACTTGAGTAATTTTTTTTCATTATGTACTACACAAAAACGGACCTGATTAAAGATGTAAAAAGTTACATTTACAGTCCAATTAAGTTCCTCTAATAGCTCTACTGTAAATATCACACAGCTTTTTCATCTTGGTTATCCAACCACAAAGGAAGCAGTGTTGCAAAGCACCTTTTCCAATACAAAATATCAGCTTAATTTTTTTATAAGTGCTGCTTACCAATTAATATTTAAAATGCATACATGCTCAGGCATTTATGCATTTTGGGCATTTCCCCAGGCATTTATCCTGGCCATTTGCCCAAATTCGTAAATGCCCAAGCATTTTACACCACTAGACAGAACAGGTTTCAGGAGTGTTCACTCTGAATGTAATGGAATTCTTGGTTTCTACCTAACAATGCAGTCATTTAATTTGAAATTCATTCATAGTCTCCTCAAAAGTGTCCATAGTTGCAGCCAAGCCGTATCCAAATCACCAAAATTAACAACAATAATGATAATATTTTGTCAGGTCTGCAGTAGGATCATAAAACCTTCTTGAAAATATTTCAGCGGTCCATTTAGCTGCCATCTTCAGAAGAGAACACTGTTTGCTAAATCTTGCTGGCACTGATTTTTATTGTAAACAGTGGCTCTTTTATAAAGCATGGAGAACCAACAGCACCTGTGCATGAAATCATTATTGCTGCCCCTATCACGAAATGAAGGTACAGCACCCCAGTGGTAAAAGCCGGTAGACACAAACTGCTACAGGGTCCACAGCCAGCAGAGTCAAAGACCACTGCTTTTTAAACTTCTGCATTTTTCTTACAGAATAGTACTTGTCTACCAATAGAAACATGTAGGACCAACTATCTGTGTGGTGTCATTAGGGAGCAGAAATCTTAGCATCTCTTTTTGACAAAATTCGCCCCCCCTTTTTGCAAAATTCCCGTTTATTTCTATCCACCATACAGCAGAGATGCTGAGTCGCAGATAGGCACAACAAAAATACTGTCACAAATAAAGCTTTCGGCCAGTAAGGCCTTCATAAAAAAGTGTACACTATGAGAATATTGCCATTTATGAATCATTAATGAAATTTAAGGGGTGCTTATCCTACAAACAATTTAACCCATCAAAAAGAGCAAGGTTTGGTATTAAAATTTATAAATTGTGTGAGTCAAGTTCATGATACTGCTATGATTTTAGGATATACACGGGTAGTGACAAACGTGATGCTAGAGGTAGTGCCTCTGAAAGTATAGTTCTAAAACTATCACAGTCAGTATTACACAAACAGCATACTAAGTAGATAACTGGTTTTCTTCACTGGAACTCTTCAAAACTCTCCTCATCAATAAAACTAACGTGTTTGGAACAATGCGCTCAAACAGAAAAAAATATGCCCACAGACTTCCTGAAGACAAAATTAAAGAAGGGAGAACATACAGTGAGGAATTGTAATGGAATATTGGCACTAAAATGGAAAGATAAACGAGACGCTTACATGCTTTCCACAAAACATTCAACAGCAGAAATTATTGCCACAGACACACCTCTCCACAATGCGTCATGGAAACTGAAATGGGTCGTCAAATACAATAGAGGCATGATTGGAATTGATCGCAAAGATCAGATGCTCGCATGCTTCCCTGTGATGACAAAATGCATGAAAGGATGCCGCAAGATATTCTTTTACCTATTTGATGTTGCTTTATTTAATGTGTATATTTTGTATTACAAAATACATTGCGGCGAACGACATAGCTATGCAGAATATAGGATTCACATTGCAGAATCATTGTTGAAAACTACACCTTTACCGGAATATAATCGGAAGGGACGATTAGCATCCAGCAATATACCACAAAGACTGCACGTGCAACATTGGACACATTTTGCCAAACATATTGATCCAACACCATCAAAAGTAAATCCTGCGAGAGCTTGTGTCGTGTAAAGAAAGCATAAACGACACAGCGAAACAACATGGGAATGCAAAAAGTGCAGGGTTGCATTACATGTGCATCATACAATCTAAGACCATTAAATTCGTGTACACATCATTGTGAAGACACTGCATTTGAAAATATGTTTGTCAACGTACTAACGTAACAGGTCCCAGAATGTTTTGAACAAAGTATTATACAGTCTTAGATCATTGCAGTGCTGTGAATATTATTATTAAGATGTATTTCATCAATGTATGTTTGCTTATAAAGGGAAATAAAACATTTGTGAATATATCGTTGTGTTTGAGACAATGAATGTTTCGTTTCTAATGGGCAACTAATTGTCATTATTTATGATACCTGTAGAAATGTCATGTTACTGGTATCTCACACATGTACTTACAAATCCCGAGGGCGTCTGCACAACATTGGATGCCACCAGGCGTAGTGCACCACAGCCTTAGTGTGTGTAAGCACAGGGAATCTTAAGGCGCATCTGTACCTTGTAGCCACTTATGGCCCATGCTAATGGAACTTAAATCGTAAGGCAAAGGGTTAAAAGTGTTGCATTACACCATCTTTTGAACTTTACCTAACAAACTGACATACACGCTTCTTCACTATAAAATGCTACATCCCACAGCCGAGTATTATGCTGCATTATGCAACATGTATCTGAAACAGACCATTCAATCGCCCAAAACTGGCACGGCACCAGATCATTGAGTGCACCGATACATCACTGAGTTTGTAAGCTTTTTATTTTGCAAACAAGTTTTTACGCACATTATCTTTCCTTATCATGTTTTGCCTGATGACGTACAATATCAATAAGTGAAAATTTGCTACATTTTCATTTTTTATTTGCAAAAAATAAAGCTATTTCAAACTACCTCTGATAAAATAATTCATCTGGATACAATATGCTATGAAACAGTGTCTATTAAATAATTTAGAGTTTTCACATTTTGAGGTAGAGTTCGCATCTATTTCGCATTTTTCCAGTACCTATCATCATACATCACCATTCTGTGTCCCTCACTTTAACAGTGCTCCACCACTGTAGATTTTTCAGGTAGTAGTAATCGTGTGTGAGGATGGTGCTCAGCCCATGCATTATGAATGGTGCATATCATCTGGCGAATATATGTTTTTCCACAATGCCAAGGTTTTCTGTAAGCGTTGGATTTCTTCAGCGTTATATCATCTTCAATAAATCCAAAGAAAGCTTTCATCTTGCCTGGTGGATAGCCACATTTCTTGTGTTGTTATCCAAAGAGTGAAGTCCCAAGGTGAGGTTGGTACTTCATGACGGAACCAGATGTAAATATAGCCACTGCCAGAAGCAACGACGGATGAGAGATGGTGGCATAGACATGACAAGAAGAGATTCCATATGCCACCGCATCAGCTCATTTACTTACATCTGAGTGAGTACTCCTCAGTCCACTCAGCAATTATCAACAAAGATGACAGCATTGCCTCCCTACCAAGCAAGCAGTCCGACAACTGTATTATACAATACTCTTAATAAATGTTTATCATCAATTGTACTCTGTGAGAAAAGACTAGTATCTTTCCCTGTATAAAGTAATACATAAATGTTGAGTGACAGAGTTAAGTATTTTATCTTGTTCTAGTTGTAACAAAGTGATCTGGTATTTTGTGTGTTGCTGTAACCTATCGGCCCTCTCCAGGAGTAAAGAAAGCTAAGAACCCTCCATGGTACCTAAGAGTGTTTTTTTGTCTGGTACAACACTTTTTATACTATATATTTTTATAATTCTTCCTGTCTTGCAAAATAGGCTACCAACATATGGTAGGAATCATTTCCAGAGAGTTTTAGCAAACAGTGTCCTCACCTGAAGATGGTGCCTAAATGAATTGATGAAAATCATGTAAAGGTGATTGCACAATCTGCTTGCAGAGTTGACAAGAAAGTTATCAAGTGCACACTGGGTTAAGTTTGGATAGTCATATCAGCTAACAACTAATTTCTCAACATTGCTAGGTTCACTGTTAAAATCTTTTCTATGTTGATCTGCCACAGGTAAATGTGAGGCATGTGAATAGTTTGTCTATGGAGAGAACAACACAGTTTTATTGATTGACAGATGAAATAACAACAAATGACATGGATCAAAAATAAAATGCTGTTTTTCCATTAGTAACTCTTTGGACTTACCAATAGTCTGCTGATGGTTACTGCAAATAAATGAATTTCCTGTCTTGGATAGTGCTGTTTAATAATGGTAAAAAGGCCATTTAATGCTAAGATATCTATTGTTTAAAAGGGAATTACAGTTTGCCATTCATATTGGCAACAGATATTTCCCTCTTCCATTCTAAAGAGAACAGGTTCATTACACAAATGTGAATAGATTTTCTCAAAAAATAAAATTACAACAACATACCTGTGTAAGTGATCTCCAGTCCATGTTTGCACTACCTACATACACATGTTTCCGGTCCACAATCCAAAGTTTAGTGTGCAGCACACCACCGCCCACAAGACGAGGGAAGTTAACACTTCGCACCTGAATGAGAAATGTGTAATAACTTGACTGAAAGAAATACAACTTATCAACAAATTTATTTTATGATGAATATTTTAAGATATTTTAGAAGAATTGTTAAACACTAAACAAAAAATAACATACCATAGCTCTTGACTTTTAACATCAGAACTGTAAAAAAGAGAGAATCCAACAGAATTACGTCATTTACAAATACAGTAATCCTCTCAATTTCACAAATTAGTGTAGGGGAGAATTACTAGTAAAGGAGACCATTCACCAAAAAACAAAAGCACTTAGTCACCGACAGCCACATACAAAAGACAGAGAAAACTTGCAAGCCCTCGGAATAAATCCTTTGATGAGCTAGATCACATGCTGACAGGTAGAGGCAGGATTCTGGACAAAGGGTTGTGGGTGGGTAGCTAGTGGCTAGGATGGAGGCAGCGTCTGCTGTGTAGGAATACAGTGTGACGAAGCAAGCTGGGATAATTTTAATTCCCCTCTTGTTTTTACCATCTGCCTCCTTAAATTCGTTTTGTTACTTTTAACTAATCATCATTAACATACGTGAATATAATCTGCATTTTCATAAGAGAGAAAGATTGGCGTGTTTTAAAGAATATAGCACCAGATCTAGTTTTGTGCTTAGTTTTGCATATGTAATTGATTTTCTAATTTATTTTGACTATGCCTAGTTAGTATCTTGTTATAGGATGAAATCAGTGATTGTTCTGGATCTTATATTCTATTGTTGACATATAAACAAATATAAATTCTGCACTAATTATAAATGTTTAGAAGATGAAATGCTAGTAATATTGAAGTATCTATTTAGCTCTATTCAAAAACATGTTAGCAAAACCAGCCCTTCATTAATTCCAAAGTAATTAACAGTTTTGTCAAAAGTACTATTTGTGTAACTATATTTGTTAATTTCATGATTTAAACAAGTAATTCGGCCTAAACCTTGTAGTAGGAGAAACTGTTAAAAAGACGCAATTTTTCAATGTATTCAGCTAATTGAGTTATTTAAGTTTTAATTGCAATTTCTGTAAATTTAACTTTAAGCAATGTGTAGTTTCAGCACCTATTATTGTGATGATATATAAGGGCCTGATTTTTGGTCACGAGACAGTCAGTCCATGGCCGACTTTCAGACGAGTAACCTGTGCTGGTTATAACAACAAAAATGCTTCAAATTAACTGTGGAATAAGTGTTAAACAATTAGGCCATGTGTAAAAACAGTGACAGTGTCTGCTCCATACACAGACAATTATTCTTCAAGAACTGTGAACTATGTGGTTAGGTTTTACTGTTTGTAGATGTTCAACAAGAAATTACTGCAGTAGTATGTGGAGTTTTACCTGCAAACTATTAATGAAGCTTATGGAAAGTTTAAACAATAGTGCACTGGCCATACACATAACGGTGTATTATTAGGGGGTTGCATAAAGTGAAAATTTAAGTACTGTAGAAACGTAACTGTGCATCTATCGTCTGCATCATTTAGTCAGTGTCCGAATCCGCAACCCATTTTTCAGCCAGTGCAGCAACACAGTACGAAGACACCGGGGACAGTCAACAAACAACGATCAAGGAAGATCAAAGCAGGCAGAACAGCCACAACGGGAGGGAGGGGTAGCAGATGCATGGGATAGGGATGTGATATGTCAGTGTGAGCCAGTGGTGCCTGAAGAAGGTGATGTGGAGATGTGGATTGAGAAGGAGTGACAAGACAGAGGAATAGGGGTGACAGGACAAAAGAATGAGGAACTGTTAGGTCGAGGGGGAAGGGGCAATTGGTTAGTGGACATTAAGACCAGGAGGATTATGGGAGCAAGGATGTGTGGCATTTGCAAAGTTCAGAGAAGCCAGTGGTGGACGGAGGGAAGGATCCAGATGGCCCAGGTCATGATGCATCCATTGAACTCTAGCATGTTTCCCTAAATTACCTGAGGCAAATGCCAGGATGGCTTGAACTATTAGGTAGCAGTCAATTACCTGTCTCATACCTGTCCAACTAGACCTGTAACTGTGTAGATGCCTGTGTATGTATGCATTAAACTACAACAGCATGACATACCCAGTACCCTGAATAAGTGATCTACAGATGAAGAAAACTATTACTACTACACTACTACCGCTGCTGCTGCTACTACTATGGTGTTAGGAAGATGAAAGTCAAATGTGGGTGTGTGGGTGGGTAGGTAGGTAGGTGTGTGTTTGGGGGGGGGGGGGGGGGGGGGGAGGCGGCAAGAGGGGTAGAAAAAAGTGTAATCCAGTGAAGCCTGTCAATTTAGCACAACACAAGTTCTTAACATGAATGATACCATCACAAATGATGACAGATGTGGTATCTTCTGAAACACTGTAAAATGTTAAGGTATTTTCTCTGATGGAACCAAACATTCTACTATTGTAATGGCAATTTTCCCCATACAATTTAGTTTCACACTAAGCAGAAATTATGGAAATACCTCAGCAGCTCCATGCCTTATGAGATCTTCAGTGTCCAAGTTTGGCTGTTTTGGATTTGGAAAATTTTGTGCAATCCTCAGAGTAATACTTCTATTAGCACCTGCTTCCATTAGAGCTTTGAACACATCTTCTCCCTGAAATCACAGAAACCACATTCATTAGTTACATATAATTTTTCTGTTTTAATGTAGTCAGTTATTAGCTGATACGGTACTGTTCAGACATTCATTAAGTACTTTGCTTTCTCAAAAGAAATTTGGATGCCACATTTTTCTGCTTGTTCTGTCAGTGTATTTACCTGTTGCACATCTATCCCCATGTTTCTTGGCAAGATTGCCAAGGCATTGGTGAATGCAAGGCAGCTGACTGACATCACTCTTTGAACCTCTAATGCAAACTCTGTACAGTAATCTTTCTGTGGCTACTTCCTTTTCCCATTCTAGGATTACCTCCTATAACACAGTCCATCACCAAGCTAGATCCCACATAATTAAAATTGGATGGGTATTAAATGTATTTATTTATTTACAATTGCAGTTTCAGCTATTGTGCTGTTTTCAACAAACAGCTCAAAGTGAAATATGTCAATGCATATCCAGTTCCCCTTAACAGAAAATCATCCTTTACATGTTTCCATCTCATACGCACAATGAACAGGAAAACTTGTCATGCAGCACTTCATATAACAATGTCTATCAAATTCATGTCAATGCTGCACTCTTACTGTTCCCTATGCATGCACCAGATGTGACATTTGACCAATGTTCCTATCACCTTCTGAGGAATAGCAAGTACCAATTTTTCTGCCCATTGTTTTAACAGTTTTTCCTCTTCTTTTTATGCAATAAACAGCATAACATTAAGAACATGTTACTGTACAGCAGACAACTAACTGTGGCAACAGGATGCTGCGACGAGCAACTCTATGCTACCACGTATCCATCAGATCACATAGCATAGCTATTACTTTACCTGCCATGCCGAAGGGTGTTTATAGATGTCCGATCCTCGTAACGTCCAGTAAAACGAGGCAATTTCTATTGAATTTTCAGCATTCTCTATCATTGTCATCCAAGTCTGATACGTAGAAGGGTGAGGCGTTGAACCAGGAGGGTAAGTTAGTCCTTCTGGTATACTTTCCACTAGAGTGAACCTAAAGTGATGCAAAATGTAATAATCAGATCAGCTGCAATACCATTCAAAAAGGAGATAACCCAAATTACACAATAAAAACAAAAAGTGTGTCTATCTGAAATAAATGATATATGTGATAGATCAGTTGTATTTTATTTGTGTCAATTACACTTTCAACAAACTACAATGATAAACTATAAATGAAACAGCTTTTTGCACTAGTTACTCTACTAAATACTGTATTTCAATTATAAAAAATTACATACTTTCTATTGGTTCTGACAAGCCTAAAATATTATTTACATAACTCTCTGCCTGATTATGATAGTGTGTCAAACACAAAAATTGCTAACTCAATCTGTATATCTTGTTTTCATTTGGGGGTGGGGGGAATTATAATTACATAGTCATATTTAGAGTGCAAATAGATGTACAGATTAATTTGCAATACGAGTGTAAAATGACTTGTTCCACATCATGTCAATTTATCATGCAAAAATGATCCATGGAACATGAAAGTAACTAAACAGAAAATACTTTCATTTAAGACTTAATATTTAGTCACTGTCATTACAATGCAATCTATTATGGACAAAATAAAGTTCACTGGTTCATTAGTTCCATTTTCGATTGATCATATCCACTATAAATGCTATGTCAATCAAACCACAATTAAAAGTAAATGAAATATGCCAATCTGGGAACCAACCAATTCTGGAAGTGTGAATCTACAGCTACATAAGTAATCAGCATATCACCACATAGTACAGAACAATAAAATGGTGTACAGCAATAATCACTGCTTGTTTATTTACTTATTAATCCAGGGATCATACTACAATGATATAGGACTTGTCATCACAATACATTGAAAAATAGCCCAAAAATGTGCACATGCACACAATAGACAAGTATGCTTTAATGAGGATCGCACAGTTGGGTAGTTGTGGCCTTTAAGGAAGCATGCCGCCATTTGGCTGAAATGATTTAGGAAAACCATGGCAAACCTAAATTAGGATAGCTGGACAGGGCAAACTCCATCTTTGCGAACATATGGTCGGTGTCTTAAAAATTTCATTCAACTGCCCTCTATTGCACAATATCAATTAATGTACTGCACATCCCATGCACTAATTTCAGTCCATTTGGAATGCTGACCTCAGCCCATAAAGATTCAACTATGACTGATGCTTCTTTTCTTCATGTTCTCCATTCACATCACCTGAAGAACTGAGTCTGCACCCCTTCACCTGAACACATGATTTTAGAATGTCAGAGAGAGATGCTGGTAGAAGTACAGCTGCAAGAGTGGGTTGCAAGTCACGATTGGATAGCTCTAAGGGGGTGTCCCGATACTTTTGATATGATAGTGTACATTATCTGGTGCTGAAGCCCAACCGTCAGAGAATGGTACTTAAAACATGTATCACATTAAGACTATGAGCAACTGACTCCTCAATATGCACAAAGTGTTTGTAACAGACTTTAATCAAATTCAACTGAACGACAAGCAATTTCCAAGAAACATAACCAAGCCCCCCCCCCCCTTTCATTCAATGCAATGAGTCACGGAAACACAGTTGCAATATATGGCTTTAAAAAAAAAAAAAAAAAAAAAAAAAAAAAAAAAAAAAAAAAAAAAACTGCCTTCTTCTTCTTCTTTTTCTTCTTCTTCTGTCCACAGACTAGTTTGATGCAGCTCTCCATGTTACTCCAACCTGTGCACGCTGCTTCAGCTTAAAATAACTACTACAACTTTCATCCATTTGGATGGTACTATACAAGGAGTAAACTTTCACCATTTGCATCTCTTAACCACATAAATAACTACTTTGCTTACCTACAGGAGTCTTCACAGACAGACGAGTTAGATGAGCTGCCACCTTTTCCGTGGTGACTATTCTGGTGGTCTAGAAGAGGCAGCAGCACAACCAGTACTATGAGGATAAGGATGATGGTGATAGGAATGCAGGAAGGTCTGCACCAACCGCGGGGACCCCACCTGAAACACACACATATACTTTCAATTTTGAAGATGAAAGAAAGAGTTCAATCATATAGCGAAAGGAGCAACATGGAAAACAAAATTAAAATTACTTTACTTCTTACTTAATACTAGTGTAGTCCTAATAACAATTTGTTGGGTTCTTAAAAACAATCCCTTTCAAAAAAAATTATTATACATTACTTCAGATATGACAGACTATTTATGTCTTCTCTTTCTATCCACTTGCATCTGAGAAATCTCTCTCACAATAAAATACCTTAGAAAAAGAAATGCTGCAAGAAGTTCTTGTATTCATAATTTTCAAAACTTATGACCTCAACTCTCTTGAATGGATCCTTGAACGCATTATGAGAACTTCACTTGCATGTCACAAGTCTTGTCTTCAAATTCAAGATTCTGTAATCAAGTTTCCTAGCTGCACTTCAAGTAGTTTGAAGCTTGTGTTGTTACAGTGTGTGTTAATTCTGGATCCTTCTAACATGTGATGTGATACTTCTTTGAATGGCAAGAGAGTAAAGGTTTTCACTTCATGTTTTACACCTTTCATGAGCATCATCCCACACCACTCCAACTGAACAGCTGTACCTTTTTTGTACACTACACCACCACTCACTAGCAAAAGTGTAAAGAAAACCAGACTCAAACTGCAGAGTAATACATCTGTGAATCATCATAAACACACAAACTTGAAGGTAGTATTCCCTTGGCAATGAATAACGCAGGACAATAAGGAAATTACTTGGCAGACTGCAAACAGTGATCAAGAGATGTAACAGTAATGCAAAGCAGTGTGGTAGCCTCTAAGAAGGATGTTTTGGAATAGACAGAAAATACACGTCCTAGCTTTTTAGAGTCCATATTTCACTTCTGTACAAGATGAATAAAAACATGAAATGATGGCTTAAGAATCCCTTGGGAAAACAATTTGAGAGAGTGGGAAATGAAAACAGAAATTCCACTTGATCTGTAATGATAATTCTACAGTGAGAGAGTAGCATTGTATACCTGCAATTATCACGGACAGTAAAAATTTTGAATTGTTGGCTCTATTATCACATAAAATAATAATGGAAACAATGTATGTTGAGATATATTTACATCGACATAATTAAAATTCTGGTCAGATCATTGGCATTTGCACAAGCTGATGCCATGTTGATCTGTACCCAACCAAATGGTGGAACGGATGTGGCTAGTAGGGGAGGAAAAAAGCATCTGGAAGACAGGACAGGGCTGGACCAGGTTAGCGAGTGTAAGGTGATTCAAAGACTGGAGAAGACAAAGAGGCATGTGTTCCAAACACTCTCTGCCAATGGTGGCATACTGTGCAAGGTAGTGGAGGTGGTAGTGGTGGTATTTATGATGATGGTTATTCCTTGAAAAGGGATTCAGATGGCCAATTTTTCTTCCCCTTCATTGTGTTCTCCATTTTATTACTGTACTTCCCAGCCTATTTTTTTACATATATATGCCACTAAGTATTAAACTTTTGCTACTTGTTTCATAAGTGCCTAATCACTGATGTGCATTTCTAGTTGAGTGTCACTATTCTTTACCAGATACGATTTTTTTGCTAGACTTATTTGTAGTCCCCGTTTTTCAAGTTCCTGATATAAATGTTGTATCAAACTCTGTGTCATCTTCATTTTGTGCTAGAACATAATCATCTGCAAAACTTAATGAAAACAACCATACATCATCATTCCCTGCAGCTGACCTTCGGTCTTCAGGGAGCCAATTCCATGTATAAATTTACCAAGATAGGGGATATACTGCAATATTGTCTCGGTTATTTGTGGTGCAGGAGTTTATTAGATGGGGTAGCAAGCAGATATCTTATGTGCACCCACAAATCTGCAGCTGGGGTCAGCCAAGTGAATGTGGAGTGATTAAGTGCTCCCCTAACGGCTTTCAGCTCTGCCATAAATACACTACATGTTCTCAGCACCAAATGGTGTTCCATACCAGCAGGAGATGTAAAAGCATATTCCATCAGACCCACAGTTTTTGAGCTGTTGACATAAAAGACACTAGCACCTTGGAACTCTTGAACAGGACATACAGATGATGAAAGGTCATGTAAGCAGCTGAGGCCTTAAAACCTTATAAGAACTGGTTCTAACCCATGGCATGAGCACCATCCAAGGGGGAGTGAATGGGAAAATGGGGAGCACAGTCCAGGAAGAGGAGATGGAGATCTCGGCAGAGGGAAACAAGGTGCATTCCAACTTTAAATCTTACTCAAGGGCAGGAATCAGGATGATGACATGCCTTGTATGTAAAGAGAATGGGTTAAATGGGATGATCAGGGAATTGTCAATTGGTGATTGCATGGAAGACTAAGAGCTGATACCATTGAATCTCAAGAGGGAAGACAGATGATTCAGCAAGGACATTGCCTACAGGACAAGTCAGATAGGCACCAGTGGCTGGAGAGACCCCATGATGGTGGACTTGGTATAACAGATTCAGAGCTGAAGGAGCTGTCAAGCCATAAAACTGGCAACCATAGTTGAGTCAGGATGAAACCAGTGCCCTGTAAATACAAATACGAGTAGTGTGATCCACACCCCAGGATGTGCTGGGAAGGAAGCAGATAGCATTAAGCTTCTGAATGCAGCTAGTCTTTAGGAGTTGAATATCCAACCAAATCAGCTTTTGATCAAACATGAGGCACAAGAAATAGGACTCTGCTACAATGTACAAGTTCTGGGTACCTAAGTAGAGTTCCAGGTCAGGATGGACGATGGTACGGCTGCAGAAATACGTGACTCATGTCGTTGTAGAAGAGAACTGGAAACCATGGTAAAAAGAAAATGCAGAGGCCCACTGGATGGCACCTAGTAGCCAGTCTTCAGCAGAGACTACCAAGTGAAAGTCATACCAAATGCAAAAACCATTGTCGTACAATGCAGTAGTGACCAGCAGTCCAGCAGGGTCACTAACCCTCGATGGTGATGAAGAGTTACACACAATACGGAGCTCTGTGCACCACTGTTCTCTTGGAATCATAAAGAGCTAAAAAAGTGCTGACAGAAATGCCAACAACAGTTGTGATAAAAACTGACGAATAATAATCTGTTGGGTGGGGTTCGTAACACCCAGTCGTGGAGGATGAATACAATTTGATGACACCAAGTGGTGTTGTATGCCTTATGCACATTAAAAAAGTCTGCCACAAGGTGCAGTCGTTTAGAAACAGCCTGTCAGATTGCCATTTCCAACCTAAGCGGATGATCAGTTTGGGATCGAACTCCCAGAAACGAAACAACACTGATTGGGGGGGGGGGGGGGGGGGGGAGGGGGGGGCAAAAGGTCCCGATATTCATGAACCCAGCAAGTACAATTTGTGGGCAATAACACTTTGAAGTAGCTTATAGAATATGTTGGTCAGACTAATTGGCCAGTAACTGTCAAGAGACACTGGGTTCTTGCCTGGCTTAAGGACTGGGGTGGGGAGGTGACCAACAAGACCACAAACCTTGGCCCACACCCGAGAACAATGCGTAAGTCACCAGGGAGGAGACATAGCACTCCCAACATTTCTTCTTACTGTGTTTTTTCTTTCTTTTTTTTATGGTTTTAGGGCACAAAACTGCTTTGGTCGTAAGTGCCTATTCTGTGGCTTAGGGAAGGGTAAAAAGCCGAGTGCAAAATCAGCAGCAATGGGAGCAAAACTCAAGGAGGCGTAAAACTAAAAACGGAAGGAAATCTTAGAAAACTACTACTGAACGAGGGGGGGGGGGGGAGGGGGGTTGTATTCCCCAAAAAGGAGCTTCAAATGACCAATGTCATGTCACTGACACTCAAGGACGCGATCGGCTGAATGCATGTCATCTGCTACAAGGGAAAGATATATCAATCAACAACTGTAAATGGGTGTGTAGTGGATTAAAATAGGGGCACTGAAGTAAAAGTTGTCTCACTGTCCACGGTTGAGAGCAGTGAGGACAAAGAGGGGGAGAATCACCACTTAAAAGATGTCAATGGCTAAAAAGACAATACCCTATCTGGACTCTAGTTAAAATTACTCCCTCTCGGCGAAGAGTCTGGGAGGAAGAGGTCCAAGCATAGGGAAGATGTTTTACATCCCGTAACTTATTATTGGGAAGTGTAGACCAATGTGTGTGCCATAAAAGAGTAACATGACGACAAAAAATGCTCTGTAGATCTGCAAAGGGAACCACGTGAACAGTGGGCTGAGGAAGAGAGACTGCAGCCTTGGCTGCTTTATCAGCTGCCTCGTTTCTGCGGATACCAACGTGCCCTGGGATCCAGAGGAATACCACAGAGACTCCCCCAAGAGGAGGCTGTCCTGAATCTGATGGACCAGAGGGTGGACAGGGTAAAGAGCTTGGAGGTTGAGAAGAGAGCTGAGCGAATCTGGGAATATAATATACTGTAGCCGCTTATGGCGACGGACGTATTGGACAGCCTGGAAAACAGCATAAAGCTCTGCAGTAAAAACCGAACACTGGTCGGGAAACCGAAATCTATTAGTGGTGTTGCCAACAACATAGGCACTCCAAACACCAAATGTGATCTTTGAGCCATCAGTGTAAATAAATGTGGCACCCTCCATTTGTGTGCATAAAGTACCAAATGGCCAACGATAAACTATAGGGGGGATATCATCCTTGGGAAGCTGACAAAGGGAGAAGGCAGGTCCGGGGATGAAGTTAAGGTGGCGCTGTACTCCAATTTGTCAAAAAAAGTTTTAGGAAAGTGAAAGGAAAGGGAACGTAACAGTTGACGGAAGCGGACTCCCGGTGGTAGTAGGGAGGAGGGGTGGCCTGCATACCCTAAATCCAAGGAGGCATATAAAAAAAGGGCATAGGTCGGATGGGTGGGCATGGAAGACAGATGACAAGCGTAATGACTCAATAGGACAGCTCGCCGATTGGACAACAGAGGTTCAGCAGTCTCAGCGTAAAGGCTCTCCACAGGGCTGCTATAAAAAGCTCCAGATGCTAAGCGCAATCCATGGTGGTGGACACCAGAGAATAGACGGCTATGCAGAGGAGTAAAGTGGGCTTCCATAGTCCTATTTTGAGTGCACTAAGGCACAATATAGGTGGAGGAGGACCACTCGGTCCACTCCCCAGAAGGCACCACTCAGAACACAGAGGGTGTTGAGGGATTGCGTACAGCGAGCCGAGATATATAAACATGGGAAGACCAGCACAGTTTTCTATCAAACATAAGTCCCAAGAATTTGGTGACATCGGCGAATGGAAGGTCGACAGGGCCTAGGTGTAGGGAAGGAGGAGGAAACTCTGCATGATGCCAAAAATTTACACAGACTGTCTTACTGGGAGAAAAGTGGAAGCTGGTTTCGATGCTCCATGAGTGGAGACGATCGAGACATCCTTGAAGACGTCATTCAAGACTGCTGGTCCGTTGAGAGCTGTAGTAGATTAGAAAATTGTTGACAAAGAAGGAGCCTGAGACATCGAGAAGAAGATAATCCATAACTGGATTTATGGCGATGGCAAACAGTACAACTCTCAGCACGTAGCCCTGGGGCACCCAATTTTCTTGGGTGAAAGTATGGGAGAGTGTGGTGTGCACCCACACCTGAAAGGTGCGCTCTGTCAAATTCATGAATAAAAAGGGGTAGCCGACCTCAAAAGCCCCAAGAGAACAGTGTGCGGTGGATGCCTGTCCACCAACAGGTATCATATGCTCTCTCCAGATAAAAAAATATTGCTACCATTTGCTGTTCCTGAGAAAATTGTTCATGATATAAGCGGAGAGAGGAACAATATGGTCAACTGCAGAACGATGCTTTTGGAAACCGCATTGGGCAGGTTTCAGGGCTCCAGCCTCCAGCCTAAACGGCAGTTCACTGTACACTCCAAAACCTTACATACAATACTCGTGAGAGATATGGGGCGATAGCTAGAGGGGAGATGTTTGTCCTTTCCAGGTTCCAGAATAGGAATGACGACAGCTTCCCGCCATCTTCTGGGAAAGGTACTGTTGGTCCAAATTCGATTATAAAGGCGAAGGAGATAACACAGACTACGGTATGATAAATGCAGCAACATTTGGACGTGGATGTCATCTAGTCCCAAGGCGGAAGAGCAAGAGAAAGAGAGTGCAAGTTGGAGTTCCCGCATAGAGAAAACAGTATTACAGCTTTCGCGATTTTGAGAGGAGAAAGCAAGAGGTCACACTTCCACTGCTCGTTTCATTGGGCGGGTAATTTGAAGAGCTCGAAATCTCAGCAAAGTGTTGACACAATTAGTTAGAAATTGCGACTGAGTCCACTAAGAAGGTATCATGCACGACAGTGAGCTCAGAGATCGGAGAGAAACTAGACATGCCGGATAACCGTCGAATTCAACTCCAAACTACAGGGCGAACAGAAAAGGGAAAAATCTCACCACAGTTGTCATTAACTCAATGACCGCTGAGAGCCGGCAGCCGATGGTGTGGAACAGCATTCAGCCAAAGGCAGAAGATCCTGATCCATACATTGCTCAGGGGCAGCTCCTGCCGCCAGTGATCGGCTGGTTGATCGGCCACGAACGGTGCGTCTCAGTGACACGGAAGACGGTCGAGGGCAGTTACCATTGGGTGGCGCTGGACATGAGACACGCCGTGGCGGAGAAGGAGAGGAACTTTGTTTCTTTTGAGCCTTCTTGGAAGCAGGGCAGTGAGAGGAGGGAGGAAACGACCGTTGGGAGGTGAGGGTATGTAAAAATTCTTCATGAGTAGGCTCATTTTTGGAAGTCTGGGTGTCCGATATTGGGGACCGTGATTTAGCAAGAGCTGATGAAGGGTGAGCATGAGAGTGAGCAGGCAATAGTGGCGAGGATGAACGGGCGATTTTTGCGCTGGCCAATCTGACGACCATAGGACTAAAGGTGAGATCACAAGTATGTGTGGCTACCTCCTTAGCAGGCCGAGGAGATGCAAGGACAGTGTTATATTTACCCACTGCGAGCGCAGTGGGCTTTCTACTGGTGAATAACTTACAAGCAGCATATGTGGACACCTTCTCCTTCACTCAGATTTCCTGAATAATTCATTGATCTTTGAAAATAGGGCAATCTCTAGAAGAAGCAGTGTGGTCGCCCATACAGTTGATGCAATGAGGGGATGGAGGTGGATGGTCACCCTCATGGGTATCCCTGCCACATGTAATGCATTCGGCTGGACTGGAACACAACTGGCTGGTATGATTAAACCGCTGCCACTGATAGCAACGCGTAGGGCTGGGGATGTAAGGGTGAACTGAAATGATCTCATATCCCGCTTTTCAATGGAAGATGAACTCTGCCAAACGTCAAGAAGAGAGTACGGGTCGGTACTAAGTCCTTGTCAACCCTTTTCATGACAATGTATGGCCATTATGCCCTGGTCAGACAGGTAGTGCTGAATGTCCTCATTGGATAATCTGTCGAGTGAGCATGTATAAACCACCCCGCATGTTGAGTTTCATGTACGGTATGCCTCCACCCGGACACGGAAGGTGTGTAGCGGTGTAGTGTGCAGCAGTTTTTGTGCCTGGAGGTCACTGACTGTTTCTAACAACAAGGTGCCATTTCATAATCGGGAGCAAGACTTTACAGTACCTGCAATTGCATTGACGCTATTCTGAATAATTAAAGGGATGATTGTGGAGAAGACTTGACCTTCATCAGACTGAGAAACAATTAGCAACTTTGGCATTGATGGAAGAACTGTCGGCCGGCCGAAGTGGCCGTGCGTTTAAAGGCGCTGCAGTCTGGAACCGCAAGACCACTACGGTCGCAGGTTCAAATCCTGCCTCGGGCATGGATGTTTGTGATGTCCTTAGGTTAGTTAGGTTTACCTAGTTCTACGTTCTAGGGTACTAATGACCTCAGCAGTTGAGTCCCATAGTGCTCAGAGCCATTTGAATCATTTTTTTGAAGAACTGTCAACGGCTGAGACTCATCTAGCTTTCTATTGTGGGCAGAAGTTGTAGAAGTAGAGGAAACCATTGCGAAAGTATCCCCCATGATTATCGGTGTCTCCGATGGCATGCTTCTTCCTCATGGGGGCCCTCTCTTGAGGGCACTCCCACCTTAGGTGATAGTCCACACCTTAGGTCACACCTCCCAAGAAATGGACAGAGGAACCAATTGACACGTTTGGAAGGTATCAGCTCGGGTAATCACCCTTCCCTGGGCCTGGCCTTTTACCAGGGGATACGTACATATCCTACTTGTCTACCTGGGGTGGGGAATTACGCGTTACCCCGTCACTAGCTACATGAGGGAATGCATGGGTCGGCCTTCAGACACGCACTGGAAGGAAAGAAAGAGAAAAGGAGGTACAAAGAAAAGGAAAGAAGAGAGTTATCAAATGCTGCAGCTGCGAAGAGGGTAAAGACAAAAAGCAAGGAAAATAGGACAAAAAGAGGACACAGACTTTCCACCAGAGAGAGCAAAGAAGAGGAACTATGGATTACAGTTACAGGTGTCAATTTCTGGATGTAGGCACAAAACATACTCCCAAAGAGAGGGAGAAGGGGAAGGGATGAGGTGGGGGGAGAGGGTGGGGAAGGATGGGGGACAGGGAGGGATGTGGAAAAGGAAGGTATGCAGCCCGGAAAAGAAAGAGAGCCGCATTAACTCAGGGTCCCACGTTCGGCACGCACATATCCACAAAAGAGTTGTGGACCCACTGGGAGGTTCTTACTGCGTTTGATTAGATAGCGAGTCTTAGCATGAAGTCACTTTAAAGTGATAATGCTGATTTGTGTAGCATGTCATTTGAATCATTGCAGGGCTAGTCAATGATCCTGTATAGTTATTGCAATGTCTTTGGTCCACCAGGACACCAGCTGATGGGGCGGGGGGGGGGGGGGGCGACCTGTAGAATGGGGAATACCAGTTCCAGTGATGTGAATGATTATGTCAAACATCTTGCATAAACTCATCAATACAATCTGACAGAGAGGCATATGAAGGCAAGGTGGCTCTGAAGTGCTCAATGTGGTAGTAGTTCTGTCTGGCGATGGCAAGGAAATGACACCATCAAAGGAAAGTGGTCACTGTAACACAAGTCCTCAAGTAGTGACCAATGTAGTGAAGCCACAAGATCGGGGAAGAGATCATTAGATTGACAGCTGAATAGTTGCCATGGGCGGCACTGAAGTGTGTAGGAGAATCACTGAGTAGGCACAGGTCATGGTCCGTGAGAAGCTGGTCAATTAGAAGGGCCTTACCAGAAGAAGTGATACTTCCTTACAGAGGGTGGTGTGCACTGATGTTGTCAAGCAGGAGGAAGAAAAGGGGGGAAGGAAGGGGATCCGCTGGATTAATGCAGTCAGTTCAACTTCTGTAAGTGGCCTGGATGGAGATAGGTAAACATTGTAAATAGCGAATAAAACGTTCTCGGGTTTCCAACTGCATCAAGTTATTAAAATTACATGACCTTTCAACCAAGCACACACTGGCCATTGTCAAGTGGTATAACTGTCATTAAGCTGCTGGTACATTATTATACACTGAAGAGCCAAAGAAACTGGAACACTTGCCCAATATCGTGTAAGCCCCCCGCAAGCAAACATAGACTCAACTAACGTCTGATGTAGTGCTGGAGAGAATTGACACCACGAATCCTGCAGGGCTGTCTAAAAATTCGTTAGAGTTTGGGGGGATGGAGATCTCTTCTGAACAACATGCTGCAAGGCATCCCAAATATGTTCAATAATGTTCATGTCTGGGGAATTTGGTGGCCAGAGGAAGCGTTCAAACTCAGAAGAGTATTCCTGGCACCACACTGTAGCATTTCTGGATGTGTGGGATGTCATATTGTCTTGTTGGAATAGCCCAAGTCCGTCGGATACACAATGGACATGAATGGATGCAGGTGATCAGACAGGATGCTTACATACGTGTCACATGTCAAGAGTCGTATCTAATGTATCAGGGGACCCATATCACTCCAATTGTGAATGCCCCACACCATTACAGAGCCTCCACCAGCTTGAACAGTCCCCTGCTGACATGCAGGGTCCATGGATTCATGAGGTTGTTTCCATATTCTTCCACATCCATCCACTTGATACAATTTGAAACAAAACTCATCCGACCAGGCATCAACATTCCGACCAGGCATCAACATTCCAATGTCGGTGTTGACAGGCCCAGTCAAGGCATAAGGCTTTGTGTCATGCATTCATCAAGGGTACATGAGCGGCTCTTTGGCTCCAAATGCCCATATTGATGATGTTTCGTTGAATGATTCGCACACTGACACTTGTTGATGGCCCAGCATTGAAATCTGCAGAAATTTGCAGAAGAGTTGCACTTCTGCCACGCTGAACAATTCTCTTCAGTCACTGTTGGTCCCATTCTTGCAGATCTCTTTCCGGCCACAGTGATGTTGGAGATTTGATGTTTTACCAGATTACTAATATTCACAACACACTAGTGAAATGGTCACACGATTAAATCCCTACTTCATCGCCATCTCTGAGATGCTGTGTCCCATTGCTCATGCACCGAAAATAACACCACGTTCAAACTCACTTAGATCTTAATAGGCTGCCATTGTAGCACCAGCAGCAATCGGTCTAACAACTGCACCAGCCATGTGGGAGCATATGTTGACTCTGCATTCGACATGCCCACTTCAACTATACAATCACTGGATCCCCGCCATGCTAAGCTGCAGGCCACTGTCTCTGTTTAGGGTACTGGTGAGTTTTAGTTCAAAGGCTTCTTTAATTACACAGTCCTGGATACCACTAGGGCAAGCTATGACAGAAGTTTTGTCAAACTGCATCCATTGGCCATTTTGAAGCACGCTCAGCTGAAGTCTATTTTTCGACGTAGGGCGGGCAATAAAATCTTTCATGCTCCTTCCTGCATTGTTCCACAATGTGTATTGTTTGTCTGATGTAAGACTGGCCAAACTCTCAAGGTACCTTGTACACCCCAGGTGTTCTGAGACTTGATGCATGTTTAACTGGTCTAAGCAATTGAAGGACTTTTGTCGGAGGCCCGAAGATCAATTTGATCTTGTGTCTTTCCCATCGCAAATAGCACAGATGTCTTGGCCATAGCATCTATAGAAAACCTTGACACACCAATCCGTACTTGTACGATGACAGCCACCATCTCTGAGCACAGAAGTGCGCTGTGTTACAAACATTGGTGCATTGTTCAAGAATGGTATCAAACACTGGTAATCTGTCCCACAAGCTAAGCCTCATACACAAGGTCTTCAGGAACAACTGCTACAATATTCAAGTAAATGAAATGATTTCAAGCAAAAAATACAATAAGACCACCGACAATGAGCAGGAAAAAAAACTTGCTTTTTGGTCTTTCTGTGACTCTGTGTCACGTAAGATAAGCCGGCTGCCGAAAAAGACACAAATCAATCTTCAGGCATCCGACATAAATCCCCCAACTGCTGAGACCACCTACAGACACAGCAGCTCTCAGAACAACTGGGGTCAACAAGATACCTTACGAGTGTGGCAAGTCTTACACCGGACAAACAGTTCACACTGTGGAACAATGCAGGAAGAAGCACGAGAGACTTCGTCTACACTACCCAGAGAAATCGGCTTTGGCTGAAAACGCTCTTGAAAATGGCCATCAGATACAATTTGAGGAAATTTTGTCATGGCTTGCACTAGTGGTTTCTGGGACTGTGTAATTAAAGAACCCTTTGAAATGAAAATTACCACTAACACCCTAAACAGAATTGGTGGCCTGAGCTCAGCACACCGTAGGATCCAGTGATGGCACAGATGAAGCAGGCATATCAAACGCCGAGTCAATGTATGCCCACATATGGCGATGCCGTGAGCACCAGTGACATACAGCCGGCAGCTGGTGTATATAAGGGTATACCAGCAGCCCACTTGTCAATGGCCAAGGAATGCTTGGCCAAAAGATTGTGTAACTTATCACTTGACGTGGCTGGAAACCTGATAACTTTTTCAACTTTTGTAGTCCTGTCTTCCTCAGTTGCGTGTAATATTACGGTATATTGATAATTTTTACTTATGGACCATCTGACAGCAACTGAATAAAACACAATTTTAGTGCCATACGCGTTTCGCCTTTATTTTCTGCAAGGCATCATCAGTGGCAGGTTGCGTGGACAATTTCTTACATATTACGCTCCTGTTACATTTTTGGTGTTGTTGTTCTTCTTATGAACACCAATTTGCGGTTTTTTCCACATTCCACAGCACTATGCACTGAACGCTTGCTTTAATGCAATGTTTTGGTTTCTGTTACCTTGAGAATATTTACTTAACATTTCTATTGTCTCATTGATTAACAACATGTGCCTTTACCAGATGGAAAACAGTTGAAAATTGACTTTGTTACTGAAAGCTTTGCTTGTGTCAAGTGAGCTACTCTTTGCAGTTCCATTCCCAATGCACCACTGTCAGTCCCAATTGCATTACCTGGAGTTACCAAAGGCTCCGTCCGCACTGTGCTGGTCCCCGCGGAGCATGTACCGGGAGTCCCACAGCTCAAGGTCCCCCTCCTCTGCGACAGCATCCTCGCAGCCTCCATCCAGGCCATTGGCATCCACACTCGAAGCATCTTCTATCACTGGCTGATAAGAGAAAGAAAAAAAGAAAGTGTATTTTGCTTGTGAAATGACAAAAGGTTTACTTATGGGGTGACAGACAGCAGTGAGTGTTTCAGCAGCTTGCAGCAGCTAGCTGCCCAAGCAAGGTATGTGAGGAATGGTGTTGGCTGTGTGCCAAACGCATGGTTTATTACTGGAAGTTTGCATGTGCATCAGTACTACAACTCCCCATAATTACACATAATACGAAGCAACATTAATTTCCTAGATCTTTACCTAATCATCATAATTGGAGAATACTCCAAATATAGGTACCATTCAATATGTATCTAAATTTTTAATTTTATATAATTTTTGTCACACTGCAAAATTTAACATATGCATGCTTTCAGAACTTTGTTCATAATTTGTTCATTGCTGAATTGCTTTTTAATAACAGGTGGTAAAATGATCCTCTAATTTTCTGTTTTCCAATATGTTATATGTATGTGCTATCAGCTTTAAATTTTAATAGAGGTAATTAAGTGTCCAACTTGGCTTCAGTAGTGAGTGACACCATTAAAAATATTGAAGGCCAAGTTATAGGGCGTGCAAGGACATCTGCCTTCATTGTGTCTTTTGTCTTTGTTTTTTGCTTTTAAGTCTGTCATGTGACTGTGCAGCCAAGCAGCTGCACGCGTTACATACTCTAACCACTTACTGGACTTTGAATAATTTTTTGAGTACAAGTTACAGGTTAACTTTTCACTTATGTTATTTGTGTTTTTGATGACTGAATTTCTGCTACTATACAAACATTAAATCTGTTTACAAAATTTGAGGCAGCTGTGAACTAATTATTTGCTGCACTTGATTACTATATTTCAGTGTGAAACTTGTTGCATGTTTTTCGCAATGGTTATTTAGGATAATAAACTTTATTTTATGTTGTGACTGACAGTGGCCAACTGCACTTTCAGACTTTGAATGTTTGCCATTCATTTTCATGAATTACTGTGCAGTTGCATAAAATTTGATAGCATGCATTTCTTTATTTGATGTCCTGCACACACTACTGACATACATTAATTACTGTTTAACTATTTTTTCCTTGAAATCCACAACTGATTTGAGGCCACTATTCACAAATTCATGACCATTATTCAACAAATATTTATTTGGTGTAAAATATAACTGTCTGGTTTTGTCAACATCATTAATCCTACAGGATTTACCCAGTTAATTTGCTTATAAATATTTTTGCTTACTTGTCTATTTATTATAATTTTGTATTAAATGTACAGGCTTTAAAGTGATGGTGCATGACCGACCTCTCTGAAAAGAATGAGTCAAGCCAATAAATTACGTTGCGCATTGTCCACACAGGTAGCAGCCTACAAAACAATTCATGTGTTTTTATGCTTTTGTCTTCTTTGCTTCACAAATGTAAATCCTGTAAACAAGAGTGAAACCAGGATGGAGGGAGAAGGGTGGGGGGGGGGGGGGGGAAGAGAGATAGATAGATAGAGAGAGAGAGAGAGAGAGAGAGAGAGAGAGAGAGAGGTGGGGGGAGGGGGGGGGGAGTACGGCATTTCACAGTGTTCATCATAACTTCTGATCCAGAGTAAGAGCCAGTGTCTGCAATTTCATAATTTTGGCCCCATGTGACAATGAAGCTCACTAAATGTAGTGTCAAAGTTTCTTCATGATGTGTTTGGTAATCTAATTAATTACACAATCCATTACTCATTAATATAAGGTGCTTGCACAGATTGTGCACAATAGCCTTCCTATAAAAATGTTGTGTGGGACTATGGCCTAATGTAAGTCTTTCAATGGAATGCAACCCCAGCAATTTGCATGTCCTTAAAACCAACAGCAGCCAGTTTTTCCCAAATGGTCACCCATCCAAGTACTAACTGGACACAATGTTGCTTAATTTTGGTGATCGGGCAAGATTCCTGAACCTTTTCTATTATAATTTGGTAGCTGTGTTGCATACCAGCACAGCAATTTTGGTTGGCTGGTTTGGGCTTAAAGAACTAAAAAGCAAGGTCATCAGACCCTCAGTCAAGAAGTAGTTTATCAGCAGTTTGTGACATCCTCCATAAATGTAATCTGAAGAAAGTACATAGCCGTGATAAAACTGAGGCACTGAAGGCAGTGACAATGCCAGAGCTGAGAAATAATTTATGGAGAGGTAAAACCGCATGGTTCATACAGGTACATCGGTCAGAACAGACCAGTGGTCTCCTAGGGCTCATCTACGGTAAGATCCCTTGTCAACCCAATTAAGGGCGGACACAGTTACACGGCAAAGGATGCTTTCTAGCTGGGAGATTCAGAACAGTAAAAGTGACACGGATAAAAATGTAATGGACATCGGTTGGCTCATCAATAATGAAAGAAGGTGAAAAAAAGACATGATCAAGGTAGGAGTTGGGTGACCCCTATGGCTCTGCATGCAACTGGAGCCATCCCTCCCATAGCCTTTCCCTCCCCATTCCATTCTAGACAAAGTTGAAAGAGGGGAACAGCACCTACTCTTCAACCGAGTGCTATTCCTAAAATGGAAAATATGATGAGGCAGAAAAATGAGCAAACCACATCTAAAATAAATGCAATTTAAATGTGTAAAAGAAGGATGACAGAGGCAGCCCCCAAAGAACGTTGTGTCAAAGAACCCGAAGGCCCAGCACGAGGCACTGCAACCCCAGCCAGCTTCCCTCGTCCCGAAGGCAGTTTCAAATTTTACATTTAGGAATACAAGGCACTTTCACAGAGAAAATGGAGAACCAGTTCAACTACCAATACTTAGCACAGAGAACTGGAAGGAGGCATTCCACCAGCTTTTGAGCTACTGTCTGTAAGGCTCCACAGCCACAATGTGAAGATGGGTTGTTACATAAAATAAAACTATGGATTAGTTAGGTATGACCAATGTGGAGGCAACATAAGAGGGTGGATTCCTTCTAGGAGGAACAGGAGGAGGAGTGGCATGCAGCAGTTGTCTCCTACATAGTGCAGAGTTTATTAGGGGGAGCAGTAACCCATCATATGTCATTTCATCTCTGAGTGAGGAGATGTCATTACTACCCTCAAATCCACACCTGGGATTGTTGAAGTGAATGGTTGGTGAGTAATTGCTTCTTTAGCCAAACAGTCAGCCAGTTCATTCCCTGGGATACTCACGTGACTTGGACCCACAAAAAAGACAATTGAGGAGGCAGTACGACTAAGGACAGAGAGGTCATGTATACCACAAGGTAACAAGAGTAACATCGATCAACGGCCTGGAGACTGCTCACTGAGATCACTACAAATTAAAACACTGTCGAGGGAGGTCAACTGAATAAAAAGTATGATTCTGTTACTGGCTATCAACTCCCCATAATGACACTAAACATTCCTGAGAACAAATGTTTCTGACCAGCAGGAGAAGTAAAAGCACATTCCGTCCTATTCGAGGTTTTAGAACTATCAGTGTAAACAAAGGTAGCACCCTGACACTCCTGAAGAACTAATAGAAACAGACGCTGAAAGGTCACAGGGAGACACAATTCAGCACCTACAAACAGACCAATCTTAATTTATGGTGAAGGTACTAAAAAGGGAGAATGTGTGGGGAAGCACATAGAGCATATTCTAAGGACATTAGCCGAAGGTCCCAGCAGAAGGCCTTGTGCCACAATCCAACTGGTAATCACACCCAAGGATGGGTGCCTACAGGTCAATATCCCTGTAAAAAGAATGTGATAAATGGGATGATTAAAAAACTGTCAGATGATGATTGGATAAGCGAGGAAGAGTTGGTACCATCAGAACTAGAGAGTTAAGATGCCCACTTAGCAAGAAGACTAAGGCATTAATTCAAAGGCACCAGTGGCCAGCCTTACTCCACGATGATGGACTGGCTCCAACAATTTCAAAGCTGAAGGTTCCACCAAGCCACTAACCTGGCAACCACAGTCCAGTCAAGATAAGATAAGATCAGGCCTCGGGAAATATGGATAAGAGTAGCACGATCTGTACCACCAAGAGATGTGAGTAAGAGCATTAAGCTTCCACGTGCGTATCTTTCAGAAAAAGGAAACATTTCACAGGTGTGAATTTTGGCCAAGTTTTGTTTATGTTGTTATATCCTGTAGGTTATGGGATTATTTCAATAAAGTACAGTTTGTGTTGTTAGTGTATTCTTTCATGCTATCCATCTGACTCTAGCAAGTAGGCAAAGTGAAAAGTTAGGAAATAATTGAGAGTTCATATAGTGCAGGCTCAGTTTTTTGTTTACTTCTGTTTGGTCTAGTACACAATACAGATTTAATTGTTTCTATTTCCCCAGCAGTTTTGAATTAGTATCCAAACTTTAGGCCTAAACCACCTAAGAAATTTAATACATTAATTGAGTAATATAGGAAGTTATTCTTGTTCAATTTAGACTAAAACTACAATTCATTTGCCCCAAGTCAGAAGTGTATGACTTGCCATAGAACTGTTAGTTCCAGGACGTGGTGTGCAGGTTGTTGCAGTCTCTTTAATGTGGGTGACTGTAGCAGTGTGGGAATTGAGGAAATAAGCAAAGCACATGGGTTGTACAAGATTTGCTGTAGACATTTTCTTTGTCAATGTAGATACAGGTTTGATCTGTTGTCACAGTTGGAAACTGATGAGCCACAAGCAGATGCAGGAGTAGACAGAACACAACAAACTTTCAAAAAGTGTTTGAGGAGTAAGTAGTCGAGAAAAGTTGTGAAGAATAAGAAAAAGAAGAAGACAAAGAAAGTTTTGTTGTTAGGTAGCTCACATGATAGAGGTGTTGGCCAACTGTTGCAAGATGAAGTAACGTCAGGTTACCAGGTCACAAGTTTTCTTAAACATAGTGCAACTCTGGGTCATGTGATAGAGGATGCGGGTTCACTTTGCAAAGACTTCACAAAAGAAGACACCATCCTAATGGTGGGTGGGACAGGTAACAGCCGAGACAGGGACCCTAATTATTCAATTGAGGGTGACCTGGTAAAGATATCTTCAGAAACGACACATAATATGGTTGGGATTGATTCTGTTCTCAGGCACCATGACTGGCCTCATTTAAACTCTTCTGTTAGGAGAGAGAATTTAGAGCTGGTATGGTTGCTTGGATCAGGTATGGGGATCTCGTATCAGTGTGGTTCCTGTTGACTACCAGTAAGTGGGCTTATATCATGCACGGCCTTCACCTCAAGAGGAAAGGGAAAGTACAACTGTCTGGACTAATTGCAAATAACTTAAGGGGGAGAGAGGGCACTATAACAAGTAGTAAATTACTGGTGGCTACAACTGACAGAACAGCAGCTTTTTTAGGGCAGGGAGAGCAGGTTGAAAATGGCATTCACATTGATGACAAAGTCTTCTCAGTTACCAGTAGAGCCAAAGCATCATTCTGCGGCAATGTTTCAACAAGTTACCTACTTGTCATCTTTAAACAAAATGTTGGTTTCATGTCCTGTCTGGTTCTTTATAGCCACTGGACCGCAGGCTCCTCTGCCTCATCTGTATCAATCATCTGCCTCTGGAAGGGGTGTTGTAGCCTGTGGTGATAGTGACGGTGGGGTGGAGTCGCAGCTGGGGGTCAGGGGAGGCGCCACGTTGTGTGCTGGCGGGTGTGGGAATTGCGTCCTGGTGGGACCAGTCCATTCCATCTGCTGCCTTCACTGGTTTTGCATTGGAGCATCCCTGTCGTGTACTTGTTATCATTGCATTCCATACTGTGTTAAGGTGGAAAATGGTATCTCAGATGACAAGGTTGTCATGGACTCCTGTCTCCACAGTTTCTTTAAGGCCAGAATCCCAGAACCTGTTTCCCCATCACAGCAGCTATTGTTGCATCTGGCCAATGTTCTGTTTTCCATACTCGCAGCTGATGCTTTAGACTCCAGGTGTCTATATTTCTAGTTTACCCTTCACTGGGCTCAGAATATTTTTGATTTTAGGTGATGAGTGAAAGGTGGTTTTAGTGTTGCTCACTTCTATTATACTAGTAATCTTTGCCATAGTGTCTTCTTCACCTAAGACTTCTCTCAGAATACCCATTCTCATGAAAGGTTTTTTCAAATGTTGCAGTTCAGCAGGTAGACTCTCCTTGTCACATGTGTCGTGCTCTGCGCACGGATTTGCATTGTGCTGGATGGTGGCAGGTACAGGTCAGTATATGTTTTCTTCCTGTAAACAGAATAACCTAACACGCTGTCAGTCTTCTTCTTTATCATGATGTCGAGGAAAGGCAGACATCCGTTTTCTTCCACCTCTATGGTGAATTTAATATTGTCATGTACACTGTTGAGGTGGTTAAGAAATTCTTGTTTATTTTCTTCACCATGCAACCAAATCAAGAACATGTCGTCCATGTAGTGATACAACACCTTTGGTTTCAGGCATGACATTTTGAGACCCATGTCTTCAAAGTGTTCCATGTATAGATTTGGGATACATTGCAGCAGGGGGAAGCCCATGGGTGCTCTGTCTGTCTACTGATGATCTCGCTTTCAGGGACTGTGATTGGAACCAGTGCAAAATTTAATCCTTTTGACAGCACAGATAATGTTGCCACACCCAATTCTTTTCCAGTTAAACTGATAATGGTCCTCAAAAAATTTGTATCAATGTTCTGCACTTAAGTTCCCAGCAGTCAGTAGAACTTTTCTTGTTGTTTCACAGTGGCTTTGCGATTGCATAGTTCACTGTGTTACTGTCAAATCACTCCCACAAGAAAGGCGAGAGTATGGATGCCAGTTCCAAGTGGCTTGCAAGTAGTGTGTGACCAGTTTTGTCAGTTTGACCCTCGTGATGTGTATGTGCTCACACACCAAGACTGAGCTAGCATGCTGTAAAATGTGTTTTGTGCTTGTCATGTTGGTGGATGTTACAGGTGAGCGAAATGCAGCAGTACTTCCTTGTCCCAACATCATTGCAGGAAAGTTAGTCTGCTGAGCAGGTTTGCCTTCTTGTTACAAAGTTTCTGCAGCACCTTGAAGCTATGCTGTATCTGCTCCCCATAGAGATGTGTTATATGCAAATTTAGACTTCAGATCACCAGCAGTGTTGAGCAGGCATCAGAGTGCTTTCCTCTGACACTGCCAAAGAGGTCAGAAATGAAACTTGCAGGGTTTTGGGAAAAGCTAAGACCCAAAAACCAACATCTCCACAGCTGAACACAGAGCGATATGCGACCTACAATAAGACTAAGATACTGTCATCCTAGCAGCAGACAAAGGCAGTGCGATGGTACAGCTACGATTAGTTAACTACTGGCATAAGATTGAGATCCCTTTAAAAGATCTTGCTCACAAACAAGTGAAAAAGGATCCTATATCCGCGGTGATGAGGAAGACTCAGGAATGGGTAAGTATATGGTTACAAGGCTGTACCCCAGAGCACCAATACCACCACAACTGTACGTACTTCCAAAGATACACAAGAAGGTAGTTCCACTACATCCAATATTGGGCACAATAAATTCACCAACTTATGCAATAGCCAAACACTTGTTGCAGTTATTGATGCCTCTCATGGGTCACTATCCTCACCATATCAAAAACCTGACAGAGTTTGTGAAGGTACTTCAAAGAACACATATGGACAAAGGCGACATTGTGGTTTGCTTGGATGTCATGTCCCTCATCATACAGATACCTCTCGAGGACTGTGACATTACTAAGGGGCCACTTCGACAAAAACACAGTGGAATTTTTCTGCCACACACTCGCTACCACATACTTCCAATGTGGTGGTAAATTCTACCAACAGATAGATAGATGGAGTGGCCCCAGGCACCATGTACCACAAACCTATACATGGAACACTCCTAAGAAATGGCTGTTGAAATGGCACCCCTGAAATCGAAGATGTCCTACGTGGATGACACATTCATGATTTGACCACATGGTGAAGAAAATCTACAAGAATTTCTTAACCACCTCAACGGCATACATGACAATATTAAATTCATCATGGAGGTGCAAGAAAGCGGATGTCTGCCTTTCCTTGGCATCATAATAAAGAAGGAGACTGCTGGCACATTTGGTCAATGCAAATTCATGCTCACCACCTTGGTGAGCAGAGCATGAGATACATGCACTAAGGAGAGTCTACCTGCCAAACTGCAACGCTTGAGAAAAACCTTTCATGAGATTGGTTATTCTGAAATGCAAGGAAAACCCTATGTTTGATTTCGAACAAACAAAGCTGCTGTGCAGGGCAAATGGGTTCAGGGATTCAATCTTCAAGAGGCAGTGAAGATACTAGTCCACAATAACCTTGTCAACCAAGATATCGGTTTCAAACTTGGCATCATAAAAGATGCAGTGACAACAAAAATATGACAAGAATGCTCTGACGTGAAAACAGTGAAGGCAGCTGATGGAATGGACAGACCGCAGCAAGATGTGACACCTGTACCCGTCAGCACGTTGGGAGCCCCCACGACCACTGGCCACGACAGCCCTTCTGGAGGGGGATGACTGGCACTGACGATGCAGATGAGACAGAGGAGCCTGCAGTCGAATGGCTATAAAGAACCAGACAGGACATGAAGCCAACACTTCACCTGAAGATGCCAAGTAGGAAACTTCTAGAAATGTTGCCACAGAAAGACATCTTAACTCGGCTGATAACCTGAGAAAACTACCATCGAGATTCGCTGAGAAAGGCTGAATTCGCGTATGACATTCACACTGATAAAACAGTCAGCCAGAAAGCAAATTACAATACATTCAATTCATGCAAACAGCTGTAAATTTAAACTGAAGATATTCAAAAAATGATAGAAAAATTAGATTGATCTAATTGGAATTCAGACAGTGCAAAAAATCAGTTATCCCTAGTGCATCAGAATATGGACTAAGGGGTAAGCTTAACGAGTTGCTTATTTGTACTGAAGCAAACCAGTTGATATAATCTCCCTTCTGAACATCATGTGATCACTGATATAGATATGTTAAATGTTACACGATTCAGGTTGGTTTCGTGCTTCTGTAGAGAAAATACGGAGAAAGGAGTTGTTACAATTCTCAGAAACTGTTTTAATTTCAACAATATTGATATTAACAAATTTTGCTCAGAGTAGCATACTGAGAAGCTTGTGCTACAGAAGTAGTATTTCATAATAAGTCCTTTATAGTATTAAGCATATACAGAGCACCTTCAGGAAACTGTAACGTCTTCATAGAAAATCTGGGAGCACTATTGTCTGATTTCATGGAAAACACACACACACACACACACACACACACACACACACACACACACACACGTGCGCGCGCACGCACAAAAGGAAATGCTGGTTGCTGGTGATTAATTGAAAAGATCTGTCAGTGAACAATTATTGCAATCAATAACACTGTCATTCAATTTAAATCCTGCAGTGAAATTTGCAACTACGGCCTGTAAATGCTCCAAGACTGCTATTGATAATTTCTTTGCAGAGAAATCTAGGGAAAAGTCACATCACAAAACTAATAGTAAATGGGCTATCTTGTGTTAAATGTTGAAACTTGCCAGGATAAAAAAATCTATCAAGTCTAAGCACAGGAGGGTAATAAATCAGTCAAAAATTGAGACTTTTAGGAGACTGATTAAAGACATGAATTGGATAGATGTTTACAATACTGCTGATTCAAATGAAAAAAGGAACAGCTCTGATGTTAGCACTGCAATACATTACAAAGAAGAATGCAAAATATTGGAGCAAGTAATCCAGAAATCTAAGCAGTTTTACTATGAGAAAAAGATAATTACATTAGGCAACAAAATAAAACCTATACGGAATATAGTGATGATAGGCACAGGTGGGCCCAAAAGGAAGAGGAACAGATAGTTCTAAAAATAAGTGAGGAATTGACAACTAGTGCGTGCACTGTTGCAAACCCCTCAAACAAGTTCTTTGTTTCTGTTACTGACAGCTTGGGGCTATCAGGTTCAGTAAACAGTGTAATATAATATCTGTGAACAGTCTTCACAAAAATAACTTCAGTAAAATGGAAATGACACTCAGGTCTTCCTTAGCAGTAGCATCCTTTATAAAACCCATAAAAATCAATGTGCTCCAGTGGTTATGGTAATGTATCAACAAAGTTATTCAAAGAGACCTCATGCGATTGAGTTGTATCTTAAGTTACTCATGTAATCAATCTCTCATCAGCGGAACATTTCCGGACTGGTTAAAATATACTGAAGTTAAATCTCTTCACAAGAAGGGGATAAAGAGATACCATCAAACTGTCAACCAATTTCACTTTTGATGGCTTTTTGAAGAATATTTGAAAGGTTGTGTTCAAGTATCTTCTTAAGCATCTGACTGCAATTAATATATCATCCAAGTCACAGTTTGGTTTCCTTAAGGGTTCCAATATAAAGAAAGCTATTTACAAGCACAGTGAGAATGTATTTGATTCATTAGATAGCAAACTAGAGGCTACTGGCACTTTCTGTGACCTATGAAAAGCCCTTGACTGCATTAATCGCAAAATTATCTTAAGTAAATTATAATATTATGGTTTCGCCAGCAGTGCTCCGAAATTGTTTGCATCTTACCTAATTAACAGGAAACAAAGGGTGTCACTGCAAAATACCTATGGAGTAAGCAATCAGTCTTCATCTGATTGGGAAATAATTACATGTGGTGTTCCTCTAGGTTCCATTTTTGGTCTGTTCCTTTTTCTTGTGCACATTAATAACCTCTTGTCTATTATAGTGTCACTGTTAAGTTGATTTTGATTGCAGATGATACAAACATTGCAATAAATACCAAGTCAAGAACAGATTTAGAAATGGTTGCTAAACAAATTTTCACTGACAATAATAAAATGTTTAAAGCTAATTCACTGTCATTAAACTTTGAAAAGACCCACTATACGCAATTCACAACCTGTAAGAAATTTACTTCCAGAATCTGTATAACAAATGAAGACATGCATATCAAATAGGTTGACAGTGTCAAAATTCTGGGATTACAACTTGATAACATATTCAGTTGGGAAAGGCATACCACAGAATTGCTTAAGCGCCTAACAAGTCTGTATTTGCAATGAGAATGGTGTCAAATGTAGGAGATATAATTATAAAAAAAAAACTTTCATACTTTGTTAACTTTCATTCTATTATGTCACACAGGATCATATTCTGTGATAACTCATCAAATTGAGCAAAAGTGTTTGGGGCACAAAAGCATGTGATAAGAATCATTTGTGATGTAAATTCACAATCATGTAGAAACCTGTTCAAGGAACTTTGTATTCTAACCACTGCTTCTCAGCATATTTATTTGTTAATGAAATTTGTTGCAAGTAATATATCTCTCTTTCCAACCAATAGCTCAATACATAGCATCAATACTAGGAACAAGAACAATCTACATAAAGTTCTAAAATCACTTACCTTGATCCAAAAAAGGGGTCCAATATTCAGGAACATACATTTTTAATAAATTGTCAGCAACCATTAAAAACTTGGTTTCAGATGAAGTATGGTTTAAACAGAGTTTGAAAGGCTTTTTGATAGGTGACTCTCTACTCTATAGATGAGTACCTTAACAGAGACTGTTAAGCCAGCTTAAGTAAAAATTTCTGTTACGTTTCAGCTTTGACAGCACTTGGTCACAACAGTCAAGATTAGGTGTTTTGTGTATAACAAATTTATTAATAGTGCAAAACTATGTTTCATTCTGACAGCAAGTTAATTCTATAAATATTAGCTGTTCCAGTTTGCCGCATTGTATTCAACTATTTTGACAATCTACTGACAAATGATCAGGGTAGTAAGTATTATATTCAAATGTTTTATGTTTTTATGTTATACTTTCTGACATGTTCCACACCCATGAGAATCTCATTTTTTGGGTCTATGGAATGAAAACTGAATCTAACCTAATCCTACAAAAATTCACAAAAAAATTGTAAAGAGTCTCAGAAGCTCCTGTCATGGAGGGTAAGTTAAATTTGATGGGGCCTAGCTGTGTCTTATGCCTCATGTAGGTCGAAAAAGATGATCAACTGCTTTTAGAAAAAGCAGTCCAACTGCTTTTTTCAACCTAAGCATATGGTTGGTCATGGATTGTCCCTTCCAGTAACAACACTGATAATATAACAAAAGACCCCAAGATTCAAGAGCGCAACATACTGTAATTGGCAGGTGTCCATCCTTTCAAGCAGTTTGCAGAGCATACTGGTGTAGTCAACTGTTCAATTGCTATTGATGGATGGTGGGTGTTTGCATGGCTTAAGGACTGCGATGACAATACTACCTCACCATTGTGAAGTGAAGGCCAAAGACTTTGAAGAACCTGAGGAGATGCTGGGTGAAGCAATTATGAATCTAACTGAAGCAAGGGACCTTATCGTGCAACGAGGCACGAGTCCAAAGAAATTCTCAGTCAGTGAAAGATTCGTTATATAATTTGTTGTGGTGAAGGGTGAAGAGTAAGAAGACGTCTTCAACCTATCGATTATGCATCTGAAAGGTGGCGTGGTACGATGATGATGTTGATGCTGTGGTAAAATTGGTCTTCTTCAAGAACCGACGCATTGGTACAAAGATCACGTTGAAAGAAGAAACCCGGGACAGTTGTTTATCTTTGGTGGTCCAGAGGGCGGAAATCAGTGGTCCGACCATTCCTTTTTACTGCGTTTCATTAGATTGTGACCCTTAGTGTGAAGTCCCTTAAATGTGAGGAGGATGGTCTGTGAAGGCTGTTGCTTACGATGTTGCAGAGCCATTCAGCAATCCTGAATACCTTTTGTGATGTCTTTGGTCTCCTAGGCTGTTGATACAGGGGGCCTTTAAAAATAGGAATAGTAGTTTCAGCAACGTGTATGATCACATTGGAGATATGTTCCACAACCTTGTTGACGCAGTCTGACAGAAGGGGTGAAGGTGAGAGCAGAGACATACAACTGTCAATGGTTCTTCAAAGCACCCAGCATAGTAGGTAGTCCATCAGGGAGTGACAAGTAGGTGACACCATCACTGGAAAATGGTCATTGTCATGAAGATGATCATGTAGCAACTACTGTAGTGAAGCCCAGCTGAAAAGGTGCCATGGGCAGCACTGACGTTGGTATGAGTACCAAGGAAAAGCTGGTCAATTAGAAGGCCCCTACCAGACAAAGTGGTACCTGGACCAACCTGTTGGAGCCACTGTTTGGCAGCGTGCACAAGGGAGTCATCATCTTCAAACCTTGTTCCACGATGAGAGTCTTTCAGTTTCTCAAAGAGATGGAGCTAGGTCAGGACTGTAAGGCGGGTGTTTCAGTGTTGTCCATCAGAGTTTTGTGATCGCTTCCATGGTTTTTTGACTGACGCGGCCATACATTGACATGCAACAGCAAAACATCTTGCCTTTGCCGATGTGGTCAAACACGACTCAGTCGAGCTTGAAGTTTCTTCAGTGTCGTCCCGTATGAATCAGAATTTATGGTGGTTCCACTTGGCATGATGTCCACAAGCAAGAGTCCTTCGGAATCGAAAAACACCGTAGCCATAACCTTTTCCAGCATAAGGTGTGGTTTTGATTTTTTTTTTTCCTTGGGTGAATTTTCATGATGCCACTCCATTGATTGTCTCTTCATCTCTGGTGAAAAATGATTGAGCCATGTTTCATCACCTGTCACAATTCTTCCAAGAAATACATCTCCACCATTCTCGTACTGTTCCAAAAATTCACTGCATACCATTTTTCTTGTTTCTTTGTGAGCCACTGTCAACATCCTGGGAACCCATCTGGCACAAACCTTTTTTAACGCCAACACTTTCAGTATTCTGCAAACACTTCCTTCCCCTATCCCAACGTAGCATGACAGTTCGTTCACTGTGATGCGTCTGTCAGCAGTCATCAATTCGTTAACTCTCTGCACATTGTATGGAGTGTGTGCAGTACGAGGCCTGCCACTGCGAGGACAATCCTCAATATTGCCGTGCCCGCTTTCATCACGTAACCTGCTTGCCCACCGACTAAAAGTAGTACAATCGACAGCAGCATCTCCATACACCTTTTCCAACCTCTTTTGGATGTTTCCCACTGTCTCGTTTTCACAGCACAGGAATTCTATGACAGCACATTGCTTCTGACGAACATCAAGTGTAGCAGCCATCTTGAAGACATGCTGCGATGGTGCCACTCATGGGAACAGGTTGAACTAAGTTTGAAAACAAGCATGAAGGATGTATCTACACACTGTAAAACGTTCACATGTGCAGAATGAAAACTGTATTTTTACAAAAATAGTGTGCATTTCTTTTGGAGTGACCCTCGTACAAGTCCACGTAGTCATCATGTGCAGAGGCTCTTGGCACTATTTAAGATATTCTTGCTCAGTTGTTCCACATGACAGAAAAATGTTGGAAAATTGATGATGGAATATAAATACATTCAGGGTAAAGAAGACCACTGAACAAGAAGCATAAGTGATGGTGTTGATATGCATACATAAAAAAGGAAAGAAGTAAGAATACAGCATAAGCAAGGAAGTAGGTGCTGCAACAGCTTGAGACTTGTGCTCACCACGCTATGCTCACGAAAGAGTGGTGAGTGCCCACAGAATTGCAGTAATTTTGTTGACAGCATTATAGACATGTACAAGTAAACAAATACTGAAATGATTGATGTATGCACATTTGACAGAAATGCAGAATTGTTGTACAACTGTATGCTCAAATATTTCCCAACTGAAATATTCTACCCTGTGCAGTATTTGGAGCAGTTAAGAGGAGATCAGGAAAGACTGGACAGTTTCCAATAGGTACTACATTCAGCACACAGCATATTTCCAGAATTTTAGCACATAAGTATAACAAAGCTCGTTTATCATGCCTGTAACATTTTAACATACATTAAGTGGCAGTGTGCAATATTGATCAGTTTACTGTATGCATGGTCAAGGAATGAATACTGTATCTATTATTCTGCATTTCTGTTTAGTATTTGGAGTCAAAACCATGCTCAGTTCAAGTAGCTGTCTTTGAGGACAACACTATGTGGTAGTTTGGAAAATCCCCACCAGCAATCGTCACATGGCCAAGCACCAGGGACATGCCATCTTCCTCATGAAGTGTTGCACATTGAAGTTTTTAAACAACAGCAAAAGTGTGTGCTGCTTCAATACTAACTGGCTAAACTGAAGAGGTGAGGGTGAGTATCGAGTTATGCACAGATTGCCCAGCCAGTAACAGCACTGACAGCAAGCAGCAAAGTTCCAGGTTCAAGATGAAGTGTAGAACAAAGTTTTAATCATCCAGAAAGTTTTAAAACAGTGTGTACAAGTTCATATGAATAAAAGCTGCAACTGAAATACTGAGCACACAGCCACTTGTTTCACTATGAATGTAGCCTCTCCACTGACAATACACTCTGCAAAACCATTCAAAGGCAAAATTTGGGCCCACTTTTGCAATCCACTGCATGGTAAAAGGCTCTCGTGTTTCTTAACTAATGCGAAATTCATATCCAATGCAATATCTGTACTATTCTCAAAATATGACATAACACACAGCAGAAACTATACATTTCCAGGTATGTGTCCCCACTTGAAAAAGGACCAATTTATCATACTGCACAACACATTGGGCACTGTCAGTATTTTTGCTGTCATCTGTATAACTGTGTGCAGTCACCTGCTGCTGCTGCTTCAGCTTGAAGACTGGTTTGATACAGCTCTTCACGCTACTCTGTCCTGTGCAGCCTTCTTTATCTGCAAATAGCTACTGCAACCTACATACAGTTGAACTTGCTTACTGTATTCAAGCACTGGCCTCCTCTACAGTTTTTACCCCCACCCCACTCCTACCTCTATTACCAAACTGATAATTCCTTGATGCGTGAGGATGTCTTCTATGAACCAGTCCCCTATTTTTTAGTCAAGTTGTGAGACAATCTTCTTTCTTCCCCCAATTTTATTCAGTACCTCCTCATCAGTTATCCGACTTTCACATCTAATCTTAAGCATTCTTCTGTAGCACCCCATTTCAGATACTTTTACTACATTCTTGTCTATACAATTTTGTGTCTACGTTTCACTTCTGTACAAGGGTACACTCCGCTGAATTACTTTCAGAAATGACCTAGTACTACCTAAATTTGAATTAGATGATAAAATATGGCCACCCTAACATGGATTTCTCCCAGGAAGCAACAGCAGGTCCAATTTCCACAATGAGAAAAAACAGTTATTGAATTTGGATTTGGCATGAAGCCCTGATTTGTCGCCTTTAAAGCTACATATGAACGAGAGAATAGGGAAAAATTATATACTGCCCTAAGAGAAAGGGGAATGCCTGGGAAGATGGATAGATTGGTTGGGATGATAATGAGGCATGTGACAAGCAGTCATAGTTTGAAGAGTACTGTTTGGAGCTACCAGATATTCACAAAGATGTACACCATAGACACACACTGGCATGTCTTCTTTTTAATGTAGCACTGAAACATGTGCGAAGAGATGCAAACTGTTAGTGAGCGGTACAACCTTCCTCATGTTGGTGCGAATGTTAGATTATGCCAATGATACAGACATAACCACAAGATCTTGGAGGAAAATGGATGAGTGGCTTACTGTATCAGAATAGACTGCTTAGAACATGGGACTAACAATCAATGAGTTTAAGAATAAATAAAAGGCTTGTGGACATGCTTGCTCGCGCACCCACATGTACACAGTCGGACACTAGCACCTGGAGACAGTAGAACCGTGTGTGGAGTTGCTCTTGTGTGAATGTGTGTAGTTTTCTATTTCTGAAGGATTATTTTTATCCAAATGCTTAAATGTTTAGCAGTATTTTTCATTATGCCTCTCTGCGACACAATATCTCCTCTTTGTGGTGAGTAGCAATCTATCCTTTTCAAATTATTGTTATTCCATCCTGAACTTTCCACTATTTGAAATAGTAGTTAACGAGAGTGAGGTGAGACGGGCATGTGGCACAGGTGTGTGATAAAGATGTGCCAAAAAGATACTAACAAGAAATCCCAGATGGCAAAGAGAGTGCAGCCAATGACAAACAATGTGGGTGGGCAGTGTTGAAGAAGTGGTATGGAGAATGGAATACAGGAATTAAAAACACTAGCACAGAATAGGGCATCTGGCAGAAAACTGCTGAAGAGGTATAGGATCGCAATTAACTGTAGAGTCATGAAAGAAGTTAAAATAGTTCTTTTTTCAAAAACACTTTTCTTGTTAATATATGTTTTTATCCACTCTACTTCAATTGTCATCAGTTTTTTTCTGGCCAAATAGCGAAATTCATCTACTACTTTATTATGTCTCCTTTCCTTTCCCTCCATAACTAATGTGTAACATCAAACAGCGATAAAATAAATTAAATTTATTGTTGTTCCATTAAGTAAACATTCTTGGGGAGGGGGTGGGGGGGGGGGGAGGGGTGACTGAGGGATAGTTGTTATTAAATTTATTATTCATGATCCTATTCTCTGTAAATATTTTTCATTAATAAATCAAATGTATATGAAATGAACTGCATATGCACAATTAGTGGGACTCCGTCATAAGTTCAAATGAGCATGTAAAGGGCCTGAGTTTATATTACTAATACAACACTCACTGTGAAGATGACAATGATACAACACACAAATGTCAATGAATGATAATTTAGCTCACACACCACAGGGAAAAAAACTAGGACCTGAGGTACTGGCAGAAGTAAAGCCGTGAGGACGGGCCATGTGTTGTACTTGGGTAGCTCTATAGGTAGAGCACTTGCCTGAGCAAAGGTCCCAAGTTCGAGTCCTGGCCTGGCACATAGTTTTAATCTGCCAGGAAGTTTCGCTTAATAGGGAAATTTGCAGATTCAGTTTCTCTCTAGTTCACAAAAGAAAAAAATTTCTGTGACTTGTGCATGTTTCTAACCAGCCTGCTACTGACTTAACATCTCCATCGCTGTTTATTGCATCCAGCACCTCACAAAACCTCCCCTGCCCATCCCCTTACCATAATGACGTAGAGCCTACAAATTAATTTATTCTCCTGTCATTCTGTGGTAGAACAATTGCATATAGGCATAGTCCGCATCAATTCAGGCAGCTAGGAAAAATCTTACTTTCACAGTCTCGGCTGTTATTGAATTTAGCGTGTGTTAAAATAAAGACCTAAGTAAGGAACACACATTTTTTTGTTTCTTCCAAAAGAATTTCTGCTCTGAGATACAGTCCTCCAAAGATGACACTGTGCATATCATTTTGAAGATGCAAATTTAGGAAGAAATTTTAAAATGCTGTATCCCTGGAACAGTTCTAGTTATTTTGTTGTTTCTTTTATTTGAAATATAATTGCTTTACGATTAGAAAGAAATCTTCATTTGGACTTATCTGTCAAAGTCCTTTTACTATAGTGTTCTGAACATTTTTATATTTAACATTTCACAAATGTCAAGCCATAAAATTTTGATTTTTTTCTGTTGGTTAGTACCATACAGTTCTACATTCCGTGGAAAGGAGAGCTTCCACTTTTAAGCTGAACAGGTTTTATAAACAACTGAAATTTTTGCCATACATAAAACCTGTTTTCTTACCACCTTATCACATAACAAGCTCATAAAAATCAAAACCTAGCCTTATTTAACATAATTTTAATTTTGAAAGATGAGTAAGAGACTCATTTTTCAAGCATTTTCAATGGTTGCAAAATGTATGTGAAAAGTCCAAAGACTTAAAGATTTCAATTTATACGACTTCAGACCACTCTGTTTTGTACTGAAATTAGCTCATCAATAAACTAAAAATGTTTTCCACTGGTTCAGTATCTTGCTTTGATATAGAGTGATGCCTTCCTGTTGAACCTAGAGGGCCTGGAACACTTACAATCTTCAGAACATTGTGAACAGGAAGTGAGCACTGATGGCATTGTTGCTGTCCTTCATCTGGAAACCTATATCCAGCAGCTGGTCCACGTGGTAGCATCAAGTTCACTACAATTTTGTTTAACTCATAACTGATGTATATAATCTCTGCAATCCACCAGTCGCAGTCATACACACATGCCACGTACATACTCCTTCTCAGGTTGTGAATCTGAATATTATCCTTCTGTTTCTGAGGTGTTTGCCAAACAAACAAAATTTCTTCTTTCTTGCTCTTTAGAGCACATGCAATACGAGTTTGCCCTTCATTTTGAGTCCAAAAATGTGTCTTCTGAATTCCTTTGACAGGAGCAGTTTGTTTGGGCCATTCTTCTTTTTTCTGCTCATGGAATTCTTCGAGTTCCTCTTTGGACAAAAGAGTGAGAGCTGTGGATGTGTAAGATTTCACGACTCTCTTAAAATTCTCAGCATTCTGAATCGCAGCTGTATTTGGGCTGGAAAGATTATGTTTTGTAGCATGGTGCTCTAGCAGGGCTCCCACACCATCACGAGGCCCCTCTCCATGACTAGCAGCACTGTATGGCCAGTCAGATTTTTAAAACATCTAGGGAAATACAGAAGCGTCCGATCCAGCCCGTCTGCTTTGACCCATGACGTCACAAATATGGTGGAAACAAAAACAAACACACACACTTTCCACAAGAAGCCTAATGACACTAACAGGACAAGCGCGGGAAATGGGGTGTTTTGGGTGGGGGGCAAACTAAATATAAACAACGTGTAAGTGAAGACAGCCATGCATGAATACCCACCCACCTCCCCAGGTGTTGTAACCCCTGCAACCCATAGAAGATAAAGATGCTTCAGTAGCTGATTAGTGTTTCTTGTCTTTTTAAAAAAAAAATCTCACGGGATAGAACGAACAGATCAGAAAGATAAATATAATAAACTAAAACAGAAATTGGAGGAAACAGATAATTAAAATAAGTAATAAGTGTTTTTAAATTTAAAAAAAAATCTCACGAGATAGAACGAACAGATCAGAAAAGTAAATAAAATAAGATAAAACAGAACTGGTGACAGCCACACTCAAACCAAACTCCGTGCCGTCATGACGTCACACACGACAACACCCTTATGTCATGGGTCAAAGCCGACGCGTGGGATTGGACGCTTCTGTCGACCCACATCTAAAAGAAGAATTTTGCACTTTGCCAGCAAATCATGTCCTGTGTCATCACTTTTAACTGCAACACTAGTGGTCTTGTTCTGAAAATGTCACTCCTGTAAAATTTGAAACCTGGTCATTACTCCAACGATAGCCTTGTACTTCTTGCAGGTGAATTCCAGACCAGTTCTCAGCAAAATCACAGTGAAGCAGTAAACAGTTCTTCAGCCTGTACACACCCTTTCAGTTCTGCAACGTGTTGTTGTTGCAATTTCTTCAGAGGCTTGTGTGTTACTGCTGACACTGACCATTTACCACATTCATCAAAGAAACTGTCAAAGGCAACAGTTTTCTTAATCAGTTCATTTTCTTCCAATGTCACATGTAATTTCTGCAGAGTTATCAGCTACGTCTTCCAGGCCAAGTGTCTGTAAAGACAGTCCTCCCTCTCCAGGGCAGTCACCACATTCTTGAAACAAGCAAGTGTCTCGCCTTACATCACAGACTACTAATGACTTCACGTGCCCAACCAAGGCGTCATATGTCACTTGCTCCAGTAATTTCTTCAAAGTTACCACACAAAGTTCACAATTCGCGCACTACACACATAAACAGACATCTCTAGGTGGGTGTGGAACTACCCACTTAGGTTGTATTGAACAAAATTTTGATCTTCCAATATGTGGAGTTGTATAGTTGCTCTCATAAATTGAGAAAGCTTCTTTAATACTGCGAGTCACATACCTCTTCACTTTCACAACTTTTTGACCTTTAACTGTTTGGCACTCTGGCGAGAACAGTCCCATTTATCTTCCACATAAAATGACTGCACTATTTGAATTTGAGCTGCTTCTACAAGACAACCATAATAGGGATCTGGTCTCCTTCTACAGACCTCACCATTTCTTGATTTGTCTACCATGTACTTTGATACTGATGGAATGTGATTCAAAACTGTTTTCTTTGAAAATGTCTCTGCAACAACTGTTAAAACTTGCACGTTTTCACTATAGGCTGCACAATATTCAACAGGTGAATTGATATTTGTGAAAAAAATCCTGGCAAGAGGTGCAGGAGCACTTTGGTTCATTTTCTTCTGAAGATAGAATTTCTACTTTGAACAGTGTTGTCAGTTTTGCTGTAGTGTATTCATCCATAGCTATAGTAATTTCTCTGGGCTTTCTTGATGCATAGAACTTATGACTCTACTTCACTGACTACGGTTTCATAACAGGGCTAACACCTACCTCTAGTTAACTGATTCGAGGTAATTCTTCCTCTATTGAAGCAAAATCTGCATCATCTGCACCATGGGAGGCTCACCTTGCTCAGATATTATCATTGTTGTTATTCCGTCAAAACATTTAGAACACAAAAAGTCGGCACTCGTAACATCTTCACTTTGAAACAGAGTCTTCAAATGAGAACACTTATTCCCACCCTGAATAAAGTCTTTTTTTGTCTCATATACACTCCTGGAAATTGAAATAAGAACACCGTGAATTCATTGTCCCAGGAAGGGGAAACTTTATTGACACATTCCTGGGGTCAGATACATCACATGATCACATTGACAGAACCACAGGCACCAGAGCATGCACAATGTCGGCACTAGTACAGTGTATATCCACCTTTCGCAGCAATGCAGGCTGCTATTCTCCCATGGAGACGATCGTAGAGATGCTGGATGTAGTCCTGTGGAACGGCTTGCCATGCCATTCCCACCTGGCGCCTCAGTTGCACCAGCGTTCGTGCTGGACGTGCAGACCGCGTGAGACGACGCTTCATCCAGTCCCAAACATGCTCAATGGGGGGGCAGATCCGGAGATCTTGCTGGCCACGGTAGTTGACTTACACCTTCTAGAGCACGTTGGGTGGCACGGGATACATGCGGACATGCATTGTCCTGTTGGAACAGCAAGTTCCCTTGCCGGTCTAGGAATGGTAGAACGATGGGTTCGATGACGGTTTGGATGTACCGTGCACTATTCAGTGTCCCCTCGACGATCACCAGTGGTGTACGGCCAGTGTAGGAGATCGCTCCCCACACCATGATGCCGGGTGTTGGCCCTGTGTGCCTCGGTCGTATGCAGTCCTGATTGTGGCGCTCACCTGCACAGCGCCAAACACGCATACGACCATCATTGGCACCAAGGCAGAAGCGACTCTCATCGCTGAAGACGACACGTCTCCATTCGTCCCTCCATTCACGCCTGTCGCGACACCACTGGAGGCGGGCTGCACGATGTTGGGGCGTGAGCGGAAGATGGCCTAACGGTGTGTGGGACCGTAGCCCAGCTTCATGGAGACGGTTGCGAATGGTCCTCGCCGATACCCCAGGAGCAACAGTGTCCCTAATTTGCTGGGAAGTGGCGGTGCGGTCCCCTACGGCACTGCGTAGGATCCTACGGTCTTGGCGTGCATCCGTGCGTCGCTGCGGTCCGGTCCCAGGTCGACGGGCACGTGCACCTTCCGCCGACCACTGGCGACAACATCGATGTACTGTGGAGACCTCACGCCCCACGTGTTGAGCACTTCGGCGGTACGTCCACCCGGCCTCCCGCATGCCCACTATATGCCCTCGCTCAAAGTCCGTCAACTGCACATACGGTTCACGTCCATGCTGTCGCGGCATGCTACCAGTGTTAAAGACTGTGATGGAGCTCCGTATGCCACGGCAAACTGGCTGACACTGACGGCGGCGGTGCACAAATGCTGCGCAGCTAGCGCCATTCGACGGCCAACACCGCGGTTCCTGGTGTGTCCGCTGTGCCGTGCGTGTGATCATTGCTTGTACAGCCCTCTCGCAGTGTCCGGAGCAAGTATGGTGGGTCTGACACACCGGTGTCAATGTGTTCTTTTTTCCATTTCCAGGAGTGTATAACTCTTTTATGGACATGCAAATAGTCAGCACACTTCACTCTCATCTGGCCCCAGTCAGAAGACATTTCAAACAGCCCTTTTCACAAAACACACAGCGACTGTGTCAACTGGCAAGTTCCTCACGAAAATACAGAACTCACTAGATGGTCTCAGATTTCTTAGAAGCCTCTTCAGTAAACAAATTAGCACTGAACAACTACAATACAGAAACCTGCAATGATCAATCACAACAAAGAAACTGACAAGAAACAACAACAAAGTGTAAGAATTATCTGCAACGAAGAAAGTGAAAAGAAATAACTGCAACAAGGAAACTGATAAGAAATAACTGCAAAAAAGAAAGTGATAAGAGATAACTGCAAAAAGAAAAAAAAAATGATACGAAATAACTGCAACAAAGACAATAAATATTATAATAAAGAAATTAGTAAGAAACAACTTCAGTGAAGATATACATTAGCCCTGAAAGTTTAAAAAAAATTATTTTTAAAAATATAACCTGTCCAAAAAAAAAAAAAAAAGTTTTGTAAATTATAAAAAAATTCAAAATGTGACAGTAAAAGAACTTTGGCAGATATGTCCAAATGGAGCATAACATTGTAATCATAAAGCAATTATTTTTCAAACAAAAAAAACTCGAACAAAATATCTAGAACTGTTACAAAGATACAGCATTTTAAAAAAATTTCCTAAATTCACATCTTCAGAATGGTGTTCGTAGTGTCATCTTTGGAGGCCTGTATTTGGGGGTAAGGATTTTTTTTGGAGGGGGGGGGGGAATTGTTTCTAACTTACTGCTGAATTTCAACATATGCTAAATTCAATAACATCCAAGACTATGAAGGTAAACCCCCTGCCTGAAGTGATACGGATTATGCCTACAGTATAAATCAAAACGCAAAAGGTAATGTTCCATAGCAATTTATTTATCTAAGGTGACTTACTAAACACTTTTCTTCTAGCAAGGCTATCATCAGACAAAAACTTACCATGGGAATCAGAAGAATGTAGCACACTAGTGAACAGCTTTAATAAAGAAATTATAATTTAAAGGAGTTAAGCAAAATTTCCTAGCTGAAAAGACATTGGTAATTCCATGTATAAAGTTCAGATACATATGTTTCACCATCACAACCTCTAAGATCGCATCTTCCTTCATGCATTTACATTTGTGGCCATATCACTATAAAAAAGTCCTGCTCCTGAACTGCCCTCTAGTTGTGGGGCAGAATTCTGTTTCACAAAGAAACACACAATCCCCTTAACTGATCTTAGGACTTTGAAATAAATGTCTGCAGTCAGCTGAGTCCTGTTGATTACACAACCCTTGTATTTTTTGTTATGTACGTTCAGCACTGATCAGATGTATCACATCCAGTCAACCACGTATTAGATTACTCTTCAACAATGCATTTTTGGAGTTTTTCTACCAGGTAAAGGAATCTAAATGAATGACTGGAGTAGAAAACTCTGCTAAGTTTGCACTGGACACTAGTTGAACAACAAATGACAAATAATCAAATGTGCACACTTCACAGAGCTGCAATCTGCCATTGTCCCTCTGATCATGAGCCAAGTTATGCGCTAGAATAATGAGTTATTTAACTCCATTCTTGGGGCTAGTAGCAGTATAATACACATAGAAAAATTTTGAGAGAGATGTGATATGCATCAATTGCCCAAGGAGAATATTCAGTAGGCCTCAGCAGCACAGAAGAAGTTATAGATATTGTGTCTATGAATACACTGATTTCAATTAAAAATCAGTCAACTGAAGAAGTGTGGCAAGCAGAATGAGTAGGGAGTAGTAGGTGTCACAGACTAGAAAAAATCCCACCCTCAACGTACATCTCTCATCACCATGACAATCTTTGTAATATATAGCCTGCAACCCCATAACACAGGTAGGGGTCTGGCATCTTTCCCAATATTTTTAACATTTTCATGGTTACAACTTTCACAATGGAACTACCAAGTTTTGTTTCATACAGTTAACTCATGGAAACCCTTACTTACCTTTATCTGTATTTTGCAAGTAATATTAATGACATTCATCCTATTCTCAACATGAAAGTGGGAAACATTACCTGGAGTGAAAGACACCATCTAAAGAGTGTGAATCCCTCCAGGCATGAAGGTTGTTAACTTATTGTGTTAAGGTTTTCGCAGTAATCTCACCAAATAGCTAAGATCCCACTCTTTCTTGTTGCAGTTTTCCTTCTAAGGAAGTGGAGTACATGGCTGGCACATTGTTTATAACATTTAAATGTTGAAAATTTGTTGTGATGTAATTTTTTCTACATTTCTCTTCACTGTTGGTAATCAAGAGAGTTGGAAACCGGCACACAATTTTTAAAATTATTGGCTGTGGAACTAGGACGTGTATGTGTTCATCGTCATATCTTTATAGACACCAGTCGCACAAACACCAAAATGCCACCGTTCCTCTAATGCATTGCAACAGTTAGCCATGAGTTGCGTCCTATGCGAAAGTTCATAAATCAGATGCACACTTGTTCTTACACAATAAACGATTTATTTGTGGTTCCAGTATGAAATCTGAACATATTCAATGGGTGCCAAGAAATGCAAAACCTGAAAACCACACGACCATACAGCGTGAATCAAGTTTTATTTAAATACGAAACAATTTAACATTTTCAATTAGCAACGAAAAGCACACAGTCAAAACATGTACTGTTAGGTAACTATTTCAGCTAGAATTCATACACAAATATCATGCTAACTTAGTAAATAAACATACATCTGTGAAAATAATTTCCTGTTTTACTTCAACATGCACATGCAGCACAATCAAAAGAGTCGCGGTTCTACACTGAGCTTACCTTCATTCTGTTCGTGATAGCAATGTTATTTTTATCTTTCAGCGGTGAATACGTTCCCGGACGCACCATGTTTACGGGTAAACTGACACTTCAGCACTGATAAACAAACAAATGTCAGCTCTCAGCTGCTTCCTTATCTCTACAGGCCTTGAACAACTAAAGCAACGAGACACGACCCCCACCACGCACCAAAGACACTGTAATCGATAACTGGCGACAGGAAACAGCGCATTACGGATGTATATGAATGTGCATCTTTTCTATTGTCCTCGCGAAAAGTAGAATGTAATATCAAGAAGGTTGAATGAACGGTCTCCTATACACAAAGATTTCCGTAAAAAGTAGGTACATTTTGTACTGACAGCATGTGCTGGATTTGTTTTTTACTTTATGTTTTCTTCTTACACGCAACGCAGTTTGATCCGACCCTATTTCACAGCACATAACGTCACGTTCTTATTATCTTAATGCATTATGAACCCGTTTTCGTTGTGTCCATACACTGGCCCTGAATATGAATCAGTTTTGTACGACCATAGACTCAAAATTTCGTGTAATTAAACACTACCTTATCGCAAGTTACTGAGTCGTTTGCTCTAATGATTGATTTTGATTTTTGTTGGCTCCTGAAATTACCTTTTGTACAACTACCCAGTTGTACCACAGGATACATCATTGTGATTAATACCTACAATTGATGAAATAATTGATCGTTTTCGTTAGTTTTTTCTGTGTGTTCCGCTTCTTAAAAATCCCAGTAATTCCCAGATAATCTGGTCTGATAGAAATAATTTCATTTATTTCGTAAGTGTGAAAAACAAAGTGATGAATCTGAATAACAGCCACAGCGACAACTGAAAATATGCCTATAGAGTTTTTAAGTTTAGCACACTTATAGGACCTATATAAATGACACGTAGTTGTTCGAATTCACCTTATGTATAGCTTCATCCGTATCGCTATATTTGCCATTTCTACGTAGAATTTTAAGATTAAAACAGAATAACTTCAGTTGTAGTGCTTAGATTGATCAAGTGTTAAACTAAAATTCTCAAGCACGTTATTAACGCTTTGAATTAAGTTTTCTAAATCTTTTACTTTCATTTTCAGTTAGGTCTTCACAACTACAAACTAGATGCATTTCATAGATCACTGGTATCCATTTATTTATAATCTCTGTTCGAGATGGATCAATCTTTACACATCAATTCAATTAAGAACTACTTCTTCGTCATATTTCTGGAATACGAAATATTAAATTGAGGAAACTTCGAAACGCATTGTCTACTCCAACAGCAGATTTAATTTCAACAGTGTTAGGCAGTCTAGTACCTGACATGGTTATCTGGCAAGTGATAGAAATTTTGATAGCATAAATTCAAAATTAGATGCCATTCTCATCCAGTTGTGCCAGTTTGGAGACAGCTTCATGAATTTCTTTTTAACTTGTGATCTCTGAAACACCACTCATAAATTAATCTTAAGCCATGTTCGAGATGAATCAATCTTTGGTTCTTTAACGGAATTCTTGCCCGGGAATATCTAAGACGTCTGCACTCTCCAATTAACAAAGCTCTTAGTGGAGGATACGTTTCTGGATTTGCTGCATAGTGCAGGCCTAATATTAACATAAATAAAAACAACTTTTTTGTCGTGTTTCTGGAACCTGAAGCAGATTAATCGCAAGCAGATTATTCGCACCAACAACAGATTTAATTTCAACATTGTTACAGAATCTAGTGCCAGACTTTGTTATCTGCCAAGCGATACATTTTTCGCTAGTACTAATTCAAACATACATGACTTTTCTGATTTAAAGAGACCTTTTTTTTTGTTTTCGACCTCATACAACACCTATTTTGTTCTCCGTATTTGCATTTCACCCTGGGCATGGTAGGTTACACAACGATTTACTCTCTTGAGTTGCTTTCACGTCCGAGGCGCATTTCGGCATTGATAGATTATCGTGCGTTAACACAGTCAAATGCAAAATGTTATGATTAATGATAGTAGACAGCCGCAAAGTTAGAGCATTCATAAGCGAAGCAGTAACATACCTTCTTTCCTGGGCATGACGCGAGCAGCAAAGCGCACGTACAGATGCACAGTTTGCTGATTTTTTTGCACTTGGTTGTCAACAAACCTCAGCGCGTTCTAACGAGCGCTCGAAAGACCCGCTGTTGACAGATCGAAACTCAAGTGCATTAAGGACTGTGTTTGTTTTTTGTTTACGGCCAGAATACTACCGGTGTTGTCTACTTTCCGCCTCCCACTGTCATGACACCCGTTCCAACGCGGCACGGCGCGACATCTGATAGAAGAACGAGTCCGCTGGAATTATGTATAACAACGCAGCCAAACAGACCTCGTCTGCTGAAATATCGATCGACCGCCTGCGCTGGTGCATGTTACAATGATATAACGCTGCCGGACTATCTCTCGGAAAATTACCATAGTTCGTTGCCAGAACAAAGAGTGGCCAACGAGTGTGAGAGTTCGGAAATTACCAAATTAGATTAAAAGAACTATTTTTACTTTTGATAAGATGAAACAGAGGTCAGTGCAGTCACATACAAGAAAAACAGTGAACAAGCACTCTCAGAAAATCTATAACTTGTTCAGCGCCTTTATTCAAGCATATTTTATTTATCAAATTTATTTTTATTCATAAAATAACAGCTTATAAGTTTAGCCTTCTTCAGCATAATTTTGAGCACTTGAGAAACATATTGATAGGTGATAGATAATAACAGAGTGTACTATATCTAGAACTGGATGAGTAAAAGCATAAACAGATCAGAGATTAAAGAATATGGAAGCTATTCTAACATGAGTAACATCAAACGAAACAATATTAGTACCAGAATCCAGGCACACTCCATAGGAAGTGAGATGATTCCTTACTCATGGAAATGGAGAGTTCCTCACGGAGTGGACATAGAGCATCTTTACAAGGAACCTGATTGTGTAAGGCTGGCTAAAAGAAAGCTATTTCGAGATTAATGTAGAACGTCCCTGACACGTGATTAGGAAGAATCTGAACATTGGTGGAGGGCTACACTGCATGTGAAACTCGGGACACGAAGATTATACAAGATCTACGTCTGCCCTATCCTCATTTCAGCAAATGTGGCATACAACTCTCCTAATCTCAATGTTATTCCTTGCTCCCAAATCCCTTAGCCACAAACATACCACTTGACTCCATATCCAGCATCCTAAACACCTAGTACACTTTTCCTAGCGCTACACCCCACGTAACTCAAAATTTTAATCCATCAGTCATAGGGCACTGTAACCAGCTGCTGGACATATATCACCGCACTCTGCCTTCCATCTCGTCAAATTCTTTCCCATGGTAATTTTAATCACATTTATTTTTCATGCTGTGGGTGATCTCCTAGCATTTACCCAACTCATCAAACGTAACCTATAGTTCATGCCTCATCCCAAATGCAGACTCCCAGTTTCGTTCACCTATGTCTGCGCTACCATATCCTTCTCTCATGCGGGCCATGGTATGGTGCTTCGACGACCAATCCACCTGTCATGAAATATGCTATTCAATTCCGCTTCAACCGCACGCGAGCTATGTGCTGGAGATCCATCATGTTGGAAGTACATCGCCATTCTTTCATGCAGTGAAACATCTTGTAGTAACATCGGTAGAATATTAGGTAGGAAATCGGCATACATTGCACCATTTAGATTGCCATCGATAAAATGGGGGCCAATTATCCTTCCTCCCATAATGCCGCACCATACATTAACCCGCCAAGATCGCTGATGTTCCACTTGTCGCAGCCATCGTGGATTTTCCGTTGGCCAATAGTGCATATTATGCCGGTTTACGTTACCGCCGTTGGTAAATGACGCTTCGTCGCTAAATAGAACGCGTGCAAAAAATCTGTCATGGTCCCGCAATTTCTCTTGTGCCCAGTATTGGTAGCCCTGCGCTTGCTATACGGACGTCTGTGTCACAGCTCTCGTACAAGATAATTAATTTAAGTAGTAATAAACTGTTTTTAACACTTTAAACTAATTAATTACGTTAATTATAATGCTCTTCAAGCGTACCATTAAAGGTTTTTGTGTTACTCGCGTATTTTCACAGCAATCACGTAAAGTTCGTTTTGTTTACATATCGCGGCCAGGCCGAACTTTTGAGCTTTCAGATTAAACTTCATACCGCAATTTTAAGTGCATTTACTTATCGTTTAGTGTGCTAAATACGTTTGCTGCCCCTTTATATCTGCAGAGTATAGTCATCTCTTAAGTAATTTCCTGTAAAAAACTTCTGAACCACTGTTTGCATAGTCACGAGTTGGCCTAATTTTTCGTACACGTATTTTCATTGTTTTCCGGTAACTTAATTGTCTTTCTGTCACTAAAATCGATTTGTACCATGCATGTAAAGTGCCTGACGTGCCGTAGAATCGTTAGCTCCGGGGTCTGGTGTGATGGATGTAGTAACTTTTTTCATTGGGGCGATTGTAGTGGCGTGGGAATTGGGAAAATGAGCGAGACTCATCAGTGGTTCTGTAGGCTATTCAGTAGAAATAGAAAGATTGTGGAACAGGAGGGGAAAATTGCTGCCCTTCAGGCTGAGTTAGATGAGGCTAAGCGAGAACTGGGCAGGTTAAGGGGGAGAAGGGTAAACAGGGGTTGGAAGTGGCAACAGGCATAAGGAACTGGCCAAGAAATTCTTCTGACAGCTTTGTTATTAATGTACAAAATAGGTTTGACCTGTTGCCTCAGTCAGAAACTGATGAGCCTCTTACAGAAGTAGATGTAGACAGAGCTCTACAAGCTTTCAGCAGCAAATTGAATAAGAATGTAGGGAAGTATGCAAAGAGAAAGAAAGTCTTGTTGCTAGGTAGTTCGCATGCTAGGGGTGTGGGCCAACTTCTGCAGGATGCATTAGGGTCAGAATACCAGGTCACAAGTTTTTTCAAACCTAGTGTTGGACAGGCAGGTTACAGAGGATTTAGGTTCACTATGTAGAGGCTTTACTAAGGAAGATTCCGTGGTTATTGTGGGTAGACTGGGCAACAGTATTGACAGAGATCCGGGATACAGCATAGAGTGTGACCTGGCAAAGATTGCATCAACATCGAGTCATACCAGTGTTGGGTTTGTGTCGGTTCTGGAGCGCCACGACTGACCTCATTTGAGCTCTTCTGTCAAGAGAGTTAATTTGGAGTTGGAACAGCTACTTGGATCTGGTGCAGGGTCACACATTGGTGTGGTTCCTGTTGATTCACTCTGTAGGTGGGACTATAGTAGACATGGCCTACACCTCAACAAGAAAGGGAAGGGTAAACTGGCTGGGCTGATAGCAGGAAACTTAAAGGGGGGAGGAACTACATCTCATGGTGGAAACTCTTTTTTAGTGTAAGATCAGTGTCCAGTGGGAAACTCATCCAGGCAAGTACTACAGATGTTAAAAAAGTTCAAGATACTCACAAAAGTAAAGTGAAAAATAATGTTAGTATATTTCATCAAAATACTGGGGGATTGAAGAATAAAATTGATGAGCTTCTGCTTTGTTTAGAAGATATAGAAACTGGGAATGTAATAGATGTACTATGCCTGTCTGAGCATCACATTGTCACTGATATGCAAAAGGTTAGCATCAATGGGTACAAATTAACTGCACATGTAAGAAGAGATAATATGATGAGAGGAGGAGTTGCCATATATGTCAAAAGCTTCCACAGTGTAAAAAATTTAGAAACTAAAAAATTTTGTGTAGAGCAACATATGGAAGCATGTGCCACTGAACTTAAACTGAATGATGGCACTTTCATAATTGTAACAGTGTATAGGCCCCCCTTAGGGAACTTCCAGCTATTTCTAGAAAACTTGGATGCTTTGTTGTGCTATCTGTCAGACAGGGGGAAGCAAATTATCATTTGTGGGGATTTCAATGTTGACTCCCTGAAAGAGTGTAATAGGAAGAATGATCTTGAAGTATTACTCAGTTCTTTCAATTTGAGCTTCGTCATTGATTTTCCTACTCGGATAACAAAGAACAGCAGTACATTAATAGATAACTTTTTTATAGACCAAGATAAGTTTAAGGACATAAATGCTTATCCTGTTGAGAATGGTCTTTCAGATCATGGTGCACAGATAGTTACAGTACATGACATAGCTCCATGTAGTATATCAAATCAGACTTTCAAAGCAGTGCATTCAATTAACAATATAAATATTGCAAATTTTAGGGAAAGCCTACAGCAACTAGACTGAGATGGTGTATAAGGAACCTGATGCAAACTTGAAATATAACTTATTTCACAATACATTTTTAAGGGTATTTGAAAATTGTTTTCCCAAGAAAATAGTTGAACATAATTCCAAGAAAACATATAAGAAACCATGGTTAACTAAAGAAATAAGAATATCTTGCAACCGTAAAAGAGAACTGTATCTAACAGCGAGAGGGAGTACTGACCCCAAAATTGTTCAATATTATAAAAACTATTGTGTGGTACTAAGAAAAGTTATTAAAAAGCCCAGAAGCATGTGTATCATGTCTGAGATCAGTAACTCTGATAATAAAATTAAAGCAATTTGGAATATTATTGAAAGGGAATCAGGGCAACCAAGAGCACAGGAAGACTTTAGTGCCATAAAACTGAATGACAAGTGTACTAACAAACAATCAGAAATTGAACATATTTTCAATAATCATTTTTTAAATGTTGTGGAGAAAATAGGATCTAGATCTTCACTAGAAGAGGCAAGGCTACTAATAGAAGAGGCCATACCTGTGCAGTTTGAAACAACTGTAATTCCACCAACCTCTCCCTCTGAAATCAGTAAAATAATAAACTCACTGAAAAGTAAAAGCTGTTACGGAATTGATAGCATTTCCAGCAAGGTACTTAAAGCTTGTTCCCCACAGATAAGTAGGATTCTCAGCCAAGTATGTAATAGCTCTTTGGAGCAGGGTGTTTTCCCCGATAGACTGAAATATGCCATTGTAAAACCATTGCATAAAAAGGGGGATACGTCGGATGTGAACAACTACCGCCCAATCTCTCTTCTGACAGCTCTATCAAAAATTTTTGAGAAAGTAATGTATTCAAGAGTAGCCTCCCATATTTGTAAAAATAAAGTACTAACAAAATGTCAGTTCGGATTTCAGAAAGGCTTTTCAACAGAAAATGCTATATACGCTTTCACTGATCAAATATTAAATGCTCTGAATAACCGGACATCACCCATTGGTATTTTTTGTGATCTCTAAAAAGGCCTTTGATTGTGTAAATCATGGAATTCTTTTAGATAAGCTAAATCATTATGGTTTGAGGGGGGCAGTGCACAAATGGTTTAATTCATACTTAACTGGAAGAATGCAGAAAGTTGAAATAAGTGGTTCATGTAATGATAAAACAACAGCTGATTCCTCAAACTGGGGGGCTATCAAGTACGGGGTCCCACAGGGTTCGGTCTTAGGTCCTTTACTGTTCTCGATATACATTAATGACTTACCATTCCACATTGATGAAGATGCAAAGTTAGTTCTTTTTGCTGATGATACAAGTATAGTAATAACATCAAAAACCAAGAACTAAGTGACGTAATTGTAAATGATGTTTTTCACAAAATTATTCAGTGGTTCTCAGCAAACGGACTCTCTTTAAATTTTGATAAAACACAGTATACACAGTTCCGTACAGTAAATGGCACAACTCCAGTAATAAATACAGACTGTGAACAGAAGTCTGTAGCTAAGGTAGAATTTTCAAAATTTTTAGGTGTGGCCATTGATGAGAGGTTAAATTGGAAGCAACACATTGATGGTCTGCTGAAACGTCTGAGTTCAGCTACGTATTCTATTAGGGTTATTGCAAATTTTGGTGATAAGAATCTCAGTAAATTAGCTTACTATGCCTACTTTCATTCACTGCTTTCGTATGGCATCATATCCTGGGGTAATTCATCGACTCAAAAGTATTCATTTATCAAAAACGTGTAATCAGAATAATTGCTGGAGCCCACCCATGGTCATCCTGCAGACATCTATTTAAGGATCTAGGGATCCTCACAGTAACCTCACAGTATATATATCCACTTATGAAATTTGTTGTTAATAATCCAGCCCAGTTCAAAAGTAATAGCAGTGTGCATAGCTATAACACCAGGAGAAAGGATGATCTTCACTATGCAGGGTTAAATCTGACTTTGGCACAGAAAGGGGTAAATTATGCTGCCACAAAAGTTTTTGCTCACCTACCAAACAGCTTCAAAAGCCTGACAGATAGCCAACTAACATTTAAAAATAAGTTACAAGAATTTCTAGATGACAACTCCTTCTACTCATTGGCTGAATTTTTAGATATAAATTAAGGGGGGCAAAAAAAACTCTAACATTAGTGTCATGCAATATTTTGTGTAATGTAATATCTTGTACAGACATCTTTTATTAACCGACACGTTCCACATCATTACGAAGTGTGGTATTCATGATCTATGGAACAAGTATTAATCTAATCTAGTGGCAGAACTGTACACGAAGTTCAAAGTCGTCGCCATACAATTACTGGCGCATAGAAATATGGTACGGGTGCAATCGATGTTGATGTAGTATTCTCAACACCGACGTTTTTGAGATTCCCGATTCTCGCACAATTTGTCTGCACTGATGTGCGGATTAGCCGCGACGGTAACTAAAACACCTACTTGGGCATCATAATTTGTTGCAGGTCGTGGTTGACGTTTCACATGTGGCTGAACACTTCCTGTTTCCTTACATAACGTAACTATCCGGCGAACGGTCCGGACACTTGGATGATGTCGTCCAGGATACCGAGCAGCACACGCCCGTTGGGCATTTTGATCACAATAGCCATACATCAACACGATATCAACCTTTTCCGCAATTGGTAAACGGTCCATTTCAACACGAGTAATGTATCACGAAGCAAATACAGTCCGCACTGATGGAATGTTACGTGATACTACGTACTTGTACGTTTGTGACTATTACAGCGCCATCTGTCACAAAGCGAAAAAAGTGATCCAACTAAAACATTCATATTTCTTTACGTACTACACGAATATGTAATAAAAATGGGGGTTCCTATTTAAAGAAAACGCAGTGGATATCCGTTTGACCTATGGCAGCGCCATCTAGCGGACCTACCATAGCGCCATCTGGTTTCCCCCTTCAAGCTAGACGAGTTTCGTTCGTTGTAATTTTTTCGTTTGATGCTTATTTAGTGAGATATTTGGCCTGGTCACTATCAATGGACCACCCTGTATATCGCACACCCCATTTCATGTAACATGTTCAGTCCTACCGCAATCCTATTTCTAGCCTAGTGTTACTAGGGGCCTTCCCCAACATCATGCCCAGAGGTCACAGAACTGTCTGCATCGCCGACATCAGGTAAGGAATTTTATCGCCATTGTTTTGTCTTATTCAGTATGGCCAAAATAAAGTTCGAACAGACATTGCACACCAAATACCAAAATTAATATTTTGCTTCGTATTGACGACGTTTTTCTGATGAATTATGGTGCGTGTTCTGTGAGTCCATATATCTGGGGAGACTGACCGAGATCTCATCCGAAGAAATGAAATACTGCGGATAAAAATGAGCTACAGTATAACATTTCATTTATAGGCTACTGACACAACTGAAAATGTGCAGGCTGGTCCACGAGCATGTGCAGGCTGGTCCATGAGCCTTAACTCATGCGCAACAGAAAACTGTAAGAATAAAGATGCAGGTCCTGTTTGCCAATGTTCTGACATAACGAGCGTTTAATTCTGACTTGCACCCCTAGCCAGTGTCGCGTTTTAGTGTAACTACAGGCTATCTCCCACTCGAAAATTCTTCTCTGATGTTTGTAGTCGTATTGGATTGTTTTCTAACGACCTCTTTGCTCTTTCCATTATGTTGTTACAAAACGTCGAAAATACTTTCATAGATAGTTTTGTTTTGTCGGTTAATTTAACTTAGTGCCATAGGCCTCCTCAAGGGGAAGGGGAGGGGGCAATTTCCCCCTCCTGGAATCTGGGTACAGCCTCTTTACTCATTACAGAATTAGCAATCATTTTCTGCGACTCCACTGAACTACTGAGAATGGCGAGAGATGCTGGAATTTTAGCAATCATTATGTGTGCTTTCTTAGTTGTCACTCTGTTCAAGGAAATTACGTCGATTCTTCGGTGGGGCTGCGATTTCGGCGCTGATCTGCAGCACTGTGCCGAAATAATGTGTTCAATCTTTACTCTGTACCGAGCGAGGTGGCGCAGTGGTTAGCACCCTCGACTCGCATTCGGGAGGATGACGGATGAAATTCGCGCCGACCATCCCGATTTAGGGTTTTCCTTTCAAAGGCCACGGCCAGCTTCCTTCCTCATCCATCCCTAATCCGATGGGACCGATGACCTCGCTGTTTGGTCCCCTCCCACAAACCAACCAACCAACCTTTTCTCTGTCGCTTCCTCGTTCAGCTCTCAGTACAGAAAGGAGCCCGTCTAACACCCTGCGGCACGGATTCCGTCGTCGATTTTCAGCACAATAAATATTGCAGCTGTATTCGCTCCAGTCACCAGAGCCCCTTAAGGGGAGTAGGACGTCAGACGGGCCGACTTGGAGCAGGAGAGGCACCACAGGACATTTTAATTTCCACTGTCTATACTTTTACAAATAAATTCATAAAACTTTGTCAGCATGACCAGGAAGGATTCAGAATTCACACTCATAGCAGTGGAAGTTCGAAATCAAAAAGAAGTAATTTTTTTTACATGTAAAATTTCATCATTTTTTTCACTTACTGATGGCAGCATTTCTTCATAAGTAAGAGAGATGGTTCGATGAATTTTGCACAGCATACAAACCATCGCTACGGTATGGTATGTATACTGTGCAAAATTCATCAAAGAATCTCTGTAACTTATGAAGAAAAGTGTACCTATAGCAACAAATGCAGCCATTAGTAAGTGAAAAAATGATGAAATTTCACACGTAAAAAAAAATATTTTGTTATGTTTTCGAACTTCCACTGCAATGAGTGTGAATCCTGAATCCTTCCTGGTGATGCTGAAAAAGTTTTATGAATTTATTTGTAAAATTATAGACACTGGAAATTAAAATGTCCTGTGATGCCTCTCCTGCTCCAAGTCGGCCCTTTTGACGTCCTACCCCCCTTAAGGCTCCCCTTCCCCTTGGTGCACAATAGAATCACAACAATAATTTACTGTATATCCGTGGAAAAAGAAAATCCATATTGGGTCACTAATTCTGCGTTCAGCTGTACAGGACAGAGCTGTTGTAGTACACTCGGAAGAACACAATCATATTGTACAGTGGATGTGTACACCTATAATTAACCCGAAACACATTAGTCGAAAAAAGAAAATACAATTTTCTGCGCTAGAAGAGAGAGAAAACTGTTGAATTTAGAGCTCGTAAAAATGCGCCCTCCAGGAATGGGACCTTTTCAAAGTCTGCGGATGCAACACAGCGCCACATACATTCACAAAGCTACGAATTCCGCATCCCAGTTGGCGTGCTTAACAATAGTGTGGCAAAGTGGAGTAGTGAGGTTTGCCTTGGTCAATTCCCAGGTTGCTAATGTTGATTCTAGGAGCCAATATGAGAATGCTTTGGAGGATTTTCCACGTTCATTTAGTTATATACTGGCATTGGGTTTCATTTTACCCAACCAACCTAAAAAAAGACAGCTTTCAGAACACTTTTGTTCAACTTCAGTTGCCTCTGTCGATACCAAAAATAAAAATCATGAAACTAATGCGAAAAATCCTTTTCCATGAACAGCGGTGAAGTCTTGTATGTTATAGATAGTGTCACAGTCGAATAAGCCTTTTTTATAGTTTTTCCTGTTTTCTCCACTTCTAGGAGTATTAATGTGGCATTTTTGTTCAAAAATGGTTCAAATGGCTCTCAGCACTATGGGACTTAACATCTGAGGTCATCAGTCCCCTAGAACTTAGAACTACTTAAACCTAACTAACCTAAGGACATCACACAACACCCAGCCATCACGAGGCAGAGAAAATCCCTGACCCCGCCGGGAATCGAACCCGGGAACCCGGGCGGCATCTTTGTTGATATCGAGTAGGATTTTCTCAATCATTGTCATTTTGTTCCTTGTTCAGGTTTTTAATTTTCAACCTAACATTATGGGAGTATGAAAAAGTTATTTTCTAAATACTTTCTAGTTTTGATATTCTGGATATGATCATATGAGGCTGTAATTTCAGAGCGTTGAACAAAACAAAAAAAAAAAAACAAAAAAAAAATCAAATGTGTGTGAAATCTTATGGGACTTAACTGCTAAGGTCATCAGTCCCTAAGCTTACACACTACTTAACCTAAATTATCCTAAGGACAAACACACACACACACCCATGCCCGAGGGAGGACTCGAACCTCCGCCGGGACCAGCCGCACAGTCCATGACTGCAGCGCCTTCAGACCGCTCGGCTAAACTTGCGCGGCTTGAACAAAACAGGTGGAGTCCATATACATAGGGTCTACCATTGACAAAACGATGCACTTTGCATGTACTATTTAAATATGTAGGTAGGAAAGTAATATACTTTAAAAATATTCGGTAGACAATGTTCAGACTGTTGATAAAGAATACATTTTGTAAACTTCGTTATACACTCCTGGAAATGGAAAAAAGAACACATTGACACCGGTGTGTCAAACCCACCATACTTGCTCCGGACACTGCGAGAGGGCTGTACAAGCAATGATCACACGCACGGCACAGCGGACACACCAGGACCCGCGGTGTTGGCCGTCGAATGGCGCTAGCTGCGCAGCATTTGTGCACCGCCGCCGTCAGTGTCAGCCAGTTTGCCGTGGCATACGGAGCTCCATCGCAGTCTTTAACACTGGTAGCATGCCGCGACAGCGTGGACGCGAACCGTATGTGCAGTTGACGGACTTTGAGCGAGGGCGTATAGTGGGCATGCGGGAGGCCGGGTGGACGTACCGCCGAAGTGCTCAACACGTGGGGCGTGAGGTCTCCACAGTACATCGATGTTGTCGCCAGTGGTCGGCGGAAGGTGCACGTGCCCGTCGACCTGGGACCGGACCGCAGCGACGCACGGATGCACGCCAAGACCGTAGGATCCTACGCAGTGCCGTAGGGGACCGCACCGCCACTTCCCAGCAAATTAGGGACACTGTTGCTCCTGGGGTATCGGCGAGGACCATTCGCAACCGTCTCCATGAAGCTGGGCTACGGTCCCGCACACCGTTAGGCCGTCTTCCGCTCACGCCCCAACATCGTGCAGCCCGCCTCCAGTGGTGTCGCGACAGGCGTGAATGGAGGGACGAATGGAGACGTGTCGTCTTCAGCGATGAGAGTCGCTTCTGCCTTGGTGCCAATGATGGTCGTATGCGTGTTTGGCGCCGTGCAGGTGAGCGCCACAATCAGGACTGCATACGACCAAGGCACACAGGGCCAACACCCGGCATCATGGTGTGGGGAGCGATCTCCTACACTGGCCGTACACCACTGGTGATCGTCGAGGGGACACTGAATAGTGCACGGTACATCCAAACCGTCATCGAACCCATCGTTCTACCATTCCTAGACCGGCAAGGGAACTTGCTGTTCCAACAGGACAATGCACGTCCGCATGTATCCCGTGCCACCCAACGTGCTCTAGAAGGTGTAAGTCAACTACCGTGGCCAGCAAGATCTCCGGATCTGTCCCCCATTGAGCATGTTTGGGACTGGATGAAGCGTCGTCTCACGCGGTCTGCACGTCCAGCACGAACGCTGGTCCAACTGAGGCGCCAGGTGGAAATGGCATGGCAAGCCGTTCCACAGGACTACATCCAGCATCTCTACGATCGTCTCCATGGGAGAATAGCAGCCTGCATTGCTGCGAAAGGTGGATATACACTGTACTAGTGCCGACATTGTGCATGCTCTGTTGCCTGTGTCTATTTGCCTGTGGTTCTGTCAGTGTGATCATGTGATGTATCTGACCCCAGGAATGTGTCAATAAAGTTTCCCCTTCCTGGGACAATGAATTCACGGTGTTCTTATTTCAATTTCCAGGAGTGTACATAATTTGGTAAGTTTCGAATATTGCCCCCACACTGGAAAAAAAATTCTGAAGACAACCGTGTTTAGTATGCTCCATTATGGATAAGGAGTACAATGCAGGCAGTCAGCTGCTGAAGATACCAGCGAATAAACGATTATCCTTGCAGCGGTATTCTTTTTGTTTTGTTTGTTTTTTACTGTGCTTGTGATATTGGGGGTCATATAATTCCTTTCAGGCTTCTGTTGGAGGTGTGCGGTATAACAAAAATCGGTGAAATACACTGCTCGCCATTAAAACTGCATAAGCGTGGAAATAGTATGCAATAAAAATGTCGAATTGGCACATGCTTGGATATTCAAATGATCAGCATTACAGCGTAACTATAGAAAGCAGGTAGGAGTAACAATGTCTACATATTTGTGTATAAGGGAAGATTACATAGCGTGTTTCTCATTCAGAAATCGCATTTGAATGTTGTTTATTTGTGAGGAGATATGGCTACGCCTCGGGTAAGAAAGATACATATACCACCGCGTGTCATACTTGGACAGTGGCAGAAAAAAGGCGTATTGAGACTGTGATTTGTCATTACGTGATACTGCTTCTTACACTGGTCGGAATCCCACAACTGTTACGTGAATATGGAACTGCAGAGTTCAGTAAGCCAGTACCCAACACCACATAGGATTCCAGTGGCCCCACATAACTACCCCCTGAGGGGACAGACATATTGTTTGCTTCGCCTTGTAGGATCATACTACCACATCACATACCTCTAGTCTGCAAACGGGTTGTTTACAGCAAGACATGGAACTTTTTTAGTGTGTCAGTGATAGCTCACTGCCTGACTATTATGAATGAGTTCTGTACTGGCTAGACAATAGTACTTTCCTACACCTGCTTCTACACGGCAGGTCTACATGTTATTACAAAGTTAATTAAGATACAATTGTTGTTTCCAGTTTTTCCACTTAGCCTCTCAGGGCTAATCCCAGAGAGCCGACCGCCCCTGGAAAGAGGAAGGGAATCGCTACTACCAGGTATTGCTGCCAGCTACTTCTAACTCCCACCATCCCATACAGTGTTTGTCTGAATTGGGTTGTTTACAACATTAGTGTTTTTAAATAGTGCTACTGTGTTAGTGTTTACTTTTGTCATAAGCCGGTGGGTGGATGGGTGGGAGGTAAACATCAGTGGCTATGGAACCTGACTTCCCCTTAGCTAATCTAGTCAGGGGAGCCAGCCCAGGTCTTCTTCATGCCTCCTTCACTGTTCTGAAATGGAGGCAACCAGTTCCCCACAGCAGACCAGATCATAAGGCTCTCAAGCCGTGGAGATGGACTCACCTCTCACCACAGTCTGGTAACTGTTACTCAGCTTGGCCGATGCTGGTTCAGGTTCTGAGTTGATGGCCCCTTATTAATGTCCTATGTTCTGCCTGGGTTGCATTAACTGGAGGTATTCCATCTGAGCCTGCTTCAATGCTTTACTGACTATCTTGAAAAAGATTTGAAACTGTTTCTCGTTTTCAATATCTGTCTCTTATGATTTGTCGCTAATGCTTGTCTCTCACCATGTATAACGTGTGCAAATGCTGGGCATTCAGACATGACATGTTTGTGTGCCTCATCACAGCCACATTCTGCTGACGGCCTTTTACCTATCTTGTATACAGGGTGTTACAAAAAGGTACGGCCAAGCTTTCAGGAAACATTCCTCACACACGAATAAAGAAAAGATGTTATGTGGACATGTGTCCGGAAACGCTTAATTTCCTTGTTAGAGCTCATTTTAGTTTCGTTCTTCCACCTACGCTCAATGGAGCACGTTATCATGATTTCATACGGGATACTCTACCTGTGCTGCTAGAACATGCGCCTTTACAAGTACGACACAACATGTGGTTCATGCACGATGGAGCTCCTGCACATTTCAGTCGAAGTGTTGGTACGCTTCTCAACAACAGATGCGGTGACCGATGGATTGGTAGAGGCGGACCAATTCCATGGCCTCCACGCTCTCCTGACCTCAACCCTCTCGACTTTCATTTATGGGGGCATTTGAAAGCTCTTGTCTACGTAACCCCGGTACCAAATGTAGAGACTCTTCGTGCTCATCTTGTGGACGGCTGTGATACAATACGCCATTCTCCAGGGCTGCATCAGCGCATCAGGGATTCCTTGCGACGGAGGGTGGATGTATGTATCCTCGCTAACGGAGGACATTTTGAACATTTCCTGTAACAAAGTGTTTGAAGTCACGCTTCTAGGTTCTGTTGCTGTGTGTTTCCATTCCACGATTAATGTGATTTGAAGAGAAGTAATAAAATGAGCTCTAACATGGAAAGTAAGCGTTTCCGGACACGTGTCCACATAACATATTTTCTTTCTTTGTGTGTGAGGAATGTTTCCTGAAAGTTTGGCCGTACCTTTTTGTAACACCCTGTATGTGGTGTCTGCTATTTTGGACATGTCCGAAAAAAGAAACATTTTTTGATCCAGCAGTCGCTATGAGTGAAAACACAAAGGAATTACAGACATTGGCTTCGAGTGGGTATTGGTTTAAACCACTGGCGAAAGTTGAAAATTTGTGATAGATCAGGTTTCGAGCCCGGTCTTCTGCTTAATAGGCAGAGACGCTGACCACTGCGCCAACTGAGCACATGTCTGATTGAACGGACACCACATATATGTAATTCACGTGAGGATGACCAATGACCTCTTCAGTGCAGATGCACCCCAAGCTCGAACTCTTATGGGAATATTTTAAATGTTACAAGTAATGAGGATAATGGTCAGGGGGCTCTCCATTAGTAGTGTGTGGATAAGTTGAGAATTTCGGTCTGACAGTAGGCGTGCCAGGGTAGTGCATGCAATTGTGATGACTGTGGTGTCACCGCAAGGCACCACACTGGCTAGGTTGTAGGCTTCAAATAGCCCGCGGTCCGTCAGTACACATCGGACCCGCGAGTCGCCACTGTCGACGCTATCAGACCGAACGCCGCCACTCGGCTGGTTTTACGAGACGAGCTAGCGCACTGCCCCAGTTCTGCAGCCGACTTTAATAGGAATGGTTCCCTCGTTTTAGCTTCAGAGGTCTCAATTGCAGAGACGCTAGTTAGCATAGCCTTCAGCTAAATCAGTAGATACGACCTAGCCGGGCGCCACATATAGTTTATGCATTGCCATTTGATCTATACGTGTGATGCAATCAGAATTATAAAGCAGTATTCGCAGTTCAGTCTACAATTGCACTTGTAAATATTATTGTACAAAGTCAAGATGAACGTTCATCACTGATGCTGAATTAAAGCTAAGTATTTAATTGTATTCCTGTTTAGTACCTTCTAATTACCTAAGATGTTCCAGATACATTCCGTCAAGTATAGTTTGTTGATCCTCACATCAGCCTACGTGATCAACGCGTGCAATAATGGCCACCCCTTGTGATCAGACTAACGATGGAACCTCCACATCGCACCCCCCTCAGATTTAGTTATAAGTTGACACAGTGGATAGGCCTTGAAAAACTGAACACAGATCCATCGAGAAAACAGGAAGAAGTTGTGTGGAACTATGAAAAAAATAAGCAAAATATACAAACTGAGTAGTCCATGCGCAAGATAGGCAACATCAAGGATGAAATGAGCGCAGGAGCTCCGTAGTCCCGTGGTTAGCGTGAGCAGCTGCGGAACGAGAGGGCCCTGGTTCAAGTCTTCCATCGAGTGAAAAGTTTTATTTTCAGACAATTTTAGTGTGGTAGTAGACGTGATTACCATTCCTCCAGGTTGTACACCTCTTGTGCAACCGTTAGATGTGTTTGGTTTTCGGCAAGTGAAATACTTTGTGAAAAGATTCTATGATTTTGCGAAGCTGCACAGGCACACAGAGCGGTATTGTTTACGTGATCGTGTGTCAATTATCAAAGTTCAGGCACTCACACATAATCAACTTCGCTCTCCAAAATTCCAGGACATGTTCAGATTTGCTTGGACATTGCAGGATTTGACGGTCTACACACGGAAAAATTTGAAAACGTTAAAAACATTTGTTTTGACAGAGCACAGGGAAAACTGTGCGACTGTGAAACTGTTGCATTCATTTGTTGCGGTTTATGTGACAAACTCTTATGTTTTCATCACTTTTTGGGAGTGATTATCACATCCACAAGAAAACCTAAATCAGGCAAGGTAGAAGAATCTTTTTACACATTCGCCAAGTGTACAAGTTAGGTGGGTTGGTAACACATTCCTGTCATGTGACGCACATGCCATCACCAGTGTCGTATAGAATATATCAGACGTGTTTTCCTGTGGAGGAATCGGTTGACCTATGACCTTGCGATCAAATGTTTTCGGTTCCCATTGGAGAGAATCGCACGCTTTTGCGGTGCGGTTGCAAAACACAGACACTAAACGTATTACAGTGAACAGAGACGTCAATAACGAACGGACAGATCATAACTTTGCGAAAATAAAGAAAGTAAACTTTTCACTCAAGGGACGACTTGAACCAAGGACCTCTCGTTCCGCAGCTGCTCACGCTAACCACGGGACCACGGCGCTCCTGCGCTCATCTTATCCTTGATGTTGCCTATCTTGCGCATGGACTACTCAGTTTGTATATTTTGCTTATTTTTTTCATAGTTCCACACAACTTCTTCCTGATTTCTCGATTGATCTGTGTTCAGTTTTTCAAGGTCTATCAACTGTGCCAACTTATAACTAAATCTGAGGGGGGTGCGATGGGGAGGTTCCCTTGTAAGAGTCAAATTGCGTGACTCAGCCGGGTCACCCTTTTTCCATGAGGCCCATAGTTCCGCCTCATACATAACAATGACCACTCTAGCCAGATGGTGCAGTGGTCAGTGCATCTGCCTAGTAAGCGGAAGACCCGGGTTCGAATTCCACTCTGGCGCAAATTTTCAACTTTCCCCATTGATATAAATCAATGCCCACTCGCAGTCAATCTGTGTAGTTCCTTCGTGTCTTTTACCTATCTGGTGGAGGTGAATCTGATAAGTCCTATGTCGTGTGAGGAAGTGTCATGCCTTGTGATGGAATAATGAATTTATTTGGGAGAAGGGCATGTACCCTCCTCCATGTTTCAGACCCATACCATTCATCTTACCACTTATCTGTTACCAATCTCTTATTTCTTTAACGGCTGCAAGAGGTAAACTCAAGATCTCTTCGGTTTTACTTATTTCCTGTTTATTTGTGAGAGTTTAGAGTTCATTTTGTCGGATTATTAAATCTTGAGGACAAGTCCCATGGTTACCAAGAGAGCATCAGTGGATGATGTTCCAAAAGCACTAACACATCTTATTAGGATGTTACGTTGTACCCCCCTCACAATCCTGGCAGGGCTCACCTGAGCTAGTGTGTGGGCCCATAGACTAAAACGATACCCTACGATTGGAGCAAGCAGGCAGTCACGAGACGGACAACATGATGACGTCTGGAGTACCACTGACTCCCAGCACAGCTACCACTGTTGTGCTTCCCTTGAAGTGGCACTCCGGCACTGGTACGCCCAACAACAACAACACTGTACACAGAATTGGCACCACGTCGTCTTGAGTCTCAGTTCTGAGTAAAGCGTCACAGTGGGAATATCTGTGCCAGCAAGTGCTGAGAGGAACGAACATAGCCACATTACATTTAACATTGTTATAGGGGACCAGTAGCTTGCTTGATGGATGAAGTGTCACTGGGTACACAACACAGTCACCCTTGATTCGCATAGCCGGTACATTCTTGAGGTGTTAATACAATGAGGCTGTCGCTTATCTTCCAGGTCTCTGTAACTTCTATCTTTCAACAAGATGGCGCAGGACCACATTTAGCTCATGCTGTCCTGACCTACCTTGATACAAAGATTATGAGTCTCATCAGCACATTCTCCACATCTCTGACTCTCACTGACGACAGACTGCCACGCCACCCCTGTCCAGCCACTAGGATCGATCAACTCTGGAGTAGAGTTGCAGAAGTACGGAAAGTCGTGCCAGCATCTCTAATCCAAGCTCAGTCACACTCGACCCCCCCCCCCCTCCTCTCGTATCCCCATCTCCAACTGATGCTGCCAGACGTGGCAGCTCTGTCTACTAAATCTCGCACCCTGTATACCGCCAAATCATCTACAAATTTAGTGAGGTATTCTTTATACTGTAATGTCTATGCTCACTAACAAAGGGAGGCCACGACGCTGAGACACGGATTTACTTCAAACTTTGTACAATTTTAGTTGGCCATTAAAACAACAGAACGTGCAAGTAGGTAGGTGCACCACTCTGGCATTTCCAAGAATATCGTAAGAGAAGTTTTACGCGTCTCGATAGCGTTCGTGCGTTGCAAGAAAATCGTGGACGATGCGACGGTTCGGGTCCCTCTGACACTTAATGTTTTAATCTAGATTTTTTTCATCACTGGTCTCATTATTTAATTTATGTGACATTTGAGACGTAATATAATGAAAAAAACCATGTGCATTTTCATGAAATTGTAGTGAATTTCATACGTTATTTGGCTATTTTCTGTTTGTAATTAAATTTTCGAGGACGAGGACAGACTTGAAAGCCCCAAGTCAAACCTCAATAGTGATGCGAATGACGTTATTCGCAATCAGTAATATAGTTAAGTCACAATGTGCCAGATCACAAGAGTAATGTACAATTACTCGTCAGATGTGCTCTCGGCATCGTACGTTGCAGGATGGTACTTGTCATACAGACATGGAAAACATAAATTGAAACTTTATGCAAATACTTTATTCAAATACACGTGGCTTTTTTCGGTATATCACCTCTCAAATGTGGCATTCGGGAGGACGACGGTTCAGTCCCGCTTCCGGCCATCCTGATTTAGGTTTTTCGTGATTTCCCTAAATCGCTCCAGGCAAATGCCGGGATGGTTCCTTTGAAAGGGCACGGCCGACTTCCTTCCCCATCCTTACCTAATCCGATGAGACCGATGACGTCGCTGTCTGGTCTCCTTCCCCAAACAACCCAACCAACCTCTCAAATGCGATATAAAATAAACAATGTGACCAGCTATGAAACAAATAGAGATTAAACAATAAGTATTAAGGGGTTTTCGAGGTCGCCTCGTCCACAAACTTCTTTCAAAGCACGAACGCTTACCGCTCGACCACAACGGTCTCTTGCGATATACTTCTTCGCACAGATGCATCAGTTACATGAATATGCATAAAACTTCTCTTGCGATTTTCTCGGAATTGCCAGAATAATGCACCTAACTAATTGTACATTCTGCTGTTTTATTGGCCTACTAAAGGAGTACGAAGTTTGAAATAAATCTCTGATCCCAGAACCAGGTGATAAACATTGAAGAGCGGCCCCCTCTATATTCCTGCATCATGAAGTCTGCTAATAGCATGGAAAAGTAGGCTCATTCAAACCGGGTCAGCCCAAGCCATTGCGTCAGCAGACAACTGTTTTCGTAGTCAGAGACTTAGAAGCGTCCGTCTGGATGGCGCTAGTACGACCCAGCAGGGAGAAACATTGTGCAGAGTGATGTGAGTGGACGGCGATTTGTTTGAATGAAGAGATAGGTTAACAGAAATACCGAGAAATCTTAATTGGTAGCCCCTTGAAGAACGACGCCGTACGCCTCACAAGAGATCTCGTTTTACAACGGGAGATGCATTTAAAAATATTTAAATGCCAGATCGGTATACGGGCATACTGTCTATAATCAGTGGCATCTGATATAAACCTGTGCTGTCTACATCTACATACATACTCCGTATGGTGCGCGGCGGAGGGCACTGTGTACCATCGCTAGTCGTTTCCGTTCTTGTTCCAGACGCACAAAGAGCGAAGAAAAAACGAGTGTCTATATGCGTCCGTATGAGCTCTAATTTGTTTCATCTTGGCTTCATGATTCTTATCCGAAATGTACGTTGGCGGCAGTAGAATCGTTCTGCAGTCAGCTTCAAATGGCAGTTCTCTAAATTTTCTGAATAATGTTCCACGAAAAGAACGTCGTCCTTCCTCCAGTGATTCCCATGTGAGTTCCCGAAGCATCTCCTTAATATTCGCGTGTTAATCGAACCTACCGGTAACAAACGTAGCAACCGCCTCTGAACTGCTTCGATGTCTGCCTTTAATACGACCTGGTGAGAATCCCAAACACTCGACTGGTACTCAAAAATGGGTCACGCTAGTATCCTATACGCGGTTACCTCTGCAGATGAACCACACTTTCCCAAAATTCTCCCAATCAATTGAATTCGACCATTCTCCTACACCGCTACTGTCCATACGTGACCCCACGTATTTCCCCTCCTAGAGAAAATGCAGATAAAATTTTAGAAAGACAGCAAGCAGGTGTCACAGTTGGGTAGAAACTGTCATTTCATCCACAGGCTTTCAGGAGTTGAACAGGACAATACCTTAATGTGTGGTACAACAACATACTTCACAGTGATTCACAAAATACAGATGTAGATATAGGAAGCGAAACCCGAACTCCACCGAAAAAAAATTTCGGAATTTGTTTGAGGATATTTTCTGAGTATTTTTTAATAAGAGATCCCTGGCCTAGAGTGGCTCGTTACAGAATAATAATGCACTTATCATTTATATTATTTACTCGGTCTGTTACCTCAGTTACAACAACCTTCAAACAGATGCAAAAGTACTGTGCTGTGGTTGCTTTCGTTGTGGGAGCAACTCTTCCATTTAGTGAGTCCATACACGAGGTGTACAGCAGTCAAATCTTCATCAGAAAACTTATCCCTACTGCTGTGTATCACTATTAACGTACAAATAATAATTACGGAAAAGAAACGCGAGACAGAAGCGAGCACCTCACAAAGCAAGCTTGAATGCAGAGAATAAGTTTGTCTTTACTATTATCAACAGCAAATAGCGTGATAGAATGGAACAAGTTCATTTCCAAATAAGACAACCAGCGCTTACCATCGACATTCGTACTAATAAAACAAGGGCGTTTCTCATTGCGGCGAGATCTTTTCACGAAATTTCAATCACCAACTTTCTCCTCCGAGTGCGAAAATATTTTGTTGACTCCCACCTACGTAGGGAAAAATGACCTTCGTAACAAAATAAAAGAAATCGGAGCTCGTACGGAAAGGTTTTACCCTTTCGGGTCCTCTGGCTACAACTATGCACATTAACTGTGCCTTAGTTTCAACAGAAGTATTTTTTCCCAGTGGAAACCTGAGGTACACATTCGTGAATATTCAAGCTTTTCATCATGCAAAGGTGCTGCCAGCAGTTGGGCATCACTATGAAAATATCAGCAAGTCATTGTAGCATTGCACAGCAGTTCGTGACCACCAGGACAAACGGATGTGGTTAGTTTCCTATATTTCACTGTATAATTGAATATTGTTATTGTTATTTTATATGGTAATTATCGAATGGCCATTTTACTATTTATTACGATAGAGAATATTTAGTAATTATTTATTTTAGTCCATAAAATGAAGCCAAGTGTACAAAGTATGCTTTGAAAACGGGTACATATTTTTGTATAAATCTTGCGCCTAGAATCATTAAAACGTCACCTAAGAGCATTACCACATAAACAAAAATTCTCCTTCCTCTATAAAAAAAAAAATCAGGTCTGAAAGGGTTAAGTATTTATTTTTCCCACGTGCTGTTCTAGACTCGAACGGGAGAGAAATAATCTGAAAGTGAATTGCAGAGTAGTTATATAGATGTAGATTAATAATACACTTTAAGACAAAGAGAGACGCACCACGAAGGTATTATCCGAATGGGAGGGAAATTAATACAAATGATGTACATGGCCGGCTAGAGTGGCCGTGCGGTTCTAGGCGCTACAGTCTGAAGCCGAGCGACCGCTACGGTCGCAGGTTCGAATCCTGCCTCGGGCATGGATGTGTGTGATGTCCTTAGGCTAGTTAGGTTTAATTAGTTCTACGTTCTAGGCGACTGATGACCTCAGAAGTTAAGTCGCATAGTGCTCAGAGCCATTTGAACCATTTTGATGTACATGAACAGACAAAGAAATGACTAAAATTTCAAAGAAATTGGACGATTTATTCAAAAGAAAGAGCTTCACGCATTGAGCAAGTATGTAACTTGTTGGTCCACCTCTAGTCTTTATGCAAGAAGTTATTCGGCTTGGAATTGATTCGTAAAGTTGTTAGATGTCCTCCTTAGGGACATCGTGCCAAATTCCGTCCATTTGCCGCCTTAGATCGCCAAATTCCCGAGCTGGTTGGAAAGACAGCCTATAATCCTCCAAACTTCTACACTGGGGAGAGATCCGGCGACCTTGCTGGCCAAGGTGAGGTTTGCCAAACACGAACACAAGCAGTAGAATCTCTCGCCGTGTGCGGGCGGTCATTATCTTGCTGAAATGTAATCCCAAGATGGCTCGCCATGGAGGGTAACAAACGGGGCGTAGAATAACTTCGAGGTCCCGCTGTGCTGTTAGGGTATCGGGGATGACAACCTAATAGGTCCTGCTATGAAAAGAAATGACACGCCATACCATCACTCCTGCTTTTTGGGCCGTATGCTGGGGGGCAGTTAGGTTGGTAACCCACCACCGTCTGGGGCGTCCCCAGACACATTTTCACTGGTCATCGGGGCTCAGTTCGAAGTGGTTCTCATCACTGAAGACTGTTCTAGTCCAGTGAATGAGATTCTATGCCGAAGACGTGTCTGGAGACGCCCTGGACAGCACTAATGTACCAACCTGTTGGTTCCCCGCCATACGGGCCGAAAACCTGGAGTGATGGTCTGGGGTACCATTTCTTTTCATAGCAGGACCACTTCGGTTGTCATTCGTGGCACTCATGCAGTACAGCGGTACGCCGACGATTTTCTACGTCCCATTTTGTTGCCCTTCATGGTAAGCCATCGTGGGCTTTCATTTCAGCAAGATAATGACCGCCAGCATAGGGCGAGAGTTCCTACTGCTTCTTTTTGTGCTTTTCAAACCCTACCTTGGCCAGCAAGTTCACTATATCTCTACCCAATCGAGAATGTCTGGAGCATTATGGGCACAGCCCTCCAACTAGCTCGGGATTTTGACGATCTATCGAGACAATTCGACAGAATTTGACTCGATATTCCTCAGGAGGACATCCAAAAACTCTACAAATGAATGTCAAGCTGAATAACTGCTTGTATAAGAGTTAGAAATGGACCAACGTTCATGTTTGAAGCTATTTCTCTTGAATAAATCATCCAGTTTTTCTTAAATTGTAGTCATCTGCTTGTCTGTACTTTGTTTTGTCTTAGAGTGTAATTTCGTAACGCTCGATAGCCTGGTGTAAGTTTTTCAATTGGAGGCCATATCGACGATTTCCGTGTCCCTAACCTACCCCAGTAACTCTACCTGGGAAACGGGATCTACAGTTTAACGTGGAATCCGAACCACATATCCTTCCTGGCGAATTTTCACATCGTTGTCCGCCCCGATAGCTGAATGGTTCACGGTAGCTCAGCGTTTTCGGTCAGAGGGCTGCTCGCCCTCCGTAATAAAGAAAGAACTGAGTGAAGGAATCAACGATCAACTTGACCGGATGTCTTGTGACGTCCGCCCAGACCAAACGCAACGAACAATACCGAACAAAATGCAAAAAAAAAGTTAACGTGACGGACTGCCGTCCTAAAGGGCTCAGGTTCGATTCCCGGTTGGGTCGGGGATTTTCTCCGCTCAGGGACTGGGTGTTGTGTTGTCTTCATCGTCATTTCATCCCCATCCGGCGCGCAGGTCGCCCTATGTGGCGTCTAATGTACTAAGACCTGCACCAAGGCAGCCAGACCTGCCCCGTAAAGGGCCTCCCGGCCAATGAAGCCAAACGCTCATTTCCATTTCTTTCACGTTGTTGAGAGGTGCAGCCTAGATTAAAGGCATACTGAGAATATCAACGCTCACACCTCGATTCGATCTTTTCTGTTTCCAGGTACTATCTTTTACCACTAGAACAGCAGGCTCGACGACATTCGCTTATTGTGGGAATATTTTCATTGCAATACCCATACAGAGATAAACGCAGAGCAAGAAATTTAACGAACGGCAATTGTCTTCGCAGTCCAAAGGTCCCTTATACCATGATACTCAGAAAACATCCCTATATAAGTTCAAAAATGTAGTCGGTGGTATTCGGCTTCAAATAGTAGTCAACACCGAACAGTCGAGAGAGATGGTCATCCAAAGTCGGCGACTTTGTCTGGGAGTGCTGTTGCGGTAACTGCGAATTAGTGCGGTGAAGTGAGCGAACGCCACTATTCACAATGACTGACGAAAGTAGAGGACCTACTCCTAATTTGTGAATCACCAGTTGACTAACTGGTGTAGATTTCACTGACACATGTGATAGAGATGCAAACCACCAGCACAGGGAGATGAGACCTGAACGACCAACTCAATCTAGCGTTCTAGTGAGAATTAGGTGGATGCTGTTAATCAGCTTCCCACATCCCAAAAGTCCATGATTAAGGCGAATATCGTCAGCTTTCTGACAGAGCAGAACGATTCGATCGGAATTAACCTCCAAAAGTTCAACTTTCGGCACCGAGTTCCTCGAGGATCTCCCTTGTGTTACTAACTGTGCCTTAAGAAATGCCTCTGTAGTAGTTCAATTTTTTCATTAAACTAAAATTATAGCTGACCACTGCTTAATAGCTCATTTTCAATTTTTCGTCACAATTAGTGGAAATACCAGTGGTGAATGAAGCTAGTGTTGCAGCACTGCACACAGCGAGGCTGTTATAGTTTCACTGGATCTGTGAAGATAAGTAACCTGTAGTTGACTCTATCTCTAGTGCAGTGGTTGTCATACCTTTTCGTTCAAGAGCCAAAACTGACGTTGTGGGGTGGCATCTCGCGCTGCGTATGTGCCGATCTTATTATTGATTGGTAACCTACAGAAATTAGTATGTTATGAGCTCCCAATAGGCTAGCTACAGTAATGGCTACCGACCCCCAAAGTCCTGATTGTTAAAAGTCGGCACCTTTCAGAAGACTTGTGTCGACTTTTCTCATTCAGATTGCTCCCACCTTCAGGGTCCCAAAGCTGTGACACTGTAATTGCCTAATGGAGTGTTGTTGTGTTGCATAAGCAGATGATTAATTGATTAATAACAGTTATTGTGCCTATATTTAAATGCTCTATGCAACAGAGTCACAAATATTTACTGAATGTTTTGAATACCTTTGTTATTCTACTCATTGCTTTGTATTACACAAGCCAGTATTTAGTTTCATATAACTATGTACAAATATGTAGTGATTCCGTGTTACTTGGGACTGAAATATGTGTCGTAGTAGCTGCTGGCACTTTTCTCACATGGCATATGAAATCTTTGGATCAAGGCACTCAGGTAGATGCAGCGTTTCTTGATTTCCGAAAAGCATTTGGCTCAGTGCCACACCTACGCTTAGTGTCAAAAGTACAATTATATGGCGTATCAAGGGAAATTTGTGACTGATCGATGACTTTTTGGTAGGGAGAACACGGTATGTTATCTGAGATGGAGAGCCATCGCCACACGTAGATGTAACTTCTGGTGTGTCGTAGCGACGTGTGTTGGTACCTTTGCTGTTAATGTTGTATATTAATGACTTTGCAGACAATATTAATAATAAAATAACGCTTTTGCAGATGACACTGTTATCTATAATGAAATACTATCTGAGAGAAGCTGCATAAATATCCAGTCAAATCGTGATAAGATTTCAACATGGTGCAGAGATTGACAACTTGCTCTAAATGTTCAAAAATGTAAAATCGTGCACTTCAGAAAACGAAAAATCGTCGTATCCAATGACTATAATATCAGTGAGTCACTTTTGGAATCAGCCAATTTATACAAATATCTGGGTGTACCACTTTATAGGGATATGAAATGAAATGGTCACATAGGTCCAGTCATGCTTAGAGCAGATGTTAGACTTCCGTTTATTGTTAGGATACTGGGGAAGTCCAATCAGTCTACAAAAGAGATTTCTTACAAATCACTTTTATTTCAATAACAGTGTAGTGTACAGTACCGCCATTGCTATCGACCGTTGTATCGACTCTCGTATCGTGCAGGCTTGTATGTTTGGTTAGAGCAGCTCAGTCAGTGTCAGTTAGACCGTCAGCGAGAGCGCATCGCTAGCTCCTGCTACTACTAAGGCGAGTACACCGTTTGCTTCTTACATATTTTACAAACAGCAGCGACTTATTTTCAGTTATCTGTGTAATTACTAGTTTATTTTTGTAATTTCTTGCGTGTTCGAGTGCTTACTAGGTAGAACCTTTTATTTCAATAACAGTGTTTTTGTACTTATTTGCTGCGCTTAGCTTTTAAATAGTTTTTCTGGGAAAACCTAGCGTAGTTTTCGCGTCTCGTATTTCAGTGAGTGTTTCTTGATTATCAGAGTAGCTCATCAGAAGATTATCTTGGGAATTTGTCACCGTATAGAGTAGGGTAAACATAGTCATGTGTAGGGACTGTGGTTGTTGTGAGCGGACGCAAGGAGAATTGGCCACTCTTCGGGGACAGGTGGAGGCTTTGTCTGTTAGGCTCATCGAGCTCGAGGCGCAGGCGTCGGCTCGTAGTGGCGTTGGGGCAACTGTGGTGAGACCTATGCCTACTTCGGTGGCCTTGGAATCACATGGAACCCCTGATGTCGCTGCGTCTTCCGGCAGTGAGCATCTTACCGGTCAGCCATCACTCCAGGGTGAATGGCGGACAGTGGTGGGCTCGCGCGTGCCTGGCCGAAAGGCGAAGGTGGGATCTGGCCGCGTGGCGGCTGCCTTACCCCTTTCCAACAGGTACGGGGTGCTTCCTAGTGGTGATGACATCGTTTCCGAGCCACCACAGGATGCCTCGCCTGTTGGGCCAGTGGCCGATTCTCCGGCAAGGTCCCGACAGTCACAGAGGGCGGGCCTATTAGTTATAGGGAGCTCCAACGTTAGGCGGGTTATGGAGCCCCTCAGGAAAATAGCGGGTAGGTCGGGGAAGAATGCCAGTGTGCACTCGGTGTGCTTGCCGGGGGGTCTCGTCCGTAATGTGGAGGAGGCCCTTCCGGCAGCTATTGAACGCACTGGGTGTGACCGGCTGCAGATAGTAGCACATGTCGGAACGAATGACGCCTGCCGCTTGGGTTCTGAGGCCATCCTTGGTTCCTTCCGGCGGCTGGCTGATTTGGTGAAGACAACCAGCATCGCACGCGGAGTGCAAGCTGAGCTTAATATCTGCAGCATAGTGCCCAGAGTCGATCGCGGTCCTCTGGTTTGGAGCCGTGTGGAGGGTCTAAACCAGAGGCTCAGACGACTCTGCGACTATAATGGTTGCAAATTCATCGACCTCCGTTATTGGGTGGAGAACTGTAGGGCCCCCCTAGACAGGTCAGGCGTGCACTACACACCGGAAGCAGCTACTAGGGTAGCAGAGTACGTGTGGCGTGCACACGGGGGTTTTTTAGGTTAGAGGGACCCCCCCTTGGGCGAAACGATAAAATACCTGACGGCTTACCAGAGAGAACATCAGCATCGTTGATAAAGAACGTCCGTCCTCAGAGACCAAAAACAGGAAAAGTTAACGTAATATTGGTAAACTGCAGGAGTATCCAGGGCAAGGTTCCTGAATTAGTATCGCTTATTGAAGGAAATAGTGCGCATATAGTATTAGGAACGGAAAGTTGGTTAAAACCGGAAGTGAACAGTAACGAAATCCTAGACACAGAATGGAATATATACCGCAAGGATAGGATAAACGCCAATGGTGGAGGAGTATTTATAGCAGTAAAGAATTCAATAATATCCAGTGAAGTTATTAGCGAATGCGAATGTGAAATAATCTGGGTTAAGTTAAGTATCAAAGGTGGGTCAGATATGATAGTCGGATGCTTCTATAGGCCACCTGCATCAGCAACCGTAGTAGTTGAGCGCCTCAGAGAGAACCTGCAGAACGTCGTGAAGAAGTTTCGTGATCATACTATTGTAATAGGGGGAGACTTCAATCTACCAGGTATAGAATGGGATAGTCACACAATCAGAACTGGAGCCAGGGACAGAGACTCTTGTGACATTATCCTGACTGCCTTGTCCGAGAATTACTTCGAGCAGATAGTTAGAGAACCAACTCGTGAAGCTAACGTTTTAGACCTCATAGCAACAAATAGACCGGAACTTTTCGACTCCGTGAATGTAGAAGAGGGTATCAGTGATCATAAGTCAGTGGTTGCATCAATGACTACAAGTGTAATAAGAAATGCCAAGAAAGGAAGGAAAATCTATTTGCTTAACAAGAGTGATAGGGCACAAATCGCAGAATATCTGAGTGACCACCATCAAACGTTCATTTCTGAGGAAGAGGATGTGGAACAAAAATGGAAAAAATTCAGAAACATCGTCCAGTACGCCTTAGATAAGTTCGTACCGACTAAGGTCCAAAGCGAGGGGAAAGATCCACCGTGGTATAACAATCATGTACGAAAGGTACTACGGAAACAAAGAAAGCTTCACCATAGGTTTAAGAGTAGTCGAATCATAGCTGATAAGGAAAAGCTGAACGAAGCGAAAAAGAGCGTAAAGAGAGCAATGAGAGAAGCATTCAACGAATTCGAACATAAAACATTGGCAAACAATCTAAACAAGAACCCTAAAAAGTTTTGGTCATATGTAAAATCGGTAAGCGGATCTAAATCCCCTATTCAGTCACTCGTTGACCACGATGGCACCGAAACAGAGGACGACCGAAGAAAGGCAGAAATACTGAATTCAGTGTTCCGAAACTGTTTCACTGCGGAAAATCGTAACACGGTCCCTGACTTCAGCCGTCGCACGGACGCCAAAATGGAAAATATTGAAATAAACGATATCGGAATTGAAAAACAACTGCTATCACTTAGTAGCGGGAAAGCATCCGGACCAGACGAGATACCCTTAAGATTCTACAGTGATTATGCTAAAGAACTTGCCCCCTTTCTATCAGCAATTTATCGTAGATCTCTGGAAGAACGTAAAGTACCTAGCGACTGGAAGAAAGCACAGGTCGTTCCCATTTTCAAGAAGGGTCATAAATCAGATGCGAATAATTATAGGCCTATTTCACTTACGTCAATCTGTTGTAGAATAATGGAACATGTTTTGTGTTCTCGTATTATGACGTTCTTAGATAATACAAATCTCCTTCATCATAACCAACATGGATTCCGCAAACAGAGATCATGTGAAACCCAGCTCGCCCTATTTGCCCAAGAAATTCACAGTGCCGTAGACACTGGCGAGCAGATTGATGCCGTATTCCTGGACTTCAGGAAGGCATTTGATACGGTTCCGCACTTACGTTTAGTGAAAAAAATACGTGCTTACGGAATATCGGACCAGGTTTGTGATTGGATTCAGGATTTCCTAGAAGAAAGAACACAACATGTCATTCTTAACGGTTCAAAATCTGCAGATGTAGAGGTAATTTCGGGAGTACCGCAAGGAAGCGTGATAGGACCTTTATTGTTTACAATATACATAAATGACTTAGTTGACAACATCGGTAGCTCCGTGAGGCTATTTGCAGATGACACGGTTGTCTACAAGAAAGTAGCAACATCAGAAGACTCGTACGTACTCCAGGAAGACCTGCAGAGGATTAATGAATGGTGCGACAGCTGGCAGCTTTCCCTAAACGTAGATAAATGTAATATAATGCGCATACATAGGGGCAGAAATCCATTCCAGTACGATTATGCCATAGGTGGTAAATCATTGGAAGCGGTAACGACCGTAAAATACTTAGGAGTTACTATCCGGAGCGATCTGAAGTGGAATGATCACATAAAACAAATAGTGGGAAAAGCAGGCGCCAGGTTGAGATTCATAGGAAGAATTCTAAGAAAATGTGACTCATCGACGAAAGAAGTAGCTTACAAAACGCTTGTTCGTCCGATTCTTGAGTATTGCTCATCAGTATGGGACCCTTACCAGGTTGGATTAATAGAAGAGATAGACATGATCCAGCGAAAAGCAGCGCGATTCGTCATGGGGACATTTAGTCAGCGCGAGAGCGTTACGGAGATGCTGAACAAGCTCCAGTGGCGGACACTTCAAGAAAGGCGTTACGCAATACGGAGAGGTTTATTATCGAAATTACGAGAGAGCACATTCCGGGAAGAGATGGGCAACATATTACTACCGCCCACATATATCTCGCGTAATGATCACAACGAAAAGATCCGAGAAATTAGAGCAAATACGGAGACTTACAAGCAGTCGTTCTTCCCACGCACAATTCGTGAATGGAACAGGGAAGGGGGGATCAGATAGTGGTACAATAAGTACCCTCCGCCACACACCGTAAGGTGGCTCGCGGAGTATAGATGTAGATGTAGATAGATCACTCATGTGACCAACCCTAGAATATTGCTCAAGTGTGAGGGACCTGTGTATTGAATGTATACAGGGAAGGGCTGCATGAATGGTCACATGGTCACAGGTTTGTTTAATCTGTGGGAAACTGTCACAGAGATACTGAAGGAGCTGGACTGGCAGACTCTTGAAGATAGATGTAAACTATACTCAGAAATTCTGTTAACAATTTTTCAAGAATCGGCTTCAAATAATTACTCTGGGGATATACTACAACGCTCTACATATTGCTCACATAGGGTTGGTGAGGACAAGGTTAGAATAATTACTGTATGCACGGAGGCATTCAAACAATCATTCTTCCTGTGCTCCCCACGTGACTGGAACACGGAGAAACGCTAATAACTGGTAAAATGGGATGTATCCTCTGCCATGCCACATCATGGTGGTTTGCAGAGTACAATTGTAGATGTAGACTGGTACGGGGCACAGGCGGCCATGAGTTGTCAGCAGTGGAAGATAAAACATCCCCCTCTTGTAAACTCTAACCCTGCAACAGCTGCACTACTTAATCCTCCGCCCCTGAGGTGAGCTTAGCTCCCGGCCTAATTCACCAATGTCAGTTAAAATTGAGCACATCTTAATATATTACTGTCTGTAAGTATTTTTATTAGGTACTGAGTGTGAGCAGGAAAACTACTTTTGTAAAAAGCTCTTAGCGTTATCTGCTGTTTATGGATTCGGCTGTTAGTTGCTAGATGGATATCATTATAAAATACGGCTGAGAACTGCAGGCCACGTGAGTACCTTGATTCGGGCTGCTTGCTGCCCATGGGCCAGTTTCACGACTGCTACTGTAGTGGTTTAAATATCCTGACATAAGTCAAACGACAGTTCATCGCTTGCACCTCCAACAAAAAGTACAAAACCTTAAAGTATTTCATCAAGAATTTTGTTCTTAATGGTCAATAGGCTTTGGATTTTAGCATTCTATGTGTATTTTTTTTACATAAACAAAATTCTCTTGTTCTTTTACGACATTGTAAGACTTCCCTCTCTAATTCAGCATATTATTCTGAGCTCAAACATAATGGGGTATCTCGAACAGAATAACTTGCTGCATGTAAACCAGTATGGATTCTGAAAACATCGAACACGTGAAACCCATCTGCAGCATTTCTCACATGATATACTGAAAGCCACGGACCAAGGAAATTAGATAAATGCAGTATTTCTTGGTTTCTGAAAAGCATTTGACTCAGTATTGCAGTAGTGGGACAAAGCTACCACCACCCCACATTGCATTGCTGCCAAATTTATTCAATATGGTGGATCCAAGATGGCGGCGATAGATATGGCAACATTGCAGTGATGTCACGGTGGGAAATACAAATTTTTGCGGGAAAATAGGTCAGGTGGGCTACCTCCACAAACCTAACCCCTCCCCTCCTAGCACTATGCTTGAGGTGCAAGAAATATGTAGAGCAATGTCTGGTACACTTTGATGATGGACATATTCAAGAATTAACAACGAATGGACATACTGCACAGCCATCTATCTACACTCGCAATGATACTCATGCAAAGTAGAGAAGGGGCTGTTTGCGATGATACTGAAATTGGGAAACATGCTGTCACATCATTGGCCGGTGTTGAAATTACTGTAAAATTGTTAAAATTGTTCGCACTATCAATTGTGATGCTTATTATTACAGTACATCGATGGTGTCTTCACCATCCCATCTGTCCACTGGTATGCTGTCGATTACCATATAATGATTGACTGACATCGCTTGTTTGAGATGAAGAAAGAGTTTTGGTGGAGGGGCAACACCTTCTGGGGATGGCTAGCACCAAAAAAGTGATAGCGTGCATGACTGCAATATGAGGAATCAGTCAAAACAAAATGCAGAGCCATCAGCTGTTCCATCACTGTGACAGACGAGTTTAAATGTAGAGGTCGTTATTGACCTTAGGACAGGAGTTTGGAAATGCTCCACAACACTGCCAAACTTGTCCAGTTTCCTTATGTTGTGATTGTCTTTCGTTTAAAATTATCTAGGTTGTGTGGTGTGTTATGGTAGCAGCAGTAACAACACGACTTACTCCATGTGACATCTAGTTTTCTGTGAGAAGCAATGGATCAGAAATTGTTAGTGTCAGTTTAGAACCTGACACAGACCTTGAAGTTATGGCAGAAAGAAACAAAATGTATGGCAGTCTACAAAGCGTGTTACAGCAGAAAAAAATAATGTTTAAAACGACAACATAGGGTCACAGGGAGCGTCTCTTGTGTCTTACAGTATAGTTTGTGCGATACGATCATCCTTCTACAGTACAGGTGATGCAACTTTACACTGGTCTGTGCAATGGATCAATACCTGAATGTTTAATAGGATCGTCCCATGTGCTCAACGTCATCATGCAGACGGTATTTGTTCAAAAATGGTTCAAATGGCTCTGAGCACTATGGGACTCAACTGCTGTGGTCATAAGTCCCCTAGAACTTAGAACTACTTAAACCTAACTAACCTAAGGACAGCACACAACACCCAGCCATCACGAGGCAGAGAAAATCCCTGACCCCGCCGGGAATCGAACCCGGGAACCCGGGCGTGGGAAGCGAGAACGCTACCGCACGAGACGGTATTTGTTTTCGACATATGGGAGGAGAGACATGCAGTAAAAATCTTATCGAGTTCCCAATCTGATGAAATTAGTGGAGCTTTTATAGTTCGTAATTTTTGTCTGTTGGATGGTGCAGAATAATGATGATAGCATGTTAGGGTGATAGACGTGAATGGGCCCTGAGGGATGCTGATCTGCTTCAGACAGCAGTACCTGTATATAATTTGGATACACACCACAACGCTAAAGGTAAATTCTCGTCCTTCTCCCAGTTCCAGTACTGTCTTTTATACTACCTCGTTTTGCAGGAGCAGGCTTCATTTGGCCCTGACCTTAAACATAGTACACTGTTGGCAGAGCTACAACTTGGTCCCATTTCCACCGAACAGTCAAAACATTTTCCTGTTGCACTAACTCAGGTTACTCTGTTTCCACACAGGCTGTGGAAAGTGGTAGATAGAGCTGTCTCCGACGTCTGCTCGGTTCTGACTTAAATTGAAACGATCATATGCTCAAAGCTGCAAAAATAGGAGCAGTTTTAAGAGGCATAGGGACTATTTGTCATTTTACTGTAGCTGATAGGTTCGAAAAAGGTGACTCGTTTCGAGATATGAGAATGCCAGAAATATGATTCACTAGTGGCTGTAATCATTAAAGGACTTCTCCATCACATACAATGCAGGTGTGTGGTTGAATGTAAAGATTCGATTCCAAATCATAGACATCATTTCTACTGGAAAGTGTACCACTAGAGATTTAAAAGCTAGTGTACATTTCTTATGACCTGAATTAGCACACCATCTACAGTTTGTGATCCTCCTCAATCAACCACTGCCTATAACCCAGTCGATATATCACTGAACCTCTGATGTGACATCGAGACAGAATGCATTACAAATACTGCAGAAATATCTAGCGGCAGCATGAGGGAATTGCAAATAGCGGCTTCATACAACGTTCCTTAGCCGAACCACTTTCTAAATTCGGTGATTTTATCACGATGTTGCACCCTTGGCGACGGGTAACCGCGCTGTTGGTCTGATAATGTACACTTGGCGATCACTGTCTATATTCAGTGTCATAGTATTTGTGTGGAAAAACCACTTCATTCAGAAGTAATGCCATACCTCGATTTATAAAGCCGGTATATCTTTTAACATGGATACTTGTCTGCACCTGTAGAACCAAGACCGATTGTGATAATAATATGGTCACGTTTTTTAACATCTGGCGGTTTGTAAGACGATTACACCTCTCTTTCTAAGACACAGTGGTACCACTTGCAAGAAAAACTCATGAGACAGGTCCACCCATAGCTGATTTTCTCTCAGTATTATTTCGTATCAGCAGCAATCGGTTATTGGTGAAGTGATATACTTAGTGGTAGGGGGTGCGTGATAAGTTCACCATGAGCATCAGGCATGTTAAGTACATGTGTATGTTCCAACATGTGCAAAGGAAATGACTATGTCCAGTCGTAAGGAACGTTTGGATTTGTTGTGGAATACTGTGATAGCAAAGGGAAAAGTATGTCAAGTCATAAGAGTGGTGCAGATATTTCTATTTCCAGGGCCACAGTCATCAGCAGGGCTTTGCTCATTGTCGAATGTCGTCCAACTGTGACCGTAATCATAACATTTAACTGTAAGTATAGCTATCAAATGTGTATGTGACTGGTTTCCCAGGATAACTCTGGCTTGGGGTGCGTGGCGCGCCGGCAGTGGCCTGTGGAGGGAATGATTCATGTTTCCAGCTAACAGTAGGAGCTCTCCAAACAGAGAGGCCTGTTGGGATGCAGGAATGTAGCTGACATAATTGTGTCGTTCTCTAGACAGCCGAATAGTGAACTAATATTTAATATGTGTTGGACAGCTTTCGTGATTGAGTGGAAATTTGAGAAGATTCAGTGTGGACATGTGTCTGCACTGGACCATTATTCCCTCTCATGTAAATTGTCCGATTGACTGTTTCTTCGCATTTCCTATCTTTATTTAGCTAAGAGAATGTTGATTGTGATGTGTGTATCTAACAGGTGAAAGAGAGGTGGAAGACATGTATGCTGGTTCTCTAGACATGAGAAACACCTTAAATGACATTGTAAATTATGGGGATGATTTGGAATCTGTTACATCACCGACATCGGTATTCATGAGTAGAAATATCAGTTTCCCCTATTTTTTAGAGTATTCTTGTAAAGGACTTCGTAGATGGGATTAGTTTCTAGTTACTCAGTGGTTTACAGCACGCTGCACCTCGCTAAAGTTTCAGATTTGTAGAAAAAGAATTTGCAGTATATATCTTTGGAATTATGTTGCGTGAGCGATACTGCTATGCAAGCGATGTTGCTATGTGCTTGATATCAAGAAGTATCGCGTAAATGGTATAATATTCAGGCAACCATGTGAAGATACATGTGTTATTGTAATCCCAGAGTCTGGAGATTGGTGTAGAAAACAAGCAACCAAGCAGGTCAGGATCAAAAACAGTGATGCATTTGTGCCAAGGGCAACTGACCCCAACTTTATACAACAGGTCTGAGAGTGACTTTGCTCCACTGATGGCGCTCTGGTCACATGTAGGGAGCGGGTGACTTGTGACTGTTGGCTGTGGTGTATGACCACCCAACCTCGTGGGAAATATACAGTGCAGCAAGAAGTATATCTACGGTGCATGTACTTATGCTGTCTGTTATCACAGTATATGTACGAGTGTCTGGCGGTCGATAGCTACATGCATGATGCAAAAGGGGCGATTTTGTATGGCGCAGGATACGAATTGTATGTTTACTACATTGACACGGTACATGGTGATATATTGCTGGGTTGGAGATTGGCTTCACGCTCTAATATTCAAGCTTCCATCCTCAGTGGCAGAGCAGTGTAATTGAGCAAGTATCTTTCCGTACTTGACGTCTGTAGGTCACTTTTACAGTGTTTAACTGTCAGTGCAATATGGCGATCCGTACAAAATAGTTTGGCTACTGAATGTCTCATCTGCAGAAAGAAAAAAAAAGGCAGACGGTGCTCCCACACTGGCAGCATCAATAATTTGGCGGGTAAATTCAGTAAGAGCCGATCAGAATGCTCCATTCATTCGCAAGACTCCCTTGTGCTGGGACGTAGGAGCCTCTACATAGTGGTAAGAACGTTTTCCGTTTCTGAGACGTCTGTTTAAAGCAGGACGTCACGATTTCCGGGAAGAGTAACACGTGACGGACGGGGTGCTTCATTAGGACCATCAGGAAGAATGCAATCGTTGTTATTCTGGGCTATTTTCGTAAACAGGCAAGAATTTCCATACAGATAAGCTGGAACATCACTAAAGCTCCTACAAAAGTGACCGTTAACTATTTCTGCAGCACTTTACTATTTCCGAGAGGTAGACTTCACTTTTATTTACATAGAAATGTTACATGAGTATAACATTGAGAATCTTCTAGCTGCACCTGCACGGCTGGAGAAGACTCACATGTCCCGTTAGGATCGCTAGGAACAATGCACCCTTGCTGTTATGGAAAGCATTGCAACAGATTTCTATAGCGCGACCTGTGACATCTGTATAGCATTGAGAACATTTTAGCTGACTGGAGTGGCCGAGTGCTTCTAGGAGCTTCAGTCTGCAGACAAACAGGGCTATGCGAGAGGCGTGCAATGAATTCGAAAGTAAAGTTCTATGTACTGACTTGGCAGAAAATCCTAAGAAATTTTGGTCTTAAGTCAAAGCGGTAGGTGGATCAAAACAAAATGTCCAGACACTCTGTGACCAAAATGGTACTGAAACAGAGGATGACAGACTAAAGGCCGAAATACTAAATGTCTTTTTCCTAAGCTGCTTCACAGAGGAAGACTGGACTGTAGTTCCTTCTCTAGATTGTCGCACAGATGACAAAATGGTAGATATCGAAATAGATGACAGAGGGATAGGAAAACAAATAAAATCGCTGAAAAGAGGAAAGGCCGCTGGACCTGATGTGATACCAGTTCGATTTTACACAGAGTACGCGAAGGAACTTGCCCCACTTCTTGCAGCGGTCTACTGTAGGTCTCTAGAAGAATGTAGCGTTCCAAAGGATTGGAAAAGGGCACAGGTCATCCCCGTTTTCAAGAAGGGACGTCGAAGAGATGTGCAGAACTATAGACCTATATCTCTAACGTCGATCAGTTGTAGAATTTTGGAACACGTATTATGTTCGAGTATAATGACTTTTCTGGAGACTAGAAATCTACTCTGTAGGAATCAGCATGGGTTTCGAAAAAGAAGATCGTGTGAAACCCAGCTCGCGCTATTCGTCCACGAGACTCAGAGGGCCATAGACACGGGTTCCAAGGAGATGCCGTGTTTCTTGACTTCCGCAAGGCTTTTGATGCAGTTCCCCACAGTCGCATAATGAACAAAGTAAGAGCATATGGACTATCAGACCAATTGTGTGATTGGGTTGAAGAGTTTCTAGATAACAGAACGCAGCACGTCATTCTCAATGGGGAGAAGTCTTCCGAAGTAAGAGTGATTTCAGGTGTGCCGCAGGGGAGTGTTGTAGGACCGTTAATATTCACAATATACATAAATGACCTTGTGGATACCATTGGAAGTTCACTGAGGCTTTTTGCGGATGATTCCGTAGTATATCGGAAGGTTGTAACAATGGAAAATTGTACTGAAATGCAGGAGGATCTGCAGCGAATTGACGCATGGTGCAGGGAATGGCAACTGAATCTCAATGTAGTCAAGTGTAATGTGCTGCGAATACATAGAAAGAAAGATCCTTTATCATTTAGCTACAATATAGCAGGTCAGCAACTAGAAGCAGTTAATTCCATAAATTATCTGGGAGTAGGCATTATGAGTGATTTAAAATGGAATGATCATATAAAGTTGATCGTCGGTAAAACAGATGCCAGACTGAGATTCATTGGAAGAATCCTAGGAAAATGTAATCCGAAAACAAAGGAAGTATGTTACAGTACACTTGTTCGCCCACTGCTTGTATATTGCTCACCAGTGTGGGATCCGTACCAGATAGGGTTGATAGAAGAGATAGAGAAGATCCAACAGATAGCAGCGTGCTTCATTAGAGAATCATTTAGTAATCGCGAAAGCGTTATGGAGATGATAGGTAAACTCCAGTGGAAGACTCTGCAGGAGGGACGTTCAGTAGCTCGGTACAGGCATTTGTTGAAGTTTCGAACACATACCTTCACCAAGGAGTCAAGCAGTGTATTGCTCCCTACTACGTATATCTCGCGAAGAGACCATGAGGATAAAATGAGAGAGATTAGAGCCCACACAGAGGCGTACCGACAATCTTTCTTTCCACGAACAATACGAGACTGGAATAGAAGGGAGAACCGATAGAGGTACTCAAAGTACCCTCCGCCACACACCGTCAGGTGGCTCGCGGAGTATGGATGTAGATGTAGTAGATGTAGAACCGCGCGACCGCTACGGTCGCAGGTTCGAATCCTGCCTCGGGCATGGATGTGTGTGATGTCCTTAGATTAGTTAGGTTTAAGTAGTTCTGAGTTCTAGGGGACTGATGACCTCAGAAGTTAAGTCCCATAGTGCTCAGAGCCAATTTTTGAGAACTTTTTACCTGCGTCTGTGAGGGTGAGTCGTTCGGCAATTAGGTCTTCACTGGACCACAGGTAGAGAGGCATCACGCCAGGAACGGTAAACACGTGTGCGTCCAGAGGGTGAGTTGGCTCTTATTTACATGGACATGTGATGTCAGTATAACACTCGAAGAATTCTAACTGTATACCCGAAAATAGATGCGACTTTAACCTAATGGTTGTATGCGGTAGCGGCCTGAGAGCAATAGCTCGCACTCCTGCATTTGTCTGTCCGGCGGTGGCTCGCGGTGGCGGCGGCGCGTGCGTGTGTTGGAGCCTCTGATATGTTGTGGTTGAGGATAGTTCAAAAGTGTTTTTTACGTGCAATCAGCGTTTGAGCACTGCATTATTTTCGGCTTTTGAAGCGTTGTGAGTGTGTTTGTAGAGCCATTTACATGCATTATTTTTTGACAATTTACGAGTTGTTTGCGTGTCTGTACATCAGTGTACTGCATTATTTCGATAATTCATGTGTAGTTTGCAGGTCTGTAGGCTACGTAGCATGACCCGAAGCATGTCAGGGCGAGTGTTTTGTAGGGGAAGGCGGGGCAAGACGGGCAGGTGGAGTAAGACGGGGAAGGGCTACAAGCTACAGTTAGAGTGCTGCCATCTGTGGATAGCTACGTCAACATCATCAATACACAGGTCCCAATGTATTGATAATTGCTGAACCTTAGTTCAGCGCCGGTTTCTGTGAGCTTTGCAAGGTAAGTACAATTGTTATACTGATTTGCAATGTTATACACCTTTCGAGGTCCTAAAACATGTGTTTCGTGAACATTTGTCCAGACTGTATATATAGCACTGAATAGTACGACTTATTAACAGTAAACTGCTGTGTCAGTAGTCAATGTTCACTAAATAGTGTTCATGTAGGCGTAGCATAACCAGACAGCATGGTAGGGGGCAAGACGGGAGGGGAGCAAGATGGGGAGCTTCCCCGTCTTGCCCCTATTATTTGTCCAACCATTACGTTCTTATCGACTCATGTGTTTACCTCACTGCGGGTTTTGAACACGTACATTATACGTTGAATACCATTGTAAATACACTCCTGGAAATGGAAAAAAGAACACATTGACACCGGTGTGTCAGACCCACCATACTTGCTCCGGACACTGCGAGAGGGCTGTACAAGCAATGATCACACGCACGGCACAGCGGACACACCAGGAACCGCGGTGTTGGCCGTCGAATGGCGCTAGCTGCGCAGCATTTGTGCACCGCCGCCGTCAGTGTCAGCCAGTTTGCCGTGGCATACGGAGCTCCATCGCAGTCTTTAACACTGGTAGCATGCCGCGACAGCGTGGACGTGAACCGTATGTGCAGTTGACGGACTTTGAGCGAGGGCGTATAGTGGGCATGCGGGAGGTCGGGTGGACGTACCGCCGAATTGCTCAACACGTGGGGCGTGAGGTCTCCACAGTACATCGATGTTGTCGCCAGTGGTCGGCGGAAGGTGCACGTGCCCGTCGACCTGGGACCGGACCGCAGCGACGCACGGATGCACGCCAAGGCCGTAGGATCCTACGCAGTGCCGTAGGGGACCGCACCGCCACTTCCCAGCAAATTAGGGACACTGTTGCTCCTGGGGTATCGGCGAGGACCATTCGCAACCGTCTCCATGAAGCTGGGCTACGGTCCCGCACACCGTTAGGCCGTCTTCCGCTCACGCCCCAACATCGTGCAGCCCGCCTCCAGTGGTGTCACGACAGGCGTGAATGGAGGGACGAATGGAGACGTGTCGTCTTCAGCGATGAGAGTCGCTTCTGCCTTGGTGCCAATGATGGTCGTATGCGTGTTTGGCGCCGTGCAGGTGAGCGCCATAATCAGGACTGCATACGACCGAGGCACACAGGGCCAACACCCGGCATCATGGTGTGGGGAGCGATCTCCTACACTGGCCGTACACCACAGGTGATCGTCGAGGGGACACTGAATAGTGCACGGTACATCCAAACCGTCATCGAACCCATCGTTCTACCATTCCTAGACCGGCAAGGGAACTTGCTGTTCCAACAGGACAATGCACGTCCGCATGTATCCCGTGCCACCCAACGTGCTCTAGAAGGTGTAAGTCAACTACCCTGGCCAGCAAGATCTCCGGATCTGTCCCCCATTGAGCATGTTTGGGACTGGATGAAGCGTCGTCTCACGCGGTCTGCACGTCCAGCACGAACGCTGGTCCAACTGAGGCGCCAGGTGGAAATGGCATGGCAAGCCGTTCCACAGGACTACATCCAGCATCTCTACGATCGTCTCCATGGGAGAATAGCAGCCTGCATTGCTGCGAAAGGTGGATATACACTGTACTAGTGCCGACATTGTGCATGCTCTGTTGCCTGTGTCTATGTGCCTGTGGTTCTGTCAGTGTGATCATGTGATGTATCTGACCCCAGGAATGTGTCAATAAAGTTTCCCCTTCCTGGGACAATGAATCCACGGTGTTCTTATTTCAATTTCCAGGAGTGTAGAATGGTATTCGTTATTCCAATGTTTCCTAATTAATTACAAAGTATGCCTTAGGCTATATGGTGAATAAAAATACTCAAAACGTGCAAAATCAGTATTCTTGCTGTGCTTTAACGACTGACTATTGGAAATATGGTATTTACTATATAATATAGATTACCAGGAATGATCTGACTCAATAGTACGTTCCACGTGTTTTATTTCAGATGGTTCGCAAGTATCGACGACAAACGTCTAGGCAAGATTGGTCATTGGAGTCAATGGAAGACGCTGTAAATGCTGTTACAGAAGGTCATATGGGTTCTTTCAGGGCTTCTCGACAGTTCAACGTGCCACAGACAACGATTGAACGACATGTGGCAAATAAACGTGCTAATCCTGGCTATACAGTTGCGAAAAGGTTAAGACCAATCACTAGTGTGTTTACCCCAGAACAAGAGGCAGAACTTAAAGGCAGAACTTAAAGACTACTTAACAGAGATGGAAGGACGGTATTTTGGCCTTACACTTAAAGTACTTTGTTAACTTGCTTTTCAGCTAGCTGAACGAAACAACATCAAACATCCATTTAATACTGCAGCCAAATCTGCTGGAAGAGATTGGTTAAATGGGTTTCTTGCACGAAATCCTACCTTAACAATACGAAAACCAGAGGCCACATCAATCGCACGAGCAATAGGGTTTAATCGAGTTCCTGTAAATCGGTTTTTCGATCTGTTAGAAAGTCAATTAGACACATTCAAGTTTACGGGAGACAGAATTTTCAATTCCAATGAGACTGGTTTAACAGTCATTCCAAAAGGTCACACAAAGGTGGTTGCTTTGAAAGGACGCAGACAGGTGGGAGCAGTTACTTCGGCAGAAATCGGCCTGACTGTGACTGCAGAAATTATGTTTCAGCGTCGGGGTGCTACGTACCACCTATGTTAATTTATCCTCGAAAACGAATGCAACAAGCGTTTGAGACTGGCCTGCCCCCTGGTGCCTGGGCAAAAGTCCAAGAAACTGGTTGGATGACGAAAGAACTATTTTTGACTTGGTTTAAGAAGTTTATTCCATTTACTGGAGCGTCAAAGGAAAGACCAATACTTCTCATATTGGACAGCCACAACACGCACACCAAGAATTTAGAACTGATAGATGTGGCCCGCGAAAATGGGGTTGTCTTACTGTGGTTGCCACCACACTGCTCACACGGTCTTCAACCATTGGACGTGGCATTTATGAAACCTCTCAGTAAATTTTACGAAGATGAAGTAAGATCGTGGCTTCGCACCCTTCCTGGAAAAGTTGTTACGCTGCATCAGATCGCAAGTTTATTCGGCGAAGCCTTCATTGATTCAGCTAAAATGTCCACAGCAGTGAACGGGTTTCGGAAAAGAGGCATTTAGCCTGTAATCAGAAATGTGTTTCAAGAAAGTGATTACCTTCCCTGTTCAATTACAGACATTTATCAAGCTCACACATCTGAAGTTACAGAAACGGAAGACCAGATATCAGAGATGTTGTCAAGACGTAAAACACCTGAACAATTAACAACTGACGATCAAGCCTCTGTTCCGTCTAACTTTCAGGTTACCAGACCTGAAATGGTGTTAGCTATTCCAAAGGTGGATAAAAAACCAAAAGGAATCCATCTAACAGGGGTGGAAAACCCGTTGTTTTAACCGAATATCCTTATAGGAGTGAACTATCTGAAGAAATTAAACGAAAAGGAGTCCCCAAATGTGCTGCATGTAAACGAAAACTCTTCTCAACGACGTTTAATAAACCTGGAATACAACCAAAATAACATCATGACAACGAAAAAGTGACGAACGTTACTGACGTCTTAACCACCCCTTCATGCTCAAGGGATAATAAACTGAGGTCGAATGAGAACGAGGAAGAGAGTGAAGAATGTTTAAACTGCTATGACTTCTCTGAAGCAGGCTGGATGCGGTGTATGAGCTGCGGACGCTGGGCCCTCGACACTTGTATAGGGATAGAAAGTGATGATGACGAGGCTGTCTGCAAAGGCCTGAATAACCATCCTTTGCAGCGTGGACTGCTGCGAGACGTGCAGGAAGAGAGCCAATGAGGTTTTGGGTTATACCCTCAGGGATGTGGAGCCATGCTGACTGTAGTGCCGCAGCCTGTTGCGCTAGGTTTCTTGGCTGAGGATCCATGACGCAAACAGCTCGATTGAGTTGGTCCCATAGTATCTCGACTGGGTTTAATCCGGGGATTCTGGCGGTCAGGGGAGTACCGTAATCTCGTCCGCTAATCGAACGACACACATACACAGTGAGCTGCGTGACACATTGCGTTCTCCTGCTGGTAGATGCCATCGTTCTGAGGAAAATGAAACTGTGTGTAGGGGTGGACATGGTCCCCAAGGACAGAAACACACTCGTGTTGATCCTTTGTTCCTTCCAGAATAATGAGATTATTCACGGAATGTCCGATGGAGCATAAAACGTTTTTCATGTGGAGGATGGCCTGTCGCCTCTCAGTGGACGCCCACTTGCGATATTGACGTGCAAATTCCAGCCTTCGTCGCCGATGAACAGCAGTCAGCATGGATGCATGAACCAGGCGCCTCTGCAGAGACCCACATACAACGTTCGCTAAACGGTCACTGAGGAGACACTGTTGGTAGCCCGTTGATTCATCTGGGCGATCAGTTACCCAAGAGTTGCACGTCTATTCACTCGTACACATCTCAGCAGCCGTTGTTCACCCCTGTCATCTAAAGCCCGTGGTGCACACGGTTTTGGATAGCACCATTTTCCAGTGTGCTCTTCTGTATTTAAAAGGTGGTTCAAATATATAAAGATAAGACAATAACAAATGTTTTTGGAAAAAACACACTGGTGGGCGATATTTACGATTTTCACATGAAAGCAAATGGCAATAAACGAGGGTTTTGTAGAAAAAACCCATAGATGGAGTAAATATTGTCGGTTTTTAACACTTGTTTACGATTTTATGTTATGGTTGAGATATAGTCACTGACGAATGTGAATAATGCCATGATGCGGTGATATAGTAATACATGAAAGTAACCATGATGATGAGGGTGCTTTCTGCGTCCCCCTGACACGCTTTATATACCGTCCTAGTCCTGTCCCCTGTCGTCCGTGAGTGATGTCGCACACAGGCGGTGGCCACGTTAAAGTAACCGGACTGTGTAATAGCAACCTCAAACGTTTGGCGGATGATGTATTTATTTGTAATGAAGGGTTGTCTGAAAAAAAGCTGTAAAAATGTTTAATCAGATCTTGATAAGATTTCAAAGTGGTGTAAACACTGGAAACTTTCATCATATGTACAGAAATGTAAAATTGTATATCATATTTTACAAAATGAAGAAAACATGGTTCAAATGGCTCTGAGCACTATGGGACTTAACATCTATGGTCATCAGTCCCCTAGAACTTAGAACTACTTAAACCTAACTAACCTAAGGACAGCACACAACACCCAGCCATCACGAGGCAGAGAAAATCCCTGACCCCGCCGGGAATCGAACACGGGAACCCGGGTGTGGGAAGCGAGAACGCTACCGCACGACCACGAGATGCGGGCGAAGAAAATATGTCTTATGAGGCCAATACCTATTATTATCCACATTTAGAACAGGCTACCTGTGGTGTCACAGCCAGACACCACACGTGCTAGGTGGTAGCTTAAATCGGCCGCGGTCCTGTAGTACATGTCGGACCCGCGTGTCGCCACTGTGTGATCGCAAACCTAGCGCCACCACAAGGCAGGTCTTGAGAGACTGACTCGAACTCAGCCCAGTTGTACGGACGACAGAGCTAGCGACTAGACGTACGAAGCCTTTCTCTCTCATTAGCCGAGAGACAGAATAGCCTTCAGCTAAGTTAATGGCTACGAACTAGCAAGGCGCCATTAGCCTTACAGTGATTGTAATTAGAGCCTCACTTGTGTTCACCATAGAGATGTACAAGAAGACATTAAAGATAAGTATATGAGAAGCTCCGTTCTTTTCTTCATAGCATTAATTACGTATCCTGTTCCAGTACTTCACGCCCGTCTGCGTTAGTCTCGCGTGCCTTTAAGCCACCTCTAACTACAAGGTGTTGGCCCAGCTGCCGACACATCACTACCCATACGAATATCTGTGTGTATCAGTCTGTAGAGATGTGACCTGGAAAGATGACACAGGCTCAGTCCTACGTAAGGTAGGTGGCAGACTTTGTTTCACCGGCAGTGTAGTGGGAAAATGCAGTCAGTCTACAAAGGAGACTGTTTACAAATAATTAGTGCGTTCCATCTTACAGTACTGCTCAAGTGTGTGGGACCTATACCAGATAGGACTGACAGGTGAAACTGAACGTATACAGAGAAGAGCGGTACGAGTGGTCACAGATTTTTCTGGGTCGCGAGAGAGCGTCACGGAAATGTCGAAAAATCTGAATTGACAGATTCTTGAAAATGGAGGCAAATTATCCCGCAAAAGCCTGCTTACACAATTCCAAGAACCAGTAGTAAGTGGAGAATCTAGAGAGATTCCTAAGCTCCTATATACCTCTCCCGTACGGACCCTGAAGACAAAATTAGACTAATTTCAGCGTGCACAGAGGCGTTTGTACAATCATTCCTTTTCTCCTCCAAAGGCGACTGGAACGGAAAGAAACTCTGACATTTGGTACCGTGCTAATTACCATCTACCATACTCTTCGCGGTGGTTTGCAGAGTACCTGTGTAGATGTAAATGACTTCAGTGCATTCTCACGATATATTCGCTGTGTCTACCGTGTTTGAAAAAGACTCTAGAGTTACACCCACAGTTACGACTCGCTTGTGGAAGCAATGAATCGTTTAATCTAGAAGCGTATTACATTAGCGCTGTTTATCATTTCCCCTTCCCGAGACGTTCACGCGTCTGTCTTAACCAGTTGTGTCACTTCCCGCTTCCTAGCGATTAGATCTCTGGCACACATATACGGCAGCCCGTTTTATCATTTCGTTTATCCTTGCCACTTCTTTAATTTCGTTAACAATTGTGGATATTTTCTCAGACACCGATAGCTTATAACCCATGAATGCATCACACTAAAGCGACGCTAGTGAACTGTTTCTGAGCACCAGTGACGGCAGGTGCTGATTCTACATGAAGCTACCAATGCCTCTTACATATGCTTTAGTTTTCTGCGTGTTTAGGATACTTCTAGGCCGATTTGAGTTTCGGGCCTTTCTTAACTACACACACACACACACACACACAAGAGAAGCTAGAAACAGAGTTAAGTACAGTTCTGAAAATTATTTGCTTGTTATATACACTACTGGCCATTAAAATTTGCTACACCACGAAGATGACGTGCTACAGACGCGAAATTTAACCGACAGGAAGAAGGTGTGTGATACGCAAATGATCAGCTTTTCAGAGCATTCACACAAGGTTGGCGCCGGTGGCGACACCTACAACGTGCTGACATGAGGAAAGTTTCCAATCGATTTCTCATACAGAAACAGCAGTTGACCGCCGTTGCCTGGCGAAACGTTGTTGTGATGCCTCGTGTAAGGAGGTGAAATGCGTACCATCACGTTTCCGACTTTGATAAAGGTCGGATTGTAGTCTATCGCAATTGCGGTTTATCGCATCGCGACGTTGCTGCTCGCGCTGGTCGAGATCCAATAACTTTAAGCAGAATATGGAATCGGTGGGTTCAGAAGGTTAATACGGAACGCCGTGCTGGATCCCAAAGGCCACGTGTCACTAGCAGTCGACATGATAGGCATCTTATCCGCATGGCTGTAACGGATCGTGCAACCATGTCTCGATCCTCGAGTCAACAGATGGGGACGTTTGCAAGACAACAACCATCTGTACGAACAGTTCGACGACGTTTGCAGCAGCGTGGACTATCAGCTCGGAGATCATGGCTGGGGTTACCCTTGACGCTGCATCACAGACAAGAGCGCCTGCGATGGTGTACTCAACGACGAACCTGGGTGCACGAATGCCAAAACGTAATTTTTTCGGATGAATCCATGTTCTGTTTACAGCATCATGATGGCCGCGTCCGTGTTTGGCGACATCGCGGTGAACGCACATTGGAAGCGTGTATTCGTCATCGCCATACTGGCGTATCACCCAGCGTGATGGTATGGGGTGCCATTGGTTACACGTCTCGGTCACCTCTTGTTCGCATTGACGGCACTTTGAACAGTGGACGTTACATTTCAGATGTGTTACGACCCGTGGCTCTACCCTTCATTCGATCCCTGCGAAACCCTACACTTCAGCAGGTTCAGCAGGTTCTGAACGGGCCTTTCTGGATACAGAAAATGTTCGACTGCTGCCCTGGCCAGCACATTCTCCAGATCCCTCACCAATTGAAAACGTCAATGGTGGGCGAGCAACTGGCTCGTCACAATACGCCAGTCACTACTCTTGATGAACCGTGGTATCGTGTTGAAGCTGTATGGGCAGCTGTACCTGTACACGCCATCCAAGCTCTGTTTGACTCAATGGCCAGGCGTATCAAGGCCGTTATTATGGCCAGAGGTGGTTGTTCTGGGTACTGATTTCTCAGGATCTATGCACCCAAATTGCGTGAAAACGTAATCACATGTCACTTCTAGTATAATATATTTGTGCAATGAATAGCCGTTTATCATCTGCATTTCTTCTTGGTGTATCAATTTTAATGGCCAGTAGTGTAGTATCTGCGGCATGGCGTAAACTTCATTGAGATATAGCAAACTAGTTGCACGTGCAGCTGAATTCGAAAATACCGTTTGTGTAAAATGTCTATCATTATGCGTTTGTGTACCTTTGTTGTCTGCATCCAAGAGATGAAATCAAGTGAAGTGGAAGCAAATATTTCCGTTGATGTGTAGCACCCAAATACTTCAGTGACTAACTTTGTTCATTATTTACGTAATTATACTTCAATTTACTACAAGTTTCTAGTAGTTCATATGAACATCCGACCAGTGTTTTGGCTGATTACATTTCACTTTCATTGCTATGTGGAAATTCTAATGAATTGTTAATATTTCGAAGCTTCTACTTTATTAGCAACAGATGGCCGAGGTTTTATACTTCCTGAAAGCTGCTGTAGCAGGTGTGGACAGGGACTCTGACAGTTTCAGTATTACGCGTAATAAACAAAATCGTCTGGTAGAAATCAGATCCAGAATAGCAGAGGTACTCTGCAAGCAGGGAAAAAGGCAAGTGAGGTAGGCCTTTAGCCAGAGTAGATGCACGCCCGGGTTCCCGGGTTCGATTCCCGGCGGGGTCAGGGATTTTCTCTGCCTCGTGATGGCTGAGTGTTGTGTGCTGTCCTTAGGTTAGTTAGGTTTAAGTAGTTCTAAGTTCTAGGGGACTTATGACCACAGCAGTTGAGTCCCATAGTGCTCAGAGCCATTTGAACCATTTTTAGAGTAGATGCAGAGCTACTATGCTAGAAGCATCAGGATCGAGGAAAATCGGTTCCAGATAAATTTACTCCAGTTGATGCAGTATCTGTCTGGCCTCATGTTACGGACACAAGGCAACGTTATAAAACATCAAATTATAAAGGAGAGACAGCATTCATGTGTGGTAAGTGTAATGTTCCTCTGCCTCTAAGCAAGAGAATAAACTGTTTCCGAGCATTTCACGATTGAGGCTGTATTGTATTATACATAATTATTTAAACTGTGTGCCGCCACTTATTTTTCAGTTTTCGTAATCTAAATCGTATCAATGTATAGTCAAAATATGAAATAAAAATCCTTTACTAAATGAAGTGTTGTAACTGTTCAATTTCTCAAATGTCTGTTGTTGCAAATATGCGACATTATCTAATTATACCTGACAAGTATAATATATCTCATATTTGACCTCATGTAGTCTATAAAACTTCATTACAAGTTACACAATATTATTTCCTTTTTTTTATCAAACAGAAATTTATTTGTGTATTAACAGCCCCTTCCAAAATATGAATAATTTCCTTATTTATCTGCTCCTACTGTATCAGTATCTAAATATTGATTCAAAATCGTTGGTCGTGACTTTTCGTTGACATCGACATCAGTTGTATTTGAGAAGTTGTCATAGTAAATGAAATGAAATGATCGTATGGCACTGCCCATTCGGGGCAGTTTGGCCGCCGTATTGCAAATCCTTTTTAGGTGACGCCACATCGGCGACTTGCGAATCAATAATGATGAAGGACACACAACACCCAGTACCCTGCCGGGAATCGAACCCGGGCCCCCTGCGTGGTAGGCGGTAACGCTACCGCTACGCTACAGAGGCGGACAATGAAATGAAATGAGCGCGTGGCATTGTTGGCCGGGAGGCCTTATCCGGGGAAGTTCGGCGCCGAGTGCAAGTCTAATTTCAGTCGACGCCACATTGGGCGACTTGCTTGCCGGTGATGAAGATGAAGTGATGATGAGGACAACACAATACCCAGTCCACGAACGGAGAAAATCTCCGAACCGACTGGGAATCGAACCCGGGCACGCTGCATGGTAGGCAAGCATGTTACCACTCAGCTAAACAGGCGGACAGTTGTCATGGTATATTTTATACAGTCAGGGCATTTTCTTTTCCCTGAAGTGACAGGCTTACCTCCTTAGTTTTACATGGGAGCCATGGAAGCAGACAGCTCCAACCATGATGAGAGACAGATTAGAGATCATTAACTGAAGGGGCGTTTAAGAAACCGGGGTCATTCCTGGAACAGATGAGAGTGAGATGTCTTGTGGAGTGAGGGCATGTCAGGCCGTTGATGGCGATCCGTCCATTAGTATGGTACACTAAACTTGGAGACTCCTTTGGTTCTATTCAAGGGGAGTAGTTTATATACCAAGGGGAGTAGTTTACGTACAGGCAAGGGGTTTCGCCCTCTTTTCATAAAAATGTAGCCACATACAGACACTCATCATTATCGTTCACATGTGAGAAAACACATCAGACACTTGATTACAAATGGGAGCGAACCAACGCCAATACTTATAACTTCAATAGAAGCTCTAACAGGAAAGCAACATAAATTTTCCATTTTGACTCTAATTTTAATTAATCATTGTGGGAGTGTCGTTCGTGATATATTTGTCCTGATCTGTTAATTAATTTCAAACAACTAATCGATCATAATCCAAGCAAGTTATGGTAATGCAGCCGTTTGACGTTTTTGACAACCGTCGCTATTTTGACTGGTGAACACCCCGTCTTTTTCAAGGCACAAATGCGATATGCAAGGAAATTTAAAGCGACATCTTGCAACCAAAGATGACCAACATAAGCTGTTGTTGATAGTGATAATACACTACTGGCCATTAAAATTGCTACACCAAGAAGAAATGCAGATGATAAACGGGTATTCATTGGACAAATTTATTATACTACAACTGATACGTGATTACATTTTCACGAAATTTGGGTGCATAGGTCCTGAGAAATCAGTACCCACACAACCACCTCTGGCCGTAATAAAGGCCTTGATACGCCTGGGCATTGAGTCAAACAGAGCTTGGATGGCGTGTACAGGTACAGCTGCCTATGCAGCTTCAACACGATACCACAATTCATCAAGAGTAGTGACTGGCGTATTGTGACCAGCCAGTTGCTCGCCCACCACTGACAAGACGTTTTCAATTGGTGAGAGATCTGGAGCGTGTGCTGGCCAGGGCAGCAGTCGAACATTTTCTGTATCCAGAAAGCTCCGTTCAGAACCTGCAACATACGGTCGTGCATTATCCTGCTGAAATGTAGGGTTTCGCAGGGATCGAATGAAGGATAGAAAATGGTTCAAATGGCTCTGAGCACTATGGGACTTAACATCGATGGTCATCAGTCCCCTAGAACTTAGAACTACTTAAACCTAACTAACCTACGGACATCACACAACACCCAGTCATCACGAGGCAGAGAAAATCCCTGACCCCGCCGGGAATCGAACCCGGGAACCCGGGTGTGGGAAGCGAGAACGCTACCGCACGGCCACGAGCTGCGGACAATGAAGGGTAGAGCCACGGGCCATAACACATCTGAAATGCAACGTCCACTGTTCAAAGTGCCGTAAATGCGAACAAGAGGTGACCGAGACGTGTAACCAATGGCACCCCATACCATCACGCCGGGTAGTACGCCAGTGTGGCGATGACGAATACACGCTTCCAATGTGCGTTCACCACAATGTCGCCAAACACGGATGCTATCATCATGATGCTGTAAACAGAACCTGGATTCATCCGAAAAAATGAGGCTTTGCCATTCGTGCAGGTAGGTTCGTCATTGAGTACACCGTCGCACGCGCTCCTGTCTGTGATGCAGCGTCAAGGGTAACCGCAGCCATGGTCTCCGAGCTCATAGTCCATGATGCTGCAAACGTCGTCGTACTGTTCGTGCAGATGGTTGTTGTTTTGCAAATGACCCCATCTGCTGACTCTGCGATCGACTGCTAGTGATACGAGGCCGTTGGGATGCAGCACGGCGTTCCGTATCACCCTCCTGAACCCACCGATTCCATATTCTGCTAACAGTCATTGGATCTCGACCAACGCGAGCAGCACTGTCGCGACACGATAAGCCGCAATCGCGATAGGTACAATCCGACCTTTATCAAAGTCAGAAACGTGATGGTACGCATTTCTCCTCCTTACACGAGGCATCAAAACAACGTTTCACCAGGCCATGGCCGTCAACTGATGTTTGTGTATGAGAAATTGGTTGGAAACTTTCCTCATGTCAGCACGTTGTAGGTGTCGCCACCGGCGCCAACCTTGTGTGAATGCTCTGAAAAGCTAATAATTTGCATATCACAGATTATCTATATTACAATGGCGAACGAAGGGCGAATTCGCTATAATTACTGGTGAGTGCATCATGTAATTACAGACCCTTGTTTTTAATACTTGCCTCCATCTAAAGGAAGAAAAAATATTTTATATTGAGAGGATACCATCAATCTTTTTTAAACCGATTTGGCTGTAAAATAGTCACCAGTAACGTGATTACTAGCGACACAAAGCAAATTACTGTGTGGGAAGGTACAGTGTGGCACTTTCTTACATGTGTGATGGCAGTGCAATTCTGTGTTGGAAAGAGTAGAAGAGGCCTGTACAAGCGACTACGACGGACTAACAGGCTGGAGGATCGGGAACTATCTTGTGGACCGGAGTCCACGAGAAATACGGTCCTCGCAACGAACTTGTGAGATCACACTAGTCGGTGTGCCTGCCAAACTTTGCGAACGCTTGGTTTCACGCAGGGCCCTATGAAATCAACAGGACTGATCCACCATGGTACACAAAACACGTCAGAACACTGTTGCAGGAGCAACGAAAAACGCATGCCAAATTCAGAAGAACGCAAAACCCCCAAGACTGGCTAAGTTTCACGGAAGCTCGAAATTTAGTGCGCACGTCAATCCGAGATGCTTTTAATAATTTCCACAATGAAACATTGTCTCAACATATGGTATAAAACCCAAAGAGATTCTGGTCCTATGTAAAGTACACCAGTGGTAAAAAACAGTCAATACCGTCACTGCGCGACAGCGATGGAAATGTTACCGATGATGGTGCCACTAAAGCGGAGTTACTAAATACTGTTTTACGTAATTCCTTCACGAAAGAAGACGAAGTAAATATTCCAGAATTCGAAACCAGATTTTGGAGCATATACTGAACTAGAACATTATGAATCACCTTGAAGAAAAGGACTTCTTGACACATAACCAACACGGATTCAGAAAATATCGCTCTTGTGCAACACAGCTATCTCTTCATTCCCAGGCCGGCCGAAGTGGCCGTGCGGTTAAAGGCGCTGCAGTCTGGAACCGCAAGACCGCTACGGTCGCAGGTTCGAATCCTGCCTCGGGCATGGATGTTTGTGATGTTCTTAGGTTAGTTAGGTTTAACTAGTTCTAAGTTCTAGGGGACTAATGACCTCAGCAGTTGAGTCCCATAGTGCTCAGAGCCATTTGAACCATCTTCATTCCCATGAAGTAATGAGTGCTGTCGACAAGGGATCTCAGACCGATCCCATATTCCTAGATTTCCAGAAGGCTTTGGAAACCATTCCTCACAAGCGACTATTAATCAAATTGCGGGCATATGGAGTATCGTCTCAGTTGTGTGACTGGATTCGTGATTTCCTCTCGGAGAGGTCACAGTTCGTAGCGATAGAAGGTAAATCATCAAGTAGAACAGAAGTGATATCTGGCGTTCCGCAAGATAGTGCCATAGGCCCTCTGCTTTTCCTGACTTACATAAATGATCTAAGTGATAATTTGAGCAGCCCCCTTAGATTGCTTGCAGATGACGCTGTAATTTACTGTCTAGTAAAATCATCAGACGATCAATTCCAATTACAAAATGATCTAGAAAGAATTTCTGTATGGTGCGAAAAGTGGCAATTGGCACTAAACAAAGAAAAGTGCGAGGTCATCCACATGGGTACTAAAAGAAATCCGAAAAATTTTGATTATACGACAATTCGCGCAAAGCTAAGGGCTGTCAATTCGACTAAATACCTAGGAATTTAATTACGAGCACCTTAAATTCGAAAAACCACGTAGATAAAATTTTGGGGAAGGCGAAACAAAGACTGCGCTTTGTTGGCAGACAGTTAGAAGCTGTGACAAACCCACTAAAGAGACAGTCTACATTACACTTGTCTCTCCTCTGCTGGAATACTGCTGCGCAGTGTGGGATCCTTACCAGGTAGGATCGACAGAGGGCATCGAAAAAGTGCAAATGAAGGCAGCTCGCTACATGTTATTGCGCAATAGGGGTGAGAGTGTCACTGAAATGATACGCGAGTTGGGGTGGCAGTCACTGAAAGAAAGGCGGTTTTCTTTGCGGAGAGATCTACACTCCTGGAAATTGAAATAAGAACACCGTGAATTCATTGTCCCAGGAAGGGGAAACTTTATTGACACATTCCTGGGGTCAGATACATCACATGATCACACTGACAGAACCACAGGCACATAGACACAGGCAACAGAGCATGCACAATGTCGGCACTAGTACAGTGTATATCCACCTTTCGCAGCAATGCAGGCTGCTATTCTCCCATGGAGACGATCGTAGAGATGCTGGATGTAGTCCTGTGGAACGGCTTGCCATGCCATTTCCACCTGGCGCCTCAGTTGGACCAGCGTTCGTGCTGGACGTGCAGACCGCGTGAGACGACGCTTCATCCAGTCCCAAACATGCTCAATGGGGGACAGATCCGGAGATCTTGCTGGCCAGGGTAGTTGACTTACACCTTCTAGAGCACGTTGGATGGCACGGGATACATGCGGACGTGCATTGTCCTGTTGGAACAGCAAGTTCCCTTGCCGGTCTAGGAATGGTAGAACGATGGGTTCGATGACGGTTTGGATGTACCGTGCACTATTCAGTGTCCCCTCGACGATCACCAGTGGTGTACGGCCAGTGTAGGAGATCGCTCCCCACACCATGATGCCGGGTGTTGGCCCTGTGTGCCTCGGTCGTATGCAGTCCTGATTGTGGCGCTCACCTGCACGGCGCCAAACACGCATACGACCATCACTGGCACCAAGGCAGAAGCGACTCTCATCGCTGAAGACGACACGTCTCCATTCGTCCCTCCATTCACGCCTGTCGCGACACCACCGGAGGCGGGCTGCACGATGTTGGGGCGTGAGCGGAAGACGGCCTAACGGTGTGCGGGACCGTAGCCCAGCTTCATGGAGACGGTTGCGAATGGTCCTCGCCGATACCCCAGGAGCAACAGTGTCCCTAATTTGCTGGGAAGTGGCGGTGCGGTCCCCTACGGCACTGCGTAGGATCCTACGGTCTTGGCGTGCATCCGTGCGTCGCTGCGGTCCGGTCCCAGGTCGACGGGCACGTGCACCTTCCGCCGACCACTGGCGACAACATCGATGTACTGTGGAGACCTCACGCCCCACGTGTTGAGCAATTCGGCGGTACGTCCACCCGGCCTCCCGCATGCCCTCTATACGCCCTCGCTCAAAGTCCGTCAACTGCACATACGGTTTACGTCCACGCTGTCGCGGCATGCTACCAGTGTTAAAGACTGCGATGGAGCTCCGTATGCCACGGCAAACTGGCTGACACTGACGGCGGCGGTGCACAAATGCTGCGCAGCTAGCGCCATTCGACGGCCAACACCACGGTTCCTGGTGTGTCCGCTGTGCCGTGCGTGTGATCATTGCTTGTACAGCCCTCTCGCATTGTCCGGAGCAAGTATGGTGGGTCTGACACACCGGTGTCAATGTGTTCTTTTTTCCATTTCCAGGAGTGTATTTACGAAATTTCAATCATCAACTTTCTCTTCCGAGTGCGAAAATACTTCGATGAAACCCACCCACGTAGGGAGAAATGATCATCATAATAAAATAAGAGAAATCAGAGCTCGAACAGAAAGATTTAGGTGTTCCTTTTTCCCACGCGCCATTCAAGAGTGGAATGGTAGAGCAGTAGTATGAAAATGGTTCGACGAACCATCTGCCAGGCACTTAAGCGTGAATTGCAGAGTAACCATGCAGGTGTAGATGTAGGTACTCCCTAGAGGCCTTGACTTTGTCATGTGCTATCGAGAGCTTGCATGTATTTGGTCTAGCAGTTAAGAATTAATAACCATGTCTGAAATAGTTACTCGCTCCCCACTGGCTCTCAGTAACACCTGTAATGTCAAGTGCTGTGACGTATGCACCAGAGCCTCTCATTCGCATGGGCCTCGCTTGAGGACGGTGTCATGACATGTACTCAAGACTAGGAGTGCAGGGTCGCCAGTTTAATACTGAATTTTATTACGTACTGATACTTAATTGTATAAACAATCAAAATTCGCTAGAATGACATGGTGCTACAAGCCAGTTTAATATGGAATTTTACTACATACTGATACTTAACTGTACAAACAGTCCAAATTAGCTAGAATTGTGTTTTGATTGTAATTGGTTGTTCAATGTGAACTTGGAATTTTCGTCCTAAAAAGATTTCTTTAGAATAATATCAAAATTAAATATTTTTTCTTCTTTTAGATGCAACCAAACACTTAAACAAGAGACTATAACTAAATGAACTACCCACCAGCAGCTTTAACAAAACTAGTGGATCATGCCTTTGTCACCCTTTGTTCGCCAACATAACCTAGATAATATTCGCTGAATAATATACGTTGACTGTTGTTGTTGTGGTCTTCAGTCCTGAGACTGGTTTGATGCAGCTCTCCATGCTACTCTATCCTGTGCAAGCTTCTTCATCTCCCAGTACCTACTGCAACCTACATCCTTCTGAATCTGCTTAGTGTATTCATCTCTTGGTCTCTCTCTACGATTTTTACCCTCCACGCTGCCCTCCAATACTAAATTGGTGATCCCTTGATGCCTCAAAACATGTCCTACCAACCGATCCCGTCTTCTTGTCAAGTTGTGCCACAAACTTCTCTTCTCCCCAATCCTATTCAATACTTCCTCATTAGTTATGTGATCTACCCATCTAATCTTCAGCATTCTTCTGTAGCACCACATTTCTAAAGCTTCTATTCTCTTCTTGTCCAAACTATTTATCGTCGATGTTTCACTTCCATACATGGCTACACTCCATACAAATACTTTCAGAAATGACTTCCTGACACTTAAATCTATACTCGATGTTAACAAATTTCTCTTCTTCAGAAACGCTTTCCTTGCCATTGCCAGTCTACATTTTATATCCTCTCTACTTCGACCATCATCAGTTATTTTGCTCCCCAAATAGCAAAACTCCTTTACTACTTTAAGTGTCTCATTTCATGATCTAATCCCCTCAGCATCACCCGATTTAATTTGACTACATTCCATTATCCTCGTTTTGCTTTTGTTGATGTTCATCTTATATCCTCCTTTCAAGACACTGTCCATTCCATTCAACTGCTCTTCCAAGTCCTTTGCTGTCTCTGACGGAATTACAATGTCATCGGCGAACCTCAAAGTTTTTATTTCTTCGTTGACTAAGATGGTTCAGATGGCTCTAAGCACTATGGGACTTAACATCTGAGGTCATCAGTCCCCTAGACTTAGAACTACTTAAAACTAACTAACCTACGAACATCACACACATACATGCCCGAGGCAGGATTCAAACCTGCGACAGTAGCAGCAGTGTGGTTCCGGACTGAAGCTCCTAGAACCGCTCGGCCACAGCAGCTGGCGTTGACTAAGAGCAATGAATGGGTACATCTTTGAGGATTGAACATTGTGATTATATTTTAGATATTACCTTTATTAACTTTAATAATCCACAAAGTGGAGACACAGTATATTATTCTTTACCATGTACATTTCATGTGGTGATGTGGCTTTAGCCCGCAAAACCAGCTGTGTATCAGTAAGACAATAATTTTAAAGCTGTCAGCTGTAAGCGCTCGCCAGAATCTCCGTATTGTTGTATTCCATAGGATCACTGCTGCCTAGGCAAGATTGTGGGATAGCAGATTCGTTCAGCCGCTGTTAGCATGTGTGGTGCTTATCATCTGTGCGACGGTCTTCCACAGTCCTGATGGCATGACCAGTTTTCGAAATGTCACAACCGGAAGAGATACAGTAGGCACCTCCCTAAAGCAAAGCAAGATCATCTATTACAAACTACAAAACGGGTTTCATCTTAGGTGACGGACGGAAGACACACTTCACATTGTGCTACCACAGAATGCGACCTGTCCTGTCGGAAACGCTACCTAGTAAGGCAAAAAGGCCGAACACGTGTGTCACCTTGTTATTTTCGTTCTTCACTCTATTCGTGTTTGGTTGATTGCACAACGAGCGTCTGATATGTCTTTCACTACTACGATTCTGGCTGAAGGTCACTCCGAAGTGGATCAACTCAGTTAACAAACTGTCAGAATTGGAGATGATCTGGGTCCTATAAACCAAGGTACAGGGTACCCATTTCCGCTGAGAGAGATAGGGACAAATATCAGTCTGAAGATACAAAAAGTGTGGGCTGGCTTCCTGTAAACAGTACATCCCAATACACATCAATCTTCCTCATGACATACACACACCTTCACAGCGAAATGAATATTTGGGTGCACTGTATTCAGACATTGTAAAAACCTGTTTAAATCTCTCTTCTGTCAGGCTAAACAACAAAAGTATCGCCTACATACAAAAAAGCAGACCCCAGTTCCCATCTTCCATTAACAGAATGGCAGTTTATCATAGAAATTTTGCCAAGAACATCCATTAAGAATTTTTACTTTGGTCATTAATGAACTAGATACTTCGTTAATTCGGATACTACATTCCGAGTTTTTTCATCGTAGATTGTATCTCATAACCTCACTTTCTGTGGTCAGTACCGGGCTAAGTAAAGTGATATTGTGTGACGTTCTGTTACTGTGAACACAACAATATTTGGCAGTGACATCTCCTAGTGTTTCATCCTGTTTCACTGACGTCTAATTTGATGTTTATTCAGAATGAAACCACGGATACCAATATAAAACAAGAACAGTCTGCCCCATCTTTCTCCTGGATGCAGACCCAATAAGGAAACTCTCAGGATGTCTGAAAAGGAGTTTCATTTCGTGCAACATCGAAGTTCTATGACTAGACCGCAGTCTGTGGTAACTGGAGATGGAAATGTAAGGTGGTGGTGGTGGAGATGATAAGTTGGCGCCAGTTTGAGTCAGAGGTGGAAACTGTGCTTTAACAGAGGGTAGTATGTAGCTATGAGGGATGCATTACATACACTCACGGCTCACTCGGAAGTGATGTCAAAATGCTGTGTATGAGCAAGCTGTGCGTGCAGCCCGTTAAGATGAATCAGTTGCAAATGGATCCCATACGTTTTGAATAATCTGAGCGTATCACTAACACCAGCTTGTCCATTGTGTCACTGGACCCTCGGAAATCAGTGAAACAATAGCTAAATATTTCATTTGCAGTAATTTAAGTTGTTCTCTTAGGACCAAGCCTTACCACATCCTCAGAAATCATGAAAAATCCGCGAAAAAAGGCCATATACTTATGACAACCAGAAATACAACTGTTATTTCTGCTCCCAGACTGTGTTACAAATATGAAGGTAAAAAATAGAAGTATTCAGGAGGATGTGTACGAACAACTTGGCATTTCTAACCACAAGACCATGATCAACACATGCAGCCCTCAATGTTTTTATCACTTATCTTAGAATCTCCTGTGGGCTTTCACTGCTGATGTATCATTAAGTAACATTATGTTACAAGCAGTCATACCAAGGGTAATGTGTTTATGATAATAAATCTTCAATGTACCACTGTCCTGAAATGGCATACTGCCATAACGCGCAAGTTATACTACAAAAATAACAAAATACGACCAGTTAAATATGACGTTTTCCAAGTCAGCTGCACTCTTGGGGTTCTGTACACGTAATTTTGACGTCACTTCAGAGTAAGCCGTGTGTATGTAACGTGCCCTGTAGCTGTAATCTCTGCTCCAGGCCAAGCTTGACCTCTTGGATGAAGAGTGGAGCGCTGAAAGGCAGCAGTCTGACAGCTAACAGCACGAGAAGGCCACAGATGTGACCGGCCGTGTGTAAACAGAGGGCCAGCACGCAATGCCCGGTTGGTTAGCTAGGTCATGGGGCGACACGCGCGCCACCTGTAGCTGATCCCTGCAACTAGCGGCGTTTTGGCGCGTGACCTTCCTCGTCGTGTTGCTAGGACAACATGAGCGACTCTCATTAATATATTATCGCTGACGCGTTATCTGTGCGGGTAAGAATCAGAACAGCAACACTGTCGCTATATTGGGAGCTCATATCACGATTAAGCCGATAATTGTTCAGGATCATGCAAAATACATAATACACCAATGTCAGCCTCTACGGTTTACTGTTCCCACACGTATATATGTGGAATTCTCATACTCCAAACTTTCTCTCTTACTTTGGTTACTAGGAAAAACAGAAATCGCAAAAACAACGAAAAAGTGACGTGCGTGTATATGGTGAAATTTGCGTAAATTGTATTGCAAATCTGTTATACTTCTTCCATATTTAACGTTCTGCCAAAGACCTTTTACAAACATAAATTTAACTTTAAAAGCTCTAGATTCTAATGGAAACCTAGATCTAATAAGTTTCAGGGGGACACGTGTCCAACCACACTGATTTTCAAAATCGACTGACTCAAAATGACCATGTCCTTTTATTTTTGAAATATGTGTAGAGTGAGTTTTAAACAGAAATGGGCTGCAATAAAGGATAGCAGTGTAGAAAGAGGCACTCAAAAAGGAGAGGAGAGTTTTTCTGTCAAAATATGGACAAAGATTTGAGGGAAATGCTGTCAGAGTGTATTGTACTGTGTGCTTTACATTATGGTTCTGAAACTTGGACGATAGCAAAAAGATAGAAAAAATACTGGAGGCTTTTGAGATTTGGCTGTGGAGAGAACAACAATGTTCATGTACACTCATGCACATAAATTAAGGATAATTGCAGAATGTGGTGCCATACAAGGTGGCACTACACAAAACTGGCGCTAATAGCACAGGCATATAGGGAACACACACGACACAGATTTGTAAGTCCATGGTATTGGTCATAAGTTGAGAAAACTGTCCCGAAACACATGTGCTACAAAACGCCACTGTTTCCTGCACATGTAACCCGACATCAATATGGGATATGATAACCATGCACACGTACACAGGCCGCACACATGGTTGGCATACTTTGGATCAGGTGGTCGAGCAGCTGCTGGGGTATAGCCTCCCATTCCTGCACCAGTGCCTGTCAGAACTCCTGAAGTGTCGTAGGGGTTTGAAGACGTACAGCGATACGTCGACCGTGACCATCCCAGACGTGCTGGATGGGGCTTTGGTCTGGAGAACAAGCAGGCCACTCCATTCGCCCGATATCTTCTGTTTCGAGGTACTCCTCCACGATGGCAGCTCAGTGGGGCAGGTGGGACCCACTGCATCCCTGAAAAGGCAGACATACTGCTGCAAAATGACATCTCGACATACCTGACCTGTTACAGTTCCTCTGTCAAAGACATGCAGGGGTGTATGTGCAGCAATCATAATCCCACCCCACACCATCAAACCACGACCTCCACATAGGTCCATTTCAAGGACATTAAGGGGTTGGTATCTGGATCCTGGTTCACGCCAGATGAAAACCCGGCGAAAATCATTGTTCAGACTATACCTGGACTCCTCCGTGAACATAACCTGGGACCACTGTCCCAATGACCATGTACTGTGTCCTTGACACCAGGCTTTACGGGCTCCCCTGTGACCAGGGGTCAGTGGAATGCACCTTGCAGGTCTTCAGGCGAATAAACCATGTCTGTTCAGTCGTCTGTAGACTGTGTGTCTGGAGACAACTGTTCCAGTAGGTGCGGTAAGGTCCCGAGCAAGGCTACCTGCAGTACTCTGTGGCCATCTGTGGGCACTGATGGTGAGATATCGGTCTTCTTGTGGTGTTGTGCACTGTGGACGTCCAGTACTGTAGCGTCTGGACACGTTTCATGTCAGCTGGAATCGTTGCCATAATCTTGAGATCACACTTTGTGGCACACAGAGGGCTCGCGTGCTATGACCTGCTATGTTTGACCAGCCTCCAGTCGCCCTAGTATTATACCCCTCATAACGTCATCAATATGTGTTCTTTGAGACATTTTCAACACACAATCACCATTAGCACGTCTGAACACATCTGCACACTTACTCGCTGCACTGTACTCCAACATGCACCAACACACCTCTGCGTGTGTGGACTGCTGCCAGCGCCACCGTGCGACGGCCGCAGCTCAAATGCACTGCATGGTCATACGCCGAGGTGATTTAAACCCGCAAACCACGCACCGGAGCGTTGTTTCACCATGTATGAGCATTATTCTTAATTTATGAGCATGAGTGTAGTTCACTGCTGTCATGATGCTTTCGATTACCACCACGGAACCCAGCTCAGTGTACTCCATAGCATAATTCTGTCCTCACCGACCTGCATCTGTGGCGCTGTGCATGTTTCGTGCAGCCATTCGCCTCGATAACATGTAAGGACCCAACGTGTAACAAGAAATGCTATTTATCCGACAGGCTACGCGTTTCTACTGAATCTCGATGAAACCTCAGTGATATCGTGCCCACTGCAATCATAACTGACGATGTAGTCGGGTCAACACGAGAACACGTTGGGGTTGTGTGATGTAGAGCTCCATGTTCAACAATGGTCTTTGAACGGTGTGCTCCGAAACACTCGTGCCTGCACCAGCATTGTATTCTATTGTCAGATCTGCCACAGATCGCTGCCTATCCTGGATTACACAGTGGGGCATCCTCCGACCTCTATGTTTTGTGATGAAACTTGGTCGTCCAATGCCATATGGTTTACTCGTTGTTTCACCATCCTTCAACCACTTTCCATAGGTGTTCACGACAGTAGTACGCCAACAGGCGACCAACTTCGCCGTTTCAGAGATTCTCGTTTTCAGTCACGGCACCACAACTATGTGCCCTTTGTCAAAGCCGCTTTTATCAGTGGATTTCTATATTTGTAGACCGTCTCTTCGCTATAATGACTGACCATTAGTCTCTCTTTCGCTTCAGTTCTTTCCGTATTGCTTCACGTGCCTGTAACATCACCAGGACGCATTCTACCTCTCTGTGGGCAGTGATCAGAATGTTTTGGTCCATCATTGCATAGTGGACAGAGCTATCCTCCACGTTTTTGTTTCACATGAGAGTTCCTCAGCATGGGCACCATTTGTGACACGGCAAATGGCAATATGACAGTCAGCTCTTGCCATACAGGTTCCGACACGTAACTGTACAGGATGGCAGCCAGTCAAGGAATATTTTAGGGAACTGGTTTAAGATGTTTCAAATGGCTCTGAGCACTATGGGACTTAACAGCTATGGTCATCAGTCCCCTAGAACTTAAAACTACTTAAACCTAACTAACCTAAGGACAACACACAACACCCAGTTATCACGAGGCAGAGAAAATCCCTGACCCCGCCGGGAATCGAACCCGGGACCCCGTGCTCGGGAAGCGAGAACGCTACCGCGAGACCACGAGCTGCGGACTTAAGAAATTTATTTCAAAGGGTCAGTGGAATCTTTACAAGTTTTCTCCCAGAGTACTTCACACCGTGTCTACGTGACACAACTCGCTTATCTTTCAAAACCGAGGCAGTTCTGTCCAGTTACAGCTGCTGACAGGAGACGCCCTGAGCCCTCTGCTGAAACTGATAAGGAATTCACGCCATTGATTTTAACCAATAGCGTGCTCGGGTTACCGATCACGTGTGTGGACGCCGGAGCGTCCTGCGATGCAGAACACACTTACTTCTCTCTCTTGGAATCCAGACTTTGAGGAGCACAGACGCCTTCTTGGAAGGCAGAGTCTCTGGCTCTGCTCTTCGCAACCGGCCACCAGCATAAGTCAACATGAACCGCTTCCCCTTCCGTTGCCCATTTCATTTAATTGTTCGACCTTCTAGACCGGCCGAAACCTGCTAACTTCCGACCCTAGGCGCGCCTTTTGTACTCCATATATTGAAATATAACATTCTTTATTGTACTTAATTCCCTGTTTTGTCATTTAACGGCGGCCCTGGATGCCCACTATCAAATCCTGACCGCTCGACCTCCTTCACCCTGTCGTCACGAGGCATATGTAATAACCGCCTCCCCCTTTCCCAAACCCTGTATAGATTTACGTAATGGTCGATATCGGCGGCCGCATTAATCAACGTTCCTTATAACTGTTCCAAATGAAATGACAGTGGAAGTAGGAACACACAATCTTTGACATAACACCATAAGAAATCACATGGAGTTAGATTGTCATGGAGGCCACTGAAGAATAGGAGAGTGATGATGGGAAGCATATACAACCCAAGATTGAGGCAGTTTGGCATTGAGGTAATCACTAACATCTGAAAAGAAGAGCAGTGGAGCACTATCTTATTGCAGAATGAAGTCTCCGCTGCTTGCTGTAATTGTGGCTTAAGCCATTGCTGCAGCATATCAAAATACACGAAACCAGTCGCAGTGTTCCCCGCAAAGGAAATGGTCTATAAGCTCTTAAAGAGGACATGACACAAAAGACGTTAGCTTTGCGTGGATCACGAATGTGTTTCACGATCTGGTGTGGATGTTCTATGGCCCATGCACGTGCGTTATGAGGGTTCACGCTTCCAAGTACATGAAATGCTGTTTTATCATTGAAAATCAACTTCTGGGAAAAACCCTCCTCTTCCGGTAGCCAGTGCAAGTCATTGCAAAAGTCAGAACGAAGTTCATTGTCCAGAGTAGTCAGTGCATGTAGCAACTGCAGCCGCTATGGTTTTACCAAAGAGACGGAATATCATAGACAGGAACACCGTGATCAGAGTAAAGAAAACTGAACAAGCCTCCGCCATGTTTTTGGAAGTCAAAAGAAAGGGGCGTGGTGCGTGACACTGCATAAGAAATTACGAAATTGCAACTGTTAGCCTTTATTAACAATATTATCTCTGAGTATTGCGCACTAACACTTTATAAACGCCGTTTCTTGATAGTATCAGTAACTTTCATTTAAACTTTAACCCCAGCTGGCTACGAGCAGAGCATTTACAAGCAAAAATTACGATCTGTAAACTTTAGTTTAGGATCCATTTCGTATGTTTTAGTACGCCATTTTCTACAGAAAACTTTCGCAAAATAACATCATTCAGAAAGAAACGTTCTACAGAAAGATTACATTAATTTCGATTGTATGTAGCATTCATTTCACATTCAATGTAAAAATTATATTGTAGTAACAAGGGAAACTCCCCGTCGCACCGCTCTCAGATTTAGTGGTAAAATGGTCCAGAGAATAGCCCGTCAAAAGCATGAATTCAGGAAAAAGGTACACTGCACTGTGAAGAAAGAAGAAAAATAGAAACAGTAAACGGTCGAAGCTCAACTTGTGCAACATCGAGCGAATCGGATGTATCACGGCGTCGTTGTTGGGTGATCACGGTGTTCGGCTGCAAAGCGGGAGATCCGTGTTCAATTCTAATTCGCCTCCCACATTTGTTTTCACAAAACTATGAACTTTCCGTGCTGTCATTGACGTGTCCGTTCTCCTCCTGCAGTCTTGGAAATTGTCAAACAATACATAGCTTACGGAATATGAGTCATGTGGTAAGAATATATTACCCCCGCAAGTAAATGTGACGAATAGTGAGAACAGGCGAGATGCCGCATGGACCTCTAACAGAAAAGAAAGCAACAAATAAACGGGTGTGAGCTATGTTACAATAAAGGAATTCAAGAGTCAAAACCTCCAAAACAGAACGTAAGAGTAATAACCTGTGGTACTTGTGTAGAACAAATACAGGGTACATAGGTCTAGCCGACCCTTCCTCTGGGCGCTATGCCACGACACGGATACAAATTTGAATACAGTGAGCAGACACGTCAATGACTGGACAGACAGTTCATAACATATATATATATATATATATATATATATATATATATATATATATATATATATATATATATATATATATATATATATACTCCTGGAAATTGAAATAAGAACACCGTGAATTCATTGTCCCAGGAAGGGGAAACTTTATTGACACATTCCTGGGGTCAGATACATCACATGATCACACTGACAGAACCACAGGCACATAGACACAGGCAACAGAGCATGCACAATGTCGGCACTAGTACAGTGTATATCCACCTTTCGCAGCAATGCAGGCTGCTATTCTCCCATGGAGACGATCGTAGAGATGCTGGATGTAGTCCTGTGGAACGGATTGCCATGCCATTTCCACCTGGCGCCTCAGTTGGACCAGCGTTCGTGCTGGACGTGCAGACCGCGTGAGACGACGCTTCATCCAGTCCCAAACATGCTCAATGGGGGACAGATCCGGAGATCTTGCTGGCCAGGGTAGTTGACTTACACCTTCTAGAGCACGTTGGGTGGCACGGGATACATGCGGACGTGCATTGTCCTGTTGGAACAGCAAGTTCCCTCGCCGGTCTAGGAATCGTAGAACGATGGGTTCGATGACAGTTTGGATGTACTGTACACTATTCAGTGTCCCCTCGACGGTCACCAGTGGTGTACGGCCAGTGTAGGAGATCGCTCCCCACACCATGATGCCGGGTGTTGGCCCTGTGTGCCTCGGTCGTATGCAGTCCTGATTGTGGCGCTCACCTGCACGGCGCCAAACACGCATACGACCATCATTGGCACCAAGGCAGAAGCGACTCTCATCGCTGAAGACGACACGTCTCCATTCGTCCCTCCATTCCCGCCTGTCGCGACACCACTGGAGGCGGGCTGCACGATGTTGGGGCGTGAGCGGAAGACGGCCTAACGGTGTGCGGGACCGTAGCCCAGCTTCATGGAGACGGTTGCGAATGGTCCTCGCCGATACCCCAGGAGCAACAGTGTCCCTAATTTGCTGGGAAGTGGCGGTGCGGTCCCCTACGGCACTGCGTAGGATCCTACGGTCTTGGCGTGCATCCGTGCGTCGCTGCGGTCCGGTCCCAGGTCGACGGGCACGTGCACCTTCCACCGACCACTGGCGACAACATCGATGTACTGTGGAGACCTCACGCCCCACGTGTTGAGCAATTCGGCGGTACGTCCACCCGGCCTCCCGCATGCCCACTATACGCCCTCGCTCAAAGTCCGTCAACTGCACATACGGTTCACGTCCACGCTGTCGCGGCATGCTACCAGTGTTAAAGACTGCGATGGAGCTCCGTATGCCACGGCAAACTGGCTGACACTGACGGCGGCGGTGCACAAATGCTGCGCAGCTAGCGCCATTCGACGGCCAACACCGCGGTTCCTGGTGTGTCCGCTGTGCCGTGCGTGTGATCATTGCTTGTACAGCCCTCTCGCAGTGTCTGGAGCAAGTATGGTGGGTCTGACACACCGGTGTCAATGTGTTCTTTTTTCCATTTCCAGGAGTGTATATATATAACGTCCAATAAACGCGAAGATAAGGAATAATGTGTAAGGTGTTAACTAATCTGAACAACATTTTAGAAATCGGATTGCAGAAGGGTCGTCATGGAGCTAAAGTGTGATATTGGACACCCTGCTCTTCCAACCCCCCCCCCCCCCCCCCTCAGATCTTGGGTGTAGTGAGATATACCTGTAGCAAAGCCTACTGTTTACATTCGCCCCTTATTTAACCGCATATATAGGGTAAATCAGGGTGATATGGTGAACAAAAAAATTGGGCCTCGTAGGAGACAAGAAATTGTTTATTTAAACAAAATAAAAACACTCTCCTTTCACAAAATGTATAAGTAACACATTAACAGTAACACATCCTATTTAAGGCACTACAAAAGTTAAAATAAAAACAATACTTATTTTTATCAATTTCACCCACGTATATGGGTGAAATGGCGAATGCCCTTTGGGTGAAATGGTGCTTTTTGCCACATACGTCACACATAGATTCATATTTTGAACAGTCTTCATGCGGCCAACGTTGGCAGCTAATACATTTGATCCAATCTACATCCTTTTTAGTGCAACTGTACAGTTTACCGCACCCTACACAACAACACTCTTCATCATACGCGTCGTCATCATCGTCTTGCAACTGGATATCCAGCGAAGACTCGGATTCGGTGTCAGTGTTAGACGCTTTTCGTTTCTTAGGCTGCTTCTTTTTGATAATTCCTTTGGTAGTCTCTTTGGTTACGATTTTTCCTTTGGTTACGGTTTTTCCTTTGGTCCTCTTTTTAGCATTTGCTCTATTCTCCACTGACTCATTTTGTCGTTTTCGGTTTCGCAGGTTGTTGATGTTTTCTGGAGAAGTTGAAGCCTCAGCTAAAGCTCTGGATTTCTTCCTTGCAGATGCAAATTTGTGTAGGATAGGTATCGGCGAAATATGGTCCAAGAGTTTGCCAGGGGTTATTTGAGATTCTTCTGTTGCCACTGTCGAAGTCATATCTGTTGCTTCTGATGAAGACTGCATGTTTTCCTGTGGATTTTCCGCCCGTTGCGAACAGCCCAGTTCTGGTGAATCTTGTATGTGTTCACGTCCCTGATCATTATCTACGTCTGCAGTTGCTTCTTCCGAGAGATAAGGTATCTCCTGCCAGTGCGAACAACTTGGTAGAGGTGAAGTAGGTCTTTTTTCACGTCGTTCGTTGTTTTCCTGATGTTGATCTGAAGCTGATGTTAAAAGCGCGTATTCGGGGATGAGATCAGGATTAAACGGGATGATTCCTGTGCTTCTGAACCCCGATATTGCATTCTCTGTCGTAGCTGCTTGTACCCATGCCTTTGTAAGCAGTCCTCCGAACAATAGTCTGGAAATTTTTCTATTTGGATTCATTTTAAAGTACGAATTGCAAGCATTGTAATAATAGGATTTCAGAGCTTTAAAAAATGCTCTGTCTAGCGGCTGTAGATAGTGTGTAGTGTGGCTGGGTAGACAGATCAAAATTATGTTTTTTTCTTCTGCAAAGTCTAATGTGTTCAAATGGCTCTGAGCACTATGGGACTTAACATCTGAGGTCATCAGTCCCCTAGAACTTAGAATTACTTAAACCTAACTAACCTTAGGACATCACACACATCCATGCCCGAGGCAGGATTCGAACCTGCGACCGTAGCGGTTGCGCGGTTCCAGACTGAAGCGCCTAGAACAGCTCGGCCACACTGGCCAGCAAACTATAATGTATCCACGCTGCTGCAATGAGAGCTATGTCCATCCAAAATAAGCACGACTGTTTCCTCAGGCTCCTTCGGTTCAAAATGGTTCCTTAGCCACAGAAGAAAAATATCAGTTGTTACGTACGCCGACTTTTGTGACATGAAAATCGTGGAACCCGGCGGTGTACCGTCTTTGTACTCGGCCTTTTAATTTTTTTCCCTTCAAAACACAAGCTTGGGGTAAAAACATCCCCTCTCCATTGCAGCAAGCGATTACAGATACGGTTTCACCCTTTTCACCGGATGTTATCGCTGGAACGCTGTTAGACCCCTTTGCTGCCAACTCGTAACCTGGTCTATTATTCAGCTGATGTCCGGACTCACCTACGTTGAATATATTTCCCGGCTTATCAAGGAGGTTATGCTCTAACAAGATGTTCTGCAGCAATGAAAAATAGTCTGGAATGTTTTTCGTACTTAAACCCCTTGACCGTGTTTGTGAAACTCCTTCCGATATGCGGATTGACAGTTCCGGATTTATTTTTAAGAATAAATGTAGCCAGTCCATTCCAGCAATTTCCTTTTCTCGGTTAAATTTGTAATGTTGGTTATATTTCTCAGCTAGTTTATATGCTATGGTACGTACTTCTGTCCTTGTCGATGCAAATCCGAAGTTTTCTAATTTCATGATATGTTTTACCAACTTTTTCTCACATTCTTGTGTTAGTACAGGCGTCCCACCCAAAGGGTTTTTCGTAAAGCACCCGTTTGCTAATCGTCTCTTCAGCGTTGACCATGGAATGTGAAACTCCTTTGAGGCTTTATTCAGGCTCATTCCATTTTGCACCGCTTTTACGGCCAATCAGCACGGCTGAATCCTTTTCGTCTTTTGTAAAATGTAGACATCTTTCCCTGGAACAATGGCGGTAGTTAGAACATTTACTTTTTTAATCACTGACAAACCAAACTGTACTCGCAAAAAATATACAAAAACTAATTTTTAAATTAACGATTGTATTGAGACGTCGGATAAAACAGAATATAACTCTCGCATGGGATAAAACGCAAACATTTCATGACTTGTCAAAAACCCTAGTTGGGATGTATCTAAATAAAAGCTTTACACTTTACACATAAGAAAAGTCCTTCACCGTATCACCCCTGCCCGAGTTCACCATTTCTCCCATTCGCTATGGGTGAAACGGTGAATAGCACAACAAGAAGTTCGAAACACTAGACGCAACGATTTCTAGTTTATGAAGTACATAAGTAGTATAAGAATGCAGAATATATCAAAAAAAAACCCGCGGACTACGCTACCTGAAGTAACATCTACAAATGAATGCAGCATATAAAAATTAATTAGCATCGAAAACAGTTTTGGACAAAGTACTTACAGTTTTTAAAACGGAGCTGGTTTTCAACACGTGCACACTACAAAGATGCTCAGAGACTGTTGGCATAAAGACATAGAGAGACTTCTGTCCAACCAGTAAAGAATTAAAGCAATTCACTATTTCACCCGATTCACCATATCACCCTGACTTACTCTATATATACACACACATTAAAAAAATTTTGCCTCACCCTGGCTCCCAGTCCTGAAGACAGACGTTGACTGTGGATATTGTATCACAGACACAGTACCTTTGACTGTTCAGAGATGTCATTCACCTGCCCAAAGATGTAAACAACACTGCATGATCAGCACCTACTAGACCGATAGGGTCCTACAGCCGATCAGTTCCGGTCATTCCACCAGGAAAGAGGTATACGACTCGCCTTGTCTGTAGTTCAACAGTCAATACCGCATTTCGATCGCATTGTTACTTTGTGCCAGGAAGGGCTCTCAACAAGGGAAGTGTCCAGGTGTCTCGGAGTGAACCAAAGCGACGTTGTTCGGACATAGAGAAGATACAGAGAGACAGGAACTGTCGATGAATTGCCTCGCTCAGGCCACCCAAGGACTAATACTGCAGTGGATGACCGTTACCTACGGATTATGGCTACGAGGAAACCTAACAGCAACGCAGCCATGTTGAATAATACTTTTCGTGCAGCCACAGGACGTCGTGTTACTATTCCAACTGTGCGCAATAGGCTGCATGATGCGCAACTGCAGTTCCGACGTCCATCTTTGCAACCACGACATCATGAAACGCGGTACAGATGGGCCCAGCAACATGCCGAATGGACCGCTCAGGATTGGCATCACGTTCTCCTCACCGATGAGCGTCGCATATGCCTTCAACCAGACAATCGTCGGAGACGTGTTTGGGGCAACCTGGTCAGGCTGAACGCCATTGATACTCTCTCCAGCGAGTGAAGCAAGGTAGAGGTTCCCTGCTGTTTTGGAGTGGCATTGTGTGTGGCTGACGTACGCCGTTGGTGGTCATGGAAGGCGCCATAACAGCTGTACGATACGTGAATGCCATCTTCCGATCGATAGTGCAACCATATCGGCAGCATATTGGCGAGGCATTCGTCTTCATGGATGACAAATCACGGGACCATCGTGCACATCTTGTGAATGACTTCCTTCAGGATAACGACATCAAAAAATGGTTCAATTGGTTCTGAGCACTATGGGACTTAACACCTGAGGTCATCAGTCCCCTAGAACTACTTAAACCGAACTAACCTAAGGACATCGCACACATCCATGCCCGAGGCAGGATTCGAACCTGGGACCGTAGCGGACGCGGGGTTCCAGACTGAAGCGCCTAGAACCGCTCGGCCACGATAACGACATCCCTTGTCTAGAGTGGCCAATATGTTCTCCAGACATGAACCCTATCGAACATGTCTGGGATAGATTCAAAAGTGCTGTTTATGGACGACGTCACCCACCAACCACTCTGAGGGATCTAATGGAGGTGGACAATCTACGCAATTATCGGAAGTTAAAATTTAAAATATGTAACTACGTGTTGTAGATCCAAACTTTGGAAAATGACTATCCATATATAAAATCATACTAAGATTGATAGAGTAATTTGCAGTTCATACGTTGCATATAAAACGCTTGTTTCTTAATTTGAAACTATAATTTAATACAAATAAGTATATGTTCAGTTTTACGCCTGTAATCCATACTTTCAAATGTGAAAGCATACTCCACATAGTTTCCAAAGAGCAACCAAAAAGTTATTGGAGTAATGCCTATTGCAACTGTCGAAAACTTAATCACACAAAAAAGACTTAATCGACTATACCCTCCGACCAACATCGAAGTTTTCTGTCACAAAAGAAGTTTACGATCTTATGATCCTCATGTTTCTGAAATGTTACAAAGTATGATGCAGGCCTTTGTTAGCTTCTCCTTCGTCACAAAATTCTCGGAATATCATATGCTTAGAAGAACTTGGATGAAACAAGCTTAACTACACAAGTAAACAAACACGTCGCTGTACATAAAACACAGCACATGTACAGAACACAATATGTAAGAATATTTACACCACTCTTCAATCTTTTTTCTAGATATGTGAGTAAATTTATATTCTGAGCACACAACAGGCACGATTCTGTAAAGAAGTGCTGCAACTATGTAGCTTACAAAACTATACACGAACTCTCTAACTTTCAAAACGACCACAGAATGATTTCTCGAAACATGGCAACTATTAGTACGGCGTGGCACCGCAGGGAGCTCTGAATAACACCTACAGCCTATGTATTCTTTACCACTTTGGGTTTTACACACAGACGTTTGTGCGAATGCAGCAGAGAGCTAAGTGCGGTATCTACAGTTCTTTGTCCGCACATGTTGTCGATTTCTTTGGACACATAGAAGCCAGCTTCACTGAATATGTTGTAGCACACATGCATGGTTTTGTCTGTTGCAGCATGTACCTGATATTTGGTAAGAAACTGTGACTGACTCGCATTTAGCGGATTCAAGGACACAAAATGCATGCATCGCTCCACTACATGTTCTGATATGCCTGCCCCTAGTGGTGAGCTCTGCAACTATTCAACGGGGCTTATCACGAATCGAAAGTTGGCGAGGTGCTCTATCCGCTGTTATTGTCTATTTTCTTCATGTCTTGTAGTTTCCATGCAGTTGTCTTCTTAAACCCTGATGGTTCTTATGTATAACCCTGTATTCCAAGGAACAGGTTGGAACCTCAAGCTGACGTATCAACACTAACATCTGTTTTTAAATTATTCTAGAGTGTTACGTCACGTAAATGGCGGTCTGAAGGCTAGACGGAATATAGTCAAATTCGGGATGCGTGCTATAGCCATTTGCAAGTGATTAGCAAGTGATTCAGAACATCTTTGTTACGGTGCAGACCTGCAACTCAAGCACAATGCCACAAGGAAAGGGAGGTATTGTATATCTCAGGTCCACGAGGAAATCCGTAGTCTGTTTGTCTTCGCCAGCATTATCTTTAGATTTACAAGTATTTACAGACTTCCAAATTAGCAAACTGTGTCAATGACAGATAAGCGCTCTCATGTATGCAGTGAGTAAACCATCTGGAAGCTAAGCATTAGTTAATTTACAGTGTGAAGTAACTGCATACCAACAAGGCTTGACTAAACATGGCGAGACTGGGAGATGCCTCCTGTAAACCCAGCGAGTGTGTTTCAACAGCCACTCAAAGGATCTGTGGTATCATCTCAGATCATAGATGAGATACTCAACACATAATGTCATTATAATGAAACCAATATCTCGATCAGATGCTGTTGTAGGCGTCTTAAGGAATGAACCGAAGACTGAAGTTTTGAACACCTCAGTGCTTTACAAAGCACGATCATGTTGGAGGTGGAATGAACCGAAGACTGAAGTTTTGAACACCTCAGTGCTTTACAAAGCACGATCATGTTGGAGGTGGTATGTCATTGCCTACCTCTCACCTTTGAACTAACTTCAGGCTATTCATATAGTTACATCACGGCACTGTCACGTCACGGAGTGTTCGCACTGACCATCAGGTCATGTCACGTCAGGTCAGTTCAAGTCACGTGATCTCAACTTGCATAGCTGTCCTCGACTGTTTTCTGTCTGTAATAAATAACAAGAAATAACAAAGAACGTACAACAACTGATATCAATCACGAAGACCACAACGTAACAAAAGCGACACAAAACGAAGTATGGAGGACAGCATGACTGTGTATCGGGAGAAAATGGACTTTGGTGTCACGTGATCAACAATGTACAACATCAGCCGTCAAAACTTTGTTCACTAGGAACCTTGACGGTGTCGTAACGTGACGTTTCGTGGCCCATGAGAAAGACAGGCTGTGAGGCGTACGTCACAGCACGTGACACTATAGGTCTTACGAGTGCCAGCAACCGTCCTTGGTGGGAAGCGAGTAACTATTTCATCCTCGTTGAATAATTCTTGACTGCGCTGAATAACGCTGCCCTCTCAAGCACACGAAAAAGGTGATACCTTTAGTGGGCACCTTTTCAGTTACATATTGATTTTCCATGGACCCTGCACAGATCAGAGAGTTCACGAATGTGACGCAAAAGCCGACTAGTGTGACGTCAGGTCGTTGCAGGGTCCGTATTTCTCGCGAGCCCTGATTGTTATAGCGCGATATGATGTGACGCCCAGTGCAAACTGACCTTTACCATTTGACTCCAAATCAGGCGCGCTCGTCATTTTTCACATCAACATTGACAGAGTGGGAAGAAGTATTAAATTAACCGAGAACTTCGGATTTATAGTACGGCACTTTACCACTGAGTCACCGATCCACGCTAAGAGGTTGCATCTGTGATATTCTACTTGAGAACATTTTTTCGTCTGTAAATATCACAAATTTATTCATAGAGATATTTTAGATTCTGTTGCTTTTTGCATTAAGGAATGTTTATGTCCACAAATCGGCCTGACAACAGTACAAAGGGTGATATGTCACATATTAATTACGTTGTCTTTCGTTTATTTTTTTTCACAAGATGAACAATACTAGTAACAGTTTTCGATCTGTTAAAGTACGAAGGAATGTTTTAACTCTTGCCTTGAAAATGGAGGAAAGTTCTACAACATAAAAAGCTCCGTTTGAAGCATTTTATCGTAAATCTTTTGACATCGAGATCTTTGGTGTTGGATGTGCCAGCAATATAAAACTATATATATAAACGAAAACTAACTAAATTTTTTAAATCAATTGGTAACTGCATTCTCATTTGTTTAGTTAAATATGTTTACAGAACTGGCAAGACTTTAATGTCATATGATGTTTGTTCTGTGTAAAACAGTTGTAAGTAGTGAAAGGTCTCTGTTGGATTCCTTTCATGTTAATGTCTTAAATCTGTTGTCATTTACGGCATAAATTCCTCTTCTAAATTTACTGTGGTATTTCTGACTATCTTGGAGGAGACTGAGCAGTGAAACGTGTTACTTTTACACATAAACAAGAACGATCTGTCACACTACTACACTTTAAAACACAGTTTATATGTAATTCATGTCACACAGTCTCATACGGAAACTACATCCGCTTTCTTTTATATACTGTATATGATAAGATACTGTCATACCCCTTCCCATCTGTGTGAAAGAATGAATGAGCAAATGTATTTCTAGTTGCATGCTGGACGGTAGCAGACAAGCCTGTCTGCTAGAGAACAGTAGGACCAACGTCGGAACAGGTAGGTTCAAATGGCTCTGAGCACTATGGGACTCAACTGCTGTGGTCATCAGTCCCCTAGAACTTAGAACTACTTAAACCTAACTAACCTAAGGACATCACACACATCCATGCCCGAGGCAGGATTCGAACCTGCGACCGTAGCAGTCGCACGGTTCCGGACTGCGAGCCTAGAACCGCGACGGAACAGGTAGCTACGCTTTCTAAAAGCAAAGAGGCTTCTAGCCTTAGTATGGTCCTGTCCATGTTGGTATAGGAAGCTGCCTCTCGGGTCACTTCCGTTTTGTATTCGGAAGCACCCTTGGTAGGAGCCCAGGTCAGTCTGTCCGCGGCGAGCGTCTGAAATGGTAAGATCTCCGTCTAAGCGCGTGTCTGCTAAGTCCGTAGGACAATGGATTTCTTAAGTTCAGCCTAACTGAAAATTTAATCACCTTTATTTCAGATTTAGCTCTAAAATATCTAATGTTATCTTAAATTGCAACGCAGTGTGATTCGAGTGTACAGTTCAGAATATCTTCCAGTAGCTGCTTTGTCACTACTTTGTGAGTAAAGTGAAACCACGTGTTGATCAGTAACTCTAACTAAGGTCATCAGTCTTAAATGCGAATGTGCGTGAGATTATAACATCTCGTCTTGACAATATTTTTCAATATAGCAACTTTTCTTTATGTTCAACCCACGAGGGGTGTACTTTGTGAGACCAGTACCACGTGCTTATACAATTGTTTGACCCATCAGGTGAATGGTAAGACGTTAGTAACCAGTTGGAGGTTTTTCTTTTGTAAATTGCTTTTCGATCTAATTTATTTTAATTATCAAAATTATTGTGGAGTTACACTCTTTGTGTAAACCAAGTTGACCACGTGAAGCATGTGGTGTAATCATCAAAGTAGCCCTCAGCTATTCTTTTCGGGAAGATTTCACAGAGAGTTAGTATGAATTTAGTATACCTGTGTGTGGTAATTACATGACGGACAGGATTGCGCTAGATAGTGGTTAATTTCCTACTGCATATGTTTCAACGTTCTTCGTGTGTTATTTTATGAATGCAGTGTTGTATGCAGTCTCCCAATCTTGGCTCCATATTTGATGTGTTCTGTAAGATTACAAACTCACATTTTCACAATCCTAAATAAGGCACCAGTTTAGTTATGAATCAAGTTTAATATGCTGAAATTTCAATGATCAATGTTAAAATAAATTTCCAAATATAAAGTGATTTATTTCTTTTTATTTAAATTCTCTTTTATATCACCGGTTGTCGTATGACTATTAAAAGATTATAATTAATGTTAGTCTGGTTGGGAATTTGGTAAGCTAGACTGGATACCTGGTGAAACAGTTGCTCAGTAATGCAAGGTTAACTTCCCCAGACAACTCATAGCTTTTAACCCGCTTTTATTGTCTATCAGCACCGCTTTCAGAAGAAATTAAAGCAACAATATTACAGTAGTTAGCTATGAAATAAAAACTGCAGCAAGTAAAAGATGTTTTGCTCATTAAATTTCGCCCAAAAAGATCACTAAACGTAAGGAATAACGCTCTCTAATGGTGATCCCGATGTTATCAAGAAGAAACCAAGGAAAAATACAAACCACAGGCACCGCCAACGTAATGCAGTAGCTTTAGGTAAAGCGGAAGTACACTATTACCAGCGATGATTGGGTTTGCCAAGATGAAGTACAGTTTCATATTGACAGCATAACAATTGAAACTACGAATTTAGCTATTTAATGACGCAACTGGAGCCACGATTTGTTGAAAACACCTGGGATTGGGTTGCCCGTTTCGAATCAGATAAATATTTATTAGTTGAAAAGAGACTCTTAACAGGCTTCCAGCAGAGTGAAGCGCGCCAAATAAAAAGCTTGGTTAGTGAACAGCAGTTCAGAGTCACAGCGCACTTTTTCGGCTCCATGCCCCCTGAAAATTAGAACTTGTTTCTCTCCTGCACTGTTTCTATTATATACATTTTACAATTTTTCAGTAGTTAATGCATAATACCTTCTAAACAATTTGCAAGTATTTTGAACAGTTTAGGATGTAATGGCTATTATGAAACCATAATAAAAAATGAAACACAAGACTTTCTAAAAATTCAAATTCAGGCACCATTTAATTCCACAATACATGTGACGGAGACAAGTTTTTTAAGGGATATGTATAACGTGATGGCTGAGATACTAGTCCTATTCCAAACATTAAGTATATTAATCAGATAAATATTATTATATCTTACATCTCCATTTTTAGAATATTTTTCCTAGTTACAATTTTTATTTCTCTGTAATTTAGTTGAAAGTGCAAAAAGCTATAGGTCTACTAGATAGATATAGACAACTGCAAGTTACAGAAGAAGAGAGTGCAATGCATTATAAACTTAAGGTGATATATGTACCTAAATTGCGATACAAGCTGCGGCAAATTACGAATGAAGATTTGAGTCCTACTAAAATGTGCCTCAGAACATTCCTGAAGCATATTCTTCATCCCACTGCATTTCTTCATCTTCAAGCTTTTTCCTGGCGTTCCTCTTAGCACTTCTTCCTTCTTTGTTGAATGCATATTAATTATATTTATGTCCACCAGATTCAGCAAAGGTAACAATCGAAATACTTTTGTACCATGAGTTGGCTATGGAGAATCATACATTTTACATAAATTAACATATAATTGCTTACAAGAAACTGTATTTGTCTAGCAATAGAATTCTACAGTTAACTGATCATTCTGCATAAAATTCTGGGGGTATTGTGATACAATTTCATAATCAATATTACTGGAGCGTCTTCTTTGATAAAGAAAATGGTGAGATGTAAACAATGTAATGGCGTAAACTGTCTGGAAATAACTGAACAACAAAGTAGCTGGAATGGTTTATCAAACACTACAAACGGCATGAGTGCTAATATAAAAATTTCAATCGTGGGAGTTCCCTCCCTGAAGAACTGGTACAAGACTCTTCTCAATAGTATGGGCTGCTTGGTTTGTAAAATGGTTACCCCTAAATCTTCTTTTATCAAATTTCTTGGCATGTAGCATTGTTGACTCCAGCAAATCAAAACTATATAGCAGCAAAGATGATCATTTACAGATGCTCAAAACCAGTACTGTTGCCAACGTGCACGAGATATATCAAACATAATTGTTGGAAACAGAAGTTTAATAGCTGTTTTGTGAAATGCTTATTGTTTTTTATCATTGAAATAAAGGGGGTGTGGTAGCGTACACGACACTAAACACTAAGATATAGTGTATGATGGTCATTTTTCACTCTAAACCCAATAATATGTAATCAGGAGAGACTACAGAATTTAATGAAATTATAAACAAATTCGATTTTTCGTCATTCAGAAGTATCCTGTATCCTTAAGCGATCTAAAATCTTCCCATCTGTTACCAAAAATTACTAAATTAAAACATTATGGTTAGATAAACTTCTACGTCTACATACAGAGTGGCTATAATATTAACGTTCCAGTTACAAAATAGAGTAAAAAAAGAATCACTGCACAGAATTACGTCAAATTTGAACGGATTGTTATCGAGGAAGGACGAAAAATTTCAACGAAAATTTTCCTGCTAGACGGCATAGTAAGCGACATAACACAAACGGGTGCGGCTATAAGTGACAGAGGAATCGCAATAATAACGCTATGTTGTGAATTGGACATTAAACCAACCGTACTTTACAATGTGCATGACCGCACAACTTTGGCATTGCACACTGTAGCACTGTTAGCTATGGAAGCTCATTCACCACAGCAAGGTCGTACGACATCGGATGGGAAAAATCGGATTTTAACTGACCTGTGGCTAAACATGGCAAAAATGTAAGAATGAAACTGATTTTTAACTGTCGTGAGACTGCGCAAGACATGTTCGATATACTGTCCGCGGCTTTCTAGCGCAAGTTGAAATCGAGAAACAGCATGTTTCACAATAGATCAGAGCGTCCCAGAGGTCACGTTGAGAATGCATTGCATAATGTGTGCCTTCAGTTCAGCTACTTTTGTAATCGAAGCACTGAACGTAGCACTTTTCAGATAATCCCACATCCAGAAGTCACACGAATTAAGATCAAGTGGTCTGGATGGCCAGATAGGAGTGACGGCTGATAATTCTTGCATTTCCGAAATACCTCTGGCTGTGCAAGTAGGGCTGGTGCGCAATGCTGCATAAAAATGATCCTACCTACACGCCCACCCTGTTAATGCGTTGAAATGACGTTAGCGCCCAAAAGACTCTCGTAGCATTTACCAGTGACGGCACAGGTAACAGGACCAGCATGAACCATCTCCTCGAAAAAATATGACCCTACGACAAAGCATGCCGTCCACCCGTACCACACAGTTATGTTTGCCGAATGATGTATTTATCCGCCGACACCGGGCTAATGACTTTCAAGTAAAATGTCTCCCTTGCACGGGAATATACATAATTGATGTACGATCCAGGTTATGGACATATGGTTGACAACATATGGAAGTTTGAATCTGGCTGTGAGTCGTACACAGGTAGTCAAATTGTAAGGCGACCAACCGCCATAAACGGGCAAATTTTCACTGTCGTCATTCCACTATACAGCAGATGGTAGTCCATATTCGCAACTGCGAACACATTTCATGTCTTTGCAGAATGAAGCGGTACCGACTGATGTGCGAGCTGATTTTTTGTTTCCCATATTCTGCATTTCTGTGCGTTGACATGACCTTTCAACTGTAAATGGGCTTCGTCTGTTCACAGGATTTTCCATCGCCATTCACTGACCGCTCCCATGCGAGCAAGAAATTCTAGACCAAACGTTTGTCTTACTGGCATGTCAGCATGAAACAACTGCTGGACATGGGTAATTTTGCATGGAGAGCAATGCATAATATTTCGTAGAATTTTATGCAACGTGCTGACAGGTAAGTCGAAAGTCCGGGAAATTTCACGTGCACTGCATATTTGCACACCACCGCTTAATCCTTGGCCATATCTTCTACTGAAGTAGGATGAATTGTTTTCCTTCCTCTGCCACACTGCGCTTCAAAAGTACCTGTCTTTTCGAATTTCGTAATTATTTTTTTCAAAACCTTGGCAAACATCGGATCAACACCTTTTTTCATACCCCTGAGTGTCCGGAACTTCTGCAGAGCCACCGACGCGTAATCACCGTTGTTTATCAGCAGCGTGCGATCCTGCGTCGAGACTCATGCCGAGCGTTCAACTGGCTCTGAGCACTATGGGACTTAACATCTATGGTCATCAGTCCCCTAGAAATTAGAACTACTTAAACCTAACTAACCTAAGGACATCACACAACACCCAGCCATCACGAGGCAGAGAAAATCCCTGACCCCCCCCCCCCCCCCCCCGGGAATCGAACCCGGGAACCCGGCGTGGGAAGCGAGAACGCTACCGCACGACCACGAGCTGCGGACTCTCATGCCGAGCGTCTTAGACGTAAACTGATTAACAGCCGCGTACCCCATGTCCTTTATCTTCTATATTCTGCCGCTTGCAGCGCCATCTAGTGGTAAAATTATCGTAAAAATTTTTTGTTTCTGTAACGTTTTCACGTTCATCGAAACTATTGTGCTCAAATGTGCCGTAATTCGAAAACTGGTCCTTTTTTTTACAGAGTTTTTAAGCTGAAACTTTAATTATTATCACCCTTTACACACTCCGCTAGCCATCTTATTCCCCCTTTTCCTATTCCAGCCACGAATGGTTCGCGGGAAGAATGATTCGTGGTAAGCCTCTTTGTGAACTCAAATCTCTCCAAATGTACCTTCGTTGTCTTTTCGCGAGATAGATGTAGGAGGAAGCAATATGTTGGTTGACTGTTTTAGGAACGTACAGTCTCGAAACGTTTAACAGTAGACCATACTGTGATGCAGAACTCATCTCTTGCAGCGTCTCCCACTGGAGCTGGTTGAGAGTCTACCTGCTGGTTTCGCGCTTACTAAATACACTCCTGGAAATGGAAAAAAGAACACATTGACACCGGTGTGTCAGACCCACCATACTTGCTCCGGACACTGCGAGAGGGCTGTACAAGCAATGATCACACGCACGGCACAGCGGACACACCAGGAACCGCGGTGTTGGCCGTCGAATGGCGCTAGCTGCGCAGCATTTGTGCACCGCCGCCGTCAGTGTCAGCCAGTTTGCCGTGGCATACGGAGCTCCATCGCAGTCTTTAACACTGGTAGCATGCCGCGACAGCGTGGACGTGAACCGTATGTGCAGTTGACGGACTTTGAGCGAGGGCGTATAGTGGGCATGCGGGAGGCCGGGTGGACGTACCGCCGAATTGCTCAACACGTGGGGCGTGAGGTCTCCACAGTACATCGATGTTGTCGCCAGTGGTCGGCGGAAGGTGCACGTGCCCGTCGACCTGGGACCGGACCGCAGCGACGCACGGATGCACGCCAAGACCGTAGGATCCTACGCAGTGCCGTAGGGGACCGCACCGCCACTTCCCAGCAAATTAGGGACACTGTTGCTCCTGGGGTATCGGCGAGGACCATTCGCAACCGTCTCCATGAAGCTGGGCTACGGTCCCGCACACCGTTAGGCCGTCTTCCGCTCACGCCCCAACATCGTGCAGCCCGCCTCCAGTGGTGTCGCGACAGGCGTGAATGGAGGGACGAATGGAGACGTGTCGTCTTCAGCGATGAGAGTCGCTTCTGCCTTGGTGCCAATGATGGTCGTATGCGTGTTTGGCGCCGTGCGGGTGAGCGCCACAATCAGGACTGCATACGACCGAGGCACACAGGGCCAACACCCGGCATCATGGTGTGGGGAGCGATCTCCTACACTGGCCGTACACCACTGGTGATCGTCGAGGGGACACTGAATAGTGCACGGTACATCCAAACCGTCATCGAACCCATCGTTCTACCATTCCTAGACCGGCAAGGGAACTTGCTGTTCCAACAGGACAATGCACGTCCGCATGTATCCCGTGCCACCCAACGTGCTCTAGAAGGTGTAAGTCAACTACCCTGGCCAGCAAGATCTCCGGATCTGTCCCCCATTGAGCATGTTTGGGACTGGATGAAGCGTCGTCTCACGCGGTCTGCACGTCCAGCACGAAAGCTGGTCCAACTGAGGCGCCAGGTGGAAATGGCATGGCAAGCCGTTCCACAGGACTACATCCAGCATCTCTACGATCGTCTCCATGGGAGAATAGCAGCCTGCATTGCTGCGAAAGGTGGATATACACTGTACTAGTGCCGACATTGTGCATGCTCTGTTGCCTGTGTCTATGTGCCTGTGGTTCTGTCAGTGTGATCATGTGATGTATCTGGCCCCAGGAATGTGTCAATAAAGTTTCCCCTTCCTGGGACAATGAATTCACGGTGTTCTTATTTCAATTTCCAGGAGTGTAAATCTGTAACGAAACGCGCTGCTCTTCTTTGGATCCTCTCTATTTCCTCTATCAGTCCTACCTTGTATGGATCCGACACTGCCGAGCAATACTGAAGCATTGCTCGGACTACTGTTTTGTGAGTGCAGTGTCATCCGAACAAAAGCACCACAGGCGTAAAGATGAGAGCTGGTGTCAGTGCCATAGAGACTCGCCACTTGCGCGAGGTCCGCCAGCGCCACAGGCGGCGCTGAGGATGAAAATATGGACATCGCCTCGGCCAGTTGCCAGCCGAGTACAATCCGCGAATGACCGAAGGACAACGGACAGAAGCCTACTCGTAAGATAGAAGAGCAGCACTCGCTCACTTGGTTATAGGTCATCGTCCAGGGCTGACTTAGACAGGGAACGTCGTTTAGTGAACTCTTAGAAGTGAACAGACAGATGTTATAATTTGCATTTGCTATGCACTAAGAAGTTACCTACGATTATTAGCACTTAGCCATTGAGGGCTGTTATCGTGTTACATTGCAAGCAGTGTTGCGAACTTCATTATTCAACGATTCACAAAGGTAAGTAAATCTTCTAACTCATTTGTGTGACGTTGTCACTAATTTGTTGCAGTGTTGTAGAACCTTCGTTCTCCTATCCTCTTACCTGACCCTGGGGCATAGCTGTGTAACAGTGACAGGGAGAAATTTTCTTAGCTGTGTACTGCACCAGAAGCTGTTTGACGAATTCACAAAGTCGGCCTATGGTAACAACAATGGCAACTCGGCCTCCCCAGCAGTAACGACGAGGCCTTTTAAAACTGGCGAAGAGGGTTTACAAAAGTGAGCTACTTGTTTTGTTGATGGACTACATTTCCCGAGGACTCTTCCAATCAATCTCACTTTGGCATCTACCTTATTCGCAATTAATTTTGTGTGGTCGTTCCATTTCATGTCTCTCTGTACGCACACTCCTAGATATTTTATGGTAGTAACTACTTACAGTCATTCTTCTGCAAACGTGCAATCACACAAGAAAGAGTCTTTTTATCGAAGTGTTCGCAACACGCAACATTTTTTTGTGTTGAGTGTCAATTGCCATTCCCTGCCCCAAGCATCGATCCTCCAGGTCTTCCTGCATTTCGCTATAATGTCCTAGCATTGCGACTTCTCTTTATCCAACAGCATCATCCGCGAAAAGCCTCACGCAACTTCCAACGTTATCTACTAGATCAATGATATGTATTATGAAAAGTAATGGTCCTATAACACTCCCTTGGGGCACGTCCGACGTTACTTTTATGTCTGACGACGTCTCACCGTTCACAATGACGTGCTGCATTTTATCTGAATGAAACTCTTCAGTCCGATCACACAGTTAGCCTGATAATCCATATGCTCGTATTTTATTCATTACGCATCAGTGCGGAAGTGTATCGAGCCCCTTCCAGTAGTCAAGGAAGAGGAATCTACCCTGGGGGCCTGTATCTACTGCTTTCTGACTCTTGTGGACAAACAGGCCTATCTGAGTTTCACACGATCCATGTTGATTCCCACACCCGAGTTTTCGGTCTAGTTTTGTGCGTCTGTTCCACGACCCTTCTTGAAAATGGTAATGATACGTGCTTTTTTTCCAATCAGTAGGAACGTTTCGCTCCTCTAGAGACCTACGGTGCATCGCTGCTAGAAGAGGAGGAAGGTCTGTCGCACACTCTGTGTAGAATGGAACTGGTATCCGCGTCAGCTCCAGTGGCCTTCCAGCTGCTGAGCGTTTCCAGTTGCTTTTTTATCTCTTGGTCGCTTATCTCGATACCTGTTATTTTGTCGCTCGTGTGACGATTTAAAGGAGGAAGTATAGTGCGATCTTCTTCTGTGAAACAGTTTTGGAAGAAGACTCTTAGAATTTCCGTATTTTCTGTGTCTCTTATTCAGTGTCATTATAGTCACATAGTGTCTGGGCCTATGGCTTCGACCCGTTTACTGATTTATCATCAAACCAAAACTTCTTAAGATTTTCTGCAAAATCGGTAGACAGAATTTTACTTTCGTATTCGTTGAACGCATAGTCCTCCTTACGCTAATTTAGGCTTAGTTTACTTTTTTTTCGTCTGTGAGGCTTTGGCTACGTTTGAATTTGCAGTGACGCTCTCTTGGCTTTCGTAGTTTTGTCGAGGCACGTCGTGGGCTTTTCCATCCCCCACAACATTGCACGGCACGTTCCAGTCTCAAGCGTATTGTACGATGCTCTTGAACTTTGTGCATTGATGTTCAACATGGTTAGTGCTGGAGGTAAGGCTTTTATGTTGATCGGTCAGGTAATCTGTCATCTGTTTCTCGCCGCTCTTGCTATTTTGGAAATTTGTGATAAGGTCTTAAGGGACCAAGCTGCGGAGGTCATCGGTGCCTAAGCTTAAGCACTACTAAATCTAACTTACAAGGGGAGGCCGCCAATTGTGAAATTCAGATTCGATTCATACTGCGCATAATAAAAGCTCATAGCCAGAGGTAATGTGGCAAAGCACCAAGATGGACTTCTCAGCCGTTGTCGAGAAAATCGACAGTGAAGTGAAACCGTTGCGTGAAATACTCTCTACGATTAATAATTTTCTACAGCGTCGTGGCGCAGCGGTAAGCGCACGGGTTCGTAATCCGAAGGTCGCCGAATCGAAACTTGCGCCATGCAACTTTTTTTTATTATTTGTTTTTTGCAATTCAAATGTACACACACAGAGATATATATATATATATATATATATATATATATATATATATATATATATATATACTCCTGGAAATTGAAATAAGAACACCGTGAATTCATTGTCCCAGGAAGGGGAAACTTTATTGACACATTCCTGGGGTCAGATACATCACATGATCACACTGACAGAACCACAGGCACATAGACACAGGCAACAGAGCATGCACAATGTCGGCACTAGTACAGTGTATATCCACCTTTCGCAGCAATGCAGGCTGCTATTCTCCCATGGAGACGATCGTAGAGATGCTGGATGTAGTCCTGTGGAACGGCTTGCCATGCCATTTCCACCTGGCGCCTCAGTTGGACCAGCGTTCGTGCTGGACGTGCAGACCGCGTGAGACGACGCTTCATCCAGTCCCAAACATGCTCAATGGGGGACAGATCCGGAGATCTTGCTGGCCAGGGTAGTTGACTTACACCTTCTAGAGCACGTTGGGTGGCACGGGATTCATGCAGACGTGCATTGTCCTGTTGGAACAGCAAGTTCCCTTGCCGGTCTAGGAATGGTAGAACGATGGGTTCGATGACGGTTTGGATGTACCGTGCACTATTCAGTGTCCCTTCGACGATCACCAGTGGTGTACGGCCAGTGTAGGAGATCGCTCCCCACACCATGATGCCGGGTGTTGGCCCTGTGTGCCTCGGTCGTATGCAGTCCTGATTGTGGCGCTCACCTGCACGGCGCCAAACACGCATACGACCATCATTGGCACCAAGGCAGAAGCGACTCTCATCGCTGAAGACGACACGTCTCCATTCGTCCCTCCATTCACGCCTGTCGCGACACCACTGGAGGCGGGCTGCACGATGTTGGGGCGTGAGCGGAAGACGGCCTAACGGTGTGCGGGACCGTAGCCCAGCTTCATGGAGACGGTTGCGAATGGTCCTCGCCGATACCCCAGGAGCAACAGTGTCCCTAATTTGCTGGGAAGTGGCGGTGCGGTCCCCTACGGCACTGCGTAGGATCCTACGGTCTTGGCGTGCATCTGTGCGTCGCTGCGGTCCGGTCCCGGGTCGACGGGCACGTGCACCTTCCGCCGACCACTGGCGACAACATCGATGTACTGTGGAGACCTCACGCCCCACGTGTTGAGCAATTCGGCGGTACGTCCACCCGGCCTCCCGCATGCCCACTATACGCCCTCGCTCAAAGTCCGTCAACTGCACATACGGTTCACGTCCACGCTGTCGCGGCATGCTACCAGTGTTAAAGACTGCGATGGAGCTCCGTATGCCACGGCAAACTGGCTGACACTGACGGCGGCGGTGCACAAATGCTGCGCAGCTAGCGCCATTCGACGGCCAACACCGCGGTTCCTGGTGTGTCCGCTGTGCCGTGCGTGTGATCAGTGCTTGTACAGCGCTCTCGCAGTGTCCGGAGCAAGTATGGTGGGTCTGACACACCGGTGTCACTGTGTTCTTTTTTCCATTTCCAGGAGTGTATATATATATATATTGTATCCACTTGGTGTTTTATTTCAAGTATTATTTTTCCACGACAAACGACTTTCAACAACTTATTATATGCATAATTGTTGCAATTGATTGCGGGAATTATATATATATATATATATATATATATATATATATATATATAAAAATGTGTACACACACACACACACACACACACACACACACACACACACACACACACACATATATATATATATATATATATATATATATATATATATATATATATTTGAATTACAAAAAACAAACAATAAAAAAAGTTGCATGCCGCGAGATTCGATCCAGTGACCTTCGTATTACGAACCCGAGCGCTTACCGCTACGCCACGACGCTGTAGAAAATTATTAATCGTAGAGAGTATTTCACGGCAACGGTTTCTTTTCACTGTCGATTTTCTCGACAACGGCTGAGAAGTGCATCTTGGTGCTTTGCCACATTACACCTCTGGCCATGAGCTTTTATTATGCGCAGTATGAATCGAATCTGAATTTCACAATTGGCGGCCTCCCCTTGTTAAACTAACTTACGCTAAGGACAACACACACACCCATGCCCGACGGAGGACTCGAATCTCCGAGGGGGGGGGGGGGGGAGGAGAGCATCTCCGAGGGGGGAGGGCGACGGGGGGGGGGGGGGGGGGGAGGAGAGCCGCGCGGACCGTGACAAGACGCCCTAGACAGCGCAGCTACCCAGCGCGTCCCGCTCTTGCAAAACAGAAAGATTTTCCTGCCTTCCTTTGTATTCCTATTGTTTTATAGCCGTACTTAGTAATGTTGTAAGGGCCTTATGATCACTGATCCTCTGTTCTATGCTGATTTGCCAGCAGCAGGTCTAAGTGCTACTTGCACGAATCGTTTCTCTGATTAACTGCTCAAGGTAATTTTCGGATAAAGCACTTAGAACAATTTCACTCGATTTTCTGTCCCCACTGTCCATCCTAATCACTTCAATTTCACAGTCTATAGTTGTTTAATTAAAACCTCCGCGTAAAACTGTAACATGACAAGGGAATTTACGCGAAATATTATCCAGGTTTCTCCTCAAATTTTCCATCACTAGTGCTGCTGAGGCAGGGGGTCTATATAAGCATCTGATGACCATGATTGAACACTATTAAAAGTCGTCTTCTTCCTAATTACTTCACATTCTGAATCTGTAGTGATCTTACTAGATATCATAAACACGCCTCCACCACCAGCGTTCAACATATCTTTGCAATGTACATTCCAATTGCAGTTTAGACGTTAATTACTATTGCCATTTCTGTTTAATAGTAGATTAGATCTAAGGCCTTTCCATAGATGTTCCTGCAGTTACCTAACAACTATATTAACATTGTCTTTGTCCGATCCACAGACATACATTGCTAGACTGCCAAAGACGCATCTTTTACTGAAGCCTGACGTTTGGTGAGGTAAGATGGCGCCGTCAGCAACTCTGTATATTACACGCGCAAACAAAGCTGACACTCGGCGCGGTGGCTGATGGGAGCGACCGTAAAGGCATTTCCCATTTACAGTCGATCCCATCAACCACCGCGCCGAGCGTCAACTTTGTTTACGCGAACAATATTGTACTATCAAGATTTTCTGAAACCAAATGACGTTGCAGCCTTTTCAAGGTGGTCGAATAAAGTTCTGCAATTGAGCAAATATTTGTGTACTAATTGAATCATACAATGTAGAATCGTGTTATGAGAAGAACATCGAGTTGCATATACATGCGTTTAAAGCAGACGGTAGTTTTCATAAGAACACTCAAATGAATAAATACACTTGTTCTCAAAGACAAATAGCACATTCTACATATAGGAGCACTTTCATAAGGAGAATACCATTCGAAGAAAAGCCAAGTTGATCAAAACTGGTTAAAAGTATATTGTTAAGCTACGTCTGTTAATACTAGATTTACATAACCCTCTAAAATATACATTAACTATTTAAATAATGTAATTATTTAGGCTTACATACAGCACAAAAGCAAAAATACGTAAGATATTTCTAGTTATTCTTGCAGTGTGACATGTTCCTTTCCTTGTATCTTCCGTCTGCTGTACGATAAATTACAACCACACACGGCGCATGAATTAACCAGTTTATCAAAACTCTAAAGCTAACGTAGTTATATCATATAAGTTTCCTTTAATTTACGTTTATGGTCACAAACTTTTTGTTAACAGATTACCGGTTTTGGTCTTTAATGACCATCATCAGATCTGTTTCATAAAAACAAAATCCTAATGTACTGCAGCCTTAGTGGCATCGTGTTTTTATGAAACAGATCTGATGATGGTCATTAATCACCGAAACCACTAATCTGTTAACAAAAAGTTTGTGACCATAGACGTAAATTAAAGAAACCTATTACATATACGGGTCACTGTTTTTTCGCGACGATGTCGCAGCTTGTGAAAGTAATTATATTAGTTTATCCCCATTTCTTACAACTGTTTTATCAGTAAATAAAATGATTTTTACACGTCCTTTGCGCACGCCGCCATATTGTTATACTAAAGTGCTGGTACTGTAGACGGTATTGCCAGTCTGTTAATGTATGTTGTAGTGCGTACACGCTTGATCTACATCGAGGTGACAGAAGTCGTGGGATATCGATACGAACACATACAGATGGCGGCAGTATCACGTACACTGTGTATAAAAGGACTGTGTCATGACAGCTAAACATTCCATCTTCCACCTTCGAAAAGTGCTGCGAACAGTTGTGAAATGGTATCTCTACTGCGGTTCCAGGCTGTCATGGATGCAGAGAGTAGTCACTTTGAGCAACGTTTGTAACCTGGAACATAGACATGGCACGCAGTTAACAAATATTACCCTTCCACCTGAAAATTAAACTGTGTTTCTTTTAATGATTTGTTCGTTATTTCTCTTCCGCAAGTTCTTACAAATGTTTCCACAAAGTTTCGTTGCCTTACGATCACTCGTTTTCCCTGAGGTCCTCTCAAGTGGCGAAAGTTTAATTATATCCACTCTGTACTCTATTGCCTCTATTAATCTTGCTAGATAAGGGTCTGTAACGTTCCCTGGCAAACTCGCGCTATTAGTGAACAAGAGTTTATTTGTACCATATACGCCGCTCTGAGCAAGTTGTATATACCGTAATTATTGAACAAAAAATATTACTGAACTTTGTGTAAAAGACATTTGTTATTATCGTAATATTTTTGTAGTAATATTCTCTCTGTATTTAGGATAGTAATTTTTCTATATTTATTATGTGATTGTGAAATGTGTCCGTATCTGCGATAACAGAGATGTGAAATTTAGCCAGAGGAGAATAATATTGTCAAATTACAAAGAAATGTTAATAGTCAGCAGTAGTATAAAAGAACCATGTACAGCGTATTCTTTGGTCTTCTCTGTGTAGAGCTGAATGCGAGAGGAAGCTGTGTCGAACCGATTAATGAATGGGTAGACTTCTTTTGTCTCTGTCTAGATTTAGCCGCCATTAGAGGAGGCGTTACAAATTAATGTGAGTTCAATTATTGTTTGATCTAAATATATCAGAATTTATCAGAAGTGTGTAGTATTATTAATGTAAATTAGCTTGCCCGTGTCATCTATAAAATTTCTTTAAAGAATTTTCAGCATTTTTAGCGGAGTTGCTGGGCTGTGCCGCGACCGATCGATTTGCAGCGGCGGCACATTTAAAAAATTGTTCCGCTAAAGGAAAAATCAACCAAACCCGTAAATCGGGAACAGATAGATAAAAATTAACAGTGAATTAAGAAATTGTTCTTCTTTTACAGTGATCCTGAGACTGATGAATTTTTAAACTAATTATACGTTTGTGCATTCGTAGGCGGATAGTTAATGTTGGTTAACATTGAAATTTAACAATTTTGGTTCTTGCAAATAACTTAAATGTATAGCGAAGTAGGTTTGATCAGTGATAATTAAATGTCGGCTTGGCAATAATTAACCATTTTCTGCTAATAGAGATAATCTTGTGTTCAATAGTTAACGCCGGGAAAAAATTCAGTAAATACTTAAAAAAAAACCACTGCACTTAGAAAATGTGTGCCAAGGCCGGATTATGTAAAGGATTTAATTCTCAACTAAATATGCTTAATCAGTTAATATGAGTTCACGTAATTCTTAAATGTACGTAATTCTTTTGAAAGTGAATTTCTTTATCACCACACGTAAATAAGAGAGAGGTTCTACAACAAAGTTCGTACATATAGAAGACAGTTAAAGAGAGGCAAATTAAGTAACTAAAAGCAATAATAATTGATAATTATTCTTTAACGAAAATAACAGCGATTTCGTTAAAGGTCCCAGACTGAAGATTAATATTTAAGGATCGAACGAGAGTTTAGCCACTTATTTTTTGGGTGAATCACGTTTCATTAGGAGTCTTTCATTAAATCTTAGTCAGGCACATACTTTCCCTATTCTATATTCTCGTTCTACTTCATACTGCTGCTGAGAGTTGTTGTTGTTGTAGTGGTTGTGATGGTGTTCAGTCCAAAGACTAGTTTGATGCAGTTCTCCCTGCTAGACTATACTGTACAAACCGATTCAGCTCTGAATTACTACTGCAACTTACATGTATTTCAACCTGTTTACTGTATTCGTGCCCAGGTCTTCCTCTACACTTTTTACGTTTCACTTACCATATTGACGATTCCTTGGTGTTTCAATGTGTCCAATCAACGGAGCCCTTTTCTAAGTCAAGTTGTGCCATCTATTTTTTCCCAAATTTAGTTCAGTACCTCCTCATTACTTATTCGATCTACCCATCTAATCTTCAGCATTCTTCTGTAGCACCACATTTCAAAATTTTCTATTCTCTTTCACTCTGAACCGCTTATCCTCCATGTTTCTCTTTCGTACAGACAGATACCTTCAGAAAAGATTTTATAACACTTAAATTTATATTAGGTGTTACGAAATTCCTCTTTTTCAAAAATGCTTTCCTTGTTACAGTCAGTCCACATTTTACATCGATGCTGCATTGCACGGTTTTCGTTGGAATTTTTATTTAGTTTGACTTTCGTTGTAGACGTACTGTTATACCTGATTTTTAGATTCAGATTAGTCAGTTTTGTGAGTTATTTTCCCTCTTGAAAGCTTGGATGACAGTGGATCAGCGATATTACATGTTTACATAGTTGCCACTAGATGTTGGTGTGTGGAAATTCGGTTGTGTTTTGATTATTTCCTCGGGTTTGGTTGTGATAATGTTTTTGTTACCTGAAATTTCATCTGGTTCGTGTTCAGATTATTATGTTTTATTTTTATTTTACGTAATAATTTTTTATGGCTTATGGATTGTGACGTTTTCTTGGTTTTACGGTGCTTATGCTGTTACTGTGGATGTGTGTCACCTATTGATGTATTTACAGAACACACGACGACGGCAATTTGCCGAAATGAGCTCACCGTCAGTTACACAGTAAAACTCATATAAGGAGCAGTATAACTGTTATATCATTATCGCAATCATAAAATATTCCTGAAATTTACCAGATGTCCACGTTGTAAATTAAAAAAAAAAACATTGGAAAACGATAGAAAAAAGTTGCCACAGACAATGATAGAAAGGAGAAAATGATTTTTGTTTTTTTTAATATACCAAGTTTTTAAAACGGACTGAAAAGTAAAAAATAATTTCTCCTAGCCCCATAGAGACTCCTGACCTTACACAGATACTCCTCAAAATCTGTACCTACAAGTTTTAATAGCTATGAAAATACTTGTAGAATTTAAAACTAAAAACGTGGGCACGTGCATAATTGATGCATAAGCAGTTGACCTCCTTACTATGTCCCCCAAGTTTCTCATTTTAAATCCCACAAGTATTTTCATACTTATTAAAAATTCAAGAGTACAAATTTTAAGTACTGTCTGTACGGTGTTAGGGATTTGTATGGGGTTAGGAGAAAATATTTTGTGTTTTTTATTTCATTTTAAAAACCTATTATATTAAAAAAATTGTTTAAATAATTATTATATCTTAGACCACTGGTATTCCTTCACGCTTGACATCTTCCCCGATGTTAGTAGCAGGATCCAGCAGAAAAACTGTCCGTGTCATAATGCCGGAAACGTGCAACAATGGTTCGAGGAGCGTATTAGTGAAATCGTGTTGACGTCTTGTCCAACAAATTTACCTGATCTGAGCCCAATGGAACACATAGAGGACGCTATCGGGTGCCATTTCTTGTGTCTAGAAACCATTACCCCCAAGTTTACTTGAATGTATGACCTTTTTCTAGACATTTGGTGCCAGGTACTTCCGGAAACTTGGATAATACGTGCCTCTCAGTTGCTGTATTGAGTTACGAAGGCTGAACAACACGTAGTTAAGCAGGTAGGTAATTTGGAAGAAACCTTGGGTATCGGAGTCGAGTATGCACTACGAGCGATATACTGTATATCGAGTGACTCACTGTCGAATCTCACTGTCGAGGCAACGAATTTTGTTTTCTGCACCACCAAGGGACTATCATATGACGGTGTAAATAATAATGACTGAATCTGTCTTGATATCTTGTGTAAGTATACTTTCGTGGCAGGAAGTGGTTCCTCGAATATGTACAGTGGAAAAGTATTAGAATTTCACTGGGCATGTAGCTTTTTGCCAAATACGGAACCAAAAAATGTCAAATGTCACGGTGAGACATCCGTTAAACTTTTCAAGAAAACATGTGACGGAGAGTTCCCCTTCGAGCTGTATTGCGCAGAATGTAATAAAAGAAAGTCAATAAGGAAGAAGGATTGGTTCGACAGGTTAAAATAGAGCACTGACAAGACTGTTGTTATCGTTTCCTGTTGGCTGACAAGTTATAAATTACAAGCCACTGCTTCTGAAAGCGAAGCATCTATCAAGACTGTGTCACTATTATCGATTCTGTGGCGAAATGTGATATGCCATTGTCACAAACGAAAGCGCCCCTATCAATGGTCAAAACGAAACCGTAGAAATTGACGAGCCGCACCTCGCGACTCGTAACTACGGTAAAAGACGTCTCCTGAAAAACGAAATCGAACACATTTCTTTATTTGGTGGCCTAGAGAGAAAATCGAAGGCGTGCTTTATCCTTCGTGTGAACTCTCGGGATAAGGCAGCTTTACTGCCCCTGATAAGCATTTTATTTTACCTGGTACGAGAATCCTAACAGACAAGTGGAAGTCTAGCAATTTGCGAAAATAAAGTATCAACCACGATGTTGTCAACCACCCTATAGCGTTCGTTTTATCCGACGATGCAACAGTCCACACGCTAAACATTGAGCGTTTACAAAACTCCTTAAAGTCATCTATTAATAGAGAAGTTTGTCCAGCGGAAAATTACAGCGATGCACTAAAGAAAACGAGCAATTTTACTTACTTCACTGGTCAGCGACATCCTCGCCATGGACAAAGCAACGTGTGGTATAGGCAGTAGGTAGCGTTCCTTGTCTTCCGTAGCCAGTATACTGTACATTCGAGCAATATCTATAATAAATACGGTTAGAGCGTAATTTGGAAGAAGCCTTGAGTATCACAATTCTTTGGACCATTTTCTAGATCCTCCACTTTATACTGGTTATTGAACTTTGTAATTAGACAGTTACGGAATAATTGGCATCTATTTTCAAGCACCTGGAAAATCAGGTTTCACTCTCTTCCGCGGGTCAAACAAACCTGTGACCATTCGTGCTGACCTTCTTGGTATAAGTTTCAATACCCCATGCTAGCCATATTCGGTATGGGTTTCACAAACATGAGCAATATTCTAAGCTGGGACGGACACGTGCTTTGTAGACTGGCACAATTTCCCCAATATCCTTCCAGAAGTCTATCACTTTTTGACTTATGATTGAGAATTTGTAATCATTCCATTTCATATTAGCCCAAATCGTTATACCCAGGTATCTCTATGAGTTGATTGTGTCCAGCTCTGACTCACTCACACAGTGATGAAACGATACTGTTCTTTTTTCATTTTTTGGAAATGCAGTTTTTTACATTGCTGAACATTTGAAGTAAACTGCCAATCTTTGCACCATTTTGAAATTGTACCAAGACCTGACCGCAGTTGTTTACACTGTTATCAGACAGAACTTTATTATACAATTACAGTGCAGCTACTCACAGAGGTAAGATGTGGGCTGTAATTATCGTATGGCAGCGAAATGTGATAGATATTCTAAATTGTTAATGCGGAACCGATTTAGCTGGAAAAAATGGTTCCAGTTTTGGCTACCAGGTGGGAATCTGGCGCTTTGAATGTAAGGAAGACGCTGTTTCTACATGTAAGGGATTAGTAACGGGACGTGGGCAGAATATGTCAAACAAATTGGAAAGGCATATTGTTGATTTCATTATTAAACGTCGCTTACAGTTTGTTCAGTATGAGCACCGAAGGCATCGACGAGGTGCTGCATCCGTAGCTGCAACAGTAGCTCGCGGCAGGCACTGTGGAATCTGATTAACGCGTTTCTGTGTACTGGTCTTCAGCTCAAGTAGAGACGGAACATGTCCCTGATAAACGCGCTCTTTTAGATATCCTGATAACCAAAAGTCACATGGATGCAGATCAGGTGATCTCGCAGGCCATGCATCTGAAAAACCTCTGGAGAAAACACGTTCGTGGTTGGTTGCATGAAGCAGATCTTTCACTGGACAAGCGACATGAGGTATTGTCCCATCTTGCATGAAAGCAGTAGTTTCACGCTGCTGCGCTCTCGCATGCTGTGTAAGAGAGACATCACGTACACCTGTCCGCCCCCGGTAGCTGAGTTGTCAGCGCGACAGAATGTCAATCCTAAGCGTCCGGGTTCGATTCCCGGCTGGGTCGGAGATTTTCTCCTCTCAGGGACTGGGTGTTGTGTTGTCCTAATCATCATCATCATTGGCGTCAAATCGAAAGACTTGCAACCGGCGAACGGTCTACCCGACTGGAGGCTCTAGTCACACGACATTATTATTATCACGTACTCCTGACAATCCCTCTGTGTGATTTCTCTTCAAAGAAGAACGGACTGAGAACAAAGGTGCTTGTGAATCCACACCACAAGGCCACATACGATGAGTGCAATGGCTCTTCGTGCACAATAAGCGGTTTAACAGTACCCCAAATTCGGCAGTTCTGTGTATTCATCGCATCCTGTAGCGTTAAAATGTGTCTCGTCACTCTATAGAATATTGCCCGGCCACGTGTCATAAACTTCGATCCGTGGCATCAAGCGAAGAGTAAATTCAGAAAGTTGATGCGGATCATGAGGTTTCAGTTGTTGCACCAACTGTATCTCGTACGGGTAACAGCATAAAATAGACCACAAAACTTTCCATGCTTTTGACCATAAGCTGGACAATTCTTGTAACACTGGACGAGCACTAGCACTACCTGGGGCACGTGCTGCATGGTCAGCAGCAGCAACAGCAACCTTCATAGAATGGTTTCCTCTTCCAGGTGCCGTAACAAGCTCACCCGTGTTTTCGAATTTCATCATCATCTCCTTTAAACAAACCATTTAATGACATTGGGCCTCTCCTCAGTCTCTCAGTCGGCAATACTCTCTCAATGTAGCACTAAAAGTACTACCGTCCACAGAAATCAGTTTCACTATCAGCGCACAGTCTCTCTTCTCCATAGCTATACTGTTCATTCATTCACGTTATGGCTTGTGAAGTGACAGCATGGATCTCATACTCCACTTCAACTATAGCTACCCAGTAGATACGTGCATCATCTGAGGTTACTGTTAATACAGGGTGATTTACGAAAATATGCAAATATTTTAATATATTATTTTACAAGTAAAACTAAAGGAAAAAGTTCAAATGAACATAGCTCCGCAAATGTTTAGTTATGGAGTTACGGCTGATAAAAAATTTTGCCTGAAATTTTGCAACTTCGCTAATATGAAGTCATCGCAGAACTGTACGAGGTTCGAATAATGCACGATTAACATTTATTTTGTTGTTATTGATCTGGTGAATCTGATAAAACCTGTCCCAGACTTGTATCTGCAGTAGTTTTCCAGAACATCCACAGAAGTAAAGACTTAACTTCGTAAAATTTTTACTTTATTACCTACTTGGCCCAAGTTTTCAACAGGAGTTGTAGAGAATCTAATTTTGGAAAAATGATGGTAATAACGTTAACTGAAACCGTATGAATGTGTCAGATGATCTGCTTTTATTAAAACCATAGCACACGTGAACTCACGTTAAGCCGGGAAAAACAAAGCTCAGTATTAAGGAAGTTGTACAGTGTACATACAATTTCACAATACATTCAAAATAAATGTTCAAAAATGTTCCATGATATCCTCATTATCGTCTTCAGTTATCGAGCGCTCGTACTGATAATGAACCCTAGGTACAGAACCTGTCTTCCGTAACATTCGAAATACTCCGCTAATGGTTCGTGCATTCAGAATCCTCCGTGTTAGATAACGTACGCGATATTCGTTAACTGTAGCCGTAGCATTAGCATCACATTTACCATAAATAAATACCATATTAGCGTATTCCTCTGTCGTAAATTCGAAAAACATTCCTATTTCATGAAAAACCTACAAACTACAACAGTTACTATGTGAGTTATTTCACTTAAATACACAGTTGTTATTATGTTCTTTCACTGAACAATACAGAAAACTAACTCGTTTCAAGGTTTCCAACAATAACATAAACGTTTCTATATTCTTAATGAAAAGTAAACACATTGATTTGTATAATAATCTTTGCTTCTCTGGATGTTCTGGAAAACTACTGCAGATACACGTCTGGGACATATTTTATTAGATTCATCAGACCAATAAAAACAAAATAAATGGAAATCGCACTTTACTTTAACCTCGAGCAGTTTTGAGATGGCTTCATATCAGCGAAGTTGTTCAGTTTCAGGCAAAATCTTTTATTAGCCGTAACCCCATACCTAAACATTTGTGGAGCTATGTTCAAATGAACTTTTTTCTTTAATTTTACGTGTAGAATAACATATTAAAATATTTGGATATCTTCGTGAATCATCCTCTATAATACGCAACATGGGCAGCAAGAATCCCAACACATTTTCCTGGAACACGACTGAAGCTAAGCTTACATCAATCGATGACTCTCCATCCAAAATAACGTGCTGCGTCCTCCCTACCAAATAAATCTTCAGTTCGGCCACAGCTTTCGTTTGATATCTATGTGATTGTACCTTCGTTAGTAAGCGTTGGGGTGGTGCTGAGTAATACGTCTCAGAAGTCACTAGGTAATACATCTGATTGACTTCCATGGTCCATGGCTTTCAGAATGTTCTGAGAGATTGGCGCGATTTTTGTTTTGCGTGACGTAATTCATGCTGAGTGGCACGGAGGGGGTTATTTTGACATACTTCATTACGTTTGAGCACAGGTTACCTACCAAGATTCTGCAACAGGTGGTGACAATGGTATGAAGCTCTGAAAACAACGTGACGCCTGTGAGTTGTGCTACCCGCCACACAATAGCCACGCCACAGCTCTTATCTGGGAGAGACACGTCGTTTTACGTTAAGCCGCGGTCCAGGCCTCGACCCTTGGGGGTCAGTGTATTGTCCGCTGAGCAAAAGTCAACACGCCCTCTGGTCTGCCACTGCCGATATCACGTATTGTTCGTCCCGTATCTCCAGTCTGCCAGGCGACGAACTGTCCGCCACGAGCGGTTCAAAAAAGATTAAAAATTTCAAAAATAAAACAATTGTATAAAAAGGGCAATATATATGAAGTTGGAAACTGTAGACCAATAGCTTTTTTATCTGTATTTTGAAAAGTAATAGAGACAGTTACGAGACAAAGAATTACAAATTTCCTTGAAAGATTCAATTTCCTGTGTATAAACCAGCACGATTTCCTCAAACGCTAGAGCATGGAATCAACTATTACCCAATTCATTGAAGATATCGTCAGAAAAATAGCACAATAGGAAAAAAATTGGACTTACCGAACGAAATCGATAATAAACCAACACGATTTCCTAAAAGGCTAGAGCATGGAATCAACTATTACCCGATTCATTGAAGATATCGCCAGAAAAATAGCACAATAGGAAAAAAATTGGGGTCTCTGATTACGAATTTGATATCAAAATTATGAAACTCAAAATGGCGGACAAAAAATGGCGGACATTTTGGAAAAATAATCACTTTATCGGTCCGAAAATTTGCACTAATAGGTTTTCGAGGTCGCTGATTAAGAATTTGATATTAAAATTATGAAATTCGAAATGGTGGACATTTTGGAAAAATTATCACTTCATCGGTCCGAAAATTTGCACCATTGGGTTTTCGGAGTCGCTAATTACGAATTTGATAGTAGATTCATGACATTTGAAATTCCAAAATGAAAAACAGTGTTGTAGAATATGTAAATTTCTATTTTATTTTACGTACATAATTCCATACAATACATTGGATCAATTAAAAATCATAATCTGGGTCAGATGGATCCGTCGTACATGTTTCCATTTCCGCTGAGGGTAAGCTACTATTTGTCACATACTCTTCTGGTGTTTCCAGCAGAAGTTCTAGTACATCAGAAGGTAATGGTGCACCTTGTTTCATTTTTAATTTTTGAAAATTAGTTATCAGTGGGTCCGAGGATGGAAGAAGCCGACGAAAAACGTCAGACATTGTCTTCTCTCGTTTTCATTTTCGAGAAAAATTTTCGCAGTACCGACGAATGTCCTTGTTCCTCGCTTCTTGAGCGTCCTCGGAAAGTTGTCCGATTGGGAAGACACTCATTTCAATTATTGCGTAGCCATGAATTAAAACGGTATGTACCAATGTTGGCATCGGGTACCAGGAATATAGCTCAACATATCGTTTCGCGACGTCTAAGCAATAAACCCTGAACTTTTCGATATGTACAGCGAAACCGCTTGTCATTGTCTGCAAAATTACTTTGCAACTTGCTACGAATTCCTCGTCCAAATCCAAAATTTCTGTTGTTAAGACAGCGTTCTCAAAAAACGTCGGGCTGTATTGCCGTTTTGTACTGCCAAATCCTTGCTTAGGCATATCGATATTTAAACCTAGAGCAGGTTTAAATTTCTTTTGTATTTGTTCCTTACGATCTTCAACTACTTTTTTTTCATCCACTGATCGCGCCTGCCATTTACTCGTTCCGTCATTCAGTTTATGTGCAATATGAAGCATCCATTCCATAAGCCGTATCCACGCGTGTAAGGAAGAAATTCCAAAATTTAGTTTCGAGCTATCACATTCTGTTTGTTCCACCAATTGTAAATTGTAGAAATTTTTCGACGTCAAAATACATAAATAACATCTCTGCGCAGATTTAGTGTCAGTAATAGCATTTCTCACCTTTCCATCTATCATTGTAAACGGTAAGTCATATTTTACTTCAACATTAATACCCTTCGTTAGGCCTACTGTAGCGAATGTGACGGGAGATGCCTCCGTTAGGCCTACTGTAGCGAATGTGACGGGAGATGCTATCTGCTTATCAACGATATTTTTTCATCAACAATTGAATGCACGGTTTCATTCAAAAATTGCAATTTCAACGGTCTGCAGTAACGGGGTGAAGAAGGCCTTGGGTTCTTCCAAACAGATTTGTCGTCTGAAGCTTGCATTTGTAACGGAACCACGGAAGTAAAAGATACATGAACGTCAGAGCTGTCGCTTTCGTCAAATTTCTGTTTATACTGCTGCGATGACGAACCATCGCATCCCCACTTCAAAATTAACTTCATGTTATTCGTGAAGGAACTGTCTTGTGTTTTCATGACATCGGATTGTTCTTGGAGCAATAGAGCTGTAGTATGGTCTAGTAAAGCCTGCAGTGATACTTCCGCACTTGTCTCCGTTATATGTATTGAACACTCTGGTGGGTAACAACTCATATTTTATGATAACTGGGATAAACCGACCTGTCGCTGTTTTCATTGGTTAATTCTCGGACCATATTGTACGTTTATTTCGTCATTTTACCGCTTTTTATCAAGTTTAAAGCAACATCTGAGCTAATTTCTTGACGTAGTTGTCTAGAACTTTCTGCGAATGCTAACTGATACAGAGAGGCCCGCGTAGGAGAAGTGGTTGTAATATCCTTGCTGCAGCGTGAGACCCAGAAGCTCGAACATTCATTTCCGTTGCGAATGCCAATGCCCTTGGACTTGCTGATCTCTGAAGATCATCGACTTCTCGTAGCTTACTCCGTTCGCTGGATGATGAAAAGTCTAATGAGGGTCTTCCAAATTTGTAGATTTTATCCGATCCTGATGTATCATAATTAGGAGCAGGTTCGTCCCTGTTTTTGAATTCCGCATTCTACAACAAATCGCAATAACGTTAGCTCGAAAGTGAAAAAAACATTTAAATGAAAAATTTCAATGATACACTGGAACCTCGTTTATATTGACTCGCGTTTAAGTTGACTCGCGTTTATGTTCACTACCCACCTCCCGTTTATGTTGACCTCTTGTTCCCCCACCTCAGAAATCAACACACAGCAAAGCATAGCGGATTGCATTTGCCTGGGTGCGCAGAAGTGAAATGTGGATGGAGAAAGTCATGGTGGTGGCAACCCCTCTCGAGTCAACATAAACGCGAGATGTACGTTTCGAGGCAGTCAAAATAAACAGGGTTCCAGTGTATAAGAAATAGGAAAATAGACAAACCGCAACAGCTACGTCCTGGTCAAGTCACTCTTCATGATTGGCGTAAAAGCGTTCCAGAATTCTGCGGCTATCCTACCATTTTTTCTTCATTGTAAATAGGAGATTCCTTAAACATTTCCTTTCATCAACTGAAATTGCGAAAGGACATCCTTCCGATTCGGTAAAATATTTATCCAGAACTTCTACTTGTTTGTCAAATTTTGAGATGCATTCATCACGTAGGGCCAAGAATATTTGTCTGCGTGTACAAATAATTTCTTTGCATGTATGACCTGTCAAAATTTAGAAAAATTGTATAAATATTGTACGTAACGTAAAAATATTATAAGCAATGCTACAGTCATAAACAATCGATTAAAAATTGTATTATTATGCTTTACAAATTGTGTTTATTGCCCATGAACAATGTTTGAAATAATATTTGTAAACATATTTCGATATTTCTATAAAATGGCCATTACGGTTGGAATTTTATTTAAAATCTTCATTCACAATGCTACACCGTTGCAATAATATACCGTACTTGTTGCCACAATACTTTAGAAAGATAGAAAACATCTACGAAAAACCCTCCATACCTGGGACCTTTAAAGACTCAAGTATCGAAAGTTGAGGGAGAATATCGCCATTAGTCACAGAGTGTAATGTGCACGATAGCTTGGACGGTAACACTAAAATCGTTTTTGTTCAAAATGGACAACTTTCGAGCACCTAATTCTTGTAAATGTCAGTAATTGATAGTTCAACAAACATGTACCTGTCAATGCCAGCTTTAAAATGTGTTAAGATTTTTTTTGTATCGACACCAATGTATTTTTAAAGAAGCGAAACAACATGATAATCACAACTACATTTATCACAACGTTTCATAAATAACAACAAACATTTTCGAAAATTGAAGTACATAGAATGTTTCTACATACCTTCATCAACATTTTCCATTTTGGAAAATAGGAATCGGACGCGTCGTTGTAAAATTCTGTATGATTTTCTGAAGCACTGCATAACTGGGCACTGAAGCATCGCCCGTGTGTTTCTTTCAGAGGCAACTTACGACTGTCGCAGGGAAGCAGGTATACAATATTATGACCTCTGCTTATAGGATCTGCATACACCATACACCCTCTAAAAGAATCCATTCCAAACACATCGATCTTTCAACCTTCATTTCTCGACTTTTGGCCAGGGAATCGGCCGTTCTGAACCTCTGTGCGGCGGTAGTATTGCGCACACAATGTATAAAAGAACAGCGCGTTTGTGGAGGTGTCATTTGTACTCAGGTGATTCACGTGGGAAGGTGGCCACACGACGAGAATAAACTGACTTCCAATGCGGAATAGTACTTGGAGCTTGACGCATAGGACATTCCAATTCGGAAATCGTTTGGGAATTCAATATTTCGACACCCACAGTGTAAAAAGTATTCCAAGAATATCACAGTACAGGCATTACCTCGCACCATTGACAATACAGTGGTCGGCGGCGTTCACTTAATGACCGAGGGCAGGGATGTTTGCGTTCAGATAATCGTGCTAACAGACAAGCAACAGTGCGTGAAATAACTGCAGATATCAATTTGGGACGTACGACGAACGATTGGACAGTTCGGCAAAATTTGGCGTTAATGGGCTATGGCAGCAGATGACAGGCGCTAGTGCCTTTTCAATATTCCGAGATCTACAGTGTCAAGAGTGTGCCAATAATACCAAATTTCAGGCATTACCTCTTACCACGGGCGACACAGTGGCCGACGGCGTTTACTTAACGACCGGGTGCAGCGTAATTTTCGTAGAGTTGTCAGTGCTGATAGACAAACAACACTGCGTGAAATAATGGCAGAAATCAATCTCAGCCGGCCGTTGTGGCCGAGTGGTTCTAGGCACTTCAGTCCGGAACCGCGTTGCTGCTACGGTCGCAGGTTCTAATCCTGCCTAGGGCATGGATGTGTGTGATGTCCTTTGGTTAGTTAGGTTTAAGTAGTTCTAAGTCTAGTGGACTAATGACCTCAGATGTTAAGTCCCATAGTGCTCAGAGCCATTTGAACCATTTTTTGAAATCAATCTAGGACGTATGACTAACGCCTGCAGCGACTCTTCTGGTCTCGTGACAATATCGATTGGACTCTAGACGACTGGAAAATCACGGCCTGGTCAGGTGAGTCCTGATTTTAATTGGTAAGAGCTGACGCTAGGGTTGGAATGTGGCGCAGACCCCACGAAGCTGTGGATCCATGTGGTCAATAAGGCAAAGTGCAACCAGTGTTGGCCCCTTAATCGCTTGGGCTATGTTTACGTGGAATGGACTAGGTCCTTTGATCCAACTGAAACGTTCATTGATTGGAAATCGTTGAGTTCGGCTATTTGGAGACCATTTGCAGCTATTGATGGACTTCATGTTCCCAAACAACCAAGGAATTTTTATCGATGACAATGGTCAATGGGACCGCGCCACACTGGTTTGCGATTGGTTTGAAGAACATTCTGGACAATTCGAGTGAATGATTTGGTCACCCAGATCGCCAGATGTGAATCAAAACGAACATTTATGGGACATAATCTAGAGGTCAGTTTGTGCACAAAATCTTGCTCCAGCAACGCTGTCGCATTTATACACAACTACAGAGGCAGCTTGGCTCAATATTTCTGCAGGGGATTTCCATCGATCTGTTGAGTCCATGCCACGTCGAGTTGCTGCACTATGCCGCGAAAAAAGAGTGCGATACGATAGTAAGAGGTACCCCCATGACTTTTTTCCACTCAGTGTAGAAGCTATTGCTGTGCGAGGAGATGCAGAAAAAAAGAAAAAATTAACAGTTTCGCCGTTATTCCAATATCAGCAGACAGGTAGCAGAAATTACCTCAACCAAGATTAAAAGCCAAAGTATAGCTTAGAGATCTGATTTTCAGACTGTACCAATTGGGTGTCACAGGGCAGTGTTCTAACACCTCTCTTATTTCTTATTTATGTAAATGATATCAAGATTACAATTAATGGTTATCACATAAACCTGTTTGCCGAAGATAAAAATGTTGTTGTAACTGATATAAACCAAGTATTGCCAACATCTGCAACCTGAGTTTTGTAATGTTTACAAAACTGTTTGAAATGAACAAGTTAACTTTAATTACTTTAAAAATTAATTATATCCAGTACAAAAAAACGGTCACATAACGAATTGGATCTCAGAATACAAAATAAAGAAGGTGAGATGGTAGCAACCACAGAATTTTTAGGCGTCATGTAGACGAAAATTTAGAGTGGAAAGGTCACACCCTCTGTCTCACTAACAATATAAGTTCTGCTTGATTTGCATAATGTGTAATTGGTATTGTGCGTGTTAAACAGTGTAGAAGCATTGTCTACTTTGCTTACATTCATTCTGCTGTCACTTATGGTCTCACTTTCTGGTGTCATAGTAAGACAAACTTAATTATCTTCACACCGCAGAAAGGACCTGTTAGAATAATTACCAATGGTTCAGTGCGAACACCTTCCAAGCAGTTATTTCAACAGCTAAATAGTCTATCCTTACCGTGACTCTATATACAAAGAAGTCTAATGTAAAAGGCATATTGACAATTTCAAAACTAACTCAGATCTGTATTTATACAATACAAGAATGTGTAATGACATCTACACACGGCGACGGTTCAATCCCGCGTCCGGCCATCCTGATTTAGATTCTCCGTGATTTCCCTAAATCGCTCCAGGAAACTGCTGGGATGGTTCCTTTGAAAGGGCAATGCCGACTTCCTTCCCCATCCTTCTCTAATCCGATGAGACCGATGACCTCGCTGTTTGGTCTCTTCCCCAAACAACTCAACCCAACCCCATCCACACGCAAAAGAGTAAACATACCTTAGGACAAATACAGACATTCAAAGTAATAGATTGTACAACAAAGTGCTGGCATAGTGAAAGGAAATAAAAAAAAGTCTTCATTTAAGGCAGCAGCATTCAAACTGAAACTTCCTAGCAGATGAAAACTGTGTGCCGGACCGAGACTCGACCTCGAGACTTTTGCCTTTCGCAGGCATGTGCTCTGCCAACCGACTTACTTTTTATTTGATTTTTTATTTTGGTTATTAATTTTTTGCCTTTTATAGGTGCAGAAAACAACATACAGAAATCAAAGGTGCCATTCAACAAAGCTAAACGTAAAACGGCTCCCAACACCGTCTAGCTTTAAAGAATTCACTACCAAAAGGAAAACGGGACCCTGCAACGGTCCATCTGGTGTGTATCTAGGTCTGCTTCTCGCTAAATTGGCAACGATGTATAGTCCCCTGAATACATCAGGCATGAACGTAATTTCCCGAAGGTTGAATTATATTCTCATGTCACTTGTCACACCTGGAACACTTCGGGTAGCCATGGGGTCCGCGAACAACGAATCCAAGTAATCGGAGAAACATGTTCTTTATTTCACGTGTCACCGCAAGATCATATGTTGTTCTTGCAATATATACCAGAAGTCTATGACGTCCTTGTCATCGGTACGATACAGACAATATGTCGTCATCCCCTCAATCCTGTTTATGGCGATTCTCCTGGCGATGGGAAAGTATACTTTGTCCGGGAATAGTAGGTCGTCAACTTTAATCGTCGTGTACGCCGTACCCAACAAAAGGGCCAGCACTTTACTCTTGAGAAGCCAACAGTCGACTGCCTTGCCACAAAGCAAACGATGATCGTCGGAGTCGACGACCGCGCAGGGGGGCATATCGGAGTGTCGACCAGGTGAATAGAGTGCAGTCGTTGACGGTTTGGGAATTTTACGTTCACCATTACATACCACAACGCACGTACCTCTGTAGGAAGAGAGGGAAGAGGACCCGCTCTCTATATTCTCTGCCACTGTATCGCCGGGTACTTCTGTTCGACGACATTGCGAGGTTGCTGCTGAAGAAAGCTTCCACATAAGTTTTTCGCTGTGGGCAGTCTGGTCTGCGGGGACGTCCTGAACGTAACTGTAATCGACGAAGAACTCCAGAAGGCGACCGAGCGGTGCTGAGGTGTGGACAACATTGACAGATTGACGGAGAGAATAGGGTGGGGAGGGGGAGGGGAGGGCACTTCGTTGACCACAGCGCTCATTAAGGTGACGTACTCGGTTCTCCAATAGCGTTGCATCGCACTACGAAATAACGAAGGCGCCCTTTTCCTCACTTTAACGAGTCTGATGCCTCTTCCTCTCGGTGGCAGCTCAAGGTATCGTAGCGGGTTTTGTGAGCTACCCAAGCATGACTCACGAACCTCCTCACCGCTTTTACTTCTGCCAGTACCTCGTCTCCTACCTTCCAAACTGCAGGAGAGCTTCTGTGAAGTGTGGAAGGTAGGAGACGAGGTACTGGCAGAAGTTAAAACTATGAGAACGGGATGTGAGTTGTGCTTGGGAAGCGCAATCAGTGCCGGCACGGTAGCTCAGCGTGTTCGGCCAGAGAGTTAGCTGCCCTCTGTAATGAAAAAACTTAGTGGACAGGTCAGCAATGAACTGAAACGGGTGTCGTGGGACGTCCGCCCAGAACAAATGCAATGAACAATAGCGAATGAAATGAGAACAAAAGGAAAAAGAAGTCAGTAGAGCACTTGCCCGAGAAAGGCAAAGATCCCGTGTTCGAGTCTCGGTACGGCACGAAGTTTTAATCTGCTAGGAAGTTTCATATCAGCGCACACTCCGCTGTAGAGTGAAAACGTTATTGTAGTAGTCGAATTTTTGAAAACCAACTGCCGTTACAGTGTGGTTTAAATGGTTTAAATGGTTCTGAGCACTATGGGACTTTACATCTTAGGTCATCAGTCCCCTAGAACTTAGAACTAGTTAAACCTAACTAACCTAACGACATCACACACATCCATGCCCGAGGCAGGATTCGAACCTGCGACCGTAGCAGTCGCGCGGTTCCGGACTGCGCGCCTAGAACCGCGAGACCACCGCGGCCGGCGTTACAGTGTGAACGAATACTTGCGCTAACCTAGTAATGAATAATTATGATCATGTACTATATGTCGTAGTCATTGTCAATAATATTTCCAGTGAAGTTGTGGGGCGGCTGGTGGAAATAATATTTTGTTTATATATGAATATGTTTGAATGTAGAAACACTGCATTTCCCGGCCGATGCACCATATGTGGGGCGGCGGGTGGGAAATTTACTGTTGTATAAATGTTTGTAGAATTATGCTGTCTTTCGCCGTTCTCAACACTGGCTCTCTAACTACAATATTGGCAACCAGAAAGTGATTAGCAAAACGTGAAGCCTGTAATTAGAATTCCTAGTGCCCACTTCATCTGAGAATACACTTATAGTTACAGCTTATAGCTCTGAGGAATTAGGAGATTGTCTGGGATTTATAATCAGAAACGGTCGTGAAAAAAAAAAAAAAAACGTTCTGTATTCTAAAAGTCACAGATGAAACAAAAAGAATCCACACAGTCTAACAGCAGTTCAGAGTCTAATGCGCTGATGCCACTGTAACTGTCCAAAATAAATATTTAAATGAATGCTAAATAATGATAGAATGTTTGTCCCGCGGCGGCACGTGAAAATCCGACATACGCAAACTGAAGCTAGATAATTAAAGTCAACCCAGAATTAGCACTTCACTCGAAAATGCTTTCATGGTTACGCGTATCCCGAGTAACTTAATACGGCATCCGAGGCTGTTTGTAGCAATGATACCGACGCGACGCGAATCCCGACACAGATGGCGTGCTATTCAGCGTCTGGAGAGAACTGGGGCCCTGCTTCCTCCCGCAGCGTTCTTATATACACTCCTGGAAATTGAAATAAGAACACCGTGAATTCATTGTCCCAGGAAGGGGAAACTTTATTGACACATTCCTGGGGTCAGATACATCACATGATCACACTGACAGAACCACAGGCACATAGACACAGGCAACAGAGCATGCACAATGTCGGCACTAGTACAGTGTATATCCACCTTTCGCAGCAATGCAGGCTGCTATTCTCCCATGGAGACGATCGTAGAGATGCTGGATGTAGTCCTGTGGAACGGCTTGCCATGCCATTTCCACCTGGCGCCTCAGTTGGACCAGCGTTCGTGCTGGACGTGCAGACCGCGTGAGACGACGCTTCATCCAGTCCCAAACATGCTCAATGGGGGACAGATCCGGAGATCTTGCTGGCCAGGGTAGTTGACTTACACCTTCTAGAGCACGTTGGGTGGCACGGGATACATGCGGACGTGCATTGTCCTGTTGGAACAGCAAGTTCCCTTGTCGGTCTAGGAATGGTAGAACGATGGGTTCGATGACGGTTTGGATGTACCGTGCACTATTCAGTGTCCCCTCGACGATCACCAGTGGTGTACGGCCAGTGTAGGAGATCGCTCCCCACACCATGATGCCGGGTGTTGGCCCTGTGTGCCTCGGTCGTATGCAGTCCTGATTGTGGCGCTCACCTGCACGGCGCCAAACACGCATACGACCATCGTTGGCACCAAGGCAGAAGCGACTCTCATCGCTGAAGACGACACGTCTCCATTCGTCCCTCCATTCACGCCTGTCGCGACACCACTGGAGGCGGGCTGCACGATGTTGGGGCGTGAGCGGAAGACGGCCTAACGGTGTGCGGGACCGTAGCCCAGCTTCATGGAGACGGTTGCGAATGGTCCTCGCCGATACCCCAGGAGCAACAGTGTCCCTAATTTGCTGGGAAGTGGCGGTGCGGTCCCCTACGGCACTGCGTAGGATCCTACGGTCTTGGCGTGCATCCGTGCGTCGCTGCGGTCCGGTCCCAGGTCGACGGGTACGTGCACCCTCCGCCGACCACTGGCGACAACATCGATGTACTGTGGAGACCTCACGCCCCACGTGTTGAGCAATTCGGCAGTACGTCCACCCGGCCTCCCGCATGCCCACTATACGCCCTCGCTCAAAGTCTGTCAACTGCACATACGGTTCACGTCCACGCTGTCGCGGCATGCTACCAGTGTTAAAGACTGCGATGGAGCTCCGTATGCCACGGCAAACTGGCTGACACTGACGGCGGCGGTGCACAAATGCTGCGCAGCTAGCGCCATTCGACGGCCAACACCGCGGTTCCTGGTGTGTCCGCTGTGCCGTGCGTGTGATCATTGCTTGTACAGCCCTCTCGCAGTGTCCGAAGCAAGTATGGTGGGTCTGACACACCGGTGTCAATGTGTTATTTTTTCCATTTCCAGGAGTGTATAAAGCCGCGGTGTGGACGGCTAAGGGAACGCCTGATCAAATCGGCTCTCCAGACTAGCCGCTGGGCTAGTAATGCACCACTTTAAGTTACCTAATAAATCATAGCTTCTCTTGCTGATGGCCGATGAAGCTCTTAATTTAAATGTGCATTCAGCACACAGGTAAGTATTGATAATAAAATTTTGACGTGGCTAAGTTAAATATTTTGGGCCAGAGAATTAATTTAGTTACACTGCACGCAGTAGATGAGCTCTGAACTGGCCCTTTGGAGACACGCTATTGCTATAGTTTTATAGGTATTCAAATGAAACTTCTCACATCTTCATAGTTATAGCGGATCTCCAAACTACTTAAATATAAACATCCTAGCCTTATTTATTAGCCTACTTAATCTATCTTGCTTCCTTAAGTTTTAAGACGAAAACCAGAAAATCGTGAATTTCCACTAAAATTTTAATTTGTGAAACCCAAAGTAATGTTTTTATTAAATAATTATGAAAAATGAATCTAATTATAAATTTTTAATTCTCTAGCTCTTTTCTGTTGCGCCAATGATTTTTACAGAAAAACGTCCAAATTTCGAAAATGGCTAAAGTTATCGAACTGATATTCAACACACATTAATTTAGTACTACTCCTGACATGCTAGAAATGTTTTAGGTTATTTGCTTGATTTTTAAAGTATTGCGCAACATTTATGACGTCAGAGCTAGTTACAGCGGACTGGCTGGCACACAATGGAAAGACTGATGTGAATTTACTACGGCATGAGTAGGCTGCTTCCCTATAAAGTGGTTACTATGATCTGAATGAATATTTTGAATAGTATTGTTACGACTATTATGTGTTTTATGTGAATCTGAACTAAGTATTCCATGTAAAATATGTTCCATTCATTTTTGTAAGCAGTGAAAGTTGTATGTGCAGTTTTGATTGTGATGTCGTGTGGGGTAGTATGCACCCTTGTATTGTGTAGCAAACTGTACACCCTTACGTGTATTATATCATATATTTATTATTTATGCTATGTATTTTCTCTCTATATCCATGGAATGTACGTAAATTGTCTCTGGATGAATAAACTACTACTACTACTACTACTACTACTACTGAACACTGCTGGTTCTCCGCAGGTATACACTGTGCTTCACAGGGTGGCAACAAAACGAAACCACAGCTCAAGTGCACACAAGATGAGACCAAATTCCACAGAAAAAATTTGTCTGTTTTTGAGGGATATTTTCTGAGTATTTGGTACGAGGAACACTTTGTCTCCGGCGTCTGGTATCAGAGTAATTGCAATTCTTTTGCTTTCTTACTCACGTTTATCTTTGTATCTGTACTTACACTGAAGATATCTAAGCAGCAGTGCAAATGTTGACGGTTTGCGGTGTGCGTCTCGTTTGAAAACAAACTTGTTCTATTCACTCACGGTACTTTGTGGCGGTTTTGTGCTAAATTACTATTCGTTAGTTTGAGAAAGAAGGCACAGTAATGGCTGATAGGCGAAAGTTACGATGTAGTTTATAGTCCTACCCTGAATTTTCACGCACATGGTTCAAATGGCTCTGAGCACTATGGGACTTAACTTCTGAGGTCATCAGTCCCCTAGAACTTCGAACTACTTAAACCTAACTAACCTAAGGACATCACACACATCAATGCCCGGGGCAGGATTCGAACCTGCGACCGTAGCAATCGCGCGGTTCCAGACTGTAGCGCCTAGAACCGCTCGGCCACCCCAGCCGGCTCTCATGCACATGCTTTATGTCTCTAACAATAAACTTTCCCTTCAAACGTTGCTACTGTGTCGCGCACTTTGATCTTAACGCTCTGAAAAGATCGGAGTTTCTTTAATTTTACCGACTTGCTGTGTTCACTGCAAGTACAGGATAATGATGAAGTCCTTAAAATACAGGGTGATTCGAAAAGGAAGAGGAGATTTCAGTTGTTTATTACAGACAAATTATAAAAAAAGAAACACATTGCACAGGATAGAGGATGGTTCAAAATGAAAAATGATCGTATGGCATTGTTGGCTCCAGCTGGCTGCAACTTCGGGGAAGTTTGGCCAGCGAGTGCGAGTCTTATTGCAGTAGACGCCACATTGGGCAACTAGAGTGCCGGTGATAAGGATGAAGTGATGATGAGGACAATATAACATCCAGTCAAAAAATGTTAAAATGTGTGTGAAATCTTATGGGACTTAACTGCTAAGGTCATCAGTCCCTAAGCTTACACACTACTTAACCTAAATTATCCTAAGGACAAACACACAGACACAAACACCCATGTCCGAGGGAGGACTCGAACCTTCGCCGGGATCAGCTGCACAGTCTATGACTGCAGCGCCCCAGACCGCTCGGCTAATCCCGCGCGGCAACACCCAGTCCACGAGCGGAGAAAATCTCCAACCCGGCCGGGAATCGAACCCGGGCCCGCTGCATGGTATGGAAGCACGTGATCACTAAGCTAAGCTGGCGGACGGTTCAAAATTTTATGTTCGCACAGGTACTTAAACACACACTCAACATGACCACCATGCGTTGCTCGAGAAACGTCGAAGCGGTAGTCCACTTCATTCCACATACGAATTAACAGGTCCCAGTTTATTGAATAAACAGCTACCACAATTCGGTCTCTCAGATCTTGAAGAGTAGGTGCCATCGATGGGGCAAAGACTCTGTATTTCATTTATTCCCACAGAAAAAATTGCAAGGTATGAGGTCTAGTGACATGGGAGGCCATGAACAATAATCAAGATGTGTTTGTCCACCTCTTCCAATCAAACGTTGTGGGATGGTGTTAAGACAACACCGCACCTCAAGCTGAAAGTCAGGCGGGTTGCCGTCATACATAAAAATCAAATAACTGGAATCTTTGTGAAGTTGAGGAAACAACCAGTTTTGCAGCATGTCCAGGTATGACATTCCTGACACAATTTCTTCCGTAAGAAAGAAAGGTCCGTTACTTTGTAAACAGAAACGTCACAACACACATACAGTTTTGGTCAGTCTGTTTCATTTTCGACGGCAACCCCAGGATTTTGTGACCCCCAAATTCTTACTTTAAGGCGGTTTACTTTACGCGATAGATGAAACGTCAATTCGTTCGAAAAGATGGATCGTTCGAAAAAAGTATCCTATGCCACATCCTGGAGAAATGAAATGCAAAATTCATACCTTCTGTTATGGTCACTGGGATGCAATTGCTGAGTAACTCCAACTTGTAAGGCTTCACCTGCAGGTGTCATTTCAGACTAGGTCACACGGTTGTTTGAGAACGTTAAAGTTTCTGATCTGTCCGTATTGTGGACGTCCGAAGACTTCGAGTGAACGCTTCTCGTATAGGCTCAACATTTTCATCAGACGCGAGTGGCCGACCAATGCTCTTCGCTTCGCATATGCAACCAACTTTCAAGAATTATTTTTGGTTGTGCAGAGGCAGCATCTTGTAGAATCGACTGGGCAATGCACGTTGCACTTGAATGTGTTGTAGTCGCCGTGTTACTACAAACAATATCGCAGCTGTGTCAAAACTTTGAAAACTCCTCTATCCGCTGACAAGCGCAGTGTGCTTCTATCTTTTATTGTTTCTTTGTAATAAGAAACTGAAATCTGTTTTTTTCTTTGTGAATCACCCTTTATTTCAAAAAATCGATACCGATAAACGGACAAAAACAAAGTAACAAATGATACGGTATGCGAAAGACAAACACTCAAGAGTTTTTTACAGTGTTTAACGTTATGTGTGTCCACCCTTCGTCACACGGCACATGTAATCGGTAGTTCAATTGTGCCCATACCCAATACTGCGATACGGTGTCGCAGGTCTTCGAGGTTCTCTGGTAGAGCTGGGTCATAAATGCTATCTCTGATGTAACATCACAAGAAAATACCATAATGCGCGATGTGCGACGACGTTGGTAACTACGCGAGTAGAGAGTCTGCAGCACGGCCTACCACCACACTTAAAAAATATTTGCAAGGTTGTCTTTCACATACTGTATCATTGGTCCGTTGTTCTTGGTCATTTGCCTATATCGATTTTTAAAACTTTCTGGACTTTATAATTACCCTTTAGTTGTCGCAGTGTAGTGAAAGCCCAAGCGTCATATCCTCATGAGGCACTATTGGCTGAAATCAAATGCTGGTGTATGTGATCCGGATCTTTAGGCTCAGGCACACTATCGAATCACGTAGTCGAGATATCAAAGTGGATACCATTTGTTTGATATAAGAAGTTAACATAGGTTGAAGTAACAAAACCACAGTAACTAATAAGTTACAATACTGGCCATTAAAATTGCTACACCAAGAAGAAATGCAGATGATAAACGGGTATTCATAGCACAAATATATTATACTAGAACTGACATGTGATTACATTTTCACGCAGTTTGGGTGCATAGATCCTGAGAAATCAGTACCCAGAACAACCACCTCTGGCCGTAATAACGGCTTTGATACGCCTGGGCATTGAGTCAAACAGAGCTTGGATGGCGTGTACAGGTACAGCTGCCCATGCAGCTTAAACACGATACCACAGCAGTTGCTCGGCCACCACTGACCAGACGTTTTCAATTAGTGAGAGATCTGGAGAATGTGCTGGCCAGGGCAGCAGTCGAACATTTTCCGTATCCAGAAAGGCCCGTACAGGACCTGCAACATTCGGTCGTGCATTATCCTGCTGAAATGTAGGGTTTCGCAGGGATCGAATGAAGAGTAGAGCCACGGGTCGTAACACATCTGAAATGTAACGTCTACTGTTCAAAGAACCGTCATTGCGAAAAAGAGGTGACCGAGACGTGTAACCAATGGCACCCCATATCATCACGCCGGGTGGTACGCCAGTATGGCGATGACGAATACACGCTTCCAATGTGCGTTCACCGCGATGTCCCCAAACACGGATGCGACCATCATGATGCTGTAAACAGAACATGGGTTCATCCGAAAAAATGACTTCTTGCCATTCGTGCACCCAGGTTCGTCGTTGAGTACACCATCGCAAGCGCTCCTGTCTGTGATGCAGCGTCAAGGGTAACCGCAGCCATGGTCTCCGTGCTGATAGTCCATGCTGTTGCAAAAGTCGTCGAACTGTTCGTGCAGATGGTTGATGTCTTACAAACGTCCCCATCTGTTGACTCAGGGATCGAGACGTGGCTGCACGATCCGTTACAGCCATGCGGATAAGGTGCCTGTCATCTCGACTGCTAGTGATAAGAGGCCGTTGGGATATTGCACGGCGTTCCGTATTACCCTCCTGAAGCAACCGATTCCATATTCTGCTAACAGTCATTGGATCTCGACCAACGCGAGCAGCAATGTCGCGATACGATAAACCGCAATTGCGATAGGCTACAATCCGACCTTTATCAAAGTCGGAAACGTGATGGTACGCATTTCTGCTCCTTACACGAGGCATCACAACAACGTTTCACCAGGCAACGCCGACCAACTGCTGTTTGTGTATGAGAAATCGGTTGGAAACTTTCCTCATGTCAGCAAGTTGTAGGTGTCGCCACTGGCGCCAACCTTGTGTGAATGCTCTGAAAATCTAATCATTTGCATATCACAGCATCTTCTTCCTGTCGGTAAAATTTCGCGTCTGTAGCACGTCATCTTCGTGGTGTAGCAATTTTAATGACCAGTAGTGTAATGAAGCCCTTAAAGAGAAATAAACAAAGTTTGAGGGAGAATTGTTTATAAAATTCAATAGAAAATTCATGATGTAAAGAACGGCACTATATAATATTTTGGATGGCATCACACGTATTTTGAACTAGTTAAGAAGTTATACTATACACTTAACTTGCAATAGTTTTCATTGTTTGCAAATTATTATTGACATTTACCGCCCATAATTAATTATATATATATATATATATATATATATATATATATATATATATATATATATATATATATATATATATATATATATATATATATATGAAGATTCTGAGTAGCGCAATGTGTAGATCGCTATAGAATACGTCTAAAAACGGTGCTATATGCAGTTCTGTTTTAAAACATTGCAGCACAGATGTCAACAAACAAATCTGTGCTAAGTGGCGAAATTTTGCAAAAACTAAAACTTGATTTATGGGCGATAGAATAATCCTAGGTAAGATGTACTTTTTAGCGCGGTTCCGATGGTGTACTTATTTCTGTCGAGGGATGTATGTATCCAAATTTGTAACCTTAACTGCCGGCCGCGGTGGCCGTGCGGTTCTGGCGCTGCAGTCCGGAACCGCGGGACTGCTATGGTCGCAGGTTCGAATCCTGCCTCGGGCATGGGTGTGTGTGATGTCCTTAGGTTAGTTAGGTTTAAGTAGTTCTAAGTTCTATGGGACTTATGACCCAAGATGTTGAGTCCCATAGTGCTCAGAGCCATTTGAACCATTTGTAACCTTAACTGGTGAGATTGGTAGTTACATAACCAGGGGGTTGACGTCCAAGCCTATATAAGCGAGCGGCCATCTTGGCCAAGGGTCAGTCGTTGGTCAGTCGTTTTGGAAGGTGAGTGGCGAGCAAGCCCACTTGAGGGTGGCCCACGTGGTCGTTTGAGAATTCTTTTTCGCGCCGATTTATTTCGACAAAGAGTATTGTTTAATAATGCAAGTGTGCAAGTGTGAATTGGAAGTGCTACGATTATTTGTGTGAGTACGATTTACGAGGTATACATCGTCGTGGCGAAGTGTAATTTCGCGCCAAAACTGTTAGAACAAAGAGGACAATGGGACTTGGGGTTCTGTTCGAATTATTTGAATAATTTTCGTTTATAGCAGCCTACATTACTGCTGTGGGGGCTCGGAGTCAAATTATTATTAAAGTAAAACTGTAGACCGTCTCACCAGTGCTAATTTCATTGTGTGAAAGAACGCCAATAAATAGTGATTGAACTGTGTCGTGAAAAACTGATTTTGCTATAATAATCACCTAATTTTCGTTCCCTAGCATAAACTGTACTTATGTCCGAATGAATAATTAACTAAAAAACTATAACAAATGCGCGGATGTGGAAGTGTACTAACGCTAAAAGTGTGGAAATCATCCCCTGAGACTTACGTGAGAGCCAAAATTTGCAATAACATTTTTAACCAACATCTGTATATGTACACTCTTTGACATAAAACTCGACCGGCGGCCGGCCGCTTCAGAGGCTAAGTCCGCGCCGATCGCGACATGGGACAAAAAAACTGGCCAACTCGCTAATTCTCTAAGTCCGGTTATCTGCACAATCTGGCAACACTGTAGACTGCGGCACTTCCTGGAGGAAAACTTGTCCCATGATAGAGAAACTCTAGGCTGATTACGCCTGTGGTCTAGCGGTAGCGTGCGTTGTTTCTGTTCATAATGTCAGTGGATCGAGAGCAGCTGGCATAAAATATTTTTATAGCCTCTTCTGTCTGAATGCTGAAGACGTGAATGTAATGGTAGCGCAGATTCAATCTATTTCGCTTTGTGACACACCGATATCAAAATTTTATCCAGTAACGATTTTGCGGCAGATTTCCTGCAGACTGTCCTCCTCTGGACGCCGTATGCGGCAAAGCTCCGGGATCCATTTGCTGGCTACTGGCAGCGGCCGTGGCGACAGCAGCGGCGCTGCACTCCCCCGTTCTTTATCGAAAGCGCCTGCTACCGCTCATCGCTTTTGATGATTTAAAACGCTTTATTATTAAATGTTGCTCCACAGAAAATTTCTACGATTTCCATTCACGCTCAAAAGCAACGGAGACAGACGCCCTGATTAGTAGGCGGGTATTATATTACATTAATCGGCAAGAGCTGAGTATGGCCCGAAATTAATTTTATAGACTGGGACGAAATTAAACCACCTCACTACATTCGATGAATTTATAAATGCTTCATACCTCGTTTCTTTTCCTTTCAAACTCAATTATTTGTGCAACTTTTGGTCAATGTTTGGATGTTTTCGTCAAGCCAGAGTGATCGTCTGTGGTGTAAAGTGTATTACAGTTCTTGTTTCATTCCTTATGGTAAGTCTATGCGATAAACTGTGTGAATACCTTGCAATGCATGCTCTGTAGCAGTGCAGGAACACTGCACATTTGGAGTTCCATGTATGGGTTCATGAAGTATTTATTGTTGATCGGAAGTGATAGTTAAGGTCATCAGATTTAAACCAGAAAAATTTGTCGTTTTGAAGGTTTCAGAGAACGGAAAGGAATTGCTAACGCCGGTGTTAGAAAACGTCTACAGTTAAATGCTATTGCAAAAATTTAGAAGAAGGGAACTATATTAATGAACATGTGCACTTCATAAACAACCTTCTGACATGTTAGACCTATATGACGAACAAAGCTCAAATTTATATCGTTGACAGTCGGTTTGAATCTTTTCAGGGTCTATTTTACAGTGAAGCACCTTGGAATTTGCAAAGCAGAAATCCATGATATTAACTTAATTTACTAAGTCGAAATCGGACGAAGATTGATGTTTAAAGGCACTCTTCAGATTTCGCATAAGAAATTTTTACTAGCAGTTTGCAACTCCATTAATTAAAATGGAAAATAAAAGGTTGTAGTCAGCGGCTTCTACCGTGATTCGAACTTATAGTACAAGCACTGCAACGCACAAGGGAACCTCTGAGCTAACGACACACTGGCGGCCAGAGGCGGAATATAGTCACTGCGATGTTGCCTGAGCCTCAAAACGCAACCTTAAACACACGAACAGAGGAGGTGGAGATTACTGTTTTAACGTCCCGTCGACAACGATGTCATTAGAGACGGAGCACAAGCTCGGATTAGGGAAGGATGGGGAAGGAAATCGGCCGTACCCTTCCTAAGGAACCATCCCGGTATTTGCCTGAAGCGATTTAGGGAAATCATTGAAAACCTAAATCAGGATGGCCGGGCGCGGGATTGCTCCGTCGTCCTCCCGAATGCACACACAAACAAGTGTTACTTATGTGAAGAACGCCGTTCTTGGAGTCCAGAAATTAAATATACTTTCTAATTGTGTCATCTTGCAGTGGATTATATCGTACGAGTCTTCGATGTGGAAAACGAATGTCAAGTGAATTTAGCGAGGTAACGCCGACCTACACCCGGAAGTAAATGCACTATCAGAGTGTTGACAAATACTTGCTACGACGCTGCCATTTCTAGGCTCTCTGACGAGGCAGCTCTTCAGCGAAATGCTTGCCGTGATTCTCCGATACGGTTCTTCAGAGTGGAGACGCGCGCGCACGTTTGGTTTTTATGCGGCGTTCTCCCCTGATGGTTTCTGACGTCGCCTTGTGGGCTATGTATACATATGAGACATTCAATTATCATTAATCCAGAATGATACAAGTTTCAGCTTCCGGCGTGGAAGAAGGCTGTTGACGCCGACATTATATCATTTCAACGTAGGGAAAGCGAAACGGATCATTCAATGTTTCTCATTCAACATAAAGCATGTGAGATAATTTTCCGTAACGTTCATAATCATCTAAAAATACAAACGAAGTAAAAATACACCGGAAGCTTATTCGAATCGAATATAACGCTTTGCACCTCGATGTCGAATTTGTCCACTTGCAATCTTTTGCAGCATACACATAGAATGTCATGATTACCACGAGAATGAAGAAATATGTTGGTAAGGATGGAAGCAAGAAGAGACGCAGTCAACAAATATTCTGTTCCTCATGGCATTCATTTCATTTGACACGTAAGAAGAGGTAAAGCGGGAATTTACTTTCGTTAACACGAAAGATAGATATGCCGCACATATTGATAACGAGGAAGTCTGCGTCTTCATACGTTTCCTCCTTGAAATCTGTATGCTCTATTATATACTAAGTAGCCCGATCATTGTTTCAGTAATGTTACCCTCTTGTTTGACCCCGTAACGATGAACAGATTCCAAATGCATGTCTCCCTTCCTGGGTTGTTTTTTGTGTTTTATTGCTTGGAATTCCTGAAGCAGACCACTGTGCCTTCCCCCCTCGTGGGTTAGGTCTCAAAACTAAACCGCTTTTTATCCAATGGCATAATTTATCCAGACAGCATCAGCATAAGACTATCAAACAAAGCCTTCCATTTACAGTTGCAGCACTCTAACCAGCACTGACCAAAGTCTAATCCACGGTCATGGTCCTAAATTACCAGCTGTCTGCTACTGTGGCAAAGTCCGTACTACACTTTCGATTCCGCAGCACCATTTTATCTGGTAACACTGTGTAGTTGCACAGTTGTGCTACCAGGTCTGTCCTCACACTGTCAACCTCATGTATCTCACTTCTCCTGTAGCGTAGATCACGAGGAGCCGAAGTAAATGAGTGTATTCTGCATGACGTAACATTCAGTATTCCCTTCTTTCATAGCCACTCTTCATGTGCATCGATACCAAATAGGAATGCGAAAACTCTTGCGAGTGAGAGAATGACAATAACAATCGTAACAAGAACAAGCAAATAATGAATGATGTTTATTCCAACGCAGAACGAGAATGGCTTTAAATATAAAAATCTGTATCTATATCTATATCCATATCTATTGATCTTTGAGTTGGCACAATGCAAATATATTCTTAGCATTTAGTTACTGAATTTAGTTCTGGATGTTTGCAGAGAAAAGGAAAAGTCGGTACTTCTCGCTAGTGTAATATAATGTGAACCAGTAACTACCCTTTCCTTAGAACACGACTCAAGCAAGTCCTCAAGTAGGTAGCAAGGCACTGCTGCATTCTGTTCCCTGACATTGCTCTGATGACGGTTAATGCAGATAGTTCCGATTATGAAATACAAAACGTATTGCAGGTTAGTTCCTAGGATAGTAACATTAAATTTGCGTTGTAGACGGCACATGAACGTGACGACTATCCATATTACTCAGCAATATAAAAAGACAATATTTTGGGAATTTAGCAGGATTACTCAAAATGAATTCTGAAATTGGGTGACTGACTGCACAGGTGCTAAACGTCGTCAAGAGTATACGATGTCCTAATCGCATTAGGAATATGAAGATCGTCTTCGACAGCTCGCAACTTTCACATTGCTATCTCCACCCTACTCCAGACAGCCCTCGGTGGAGTTGCACTACGTTGCCGATGTTATGGAAGGCCTTCAAACCGACAACAGACCACATATTGAAAAATACAAGCGAATTCTCTTGCAGCGTAAGCTTATTGTAACTAATCTAAAAATTATTGGAGAGGAACATTGTCCTATTCAAAAAAAGTAAAATGTTACACACTGTTGACGTCAAACGGACATTATCTATGTCCTGTCTTGTGTCCTACTCATCTATAATATCAAGTGTACTATGAAAATGATTATATATAACGGATGATAGGGTAATGCATTGATACCAGATGGTGGGGGCCGGCCGGTGTGGCCGTGCGGTTCTAGGCGCTTCAGTCTGGAACCGCGTGACCGCTACGGTCGCAGGTTCGAATCCTGCCTCGGGCATGGATGTGAGTGATGTCCTTAGGTTAGTTAGGTTTAAGTAGTTCTAAGTTCTAGGGGACTGATGACCTTAGAAGTTAAGTCCCATAGTGCTCAGAGCCATTTGAACCATTTGAACTATTTAACACAAAATGACATTAAAAATTAAAGTTATTCACGAGCAGCTAGTTGAGAATATGTATGAACATTAAATGACACGACGAACCGTCTTGTTCTGCATATGGATTCAAACCCAGCTCATGCAGACTAAGCAAAGATTTCGTGACTGACGGAAACTAACAGTCATTCCTGATTAGGCATACAGAGAGTGATATACCTCGATTTTAGACAGTATCAGTTAGCAAATATCAACTTTAAATTGCATAACGCAAACATTTTTAACAGACGCGAATTCCTACCCAGCATCTATTGTCCCTGTTAACGAACTACGAGAGATGTTAAATATTGCTTCTTCACAAGTAACTTACTTGAAATGCCGTGAGGTAAAGCTGTGTGTTGGACACGGATTCGAACCCGGAACCTAATCGGATTGCTATCGAAGCACAGTCAAATGTGACATATCGGAATTTCGCGGCAGTAGCTAGATGTTTTAACTGAAATGACGAGACGAAACATTAATTTTTTCCTTCCCAGGACTCCAACCCGGCATCTATCGCTGTTATATTCTAGAGAAAACGAACGTTAAATATGGGTTTGTTGCACCAGCAGTGACATGTGAGCATGTTTGAACTGAAATAATATGACGAAGAGTTCAGCGCTCACTGGGAATAGAGCCCCACACATATCGTTGTTGACTACACACAAAGAGACGTCAGCTACCGAATTTTTCTCCACCAGCTGCTCAGAATAGCATCTTGAACTTACAGTCATCTCGCAAATAGTTCTGTGTCTCACTGGGAGTTAAAAACGTCAGATATCGTTAGTGTTGACAACGAATGAAAATACATTAAAAATCAAAATTATTATCCACCAGCAGATAGGTGTTCTCATGATAGAGCTTGATAATACATAATTAAATCTTTAGTGCCGGGCCAGGATTCGATCCCATTCACGCGTAATATGTGAAGGTGTTGAGGAATCTGCAGTTTTGAACAAACAACAAATTGTAGCCGAGCTGTATTGCCACGAAGGGATCAAATTCCGCGTTAAGGGCGGTCTGAGTTGCATTCCCAGTTTAGAACCAATTTTATCGACATACAGAAACTCAAATAAAAGATGGAATAAGTGTCCTGTGACCATACATAGCGTTTGTGTCGTCACTTGAAATAAATAACTAGTATAAGAAAGGTTACTGGTGATAGAGTTTCTACATGTCGCCACTCCAGACTTTATTGTGGTTCAACCTACCGTCTACTTGGTAAAGAAGGGATATCATCTTTAATGTGAATTTTCAGACCACGCAGCCATTATATCTCCTTCACTTGGTGTAGCCAGGAGAGAATGGAATCTGTCTCTCCCTATCTAAAATCATTGACGCAAGTGGGAATCGAACCCAGACCATAGGTATAACAACCTACCATCCGTCCAACAGACCACGAAATCCTCTTCTCTGGGAGTCATTTTTCTATCGTAACGCAGTTGCGCCACACTGGATGAGAATTCTGACACACAGGCTCCCTGTAGTAATTTGCAGCATGTTCAGTAAATTCATTTACTTGGTTGACCGAATCACCATGAACTAGCTGCCTCGGCTACCCAGTGCATACATTCGACTATTTTGTAATCACAGAAATAAAATCACGTAACTGCCACCTACACACAACTGCCAACAGTGTAGGATGCAGAAGTTTAAATAGGAAGTGTTCCTTTCCACTTGAGCTATTCTATTGCGCTATCTGTTACTAGAAAACGTCGTTCAGTCCAAAAGAAAAGCTGTAACTGTTTGTCTCTCAGAAGTCAAGACCTGGCCATATGCATAATCTCACAGTGCTGTGGAATCCAAAAGTTCTGGAGGAATAGTTGCCGAGCTCTGGAGCTGCTGTAGCTACGTGTCAGCTTGTAGCATAGATAAGATGTCGCGAGTTCGAATACATTCAGTGCTACATTTTTTAAAACGCAATTCTGCTCTCTGCTGAAGGTATCAATCTAATGGAACTTTGAACATAATTCCCTTCACTTCTCAACCCAAAGTAGTCGCATGTGGAAAAAGGGCTAACTACTGTGACATTTTGTTCTATTCAGGTTTAATAGACAGCAGGCAGCAGATGCATCTCGAAGATGTGCAGGGAGAGCGCATCGTGCCATAATATGTCAGAAAAGTATTTTCTACATTAGCCGTCGTGTGGTAGTGATATTTTATTCTTCTTCAAACTTTGTTTGACAGATTTAACTCAGAACAAGTTTTCTACATGCATGTAATCAATAAACTGCATGTGCATTGTCAGACTGTCATAAGTAACATCAGAGAATTCGCATATATCGTTGATGATTAATTTCTCTCTCATGTTTACTATTGTTTTAACAACACTAAAGGAAACCTTACGAAAATTGTGCACTGTAATATAAGAAATGAAATAAAACTAACAATGATAACCTTACGACGAAAGTATCTGTACACAAGCATGCCTCTATCGACACGAATTAGTAAAATACTACTCACTTAGATTTTGATTGGATCTGTGTTTAATTGGTATGCTGTGTCATACTCAAGAGGTATGCAAATGTGGCATTTCATAAATATAGTTATGTATTCCTAGAAACCCAAAATTCGCTTGTCAGCAGCGGAAAGAGGCCTTACCTGTTGTGCAGCATTGTAAGTTTTTCAACATTGCACTATGAGCTGAAAGCATTTTCTTGCGATTTCCTTATTGATGTTTGATCTGACTGCTTGTAGCTCTTTCACAGAAGGGATAAAAACGTTACAGTCAGTGAGACTGGAACTGCGAACCGTAACGGACGCTTTTTCACAGGTCAGCACATTACCACAGAGCTGGCGAGGAGGTATGGGTCTTAGCTTCCTATTACGAGGGCAATAGTAACTAGAACTCGTAAACCGCTATTTGAAGGTCGAGATTAGTTGCGGTTTCCATCTGCAACGACTTTCCTGGGCTGAAAACCGTAAATTTTCAATCTTTTGTTACCCTTCAAGCGATAATAACTCAGATTATTCAATGGAAATGACAGGTAAAATCAAGTGAACTTTGAGGCTTAATTCCGTGCACACCAGGAAGTAACTCGTCGATCACAGAGTTGCCAAACATACGTTGCCTTGTTGCCAAATCTCAGTTACAGTACCAGCAGGAAGAAGACGAACCGATGTGATCCTACAGCGGTCTGGGAAGTGACCATGGCTGGTGTCTCCAAGTCGCGGCTGCTACGGCCTGGAATACGTAATGCGTCTGATTCGCTTTCTGTAACTAGGTTTAGGGACTGGAGCGTAGTTACTAGTAATACTCAGAACTGACTGCAAACTGAGCATCATAAATCAGTAACTCTCATTGTTGTTTTTATATTTCTTTCGTAAGTGTACTCAAAACTAAGAAAGTCATTCACAGGCGTTTTCGTGCCTCGCCGATAGTCGAGCACAACATACAAATAAAAATAAAAAACAATGTGTGTGTGTGTGTGTGTGAGAGAGAGAGAGAGAGAGAGAGAGAGAGAGAGAGAGATAAATAAAAAGCAATGAGAGAGAGTGTAAAAAATTGTTGTAAAGAAATTGAATCATGGTATTTAAAGAAATCTTTCATTAAAATGACACGTTCCACATCATTACGAAATGTCGTATTCATGATCTATGGAACAAGAGTTAATCTAATGTAATCTAATCTAATCTAATCACATCATATTGATGATTAGCCATGAAGAGTCAAGAATTACCGAAATTTTGGCCAATACCAGTAACCAAATCTAAACTTGAAAATAAAAGACGACAATTTTTGTAATAAACCGTGATTCCTATCAAGACCCTTTCGTCCCTGTTATCTAACCACGAAAGATGTCTGATATACCTCCATTCTGAAGTAACAAAGTGTGCATGCATTTAAAGATGAAATCATGATGTGAAGTTCTGTGACGGAGATACGAACCCAACACGTAATCCGATTGTTAACTAAGAAAAATCAAATGTTACGTATCGGTTTTTCTTACGAGCCGCTAGGTGTCTGAATCTAAAATAAGGATACAAACTTTTGTGCCTAAGCGACAATCGAACTGCACACCTACCGTGCATCCACGAATATAGCTTAAGTATCAGTTGCTTACTCATGAACAGTAAGATGTGTGCGTGGTTGACCAGAAATAACGACACCTGTTGCGATTGTTTGAAACACATGAACAGACATTGAAATTGCGCGTTAATTTTCACTAGCAGGTGGGTGTGCACTTGATAAAGCTAGAAATGAAATTATGAATATTTTTGTACTGGATCAGGTTTCAGACCCACATACTTACCTTTGGAGGAGACCTAGAGAAGATTGCAGACTTGGGAAAAGGAACGAAATGACTGAACTATACTGTTCCGAGAGATTCAGATCCTCGAAAGAGGAGATACGAATTCGAATCACAGTCCAGCACCAACTTTTTAAACGTCTCTAGTTCAATCAGGTACAAGTAAAATAAGAGCCCTGTCCCTTTAAATGGCTATCGGTTCATCAAATAAAATAAAATTTTCTAATGTAAGTAAGCTTACTGGCGACTGTATTTCTGTTTACCATGACTTCCGCTGTGTCATTTCCCAACGTAAACCGGCTCTGCCCAGTTGGTAATGAAGGAACGTGATGTTTAATGCGGATTCTGGAATATAACGTCTTTCTCTTGAGGTTACCAGAGGTAAAATAAATCTGTTTGTGCCTCTTAAAAGTAAATGCCTGAACCCACGCATTGCACCTGTGATAGCTCGTTCCACCATACCATTGTGGCCACATTACCCAGCCCCAAGAGTGTGCTGTAACGGATGATGTGCTTAGCTTACAAAATTAGTCACGGTGGAAAAAATGCGAGTCTATTAAATGGTCAAGTAGAAGCAAGCTTCTGACGCAGAGATTATGTTATTCTCATGTCAGCAGGATGTAAAGACTCTTCTAGGCATCATAGGCTGGATGTGAAGCCATTTTGATTTTTCACAAATTCAGCAAATTTCTTAGTTCGAGAAAATCCACTGTGAAGTGTGAAGTTGCCGGATAATTCGATTATTACTGTTATTATTAATATCATTTTATTCATACCGCTGCTGTAACACAAGTACTTGAACATCATTTAATGCCTTTTGGTCACTATAGATGTAGTTTCCCAAGAACAGGTTCTTTCCCTGTCTACGGAATCCTTTTCATGTTAATATCAAACACCAGCAATTACTCGTAGATTACTTTAAAACTAAAGTAATTGACGAAGACGTTACTTGGTAACAAAAACGCACTGCCTTTCTTCATTTACTTTCGCCTAGAAATGGCTATCGAGTACTGACAAACCAAAAGGCAAGAGATCTTACTGCCTTCCGATATACGTTGCTGTTAGTTCTTCCACATGATTTGGTCGACATGACCTGTTTCAAGTTGTGTATGACAGACAGTGTTTTAGAGAATCTATTGTTTCCCTTTGAAATAAACAGAGGTATTTTCGTTCTAAGCTGTCCAAGTACAAAATTTTCGCAATATTAGTTCAAATTTAATATTCGCTTCTATAATGTAGGAAAGTATTTCACAGTCGCAAAACTCGCATCCGAAACGTTGACCTTACACTTAGTCGCTGACCATAAATTCTAGCTCAGAGTGACACCGCCGCGCGGGATTAGCCGAGCGGTCTGCGGCGCTGCAGTCCTGGACTGTGCGGCTGGTCCCGGCGGAGGTTCGAGTCCTCCCTCGGGCATGGATGTGTGTGTTTGTCCTTAGGATAATTTAGGTTAGGTAGTGTGTAAGCTTAGGGACTGATGACCTTAGCAGTTAAGTCCCATAAGATTTCACACACATTCGAACATTCAGAGTGACACCAGTTTAAATAACCTAATGTAGCGAAGACTGTTTGCCAGTGCTCTTTCTCACCGGAAAATACGCAATTCACTCATTTGGCTCCATAAGTACACTGTAACAGTAATTTCTGTGTGAAATTTGTCGGTAAGATTTTGCCTTCCAACCGGCAAAATACGGCAGAGTACGGCCGGTAAACAATTCACAAACCACGATTTAGTGCCAATAAGACGATTTCTTTAAATATTGTCGAAGCTGAGGGAATTTAGTTTCTGCTTAAATCGTCTTAAGCAGCAACGTTCACAGATATCTCAAATAGGAAAAAGCTGAATATCCCGGTACGAAGGTTGTAAAACAAACTTCCCACAGTTTGTGTCAGGTTGATCTTTTCGTCTGATAACACTGCTTAAGTATTTTGTCTAAGAGGTATCACAAGTAGTATCCCTGTAGCTGTGGGAATCATTGGTTTAAAACGAGTTTAACACCAATGGGTACAGTGCTGCTAAATTTTCACAATTATTATCAACCTAAGTCTGAGTTCATCCACAAACTGAGGCGTATTTATAATATTGGAGCTAGACTGTGTATCCTTGTCTTTCTTGAGTGGTCATTGGAAGGCGTTTACACACACGTATACAATACTATGAATACTTCGAACGCTATGGTTAACGTTGCTCTCATAAACTACTTTTTTTTAAATTCTTCTGGGTCTTCAACGTGCAATATGTGTTGTAGATACAGTCTCAGACCAAAAAATTGACCGCCGAGTCGTTCACGTAAGGTGGACAATACAGTCGTGCTCCTCTCAGAATTCTATGTCTGGCAATATGCTCGATCTAGCAACATGTAGACTGCGGCACTTCCCAGAGGAAGTCTTGACTCCAGTCTTAGTACATTACTCTTGACTACGAACGTAGTCTTGAGGTAAAACGCGAGACCAGCTAATATGATATTGTAGATTCGCTTGAATTACACTCATAGCTTCAGCACCGAGAGGAAAGGGGCGATAAAAATTTTGTCGATATGTGCCTCCGGTCGCCAGACGTCATATTAGCTGGTCTCGCGTTTTACCTGAAGACTACGGTCGTGTTCCAGCAGCGGTATGGATAAAATGATAGTAATAATAACAGTAATAATCGAATTATCCGGCAACTTCACACTTCACAGTGGATTTTCTCGAACTAAGAAATTTGCTGAATTTGTGAAAAATCAAAATGGCTTCACATCCAGCCTATGATGCCTAGAAGAGTCTTTACATCCTGCTGACATGAGAATAGCATAATCTCTGCGTCAGAAGCTTGCTTCTACTTGACCATTTAATAGACTCGCATTTTTTCCACCGTGACTAATTTTGTAAGCTAAGCACATCATCCGTTACAGCACACTCTTGGGGCTGGGTAATGTGGCCACAATGGTATGGTGGAACGAGCTATCACAGGTGCAATGCGTGGGTTCAGGCATTTACTTTTAAGAGGCACAAACAGATTTATTTTACCTCTGGTAACCTCAAGAGAAAGACGTTATATTCCAGAATCCGCATTAAACATCACGTTCCTTCATTACCAACTGGGCAGAGCCGGTTTACGTTGGGAAATGACACAGCGGAAGTCATGGTAAACAGAAATACAGTCGCCAGTAAGCTTACTTACATTAGAAAATTTTATTTTATTTGATGAACCGATAGCCATTTAAAGGGACAGGGCTCTTATTTTACTTGTACCTGATTGAACTAGAGACGTTTAAAAAGTTGGTGCTGGACTGTGATTCGAATTCGTATCTCCTCTTTCGAGGATCTGAATCTCTCGGAACAGTATAGTTCAGTCATTTCGTTCCTTTTCCCAAGACTGCAATCTTCTCTAGGTCTCCTCCAAAGGTAAGTATGTGGGTCTGAAACCTGATCCAGTACAAAAATATTCATAATTTCATTTCTAGCTTTATCAAGTGCACACCCACCTGCTAGTGAAAATTAACGCGCAATTTCAATGTCTGTTCATGTGTTTCAAACAATCGCAACAGGTGTCGTTATTTCTGGTCAACCACGCACACATCTTACTGTTCATGAGTAAGCAACTGATACTTAAGCTATATTCGTGGATGCACGGTAGGTGTGCAGTTCGATTGTCGCTTAGGCACAAAAGTTTGTATCCTTATTTTAGATTCAGACACCTAGCGGCTCGTAAGAAAAACCGATACGTAACATTTGATTTTTCTTAGTTAACAATCGGATTACGTGTTGGGTTCGTATCTCCGTCACAGAACTTCACATCATGATTTCATCTTTAAATGCATGCACACTTTGTTACTTCAGAATGGAGGTATATCAGACATCTTTCGTGGTTAGATAACAGGGACGAAAGGGTCTTGATAGGAATCACGGTTTATTACAAAAATTGTCGTCTTTTATTTTCAAGTTTAGATTTGGTTACTGGTATTGGCCAAAATTTCGGTAATTCTTGACTCTTCATGGCTAATCATCAATATGATGTGATTAGATTAGATTAGATTACATTAGATTAACTCTTGTTCCATAGATCATGAATACGACATTTCGTAATGATGTGGAACGTGTCATTTTAATGAAAGATTTCTTTAAATACCATGATTCAATTTCTTTACAACAATTTTTTACACTCTCTCTCATTGCTTTTTATTTATCTCTCTCTCTCTCTCTCTCTCTCTCTCTCTCTCTCTCACACACACACACACACATTGTTTTTTATTTTTATTTGTATGTTGTGCTCGACTATCGGCGAGGCACGAAAACGCCTGTGAATGACTTTCTTAGTTTTGAGTACACTTACGAAAGAAATATAAAAACAACAATGAGAGTTACTGATTTATGATGCTCAGTTTGCAGTCAGTTCTGAGTATTACTAGTAACTACGCTCCAGTCCCTAAACCTAGTTACAGAAAGCGAATCAGACGCATTACGTATTCCAGGCCGTAGCAGCCGCGACTTGGAGACACCAGCCATGGTCACTTCCCAGACCGCTGTAGGATCACATCGGTTCGTCTTCTTCCTGCTGGTACTGTAACTGAGATTTGGCAACAAGGCAACGTATGTTTGGCAACTCTGTGATCGACGAGTTACTTCCTGGTGTGCACGGAATTAAGCCTCAAAGTTCACTTGATTTTACCTGTCATTTCCATTGAATAATCTGAGTTATTATCGCTTGAAGGGTAACAAAAGATTGAAAATTTACGGTTTTCAGCCCAGGAAAGTCGTTGCAGATGGAAACCGCAACTAATCTCGACCTTCAAATAGCGGTTTACGAGTTCTAGTTACTATTGCCCTCGTAATAGGAAGCTAAGACCCATACCTCCTCGCCAGCTCTGTGGTAATGTGCTGACCTGTGAAAAAGCGTCCGTTACGGTTCGCAGTTCCAGTCTCACTGACTGTAACGTTTTTATCCCTTCTGTGAAAGAGCTACAAGCAGTCAGATCAAACATCAATAAGGAAATCGCAAGAAAATGCTTTCAGCTCATAGTGCAATGTTGAAAAACTTACAATGCTGCACAACAGGTAAGGCCTCTTTCCGCTGCTGACAAGCGAATTTTGGGTTTCTAGGAATACGTAACTATATTTATGAAATGCCACATTTGCATACCTCTTGAGTATGACACAGCATACCAATTAAACACAGACCCAATCAAAATCTAAGTGAGTAGTATTTTACTAATTCGTGTCGATAGAGGCATGCTTGTGTACAGATACTTTCGTCGTAAGGTTATCATTGTTAGTTTTATTTCATTTCTTATATTACAGTGCACAATTTTCGTAAGGTTTCCTTTAGTGTTGTTAAAACAATAGTAAACATGAGAGAGAAATTAATCATCAACGATATATGCGAATTCTCTGATGTTACTTATGACAGTCTGACAATGCACATGCAGTTTATTGATTACATGCATGTAGAAAACTTGTTCTGAGTTAAATCTGTCAAACAAAGTTTGAAGAAGAATAAAATATCACTACCACACGACGGCTAATGTAGAAAATACTTTTCTGACATATTATGGCACGATGCGCTCTCCCTGCACATCTTCGAGATGCATCTGCTGCCTGCTGTCTATTAAACCTGAATAGAACAAAATGTCACAGTAGTTAGCCCTTTTTCCACATGCGACTACTTTGGGTTGAGAAGTGAAGGGAATTATGTTCAAAGTTCCATTAGATTGATACCTTCAGCAGAGAGCAGAATTGCGTTTTAAAAAATGTAGCACTGAATGTATTCGAACTCGCGACATCTTATCTATGCTACAAGCTGACACGTAGCTACAGCAGCTCCAGAGCTCGGCAACTATTCCTCCAGAACTTTTGGATTCCACAGCACTGTGAGATTATGCATATGGCCAGGTCTTGACTTCTGAGAGACAAACAGTTACAGCTTTTCTTTTGGACTGAACGACGTTTTCTAGTAACAGATAGCGCAATAGAATAGCTCAAGTGGAAAGGAACACTTCCTATTTAAACTTCTGCATCCTACACTGTTGGCAGTTGTGTGTAGGTGGCAGTTACGTGATTTTATTTCTGTGATTACAAAATAGTCGAATGTATGCACTGGGTAGCCGAGGCAGCTAGTTCATGGTGATTCGGTCAACCAAGTAAATGAATTTACTGAACATGCTGCAAATTACTACAGGGAGCCTGTGTGTCAGAATTCTCATCCAGTGTGGCGCAACTGCGTTACGATAGAAAAATGACTCCCAGAGAAGAGGATTTCGTGGTCTGTTGGACGGATGGTAGGTTGTTATACCTATGGTCTGGGTTCGATTCCCACTTGCGTCAATGATTTTAGATAGGGAGAGACAGATTCCATTCTCTCCTGGCTACACCAAGTGAAGGAGATATAATGGCTGCGTGGTCTGAAAATTCACATTAAAGATGATATCCCTTCTTTACCAAGTAGACGGTAGGTTGAACCACAATAAAGTCTGGAGTGGCGACATGTAGAAACTCTATCACCAGTAACCTTTCTTATACTAGTTATTTATTTCAAGTGACGACACAAACGCTATGTATGGTCACAGGACACTTATTCCATCTTTTATTTGAGTTTCTGTATGTCGATAAAATTGGTTCTAAACTGGGAATGCAACTCAGACCGCCCTTAACGCGGAATTTGATCCCTTCGTGGCAATACAGCTCGGCTACAATTTGTTGTTTGTTCAAAACTGCAGATTCCTCAACACCTTCACATATTACGCGTGAATGGGATCGAATCCTGGCCCGGCACTAAAGATTTAATTATGTATTATCAAGCTCTATCATGAGAACACCTATCTGCTGGTGGATAATAATTTTGATTTTTAATGTATTTTCATTCGTTGTCAACACTAACGATATCTGACGTTTTTAACTCCCAGTGAGACACAGAACTATTTGCGAGATGACTGTAAGTTCAAGATGCTATTCTGAGCAGCTGGTGGAGAAAAATTCGGTAGCTGACGTCTCTTTGTGTGTAGTCAACAACGATATGTGTGGGGCTCTATTCCCAGTGAGCGCTGAACTCTTCGTCATATTATTTCAGTTCAAACATGCTCACATGTCACTGCTGGTGCAACAAACCCATATTTAACGTTCGTTTTCTCTAGAATATAACAGCGATAGATGCCGGGTTGGAGTCCTGGGAAGGAAAAAATTAGTGTTTCGTCTCGTCATTTCAGTTAAAACATCTAGCTACTGCCGCGAAATTCCGATATGTCACATTTGACTGTGCTTCGATAGCAATCCGATTAGGTTCCGGGTTCGAATCCGTGTCCAACACACAGCTTTACCTCACGGCATTTCAAGTAAGTTACTTGTGAAGAAGCAATATTTAACATCTCTCGTAGTTCGTTAACAGGGACAATAGATGCTGGGTAGGAATTCGCGTCTGTTAAAAATGTTTGCGTTATGCAATTTAAAGTTGATATTTGCTAACTGATACTGTCTAAAATCGAGGTATATCACTCTCTGTATGCCTAATCAGGAATGACTGTTAGTTTCCGTCAGTCACGAAATCTTTGCTTAGTCTGCATGAGCTGGGTTTGAATCCATATGCAGAACAAGACGGTTCGTCGTGTCATTTAATGTTCATACATATTCTCAACTAGCTGCTCGTGAATAACTTTAATTTTTAATGTCATTTTGTGTTAAATAGTTCAAATGGTTCAAATGGCTCTGAGCACTATGGGACTTAACTTCTAAGGTCATCAGTCCCCTAGAACTTAGAACTACTTAAACCTAACTAACCTAAGGACATCACTCACATCCATGCCCGAGGCAGGATTCGAACCTGCGACCGTAGCGGTCACGCGGTTCCAGACTGAAGCGCCTAGAACCGCACGGCCACACCGGCCGGCCCCCACCATCTGGTATCAATGCATTACCCTATCATCCGTTATATATAATCATTTTCATAGTACACTTGATATTATAGATGAGTAGGACACAAGACAGGACATAGATAATGTCCGTTTGACGTCAACAGTGTGTAACATTTTACTTTTTTTGAATAGGACAATGTTCCTCTCCAATAATTTTTAGATTAGTTACAATAAGCTTACGCTGCAAGAGAATTCGCTTGTATTTTTCAATATGTGGTCTGTTGTCGGTTTGAAGGCCTTCCATAACATCGGCAACGTAGTGCAACTCCACCGAGGGCTGTCTGGAGTAGGGTGGAGATAGCAATGTGAAAGTTGCGAGCTGTCGAAGACGATCTTCATATTCCTAATGCGATTAGGACATCGTATACTCTTGACGACGTTTAGCACCTGTGCAGTCAGTCACCCAATTTCAGAATTCATTTTGAGTAATCCTGCTAAATTCCCAAAATATTGTCTTTTTATATTGCTGAGTAATATGGATAGTCGTCACGTTCATGTGCCGTCTACAACGCAAATTTAATGTTACTATCCTAGGAACTAACCTGCAATACGTTTTGTATTTCATAATCGGAACTATCTGCATTAACCGTCATCAGAGCAATGTCAGGGAACAGAATGCAGCAGTGCCTTGCTACCTACTTGAGGACTTGCTTGAGTCGTGTTCTAAGGAAAGGGTAGTTACTGGTTCACATTATATTACACTAGCGAGAAGTACCGACTTTTCCTTTTCTCTGCAAACATCCAGAACTAAATTCAGTAACTAAATGCTAAGAATATATTTGCATTGTGCCAACTCAAAGATCAATAGATATGGATATAGATATAGATACAGATTTTTATATTTAAAGCCATTCTCGTTCTGCGTTGGAATAAACATCATTCATTATTTGCTTGTTCTTGTTACGATTGTTATTGTCATTCTCTCACTCGCAAGAGTTTTCGCATTCCTATTTGGTATCGATGCACATGAAGAGTGGCTATGAAAGAAGGGAATACTGAATGTTACGTCATGCAGAATACACTCATTTACTTCGGCTCCTCGTGATCTACGCTACAGGAGAAGTGAGATACATGAGGTTGACAGTGTGAGGACAGACCTGGTAGCACAACTGTGCAACTACACAGTGTTACCAGATAAAATGGTGCTGCGGAATCGAAAGTGTAGTACGGACTTTGCCACAGTAGCAGACAGCTGGTAATTTAGGACCATGACCGTGGATTAGACTTTGGTCAGTGCTGGTTAGAGTGCTGCAACTGTAAATGGAAGGCTTTGTTTGATAGTCTTATGCTGATGCTGTCTGGATAAATTATGCCATTGGATAAAAAGCGGTTTAGTTTTGAGACCTAACCCACGAGGGGGGAAGGCACAGTGGTCTGCTTCAGGAATTCCAAGCAATAAAACACAAAAAACAACCCAGGAAGGGAGACATGCATTTGGAATCTGTTCATCGTTACGGGGTCAAACAAGAGGGTAACATTACTGAAACAATGATCGGGCTACTTAGTATATAATAGAGCATACAGATTTCAAGGAGGAAACGTATGAAGACGCAGACTTCCTCGTTATCAATATGTGCGGCATATCTATCTTTCGTGTTAACGAAAGTAAATTCCCGCTTTACCTCTTCTTACGTGTCAAATGAAATGAATGCCATGAGGAACAGAATATTTGTTGACTGCGTCTCTTCTTGCTTCCATCCTTACCAACATATTTCTTCATTCTCGTGGTAATCATGACATTCTATGTGTATGCTGCAAAAGATTGCAAGTGGACAAATTCGACATCGAGGTGCAAAGCGTTATATTCGATTCGAATAAGCTTCCGGTGTATTTTTACTTCGTTTGTATTTTTAGATGATTATGAACGTTACGGAAAATTATCTCACATGCTTTATGTTGAATGAGAAACATTGAATGATCCGTTTTGCTTTCCCTACGTTGAAATGATATAATGTCGGCGTCAACAGCCTTCTTCCACGCCGGAAGCTGAAACTTGTATCATTCTGGATTAATGATAATTGAATGTCTCATATGTATACATAGCCCACAAGGCGACGTCAGAAACCATCAGGGGAGAACGCCGCATAAAAACCAAACGTGCGCGCGCGTCTCCACTCTGAAGAACCGTATCGGAGAATCACGGCAAGCATTTCGCTGAAGAGCTGCCTCGTCAGAGAGCCTAGAAATGGCAGCGTCGTAGCAAGTATTTGTCAACACTCTGATAGTGCATTTACTTCCGGGTGTAGGTCGGCGTTACCTCGCTAAATTCACTTGACATTCGTTTTCCACATCGAAGACTCGTACGATATAATCCACTGCAAGATGACACAATTAGAAAGTACACTCCTGGAAATGGAAAAAAGAACACATTGACACCGGTGTGTCAGACCCACCATACTTGCTCCAGACACTGCGAGAGGGCTGTACAAGCAATGATCACACGCACGGCACAGCGGACACACCAGGAACCGCGGTGTTGGCCGTCGAATGGCGCTAGCTGCGCAGCATTTGTGCACCGCCGCCGTCAGTGTCAGCCAGTTGGCCGTGGCATACGGAGCTCCATCGCAGTCTTTAACACTGGTAGCATGCCGCGACAGCGTGGACGTGAACCGTATGTGCAGTTGACGGACTTTGAGCGAGGGCGTATAGTGGGCATGCGGGAGGCCGGGTGGACGTACCGCCGAATTGCTCAACACGTGGGGCGTGAGGTCTCCACAGTACATCGATGTTGTCGCCAGTGGTCGGCGGAAGGTGCACGTGCCCGTCGACCTGGGACCGGACCGCAGCGACGCACGGATGCACGCCAAGACCGTAGGATCCTACGCAGTGCCGTAGGGGACCGCACCGCCACTTCCCAGCAAATTAGGGACACTGTTGCTCCTGGGGTATCGGCGAGGACCATTCGCAACCGTCTCCATGAAGCTGGGCTACGGTCCCGCACACCGTTAGGCCGTCTTCCGCTCACGCCCCAACATCGTGCAGCCCGCCTCCAGTGGTGTCGCGACAGGCGTGAATGGAGGGACGAATGGAGACGTGTCGTCTTCAGCGATGAGAGTCGCTTCTGCCTTGGTGCCAATGATGGTCGTATGCGTGTTTGGCGCCGTGCAGGTGAGCGCCACAATCAGGACTGCATACGACCGAGGCACACAGGGCCAACACCCGGCATCATGGTGTGGGGAGCGATCTCCTACACTGGCCGTACACCACTGGTGATCGTCGAGGGGACACTGAATAGTGCACGGTACATCCAAACCGTCATCGAACCCATCGTTCTACCATTCCTAGACCGGCAAGGGAACTTGCTGTTCCAACAGGACAATGCACGTCCGCATGTATCCCGTGCCATCCAACGTGCTCTAGAAGGTGTAAGTCAAGTACCCTGGCCAGCAAGATCTCCGGATCTGTCCCCCATTGAGCATGTTTGGGACTGGATGAAGCGTCGTCTCACGCGGCCTGCACGTCCAGCACGAACGCTGGTCCAACTGAGGCGCCAGGTGGAAATGGCATGGCAAGCCGTTCCACAGGACTACATCCAGCATCTCTACGATCGTCTCCATGGGAGAATAGCAGCCTGCATTGCTGCGAAAGGTGGATATACACTGTACTAGTGCCGACATTGTGCATGCTCTGTTGCCTGTGTCTATGTGCCTGTGGTTCTGTCAGTGTGATCATGTGATGTATCTGACCCCAGGAACGTGTCAATAAAGTTTCCCCTTCCTGGGACAATGAATTCACGGTGTTCTTATTTCAATTTCCAGGAGTGTATATTTAATTTCTGGACTCCAAGAACGGCGTTCTTCACATAAGTAACACTTGTTTGTGTGTGCATTCGGGAGGACGACGGAGCAATCCCGCGCCCGGCCATCCTGATTTAGGTAGTGAGGTGGTTTAATTTCGTCCCAGTCTATAAAATTAATTTCGGGCCATACTCAGCTCTTGCCGATTAATGTAATATAATACCCGCCTACTAATCAGGGCGTCTGTCTCCGTTGCTTTTGAGCGTGAATGGAAATTGTAGAAATTTTCTGTGGAGCAACATTTAATAATAAAGCGTTGTAAATCATCAAAAGCGATGAGCGGTAGCAGGCGCTTTCGATAAAGAACGGGGGAGTGCAGCGCCGCTGCTGTCGCCACGGCCGCTGCCAGTAGCCAGCAAATGGATCCCGGAGCTTTGCCGCATACGGCGTCCAGAGGAGGACAGTCTGCAGGAAATCTGCCGCAAAATCGTTACTGGATAAAATTTTGATATCGGTGTGTCACAAAGCGAAATAGATTGAATCTGCGCTACCATTACATTCACGTCTTCAGCATTCAGACAGAAGAGGCTATAAAAATATTTTATGCCAGCTGCTCTCGATCCACTGACATTATGAACAGAAACAACGCACGCTACCTCTAGACCACAGGCGTAATCAGCCTAAAGTTTCTCTATCATGGGACAAGTTTTCCTCCAGGAAGTGCCGCAGTCTACAGGGTTGCCAGATTGTGCAGATAACCGGACTTAGAGAATTAGCGAGTTGGCCAGTTTTTTTGTCCCATGTCGCGATCGGCGCGGACTTAGCCTCTGAAGCGGCCGGCCGCCGGTCAAGTTTTGTGTCAAAGAGTGTACATTTCGTGTGAAAACACTCTGCAACCGCACTTCTTCTTTATTTACCGCCCCGTCGCAACCAACACAATAAATAATCGCGAGAATAGGACTAACACAACATGTGAAATCACAAAATTCTCATTACTTGTTGAAATCACCTCGTACGGCCAGTGAGTCTGCACAAGGATGATGCTGTTGTACACAAGAATGGCAGAACATCAGAACACTAAAGCGAAATGCAGGAAAACCTTTAGAGGATTTACGGTTAATGCACTGACTGGCACCAAACTCTCAACACCAACGAATGTAAAATCCTGCGCAAAAATGAGTGGAAAATCCCATTAGCATTCGATGACACAATGGGCGTTAAATCACTGTTAGCAGTAAGTATCGTAAAATATCTGGGCGTAACCATCAACAGAACAAAAACAGCGCCGGCCCATTGTGGCCGAGCGGTTCTAGGCGCTACAGTCTGGAACCGTGCGACCGCTGCGGTCGCAGGTTCGAATCCTGCCTCGGGCATGGATGTGTGTGATGTACTTAGATTAGTTAGGTTTAAGTAGTTCTAAGTCTGGGGGACTGATGACCTCAGATGTTAAATCCCATAGTGCTTAGAGCCATTTGAACCATTTTTTGAAACCACTCGTACACTTGAGTTTTTTCCATAGCGTGTTGTTGGTAAGCGTTAAAATAGTTTCAGGAGCATTTTTACTGACTAGAAAACAAAATTTCACTGCTGCACGTTGTCCACTTAAACATACCATCATTAAAAACGAAACAGAAACAAAATGCCGCTAGCAAAAACAATCACTGCAGATGAACAGAACAAGCCAGGGCGAGAACACAGGCGTCAGTGAACTAGCAATGAGTACATACTTACAAGGGAACCTCCCCATCGCACCCCCCTCAGATTTAGTTATAAGTTGGCACAGTGGATAGGCCTTCAAAAACTGAACACACATCAATCGAGAAAACAGGAAGAAGTTGTGTGGAACTATGAAAAGAGTAAACAAAATATAGAAACTGAGTAGTCCATGTGGAATATACGAACATTATTGATCACATGCGGTCAGCAGTGCGGTGGTCCCGTGGTTAGCGTGAGCAGCTGCGGAACGAGAGTTCCTTGGTTCAAGTCTTCCTGCAACTGTAAATTTTACTTTCTTTATTTTCGCAAAGTTGTGATCTGTCGTTCGTTAATTGACGTCTCTGTTCACTGTAATAAGTTTAGTGTCTGTGTTTTGCGCAAACCGCAAAACCGTGCGATTAGTAGACGAAAGGACTCGCCTCTCTAATGGGAACCGAAAAAATTTGATCGCAAGGTCATAGGTCAACCGATTCCTCCACTGGAAAACTCGTCTGATATATTCTATACGACACTGGTGACGGCATGTGCGTCGCATGACAAGAATATGTTGTCGACCCACCTAACTTGTACACTTCGCGAATGGGTAAAAAGATTCTTCTACCTTGCCCGATTTAGGTTTCCTCGTGGATGTGATAATCACTCCCAAAGAAGTGATGAAAACATAAGAGTTTGTCACATAAACTGCAACAAATGGATGCAACAGTTTCATAGTCGCAGTTTTCTCTGTGGTCTGTCAAAACGTTTTTAACGTTTTCAAATTTTTCCGTGTGTAGACCGTCAAATACTGCATATGTCCAAGCAAATCTGAACATGCCCTGGAATTTTGGAGAGCGAAGTTGATTATGTGTGAGTGCTTGAACTCTGATAATTTTCTGAAAATAAAAAAATAAATTTTTCACTCGAGGGAACACTTGAACCAAGGACCTCTCATTCCGCAGTTGCTCACGCTAACCACAGGACCACGGTGCTCCTCGGCTCATATTATCCTTGATTTTGCCTGTCTTGTGCATGGACTATTCAGTTCGTATATTTTGCTTATTTTTTTCATAGTTGCCGGCCGAAGTGGCCGTGCGGTTAAAGGCGCTGCAGTCTGGAACCGCAAGACCGCTACGGTCGCAGGTTCGAATCCTGCCTCGGGCATGGATGTTTGTGATGTCCTTAGGTTAGTTAGGTTTAACTAGTTCTAAGTTCTAGGGGACTAATAACCTCAGCAGTTGAGTCCCATAGTGCTCAGAGCCATTTGAACCATTTTTTTTTCATAGTTCCACACAAGTTCTTCCTGTTTTCTCTATTGATGTGTGTTCAGTTTTTCAAGGCCTATCCACTGTGCCAACTTATAACTAAATCTGAGGGGGGTGTGATGGGGAGGTTCCCTTGTTAGAAACAAAGAGATGCACCGCCACGCATATCGCGCACACAATTCGACAGATGAAACAGCCCCGCTTCCTCTCACCGTCTACATTATTCAGATGACAGTAACTTAGGAAACAAAAGAAGTTCGAAGGAAATTGTTGCTGCAGAATTTAAAGCGTTTCCGCGGCAACAGGGAGGAAGAGACGATTGTGACGGAAGTATTCGGCGTTACAGCTCCGCTAACGACTTTACTTCATGGCGGCATTAGATCATTTTGGGCGGTTTAAAGTGACGATTAAAAAGGGTGGGGGATGGCTGCTGCAGCGCCGACGGTGGCGTACGGTTGTAGTGTTGACGACATTTAGGGAGCGGCTGTATGCATTCAGTTTGCGGACTGTTTTACATGAGAGGTGAGTGGACTGTTTTACATGAGAGGTGAGTGTTTCGTCTGGGAAATTACACACCACTGACAACGAATTCTTATTACTTCTACTTCTGAGACATCAACTATTTTGAACGAAGTCTTAGTACAGAAAAGTGGGGTCAAGCGCACGGTCCGATTCCACCCGTCTGGTTTGACCCATGACGTCCTGTGTGACGCATGAGTTCACGATGCGAAGGATGTAAGCGCTTGCAGTCATGGACTGTGCGGCTGATCTCGACGGAGGTTCGAGTCCTCCCTCGGGCATGGGTGTGTGTGTTTGTCCTTAGGATAATTTAGGTTAAGTAGTGTGTAAGCTTAGGGACTGATGACCTTAGCAGTTAAGTCCCATAAGATTTCACACACATTTGAAGGATGTAAGCGGCCTGCACTGCCTATTATTAAATGTTGCCTGTGGTTGCCTCAGAAAGTGGTGTAAACTATGATGTTCACAAACTCGATCCAGATACGTCTTCATTCATTAGCGATTACAATTTTATTCTTGTTCTTACAAATGTTTGGCTGTTTCTTTCCGTATTTGGCACGACTTATGACGTTAAGGTTAGGCAGGAATGTAAGAGAACGATTAAAATTGTTGCGAGTGAAACGATTAGTGATTATAATTATAATGTTGTTTTTTACAGTTATTTGGCTGTTTGTGTAATGTGGCACATTTGTTGAGAGATAGTGTAGGTAGGAACCTAAGTGCTTAGCTCAAATAGTAATCTTGGTTCCTACAAATATTTGGTTTTTTCGAATATTACGTTGTGGTGGCGCGGCGTATTAGAAATGGATTCTTTTTTAGGTCTCGTATTGTTATTAGCGTTGGCTTACTTTTGTGGTGGGTGTTTGTGTTCGTCATGTCGTTTGTTGTAATGGTTCATTTGAAATGGATCTAGTGTTTGGTAGTTATAGGTTATTTATCTGTTTTTGGTTTCTGATTCAAAATGGTTCAAATGGCTCTGAGCACTATGGGACTTAACATCTGAGGTCATCAGTCCCCTAGAACTACTTAAACCACTCACATCTATGCCCGAGGCAGGATTCGAACCTGGTCGCGCGGTTCCAGACTGCAGCGCCTAGATTGGTTTCTGAACTGATAGTTTTCATTTATAGTTTGTTGATTTTTTTATAGTGAACGTTTGTGTTTGTTTTGAAGCTGTGTATGAACATTTTGTTGTTCGTAGTACGGTTTTGTGTGTGTGTGTGTGTATTTTGTGGCCAGCCTTGATTAATTAGAAGTTGTCTGTGACTCGTAAGTTTGCTCTTATGAGCTTTTTCATTTATTGTGAGACTGCAGTTTGTTTGTGGAAGGGAAATATCTTTGAAATGAATATTTTCAAATTTATGGGCCGGCCGGAGTGGCCGAGCGGTTCTAGGCGCTACAGTCTGGAACCGCGCGACCGCTACGGTCACAGGTTCGAATCCTGCCTCCGGCATGGATGTGTGTGATGTCCTTAGGTTAGTTAGGTTTAAGTAGTTCTAAGTCCCATAGTGCTCAGAGCCATTTGAACCAAATTTATGGTGGTTACTTTGATTTGAGGGGGGGGGGGAGGGGGTTGTGCAAAGTAGTGTATTTGAAGCTTGCATTTTCAAGTAAGCACGACAAAGCAATGTGTGTGTGTGTGTGTGTGTGTGTGTATTGTTATTATTATTACCATTATTGTTATTATTATTTTCCTTCTTGGAAGGGAAATTTGTTTCAATTGGCTGTTTTCAATTTTGTGTTTCGTTACTTTCATTTGGAGGAGTATGTTTTTTGTATAGTTATACAGGCTTAACAAAAACTGCGATATTCCCTCTGATGGTTCAGATTGCGGCTTTCGGTGTCGCTGTCTTCGTTTGAGGTCCAGTTGTGCGATTCTCGTATTTTTATGTTCGGTTGAATTTAGATAAATTCCTGAGTATCATTTCTCGATTATCTTGTTGTTTTGTTTGGGATGTGTCTCGTATCGTTGTCTTCGTTTGAGACACGTAGCTCAAACGAATTATTGGAGTCCAATTTTGTATTTTCTGTATATTTTCGTTCTGTATTCTAGATGAATTCCCGTGTCCCGTTTTTCGATTTTTTGGTTGCTGCGTAATAAGCGTACGACAACTACTATGATTCAAAATAGAATTTGATTAATATGGTAGAACTGAATACCTCGGAACGGTGTTTTGTTGTAAAATGGTAAAATTATTAAGATTTTAATTGATAAAAATAATGCAATAACACCTCCTAATATATCAGCAACTGACCGAAGAATTGCGTAGGCGAACAGGAAATATCCTTCTGGTTGAATGTGGACTGGTGTTACTAATGGATTGGCAGGTACAAAATTATCTGGGTTTCCTAGTAGATAGGGATTAATTAGACATAATATGATCAATAATAATGTTATAAATACAAATGTGATAGAACACTTGAAAGTGAAGTTTTACTAAGTTTGTCCCCGCCCTAAACCCCGTCAATCCGGTGATTGTCCCGTTAATTTCATTTTATTTGCTAATTAAAAATACTTCGCCCCTTTTTTACGTTTTGTTTTGAGGATACTGGCCTATCTTCTCGTCTCGTCACCATATTGAAGAGTATAATCGGTCTGTTCTTAAATTTTATTTTTGGCTGTCTTAGCAACTGAGGTAAACTGTTGTCTATACTCGAAGTATGACATCATTGACAAAAGCAGACGGGTGTAATCGGACCTTGCTCTATTTCCGAAAAATGAGTATTTGTTTGTTTGGTTTCCTATACCATTCATCAGATTACGATGAAACTTTGGTCAGTTGTGTGCGCACCTGCGAAGGTTTCTGACACAAATTTTCCTGATATTAATAATTTTTAGCCTTTTCTTCTTGGCCCGGGCCATTTGTTTGTTTAAAGTATACTAACATTGTGTTTCAAAGTGGTTAAGTGACTGGTTTTTTAAAGCGTGTTAGAAGGTAGTCTTCTAAATTCTAAGTTAATTAACTATGAAGTTGCTTTGCTTACACTTGTTGTTGCCTTCTCTGTCAAAATAATCACGCCTCGTAGCGAGCATGAGTTGATAAATCTACCAGCGGAAGGTGAAACAAAAAGCAATCGCAAGCTTCTCAAACAAGCGAGGAACGAATCTGGAATAACTTGCCTCATTATATTGAAGAACTGAATAACCTCTCCAGTTTAAAAAGGCAGTTACTGACTTATCTACTGAAGGAACAATGGTGACTACAATTTTCTCCATGCGCACTCGTTACCCCTTAACAACCTTGTTTCCAACCACATCTTCTTCACTTCCCGGTATTCTTAGCTGATGCACTCTCCTTAAATTCTCCTTCCCCAGAACTCACTATATGAGAAAATGTCTATTTTCTACACCTACAGGTTCTTTGTATATCTGCAACTATAATAATTATTATTCCATATTATTGTTAATATTATTTTCGTTATTAGCGGCAGCATGAGCAGTAGAAGAAGTACTCCCAGTATTGACTTTATTAGTTTTTAGTCAGTATTACTTACTGACACTGTTTTTATAAGCAGTTAAATGATTGAAATGGCTCTGAGCACTATGGGACTTAACATCTGAGGTCATCAGTCCCCTAGAACTTAGAACTACTTAAACCTAACTAACCTAAGGACATCACATACATCCATGCCCGAGGCAGGATTCGAACCAGCGACCGTAGCGGTCGCGCGGTTCCAGACTGAAGCGCCTAGAACCGCTCGGTCACACCGGCCGGCTATAAGCAGTCAGCTCATTTTAATTCTGTTTGCTATATTGTTGTTATTTCTTAGGGAACTGAGATATAAAAAAAGGTACTGTATGAGGGAAACCCTTGTCCTATGTAAGCGAGGGCCTGATGGTGCTAATCAGTTCAGGTTATATAAATCAATAAAATATAAGAATCACAAGGGCAACGAACAATAAGAGTCGAAACAGAACATTTACGAGCTACCCGATCTCGGTGAACCGTACATTTTGACTTGAATCTTGGTGTATTAGAGTACAACGTCAATTATGACTACAGTCTGCATCCATGTGTAGACATCGGCAAAACGTATAAGGTGTGTGGGCATTGTGGTGCACGGAAGTTCAACTATGGACAAGGAATATTCAGCGCAAATGGCAAAGCTGGATTTCCAACTTTGCATCAACGAATTTTGCAATCTTTATTCCAGCAACACTTTGCGAAATAGAATTGTCCTAAACTTTAACTGATAATTTGACGGTGGTTAATTGCCGAATTCATATTAGAGCTGACAAAACAACAGTCGGACATAACGGCAGCCGCTACAACGCGACTACCATCAATGAAGTAGAGATTGTTATGGATGGAGAAGAATGTGATGTAGTTGTACAGCGACGGAATAACGCAGCTGTGCGTGTCGCTGAAGCACATCAGTCTTACGATTCACTGCAATACTCCATAATTAGCCGGCTGAAGTGGCCGAGCGGTTCTAGGCGCTACAGTCTGGAACCGCGCGACCGCTACGGTCGCAGGTTCGAATCCTGCCTCGGGCATGGATGTGTGTGATGTCCTTAGGTTAGTTAGGTTTAAGTAGTTCTAAGTTCTAGGGGACTGATGACCTCAGAAGTTAAGTCCCATAGTGCTCAGAGCCATTTGAACCATTTTTGAACTCCATAATCTTCTGGGAGCGGGAGTATGGATATCTAAGTAGGCGATACAGTCGGTGCTTGAGTTGTTTTCACTGTTAAGGTCTTCACAGTTCGCCTGTCGGAAGGATTGAAAATTGAAACTGAAATTTGTGGTAAGGTCTTATAGGACCAAACTGCTGAGGTCATCGGTCTCTAAGCTTACACACTACTTAAGGACAAGACACACACCCATGCCCGACGGAGGATTCTAACCTCTGCCTCTGACCGTGGGAAGGGAAGAGGGGGGGGGGGGGGCAGCCGAGCGAACCGCACAACTCATCTAGACCACGCGGCTACCACACGCGACGATCGAAAATTGTGATGGTCATATATACGGAGTCCTGAATGTACTCGAGCACATGAGAATCCACCATAGTAGAAAGTTTCTCATCTGCTTGCCTCTCTGTGTTCTGCAATCTGTACAACAAACGTTTCTGATAGAAAAAAGCGGACTAGTGCGAGTGGAACTCATGCTCTGAAGGTTCCAAAAAAAAGTGTTCAAATGGCTCTGAGCACTATGGGACTCAACAACTGAGGTCATCAGTCCCCTAGAACTTAAAACTACTTAAACCGAACTAACCTAAGGACATTGCACACAACCATACCCGAGCAAGATTCGAACCTGCGACCGTAGCGCCTAGAACCGCTCGGCCGCACAGGCCGGTTCTGAAGGTTCCGTACAAACTTAATTATGTATATAGATAATAACAATAATTTCGTTTGGATCAATGGCCTACTTCAGGCCTTTACACTGAACGCTACGGTGTCCTCAACCTACCCCACGTACGGCACCGGGGAAAGGGGACCTACTGTTCAACGTGGAATCCGAACCACGTATTGTTTCTGGCGACCCTTGATATCAACAAGAGGCAAAGGCTAGACTGAAAACTCCGTGGTCTGATTGAGATTCGATCCCGCGACCTCTCAGTTTCCGGGCACGCACATTACTATTACTGCTACATCATCATGCCCGACATGAACATAGATAGTTCATCTATAGGTTTTGATCAACGACATTGCAAGTATTAAAATATGTAACACAAGTGGCCGTGTCTTTTGATAACATTGGCTTAGAAGCTTACATTTTTTATACCGCCAAGGGACTGTAGACTTTATTATGTCTACCCGTTTCTGAGAAAAATGATTCTTAACAGTCGTACAGACACACATACGGACAAGAAAGTGATCCTACAAAGGTTCCGTTTTTACCGATGGACGCACGGTACCCTGAAAAGATTCACACACTCCAACACGACTTACAGCAAATCCAAAAGAAATGCTAAGAGGTGGTTTTCCACTGAGTACCAGGACACGTCGGGATATGGGGGATCATTGCAGGCGACTAAACAACTAAGGAAGCCTGTAGACGTCGTGATTTGGTGCGCCCTCCTCCTGTCCATTTTCATCTCATTGTCTGGTAGAAGGAACGCATGTTAGTGCCAATACGAGTGGTTAGATGTGTGAAACACACAGCCCCGCGGGAATAGCCGAACGGTCTTAGGCGCTCCAGTCATGGACTGTGCGGCTGGTCCCGGCGGAGGTTCGAGTCCTCCCTCGGGCATGGGTGTTTGTGTTAGTGCTTAGGATAGTTTAGGTTAAGTAGTGTGTAAGCCTAGGGACTGATGACCTCAGCAGTTAAGTCCCATAAGATTTCACACACATTTTTTTGAAACACACGTGTCAATTACATCGACCAGGCATGTTAAAATATTTGTTTTTCAACAGTTTTTTTTATCATACCTAATTTTCTTAAACTGCATTCACAAGATGGTGCAGCCACTAGCATTGTGTATCCTCAAAAATGTCTCTGTATTTTGATAAGTATCTCTTAAACCCAGCTTAATTCTTAAACCGTCTTTCCTTCTAGCTTTTAGGGTTCCTTACGTCAGTCGGTAAAAATGGAACCGTAATAGACCAGAATGAGATTTTCACTCTGCAGCGGAGTGTGCGCTGATATGAAACTTCTTGGCAGATTAAAACTGTGTGCCCGACCGAGACTCGAACTCGGGACCTTTGCCTTTCGCGGGCAAGTGCTCTACCAACTGAGCTACCGAAGCACGACTCACGCCCGGTACTCACAGCTTTACTTCTGCCAGTATCTCGTCTCCTACCTTCGAAACTTTACAGAAGCTCTCCTGCGAAACTTGCAGAACTAGCACTCCTGAAAGAAAGGATACTGCGGAGACATGGCTTAGCCACAGTCTGGGGGATGTTTCCAGAATGAGATTTTCACTCTGCAGCGGAGTGTGCGCTGATATGAAACTTCCTGGCAGATTAAAACTGTGTGCCCCATCGAGACTCGAACTCGGGACCTTTGCCTTTCGCGGGCAAGTGCTCTACCACCTGAGTTAGCGAAGTTTCATATCAGCGCACACTCCGCTGCAGAGTGAAAATCTCATTCTGGAAACATCCCCCAGACTGTGGCTAAGCCATGTCTCCGCAGTATCCTTTCTTTCAGGAGTGCTAGTTCTGCAAGTTTCGCAGGAGAGCTTCTGTAAAGTTTGGAAGCTAGGAGACGAGATACTGGCAGAAGTACAGCTGTGAGTACCGGGCGTGAGTCGTGCTTCGGTAGCTCAGTTGGACAGTCCGGCTTTCGCCGCCGTGCAGTGCGGACGTGTTGTTATTTCCGCCTGCGGAGCGCGCGCGCTCGCTTTTGTTTACATTTCAGCGGCCGTCACTTACGTGTCGCTTACGTGCACTAGAATCATGGCCAACCGTTTTCGAAAATCAACTTTACGTTTCAACTTCTGCAACGACTACGCACGACCAAAGGCCTTGGAAGTGGAACGCTTCCTACGCGACGTTGCTAAGATCCCAGCTTCTGACATCTTGGGCATCCATTTGTCCATATTAAGCAGTACTGTGTACGTCAAAGTCGTCAATGACGCGGTATGTGAAAGAATACTTCGTGACACCAACCATGGATTACGCTTTTGCCACGCCGACGGCAATGTCGGAGCGGTCACTGTCGACCATGCCGGCTTAGGAATGCGCACCATACGAGTTTTCGAACTCCCGTTCGAGCTTCCAGCGGAAGACGTTATCGCGGCTTTCCGCCCCTATGGCACTGTACATGGCCACACTGCCGAACGCTGGGCGCAATTCCAAACGTACCCCGTTCTTAACGGTGTACGGCAGATCACCATCGACCTCCATCGCCACGTGCCATCTTACCTGCAAATTAGCGGGTGCCGCGCGGTTGTCATATACGACGGCCAACCCAAGACCTGTTCCGGGTGCGGCAAAGAAGGGCACCTCAGATCTGAGTGTCTTCAGCGACGAATCACCCAATTGCCAGCCGCTACCGTGGCACCTCCGGCTCCGACGACGGTTTTACCGATCACCTACGCATCGGCGCTCTCTTCTCCTCCCACCGGCCGCCGCCCATCGGACCATGCACCGGTGACCCTTCCAGCTGCTACGGATACCGCTGGGGCCGACGCGTCGCGCTCAAAGCCTGACGCTACTCCGGCGCCACTACCAACAGCGACGACTTCCGACACCCACTCGCCTGAACATATGGACGCCCCTTCATTTGACGTTCCCGCGGCGGCCTTCCTCTCAGAGCGACGCGACTCCCTCCCGTCTTCCGACACGGAGGGGCGAACCCGCAAACAACGTTCACCTAAGAGGCGCAAGAGGAGGCGCCGTACGGTCTCGGAACGAGACGGATCACCACCCCCCGATGCTCCAGAGGCCGTCCGACCCGACGAGGCCTCGGAGAACCTACACGACGATACGAATGACGACAACATGACGCCGACTGTGGATACGTCGATGCCTACTCTACTGGCTCGCTCAGGTGCTCCTGAACCAATGGACTCCACAGATGCGACTGCCGCCGAGACGTCCTCTGCCCCTACGACCGAAGTAGAACGTACGACCATCACAACGACAACGCCTTCAATGGTGTGGAGTGAGGACGTCGATGAGGACCCGGACCACACTCTGGGGACAGAGTTACCCCAGACGGAAGCATCGTTACGCCGCTGATAACGCCGTCGGGTGGCGTACGGCACGACTCACCGTTGCCTCGTCTCTCTTCATCCTCCGCCGGTGGTGTTCCCCTCCACGGCGGGGTACGGCTCCAAACCTACCGAATAGCGACGATCAACACTAACACCATTAGCTCACCCGTGAAACTTCAACTGCTGCGAGAGATGATATGGGCGTCGGACGTCGATATCGCACTACTACAGGAAGTACACCTGGCCACACTTCCAGACGTCGCGGGATATAACACTTATCCTTCTCCTGGTGACCACCAGGGACGCGGCGTAGCCATCTACGCCAGAGAAGGCATTCCAGTGGCCGATATCACATACCTTCCATCTGCCAGAGGCATGGCCGTCACCGTCATGGGGACCCGTATCGTCAACATTTACGCTCCGTCAGGCTCCACCCGCAGATTCGACAGGGCACTCTTCTATTCAGAAGACATCGCTCCTTTGTTTCTTGGACGCTGCGACCATTACTTGCTTGGGGGTGATTTTAATTATGTCTTGCACCCTAAAGATCAAGTGCCCCACTACAACACCTGTCAAGAACTGCGTCTTGTCGTCCGAGATCTGTTGCTCCGCGACACTTGGGAAGTTCGGCACGGCGACGCGCCTGGACATACTTACCAGACGAGTCACTCCGCGAGCCGCCTTGATAGAATTTACGTCTCTCGGGAACTCACGCCTGCAGTCCAAGGTGCAGAACTTTGGCCCCTGGCCTTTTCGGACCACTGTGCCTACATCTGCAACATTCTCTTCCCCAAGCAAGTGATCTGGCGTAGTCGTGCACCGTGGAAGCTAAACACCTCCCATCTTCATGATCCCGAATGTCTTCAACGTGTTACCGAGACATGGGCCACCTGTGAACGTCGCTTACCTAAATACGGCACGACCTTGATCTGGTGGCTAGAATGTGCCAAACCTGCCATTCGACGTACTTTGATTCAGTATGGAAAGGAAGTTGCTATGTGGCGCCGGCACACTACCGACTACTTCTACGCCGTTCTCCGCGACCTGGACGCCCAACCGCCCACCCCCGACACCCAGAGGGAACGCAGCAGGATTAAGGCGCAAATTGTAACTTTGACACGCCGTAGACTGCAGGGGGCTATGGTGCGAACCCGACGTCAAGATTCGGCGGAACAAGAACATCCGACCATGCATCATATCGCCTCCGATAGGAAACATCGACGACGACAACTTATCACCGAGATCACCACCTGTCACGGCCAGCACGTCACTTGCCAGGCCGAAATCGTCAGTGCCTTTGTCGACCACTACCGCACAATGTACCAGGAGGAGACTACCAACAACCACCCTGAGGAGTCTGTGTTACCACACGTAACTCGCACCCTCACCAGCGACGAAGCGGACGAGCTGATGGAGCCCATTATGCGTGACGAAATCCACGATGCAATCAAAAAAGGTGCTCTGAATAAGTCACCTGGTGTCGACGGATTGCCGATAGAATTTTATCGCGCTTTCTTCACACTAATGGCGTCACGGTGGATAACGATGTTTAATGAACTGCTGACGATGGGGAACGCCGTACCGCCGTCCTTCGTCACGGGAATTATTATACCCATCCACAAACCGACACCAGGTGTGACGACAGCACATTACCGTCCCCTGACTCTGCTTAACGCAGACCGTAAAATTTTTACACGCCTACTGGCAACGCGATGCCGCAAGATCCTGCCTAGCATTCTATCCCCGGAACAGACAACTCCGGGCGGCTCAGTTAATATACAAACGGCCACAGGAGAATGTCGCGATTTAATTGCACTGGCAGCGGCGTGCAGACTCCGCGCAGCAGTGGTTGCCATTGATTTTGACAGCGCATTCGACAAATTGCGGCATCTTTTTCTGTTCTCAGTGATGAACCGCATGGGTTTTCCACCAACCTTTATCGACGTGATCCGGCGCCTGTACGGCACCGCCGAATCTCTGATTCAGGTTAACGGCCGTGTGGCGGGACCAGTGGCGATCCGGCGTTCCGTACGGCAAGGCTGCCCACTTTCGACCCTACTGTATGCCATCAGCCTGGAGCCACTCATCGGGAGTCTGACGAGCCACCTTTCTGGTCTCACTTTGCGACAGCACAGTTTTCGATGTCGTGCGTATGCGGACGACCTCTTCCTCTTGATCCGCTCACGGAGTGAAACACACACGGTACTTGATTTGATATCAACGTACGGCACTGCAGCGGGCAGTAACATGAATGTGGCTAAATCCGCGGCGATGCCCATTGGACGCGGCCTCTCACACGACGACTTAGCACCTCTCCCGTATGTACAACAACAACGATATCTTGGTATCATTTTCACCTCCACCGTGCGCCGCTCCGCTGCCATCAATTTTCGGCGTGCACTCCAAACTATCCGCACGACGGTGCGACAAAATCTTCTCCGACGACTCGATTCTTTACAACGTGTCCAATACCTCAATCAACATGTGGCGGCCAGAATGGTCCACATCGCACAGGTCCTCCCGCTGCCATCAACTATTGGACGCAGCCTCCAGGCTGCCCTCGGATACTTCCTTACGGCCGGTACGATCTTTAAGGTCCGCTGCGACACCCTTCCCCCGCGAGCAGGAGGCCTCGGCCTTGTCAATGTGCGACTCCGAGCGGCGTCCTTGTACATGTCCACCATGCACAAGCAGTGGCACGGGGGCACCTCCCTTACGCGCAGCTTGCTGGAAATTCTTGTGCCCGCGACCATAACACCACCAGTACCAGTCGGACACATCAAGCACCATTTGACCCACATTTCTGATTTCATCGTCGACTTCAGTTATGCTCACACGCACTTACCGACCACGCGTTCTCCTCGACCTAAAGATTTTTACACCCCACTCCTTCGTTCCATATCCAGCAACAATATCGAACTGAGACATCCGTCCACGCGGTGGCCAACGGTTTGGCGTCACATCCACCAGCCTTTTCTTCCCTCCAACGTCCGGGCAACATGGTACCAAGTCGCAAATGAAAAATTCGCCACAAACCATCGCCTTCACGCCATCGGACTACAGGACTCTCCACTTTGTTCCATTTGCCACCTCGTGGATGACGATGTCCACCAACTGACTTGTGCTGCCACCAGTGACGTCTGGAAACTTGCCCGACAGTTTGTTGCCTGTTACCTCCGCGTTCCGCCGGACTCGATTGACCCACGGACTTTTATCCATCCTGAGAATTCTTATTTCCCCGCCTCCAAAAATCATGCGATTGTATGGGTCAAGGGGTGGACGATCACCTACATGTATAATGGTGGCGACAAATCACGCCTTGATTTCTGGCAGTACTTACAAACCGCCCACAGTGAAGTTGAACAGCGACCGTGCTACCGCGCCTTCTTCGCCAACTACCTACATGCGATCTTTACTTCACCCCCGCTCAGTTGGATGGTGCCACACGCCGACAGCACTCCCGCCCCCCCTGCTGACATGTGAGACTCCCCGCGCTACTTTCTACATTTGTAACCCACAGTGGAGTAGGCGCATGGACACGCGCCTCCTTTCTTCAATGCACTACCCCAGACAACACTGGTCTTTCCCTCACTCCACTGTATATTGCTTCACACCTCTTAGATTACATCAGAATTATTATTCTTTTTTTCCCTACACCTTGTTCATAAAAAAAAAATTCCTCGCCTTGTACGAGTATATTGTCTTGTGTTATTTTCGCCGGAAGGATGGCATTTCTGTTGTATTTAAGTTTGTACCAATAAAGATCTTTTTTTCATTTACCCTTTTCCTGGTGAAAAAAAAATTAAAAAAAAAACGTGTATCAGGCGACGGTTCGACTCTCGCTCAGACTTAATTATTAATCTATTTTTTGGTCACTGATCATATTATTTAATTTTCAAATTGTCAGCTAGATGCGTTTTCCGTTAGAAAGTCTGAACATTCCTTGTAAATGCAAGAAAACTGCATTCGTTCGCTGTAGTAGATACCGTTTCAATTTATGTTTTCCATGTCTGTATGAAAAATACCATCCCGCAACGTGTGATGCTGAGAGTACATCCAGCGAGTAATTGTACATTACTTTGTGGTAAGGCACTTTGTGATTTGCTATATTACTTATTGTGAATAACGTCATTCGCATCAAAAAGAAAAAAAAAAAAAAGTTGGTAGAGCACTTGCCCGTGAAAGGCAACGGTCCCGAGTTCGAGTCTCGGTTGGGCACATAGTTTTAATCCGCTAGGAAGTTTCGTAATAGATCACTTTGATATCCATCGGTCTGTCTGTCCAACTGTGAAGACCCTTTTTTCTCAGGAGCAGATAGAAGTATAAATTTGAAAGTTATGTCTCCGGTTCCTTGGTGGTGTGAAACATTTGAGCTTCTAAGTCAATGCAATCAAAAGATTCGACTATTCATATCACATATTACAATACCCTGACCGTCACTCATCGAAATGTATAGTTAAATCTGACAACGAGCAAAGTTTCGCAGTACAAGTGAAGAAATAATCTGAAAATTGCTGATATCTTCTTATCTCTCTCTCTCTCTCTCTTTTTTTTTTTTTTTTTTTTTTTTTTTTTTTTTTTTTTTTTTTTTTTTTGCTGTCCGCCTGCCTGTCTGTCCGTCTTTTAGGACCCATTTCGCTGAGGAACGGGTGACGTATCAAACTGATAATTAAGTCAGGAACTAAAGTCTAGAGTACCCTGGCCATCGCGACATTTCACAGTACAAAGGAAAAAAAGAAAATTGTTAATTTGTAATTGTATCACATAAAAATTTTTGCCATTTGTTGTCCTGTCTGTCTCTACATCTGTTAAGACCTGTTTCTCTCAGCAATGGATACACATATCAAGGTGGAATTTATGTCAAATAATAAGGTGTATGGTTCCTTGGTGGTGTAAAAAGTTTATGCTTCTAAGTCGATGAAATCAAAGTATACAGCCATGTATGCGACATATTTTGACAGACGCAAACCTAGTCATCAAAACCTATGGATGAACAGCTTACATACATGGCGGGTCTGGTGATCTAGCGGTAAAGTGAGTAGGTGGAAACGGAGAGGTTCCGTGAGATCGAATCTCAGTGGTACCACTGATTTTTCAGTCTCCGTTTCAACATAGCCTTCATTTTTCGACCAAGTGAGGAGTCAACCAGAAACAATACGTGGTTTGGATTCTATGTTAAACAGTAACTCACTTTCCCAGGTTGTGTGAACAGCGCGCAAGAGGAGTGCCGAGTGCTGGAGGGGGAAGTGCCGTTCTAAACTGAAACCTAAGCTCACACTTTTTGTAAGTATTAAGTAGAGTCGCTCCACGCTCACACTTGCGTGGTGACCATTCCAAAAGATCTGTCACCTCTGCTTTGGTTAGTATCTAAAAGAAATTCTGCTGAAAATGTAACAAAAGCAGCTATTTACTTTCGCCTGGCTCGTTAACCATTTGTAACTTTCAAAAAACCGTCGTGAGTGGTGAAGTCTGAGTAAAATCTGCATTCTTCTTGTTGGCATGTTAAAATTTGCTTCTTTTTGCCAAAACACAGCGGAGTTTATGCAAAGTCGCCTCGTTCACATGTTGTGCAAATGCAACTCCGAGAGAATTCTGAAACAGTAGTTTATTAATTTTGTTAAGTGAGGAAGCTAGGAAAACTAAGGTCAGTAGCTTATAAAAAATTCTCTGTATAAAAATAAGTGAGTAATGTCTTCACTTACGCTGTTGCAAAACACACAGCATTTCTCGTTCAACCAGCTGTCGATGGTCCTTACAAATTACATTCTTTCATCGAAAAAGCCTGTAGTTAGTGGAATAACGCGGCAGATATTGAAATTTCGCATAATTACCGTATGGCAAAAAACTATCCTCTTTTGTGCTATCACTTGCCAAAATATCATTTCTATATTTCAAACAGTTTATGATATGAGGAATGTTGTGGATATTTCATTCTGGTTTTATCGCTGGTGCACGCGATCGCAAATGAGTTTGCTACATGAGAAGAATTTTGCCGAGATTGGTGGAAGACAGAGAAAAATGGTTCAAATGGCTCTGAGCACTATGGGACTTAACTTCTGAGGTCATCAGTCACCTAGAACTTAGAACTACTTAAACCTAACTAACCTAAGGACATCACACACATCCATACCCGAGGCAGGATTCGAACCTGCGACCGTAGCGGTCGCGCAGTTCCAGACTGTAGCGCCTATAACCCCTAGGCCACTCCGGCCGGCGGAAGATAGAGACCTCCACCCAAGTTTAAAGAAAAATTCAGTATGTTGGCCAAATTTCGTAACGAGCAACATTTTATGTAATATGTACCAAACGCAAAATTTTAGCGACCCCTACTTTTCGTTGCAAACTTTCTCGAATTTCAAGCGGTGTCATACTTAAATTCAAATATCACAATAACTACTACCATTAACGAAACTATGGGCAACATGAAGACGGTATATAAAATAAGGAGTAACGCGGATATGAAGTTAACTTTTTACAAATAATTTCTGTAAAATCGTTTGAAGAATGTTGCAGAGCGTGCGGCCCGATTGTGTCATGAGTAGAGACCAGATTATATGCATCATAAAAACCTTAAAATATGCATACAAATATGCATGAAAATGCTTAAAATGCACGAAAAGTGTCGAAATATGCAACATCAAATAATAAAAAAACATGGTAGTTACTGCGTGCATTATATCTCAAACTCGAACCTGTGCGTATCAGCTACGAGGAAGAGCGCAGGCCACGCGAAAAATCGGTATGTTTAGAATGATGATATAATTTTCTGAATACTTTCTGGAAGGACGCATTTCTGGGATTATTTTCTAAAAATTTGCAAATTGGGGACGCATACCGTGTTTCAAGAATTGTTCTTTCTTTGCTATTGTTGACGGTAACAAGCGGATGCGATGAGAGTGAGTCGCAGCGAAACAGTCATTATGTATGGGACCTAACTTCGAGATATATCGCACCCAGAGGGGCATGCTCAATAACTCCGTAATATTTTATTTAAAAAACAATAGACAATCATGAATTTTTTTGAACAGATTAACTTTTAATTAATACTATTGGGCCGAAGCATCAATTACAATTTATTTTACATTTTTCTATTATTGTAAACATAAACGACCAAGTACTGTTCCAAATGTTCAGTAGTAAGATAGTGTCTTCGATCACCCAAAACACATTTATAAGCAAAAAGGACCGTTCTACATCAACTGAGGAAACGGGGCAGTACTTTAAGTTGGATGCGTTGTTGGCATTTATTGTTTCTTGTAAACGTTCACCCGTCCTTTTAATAAAACTATCAATTTGGCACAAGGATTCAAAGCCTGGGTTATTGTTTAAAATGTTTTCAAACTTTTCTTTAAGTTTTCTTGGACACACCTCCGGCAATAAGGAGTTCACTAGAATAATTTTATTCATTAACTGAATAGATTCATTCAACGTCAAAAATGGGGGGAAATAAGTGCTAATCACAGAAATGTCATTTTTAATTCCAGAATCATTAAAAGCTTGCTGGCACTGGCAAACTGCTAAAGCTTCTGCACTATCGAATGGTATCTAATGACCTCGAAATGTTCATTGTAAAACAACACAGCTTCGACCCACGTACCCCAACGACTTACCACCGGTTCGGGAGGTAAAGGCAAAATTGGTAGTTTTTCTTTGTAGGTCTTGATGCGAGCAGGAGCCTTTAGAAACAGTTTGTGGATTATTTACACTCACAATCGTGGAACGTACTTCTTCAACAAGGCGATGTGCTCCATGAGCAAAGCATGTCACATGAATCAAACTGGGATAAAATATTCGGAGGGCTTTTCCTGCTTTGATCATATAGGGAGCACCATCTGAAATAAACACAACACCCTTTCATCCGCAGAAGATTCTGGAAATATTTTTCTAATACCCTCATTCACAAATCTGGCGATCGTAGAATGATTTACTCTTTCAAGTGCTTTGCAGGCCACTAAATAGGAATAAGAAGGTTGTTCTTTTAAAGCACCAGAAATTGAATCTGCAATGTAACGGCCACAAATGTCTGTAGTTTCGTCAACTGAAATCCAGATAACGCTGTTCCCGAATTCACTGGGTATTTCTTCGAGAACATTTACGTAAATTGTCGGTATGTAATTTTTATGCAATGTTGATTCATCTGGTATATTTTGATTTAAGCAATATTTGCGCAGGAAGCCTTTGAGAATAGGCTTTGTAAGCTTGTGAAGAGGAATATTGCTTGCAATGAATGTTTCACATAGATTCATGTTAAACCGACGTTTTTGATTACCTGTGGACAAATCCCTGCTACTGAAACTTGTCAGACGTTGTTGTTGTGGTCCTTTCTTCTGCATTTCTGCAATATGAAGACTTGTTTTGGCATGCTGGTCTATTTGAAACTTTTTTTGCACGAAACATTTTTCTCGAAAACTTGGCAAAATAAAATAATTCCGTCATATGTAAATTTTCCACGGTAGTCAGCTATCCACGAAACAACGTTTCTTTTTTCGGGCAGCACGGCGCACAACATGTTACACACTACACGTCGTAAACACGTTCAACAGTTTACAAGTAAATAGAAAGCTAATCTTTAACAATGGACGTGCGACTAAAAGCTTGCGTAGTTTAATTATTGCCGATGCGTACGGTTTTAAAGCTGAGGGGATTAACCGGGGCGCGGGTGCAGGAGCATTGACTCTTGTGGAATGATTTCGCTAGGCAGTGGCCTCTCGGTTAAGCCGTCGGCATAACGACCTTGCATGCGAACGTTGAGCGTTGAGCGTGGCGAGTTTCTAACGTCCTAGCGTGGAACAGCACGTTCGGGAGTCTTTTCGAACGTGCAGAGCAATATCTGGCATGTCAGATATTCTGAGCGTGCGTCTGAGCGTTGACCAATGAGATGGCACAACGCCACCTACGTCACACGCACGCCGTCTCCCTTCAGTGTAGAGTTGTGAGGCGCCATATTGGCATTCATTTCAAGCCAATATGTATATATGCCGTTTCTGAGCACCAGCAAATTCAGAAACACTGGAAAACCCGCCGTTAACTGTGTGATCCGTCCCAATAAAATAATGAGAAACATCATATTCGTGGCAAAAGAATTATTGTAACTTGCGTATTATGAGAGTAGGCTATTTGAAGGCAACGACACACTGCAGATCCACCCAAAACGCATTGTTCTTGGTACAATTTGTTATAATTAATTTACAATTAGTAACATATCTACGATTAAGGTTTTCAGAAATGTGTAACATAGTATGATTAGACCTAAATTGTACGTTGTCGGAGTAGCGTAATGACTTGTGTTACCGTACACTTCTGAATTGTTTGTTCTGGTGGTGGTTCGCGGCTAGCCACTTCTAAATTTTTTTTCCTAACATTAGCGTTTTCGTTAGGTTCTGGTACTTTATTATTAGTTTAATATAAGTATATACTATAATATTTGATGTTATGTAAATATAAGTTCACTCTTTTTTTGAGGGGTGACTTTGTTCGATTATCTTAATCTACAGGACAGCTACTTGTATAAAGATATTTTGCTCCTTTTTCTTTTACGCTTCGTAATTCACATGTTGCAAAGATTCTGCTACTGGGTAGGAACAGTGATCAAGTAAGTCTGATCTTGGGGTTTTACTAAAATGTGGGAATGATGAAATAATGTTTATCTTATGCGAAGAAGTATTCCAAATTTGTACCGCACTGCTTGTAACGGATCTTTTACAATCCTGTGTCCTTATTGACTGGACATGGTACTTTCCTTTTCGTAGACGATATGTGATTTAAGAACTAGAAACATCCCTCAATTGCCGCTGGAGCACGCTGCGATCGCGTATACCACGTTGGGGGCCCACGTACCGTATGCACAAGTCGCATCGTTCCTGAGCGTTCAGCAGCATGTTGAACTTGGCACGCTCAACGTTAACGTTCCAAAGCACGGTCCGTGTGCCGACGGCTTTAGCGATTGCACGCAGCTCTAGGTCGTGGTCAATCTGTGAGACATCAAAATTTGATCGAGCTAGAGACCACCCGTCTAAATTTTTAAAATATTGTAAACATTGAGCGAAAATATGCATCGTCACTAGTTTTTAGTTAAAATATGGAATAACCGGTGAAAAGGAGCCAAATATGCAACATGCAAATCCATATAATACGGTCTATAGTCGTGGCAATGCATAGCCGACCGGCCCAAAGCAGTCAAAGAATGTCGGCCTTCCCTTCCGAACAAACGAGTGAACTCACCCATCACTTTTGGTCACTGCGCATCAGCCACCGTATACTGCGCAGCCGTTTACTAAGGTAGGTTAGGAACATACAAGTCACCAACGTGGCATCAAAAAGGACTTGCACTAGGCCGTTGAGCCACACCAAATTATTATTATTATTATTATGTATACACATAAAAAAGTTTGTAAAGAAGCGTCAGAGTGCGAGTCCTGCTCACTCTTTTTTCTGTCAGAGTTTGCTCCCACTCAGTGCCTGCGCCATTACCAGGTGACCATTGCTCCTTCCCCTTGGTATGGCCCTGGTATTCACAAATATTCCCAAGCATAGACTGTCTCTTAAGTTCTCACCTGAAGGATACTACTCTTTTCCCCTGTCGTGAAGTGCACAGCATCACATTTCTCTACATTTCTAAGTAAATGCACTTTGCACTGGACTGACATTTTTTCAAGATCTAACTGGATATGGCTGCAATGATTGCCACGTAGAGTTATCTCACAGCTGACCACGTCATCTGCAAAAAAACTGAGACTGCCTGAGATTACAACTAATACTACCCGCTAAGACACCAAAAATAGCAGCGGCCCTATTACTGCCCCTTGAGGCACACCAGATTTTATATCAGGCCATCTCAGGAAGTTGGGACGTATAAGTGGGTGCCTGTGAAGGCCGTCTAACAGAGAGAGAGATAATCCATACACATAATTACCTCATTCCCCATTTCTTTCTGTTTGCTTCCATCTGGACCAACAACTGTCACCACACGACGCAGACACGAGTGCGCTTTGCCGTTGGCACTTGCTGCTTGGATGCCACTCACAGTTTGCCTGCTTATTAGAAAAATGGTTAAAATGGCTCTGAGCACTATGGGACTTAACTTCTGTGGTCATCAGTCCCCTAGAACTTAGAACTACTTTAAACCTAACTAATCTAAGAACACCACATACATCCATGCCCGAGGCAGGATTCGAACCTGCGACCGTAGCGGTCGCGCGGTCCCAAACTGTAGCGCCTAAAACCTCTCGGCCACTCAGGCCGGCTGCTTATTACATTGAGCAGAACGTTGTAATGTTGCTCTCCTACGTATATCACTTCTTGTACTCGATGTGCGTGCGACTACGTCACGCTTCGGTCGAAAACGAACATCGCTAGGCATGCGGTAAGAAATCACTGCGACCATCCCTTTTGTCACCTCGATCACTGTCTCACGGATTCAGTAGTCTACCATCTCTGTAGCACGTCACGATTTCCTCGTACATTAAGCCTCAAGCACAATAGTATGGTGGTTTCACTCAAACACACACTACCTGATCAAAAGTATCCCAGTACCCGTATGCAATGCTGAATTGAGCGCTAGATGTTAAAAGATATAAACCCGCCAGTATAATAGGATGAGTAGACTACTGTGTTGTCAGTGGACAAGCATTAACAGCAAAATGGGTCGGTCAGGAGAGCTCACTGAATACTAACGTGGATTAGTCATTGGATGTCACCTGAGTAACAAATATGAGGGCGTTGAATAAGTAATGCAACACATTTTTTTTATCTAGGCAAATGTCTGTTCAAAAAATTCAGAAATCATCGTGGACATTCTGGAATTTTCCCATTTCAGCCCCTACACTTTCATGAATTTCCGATAGGTGGAGACGCTATATGTAACCTTCAAAATGACAGCTGTAATGGAGGTGTGTTCAAAGTAGAGAGATCTCATTGAGTTTCTTGTGGCGGAAGACCAGAGCATCGCTGATATCCACAAAGGCTTGGTTGCATAATGCCTATGGAGGTCTAGAATGAACAGAAGCACGACGTGTCATTGGACGAGGCGTCTGTCAATCGCGAGGTCGCGTAAACCTGCTTATCACTCGCGTGACTGCCGGCCGCACACAACTGAGAATCCTGCAATGTAGGAACGTGCGGACACTCTCATTCGAGGTGATGGACGGATCACAATCAAACACCTTGCTGCACAACTGTACGTCTCTGTTGGTAGTGCTGACACACTAGTCCACCAGTAGGGGCACTGAAAAGTGTGTGGCTGCTGGGTTCCTCGCCGCCTATCAGAAGAGTATAAAGAGCAATGAAGGACCATCTGTTACACAATGAAGGATGCACTCTGTGGGAGCAGTACGTAGATGATGAGGAGGTTACTGATGCAGCAAGACGTTGGCTTCAACGTCGACCAGTATATTGGTACCATGTTGGCATCAAGGCCCTCCCAGTGACGTGGCGTAAGGCCCTCGCATTGAACTTATATTACGTTGAAAAATATGTTGTTGTAGACAAAAGAACTCGGGCATGGATGTATGTGATGTGCTTAGGTTAGTTAGGGTTAAGTAGTTCTAAGTTCTAGGGGACTGATGACGTCAGATGTTAAGTCCCATAGAGCTCAGAGTCATTTTTTTGTAGACAAAAGAGTGGGGACTAGTATGGTGTACTGGAGTCCTGCATAAAATCAAAGCGTTGCTTTGCCCCTTGTACATTAGGGACTTCTCAGGTCTTCTAAAGCTACCCAAGTCCACTGTTGGTGATCTAATTGTGAAGTGGGAATACGAGGGAACGACCTCAGCGAAACCAAGACAAAGGCAGATCTCATATACTGACGGAGAGGCTCCGCCAAGCATTAAGGCAAGTGGTTGTAAAAAATCGTATGAAAACAGCGAAGGGAATCACTTTTGAATCCCCAAGTGTTACTGTAGTGTCGGCAGACTTGCCAACACTACGCACACTAATTGAAAGAGGCGGCCAAGATGCACGCGCTAACTCACGAAGGATGGAGTGAGGTCTGAAACAGGAGACTTAATGAATGCTATAAAGAAAAGTACGTAGCTTCTGGACTACTTAACTTTTAATACATCCTTTGTATACATCTTTCTTGATGAGACATCTGGAGATTGTGGCGATACAAGTGAGACTCTTTAGATACAAGCTATCTAAGGCTAATGGCGCCTTGCTAGGTCGTAGCCATGGACTTAGCTGAAGGCTATTCTAACTGTCTCTCGGCAAATGAGAGAAAAGCTTCGCCGGCCGAAGTGGCCGTGCGGTTAAAGGCGCTGCAGTCTGGAACCGCAAGGCCGCTACGGTCGCAGGTTCGAATCCTGCCTCGGGCATGGATGTGTGTGATGTCCTTAGGTTAGTTAGGTTTAACTAGTTCTAAGTTCTAGGGGACTAATGACCTTAGCAGTTGAGTCCCATAGTGCTCAGAGCCATTTGAACCATTTGAACCAGAGAAAAGCTTCGTCAGTGTAGTCGCTAGCAACGTCGTCGTACAACTGGGGCGAGTGCCAGTACGTCTCTCGAGACCTGCCGTGTGGTGGCGCTCGATCTGCAATCCTGACAGTGGCGACACGCGGGTCCAACATGTACTAATGGACCGCGGCCGATTTAAGCTACCACCTAGCAAGTGTGGTGTCTGGCGGTGACACCACAGTTACCAACAGTCCATCTAACACAGTGACGTGCGTAGGGAGTTAAAAACACTGGGATACAATGGTCGACAGTTTCTTATAAGCCACACATTTCCGTAATCAAAGGTGATATAAAGAGCGATGCCACTGGACAGAGGATGACTGGAAACGAGTGGTTTGGTGTGATGTATTACGCTTTACGCTACGACAATCCGACTGAAGAGTTCGGATGCAGCGAAGTCCTTGAGATCCTCGCCTGCCATCATACGTAGAGCTAACAGCGAAGTATGGTTTAGTTAGTGTTCCGCTGTAGGGGTGTTTTTGTGGTTAGGGTATGGTCTATTTAGTGCGCTTAACAAAACACTAAATGTCGAATGATGCGAACAAATTTTAGAGCACTGCGTACAGTGGAAGAACAGTTCGGGAACGATCTCTCTTTGTATCAGCATGACAGGGCACCTTGTCATACAGCATCTGCGAGACAGTAGTTTGTGGAGAACGACATTCCTGAAATGGACTGTCCAGAGTCCCGACCTGAAACTTACTGAACACATTTGGGATAAGTTAGAATGTCGACTTCGCTCCAGGCCACAGCATCCTACATCTTTATGTTCTCAGGTTTCGGCTGTTGAGGAAAATTGGACTGCTGTTCCTCAACTGACATTAAGATACCTCATTGAAAATGTTCCCAGCAGAGTACAAGGTCTACTAATAGCCGTCCAGATACTTTTGATTAAATAATGTATTCGTCTTTTTATTTCATTTTAATCATTGGTTAAAGCCATTATCAATTAACCCTTTTGATCTCTGTATTGTTGAAACGTCAATGATAGCTGCTTCTGGCTCATATTTGTGGTTTTCTACTTTTATCAGAATATATATCATTGCGCATCTTTAATCTGTTTTTAAAATCCCTGAATCTTTAACTTGTTTTTAAAATCCCAACGGCGTCTGGAGCGTAAACGCTACCAGCGGTCACAAGAAGGGAAGGTATGGGTAGCGGCAGGGGGAAGGGGAGGAGGGGGGAGGAGGCGCTATACAGGAAAACTCGCTTTGAACAACTGGTTAAAAGCAGATGATCTTGTTTTCGTCTATTCGTGACATTAGGGTAGCTTGTGATCAGCGCAAAGTAAATTTCACATGGTCGATGTCTACGTTACTGATGACTCTATCGTTCATTCCACTTTATGTTCCCAAGCGGGTGCGACATGTGCATTTTTCTAGTCAGTTCCAGGAAACAGATCTCTGCTCAGAGGATCTGCCGAAAATTTTGGTCTAGAGAGAAGCTTGTTCATTAAAACTGAACTGGACCGTAATACCATCAGACCCAATAGCTTTACTGAGTTTTAGCAATTTGAAAATCATTAGTAATGATTACTACGTCCTTTATCTTAGGAACAGTACGGCTACTAAGTGGTGGCATCATTCCTTGATTTTCCTTAGTGAACGAATGAATACAGAATTCAACATGTCAACTTTTGTTCTGCTATTTGCTCCATATTTCTGCACACATCTTCGATGGATTACAACCATCCTGCAGTAATGACAAACTGCAACAAATATTCAAAATTACTAAGAAAAGTTCCTAAAAAATCAAGAAACATTTGCATTAAGTAAGCAATCAGTAAATCTGACAACAGATTTAAGGCTATTTAACAATGAAATTCGATAAACAGCCGTGCAGGTGAGGTGGGTTGGGTTGGGTTGTTTGGGGGAAGAGACCAGCGAGGTCATCGGTCTCATCGGATTAGGGAAGGATAGGGAAGGAAGTCGGCCGTGCCCTTTCAAAGGAACCATCCCGGCATTTGCCTGGAGCGATTTAGGGAAATCACGGAAAACCTATACCAGGATGGCCGGACGTGAGGCAGTTGAGATGTTATTTTATTTTTACTACCAGTTTCCGCATTCCATCTTCAGGCCCCAAATGCATTTCTAAAATATAAACGTTACTGTCATAATGGGCCATATGTTCCTGGATGTCGTGAATACTAAACCATATCGCAAGTCCTTCCTTCAAAGCTACGTGAAGTGTAGTGAAACGAGAGATGGGACAACTGCTCAGTGAACAAAATAGCATCACTACTAAATTAAATGGAAGGGTTATAAATGATGGATTACAGGTAGCTCATCTGTTTAACAATCATTTCTTAAATATAGCACAAAATGTAGGGACAAACAGCTCAACAGAAAAAATCACAGCCGTATGTTTGAAAAAGCGAACCTCATAAAATTCAGTCATAGAAGTATATCACCAACTACTCCTTCTGAAATTAAGAAACAATAAATGCCAGTTTGGATTTGATGATTTTTCCAATAGAGAGTACTAAGATTTGTTCCCATAAAATAACCTGAGTATTAATTCAAATATGTAATGCATCACTTATTCTAGGCATTTTTTCAGCAAGATTTCTCTAGAAGAAAGGTGATTGGAGAGGTGACAATAACTACTGATCTGTTTCACTGCTGACGTAATTTTCCAAAATTTTTGAGAAGGTGATGTATTCTAGAATAGTATCCCACCTGTTAAACGATAATACCCTCAATAAATTACAGTTTGGATTTCAGGAGAGTTGATCTACTGAGAATGCAATTTACACATTCACTTGCAAAATTTTACAAGCATTAAGTAACAAAATAACACAGGTTGGTATTTTCTGTGACCTGTCTAAGGCGTCTGACTCTGTGAATCTCTTAAAGAAAGTGAGATTTTATGGAACTGACGGTATAGCCAACCAATGGATAATGTCACATCTAACCATAAAAATGCAGGAAATTGTATTTAGTAACGTAACCAATGTAGTCTGGGGGAATTATTCTGTGTGGAGAGAAATCATGTATGGGGTTCCACAAGGCTTATTCTTAGGTCTGTCATTGTTCCTCATATACGTAAACAGCTTCTGTCTAATATACAACAAGAAGAAATAGTTCTCTTTGCTGGTGACACTAGTATTGTAATCAATCCAAGCATACATACAACAACATAAGATATGCTGAACAATGTTCCTAAAAGCGCCATTAACTAGTTTTCTGCAAATGGTCCCATTCTCAATTTTAAAAGGACATAATACACTCAGTTGTGAACAACTAGAGATACTACATCAATGATAAGTGTAACACATGGAGAGGAAATAATAAGTTGAGAGGAAATTTCAAAATTTTTACGTTCTGGAACTCATTACACAATACAGTTCAGCTACAACTGCACTTACAATCACTGAAAATCTTGGGAAGAGACAAATCGGTAACTTGACATATCTTGCGTATTTTCATTCAGTAATGTCAGATGGAATAATACAAAATTGTTGAGGCTTTCGTGGCCACTTGTTGACAAACTGCCTATTGGCTTCTGTCTCGGGTTCTTCGGCCGACGTTCATCTACTGATTTTTCTGACGTTTCGCCAGCACGAGTGGCTGGCATTGTCAAAGCTTCACCCTCCATTGCCGGTGGTGAACTGGAGCCGAGCTCGCGGGCGCAGACTATATGTACCTGGCTCGCCAACGTCCGAGGGCTTCTCCGCGGTCATTTCCGGTGCGGTTCTCCTCTTGCTACCTGCGACGGTCGTTCGCTGCAGTACGGGAAGCCAGGATCCGTTGACCTTAAGGCTTTCCTCTTTCTTGTTCAAACTGTTCGCGTGTTTTTGTATTTCTACAGCTTCTCTGAACAAGCGCGTGTGATAGTGGTTCTCTACAGCCAGAACTTCCGTGTCGGCGAATTTTATTACGTGGTCGGTCTCATTCAGTGCGTGTTCTGCCACGGCCGATTTCTCCACCTGCCCCAACCTGCAATGTCGCTTATGCTCCTTGATCCTGGTGTTAATGGATCGTCCAGTCATCCCGACATAAACTTTTCCGCATGTGCATGGTATGTGGTATATTCCCGACATTGAAAGTGGGTCTCTTTTCTCCTTCGCCGATCTAAGACACTCTTTGATCTTCCTTGTCGGTTTGAAGATCGTCTTTACGCCATGTTTGCGCAATATACGGCCGATTCTGTCCGTCACTCTGGGAATGTATGGCAGAAAGGCCGTACCCGACATTTCTTTTTCTGGTTCCTTACTTCGCCGAGTGTTTGGCTCAGTTACACTTCTAATATAATTTGTGGAGTACCCATTGCTCCTCAGGACTGTTTCCAGGTGTTGCATTTCTCGTTTGAGGTGCTGCGGCTCACATATTCGACTTGCTCTCGTTACGAGCGTACTAATCATGCCCCTTTTCTGGCTCGGGTGGTGGTTTGACAGTTTGTGCAGGTATCGGTCCGTGTGAGTCGGTTTTCGATACACGCTGTGTCCCAGGTTTTCGCCGTCCCTTGTGACCAGCACATCTAGAAATGGCAGTTTCTTGTCCTTTTCTACTTCCATGGTAAATGTTATGTTGGCATGGAGGCTGTTCAAGTGTCTTAGGAAGTCACCGAGCTGTTCTTCACCATGGCTCCACACCACGAAAGTATCATCGACGTACCTGTACCACACCTTAGGTTTGCAAGTGGCCGAGTCCAGTGCCTGTGCTTCGAATTGTTCCATGAAGAAGTTGGCCACCACTGGACTGAGAGGACTACCCATGGCGACGCCTTCCAGCTGTTCGTAGAAGTCGCCATTCCACGTGAAATAGCTCGTGGTGAGACATGCATGGAAGAGCTTTCTGATGTCTAGCGGGAAAATGGAACCGATGTGCTCCAGAGCGTCACTGAGTGGCACTTTCGTAAATAATGAAACAACATCAAAGCTGACCAGGATGTCGTTTGGTGCAAGTTTCAGTTTCTTCAGCTTCTCAATGAAATGTCCTGAGTCCTTAATGTATGTGTCGGTCTTCCCCACGTGTGGTTGGAGCAGAGAGGCCAAGTGTTTTGCCAGCTTATATGTCGGTGATCCAGGAGCGCTAACGATCGGTCTCAGGGGAACGTTGTTCTTATGGATCTTGGGTAATCCATACAGCCGAGGTGGTAGGGCTTCTGTGTTGCGCAGGTTTCTCTGTATGTCCGCCGGCAGAGAAGACGCCTTGATCAATCGATTCGTATTCCGTGTGATACGTTGCGTCGGATCTGCGCTTAGTTTTCGGTACGTCGTCGGATCTAATAGGTCTCGGATCTTTTGCTCATAATCTTCGGTCTTCATTACGACGGTCGCATTCCCCTTATCGGTGAAGAACAGCTCGGTGACTTCCTAAGACACTTGAACAGCCTCCATGCCAACATAACATTTACCATGGAAGTAGAAAAGGACAAGAAACTGCCATTTCTAGATGTGCTGGTCACAAGGGACGGCGAAAACCTGGGACACAGCGTGTATCGAAAACCGACTCACACGGACCGATACCTGCACAAACTGTCAAACCACCACCCGAGCCAGAAAAGGGGCATGATTAGTACGCTCGTAACGAGAGCAAGTCGAATATGTGAGCCGCAGCACCTCAAACGAGAAATGCAACACCTGGAAACAGTCCTGAGGAGCAATGGGTACTCCACAAATTATATTAGAAGTGTAACTGAGCCAAACACTCGGCGAAGTAAGGAACCAGAAAAAGAAATGTCGGGTACGGCCTTTCTGCCATACATTCCCAGAGTGACGGACAGAATCGGCCGTATATTGCGCAAACATGGCGTAAAGACGATCTTCAAACCGACAAGGAAGATCAAAGAGTGTCTTAGATCGGCGAAGGAGAAAAGAGACCCACTTTCAATGTCGGGAATATACCGCATACCATGCACATGCGGAAAAGTTTATGTCGGGATGACTGGACGATCCATTAACACCAGGATCAAGGAGCATAAGCGACATTGCAGGTTGGGGCAGGTGGAGAAATCGGCCGTGGCAGAACACGCACTGAATGAGACCGACCACGTAATAAAATTCGCCGACACGGAAGTTCTGGCTGTAGAGAACCACTATCACACGCGCTTGTTCAGAGAAGCTGTAGAAATACAAAAACACGCGAACAGTTTGAACAAGAAAGAGGAAAGCCTTAAGGTCAACGGATCCTGGCTTCCCGTACTGCAGCGAACGACCGTCGCAGGTAGCAAGAGGAGAACCGCACCGGAAATGACCGCGGAGAAGCCCTCGGACGTTGGCGAGCCAGGTACATATAGTCTGCGCCCGCGAGCTCGGCTCCAGTTCACCACCGGCAATGGAGGGTGAAGCTTTGACAATGCCAGCCACTCGTGCTGGCGAAACGTCAGAAAAATCAGTAGATGAACGTCGGCCGAAGAACCCGAGACAGAAGCCAATAGGCAGTTTGTCAGATGGAATAATGTTCCAAGGTAACTCATCTTTAGGATACAAAGTCTGCATTGTTCAAAAACGTGCTGTAAGGATCATATGTGATTCTCACCCACACTCGTCTTGCAAACATCTATTAAGGAGTTAGGTATTTTCATTATTGCTTACAGTATATTTATACCTTTATGGAGTTTTCTATAAAAAATTCACTGCAGTTCTAAAGGAACGATGGTGTACATAATTACAATAACAGAAGAAAAAATGACATTAATTACTCAACATTAAGGTTGTCTTTAGCCAAAAATGGGATGAATAATGCTGCAACTAAAATTTTTTATCACTTACTCAGTGATGTAAAATGCCTTCAGACAGAAAAGAAAAATTTGGAAACAGATTGAAAAAGTTTGTCCTTGGCAAGAGCTTCTTTTCCGTAGATTAATTTCTATTATCGTAACGTGTAAAAGGTGGTAGGAAGTACTAATTCATATCTGTATATTAAAAAAAGTACCCTTATAAATGTTCACCATGTAGCCACATTTAAAAATTATTTTGTGATGAAAATTTAAAATTATTCATTTCACATCATTACAATTTATCATGCAGAAGATATATAGATCACGAAACTAAGTAACTATATAAGCTTTAAACACTAATTGGCTCTGCAGAGGATACATTTCCTCTCTTGTCTTAAACGATTTTGTATGTCTCCCCCGCTCAATAAGTCTTCTGATATCATGCTTCCAACGTACTCATATAGCTTACTCACATTGATGGTAGTGGTTTCTAATTTTTAAGAAAAGTTGCATTCCTAAGAACTTTCAGATTCTTTTGTGTAATTTATAACTTGACCACAATTTACAATTTCCATAATAAGCTTTTGCATTATATGGTATATATATATATATAGGTGACTACAGGCCTATACATACAAAATCAAATAGGGGTAATGCAGGAGTAGGTTTAATAATGAATAAAAAAATAGAAGTGCAGGTAAGCTACTACAAACAGCATAGTGAACGCATTATTGTGGCCAAGATAACCACAAAGCCCACGCCTACCACAGTAGTAAAAGTTTATATGCCAACTAGCTCTGCAGATGACGAGGAGATTGATGAAATGTATGATGAGGTAAAAGAAATTATTCAGATAGTGAATGGAAACGAAAATTTAATAGTCATGGATGACTGGAATTTGATAGTAGGAAAAGGAAGAGAAGAAACAGTAGTAGGTGAATATGGAATGGGGGTAAGAAATGAAAGAGGAAGCTGCCTGGTAGAATTTTGTGCTGAGCAGAACTTAATCATAGCTAACACTTGGTTCAAGAATTATGAAAGTAGCTTGTATACATGGAAGATTGGTTGGTTTTGGGGAAGGAGACCAGACAGCGTGGTCATCGGTCTCATCGGATTAGGGGAAGATGGGGAAGGAAGTCGGCCGTGCCCTTTCAGAGGAACCATCCCGGCATTTGCCTGGAGTGATTTAGGGAAATCACGGAAAACCTAAATCAGGATGGCCGGACGCAGGATTGAACCGTCGTCCTCCCGAATGCGAGTCCAGTGTCTAACCACTGCGCCACCTCGCTCTGTATACATGGAAGAGGCCTGGAGATACTGGAAGGTTTCAGATAGATGATATAATGGTAAGACGGAGATTTACGAACCAGATTTTAAATTGTAAGACATTTCCAGGGGCAGATGTGGACTCTGACAACAATCTTTATTGGTTATGAACTGCAGATTAAAACTGAAGAAACTGCAAAAAGGTGGGAATTTAAGGAGATGGGACGTGGATAAATTGACAGATCCAGAGGTTATGGAGAGTTTCAGGGGGAGCATTAGGGAACGATTGACAAGACTGGGGGAAAGAAATACAGTAGATGAAGAATGGGTAGCTTTGAGGGATGAAGTAGTGAAGGCAGCAGAGGATCAAGTAGGTAAAAAGACGAGGGCTGGTAGAAATCCTTGGGTAACAGAAGAAATATTGAATTTAATTGATGAAATGAGAAAATATGAAAATGCAGTAAATGAAGCAGGCAAAAAGGAATACAAACGTCTCAAAAATGAGATCAACAGGAAGTGCAAAATGGCTAAGCAGGGATGGCTAGAGGGCAAATGTAAGGATATCACTAGCGGTAAGACAGATATTGCCTACAGAAAAATTAAAGAGACCTTTGGAGAAAAGAGAACCACTTGTGTGAATATCAAGAGCTCAGATGGAAACCCAGATCTAAGCAAAGAAGGGAAAGCAGAAAGATGGAAGGAGTATATAAAGGGTCTATACAAGGGAGATGTACTTGAGAACAATATTTTGGAAATGGAAGAGGATGTAGATCAAGATGGGAGGTATGATTGACAGAACACTGAAAGATCTAAGTAGAAACAAGGCTCCAGGAGTAGACAACATCCCATTAGAACTACTGATAGTCTGACAAAACTCGAATTAAATCGGGTGATGCTGAGTGTATTAGATTCGGAAATGACACAGTTAAAGTAGTAAATGAGTTTTTTCTGTTTGGGGAGGAAAATAACTGATGATGGTCGAAGTAGAGAGGATATAAAATGTAGACCGGCAATGGCAAGGAAAGCATTTCTGAAGAAGAGAAATTAGTTAACATCGAGTATAGATTTAAGTGTCAGGAAGTCGTTTCTGAAAGTATTGGTGTGGAGTGTAGCCATTTATGGAAGTGAAACATGGATCATAAATAGTTTACACGAGAAGAGAATAGAAGCTTTTGAAATGTGGTGCTACAGAATAATACTGAAGATTAGATGGGTAGACCACTTAACTAATGAGGAGGTATTGAATAGAATTGGGGAGATGAGAAATTTGTGGCACAACTTAACTAGAAGAAGTGATCGGTTGGTAGGATATGTTCTGAGGCATGTATGGATCACCAATTTAGTATTGGAGGGCAGCGTGGAGGGTAAAAATCGTAGAGGGAGACAAAGATATGAATACACTAAAAATGGTTCAAATGTCTCTGAGCACTATGGGAGTTAACAGCTGAGGTGATCAGTCACCTAGAACTTAGAACTTCTTAAACCTAACTAAGGACATTACACACATCCATGCCCGAGGCAGGATTCGAACCTGCGACCGTAGCGGTCGCGCGGTTCCAGACTGAAGCGCCTAGAATCACTCGGCCACCCGGCCAGCTGAATACACTAAGCAGATTCAGGAGGATGTAGGTTGCAGTAGGTACCGTGAGATGAAGAAGCTTGCACAGGATAGAGTAGCATGGTGAGCTGCATCAAATCAGTCTCTAGACTGAAGATCACAACAACAACAACAGTTTGTATCTCCTTCATCTAGGCATTAACAGTCTCAGTACTTGCAAATAACAATGTGACTGTAGTCAGATTTTCACACTTCTTTTACTATTTCCTAAGAGCATATTGCAAATATGTGGTTCTTCAATCTTTCCAGGCGTATTTTATGACGAAATAAATCTCGGGTGAAGAGCCTGGTATGAGTGTTCATAGGACACAGTATTTCGGCAATCGACCACGTTGCCATCATCAGGTGCGCTAATGTACAGTACATTAGCGCACCTGATGATGGCAACGTGGTCGATTGCCGAAATATTGTGTCCTATGCACACTCATACCAGGCAGTCCACCCGAGTTTTATTTCGTCATATTGCAAATAAATTTTAACCAAGGTGGGCACATCATCTCGTTGTTTCAAATCCTTGTTAACTTTAAATAGCACTGGTGTTTTGTGGCCTATCTTCACATAATTTCTTGCTTTACTGTGTAGAGTGTATACCTCAGCGACGTGTATTGGGTTTACAGAACATTCTTCTACTGGCCTTTTTCAAGTTTATGAAAATTGTATGCTTATCTATTTTTCTTTCAAGCCATTTCTCGATTTGCGGACTTAGTGCAAATTTATTATCCAGATGTGATTTCCCAGTTCACACACTGATTTGTTCTTCAGAGCTTTGTACTCAGCTTTCGGTAGTTTGTTAATGTCCTACTATGCAACCTCCTTAGAGGATTATTTACACCATTTCATTCATTATTATCCCAACTTTTTGCCCTTTATTGTGCACTTCATAAACGTGTCGGCATATCACATCTTTCTGCCAGATGCTTCTTAAAAACTTGTATCTAAGTTTTTTGATTATACTCGCAACATCCTGTAACATTACGAGTCAAGACAGCTGTAACGGAACTTGAATAGCGTAAAGTTATCGTTAAAAACGCACGCCGCGCGATTTGTTACGATTTGGTCGGTCATAATTGTAGTAACATGCTTTTGAATACAATTAAAATATAACGGCGATACCTGTTTAGCGTTATTGGAAATAATATGTAATAAATTAATGAGTAAGGTAGCCGATCCTATAAGAAGAGGTAGAATTGGGCATATTAAGGTGTTTTGCTTTATATCGACTAAGCCGATGATACGGCGTCTTTTTTTTTTCGTTTACTCTTAGAAGGAAAAAAGAAAACAAGTAACGAAGTGCTAATTGTGCGTTGTGAAAAATATAGGGGCGAATTTTAAATAGCTACAGTGTATAATCAGACTAAAAAATGGACATTCAGTTACGTAAAATAGCGGACAGTGAAGTGTGGTCACTAAATTGAGTACACCTACAGGGCGGTAAATTCCGGGATAAGTATATTCGCATCTCACGAGGGACGCGGTATTGAGACCGGTTTTTTTTATTACATCCCGGAGAGCGGGCTTCAATTTATAAAAAGGAGAAAAGCTGTATCATTATCATTGACTGTTGGTGTCAAGCAACCAAAACTGTTCATCAAAGGGTTTCGGTGAATGAGTGGTGAATGCGAAATGAAACTGTGAACGAAGTTATGTTAAATAAAGCAGAAGAGACAAGACAGTTTGGTCGTATCTGTTATTATTCCATAGACTGTAACATTTCTTCTCGTTGTACGAAGCCTTTATAGACGATCGTCATGACAATTTGCTTTGAAGGGATCTCGTTACGAGTTAAGTTTTGGGGACCTGTTCAAGAGGGGATAGTTCGTAGATCTTAACTACTGCAGCTATTCTGGAATCAGGTGCTACCGTGACTGTTGTGTGTTGTCAATGGCTTAAGGTCATCATATCTCATGCTCAAAGATCGACGCGCCTTTCCTCTTGGTATAACGGTGTCTCACGGTAACAACGACAACGCCGACGGCGAAGGAAGATACGGTAGAATCCCTCACTAACGCTATGAGAATCTTAGAGATTGCACCTTTTCATGTTTTTCATATTTTTTACTGTTGTTGTTATTTAATTTATTTTCTGGTCGCTGTGAATCTCATTAACATGTTGGAGGGTGAAACATACTGAAAAAATAAGAGCCCTACAAACGAACCACCTTAGTTAAGTGTGTCATGTGTCATGGTTGCATTTAACGTGAAGCAGTTGAATATTACACCATACAAAAATGAAAAAAAAAAATGGAAAGAAACGAAAGGTGTTTACATTGTCACAGACATTGATGAGGCTGGAGGAAGACCATCGACAGAAAACGGGACTAGTATGTAAAAGGGCGACAGTAGGGAAAAAGTAAGCCCTATAACTCGCGAGAGAGACAGAGAGAGAGAGAAAATGAAATGGGCCGGGAGGCCTCTATTCGGGGAAGCTCGGGCGCCAGGTGCAAGTCTTGTTTCATTCGACGCCACATTGGGCGACTTGCGCACCGGTGATGAGAGGGAGAGAGAGAGAGAGAGAGAGAGAGAGAGAGAGATGGAAAATAACTGAAGATGGATAGAGAGAAGACCACTGATATGGTGATAGGTTGCCTTTTGGACTGTATAATGGATGACAACAGTCTGCCCTACGTAGTTGGAAAAAGGAGCGTAGCGCAGAAGACTTCTACAGGCAGGAGGATAACACTTGAACCACCAGAACGAAACAGCTATTGTCTGCTATCTAAACGAGACAGAAAGTCTTCTTAATATGTTGTACACCAGTTATTTAGTTATTTATTTATTCCTTAGATCAAATTTGCAATAAACGCTATGATATGGGACGTGTCAACACAACAAACGTATAGCATTTACATACAACAAAAAATAAATATATGCAAAATATGGTAACTTACATACTTCTATATCCACAGAGTTGACAATTATTGTCATGGTAAAAGTAACTGAATCTGAATATTTTAGCTGGGCAAGGTTGATAATTATTCTCATGGCAAAAGTAGCCGAACCTAAACATTTTAGCAGGCCTACTATGCAAAGTTTTCAGTGTAAGTTTTCATCAACATGCATATCGAAGAACTTAAGAGTTTTCTACGTTGTATTTTATTCCGTTTTGGTCTGCTATATTAGCAGAAGGAAGGATATTTTTAATAGTAAAAAACTTGATGAACTGCGTTTTTTTTCAAATTTTAAAGATAGCCCATTTGTGCAAATCCATTAAGTAACTTTTATGAAAATATCATTTACTGTTTTCACTAGTGATGTTTCGCTTCCCTACTTTACAACAACGTTTGTATCATCTTTAGACAGAGCTAATCCTATCTCCTATTTCAAATGAAATGGCAGATCATTAACAAAGCAAGAGCAGTAGTGGGCCAGTGATCTAACCCTGTGGGACTCCTATTGTAATTTGTCTCCTTGCAGATGATGTGGCGTGCCTTCTTGTATTACTCGAACAGCCTAGGATAACTTTCAGCATTCTATTTTTTAAATAAGAAATAAACCTTGCATTTCTTTAATTACATACGCCTTAAAAACTTAACTTCTCCAATAGGCTATTCTGACAGCGAAAATCAAATGCCTTTAATAAGTCACGGAAGATCCTAGAGGGTGATATTTTATCATGTAAAGATTTTATTATGTACACAGTACATGTATAAGTAGCTGACTCAGTAGCAATCTCCTTTTACTATCAAAACAGTGACTGGCTAAGTACTACATAGGTCTTGATCATGATGAGATCTCCTCATTAATGACTACTGCTTGGAGGTGTCAGTTAAACTCACCGACAGACGGAATTTCGTTCGAGGCTTGCCGGCTCTGCCGGATTTCCTGCGCTGCGGTGTCGCCGCCCTCTCGGACGACTCGGGAATTAGGACGACCACGGGGCTGTCGTTCGACCAGCCGCTGCTAGGTGGCTCGTGTACCAGAATATGGCACATCTGCGCACCGATGTGCCATAATCCGGCCTGTAAAAAAAATCATATCGTACACGATAAGTATTACGAAATGTAAATATTTTGTTTTATTTAAAACGTTTGCACATTGATACTGTCTTTGTATTTAAACAATATAATTTGTTTCATTTTAAGTTTGTTGTAAAATATTTATGACGTCAAATGGCGAGAAGGGTTATGTGAAAAGAAACTTTTACAGAAATATCTTGAATCTGTAACATGAAATAAAAATGCAGTCATATGGCTCATAGATCATAGTATGAGAACTTTCAAAGATTTCAAGAAAGTTTTCTAGAAGTATTCAGCGAATCATTCGTACCAAGGATCTCACATAAAAAGCGAAAAATAAACCGGAATACTACAAGCACAAAAATATCAAGTGGAAGAAAAAGAGAGTTACATTAAGAACGGAAACATAATAAACACCCAAACTTTATTGGTAATGTGAAACGTTACAAAGTTGTGCAGTGCCAATTAAAAAAGGCAGTGAAGGCTGCCAAAAGACTGTCAAATAATATGGTCAGGAATAAGCCAAAGGCAGTACAGACTGCTATTAAATCCAATTTGGATGTAGCAGGTAGCTATCAGGAGATTTCAAAAATTAGACATAACAACAGCACTGTCATGAAGCTTGTTTACATTCCAGAATGCTTCAGCAAATTTCTCATAAATGTAGCAGAATGTAACGTAAGTGTGATACTTGTCAAACCAGTGTCAATTTCTTTTGCCTGGACGAAATAGTGACCCTTGTAGAAATTAGTAAAGTTTTAACTGAAGATGGAATAAATGCAATTGGAAAGATGGGTTGGAACATCCAGCAAAGTAATTAAAAGGTGCATTATATAATAGATCATCCTCTGTTTTTAATAATCAGTCTGTCATTTGAACAAGAAAATTTCCTAGATATACTTAGTGTAGGTATAGAAGGGCGCAGTCATTACACACCACTACCCTCCCAGTCTTATTATCCACAGTGTTTTAAAATACTGCTGCAGTTAAAATACGTTTTATTACAAAGTGTTATGCTGGTATCAGAAACCAATATAGATCCATGAAATGGATAAGCACCACGAATTCAGTTAATGAATTCACTGAATAAATCACTCATCACTCCGTAAACGCAATAATGTTGCAGACACCTCCTGAGACCTCGTAAAAACATTTGGTTTTTATGAGGTAGGCAGGCATAGCATCAGTCATAGTGTTCCGCAGTGGGCCTGATAAACAAGAAGCAGACAATAATGATAAATTATGCACCTCAGTGGAAATCAATTTCACAAGGAGTTCCTCAAGAGTAAATTTTTGGATCGGTCATGTTTCTCCTTTACATAAATGATTTACCTCTCAGTATCATTGCCCAACCACTCACGTTTACATAAGATACTTCAGTATTCACTGAAATAGAAAACACATGAGAAGTTTCTGACGGTGTTGGTACCACATTTTACGGCTACTTAGTGCGTTTACAACGAAATGGTCTGAAACGTAATATTTCCAAGAATTTTTAAACACTTTACAACTAAACAGTAAAAAAAATCATTGACTTCAGCATCGTACATAAAAATCAAGTTATGAAGAAGACACAAACGATCAGACTTATCACTGTAGCGTACCATGTACAAAGAGAAAAAAATTAATATGTGATTATATGAAAATTAAACGTCTCAGCTTAAATACTAATATTTCGATCTGTGATCCGTATAGACAAACTCTGTGTAAAAACTAACTGTGGGTCCTCTCGAATAATATCTAAATAGCAATACCTTCGCCGAGAGGGGTACTTTCTTAACAGATATCGTACTTTATTTCAGTCTGTATACTCGATGTTACATAAAATACTTTAAAGAACATTTTTTACAAGAATAAAAACTGGGTGAGTGCTTAGAACACGATCAAGGTTACTACAACTAATAAAAGAGTTCGATAAAGCAGTAAATAGCTTGTTTACCTTATGTCATTACTTTCAAAATAACAGGACACATCAGCCTAGGATACTTGTCTTGATATTATATTATTATATTATTAATCACAATAATACTGAGTCAGTCGAGCGATGGTGTCTAATTGCATCAGGTTTGCTCAATGGCTGAACAGAAGAGGTGCAGAGGAACAAGAAAGAAAAGTGAAAGTCACTCAAAACATTTAGTTGACGAAATTCAATCAGAAAGTCTTTCTGTAAGCGTTTACTTTCTCTGCTGATAACTAGAGTGCTCGATGTAAAATATTAGCTGTGTTTGTTTAATCAAAACACTACAGGACTAAATTTGGACAAAAATTTAAGCTTGCAGGAATAAATAGGTTATTCAGCTACTAAATTAAATAGCTTTGCTTTTTCAGCAAATGTAATATCTCTTTATATTCGATGAATTATTCAGATACAATTCTACCCTTGAATGACGTTTACTAATTTTCTATCTTCATACTCGCAGAATCCATGCGAAAAGTAGTTCATACAATAGCTATGCCATGAGCGCATAAGTATTCTTTGTAGTACTCTCTCTGGTAGTTGTTAACAAAAAAAAAAAAAAAAAAAAAAAAAAAGGAAAGGGAGCTTCCGAGATTGCCTTCGTGCCGATTAGCCTGAGCTTGGTTTGGAAGAACTGTAATCTGATTATTGAGATTTATCACAGAAGATAACTGATACGAACTGTACGATTAAAAAGGAAATATATATAGATTGCTCCTTCAAATAAAAGGTGTGTATTTGAAATTTGAGAATTAATGATATTAATCGATATATTGCGTAGTTGTTAATCAGAAGGGAACTTCCGAAAGACTGGATACGAACCTGCATTTAATAATCCAAGAGCTCCATTACTTCTTCGGAAGGTTAAACTTCATCAAAGCCAAATATCCGCTTGGTATGAGGTTTCCCGACTGATTATACAACGCTCCCAAAATTACGAGGCATTTTATTTGTACAGATTAGCAGACTGCCGCAAAGCACGAGCCTGCAGAGAAGAAGAATCATCGCCTGATTTCATTCTAACAAGTTAAATTTCAGAATCATTTTGAGTGACTGAGCTATGACTGTGTTTCCTATCATTAATGATTGATTGCTCGAAAGAATTGAGAGCTACATAATTACGTAGATAGGAGGAAAAATTACACAAACATACTGTCTTTGGCAACAGAGATGAGTAACAGTGAAGAAATATAGCACATTTACTTTGAGTCTGTAATTAGATAAGATTTATTTTTTTGTGGGATTTCAAACCAAACTAATGTGTTACATTAGGAAAATGTGTGTTGCTCCTCCAAGAATATTGTATCATCTAATATTCAAGAACTTAAAACTAAGACCTATCGCTGCATTGTAAATATTGGATATCATCGGCCTTTTGTGCAGTGAATTTGAGCTAAATGAAGTAAAGCATTTCAAACATATGTGTAACACTAGACACAGGAAAATTTAATGGTTTCAAAGCACTGCCTAATATTCTAGTAACGGTCATCCTCAGAGATGGTGTAAGTAGGCTGTTAAGGTTTTTATGTTGGTAACGCCATGTAGCTCTCCATGTAAAAAGCACTGACTGTGCTGTGTGCAGTCTGTGGCTGGTTTGCATTGTTGGAATTCGCTATTGTAGTGTTGGGCAGTTGGATGTGAACAGCGCATAGCGTTGCGCAGTTGGAGGTGAGCCGCCAGCAGTGGTGGATGTGGGGAGAGAGGTGGCAGAATTTTAAGAGCGGACGGTCTGGACGTGTGTCCGCCAGAAAGAGTAAATTTGTAATACTGGATATCATGAACTGATATATATATATATATATATATATATATATATATATATATATATATATATATATATATATATATATATATATATATATATAATGACTTTAGAACACTATTAAGGTAAATACATTGTTTGTTCTCTATCAAAATCTTTCATTTGCTAACTATGCCTACTAGTAGTTAATGCCTTTCGTAGGTAGAATCTTTTATTTCGCTGGCAGTATTGGTACTCGCTGTATTGCAGTAGTTCGAGTAACGAAGATTTTTGTGAGGTAAGTGATTCATGAAAGGTATAGGTTATTGTTAGTCAGGGCCATTCTTTTGTAGGGATTATTGAAAGTCAGATGGCCTTGCGCTAAAAATATTGTGTGTCAGTTTAGTGTTGATCAGAATAAGTAAAGAGCGAAATGTCTGAGTACGTTCAGTTCTGCTCGGATGTTTGAAAATCAGGTAATGTAAGAGGTTTGTCTGCACAATCATTCATAAATTTTTCTAAGGGGATGTTTCATATACCGTAATTGTTCAGGCAATTTGATTAAGCAAATGCGGATGAGTTCTGAGGGGCTGTATGGGTTTGACAGGTACGGATTCTTGTGCAACATGTCTTCAAAACATTTCACAAGACTGGAAAATTCAGATTGTTCGAAATATTTCATCATTATGATGCTATGTTTTACTCGGTCTTGTGTAGCTTGAGACCATAAGCTGAGAGGAAGGCATGATAAAATTCTCCTGCACTGTGACAATCGTGAACGACCGATCGCATTCTTACAGCTGGTTCATTCTCTAAATATCCACACATAAATTCTAATCTGTGCTCTAATGACCAGTTGGGAGGAAAACAATGAGAGAATTGATTAAGCCACACTTGTGGATGAATGACGTTGCCAGAATTCTTAAATGTTTAGAATTTACGTGCAGTAATGAACAGCTTATAGTCAAAGTCATCGTCTCGGCGAGTCGCATATCGGTCACTGTTACGTCGTGTCGGCAGTTCTATCTCAAAATTCGGTGCACCTTGCCAATTTCTTTCATAATTTCCGAAATGCTTGTGTTATTATTTTGTGGCTTTTCCGTATTTCCAAGTCCCTCTTCTCGTGTTGGAGCGCGAGTCTTCTCTGAAATATGTAATTCTTGTATTACCTGTGTCAACTGATCTTGTACTTCCCGGATTTCTCTTTTGTACTGTGTATTGATTTGATTTTGATTTTGTTTGAATTTCTAATTTGTTCATACTCTTCTGTGTCAGTGAAGGCTACCGGCTTGTGTCATTCAGAGTATCATCTACCTTCGTAGATAAATTATTTAGCTGATCCGAAAGTCCGACTACTTTCTCTGATAATGAACTAATTTCCTCCATGTGTCTTTCTGAACCAATTTTCAGAGTATCTACTGTGTCCTTTAAGTTTTCCTGAGTTTTTGCAAGTTGCGTAACCGAATCGGTAGATGAAACTGAGTCAAATTTAGCTTGCAAGGTCTCATGATTTTCGTGAACAGTAGTTTGCAGTTCTTTTATGGCTGCTTCGTGATTCTGTAATGCATTTTCATGCCGCGAAAAAATAGGTTGAAAATGCTCACAAATTTGTGTTTTTACGTCATTACAGACTTTTTGACATTACGATTCGATGTTATGTAACTCAGTAGTTAAATCTTTACCTGTTTGTTGAAGTGTTTCTTTAATTTGTTTCTGATTTTGTTCCATTTGTTGCTATGACTGTTTTTGATTATGTTCCATTGCGTCTAACTTTCGAAGATTTTGTTCCATTGTGTCTAACTTTCGAAGATTTTGTCCCATTTGTTTCTGATTTTGTTCAATCGTTGTGTCTAACTTTTGTAGCCTTCGTCCCATTTGCTGCATTAACTGTAATAACAATGCACTGGTGTCTGAAACATGTTCCTCAGTGCTATTCGGCAGTGCATTTGAACCGGCAATATTCGCATTTTGAAAAGCAGAAAATGTGTATTGACTTATTTGAGAAAAAGGTGAGGACGCAAAACCTGAATCTACGGTATTTGCAAAATTTTGTCCTGTCATTTCGGATTCCTGAGGTGAGCTGTTGGCGACCGATCGATCGATAATGCTTCCCTGTTCAGTAATTGTTTCACTGTCTGCACCATTATTTATTGCCTGGTCCATTTCTCTATGCACAGTTACCAAATTACTATTCTGAATCTTTATTAATTCTAGAATGAAATTTTCACTCTACAGCGGAGTGTGCGCTGATATGAAACTTACTGGCAGATTAAAACTGTATGGCGGACCGAGACTCGAACTCGGGACCTTTGCCTTTCGCGGGCAAGTGCTCTACCAACTGAGCTACCCAAGCACGACTCACGGCCCGTCCTCACAGCTTTACTTCTGCCAGTACCTTATCAAATCAAAATGGCTCTGAGTACTATGGGACTCGACTGCTGAGGTCATAAGTCCCCTAGAACTTAGAACTACTTAAACCTAACTAACCTAAGGACAACACACACATCCATGCCCGAGGCAGGATTCGAACCTGTGACCGTAGCGGTCGCGCGGTTCCAGACTGTAGCGCCAGAACCGCTCGGCCACCAGTACCTTGTCTCCTACCTTCCAAACTTTACAGAAGCTCTCCTGCGAACCTTGCAGAACTAGCACTCCTGAAAGAAGGGATATTGCGGAGACAGCCCCAGGCTGTGGCTAAGCCATGTCTCTGCAATATCATTTCTTTCAGGAGTGCTAGTTCTGCAAGGTTCGCAGGAGAGCTTCTGTAAAGTTTGGAAGGTAGGAGACGAGGTACTGGCAGAAGTAAAGCTGTGAGGACGGGGCGTGAGTCGTGCTTGGGTAGCTCAGTTGGTAGAGCACTTGCCCGCGAAAGGCAAAGGTCCCGAGTTTGAGTTTCGGTCCGCCACACAGTTTTAATCTGCCAGGAAGTTTCTTATTTGTTAATTCATTACACGGTGGCGCTAACACACTACTCTCGTCTTCACTGTCATTTCTTAATTTACTTTGGAGCCTAGTGTTACGTTTCTCACACGCCATAATTATCACGTATTACACACGATAACAAGAAAAGCACAATTTGAAGAGCAAAAACAAGAAAACACATTAGCATAGCACTGAAAATAATATCTCGTTAATAGCAAGCGCACCTGCGAAATACTTGGTGCAAATCTACATGCATGCCACAATTGTTTTACTGTACAACAATGAAAAAGTATAACTACAAAGGAAATTCTCTCTATAATTACGCGCTAGCAATAAACAATAGCTACACTAACTACACAAACCACAAGAAAAAAATCAGAAGATTCCAGTGAGGTATCCTCGGCTAAGGGTCGACATATGAAACATCCCCATAGAAAAATTTATGAATGATTGTGCTGAGAAACCTGTTACATTATCTGATTTTCAAACAGCTGAGCAGAACTGAACGTACTCAGACATTTCGATCTTTACTTATTCTGATCAACACTAAACTGACACACAATATTTTTAGCGCAACGCAATTTGACATTCAAAAATCCCTACAAAAGAATGGCCCTGACTAACAATAACCTATACCTTTTATGAATCACTTACCTCACAAAAATCTTCGTTACTCAAACTACTGCAATACAGCGTGCGCAAATACTGCCAGCTGAATAAAAGATTCTAACTACTGAAGGCAATAACTACTGATAGGCATAGTTAGCAAATGAAATATTTTGATAGAGAACAAACAATGTATTTTCATTAATAATGTTCAAAATTCGTTCATGATATCCAGTATTACAAATTTACTCTTTCTGGCGGACACACGTCCAGATCGTCCGCTCTTAAAATTCTGTCATCTCTCTCCCCACATCCACCACTGCTGGCGGCTCACCTCCAACTGCGCAACGCTATGCGCTGTTCACATCCAACTGCCCAACACTACAATAGCGAATTCCAACAATGCAAACCAGCCACAGACTGCACACAGCACAGTCAGTGATTTTCATATAGAGCGCTACATGGCGTTACATAAAAACCTAAACAGCCTATTCACAATGGGATGAAAATTTGCAATGAACTGAACGTTAGTGGTATATTGAAGATGGCGATAGATTTACTGAAGGGGAAACTGCACGGTCACCTGGTAGAAAAATGCTGCTACTTAATAGGGAGACTGATGAATGATGAAATAATCATTTGAATCAGTTGATTGATCTACTATTTAGTATAAATGTAGTATTGTAGATGATACTGTGTTCATGAAATAATGTTTAGAAAATTTAGGTAATAATTACATTGTAAGGGAAAGATTTAATAATATTTTTGGGTAGGCATAAAATTATATTTATAAAAATATGCTAGGGAATTTATAGGCTAAGTATATCAAGAGGTAAAACTTGGCATGTCTCCTGTACAACACGATCAGATGATCTGAAAAATGCATGCCTCAATGTGGATCTACATTGTGGGGCGGTTGATTAGTGCAGTATCCATATTTTTGAGGCATACAGATGTGACAATGGCCCAATGTTCGACAGCATGGGAATGCAAGGGTGGGCATACTCTTTAAGATTCCAGTCTCACAGCGTCTGATCACCACAATGGAGGAGCACCATTCTGTGTACCGAGGACATCGTACCCCTTCACATATGCTCCAGCCACCTGACAACAAGTAATGGATTCGTGTCATTCTGCACCATCGGCCAGAGACTAGGAAAAGCCGTACTAGGAAATTAGCATCCCATGCGTAGGGTGCCTTTAACACCACAACACGAACAACTGCATTTGGGGTGGTGCTGTGAACAGGGAGCATGGACTGCAGTTGAATGGTGTTGCATTCTAGCCGGCCGCGGTGGCCGAGCGGTTGGTTCTAGGCGCTACAATCCGGAACCGCGCGACTGCTACGGTCGCAGGTTCGAATCCTGCCTCGGGCATGGATGTGTGTGATCCGCGGTGGCCGAGCGGTTGGTTCTAGGCGCTACAATCCGGAACCGCGCGACTGCTACGGTCGCAGGTTCGAATCCTGCCTCGGGCATGGATGTGTGTGATGTCTTTAGGTTAGTTAGGTTTAAGTAGTTCTAAGTTCTAGGGGACTGATGACCTCAGATGTTAAGTCCCATAGTGCTCAGAGCCATTTGAACAATTTTTTTTTGTTGCATTCTGTTCAGCGGTGAATGACGTTTCTGCACTAACCTGGATGACCATTGTCAGCTAGTACGGCGGTGACATGTAGGGAGGTTCCATTCTTTCAAGAAAGGTTACCCCTGGCGTCATTGTGTGGTCAGTGGTCAGATATGACTTCAAGTCAGAGCTGTTAGTCATCGACAAACTCCGAGGATACAGTGACATGTCACGGACCTGTTGTGAGCTCATATGTTACCTCTCAAGCGACAATACTGCAGTGACATATTTCAACGGGACATTTCTCTTCCACACATGACACGTGTGTATGAACTGCCTACGTGATGTTGAGGTACTACTGTGGCCAGAAAGATCCTCATTTCTGTCCCTGACGGAACACGTCTCGGACCAGCTCGCGAGTGAACTTCATCTCAGCGTCAGTATCCACAACATTAAGGACCAGTTGGAACACGTGAGGCAATACTCACCCTACGACGTATCTTAGAAGACAGATTGAGGAAAGGTAAACCTACGTTTATAGCATTTGTAGACTTAGAGAAAGCTTTTGACAATGTTGACTAGAATACTCTCTTTCAAATTCTGAAGGTGACAGGAGTAAAATACAGGGAGCGAAAGGTTATTTACAATTTGTACAGAAACCAAATGGCAGTTTTAAGAGTCGAGGGGCATGAAAGGGAAGCAGTGGTTGGGAAGGGAGTGAGACAGGGTTGTAGTCTAACCAAAATGTTATTCAATCTGTATACTGAGCAAGCAGTAAAGGAAACAAAAGAAAAATTCGGAGTGGGTATTAAAATCCATGGAGAAGAAATAAAAACTTTGAGGTTCGCCGATGACATTGTAATTCTGTCAGAGACAGCAAAGGACTTGGAAGAGCAGTTGAAAGGAATGGACAGTGTCTTGAAAGGAGGATGTAAGATGAACACCAACAAAAGCAAAACGAGGATAATGGAATGTAGTCGAGTTAAGTCGGGTGATGCTGAGGGAATTAGATTAGGAAATGAGACACTTAAAGTAGTAAAGGGGTTTTGCTATTTGGGGAGAAAAATAACTGATGATGGTTGAAGTGGAGAGGATATATAATGTAGACTGGCAATGGAAAGGAAAGCGTTTCTGAAAGAAGAGAAATTTGCTAACATCGAGTATAGGTTGGGTGGTTGGTTGTTTTGGGGAAGGAGACCAGACAGCGAGGTCATCGGTCTCATCGGATTAGGGAAGGACGGGGAAGGAAGTCGGCCGTGCCCTTTGAAAAGGACCATCCCGGCATTTGGCTGGAGCGATTTAGGGAAATCACGGAAAACCTAAATCAGGATGGGCGGACGCGGGATTGAACCGTCGTCCTCCCGATTGCGAGTCCAATGTAACATCGAGTATAGATTTAAGTGACAGGAAGTCTTTTCTGAAAGTATTTGTATGGAGTGTAGCCATGTATGGAAGTGGAACATGAACGATAAATAGTTTGGACAAGAAGAGAATAGAAGCTTTCGAAATGCGGTGCTACAGAAGAATGCTGAAGATTAGACGAGTAGATCACATAACTAATAAGGAGGTATTGAATAGAATTGGAGAGAAGAGAAATTTGTGGCAGAACTTGACTAGAAGAAGGGATCGGTTGGTAGGGCATATTCTGATGCATGAAGGGATCACCAATTTAGTATTAGAAGGCATCGTGGAGGGTAAAAATCGTAGAGAGAGACCAAGAGACGAATACACTAAACAGATTCAAAAGAATGTAGGTTGCAGTAGGTACTGGGAGATGAAGAAGCTTGCACAGGATAGAGTAGCATGGAGAGCTGCATCAAACCAGTCTCTGGACTGAGAACACAACAACAACAATATATATAAACAACAAGGCGTGCAAGCCCCCTCCATGAAAAGCACGACCACACCATAACACCACCGCCTCCGAATTTTACTATTGGCACTACACACTCTGGCAGATGACGTTCACCAGGTATTCGCCATATCCACACTCTATCATCGGATCGCCACATTGTGTACTGTCATTCGTCGCTACACACAGCGTTTTTCCACTGTTCAATCGAACAATGTTTGCGCTCCTTACACTAAGCGAGGCATCGTTTGGCATTTACCGGCGTGATATGTGGCTTATGAGCAGCCTCTCGACCATGAAAGCCAAGTTTTTTCACCTCCCGCCTAACTGTTATAGTACTTGCAGTGGATCCTGATGCAGTTTGGAATTCCTGTGTGATGGTCTCGATAGATGTCTGCCTATTACACATTACGACGCTCTTCAACCTTCAGCGGTCTCTGTCAGTCAACAGACGATGTCGGCCTGTACGCTTTTGTGCGATACTTGTCCCTTCATGTTTCCTCGTCGCTATCACATCGGAAACAGTGAATCTAAGGATGTTTAGGAGTGTGGAAATCTCGTGTACAGACGTACGACACAAGTGACACCCAATCACCTGACCACGTTCGAAGTCCGTGAGTTCCGCGGAGCGACCTATTCTGCTGTCTCGCGCTGTCTAATGACTACTGAGGTCGCTGACACGGAGTACCTGGCAGTAGGTGGCAGCACGATGCAGCTAATATGAAAAACGTATGTTTTTTGGTTGTCAGAATGCTTTTGATCACATAGTATATATTTTATATAACAAATCCCCTAGCTCTAACTTAACGAACCTCAACCAATCTAAAAATCACTCATACCCATTAGGCAGCAAAGACAGCGAAATTGTCCGCTATAGATCGTCCGAAAATTGTAAAGCTATGAAGGACCCCTCACGCACATCTTAGCCTCAAGTCCACATTCACGTCACTGTCACCACACAGCTCCATTTAGGGTGAAGCTCACACCCATTTCTTCATCATCACTCACCACCACAAAAAAGGTTGAGAGACAGAACGTAGAGTAAAAACCCGCTTCATATAGTAGCAACCCAAGAGATCATATACTCGTAAATAAAACATCTAAGGTTTCACAATACCTATGAAATTTGTGGCACAACTTGACTAGAAGAAGGGATCGGTTGGCAGGACATGTTTTGAGGCATCAAGGGATCACCAATTTAGTATTGGAGGGCAGCGTGGAGGGTAAAAATCGTAGAGGGAGACCAAGAGATGAATACACTAAGCAGATTCAGAAGGATGAAGGTTGCAGTAGGTACTGCGAGATGAAGAAGCTTGCACAGGATAGAGTAGCATGGAGAGCTGTATCAAACAAGTCTCTGGACTGAAGACCACAACAACAACAAGGACCAGTTCAAACACTCATGCATCAGGACAGAACATTCCGATTTTGTAACCGATTCAGTGCTTGCATCAGGACAGAGGGACGCAACTTCATACTGATAATTCAGCTCAGACTCCCAAGTTCTTTGTAAATTTCACTCGATTTTTAATCAGACATAACACCATGTACCCTCTGATCCAGTGAAGTTTCATTTGATTTCGTCCTCCACTTCTCGGTACTTCACTCTTTCTCAGACAGTGCATATATTCTTTAGCCTCATGGATTTATATCCTAATAAAGAGGTTCAATCCATAACTAGACAAAATCTCCCTCAGAGTAGAAAATTTACTGATTTGACAGGCAGAGCACTGACAGCTTATCATCAAACAAGGCTCGTACTCTGGCTGGTCTTCCTGTCACAGGAGGTGTCCACGTGCCAGAAGGCATTGCCCGATCCCTAATTGTGGTGTATGCAGTTCTTTACATCTGAGTGACAGGAGGGATGTTGTTGGATGGTAGTGTATTCCCAAAACTGTTCTGTAAACTGTTTTGTAATTTACACTGCTGGCCATTAAAATTGCTACACCAAGAAGAAATGCAGATGATAAACAGGTATTCATTGGACAAATATATTATACTAGAACTGACATGTGATTACATTTTCACGCAATTTTGGTGCATAGATCCTGAGAAAGCAGTACCCAGAACAACAACCTCTGGCCTTAATAACGGCCTTGATACGCCTGGGCATTGAGTCAAACAGAGCTTGGATGGCGTGTACAGGTACAGCTGCCCATGCAGCTTCAACACGATACCACAGTTCATCAAGAGTAGTGACTGGCTTATTGTGACGAGCCAGTTGCTCGGCCACCATTGACCAGACGTTTTCAGTTGGTGAGAGATCGGGAGAATGTGCTGGCCAGGGCAGCAGTCGAAAATTTTCTGTATCCAGAAACGCCCGTACAGAACCTGCAACATGCGGTCGAGCATTATCCTGCTGAAATGTAGGACTTCGCAGGGATCGAATGAAGGGTAGAGCCACGGGTAGTAACACATCTGAAATGTAACGCCCACTGTTCAAAGTGCCGTCAATGCGAACAAGAGGTGCCGGCCGGAGTGGCCGTGCGGTTCTAGGCGCTACAGTCTGGAACCGAGCGACCGCTACGGTCGCAGGTTCGAATTCTGTCTCGGGCATGGATGTGTGGGATGTCCTTAGGTTAGTTAGGTTTAATTAGTTCTAAGTTTTAGGCGACTGATGACCTCAGATGTTAAGTCGCATAGTGCTCAGAGCCATTTGAACCATTCGAACAAGAGGTGACCGAGACGTGTAACCAATGGCACCCCATACCATCACGCCGGGCGATACGCCAGTATGGCGATGAAGAATACACGCTTCCAATGTGCGTTCACCGCGATGTTGCCAAACACGGATGCGACCATCATGATGCTGTAAACAGAACCTGGATTCATCCGATGAAATGACGTTTTGGCATCAGTGCACCCAGGTTCGTCGTCGAGTACACCATCAGTCAAGTCAAATCACTAATGCTGCATGAAACCTGCAAGCAGTATTCACTGCTGCCAGTGATTCCATTTCTAATTATTTCTGTATCACCTTTCCTCTTCCTACGGTGAGGGAGTCAGTTACGACAGCCTTGGGCTTTTAGCTGGCTCGTGAGGTGGAAGTTTTATGTAAGGGGAATGAAGTAGCTGAAAGCCATCCTCCGCACAGGTATAAAGCGGAGGAGGATAGTCTGCCACCTCAGTCGAGCAGGAGAGTCAAGTGAGGCCGGGTAGCATGCCATAAAACTTCATTATGCGAGAAGTGCAAGGAATCCTAAAAGTCAGGAGAGAACACGAAGTTATGAGCTCGCGGGAGGCTGCTTGAATGTTTGTTCAAATTTTAGTAAAGAATTCTCCGGATGGCTCATAGCAATTATTCTGATAGTTGTGGGTGAATTTCTACACGAGCGTACATGAACGTCTTATAAATGGTGATGACTGAAAGTGTGTCATGTAGTGGGAGAGATTTTATGCCTTTTCCTCATACCATTAGAGAAATAGACCTTACTGGTTAACTACGACAAAAGAGTAAGAAACTGTTAAGCTTGTTTATTGATTTATAATTGGTCACACCTCGCAAGGTCTGCTGCAGTTGGCCGACGAGACTCTAATGTTGGTAGAACAAGCTGTTTCATAGAGAAAAGTTAGAACACACTTGCTATAGAGATGGGGTACAGAATACTTGTTCCGGGTCGTTTCACAGAGATGCAGAGAGAGAAGTCTCCAACTTGGGGCAGATACAGAAGCCAGAGTTAACTTAGAATTTTCCGCCACTACGGCAGTCATCTTCTGACCTCTCACAGCTTAAAAGTGGTAAGCATGTGCCGTAATTCCAGCCACCGAGATTAGGCGAGTGCAAAATCAGTTAATTTGCGCGAGTGTCTCATTTTGCAGGTCTAATTCTCAAAGCCAGCTAATTACACTCGTCATGTCCTTAGGCGAGTGGATTGATGTTCATTTATGCCATTCCAGAACTTTTACTTTAAATCATTAATCTTCCCCATAATCATTAGTCATATTCGCGACGTAAGCTTATATCATTGTTTCATGTATCCATACGCCTGTGGCAAGGCTATAGTCTGTATTTGAAATATCTCGTTCACATCTTAAATGTTTATATTCTTGATTTAGTGGGTAAATCATTTGTAATTTCTTTTGGCAATAAATTAGATTGCTATAGTGACCTCTTGTTTTCTTTCATAGTTTGATGGACCCCGTTATCAATACGTTCATGTCAGGTGAAGTACCCATACTTTCATGCTTAACTGGGTCACACCTAATAATTTCCACCTAATAAGCCGTTATCTCCTCAAGAACCATGGGCTGTGGTGTTGGTGCCGAAGGCTTGCGTGCCTCAGTGTCTCAGATAGCCCTACAGTAGGAGCAACCACGATAGAGGGGTTCTGTTGAGAGGTCAGTCAAATGTACAGATCCTGAAAAAGGGGCAGCATCCTTTGCAGTAGTTGCACGGTCAATAGTCTGGATGACTGAATGATCTGGTATTCTAACACCAACCAAAGCGGCCTTGCTGTGTTGATACAGCGAACAGGTGAAAGCAAGGGGAAACTACAGCCGTCATTCTCCTCAAGTGCCAGCAGCTCTTAAGTAAAAGCTCCTCGTAAGTAAAATATTCTGGAGGTAAAACGGTCCCCCATTCGAATTTCCAGGTGGGGACTACTCTTCCCTTAATTGGGCAGATAGGTCAGAAAATTTAAAAAGGAGATGGATAGGTTAAATATAGTGAGAGTTAGTGAGGTTCGGCGTCTGGAGGAACCGAACTTGTGGTCGGATGAATACAGGGTTGGAAATTCAAAATGAGATAGGGACAGTGCAAGAGTAGGTTTAGTAGTAAATAAGAAAATAGGAATGCGGGTAAGGTGCTACAAACATTATAGCGAACGCATTATTGTAGACAAGGTAGACATATAACCCTCTCCCACCGCAGTACTTGTGCCGTCCCCTGATAATTCGATAAATACTGAATGAAATACAGTGTAAGGTGATATGCCAAAAAAGTACGTGAGACAATGACAACAGTATCACAGAACGTCGTAAGTGATGTCAGGGATTATTACAAACCTTCTCTTTCTTGTGTTAACCTTTGTTCATTCCGATTCGGCTGCTGCATTAGATAGAACATCTCTGTACTAGCGACCTGATTAAACGGTGGAATTATCGTGTTGTTGAAGCTGTATGTATCATTTAAGTGTGTTCGAATAAATATCAACTGTTAATTTCAAGTTTCGTGGTTTCCTTTACCTTCACTTCCCTTCTGTGAGATGGAATTGAATAATAAGAATTTTTCTAGCTTTGCAAAGAACTGTCGTTAAAACATCGTTGGTTGTTGGCCAACAGCCGCCATTGCACCAGAACAATTTAATTTCAAATATTACGGGCTTCACCCGACAAATAAAGGAGCGCTATTTATATTATTTAAGAGAGAAAGCTATACCGATTGTTCGTAAAAAAAAAAAGAGTATTAACAGAAATAATTCCATTGAAGATAATACGTAATGCTCCTGTCTGGTTAGTCTTGCAATGAAATAAATTTATAAAATAATCTCTGAACGAAACTAATGGATTAATGACCCATTTTAAAGCACAAAATAATATTTTGAGTCCAAGGTCAGCATATGTTCTCTATAAATTTCTTTATTTACTTAGATGAAAAAAACTGTGGTAAGGTCTTATGGGACCAAACTGCTGAGGTCATCGGTCCCTAATCTTACACAGTATTTGATCTAAGTTAGACTTACTTACGCTAAGGACGACACACACACCCATGCCCGAGGGAGGACTCGAACCTCCGACGGGGGGAGCCGCGCGCTCCGTGGCAAAACGCCCTGGACTGTGCGGCTACCTCAAACGGCTCTTTAGATCTGTTGTACTGGTGGCTTTTCTCACATAGCGAAAGTTTATGCCGGGCAATGCATAGTGTTTATTACGCCCTGCGATTACTAGCATTGGGCACGTGACTTACTTGCAAATAGTGTCGCACATATTAACAACTAATAGAATTTCCTTTGCCTACGTAACGAATGATTATTATTCTTGAATATTGGTAACTGACCATTGCTACGAATGCTTACACGCGTAACTTAACGCAAGTAATATCACGCCGAGCAGTGACTGCGTGTGCGAAATCGAATAACCTTGCAAAATCGGCTATTTGTCGCCGTCAAGAAGGTGAAGCGGGAAGCCGCCAGTACTTAGCAAATGTTTATATACCAACTAGATCCGCAGATGGTGAAGAGATTGAAGAAATGTATGACGAGACAAAAGAAATTATTCAGATAGTTCGTGAAGACGAAATTAATAGTGATGGAGACTGGAATTCGATAACAGGAAAAGGAAGAGAAAGAAAAAGAATAGGTGAATATAACTGGGGGAAAGAAGTGCGAGAGAAAGCCGACTGGTAGAATTTTGCACAGACCATAATTTAATCATCGCTAACACTTGGTTTAAGAATTACTCTACTGGCCATTGAAATTGCTACAGACGCAAAATTTAACCGACAGGGAGAAGATGCTGTGATACGAAAATCATTAGCTTTTCAGAGCTTTCACACAAGGTTGGCGCCAGTGGCGACACCTACAACGTGCTGACATGAGGAAAGTTTCCAACCGATTTCTCATACACAAACAGCAGTTGACCGGCGTTGCTTGGTGAAACGTTGTTGTGATGCCTCGTGTAAGGAGGAGAACTACGTACCATCACGTTTCCGGCATTGATAAATGTCGGATTGTAGCCTATTGCGATTGCGGTTTATCGTATCGCGACATTGCTGCTCGCGTTGGTCGAGATCCAATGACTGTTAGCAGAGTATGGAATCGGTGGGTTCAGGAGGGTAATACGGAACGCCGTGCTGGATTCCAACGGCCTTGTATCAATAGCAGTCGAGATGACAGGCATCTTATCCGCGTAGCTGTAACGGATCGTGCAGCCACGTCTCGATCCCTGAGTCAACAGATGGAGTCGTTTGCAAGACAACAACCATTTCCACGAACAGTCCGACGACGTTTGCAGCAGCATGGACTATCAGCTCGGAGACCATGGCTGTGGTTACCCTTGACGCTGCATCACAGACAGGAGCGCCTGCGATGGTGTACTCAACGACGAATCTGGGTGCACGAATGGCAAAACGTAATTTTTTCTGATGAATCCAGGTTCTGTTTACAGCATCATGATGGTCGCATCCGTGTTTGGCGACATCGCGGTGAACGCTCATTGGAAGCGTTTATTCGTTATCGCCATACTGGCGTATCACCCGGCGTGATGGTATGGGGTGCCATTGGTTAACGTCTCGGTCACCTCTTCTTCGCATTGACGGCACTTCGAACAGTGAACGTTACATTTCAGATGTGTTACGACCCGTGGCTGTACCCTTCATTCGATCCCTGCGAAAACCTACATTTCAGCAGGATAATGCACGACCGCATGTTGCAGGTCCTGTACGGGCCTTTCTGGATACAGAAAATGTTCGACTGCTGCCCTAACCAGCACATTCTCCAGATCTCTCACCAATTTAAAACGTGGTCAGTGGTGGCTGAGCAACTGGCTCGTCAAAATACGCCAGTCACTACTCTTGATGAACTGTGTTGGAAGCTGCATGGGCAGCTGTACCTGTACACGCCATCCAAGCTCTGTTTGACTCAATGCCCAGGCGTATCAAGGCCGTTATTACGACCAGAGGTGGTTATTCTGGGTACTGATTTCTCAGTATCTATGCACCCAAATTGCGTGAAAATGTAATCACATGTCAGTTCTAGTATAATATATTTGTCCAATGAATACCCGTTTATCATCTGCGTTTCTTCTTGGTGTAGCAATTTTAATGGCCAGTAGTGTATGAAAAAAGGTTATACATGTGGAAGACATCTGGGGACAGCGAAAGGGTTCGGATCGACTATATAATGGTGAGACACAAATTTCGAAACCAAATTTAAAATAGTAAGACATTTCCAAGGGCGGATGAGGCCACTGATCACAATTTATTGGTTATGAGCAGTAGATTAAAATTGAAGTAATTGCAAAAAGGTGGAAATTAAGGAGATAGTACCTGTATAACTTGAAACAATCAGAGGTTGTTGAGAGTTTCAGAGGAGCATTAGGTAACGATTGACAAGAACAGGGGGAAGGAATACAGTAGAAAAACAATGGGTAGCTTTAAGAGATGAAACAGTGAAGGCGGCAGCGGATCAAATAGGTAAAAAGACAAGGCCTCGTAGACATCCTTGGATAATACAGGAGACACTGTGTTTAACTGATAAAAGGAGGAAACATAAAACTGCGATAAATAAGCAGGCGAAAAAGAACACAAACTTCTAAAAAATAAGATTGTTATAAAGCGCAAGATGGCTAAGCAGGAACAGCTAGAGGACAAATTTAAGGATTTAGAAGCATGTATCTCCAGGGGAAGATAGTTATCGCCTACAGAAAAATCAAAGAGGCCTTTAGGAAGAAAAAAGTAGTTGTATGAATATCAAGAGTTCAGATGGAAAATTAGTCGTAAGCAAAGAGGGGAAAGCTGAAAGGGGAAAGTAATACACAGAGGGACTATACAAGCAGGATGTACTTGACTGGCTTTATTATAGAAACGGAAGACGACCTAGATGAAGTTGAGATGGAAGATATGATACTGCGAGAAGAATGTGACAGTTCACTGAAAGACCTAAGTCGAAACAGGGCCGCGGGAGTAGACGATATTCCGTCAGAACTACTTAGGCAAAACTCTTTCATTTGGTGTGGAAGACGTGTGAAAATCGTGATATAACCTCAAACTTCAAGAAGAATATAGTAATTTCAATTCCAAAGAAACAAAATGCTAACTTATTTGAGTATTACCGAGTATCAGTTTGCCAGCCGGAGTGGTCGTGCGGTTCTAGGCGCTACAGTCTGGAGCCGAGCGACAGCTATGGTCGCAGGTTCGAATCCTGCCTCGGGCATGTATGTGTGTGATGTCCTTAGGTTAGTTAGGTTCAATTAGTTCTAGCGGACTGTTGACCTCAGAAGTTAAGTCGCATAGTGCTCAGAGCCATTTGAACCATTTGAAGTACCAGTTTAATAAGTCATGATTGCAAAATACTAACACATATTCTTTTCAGTAAAATGGAAGAACCGGTAGTAGCCGAGCTCAGTGAAGATCAGTTTCTATTCCACAGAAATGTGGGAACATCTACATCTACAAGATTACTCTGCAATTCACATTTAAGTGCTTGGCAGAGGGTTCATCGAACCACAATCACACTATCTTCGTACCATTCCACCCCCGAACAATGCGCGGGAAATACGAACACCTAAACCTTTCTGTTCGAGCTCTGATTTCTCTTATTTTATTTTGATGATCATTCCTACCTATGATCATTCCTACCCACTCAACAAAATATTTTCGCATTCGGAAGAGAAAATTAGTGACTGAAATTTCGTAAATAGATCTCGCCGCGACGAAAAACGTCTTTCCTTTACTGACTTCCATCCAAACTCGCGTATCATATCTGCCACACTCTCTCCTCTATTACGTGATAATACAAAACGAGCTGCCCTTTTTTTCACCCTTTCGATGTCCTCCGTCAATCCCACCTGGTAAGGATCCCACACCGCGCAGCAATATTCTAACAGAGGACGAACGAGTGTAGTGTAAGCTGTCTCTTTAGTGGACTTGTTGCATCTTCTAAGTGTCCTGCCAATGAAACGCAACCTTTGGCTCGCCTTCCCCGCAATATTATCTATGTGGTCTTTCCAACTGAAGTTGTTCGTAATTTTAACACCCAGGTACTTAGTTGAATTGACAGCCTTGAGAATTGTACTATTTATCGAGTAATCGGATTCCAACGGATTTCTTTTGGAACTCATGTGGATCACCTCACACTTTTCGTTATTTAGCGTCAACTGCCACCTTCCACACCATACAGCAATCTTTTCTAAATCGCTTTACAACTGATACTGGTCATCGGATGACCTTACTAGACGGTAAATTACAGCATCATCTGCGAACAACCTAAGAGAACCGCTCATATTGTCACCCAGGTCATTTATATAGATCAGGAACAGCAGAGGTCCCAGGACGCTTCCCTGGTGAACACCTGATATCACTTCAGTTTTATTCGATGATTTGCTATCTATTACTACGAACTGCGACCTTCCTGGCAGGAAATCACGAATCCAGTCGCACAACTGAGACGATACCCCATAGGCCCGCAGTTTTATTAGAAGTCGCTTGTGAGGAACGGTGTTAAAAGCTTCCCGGAAATCTAGAAATACGGAATCAACTTGAGATCCCCTGTCGATAGCGGCCATTACTTCGTGCGAATAAAGAACGATGTTATCTGAAACCATGCTGATTACGTATCAATAGATCGTTCCCTTCGAGGTAATTCACAATGTTTGAATACAGTATCTGCTCCAAAGCCCTACTGCAAACCGACGTCAATGATATAGGTCTGTAGTTCGATGGATTACTCCACTACCCTTCTTAAACACTGGTGCAACCTGCGCAATTTTCCAACTGTAGGTACAGATCTATCGGTGAGCGAGCGGTTGTATATGATTGCTAAGTAGGGAGCTATTGTACCAGCGTAATCTGAAAGGAACCTAATCGGTATACAATCTGGACCTGAAGACTTGCCCGTATCAAGCAATTTGAGTTGCTTCGCAACCCCTAAGGTATTTACTTCTAAGTAACTCATGCTAGCAGCTGTTCGTGTTTCAAATTCTGGAATATTCCATTCGTCTTCCCTGGTGATGGAATTTCGGAAAACTGCATTCAATAACTCCGCTTTAGCGGCACAGTCGTCGGTAACAGTACCATCGGCACTGCGCAGCGAAAGTATTGACTGCGTCTTGCCGCTTGTGTACTTTACATACGACCAGAATTTCTTCAGATTTTCTACCAAATTTCGAGACAATGTTTCGTTGTGGAACCTATTAAAGGCATTTCGCGTTCTTCTGAACTTCGCATGCTTTTTCCGTGCCTCTGCAACAGCGTTCGGACCTGTTTTGTGTACCATGGGAGATCAGTTCCATCTCTTACCAATTTATATCTTTGTATTTGAGCCACATCTCGTCTACATTTGCATAGTCAGTTCGGAAGGAATGGAGATTGTCTCTTAGGAAGGCTTCTAGTGACACTTTATCCGCTTTTTTAAATAAAATTATTTTGCGTTTGTTTCTGGTGGATTTGGAAGAAACGGTATTGAGCCTAGCTACAACGACCTTGTGATCACTAATCCGTGTATCAGTCATGATGCTCTCTATTAGCTCTGGATTGTTTGTGGCTAAGAGGTCAAGTGTATTGTCGCAACCATTTACATTCGCGTGGGTTCGTGGGCTAACTGCTCGAAATAATTTTCGGAGAAAGCATTTAGGACAATCTCTGAAGATGTTTTCTGCCTACCACCGGTTTTGAACAAGTATTTTTGCCAACATATCGAGGGAAGGTTGAAGTCCCCACCAACTATAACTGTATGAGTGGGGTATTTATTTGTTACGAGACTCAAATTTTCTCTGAACTGTTCAGCAACTATATCATCGGAGTCTGGGAGTCGGTAGAAGGAGCCAATTACTAACTTAGTTCGGCTGTTAAGTATAACCTCCACCCATACCAATTCGCACTGAGTATCTACTTCGACTTCACTACAAGATAAACCACTACTGACAGACACAAACACTCCACCACCAATTCTGCCTAATCTATCTTTCCTGACCACCGTCTGCAGAACTTATTTCAGGCTTTAGCCAGCTTTCTGTACCTATAACGATTTCAGCTTCTGTGCTTTCTATTAGCGCTTGAAGCTCAGTGACTTTCACAGTACAACTACAACAATTTACAACTACAATTCCGACTGTTCCTTGATCCAAGCACGCGAGGCATTACTGACCCTCGGACTTCTTTCGAAGATAGATTAAGGAACGTTAAACCTATGTTTATAACATTTCTAGATAGAAAGCTTTTGACAATGTTGACTGAGATATCCTCTTTGAAATTCTGAAGGTAGCAGGGGTAAAATACAGGGAGCAAAGGGCTATTTATGTCCCATACAAAAACCAGACGGCAGTTATAAGATTCGAGGGGCATGAAAGCGATGCAGTGATTACGAAGGGAGTGAGACAGGACTGTGGCCAATCCCCGACGTTACTCAATCTGTACATTGAGCAAGCACTAAATGGGACCAAAGAAAATTTGAAAGAAGCTTGTAAGATGACTCTCAACAAAAGGAAAACAAGTATGATGGAATGTGGTCAGTTTAAATCAGGTGGTACTTAGGGAATTAAAATAGGAAAAAGGTCATTAAAATAGCTTCTGTTTGGGCAGAAAAATAACTGTCGCTGGCCAATGTAGTGGGGATACAAAATGTAAAATGGCCAAGGTAACAAAAGCGTTTCTGAAGAAGAGAAATTCGTTAAAATTGAATTTAGATTTAAGTATTAGGAAATACTCATATTTTGTGAAAGTATTTGTATGGAGTGTAGCTATGTATGGATGTGAAACATGGACGATAAACAGTTTAGACAAGAAGAAAATAGAAGGTTTTGAAATGCGGTGCTACAGAAGAATATACTGAAGAATAGAATTAGGGAGAAAATAAATTTGTGGCGCACCCTGACTAAAAGAAGAGATTGATTGATAGGATACATTCGAGGGAATCGTAAAGGGAGACTCAGATATGAATACAGTAGCCAGATTGCAGGAGGTAGGTTGCCGTAGTTATTTGAAGTTGTAGAGGCTTACACAGGAGAGAATAGTATGGAGAGCGCATCAACCCAGAATTCGGACTGAAGACCGCAATAGCAAGCCGTTATCTGTAGTACGACCTCTTTTCGTTATAGGGAACTTTTCTTCCCTGTAGATCTCAGGTAACAGGGTCCGTACCACCTTATGGATATGCTACATAGCACAACCACCACATCTCACATCACAATGTTGACGGGGTCGTTGGCCCAACCATAGTTTGTTAATTTGTGCTCACAGTCACCCAACCTCATTCTGACTCATGACTTCTGTCTTAAGTAACTATGTAATAATATAATCTTGATTGTGACATGATCAGCAGCTGCGCTGAACTTTTTAAATGTTTTTTTTTGTGTCCTCAGCTGACATTGTCTTTATCTGATGTACGATTGTACACTTTCGACCTTGATCGTTTTCAAGTCGCCAGTGTATTCGTTGGATACAAATGAGCACCTTGCTTGTTTCCCTGTATCCTCACATGAAATGGTACCTGAAGGAGCAATAAATTATATTATTTTAAGTTGTAATTTAGAAAAAAAAACCGGAAGTTAGACTTGTCGGGTATTACTCTCTTCATTTGTTATCTATCAGTTCATTTTGTCATTTACGTATAAGGAACCCAGTTATATCATTGTCTATTTCCTTTCGAAGTAATAGTTGTGTAAATAATGCTTGTCCACGTATTAATACAACATATGCAAAAGCTTCTATTGTAGTGTTATATGCCGTTTAGGCGAACGACATTTCCCACTCCCTATTTATGACAAGGGAAGACGATCGTGACAAGATAGTAAAGTAGTAGTAGATGGGGAATAGGGCGCGAAACATATACTGTGCGCGATCTTTTATTTCACGTTTGTGCAGAGTTGAACCGAGAGGTGTGCGGTTCGAGTAATGGGCAAGGCTTGACGGCGACTAAACGTCTTCACCTGCTGTGTGCGGGGACATCCATGTTTTGACGTCACCGCTTGGTGGTGTCTTGACTTTCAAGGAGCAGACACCCTCTCCAAGAATGTAAACATCAACGAACAAGAGAAGCTCTAAAATGAAATGACACTTACCTGTTGTCGAGTCTTCAAGGCGGAAGTTACATTTAATTTATATTATATCTGCTCCAAGTTACGAAGTAATTGTGATCTTCACACCCATTGAAACAAAAACGAGACTGTCAGTGATGAAATGTTATCATTTCGTCATTAGAGTAGATATCGTTTTTCATTCTACCAATAACAATTGCAAAGGAGAAGAGTGCAAATCTTTCCAGGGCCAAACATGAGTGGACGAAGATACTGTTTTGCAGGAACCCACATAAAGAGGAGAATTAACGGCGACCGAGTTACATTAAAGGTAAATTAAGACACGATACTTCCAGTGACAGATAAAATGTGAGTGTACTGTTTTAGTTCCAAACACATAAGAAAGGGACCGGGAACACTTCGCTATGAAGGCTGAAAAGTAAAATATAAGACTACCGATGACGAGTATGTACTCAAGACCGGTCCGGTAAATCTATATAAATAAAAATTTAAATAAATTAATTGTAGTCGCAGCTGTAGAATGGAATGACGACAGTCAAAATTTGTGCCGGAGCGGGACTCGAACCTGGGACTTTTGCCTTTCGGGGGCAAGTTCTCCACCGACTGAGCCACCCGAGAAAGAATTCCTGCCCGCCCTCACAATTTACTTCCGCCAGTACCTCATCTCCTGCATACTGCGAAGACGTGGATTAGTCACAGCCTGGGAGATTCTTTCTGGAAGGACTGATGTTCGATTCCTGGTTCGGAATACAATTTTAATCTGCCAGGAAGTTTCATCAAGAACTCTGATCGATCTTCCGCGCGTCCTGCGATCTGAACTGAAATACTATGCAGGAGCAGATTATGTGTAAAAACAGAAACGAAGATCGCAATCACAGTTCTTTCCCATTCTCGAGCTTGCGATCTAGGAACATTTTATATGTGCTCGCTCCACGACGCGTTTTGCTTCTATACTTTATTGTCGCCAACGCAGTTACAGTCAGTTCAGTATGATTTGTTTCGTTTATTAGGAGTTTCTAGTAAATTTTTTCCTTGTTTCGTCTGAATGTTAGCATCTTGCTGTCAAGCTGATTAAAAGATGGTGACTTATTTAGCTGTTCCTTTCATGCTTTCTAATAACCACAATAATATTGTTCCTTTGTGAACTGTATTCAGAAACTAGTAATTTTTAAGGAAAATATTTTCACCTTTAATTGTTAGCTTTACTTTAAAATAAATATAAATGTTTATACAGGGTGGAGAAAAATCGTGTCACGAAATTTTAACCCTGGATAGCTGATACTGTGGGAGTCAAAATTACTTATGTTGTGTATGTCGACAACGTACTATTTTTAAACTACGGAAGCTTGGCTCCACGCGCTCCGATTGGCCGTGGGATTGTCCTGTTGCCGTTCGTCGGTTGACGGGCAGAGCTATGGTTGTCGGTTCACACATACAAATGCCCCTCACCCCGTCACTGCCCCAACTTGATATGCACACGTGTCGAATAGGTGTTGCTGTTTGTCTCCACCTTACGTCAGCGGCATTCATACGTAAGCATTCGCTGTCATGCGTTGTCCATAGCATCCGGCAACAGGGCAATCCCGCAGCCAATCGGAGCGCGTGGCGCCAAGTTTCCGTAGTTTAAAAATCGTGCGTTGTCGACCTACACAACATTAGTAATTTTGGTTCCTACTGGCATCAGCTATCCAGGGTTAAAATTTCGTGACACAATTTTTCTCCACCATGTGTACATACACTGCTTTAACGTGTTCCCCTCTCTCTCTCGTCACTAACTGGCGACCAGAACTACCTTGGCATAGTGAAGCGGAATTCGTAGGAGAAAATCACGGAGGATCACTGTTGCTGACCGCAACCAACACGTTCCCCAGACCAACGAACGCTTTCTCGACGATGTCGTGGTTGAGGTGGGATGCACTCAACAGGTTTCCAAGCACACAAACCAGCCTGATTTAATCATCGCAAAATGGTTCTGGCAGACACACGTATTCAAGTAGCGGTTGCAATGTCTACAGCAGAGAGGTCTGTTCCTTTTCGCCACCGAGCGAGGTGGCACAGTGGTTAGCACACTGAACTCGCACTCGGGAGGACAGCGATTCAAACCTGCGTCCGGTCATCCTGATTTAGGTTTTCCGTGATTTCCCTAAATCGGTTCAGGCAAATTCTGGGATGCTTCCCTTGAAAGGGCACCGTGCACTTCCTTCCCTGATCGATGGGACCGATGACCTTCCTGTTTGGTCCTCTCCTTCGAATCAACCAATCAACCTTTTCTCCACTAGCGCCACGTGACGACCCTCTTGCGGTGTGTTGGTCCGCCTACGACCAATGGCTTGCTTTTTCATAGTATTTTCAACTTCAGCAACCTTTTCTAATAGTGAGGTGACATTTTTGGACGCACCCATCACTGAGGCCACAGTAGTAATACTGTCCAGCTTCGAGGCGTCGAATTGCTCGTCCACGATCGTAAGCAATCAAACGATGTCTAGCAGATACGTTGCTCTATCACAGAGAATGTTGCTCTAACCCGTTACACAACTGCTTTCATCAACTTCATACACTGTCGAATGCATATAGCGCGCTCGTGCACAGTCTTTTCTGCAGTCAACACGTTTTCTTTTACTATCATTGGTCAGGTGTTCCTTAGCAACTGTACATCTACATCTACATTGATACTCCGCAAGCCACCCAACGGTGTGTGGCGGAGGGCACTTTACGTGCCACTGTCATTACCTCCCTTTCCTGTTCCAGTCGCGTATGGTTCGCGGGAAGAACGACTGTCTGAAAGCCTCCGTGCGCGCTCTAATCTCTCTAATTTTACATTCGTGATCTCCTCGGGAGGTATAAGTAGGGGGAAGCAATATATTCGATACCTCATCCAGAAACGCACCCTCTCGAAACCTGGCGAGCAAGCTACACCGCGATGGAGAGCGCCTGTCTTGCAGAGTCTGCCACTTGAGTTTATTAAACATCTCCGTAACGCTATCACGGTTACCAAATAACCCTGTGACGAAACGCGCCGCTCTTCTTTGGATCTTCTCTATCTCCTCCGTCAACCCGATCTGGTACGGATCCCACACTGATGAGCAATACTCAAGTATAGGTCGAACGAGTGTTTTGTAAGCCACCTCCCTTGTTGATGGACTACATTTTCTAAGCACTCTCCCAATGAATCTCAACCTGGTACCCGCCTTACCAACAATTAATTTTATATGATCATTCCACTTCAAATCGTTCCGCACGCATAATCCCAGATATTTTACAGAAGTAACTGCTACCAGTGTTTGTTCCGCTATCATATAATCATACAATAAAGGATCCTTCTTTCTATGTATTCGCAATACATTACATTTGTCTATGTTAAAGGACAGTTGCCACTCCCTGCACCAAGTGCCTATCCGCGGCAGATCTTCCTGCATTTCGCTACAATTTTCTAATGCTGCAACTTCTCTGTATACTACAGCATCATCCGCGAAAAGCCGCATGGAACTTCCGACACTATCTACTAGGTCATTTATATATATTGTGAAAAGCAATGGTCCCATAACACTCCCCTGTGGCACGCCAGAGGTTACTTTAACGTCTGTAGACGTCTCTCCATTGATAACAACATGCTGTGTTGTGTTTGCTAAAAACTCTTCAATCAAGCCACACAGCTGGTCTGATATCCCGTAGGCTCTTACTTTGTTTATCAGGCGACAGTGCGGAACTGTATCGAACGCCTTCCGGAAGTCAAGAAAAATAGCATCTACCTGGGAGCCTGTATCTAATATTTTCTGGGTCTCATGAACAAATAAAGCGAGTTGGGTCTCACACGATCGCTGTTTCCGGAATCCATGTTGATTCCTACATAGTAGATTCTGGGTTTCCAAAAACGACATGATACTCGAGCAAAAATATGTTCTAAAATTCTACAACAGATCGACGTCAGAGATATAGGTCTATAGTTTTGCGCATCTGCTCGACGACCCTTCTTGAAGACTGGGACTACCTGTGCTCTTTTCCAAACATTTGGAACCCTCCGTTCCTCTAGAGACTTGTGGTACACGGCTGTTAGAAGGGGGGCAACTATCGGTTGTTCTGTAGCAGTTTGTCGATGTTCCTTACCAAGTGTCAGTTCTTCCTTAGCAATTCTCAAGCAGTTTACTACTGTATGAAAACTATTACTGCAATTTTGTTGAAATATAAGAGCAGTTTGTACGATGGTTGGACATGCTAATATTTCCCCTGTGTTTTCACGAAACTGTCGAATTTTACTGTGGGCTATAGCTTTGTGTTAAGGTTAGAGCACTGTTTCTCGCTTATCGCTCGCACTCTCACGCGGTAGTGTAATGTCAATTGTCCGAACAGCGCTCGATACTATATTAAGCTTTGCGGCGTATCGGGAAATGTCGAGCCCCATCTAACGCAAATATCGTTTGCTCAGCCATAATATTCAGTCTGACAGCATGTATTGGAGCATCATTTCACGTTTCATCTCGTTACGGTGGATGAAAACTTCCTCGCGGTCCCAAACCTCCACACAAGTTTCTGAGTTCAGTCGCGATTCCGTAATAGGTGGTATAGGTGATGCACAGTATACTGGTCAAGCCATTCCACCGGAGACTGTGCTAATTAAGATGACTCTTTAATGGATTATCTTAGTCAATCGGCGCGTGGGATTTCCTCCTACCTGTTCTCTGTGAAGCCCTCGTAGGCATTATCCCTCAAAACAGTTCTTGAAGCGAACTAGATTCTTCAGAAGATGCAAGTAGCGACCAGTGATTCTGACTGGTGGTGTGGATAGCTTATTTATATGAAATAAGTCCTGGGATGTCATTACTATGCTATTTGTTGCAAACACTATAAAACCGTAACATTTTAGTGTTATGAAACGATTCCTCTCAAAAAGTAGAAGAAATCCGAGAGCACGGTACAGCCAACTATCACATAAGAACAGTCTACGAGAGCATCCTATCGCTGACTAGCTTGCTTACATAGCAAAATTTCGTAGTCATTCGTACATCTCCGGTAAGTTAACAATATTTGTTTCTTTACTGAGTTTACCGGTTTACTTCACAACGTTATTATTGGATCGAAGCTCTGATTACCTGTAGGTACCTAGTACCCATTATGACAAAGAATGACTCTAATCAGTAATGTTTAATAAAGTAAAACCGGCGTTTCACACCAGATCGCTAGTGATTCCCCTGTGTATTGCTGCCGACTAAGATCTGTTCTCAAGACCCGTGTTCCTTGCCCCAGTCTTGTGATTCACCATCGTACTATTTGGTCTGATCGCTACGTCTGCCTCATTGGGAAACAGCTTTCTACTTGCTACCGTCTTATTCTGCAGCCGGCCGGGGTGGCCGAGCGGTTCTAGGCGCTACAGTCTGGTACCGCGCGACCGCTACGACCGCAGGTTCGAATCCTGCCTCCGGCATGGATGTGTGTGATGTCCTTAGGTTAGTTAGGTTTAAGTAGTTCTAAGTTCTAGGGGACCGATGACCTTAGAAATTAAGTCGCATAGTGCTCAGAGCCATTTATTCAGCAGCACTACTAACTGCAGCGAACTGACTTCGGCTGTATGTCGAGTCCCAGTAAACATTAAATTTGGAAAAATAAATACCTTTCAGAAACAGGGGAAACCTCACGCAAGGTGATGGACAGTATGGAAAAGGACCCCTGTAACCATTCGAAAATTTAGATGTGATCATGAGATAGAAAACATTTTAGAAAAGTGTGGTTCGTCTGCAATGGAGACCGCATATAGGACGCTGGTGAGACCTATTTTTGAGTACTGCTTGAGTGGTTGGGATCCACACACCGTCGGATTGAAGAAAGACATTGAAGCAGTTCAGAGAGCTGCAGGATTTCTTAGCGGTAGGTACGAACAACACACAAGTGTACGCTGATGCTTCGGGAAGTCAAATGGGAATCTATGGAGGGAAGAAGACATTCTTCTCGAGGTACACTATTGAGAAAATTTAGACAACCGGCATTTGCAGCTGCCTGCCGAACGATTCTACCGCTGCCAACGTACATTTCACGTACGGACCACGAAGATAAGAGAAGAGCAATTAGGGCTCGTACGGATGCATATAGGCAGTCGTTTCTCCCTCGCGCTATTTGAGAGTGTAACAGGAAAGGAAATGGAGTGTACTGGCACATGGTACTCTCCGTCACGTACCGTACCTTGGCTAGCGGGGTATGTATGTTGATATAAATATCGATATGAATGAAGAAAGAGAATCTGATCGTGGTAAAACACACGGGGTAGAGAAACACAGTATTGGATGTAGCCCAGCAGATGATTCTGATTTTACAGGTAGGTGGAGAAGTGCAATTTCGAAAACAAAACTGCTTTTGTTTTACTTTTTTTATTGCACGGCCCTCGTATTTATTGCATTTCGTTCTTCCATTACCTGTTGAAATATATCAGCTACAGAGGCAAACAGTACACCATTACCAGCGACACGAAGGTGGATGAAACATTGCCCTTTAACACGTGCACTATCTGACCAAAAGTTTTCGCATGCCTATTAGTTGACAGAAATTCAGGGTGTGTCATTCTTCCCTTTCTAACGGCTTGAACTCTGTTGGGAACGCTTCCACTGGGATGTTCGTATGTCTGTGTAAGCAACCTATTCTCCCTCAAGAGCAGAGAACAGAGAAGGTTGTGATGTAGGACGCTTGGATCTGGAGCGAAGTCGACATTCTTTCTAACTCATCCCAGAGGTGTTCCACTACGTTCAGGAGGGACTCCGGCAAGGCCAGCCCATTCCAGGAATGTTATTGTCCACAAACCATTGCCTCAATATGCTGTTTTATGACAGCGCGTTGTCGTGCAGATACAAACAATTTTAGTCACTGGACTGTTCCTCAACTGTACACGGCACACAATGCTATAACATGTGTTCATAGCCTCCCGAATTTAGCGTTTTCTTCAGCGTAATAAGGGGACGCCAACTCTGCGCCCACAAACCGCCGGTCCATAATACAGGGTGTTACAAAAGGATACGGCCAAACTTTCAGGAAACATTCCTCACACACAAAGAAAGAAAATATGTTATGTGGACATGTGTCCGGAAACGCTTACTTTCCATGTTAGAGCTCGTTTTATTACTTCTCTTCAAATCACATTAATCATGGAATGGAAACACACAGCAACAGAACCTACAAGCGTGACTTCAAACACTTTGTTACAGGAAATGTTCAAAATGTCCTCCGTTAGCGAGGATACATGCATCCACCCTCCGTCGCATGGAATTCCTGATGCGCTGATGCAGCCCTGGAGAATCGCGTATTGTATCACAGCCGTCAACAATACGAGCACGAAGAGTCTCTACATTTCGTACCGGGGTTGCGTAGACAAGAGCTTTGAAATGCCCCCATAAATGAAAGTCAAGAGGGTTGAGGTCAGGAGAGCGTGGAGGCCATGGAATTGGTCCGCCTCCACCAATCCATCGGTCATCGAGTCTGTTGTTGAGAAGCGTACGAACACTTCGACTGAAATGTGCAGGAGCTCCATCGTGCACGAACCACATGTTGTGTCGTACTTGTAAAGGCACATGTTCTAGCAGCTGAGGTAGAGTATCCCGTATGAAATCATGATAACGTGCTCCATTCAGCGTAGGTGGAAGAACATGGGGCCCAATCAAGACATCACCAACAATGCCTGCCCAAACGTTCACAGAAAATCTGTGTTGATGACGTGATTGCACAATTGCGTGCGGATTCTCGTCAGCCCACACATGTTGATTGTGAAAATTTACAATTTGATCACGTTGGAATGAAGCCTCATCCGTAAAGAGAACATTTGCACTGAAATGAGGATTGACACATTGTAGGATGAACCATTCGCAGAAGTGTATCCGTGGAGGCTAATCAGTTGCTAATAGTGCCTGCACACACTGTACATGGTACGGAAACAACTGGTTCTCTCGTAGCACTCACCATACAGTGACGTGGTCAACGTTACCTTGAACAGCTGCAACTTCTCTGACGCTGACATTAGGGTTATCGTCAATGCACGAAGAATTGCCTCGTCCATTGCAGGTGTCCTCGTCGTTCTAGGTCTTCCCCAGTCGCGAGTCATAGGCTGGAATGTTCCGTGCTCCCTAAGACGCCGATCAATTGCTTCGAACGTCTTCCTGTCGGGACACCTTCGTTCTGGAAATCTGTCTCGATAAAAACGTACCGCGCCGCGGCTCTTGCCCCGTGCTAATCCATACATCAAATGGGCATCTGCCAACTCCGCATTTGTAAACATTGCACTGACTGCAAAACTACGTTCGTGATGAACACTAACCTGTTGATGCTACGTACTGATGTGCTTCATGCTAGTACTGTAGAGCAATGAGTCGCATGTCAACACAAGCACCGAAGTCAACATTACCTTCCTTCAATTGGGCAACTGGCGGTGAATCGAGAAAGTACAGTACATACTGACGAAACTATAATGAGCTCTAACATGGAAATTAAGCGTTTCCGGACACATGTCCACATAACATATTTCTTTATTTGTGTGTGAGGAATGTTTCCTGAAAGTTTGGCCGTACCTTTTTGTAACACCCTGTATACAGGAATTGCAAGGCCTATGCATAGGCAGCTGTTGCCGTGTACCTCCAAAAACGTGTTACGAGCATTTGTCGAAACGTTGTGAGGCAAAGTCGCTGATGTATTGCATTCCAGAGATGGACCAACACGTTGTTAATAGATGGCCCCAATGTTTCCCCTCATCAGAGTTAGTTTAATCAACGTCCCGTTTCTCATGAATATTAGGACGCAATTTATCTAATCCGAGTCACAAGCTTACTCAGAATATATAGATCCCAGACAAAGTGCCCCCCCCCATGCACCATGGACCTTGCCGTTGGTGGGGAGGCTTGCGTGCCTCAGCGATACAGATGGCCGTACCGTAGGTGCAACCACAACGGATGGGTATCTGTTGAGAGGCCAGACAAACATGTGGTTCCTGAAGAGGGGCAGCAGCCTTTTCAGTAGTTGCAGGGGCAACAGTCTGGATGATTGACTGATCTGGCCTTGTAACATTAACCAAAACGGCCTTGCTGTGCTGGTACTGCGAACGGCTGAAAGCAAAGGGAAACTACAGCCGTATTTTTTCCCGAGGACATGCAGCTTTACTGTATGATTAAATGATGATGGCGTCCTCTTGGGTAAAATATTCCGGAGGTAAAATATTCCCCCATTCGGATCTCCGGGCGGGGACTACTCAAGAGGACGTCGTTGTCAGGAGAAAGAAAACTGGCGTTCTACGGATCGGAGCGTGGAATGTCAGATCCCTTAATCGGGCAGGTAGGTTAGAAAATTTAAAAAGGGAAATGGATAGGTTAAAGTTAGATATAGTGGGAATTAGTGAAGTTAGGTGGCAGGAGGAACAAGACTTTTGGTCTGGTGATTTCAGGGTTATAAATACAAAATCAAATAGGGGTAATGCAGGAGTAGGTTTAATAATGAATAAAAAAATTGGAGTGCGGGTTAGCTACTACAAACAGCATAGTGAACGCATTATTGTGGCCAAGATAGACACAAAGCCCATGCCTGCTACAGTAGTACAAGTTTATATGCCAACTAGCTCTGCAGATGATGAAGAAATAGATGAAATGTATGACGAGATAAAAGAAATTATTCAGGTAGTGAAGGGAGACGAAAATTGAATAGTCATGGGTGACTGGAATTCGTCAGTAGGAAAAGGGAGAGAAGGAAACATAGTAGGTTAATATGGATTGGGGGGAAGAAATGAAAGAGGAAGCCGCCTTGTAGAATTTTGCACAGAGCATAACTTAATCATAGCTAACACTTGGTTCAAGAATCATAAAAGAAGGTTGTATACCTGGAAGAATCCTGGAGATACTAATAGGTATCAGATAGATTATATAATGGTAAGACAGAGATTTAGGAAACAGGTTTTAAATTGTAAGACATTTCCAGGGGCAGATGTGGATTCTGACCACAATCTATTGGTTATGAACTGCAGATTGAAACTGAAGAAACTGCAAAAAGATGGGAATTTAAGGAGATGGGACCTGGATAAACTGAAAGAACCAGAGGTTGTACAGAGTTTCAGGGAGAGCATAAGGGAACAATTGACAGGAATGGGGGAAAGAAATACAGAAGAAGAAGAATGGGTAGCTCTAAGGGATGAAGTAGTGAAGGCAGCAGACGATCAAGTAGGTAAAAAGACGAGGGCTAATAGAAATCCTTGGGTAACAGAAGAAATATTGAGTTTAATTGATGAAAGGAGAAAATATAAAAATGCAGTAAATGAAGCAGGCAAAAAGGAATACAAACGTCTCAAAAATGAGATCGACAGGAAGTGCAAAATTGCTAAGCAGGGATGGCTAGAGGACAAATGTAAGGATGTAGAGGCTTGTCTCACTAGGGGTAAGATAGATACTGCCTACAGGAAAATTAAAGAGACTTTTGGAGAAAAGAGAGCCACTTGTACGAATATCAAGAGCTCAGATGGCAACCCAGTTCTAAGCAAAGAAGGGAAGGCAGAAAGGTGGAAGGAGTATATAGAGGGTTTATACAAGGGCGATGTACTAGAGGACAATATTATGGAAATGGAAGAGGATGTAGATGAAGACGAAATGGGAGGTAAGATACTGCGTGAAGAGTTTGACAGAGCATTGAAAGACCTGAGTCGAAGCTAGGCCCCGGGAGTAGACAACATTCCATTAGAACTACTGATGGCCTTGGGAGAGCCAGTCATGACAAAACTCTACCATCTGGTGAGCAAGATGTATGAGACAGGCGAAATGCCCCCAGACTTCAAGAAGAATAAATAATTCCAATCCCAAAGAAAGCAGGTGTTGACAGATGTGAAAATTACCGAACTATCAGTTTAATAAGTCACAGCTGCAAAATACTAACGCGAATTCTTTACAGACGAATGGAAAAACTAGTAGAAGCCAACCTTGGGGAAGATCAGTTTGGATTCCGTAGAAATATTGGAACACGTGAGGCAATACTGACCTTAAGACTTATCTTAGAAGAAAGAATAAGGAAAGGCAAACCTACGTTTCTAGCATTTGTAGTCCGCAGCTCGTGGTCGTGCGATAGCGTTCTCGCTTCCCACGCCCGGGTTCCCGGGTTCGATTCCCCGCGGGGTCAGGGATTTTCTCTGCCTCGTGATGACTGGGTGTTGTGTGATGTCCTTAGGTTAGTTAGGTTTAAGTAGTTCTAAGTTCTAGGGGACTGATGACCATAGATGTTAAGTCCCATAGTGCTCAGAGCCATTTGGACCATTTGAACCATCTAGCATTTGTAGACTTAGAGAAAGCTTTTGACAATGTTAACTGGAATACTCTCTTTCAAATTCTGAAGGTGGCAGGGGTAAAATACAGGGAGCGAAAGGCTATTTACAATTTGTACAGAAACCAGATGGCAGTTATAAGAGTCGAGGGGCATGAAAGGGAAGCAGTGGTTGGGAAAGGAGTGAGACAGGGTTGTAGCCTCTCCCCAATGTTATTCAATCTGCGTATTGAGCAAGCAGTAAAGGAAACAAAAGAAAAATTCGGAGTAGGTATTAAAATTCATGGAGAAGAAGTAAAAACTTTGAGGTTCGCCGATGACATTGTAATTATGTCAGAGACAGCAAAGGACTTGGAAGAACAGTTGAACGGAATGGACAGTGTCTTGAAAGGAGGGTATAAGATGAACATCAACAAAAGCAAAACGAGGATAATGGAATGTAGTCAAATTAAATCGGGCGATGCTGAGGGAATTAGATTAGGAAATGAGACACTTAAAGTAGTAAAGGAGTTTTGCTATTTAGGGAGTAAAATAACTGATGATGGTCGAAGTAGAGAGGATATAAAATGTAGACTGGCAATGGCAAGGAAATCGTTTCTGAAGAAGAGAAATTTGTTAACATCGAGTATAGATTTAAGTGTCAGGAAGTCGTTTCTGAAAGTATTTGTATGGAGTGTAGCCATGTATGGAAGTGAAACATGGACGATAACTAGTTTGGATAAGAAGAGAATAGAAGCTTTCGAAATGTGGTGCTTCAGAAGAATGCTGAAGATAAGGTGGGTAGATCACGTAACTAATGAGGAGGTATTGAATAGGATTGGGGAGAAGAGAAGTTTGTGGCACAACTTGACTAGAAGAAGGGATCGGTTGGTAGGACATGTTTTGAGGCATCAAGGAATCACAAATTTAACATTGGAGGGCAGCGTGGAGGGTAAAAATCGTAGAGGGAGACCAAGAGATGAATACACTAAGCAGATTCAGAAGGATGTAGGTTGCAGTAAGTACTGGGAGATGAAGAAGCTTGCACAGGGTAGAGTAGCATGGAGAGCTGCATCAAACCAGTCTCAGGACTGAAGACCACAACAACAACAACAACAACAACAACAGACAAAGTGGTAGTTCATATTCATTCATGTCTTCAAATTTTTGTTCACGGCTTGTACAGTCGTGCTCAAAAGTATCCGAATGACATGAATTGCATTTCGCCTGATTCGAATGCAACCTACATAGCGCAGCTGTCTAGCAGGTCCTCTAATCGCCTCTCGGTACAGTCGTTTGACCATTGAAAATGGTTCCAACATGTCACCACTAGAAAACACTGCTCTGTATCGCAATAACTCAAGATGTGAAGTAATACCAAGGTACTACAAATATCAGGGAACATCTTATCACAGATAAGACGGTTCTTCAGGCTTGTAAGCTCACATTTATTACAATAAATGACATACATGAAATGTTACCACTCTCATTACGTCAGATAGGTAATTCACGTAGTAAGTTCGTCATATTCATGATTTCCTCTTCAAAATAACATACCGTACTTATTATTTAACACAAAATGACATTAAAAATTTAAGTTATTCACGAGCAGCTAGTTGAGAGTATGTATGAACTTCAAATGACACGACGAACCGTCTCGTTCTGCATATGGATTCAAATCCAGGTCATGCAGACTAAGCAAAGACTTCGTGACTGACGGAAACTGTCATTCCTGACTAGGCATACAGCGAGTGGTATACCTCGATTTTAGACAGTATCAGTTAGCAAATATCAACTTTAAATTACATAACGTAAACATTGTTAACGGACGCGAATTCCTACCCAGCATCTATTGGCCTTCCTTGTTAACGAACTACGAGAGATGTTAAATATTACTTCTTCACTAGTAACTTACTTGAAATGCCGTGAGGTAAAGCTTTGTGTTGGACAGGGATTCGAACCCAGAACCTAATTGGATTGTCATCGAAGCACAATCAACTGTGACATATCGGATTTTCCCGGCAGTAGCTAGATGTTTTAACTGAAATGACGAGACGAAAAATTAATTTTTTTTCTTTCCCAGGACTCCAACCTGGCACCTATTGCTGTTATATTCTAGAGAAAACGAACGCTAAAAATGGGTTTGTTACACCAGCAGCGACATATGAGCATGCTTGAATTAGAAATAATATGACGAAGAGTTCAGTGCTGACTGGGAATCGAGCCCCACACATATCGTTGTTGACTGCACACAAAGAGACGTCAGCTACCGAATTTTTCTCCACCAGCAGCTCGGAATAACATCCTTGAATTTACAATGACAGTTCTGTGTCTCACTGGGACTCAAAAACGTCAGATACCGTTAGTGTTGACAACGAATGAAAATACATTAAAAATCAACATTATTACCCACCAGCAGCAGATAGGTGTTCTCATGCTAGAGGTTGATAATACGTAATGAAAGCTTTAGTGCCGGGCCAGGATTCGAACCCTTTCACTCGCAGTATGTGCAGATGTTGAGGAATCTGCAGTTTTGAACAAACAAATTGCAGTCGAGCTGTATCGTCACGAAGGGATCAAATTACGCGTTAAGGGCGGTCTGAGTTGCATTCCCAGATCAGAACCAATTTTATCGACATACAGAAGCTCAAATAAAAGATGGAATAAGTGCCCTGTGACCCTACATAGCGTTTGTTTCGTCACTAGAAATAAATAACTAGTATAAGTGCTCTTGCCCGCGAAAGGCGAAGGTCCCGAGTTCGAGTCTCGGTCCGGCACACAGTTTTAATCTGGAGGTGTTGTAGCTATGTGTCAGCTAGTAGCGTAACGGTAAGCGTCGTGGGTTTCGGTACATTGACTGCTACATTGTTTTAAAACGCCATACTGCTGTCTGCTGAAGTTATTGAGCTAATGGAACTTTGAACATAATTCCCTTCACTTCTCAATCCATAATAGTCGCATGTGGAAAAAGGGCTAACTTCTGAAACATATTGTTCTTTTCAGGTGTAATAGATGGCCAGGCTGCAGATGCATCTCGAAACTTTTGTATTATGTATGGGGAGAGCGCATCGTGCCAAAATACGTCAGAAAAGTGTTTTTTTATACATTAGCTGTCGTGTGGCAGTGGCATTTTATTCTTCATAAAACCTTGTTTGACAGCTTTAACTCAGAACAAGTTTTCTACATGCATGTAATCAATAAACTGCATGTGCATTGTCAGACTGTTATAGATAACATCAGAGAATTTGCATATATCGTTGATGATTAATTTCTCTCTCTTGTTAACTAATGTTTTAACAGCACTAAAAGAAACCGTACGAAAATTGTGCACTGTATTATAAGAAATGAAATAAAACTACCCACGATAACCTTACGACGGAAGTCTGTTTCAATAAAACTGACTATCTGTACACGGCCGGCCAGAGTGGCCGTGCGGTTCTAGGCGCTACAGTCTGGAGCCGAGCGACCGCTCCGGTCGCAGGTTCCAATCCTGCCTCGGGCATGGATGTGTGTGAAGTCCTTAGGTTAGTTAGGTTTAATTAGTTCTAAGTTCTAGGCGACTGATGACCTCAGAAGTTAAGTCGCATAGTGCTCAGAGCCATTTTTTATCTGTACACAAGCGTGCCTCTTCAAAAATGGTTCAAATGGCTCTGAGCACTATGGGACTCAACTGCTGTGGTCATAAGTCCCCTAGAACTTAGAACTACTTAAACCTAACTAACCTAAGGACAGCACACAACACCCAGCCATCACGAGGCAGAGAAAATCCCTGACCCCGCCGGGAATCGAACCCGGGAACCCGGGCGTGGGAAGCGAGAACGCTACCGCACGACCACGAGATGCGGGCAAGCGTGCCTCTATCGGAACGAATTGGTAAAATACTAATCACTTAGATTACGATTGGGTCTGTGTTTGATTGGTATGCTGTGTCATACTCAAGTGGTATGCAAATGTGGCATTTCATAAATAAAGATATGTATTCCTAGAAACCCAAAATTTGTTTGTCAGCAGCGGAAAGAGGCGTTACCTGTTGTGCAGCATTGTAAGTTTTTCACCATTGCACTATGAGCCGAAAAAATTTTCTTGCAATTTCCTTGTCTATGTGTGATCTGACTGCTTGTAGCTCTTTCACAGAAGGGATGAAAACGTTACAGTCAGCAAGACTGGAACCGCAAACCATAACAGACGCTTTCTTTCAGGTTAGCACGTTTCCACAGAGCTAGGAAAGAAGCATGCGTCTAGGTCTCCTCCTACGAGACCAGTAGTGGCTAGAACTCGTAAACCGCTATTTAAAGGACGAGATTAGATGCGATTTTCACGTGCAACGACTTTCCTGTGCTGAAAGCCTTAAATTTACAATCTTTTGTTACAGCTCAAGCGTTAATAATAACTCAGATTATTCAATGGAAATGACAGGAAAAATCAAGTGAACTTTGAGGCTTAATTCCTTGCACACCAGGAAGTAACTCGTCGATCAAAGAGTTCAAAATGGTTCAAATGGCTCTGAGTACTATGGGACTTACATCTATGGTCATCAGTCCCCTAGAACTGAGAACTAGTTAAACCTAACTAACCTAAGGACATCACACAACACCCAGTCATCACGAGGCGATCACAGAGTTGCCAAATATACCTTGCCTTGTTGCCAAATCTCAGTTACATTACCAGCAGGAAGAAGACGAACCGATGTGATCCTACAGTGGGCTGGGAAGTGACCATAGCTGACTTCTCAAAGACGCGGCTGCTACGGCCAGGAATACGTAATCCGTCTGATTCACATTTCTGTAACTGGGTTTAGGGACTGGAGCGTAGTTACTATTAATGCTCAGAACTGACTGCAAACTAAGCTTCATAAATCAGTAACTCTCATAGTTGTTTTTATATATCTTTCGTAAGTGTACTCAAAATTAAGAAATCATTGACGAACGTTTTCGTGCCTCGCCGATAGTCGACCACAACAAACAAATAAAAATAAAAAAAAGACTGTGTGTGTGTGTGTGTGTGTGAGAGAGAGAGAGAGAGAGAGAGAGAGAGAGAGAGAGAGAGAGACAAAGAAAAGAGAGAGAGAGTGAGGGAGAGAGATAAAAATAAAAAAGAATGAGAGAGAGAGAGGAAAAAATTGTTGCAAAGAAACTGAATCATGGTATGTAAAGAAATCTTTCATTAAAATGGTACGTTCTACATCGTTACGAAACGTCGTATTCATGATCTATGGAACAAGTATTAATCTAATCTAATCTAATTATATAATATTGCTGACTAGTCATTTACTCTCTGTGCCTTGACTAACACAAATGAATCCATGAAAAAAAAAAATTAATCGAAGAATGTTTTGTGAAAGGAAAAAGAACAGGATATGACACTTTAATTATAGCGCAGTGGATCACAATGAAATTAAATCTTTGCCACATTGATGTATTGCATACTAGTGTATTAAAATACTCACCAAATAAAAACGGTTTTGTGCCTCCGTTGCAATAGAGTGTGAAACACAAATTGTAGACAGATTTTATGGGTTTCCACTCAAAAACATTAAAGCATTTCACATCGTCGAGAGTGAGGAGTGGGGCAGACGTTGCCAGCAGAAGGCAGCGCAGTGCCTCATTCCCCGCCGTTAGGCAGCAAACGGGTCACAGAGCCGCATGCGGTGTTCAGAGGCGGATGGTCGGCCAAGAAATCTCTCGCTAAAATATTGTTGAACCAAACTGTTATTACCAATGTGACAAAGCGAAATATTTTGTAGATTCGCTTGAATTACACTCATAGCTTCAGCACCGAGAGGTAAGGGGTGATAAAAATTATGTCGACGTGTGTTCTCGTTTGCCAGATGTCGTAATAGCTAGTCTTGCGTTTTACCTCAAGACTACAGTCGCAGTGGGAAACGAGGCACTCAGGCTGCACTCAAGACTTCCTACAGGAAGTGACGCAATCTACAATGTAGCCAGATCGAGCATATTGCCGGACATAGAATTCTGATGGCAGCACGATTGTATTGTCCGCCTTACGGACATTTTTTGTTTTGTTTAAGACTGTATTTACAACACATATTGCACGATGAACATCCAGAAAAATTAACAAAACAAAATGATTTTATGAGTGCAACGTTAGCTACAGCGTTCGAAGTATTCATAGTATTGTATATGTGTGTGTAATGCCCACTCAATAAATACGCCTCAGTTTGTGGATGAACTCAGACAGGTTGATAATCATTTTGAATATTTAGCAGTACTGTACCCATTGGCGCTAAACTCGTTTTCAGCCAATGATTCCCGCAGCTACAGGAATACTACTTGTGATACCTCTTAGACAAAATACTTACGCAGTGCTACCAGACGAAAAGATCAACCTGACACAAACTGTGGGAAGTTTGTCTCACAACCTTCGTACCTGGATAAAGAGCTTTTCCTATTTGAGATATCTGTGAACGTTGCTGCATAAGACGATTTAAGAAGAAACTAAATTCCTTCAGCTACGACAATGTTTAAAGAAATCGTCTTAACGGCACTAAATCGTGTTATGTGAATCGTTTACTGGCTGTACTCTACCGCATCTCGCTGGCTGGAAGGCAAAAAGCTTACTTCACACAAGGAAAAGGGGGACGAAATGTCTCCCACTGGAAGGCCATGTTGTTCTATTTAAATGGTTACAAGTTCAGCAAAAACGAACAGTGAGGCTGTCAGTATGAGCACATTACTGTTGTCAGTATGATGTTGCACTGCCCAGGGCCTGTAATGATAAAGGGCCCGTTTAGGTCAGGCATATTGTATACAGAAGTGGAAGAGAGAGCACCACTAAATTCCACAATCCGCATGCATTGCATACACACAGAAATTACTGTTACAGTATACTATTGGAGCCCAATGAGTGAATTGCATATTTTCCGGTGAAAACGAGCACTGGCAAACAGTCTTCGCTACATTAGGTTACTTAAACTGGTGTCACTCTGAGCTAGAATTTATGGTCAGCGACTAAGTATAAGGTCAATGAGTCGGATGCGGGTTTTGCAACTGTGAAATACTTTCCTACATTATAGAAGTGAATATTAAATCTGAACTAATAATGAGAAAATTTTGAACTTGGGTAGCTTACAATGAAAATCTTTCTGTTTATTGCAAAGGAAAACAATTGATTTTCTGAAATATTCTATGCCATACACAACTTGAAACAGGTCACGTCGACCAAATCTTGTGGAAGAACTGACAGCGACGTATAACGGAAGATAGTAAGATCCCTTGGCTTTTGGTTTGGCAGTATTCGACAGCCATTTCTAGGCGCAAGTAAATTAAGAAAGGCAGCGCGTTTTTGTTATCAAGTAACGTCTTCATCAATTACTTTAGTTTTAATGTAAACTGAGAGTAATTGCTGATGTTTAATATTAACATAAAAAGGACTCCGTAGACGGGGAAAGAACCTTTTCTTGGGCAACTACTTCTATAATGACCAAAAGACATTAAATGATCTTCAAGCACATGTGTTCCAGCAACGGTATGAAGAAAATGATAGTAACAATGACGGTAATAATCGAATTATCCGGTAACTTCACACATCACAGTGGATTTTCTCGAACTAAGAAATTTGCTGAATTAGTGAATATTTCAAAATGGCTTTACATCGAGGATATGATGCCTAGAAGAGTCTTCACATCCTGCTGACATGAGAATAGCATAATCTCCACGTCAGAAGATTGCTTCTACTTAACCATTTAATAGACTCGCATTTTTTCCACCATGACTACTTTTGTAAGCTAAGCACATCATCCGTTACAGCACACTCCTGGGACTGGGAAATGTGGCCACAATGGTCTGGTGGAACGAACTATCACAGGTGCAATGCGTAGGTTGAGGCATTTACTTTTAAAAGGCACAAACAGATTTACTTTACCTCTGGTAACCTCAAGAGAAAGACGTTACAATCCAGAATCCGCATTAAACATCACGTTCCTTCATTACCAATTGGGCAGAGCCGGTTTACGTTGGGAAATGACATAGCCGGAAGTCATGGTAAACAGAAATACTGTCTCCAGTAAACTTACTTACATTAGAAAATTTTATTTTATTTGATGAAACGATAGCCATTTAAAGGAACAGGGCTCTTATTTTTCTTGTACTTGATTGAACTACAGACGTTGAAAAATTTGGTGCTGGACTGTGATACGAATTCGTATCTCATCTTTCGAGAATCTGAATCTCTCGGAACAGTATAGTTCAATCATTTCGTTCCTTTTCCCAAGACTGCAATCTTCTCTATGTCTCTTCCAAAGGTAAGTATGTGGGTCCGAATCCTGATCCAGTACAAAAATATTCATAATTTCATTTCAAGCCCTATCACGTGCATACCAGTCTACTAGTGAAAATTAACGTGCATTTTTAATGTCTGTTCAAGTGTTGCCAACAATCGCAATAGGTGTCGTTATTTCTGGTCAAACACGCACACATCTTACTGTTGGCGAGTAAGCATGTGTTACTTAAGCTATGTTCGTGGATGATAAAGAAGGACGGTAGGTGTGTGGTTCGATTGTAGCTCAGGCACAAAAATTTGTATAATTATTTTAGATCCAAACATCTAGCAGCTGGTAAGAAAAACCGATACGTAACATTTGATTTTCCTTAGTTAACAATCCGATTGCGTGCTGGGTTCGTATCTCCGTCGCAGAACTTCACATCATGCGCTTCATCTTTAAATGCATGAACACTTTGTTCCTTCTGAATGTATATCACGCATCTTTCGTGGTTAGTTAACAGAGACGAAAGGGTCTTTACAGCAGCCCCAGTTTATTAAAAAACTGACATCCTTTTTTTTTTTTCAAGTTTAGTTTTGGTTACTGATATTGGCGAAAATTTCTGTAATTCGTGCCTCTTCATGACTAGTCAGCAATATGATATGATTAGATTAGATTAGATTAATACTTGATCCATAAATCATGAATACGACATTTCGTAACGATGTAGAACGTATCATTTTAATGAAAGATTTCTTTACATACCATGATTCAGTTTCTTTGAAACAATTTTTTCCTCTCTCTCTCTCATTCTTTTTTATTTTTATCTCTCTCCCTAACTCTCTCTCTCTCTCTCTCTCTCTCTCTCTCTCTCTCACACACACACACACAGTCTTTTTTATTTTTATTTGTTTGTTGTGGTCGACTATCGGCGAGGCACGAAAACGTTCGTCAATGATTTCTTAATTTTGAGTACACTTACGAAAGATATATAAAAACAACTATGAGAGTTACTGATTTATGAAGCTTAGTTTGCAGTCAGTTCTGAGCATTATTAGTAACTACGCTCCAGTCCCTAAACCCAGTTACAGAAATGTGAATCAGACGGATTACGTATTCCTGGCCGTAGCAGCCGCGTCTTTGAGAAGTCAGCTATGGTCACTTCCCAGCCCACTGTAGGATCACATCGGTTCGTCTTCTTCCTGCTGGTAATATAACAGAGATTGGGCAACAAGGCAAGGTATATTTGGCAACTCTGTGATCGCCTCGTGATGACTGGGTGTTGTGTGATGTCCTTAGGTTAGTTAGGTTTAACTAGTTCTCAGTTCTAGGGGACTGATGACCATAGATGTAAGTCCCATAGTACTCAGAGCCATTTGAACCATTTTGAACTCTTTGATCGACGAGTTACTTCCTGGTGTGCAAGGAATTAAGCCTCAAAGTTCACTTGATTTTTCCTGTCATTTCCATTGAATAATCTGAGTTATTATTAACGCTTGAGCTGTAAAAAAAGATTGTAAATTTACGGCTTTCAGCACAGGAAAGTCGTTGCACGTGAAAATCGCATCTAATCTCGTCCTTTAAATAGCGGTTTACGAGTTCTAGCCACTACTGGTCTCGTAGGAGGAGACCTAGACGCATGCTTCTTTCCTAGCTCTGTGGAAACGTGCTAACCTGAAAGAAAGCGTCTGTTATGGTTTGCGGTTCCAGTCTTGCTGACTGTAACGTTTTCATCCCTTCTGTGAAAGAGCTACAAGCAGTCAGATCACACATAGACAAGGAAATTGCAAGAAAATTTTTTCGGCTCATAGTGCAATGGTGAAAAACTTACAATGCTGCACAACAGGTAACGCCTCTTTCCGCTGCTGACAAACAAATTTTGGGTTTCTAGGAATACATATCTTTATTTATGAAATGCCACATTTGCATACCACTTGAGTATGACACAGCATACCAATCAAACACAGACCCAATCGTAATCTAAGTGATTAGTATTTTACCAATTCGTTCCGATAGAGGCACGCTTGTGTACAGATAAAAAATGGCTCTGAGCACTATGCGACTTAACTTCTGAGGTCATCAGTCGCCTAGAACTTAGAACTAATTAAACCTAACTAACCTAAGGACTTCACACACATCCATGCCCGAGGCAGGATTGGAACCTGCGACCGGAGCGGTCGCTCGGCTCCAGACTGTAGCGCCTAGAACCGCACGGCCACTCTGGCCGGCCGTGTACAGATAGTCAGTTTTATTGAAACAGACTTCCGTCGTAAGGTTATCGTGGGTAGTTTTATTTCATTTCTTATAATACAGTGCACAATTTTCGTACGGTTTCTTTTAGTGCTGTTAAAACATTAGTTAACAAGAGAGAGAAATTAATCATCAACGATATATGCAAATTCTCTGATGTTATCTATAACAGTCTGACAATGCACATGCAGTTTATTGATTACATGCATGTAGAAAACTTGTTCTGAGTTAAAGCTGTCAAACAAGGTTTTATGAAGAATAAAATGCCACTGCCACACGACAGCTAATGTATAAAAAAAAAACACTTTTCTGACGTATTTTGGCACGATGCGCTCTCCCCATACATAATACAAAAGTTTCGAGATGCATCTGCAGCCTGGCCATCTATTACACCTGAAAAGAACAATATGTTTCAGAAGTTAGCCCTTTTTCCACATGCGACTATTATGGGTTGAGAAGTGAAGGGAATTATGTTCAAAGTTCCATTAGCTCAATAACTTCAGCAGACAGCAGTATGGCGTTTTAAAACAATGTAGCAGTCAATGTACCGAAAATCACGACGCTTACCGTTACGCTACTAGCTGACACATAGCTACAACACCTCCAGATTAAAACTGTGTGCCGGACCGAGACTCGAACTCGGGACCTTCGCCTTTCGCGGGCAAGAGCACTTATACTAGTTATTTATTTCTAGTGACGAAACAAACGCTATGTAGGGTCACAGGGCACTTATTCCATCTTTTATTTGAGCTTCTGTATGTCGATAAAATTGGTTCTGATCTGGGAATGCAACTCAGACCGCCCTTAACGCGGAATTTGATCCCTTCGTGACGATACAGCTCGACTGCAATTTGTTTGTTCAAAACTGCAGATACCTCAACATCTGCACATACTGCGCGTGAAAGGGTTCGAATCCTGGCCCGGCACTAAAGCTTTCATTACGTATTATCAACCTCTAGCATGAGAACACCTATCTGCTGCTGGTGGGTAATAATGTTGATTTTTAATGTATTTTCATTCGTTGTCAACACTAACGGTATCTGACGTTTTTGAGTCCCAGTGAGACACAGAACTGTCATTGTAAATTCAAGGATGTTATTCCGAGCTGCTGGTGGAGAAAAATTCGGTAGCTGACGTCTCTTTGTGTGCAGTCAACAACGATATGTGTGGGGCTCGATTCCCAGTCAGCACTGAACTCTTCGTCATATTATTTCTAATTCAAGCATGCTCATATGTCGCTGCTGGTGTAACAAACCTATTTTTAGCGTTCGTTTTCTCTAGAATATAACAGCAATAGGTGCCAGGTTGGAGTCCTGGGAAAGAAAAAAAATTAATTTTTCGTCTCGTCATTTCAGTTAAAACATCTAGCTACTGCCGGGAAAATCCGATATGTCACAGTTGATTGTGCTTCGATGACAATCCAATTAGGTTCTGGGTTCGAATCCCTGTCCAACACAAAGCTTTACCTCACGGCATTTCAAGTAAGTTACTAGTGAAGAAGTAATATTTAACATCTCTCGTAGTTCGTTAACAAGGAAGGCCAATAGATGCTGGGTAGGAATTCGCGTCCGTTAACAATGTTTACGTTATGTAATTTAAAGTTGATATTTGCTAACTGATACTGTCTAAAATCGAGGTATACCACTCGCTGTATGCCTAGTCAGGAATGACAGTTTCCGTCAGTCACGAAGTCTTTGCTTAGTCTGCATGACCTGGATTTGAATCCATATGCAGAACGAGACGGTTCGTCGTGTCATTTGAAGTTCATACATACTCTCAACTAGCTGCTCGTGAATAACTTAAATTTTTAATGTCATTTTGTGTTAAATAATAAGTACGGTATGTTATTTTGAAGAGGAAATCATGAATGTGACGAACTTACTACGTGAATTACCTATCTGACGTAATGAGAGTGGTAACATTTCATGTGTGTCATTTATTGTAATAAATGTGAGCTTACAAGCCTGAAGTCTTATTTGTGATAAGATGTTCCCTGAAAATTTTTGTTATTACAGAATTTTTGTTATTACAGTAATTTTCTTTCATGGTCTCTATAAATTAAATTATCGTCAATTCTGGGTTACGAGGGTGAGTCAAATGAAAACCTTAAATATTTTTTAAAGTATTATTTATTGTGCAGAAGTAGTATAAAGCTTTATCACTTTTTAACATAATCTCCCCCACGCTAAATGCAAGTCCTCCAGCGCGTACAAAGTGCATAAATTCCTTTAGAAAACAAATCTTTTGGTAGCCCGTGCAGCCACTAATGCACTGCGTGGTGTATCTCTTCATCAGAACGGAACTTCTTTCCTCCCATTGCGTCTTTGAGTGGTCTAAACATAGGGAAATCACTTGGGGCAAGGTCTGGTGAGTATGGTGGATGAGGAAGACACTCAAAATGCAGGTCTGTGATTGTTGCAACTGTTGTACGGGAAGTGTGGGGCCTTGCATTGTCATGTTGCAAAAGGACACCTGCTGACAGCAATCCACGTCGCTTTGATTTGATTGAAGGCCGCAGATGATATTTTAGGAGATCTATGACGCACTGGTGACAGTGGTCCCTCTAGGCATGTAATGCTCCAAAATGACGCTTTTTTCGTCCCAAAAGAAAGTCAGCATAACCTTCCCTGCTGATGGTTCTGTTCGAAACTACTTTGGTTTTGGTGATGAGGAATGGCACCATTTCTTGCTCGCTTCGATTCCGGTTGGTGGAAGTGAGCCCAGGTTTCGTCCCCAGTAACGATTCTTGCAAGGAAGACATCGCCTTCTCGTTCAGAGCGCCGAAGTAGTTCTTCACAAGCATCAACACGTCGTTGTCTCATTTCAGGAGTCACCTGCCATGGCACCCATCTTGCAGACACTTTGTGAAACTGGAGCACATCACGATGTGGTGTGCTGATCCATGACTAATCTGTAAAACATGCTGCAATGTAATTCAGTGTCACTCGGCTGTTTTACTTACTTCTGCAAGGTTCTGTGGAGTCAAAACTCGTTGTGCCTGACCTGGACGAGGAGCATCTTCCACTGAAGTCACACCATTTGTGCTGTGACAAACATGCACCACCGTACTGAACCTTCATTCGTCAATGAATTTCAATAGGTTTCACACCTTCACCACGCAAAAACCGAATAACAGAAGTCGCAAGTGGGGCGGCCATCTTTTAAACTTATACTGCGACGGTATGTGTGCATTTGCACTATGCTGCCACCTACAGGCCATTCTGCACGCTGTTTGTAGCACGCTTACCAACTTACAGGATAACGGCGCGAAATTTCGATTTGTTATTACAAATTTAAGGTTTTCATGTGACTCACCCTCGTACAACGCACAGAACATACTAGCGGTGAAGTCAACTGAGCACTGATAAATGGCCCAGACAAACAACGCAATAAAAAGGAACACAATATGGGACGCGTGGGGTCGGGTATCCCCCGCAAAACCAAGAAGAAGGTTCGGAGCAGCGCGGCCGCTGTGGACGTCAGACAACGCCTCTCTGTATAAAAATGAAAAGTTGCGTGCAGTGTCGGAACATCAAGGAAATGCGCGCTCTGTTTGGACGGCATTTCTCGTTTTCCATTATTACTGACACGCGCGCGAACACACTGGAGCATTGTTGGCCACCTACAAAGACTCATGACAATTCTGGGCTGTTCTGCGTGCCTGAGCGGTGCTGCGCGGCTTTGCACATCCGATGTCGAATCAGCGTTCGATGCTCACATCGCGTGACATGCTAATAATGTCTGAAAACACTTGCTGATGTTAGCTTCGGGTACTTGCGTGGGCGGCATTTACATCGAATCCTGGACCTGTAACTGTTTACGCGCTTGATTCTCGGTTAATCCCTGGTCATCTATCGGCTTACCTTATGGCGCGTGACCTTGACAGTGACTGACTCTATAGCCCGATGGAGTAATGTATGGGTATTAGAAAACAAAAACCAATTCGTGGCGGTGTAAGTGCCGCCACGCGTTCGCTAACGTTGCTTCAAATTGCGTGAGCGCCTGAAGATTAATAATACAACAAAATCTGACTCCTATCTGAAAGATAAGATATAAGTAAACTCAAAACATTTTCCTCTTCCTTATGACGATATTGCAATCTTCACTGATCCAACCACAACATCGAATGTTAGCTCTTGACTTGACCTGCTGCTGTGTTATTATTACAGTAGAACTTTGAGGTTCGCCGATGGTATTGTAATTCTGTCAGAGACAGCAAAGGACTTGGAAGAGCAGTTGAACGGAATGGACAGTGTCTTGAAAGGAGGATATAAGATGAACATCAACAAAAGCAAAACGAGGATAATGGAATGTAGTCAAATTAAATCGGGTGATGCTGAGGGAATTAGATTAGGAAATGAGACACTTAAAGTAATAAAGGAGTTTTGCTATTTAGGGAGTAAAATAACTGATGATGGTCGAAGTAGAGAAGATATAAAATGTAGACTGGCAATGGCAAGGAAATCGTTTCTGAAGAAGAGAAATTTGTTAACGTCGAGTATAGTCTTAAGTGTCAGGAAGTCGTTTCTGAAAGTATTTGTATGGAGTGTAGCCATGTATGGAAGTGAAACATGGACGACAACTAGTTTGGACAAGAAGAGAATAGAAGCTTTCGAAATGTGGTGCTACAGAAGAATGCTGAAGATTAGATGGGTAGATCACATAACTAATGAGGTGTTGAATAGGATTGGGGAGAAGAGAAGTTTGTGGCACAACTTGACTAGAAGAAGGGATCGGTTGGTAGGACATGTTTTGAGGCATCAAGGGATCACAAATTTAGCATTGGAGGGCAGCGTGGAGGGTAAAAATCGTAGAGGGAGACCAAGAGATGAATACACTAAGCAGATTCAGAAGGATGTAGGTTGCAGTAGGTACTGGGAGATGAAGAAGCTTGCACAGGACAGAGTAGCATGGAGAGCTGCATCAAACCAGTCTCAGGACTGAAGACCACAACAACAACAACAGACCTATTTATTATTTCGAGTCATTGCCGTGCCTTTCGTTTTTGTGTTTACAGATTGCTAAGAGCATTAATCGTTAGCCACAGCACGGCCGGCACGGGTATTGTTATTCGGTTTTCTTTTCAGTGAAGTTATAGACGCTGTGTGAACAGCTGTGTTGACTCCTTTTTTACGTATTACTTTGCCGCTTTAAAGTCTTGCAAATTACATTTTCAAGTGAAAAGTTTAAGAATTGTGCTAGTAATAGAAAGGTGTAATTTTTCAGAATGAAAGGCAGTATACTAGATTATTTCAGTAAATCTAGTTCTGGGGTTTCAACTACAGAATATTGTCCGTGTGGTTCGAAAAAACGTGAATCTAACAATGGCCCATCTACTTTATATACGAATAATAGCACCGGAACAGGTATTGGTGAACATAAAAGCAAATCATGCTGAAGTAGTTCATTGTTATTTGGATTCCCACAACATACCTAATTATTCTGTTTGTTGGAACGACAGTACATGGAGAGAATTTAAGAGAAATTATGAGTGGTTAGTGTGTGGGGAAGGCAAGTTGGGTTGCTCAGTGTGTAAAGATGGCAGAATATTTGAGTAAGTAAATCCCTGGCAGTGTAGATTTCTAAAAAATGAAGTAATATTTCGGTGGGTTCAGTTTGTGGAAGTAAAGTAGCTCAGTTAACATCATTGAGAAAAAAAAAATCATAAACATATGAATTCCCAAGCTCACTTAACTGCATGCAGACAACGAAAAGAAAGACAAGACAATGTCCTTGAGATTTGCTTATAAACCACAAATAACACCTCGTATTGCAGTGGCAGACATGTTTCTACAAATGAATTGCAGATACACTTACCCTTTCAAAGTTCTAGCATGTAAACCATATAAGAATTTGGAACACTACACAGCTTAGTCACAGCTAACCGTTACATGCACTCACACGACTTCTGCGCGCCTCTCCGCCAACAATTAGAAAAACAACGTGCTGAATCATGTTTAGGGAGTATTAACAGGCAGCAGCACTGACAAGTAGTGGGTCGTATTCGTGAAGGCTGTCCAAAAGACAATAAGAAAGAAAATGTTGCTTGAGAGCAGTGCAAGCAGCATGTAGTCCTACCACCCTCTGAATACTCATTTCGATAGATGTTCAAATCTCTAGAAATTCAATTATAAGGGAAGAGTTCAAGCGATTTCAGCCAACGCTATTAAGTCCTGAGTTCGGGAGTAACATTGCACTGTTTTCTGATGTGACTGAAGAGATTAGTATCCTCTCACAGTATCTCCAAAAGTACAGTGTTAATACTCGCTCATCGTATAGGGCAATTACGAGGTCAATAAGAATCTTTGAACAACTGAAGGAAATGCGAGGTGTTTACATGAAGGAAGCAGTGAAATCTATTTCTGAAGGGTGCTTCAAAGACGTTTCATTGGTTCCCTGAACAGGCTCGAGCAGAATATCTACCCAAATTAATAGGAAACAGTTCTGTCAGTGCTTTAGCGACAATTGGAGGGAAAGGCTAATGTCGAATGACAGTGAAAAATTCATATCCTTCATGAGAGAGATCGATATTTTGGACAGTAAAAAATGGCCCTATAATACTGTGAGCCCATGCTAGAAAAGGAAGAAAATCAAAGGAAAATGTGTGACCGTTTTCTTCGTTCTTATTCAAACGTAAGAGAAGGTTTCAGAGATTTTATAAACAGCAGTGGAGAGATCATTCCTGAAAACCTGAAACCAGTTTTTGTTTGCGTTGATACTCTCCGTGAGAACACGTCGGCCTATGAAAGCGGCTTCAGCACAATGAACTTTATTGTGACAAGACTGCAGAATTCGGTTTCTGTTTGCCATACCTCATCTTTAATGTTTATTTCAGTTGTGGGGCCGCTACATCTCTGGAACCCGCAGGGATTACATAAAAAAAGCACTCCGTCTTCAGGCCACAAGTGGCCCATCGGGACCATCCGACCGCCTCAGGTGAGGATGTGGATAGGAGGGACGTGTAGTCAGCACACCGCTCTCCCGTTCGTTACTTTGGTTTTCTATGACCGGAGCCGCTACTATTCGGTGGAGTAGCTCCTCAATTGGCGTCACGAGGCTGAGTGCACCCCGAAAAATGGCAACAGCGCATGGCGGCCTAAATGGTCACCCATCCAAGTGCCGGGCACGCCCGACAGCGCGAAACTTCCGTGATCTCACGGGAACCGGTGTATCCACTGCGGCAAGGCCGTTGCCAGGGATTACATAAAAGTATGTATGAAAACGCACAGGCATGCCCAGGACAACCAATACAAGAAGGCTAATCTACACACGCAGCAGTCTCACCGGTACTCCAACATATGGGATCTTCTTTAGGTGAGTCTACTCACTATTTTTATTAGGAATAGAGCAATGCTTCTGCTTTAATTATTTCTATTGTAACTCCATGTTTTCCCGGCGTCTCTCTTTCCCCGTGCGTCGAATGCCTTTATACAATAATTATTTAATATTAAATGAATTCCCTACCGGTGCTTTGCAGGGCATGCTAATAAATAAGACACTCTTATAATTTTTGTGTTTTTACATAATTGCTAAGTAGTTTTACAACAATATTTTACACGACTTTCGTATTCTGTAACTTGATTCTTTTACTATTCTAATTTTACACTTCGTTGCCATTAACAGCTTTAGTTTTAACAAATTGAAATAGGAAATACAGTATTGAAGCGCGGGAATTCCCTTCTAACGATCTCGCTGTTGACAGGATGTTAAAAACCAGTGGGTCAGTTTTTTCTCTTGACTCGAGAGATAACAAATTGGTATCAGCAACGGTGACCTTTATCAGAGGCCAGAGATTTTAACCTTTGCACCCCGTGATGTGTAGTTGGCCGATTTTAAACTGTGATAATTACTACAAAATGTGTAACACATCCAAATTTCTCTTTTTTTGGCATAGTTTTTGCGACGTGTTAGTTCCTAATTCTTCCTGTTACTAACGGTTTACGTTCCTCACTCATAAAAAAAAGTACCGTAGCGCATGTTTTCAATACCGCCATTTCAATACTGGGAACGGAGCGTGTGAGATATGTAAATTTAAAGGACGACCGAAACAGCGGATGACACGTAAGTGATTAGATTTACAGATAGTCAGCAACCTGCTCTGATCAGTCAGCTGCAGATGTAGGTATCAGGTCACAGTGGAAAATTCTCGGCCTTTCAACAAAAGACAGTTTCATTATGTCGACATTGCACGTGTATTTCGCTGGTAGACCCCTTTTAGCTCACTGTGCCGTGTGTAACATTTTTTCCACTGACAAGGGGGTCGCACCTATTTGTCATCATCGATTTCGGTCAAATTTACGGTACATGCAGGGCTTGGCCAGAAATGAAAGAGTTAGCGGTGGGAGTTCATAGATGGTCAAGCATTATATATATATATATATATATATATATATATATATATATATATATATATATATATATATATATGGAGCGCGACGGGAGAGGCATGAGGCATTTATGCTAGCGTAATTATATTGGCAGTGATTGTCGCAGAGGGAAAAGTACAATACGGTAACACTAGGGTCGTGGGATCGAGTGCCTCTGGAGAAATCTTTTTTTTTTGCAATTTTTATGTTATTTATACTTACAATAAACTGAAATAATGCTCAGAATAAAGTATTTGTTGTTATTTTCACAGAACACACGAAAGAAAACGCAAAGGAAAATTTGGGACTGCAAATAACTGAAAAAGAAGGGATTGTTATTAAAGCGTCCAATCAAAGAGGTAAGTCGAGAAATCTCATTCGTCGACGTCAACCGAAATTCTTTTTTCAGCGTCGATTAATAACTGAACCCTGGATCATATAAGGGCGAAAGCAGTTCTAGTGAAACGACAGTATAGCAGAGTAACACAGTTAAATACTGCGCTGTGTGCTATAACCCGTTCTGGCTCGTTTCGACCGAGGATAAAGAAAAAAAAACTGTGGATGATTACGCGGCGATGAAACCCTACGTGCAGAGCAGTAGAAATTTCTTCTGCTTATTGACTCGTGAGAAGCACAAAAAAATTTTCTGTTATACTGCGAGAATTTTCAAGATGAAAAAAGATTGCCGTCGTGCAGTATTAAAGTGATTGCCCCCAAATGCACTCCGTTAATGCAACTCTTTCATGTCTAGTTTTTGGTCAGGTTTCAGAACTGCTCCTACCGAAGGAGTAAAAGTAATCACAACCGGAGAGGACTGCATGAAAATACATTCCGTTCTACGTCACCAGCTATCCTGGTCAGTATTTGGCGACGTGATGCGTTACGTGTGGCTTGCTGCCAAACTGTACGATGAGAGAGAAACTGTTATGAATGTAAACCATGCTTGTTTTTCTATAGAAACTTTAAAACACCACGTATTTTTGTAGTTTTTAAAACGTGGCGTTTATAATGTGTGCAAGTTGTAGAGAAAATTACTGCTACCTGAGCTGTTACGACAATATCACCGAGCACATGTAAATCAACTGTCAAATAATAAAAGTAATTTTATATACGCAGTTCATTTGTACGCCTTACAGTCCCCTTCAGGAACTTTATTTACAATCTCAAATTTTCCTTTGCTGGCTTTTATGAAAATATTATTAAATGTAATACGTTGATGATAATTTCGGTTTATTCGTAGCATAAGAAACGTAGAAACTGAAAATAAAAAAATTTACACATAAGGACTCGACCCCAAGACCCACGGATTGCCGTTATGTACTTTTTCCCTTGCTGTCATGAAACGACGTGAACGTAAATGGCTAAGGCTTCACCCTACCTGCGCCAAACAAGCTATTTTCTCTAGACGCTGCGCTTTCTGGAGCTCCTACTTCTATCACTTTCATTTCTGGCCAAGCCCTGCACGTACCGTTAATTCGGAAGAAATTGGTGATGACGAATAGGCGCCGCCCTCTTGTGAGTAAATTTTATCCCCGAAATGCGACTACGGAAGGCTCACGAAATACTCATTGACGCCGTAACCAGTCCACTACGTTCAAAAACTTTGACAGTCACAAATATCTTCAGCTGTGGGAAAAGGTGGAAGACAGACAGTGACAAATCGGTCCAATAGGGTCGACATACTTTAAATAGATCTCAGCATCTAGTAAAACACTTATCAGAACCAAAATACATTAATATAGGGGCTCTGCAAGGTTGCATATTAGGACCAATACTATTCCTGATATACGTCAATGACTTTCCCAGTAGTGTTACTTATGGTGAAAAAATTCTCTTCGCTGATGACAGCAATATTATAGTCACTGAGTAAACAAGAGAACTCCTTGCACAGAAAGCAAATGAAGCTCTCAAGGAAGTTTACAACTGTTTAATAAGCGACTGTGTAACAAATGCAAAATTTCTAGGAATGAGTATTGATTTTCAGCTGAAGTGGTGTGAACACACAAAGCTACTTGCAAACAGAAAGTCATCAGCATGTTATGCCCTTAGAATCCTATCATTAGTGTGTAACATGCAGTGTCTTTTAGTTACATACTATTCATATGTACACTCAATTCGTAGTTATGTCATTCTTATTTGGGAGACAAATGCACAATATATGAACACAGTTTTCAAACTCCAGAAAAGTGGCATAAGAATCATAACCAAAACTGGTCGTCGAGACCATTGTAAATATCTGTTCAAAACACTGGGGATTTGAACTGCTCCGTGTGAATACATTTGCCTGTCAGTTGTACACATAATAAATAACATTGATAATTACTGCACAAACAGTTCTGTCCATGACCATGGAACAAGAGATAGACTCCACTTACATTTGCCAAGAAAAAATAAACATAAAACTCAAAACAGCATTTTCTACCAGGGAATAAAACTATACAATAAATTACCAACACAGATAAAAGAAATTGCAAAAACACACTTATTTAAAATCCAGCTAAAAAGTACATGTTATGCAATACATTTTATACATTGAAGGATTAGGTAAAAAAAGTTATACAAATAAATAATAATAACGATTATAAAACATCCAGCATTCCACATAACACCTTCACACTATGTTTTTCCTTCTTTTTACCTTTTCTACAAAAACTTACCCCCAAGCTATGCATTACACAGTACTAACACCTCTTGCTCTTTCTGAGCTCAACATATCACTCATTATAGAGGGATGGTTCAAATGGCTCTGAGCACTATGGGACTTAACATCTTAGGTCATCAGTCGCCTAGAACTTAGAACTACTTAAACCTGACTAACCTAAGGATATCACACACATCCATGCCCGAGACAGGATTCGAACCGTGCATGGGGGCTTAATAAATGTGAATGCAAATAATTTTAATTTTTTTTCTAGTAGCTGTCTGTCCGATTACGAAGTCTCGCAACGGTTGGCCCTGACTATGATTATTACGCTATCTGACTGCATATAACAACAACAAAGAAAGAAATGGAAATTTTCATTAACACAATTAATTAATTAATTAAGTCCCCAGCAACTATAAAACCTACGAAACCAAAGCACAAGTATAACTGTTCTGTGTGTGGGAGTATGACTCAACGTACGCATCTGGCACGGTTCTTCTTCAATAACACAAGAAATTTGAAATATCATTTATGCTGAATTAATTAAAGAAAATAAAACTACCATAATTACTCAAGAAAACCAGAATTACACTCTAATACAAGAACACAAGCCAGATGCTTTGTTGACTGAACCTGTAATGACGCATTATTTAAAACATGGAAATAATGAAAAATAAATCAAGTTTCGTTACCTTCATATATTGACCAAAATCACTCTAATCATTACAACATATCTCCACACCGACTCGCTATTACCACATCTCAACAAGAACTTTTCAGCATCACATCTCAGCAAGCACTCCCTACTAGCACATCTGAACACGAACTGACTACTACGAGTCCTCGACAAGCACTGCCCACTACGAGTTCTCAATAATCACTTCCCGTGGAGGCGGCGGAACAATGCTCTCTAGCGATCTCTGGCGCTGTGGCTCAGTGTAGCCACCTTTCATATGCCCTTCCTCCACGGCTAGAATTTGATGGTATTTTTGCCAGCATTGGTGGTGAAAATACCACCAAATTCGTCAAAAAAATACAGACAAAAATAAAAGATAATATTAATACGTAAATATCATATAACTAGATAAAATTTTGGCTTTGCACTGACCTTTCAATAACCTAATATATAAAATACAGTAAGCAATACAAATTCTTTCATACATGTGACTTTACATAACAGTTTACACAAGTATTATATGGTTAAACAGTTCAATCAATAGCGTCAGCAATGACGAATATGTGCAGGTAAGAGTCTCATAACTTTTCACAAACAGTAATACACAAAAAATCAGTTTATACAAATATTCACATAAACGCTTTCCATAGCCCAAGAATAAGCAGTTGACAGTTCCAGCAGTAGCACCCAGCAATGGTCAACAGGTGCAAATACCAATAAGTAACATTTTTTCAATAGAAGCAGTCCATCAGTGGCACCCGCAATGTTGAGCAGGTGCAGACACCAACAAGTAACACCATTTCAGTAGAAGCAGTCCATTAGTGGCACCAGAAATGTTGATCAGGTGCACACAGCAACAGGTGACTTCATTTCAGTAGAAGCAATCCATCAGTGGCACCCAGCAATGTTGAGCAGGTGCAGACAGCAACAAGTAACACCATTTCAGTAGAAGCAGTCCATTTGTGGCACCAGCAATGTTGATCAGGTGCACACAGCAACAGGTGACTTCATTTCAGTGGAAGCAATCCATCAGTGGCACCCAGCAATGTTGAGTAGGTGCAGACACCAACAAGTAACACCATTTCAGTAGAAGCAGTCCATTAGTGGCACCAGAAATGTTGATCAGGTGCACACAGCAACAGGTGACTTCATTTCAGTAGAAGCAATCCATCAGTGGCACCCAGCAATGTTGAGTAGGTGCAGACACCAACAAGTAACACCATTTCAGTAGAAGCAGTCCCATAAAATTCACTAGCACTGATCACACTGTTCATCAGAGTTTATAAGCAGAAATTAAACATGTCCTAGTGGCACCAATCATGTAGAAAAGGTACAAGTAACAGTCCATAATTTTTTACAATCACTGATCACACAGTTCATCAGCAGAAATTAAACATGTCCTTGTGGCACCAATCATGTAGAAAAAGTGCAAGTAACAGTCCATACTATTCACCATAACTACTGAGACAGTTCAGTCATGAACAATAGTTTGAATGCACATACAATTTCTTTAACAAATTATTATCAATGCTCTTACATTAAACATACAAATCATAATAAACACGCAAATGATATCAGGTAATTGTCACATTAACTATTACAGTACACAATAACAGTTAACCTATAATATTTATGGGTGTCAGTGCAAGCCACAACAAACAAGTGAAATAATATTTAGGAGATAGGTTGGGATCACTTCTCTGGGATTATAAAAGGAAAACACACTCATTCCTCTTTCATCCACATTAGTGCTACTGTGTAATTGAATAGTGTTAACTGTGTAAATGCAATTCTGTCGAAATTTTATGTTCATTATGTGTATCAAGTAGTAGTGGCAGCAATGTATAACAGTCAATAATAGTTAGTCAACGTCATAGTCATCATGTCTAGACCAATGTTTGCCAAGCCAGATCACATTGTACTGTTGCTGAACAACTGTCAGTGAGCCAAGATATGCAAATACTTCCTCTCTTCAAAAAAAAGTGTATACTGCTTAGTGATTTGACAAAGTGTGTGTGTAGACAATCTTCCTTCTACTTGAGTGTTCTAGTCTGCCATTTTTATCCTCCTTGTTCCATATGGACCAACAAAAAAAAATATGCTCCTCATTCACTTTACCTCTTATCCACCAAAACTCCAATAATCATCAACTTAATCTCAATACTTCACTAATACCTTTTCAATACGTCGATCATCAATATCATTTATCTTACCTTTTGTCCACGAAAACTCCAATAATCATCTACTTCACCTAATCTCAATACCTCAATAATACGTCGATACATATAAACCTCAGCACCAATATCATTTCACTTCCATAACAACTCTTTCCTCTAGTCAGTCTCCTCGAACAAGTACAGACAAAATCCTAGTGCAACTTCAATTCATCATCCCATACAATCTGAAGACACAGTGTCCACACACAACCTCTGTGTAATCCATCTGACCCAAATTTTCTACTCATTATAAATTATAAGATACATTTTGGTTCCTTGTCCATCATTAAATAAAAGAAATGCATACATGACCTCTAACAGACCTTAGTTCGAATAACTCTCAGTAATTAAGTACGATTACGGAGTGTGAATGATCATAACATTTCACAGTGTGTACACCACTTCAAGAATCATAGCAGAAGCAAACATGTGGAGTATTTTTTGTGTCAATTGTCACTTCCTATTTCAATTGCTCACGAAAATGCAGTGTAATACTGTCAATGGTCTAAACCTAGTTTTGGTCTGTCATGTCGTTAGCTTCCTTCCTATTAGCATAAATTTATACAGCTTCCATAAAACCTCAGCTCATGTGACTTCTATGACTTTCTTTTACTAATGTCGTTCGTCGAATTATAGCAGTTCATTTTCTTATCTTAAATATATAAGGCACTGAGCGTAAGCAAAACATGCAATAGCGAGTAAATATACCAGTAGAGAACAGAATGTCAACATGTGGATGCAGCACAATCCCTATAACAAGGCTCTGCCAAGCGAACGATCTACAATTAATACCATAGTGTAAACTAGTCTCTATGTTTGTACACAGTATATCAGCATTTCTATATACTAAATTGAAGAGTAGTTATGACAACAAAACAGAAATGTGTAAATATGCAATCCATAAGCAAGGCAGCAAATATGTTATCTATCATAATAAACAGGTCATTAGCATCATATCAGCATAAGCAAATAAATGTTTATATGTAATCTTAATAAGTAAACATGAAGGCGCAAGCAGATAAATCACAAAGTATAACTTACATATCTAACCACATCAGCACAATTAATCAGGTGACAATTATAATTTAAATAAATAAGCACAGCAGGCACATAATAGAAAAATATGACATCAGTGAAAAAGCATAGCAGCCAAGCGATGCATAATATATACAAATAATAACACTGTTCATTAATCAATAATTGTCAAAATCAGTAAATGTACACAAGCACGTCGCTTCACAAGTAAATTCATAGAACATAAAATTTAGCACAAAGTATGAGTCACGTAATCGCGAGCAGCAAATTACGTCTAAAGTACGTACCTAAGTGGAATTATGTTACCTGAAAAATAAACTCAATTAACCGTTACCTTTTTTTTTTCTATTACTTTCTTCTTCGAAATGACATTCTTCCTGAAAATTTTCTCCAAAGCAAGTCGTCTTAACGTCGGACACGCACAGAATTTACCTGAAGGTCTTAAATACTTTATACAACCGTATCCTGAAAAATACTGAACGTTAATAACATAATTTATGAAGTCCTTATAGCTTTATACAGAATTTATTCGGAGAAATTAAACTGTGTATTTATTTACGTCTGTCAGTGCATTCGCACTGAGCGCTCGATCAGCTGTAGGCGCGTGACGTAGGAAGTGATTGTTTGCGGTCAACGACTGCCTTGTGCGGCGCGCAGACTGACTGTTGCTTTGAGTATGTGCCGCCGCCAAAACACAGCGCGGTACTCTTGCATTCTCCGCATGTTTACGTAGCTGTTAGTTTCTCTAAAGTATGTCATTCTACAAAAATTTTTACGTTCGATATATGATGTATTCCCTTAGAGCGCCGAGATTTAAGAGTTTCTACTTCAACAGTGTTATCATGAATAATTTTGCGAACTCTATACGGACCGTTATAAAGCAGAAAAAATTTGCGACACAAGCCTTTTCCTTTGTGAGATAAACGATGGGACTTAATTAACACCTTTTGACCAACTGACAAAGTTTTTAAACGACCAGGACGTTTCGCTGATTTCTCTCTTCTAGCAGCCGCAGACGCAATATTTCGTAGAGCCAGGTTGACAACTTCAGAATGCCGCAGTTTCCGTGAAAGCGGAAAAGGAACGATTTCAGAAATGCGATTTGTTGGTACTTTATTTTTTAATATCAATAGAGGCGGTAAAGAAGTTGAGTCATTAGGAAGTTCATTCAGAATGTTTTGAAAAATATGAAGATACTGATCCCAAGTTCTGTGATTCTGATGACAATAAAGACGGCACAATTTATTGATTTCCTTCATCCATCTCTCTGAAGGATTAGATTGAGGGTGAAAAAGTGAAATGAAAATTGGTTTAATTTTACGACGCCGTAGAGTACGAAGCCAAATTTTAGAGCGAAACTGTGATCCATTATCTGATATAACCTTATCAACATGACCAACTTCCTTAAGAAAATGTTTGATGAAAGCATTGGATACTGAACGAGCTGTTGCTTTGCGTAAAGGTGTAAAACACACATATTTTGATGTCAATTCCACTGCTACGAAAATGTACGCAAAACCATTAGTAGAACGAACCACTGGACCGAACAAATCGACTGCAGCCATGTCCTTTAATTTCGCTGGAATGATAGGAAACAACGGTGCTCTGTGAGAAACAGTTGGCGGCTTGGCCTTTTGACATAATTTGCATTTGGCAAGAACAGATCGAATACGTTTTTCCATATTACTGAAGTAGCAATTTTCTCGTAATTTATGAAAGCATTTTCTGGGACCAAAGTGCGCATAACTGAAATGTGTGTACCAAATCAATTTATTGACCCACTCATCAGGAATACAAACTAACCAAACAGAGTTGTCGACCGATTTCCGTTTAAAAAGAATGTCATTGCGAACTAAATAATGCTGTCTAATCGCTACGCTTTCCTTTCTCCTCCACTTCTCCTTAATGTCCTTCCAGATTGGATCCTTATTTTGCTCCTTAGCGATGTCCTGGAGCGAAGACGAAATAAAGTTCTCAAACGCAACACCTTGAATGTACATCAAACAATAATGGTTTTCTTTGCAGTCCTCTTCAGCACTTTGTTTCAAACCCATAGGTGCACGTGATAAAGCATCAGCAACAATATTTGAAGATCCCTGTATGTAAACAATACTAAAATCAAATTCCTGTAGGTACAACGCCCATCGTGACAATCTGCCGTGAGTTAATTTTGTCGACATAAGAAATTCCAGAGCTCGATGATCGGTGTAAACCTTAGTATGTCTGCCAAACAAAAATGTGCGAAATTTTGTGAAAGCCCATACAACAGCCAAAGCTTCAAGTTCCGTAATCGAATAATTCTTCTCTGATTTAGAGAGAACACGGCTTCCAAAGGCAACAGTTTTCTGTACTACAACGCCGTCTTCTTCTATCTCTTGGAATAAATGTGCACCTAGGCCTTTGTATGATGAGTCCGTCGCCAAACAAAAATCTTTAGATAAATCCGGATGTGAAAGAAGTGGAGCAGCAACTAAAGCACCACGAAGTTGTTCAAATTCTGACTGAGCTTCCTCATCCCAACACCAATTAGAATTTTTTCCAGATAATTCGCATAAACGAGGTGTGACCAAATTGTCCAATCTAACAAAACGTCTAAGAAAATTACAGACACCAAGGAAACTACGAACATCACGTTTTGTGGTAGGAACTGCATAATTACGAATAGCATCTAGTTTCTCTGGATCAGGAAGAATACCTTCTGTAGAAATAATGTGACCGAGAAATTTCACCTGAGAACGACCAAATTCTGATTTTTCCAAGTTCACTGTCATGCCAACTCGTGCAAAACTACGTAATAATGAATCCAAAATTTTGTTGTGCTCACTCCAAGAACGTTTGGCAATAAGAATGTCGTCAACATAAGAAGTAATATTGTCACGAAGATAAACAGGTAAAATTTCATTTAAGCTACGAATGAATGCTGCTGAAGATACAGTAAGTCCAAACGGTAATTTCCGAAACTGGTAACAGTTACCAAAGGCTAAAAAAGCAGTATATTTTCTACAATCAGGGTGGAGTTCTATTTGCCAAAAACTTGCGCGCATATCAATCGTGGATAAAACTTTAATTCCATGGAAATGTTGAAGAAGTTCATCTAAATTTTGTGGACGGTCAGTTTCAGGAATAATAATATTATTTATCTGTCTGGAATCCAGAACCAAACGAATTGACCCATCCTTTTTAAGAACAACGTGTAATGGGCTGGTATAAGGACTGACTGCTGGCTCAACAATGCCCTGATCTAACATGTATTGAAGTTCATTCTTAACCTTGTCTCTGTAAGCCAAAGGAATAGCGTACGTTTTTCCGCGAAATGGTGTGTGTTCTTTTACTTTAAATAAATATTGTAAGCCTTGTATAGTTCCTGTGTGATGACTAAATACTGTAGCATGTGAAGTCAAAATATGGTGCAGCTCTTCTCTTGCAACGTCATCTGGCACTTCAGCTTTTTTAACCTTTTCAATAATTAATTCTTCGCTACTAATTATATCCTCCATCGCGTCTCTGTATCTATTGTCACTGTCATGAATAAACACACTGTCGTCATAATGCTCAACGAAAGCATCAGAAGTAAGAAACCTTAAACATTTTGTATCTGATTCAGATCTTGCTAAACACTCGAAAAATTTCAAACATTTCGGCATTCCGGCAACAGTCAAATTCACACTTCCTTCTTTAAAGTTCAAAATTGCCTTATGTGCGTTAAGAAACTCCATACCTAAAATAATCTGTGTACTGAGTAATGGAACAATAATAAAATTAGCAGAAAATTCGCATCCTTGACAAATGAAATTTAGGTTGGTCTGTTGTTTAACTTCCACACCTTTTCCAGAAATAGCGCCTCGAATTGTAGTTTTAGAAATAGGTAACACAGGACAGGCAATAGTTCTTTCACATATACGAAAAACTGATTCACTAATGACGTTCAGTGGGCTCCCAGAATCTAAAACTGCAGTGAACTTATTCTTACCCACACATACTTCAATAACAGGATGTAAAAATGCGTCTCCATTATTTTCCTTTTCATCTAGCAAAATGTCTCTCATGTCTTCCAGGCGTACGTAGTGTAAAGTCGTAGTGTCATTACTTTCTGAACCGTCTATACTGCTGCCAGAAGCCGAAGCTGCTAGTCATTGTCGATTGTTTGCGTCACGTCTTTGATTATTCCCGACATTTCGCAGATCAATTTCTACTATTTCCACTTGTCTCTCTGAATTTCTGTCACGCGGAGGATGCCAATTAGGTCCTTCCTGTCTGTTAGATGCAAATTCTTGGTTGTGTCTCTTATTAAAATTTCTGTTTTCCTGTCTGTCTGCATAACTACTTCTTGTATAATTTCGACTGTCCCTTCTGAAATTATTGTTGTATCTACTACCCTGGTTATTTCTGTAGTAAGAATTTCTATTATTGTATGAATAATTTCTGTCTTGATGATACCGATTACTGTTTCCGTATGATTGAACATTCCGGTACGAATTACCGTTATTATAATTGTCTGTGTAATCTCTGTTAGAACGTCTGTTATTGTCATAAGGCTGGTATCTATTGTCCTGTCTGTTACGTCTGTCATTCTCAAAATTACCCATATAACGCCCGTTCCGATCACTATCCCTTTTCTCTGACAATCTATCGTAATTACTGTTACTGAAAAAGTTACAAGAAGTCCCGTCGTCGTTGTCATACTCAAGTTCTTGTAACAAAGTCTTAAAAGTCTCAATGTCGTCTTTACATCTTCCAGCTAAAGCAATTTGTCTTATGGATTGTGGCAGCTTAGTTAAACAAATGCGAATTAATTCAGTCGGGCTATAAGGGTTGGACAGGAACTGATTCTTTCGAATCATGTCTTCAAAATATTCTGCTGGCGTGCGGAACTCAGACTGTTTGAAATTACGCTGCATAATAAGACTGTGTTTGACTCTGTCTTGCGTGTTTTCGGACCAATATGCCGATAGAAATGCATGATAAAAATCATTCAGAGTATTACAATCTCTAATGAGTGCGCGCATCCGCGTCGCCGGTTCGTTTTCTAAATATCCACACATAAATTCCAGTTTGTGACTTAGTGGCCAATTTGGTGGGAGTGCATACATAAATTGATCTAACCATGCACATGGATGTATGTCATTCTTAGAATTGCGGAAGATCTTAAATTTCCGAACAGTCAAAAAGTGTTTATAGTCAAAGTTTTCGCCTCGTGGCGACAAAGACCTACCGCGTCTGTCCCAGTCCGAATGTCGATTATTGTCAAGTTCGCGCGCCTGGCGCTCTCTTGTTGCTTCTCGTAAATGAAATAAATTACTTTCTTCAAACCCCTCTGCTATCTGTGATTCTAAATTTCTTCTACTGTCCTTTCCTACAATTTCGCCTTCGATTTGTTTGACTTGCTTTCGTAATGCCTCAAATTCCCTTTTCACGCGTTCATTAAATTTTCCCTGATTTTCAACATGTCTATTTATGTTCTGGTACTCTTCAGTTTCCGCAAATGGCAATGGAGCTGTATCATCCGATTCTCTGTCCCCATTTAAACTAAGACTTGTCAATTTATCTGAAATCTCCTCAACTCTTTCCGATAAGTCACCTAATTGCTCTTTCTGTTTATTTACGTCTTCCGTAAGTGTCGCGACTCGGGTTTCGGTATTGTCACATTTAGTAGTTAACTGTTCACACTGTTGCGTTAAGTTATTTATTCTGTCATTTGGTACGGATTCCGCGATTCTCTCAAATATTTCTTCCTTATCGTGTGCACATTGTAAATTTAACTCTGAAAATTTCTGTACTATCACGCGATCTCTCTCCTCCTGTTCTCTATCCTGTTCCCTTTGTCTAATCTCTACTGCAATTAATCTATTATTGTGAGAATTCAAAATCGGTTGTACTTCTTCTCTGATTTCTTTCTTTAATTCATCTTTCATATTTTTGAAACATGTCCCTATTCGTGAGTCTAACCGTGTTTCCATTGTCCCCATCTGTGTTTTTAATTCAGATCTGAACTGTGTTTCCATTGTTCCCATACCAGTTGTAATTGTTCCTATTTCTGTTTTTAATTCAGATCGAAACTGCTCCATTGTTCCCCTATTTGTTTTTAATTCAGATCCAAACCGTGTTTCCATTTTTAATATAGCACTCATCAACTGCTCCATAGTAACTGATTCGAAACTCCTTCCGCCCCTAACATTTCCCGCAAAACCAGTTTCCTTCGTCATAGCTGTAAAGCTATCTGTGTTCGATACTATTTCCGAATCTTCTATCGTTAATCTCGTATTTTGTGAATTTCCTGATTGAGAAAAATTTTGAAATGGTTCCGGACTATTTTCCCGACTTATTACATTGTTTTCCACTTCATTATTCATCACACTGCTTTCCTCTGTTGGCGAGTTCGCCATATTAACAATTTCGTCATTCTCACTATTCATCATTTTTGCCTTTTTCATTGATCGCGTAATCATTTACAAAACATTCAAAACTTGTCACTATACGAAAATTACACACAATGACTCTTTATCATCAACAATACCATTCACTCGAAATGTTTCCATCAAACACGATTAACGAACAATTGAAATAATTGCACTAAATCGTCAAACGCGTATACAAGATAACAATCAAATTCAGAGAAAAAAATACCATTCTAAGAATGATAATTACCAAATCTACACATGCAAAATAGACTATAATTACTAAACTACAAATTACTACAACAATGCTACTGTCTACTATTTTTACAATCAGAAAATTCCAAGGGACGATCCGAAGCAGCGGTCGCCACGTGCATGGGGGCTTAATAAATGTGAATGCAAATAATTTTAATTTTTTTTCTAGTAGCTGTCTGTCCGATTACGAAGTCTCGTAACGGTTGGCCCTGACTATTATTATTACGCTATCTGACTGCATAGAACAACAACAAAGATGAAATGGAAATTTTCATTAACACAATTAATTAATTAATTAAGTCCCCAGCAACTATAAAACCTACGAAACCAAAGCACAAGTATAACTGTTCTGTGTGTGGGAGTATGACTCAACGTACGCATCTGGCACGGTTCTTCTTCAATAACACAAGAAATTTGAAATATCATTTATGCTGAATTAATTAAAGAAAATAAAACTACCATAATTACTCAAGAAAACCAGAATTACACTCTAATACAAGAACACAAGCCAGATGCTTTGTTGACTGAACCTGTAATGACGCATTATTTAAAACATGGAAATAATGAAAAATAAATCAAGTTTCGTTACCTTCATATATTGACCAAAATCACTCTAATCATTACAACATATCTCCACACCGACTCGCTATTACCACATCTCAACAAGAACTTTTCAGCATCACATCTCAGCAAGCACTCCCTACTAGCACATCTGAACACGAACTGACTACTACGAGTCCTCGACAAGCACTGCCCACTACGAGTTCTCAATAATCACTTCCCGTGGAGGCGGCGGAACAATGCTCTCTAGCGATCTCTGGCGCTGTGGCTCAGTGTAGCCACCTTTCAACCTGCTACCGTAGCAGTCGCGCGGTTCCAGACTGAAGTGCCTAGAACCGCTCGGCCACAGCGGCCGGTATACAGGGATGCTGACTCAGTTTTTCACGGTAGGAAATGGGAAGTTGTGGTACAGAAAATGGCCCAGGGATCACCAGTGTGTGTGTGTGTGTGTGAAGTGTGTGTAGTGAGCGAAGTGTTATGGAACAACGTGTGTATAGTGTGTGCAGTGACTGATAGTGAGGTATGAGTGAACAGTGTGGCATTACATTATTTAATAAGTTACTTGTAAAAAAAGTATTGTATACCAGGAGTAAATGTAATAATTGCCCCTAACTATAAATCTGTAAATGTATGTGTATACGAATTAGCTTATTTTAAATTGGTCTAAACTTGTAAATACTTTGACATGTCCTATATTCTTGTAAAAAAAGATCTATGGATGAATAAAGCTACTACTACTACTACTACTACTACTACTACGAATTCATACGACATATCGCTCATGTACTTTACAAAGCACCTTTATGGGTACGTGTATTTCCATGACACAAAATGACTGTTTCTTTCATCAGGTTACCTTCCATTCGGAAACTTCTTCTCAAATACTTTTTCTTACAATTCGACAAAAATGCATTGTCAATAGAGAAACAGCAACACACGAACAGGCCGGTCTGGAGAGCTCAAACGTGGACTAGTCATTGGTGTCACTTGAGCAAGAAATCCGTCAGGAATATTTCAGCTCTTCTAAAGCTGCCGACGTCTGCTGTTGGTTATGTAATAGTGAAGCGGGAATGGGAGAGAACAACTATAGCGAAACCGAGACCAGGCAGATACCACGCACTGAAGGACAAGGACCGCCGAGAATTGCTGACGGTGGTTGTGAAAAACTCGCGTGGCATCAGCGGAAGGAATCACGCGTGAGTTCCCAAGTACTACCAGCAGTCGACGTAGCACAATCACTGTGGGAAGAAAGTTAAAAAGTATGGGGCCCAAGAGTTCCTCATGAACCACACATGGCGGCACTACAGTCTGGAACCGTCCGACCGCTACGGTCGCAGGTTCGAATCCTGCCTCGAGCATGGATGTGTGTGATGTCCTTAGGTTAGTCAGGTTTAAGTAGTTCTAAGTTATAGGGGACTGATTACCTGAGATGTTAAGCCCCATAGTGCTCAGAGCCATTTGAACCATTTTTGAACCACACATTTCTGTAGACAGTGCAAAAAGACCCCACTGGACAGTGATTTGGAGTGCTGAATCACGCTACACCTTTTGGCAGTCCGATGGAAGGGTTTGCACTGGACGAATGTCTGGAGTACGTTACCTGCCATGATGTGCAGTGTCGACAATGAAGTACGCAGGAGGTGCTGTTAGGTGTATGGGGGTGTTTCTCGTGGTTAGGGTATGATCCCCTTACTGCACTTGAGAGAACGCTAAATGGCGAAGGATACGAACACATTTTACAACATTGTGCACTGCTTACTGTAAAGGAACAGTTCTGAGTCGGTAGTTGTTTGTATCAGCCTGACGATTCACCTTGTCATATAGCGGCATCTGTAAGGCAATGGTTTCCTGAAACGGACTGGAGTACCAAAAGTCCCGAACTGAACATAATGGAATACATTTGGATCGAGTTAGAACGACGATTTCGCTCCAGACCCTAGCGTCCAACATTACTATCTTCTCTGGTTTCGGTTCTTGAGGAATAATGGGCTTCCATTCCTCTACATCATTGGTTCCAGCCTTTCTGCGACCATTACCCCCTAGTGAAATCAGATATTAGTTAGGAACCCCCGCTCACACCCCCCTCTCAAATCTCCCATCCGCCTTACCCCACCATCATCAACACTACCAGCTAACTGAACTTTGGAACGAAAAAGAACATCAGTGGTTCCAACATTTCTGAGACCATTACCCTCTAGTGAAATCAGATATTAGTTAGGAACCCCCACTCACCCCCCTTACCCCACATCTCCGCTCCGTCTTGCCCACCACCATCAACATTTCCAGCTAACTGAACTTTGGAACGAAATAGAATTTCTTCAGACAATTTATTTAAATGGTGAAAGATTGAGGGTATTTAGTTTTTGCGTTTTATTAAACCACGAACTGATGAGTCTATGAGGCAATTAGTACTGCTAGTTTCTAAATATTTGTTTTTCATCCCGTTGGCTGCCTAAAACTCCTCCTGAGAAAAGAAAGTTAACTATCCATATTGAGGATAGACACTGTTACAGAATGTGCTTCTTCTGTACCACTTCTTTCCCTAGCGACACTTGCCTGACCTACGCTCTATCCCATGTACAATCAACCAAGTTGAAGTGTGACCACTACACTTCGGTCTACTGTGTGTAAATCACTTGATTTGTGAATTCCTCACTTCTGAAATGACTGAAATTAGAGGACTTCAGGATGCCAATGCACTGTGCCTCACCACTACCACTAATAATTGTAATAACAATAACAACAATAATAATAATGATACAACGTCAGTTTTACAACAGAATAGTAGCCTGACGAGGGGCAGCAGCCTCTTCAGTAATTGCAGGGGCAACAGTCTGGATAATTGATTAATCTGGCCTGTGTAACACTAATCAAAACGGCCTTGCTGTGCTGCTACTGCGAACGGCTGAAAGCAAGGGGAAACTACGGCCGTAATTTTTCCCGAGGGCATGCAGCTTTACTGTATGGTTAAATGATGATGGCGTCCTCTTGGGTAAAATATTCCGGAGGTAAAATAGTCCCCCATTCGGATCTCCGGGTGGGGACTACTCAAGAGGACGTCGTTATCAGGAGAGAGAAAACTGGCGTTCTACGGATCGGAGCGTGGAATGTCAGATCCATTAATCGGGTAGGAAGGTTAGAAAATTTAAAAAGGCAAATGGGTAGGTTAAAGTTAGATATAGTGGGAATTAGTGAAGTTCGGTGGCATGAGGAACAAGACTTTTGGTCAGGTGAATGCAGGGTTATAAATACAAAATCAAATAGGGGTAACGCAGGAGTAGGTTTAATAATGAATAAAAAAAAAATAGGAGTGCGGTTTAGCTACTACAAACAGCATAGTGAACGCCTCATTGTGGCCAAGAAAGATACGAAGCCCACGCCTACTACAGTAATACAAGTGTATATGCCAACTAGCTCTGCAGATGATAAAGAAATTGATAAAATGTATGATGAGATAAAAGAAATTATTCAGGTGGTGAAGGGAAACGAAAATTTAATAGTCATGGGTGACTGGAATTCGAGAGTAGGAAAAGGGAGAGAAGGAAACATAGTAGGTGAATATGATTGGGGGTAAGAAATGAAAGAGGAAGCCGTACGGTAGAATTTTGTACAGAGCATAACTTAATCAGAGCTAACACTTGGTTCAAGAATCATAAAAGAAGGTTGTACACATGGAAGAATCCTGGAGATACTAGAAGGTATCAGATAGATTATAAAATGGTAAGGCAGAGATTTAGGAGCCAGGTTTTAAATTGTAAGACATTTCCAGGGGCAGATGTGGACTCTGACCACAATCGATTGGTTATGAACTGTAGATTAAAACTGAAGAAATTGCAAAAAGTTGGGAATTTAAGGAGATGGGACCTGGATAAACTGACTAAACCAGAGGTTGCACAGAGTTTCAGGAAGAGCATAAGGGAACAACTGTTGAATTTAATTGATGAAAGGAGAAAATAGAAAAATGCAGTAAATGAAGCAGGCAAAAAGGAATAGAAACGTCTCAAAAATGAGATCGACAGGAAGTGCAAAATGGATAAGCAGGGATGGCTAGAGGACATGTGCAAGTCTGTAGAGGCTTATCTCACTAGGGGTAAGATAGATACTGCCTACAGGAAAATTAAAGAGACCTTTGGAGAGAAGAGAACCACTTGTATGAATATCAAGAGCTCAGATGGCAACCCTGTTCTAAGCAAAGAAGGGAAAGCAGAAAGGTGGAAGGATTATATAGAGGGTCTATACAAGGGCGATGTACTTGAGGACAATATTGTGGAAATGGAAGAGGGTGTAGATGAAGACGAAATGGGAGATATGATACTGTGTGAAGAGTTTGACAGAGCACTGAAAGACCTGAGTCGAAACGAGGCCCTAAGAGTGGACAACAATCCATTAGAGCTACTGATGGCTTCGGAGAGCCAGTCCTGACAAAACTCTACCATCTGGTGCGCAAGATGTATGAGACAGACGAAATACCCTCAGACATCAAGAAGAATATAATAATTCCAATCCCAAAGAAAGTAGGTGTTGACAGATGTGAATATTACCGAACTATAAGTTTAATACGTCACAGCTGCAAAATACTAACGCGAATTCTTTACAGATGAATGGAAAAACTGGTAGAAGCGGACCTCGGGGAAGATCAGTTTGGATTCCATAGAAATATTGGAACACATGAGGCAATATTGACTTTACGACTTATCTTAGAAAAAAGATCAAGGAAAGGCAAACCTACGTTTCTAGCATTTGTAGACATAGAGAAAGCTTTTGACAATGTTGACTGGAATACTCTCTTTCAAATTCTAAAGGTGGCAGGGGTAAAATACAGGGAGCGAAAGGCTATTTACAGTTTGTACAGAAACCAGATGGCAGTTATAAGTGTCGAGGGACATGAAAGGGAAGCAGTGGTTGGGAAGGGAGTGATACAGGGTTGTAGCCTATCCCCGATGTTATTCAATCTGTATATTGAGCAAGTAGTAAAGGAAACAAAAGAAAAATTCGGAGTAGGTATTAAAATCCATGGAGAAGAAATAAAAACTTTGAGGTTCGCCGATGACATTGTAATTCTGTCAGAGACAGCAAAGGACTTGGAAGAGCAGTTGAATGGAATGGACAGTGTCTTGAAAGGAGGGTGTAAGATGAACATCAACAAAAGCAAAACGAGGATAATGGAATGTAGTCGAATTAAGTCGGGTGATGCTGAGGGAATTAGATTAGGAAATGATACACTTAAAGTAGTAAAGGAGTTTTGCTATTTGGGGAGCTAAATAACTGATGATGGTCGAAGTAGAGAGGATATAAAATGTAGTCTGGCAATGGCAAGGAAAGCGTTTCTGAAGAAGAGAAATTTGTTAACATCGAGTATAGATTTAAGTGTCAGGAAGTCGTTCTGAAAGTATTTGTATGGAGTGTAGCCATGTATGGAAGTGAAACATGGACGATAAATAGTTTGGATAAGAAGAGAATAGAAGATTTCGAAATATGGTGCTACAGAAGAATGCTGAAGATTAGATGGGTTGATCACATAGCTAATGAGGAGGTATTGAATAGAATTGGGGAGTAGACGAGTTTGTGGCACAACTTGACTAGAAGAAGAAGGGACCGGTTGGTAGGACATGTTCTGAGGCACCAAGGGATCACAACTTTAACATTGGAGGGCAGCGTCGAGGGTAAAAATCGTAGAGGGAGACCAAGAGATTAACACACTAAGCAGATTCAGAAGGATGTAGGTTGCAGTAAGTACTGGGAGATGAAGAAGCTTTCACAAGATAGAGTAGCATGGAGAGCTGCATCAAACCAGTCTGAGGACTGAAGACCACAACAACCACAACATAGTAGCCATTATATAGTTAGTTCGTGTACTGTTGCGAAGTGAATGTTTTAAGAATTGTGGTCTATTGCAAGAACTACCTGCAACTCGGAGAAGACATTTTCATGAAATTTTTCGCATATGTGGTGCATATGTCTCAATTTTACTGTTACAGATGCACAGTAGAAAGTGGGCAGACTTTGTGAGGAAGATGTTCTTCATACATTCATTTCACAGTCTGTAACCTACACTTCATTCTGTCGTAGATTCATACTAATATTTGAAAAAATGTAATTCTTGGTAACTTGCATACTCAGCAGTATAGTCTTATAATCAGCATTATAGTCTTCTGAAACAGTCTAATAGTAATGATCTTTTCGTAATAATTTAATTTCCAAAAAACACTGAAACACATACGTTTTACATCGAGGCTAGAAGTCAGATACCAATTTTCATTGAAGTATCTTTAAAAAGGCTTTATAAGTTCCTTAATAACGATTTGTTTTCAAACAGAGCTCACCCACTATTTTACCTCCTTATTGGTTCAATACCAAAAATTTTAAAGATTTTTTTTTTTAAATTTCTGACCGAGAAACCAAATACCAGTTCTCGTACTTCTAACTTCAAAATTGCTTTAGTAGTGACATATATTCAAAAAGTTTCTTATGTCCTACTTCAGCCCCTAGGGGTGGAAATTCGAACAATCTCTTCTAAGCGAAGCCTACGTTATAAGATCGACACCATCTCCAAATTTCAAGTTTCGATCCTGATAAGTTTGGGCTGAGAGATGATGAGTCAATCAATCACTCAGGCCCTATATCACCCCCGTAGGGGCTGCATTTTCAAAAACACTCAAACCTGTATTTTTTATTTCTAACTGCTAAGTCCTTCCCCCATGAACCATGGACCTTGCCGTTGGTGGGGAGGCTTGCGTGCCTCAGCGATACAGATGGCCGTACCGTAGGTGCAACCAGAACGGAGGGGTATCTGTTGAGAGGCCAGACAAACATGTGGTTCCTGAAGAGGGGCAGCAGCCTTTTCAGTAGTTGCAGGGGCAACAGTCTGGATGATTGACTGATCTGGCCTTGTAACATTAACCAAAACGGCCTTGCTGTGCTGGTACTGCGAACGGCTGAAAGCAAGGGGAAACTACAGCCGTAATTTTTCCCGAGGACATGCAGCTTTACTGTATGATTAAATGATGATGGCGTCCTCTTGGGTAAAATATTCCGGAGGTAAAATAGTCCCCCATTCGGATCTCCGGGCGGGGACTACTCAAGAGGACGTCGTTATCAGGAGAAAGAAAACTCGCATTCTACGGATCGGAGCGTGGAATGTCAGATCCCTTAATCGGGCAGGTAGGTTAGGAAATTTAAAAAGGGAAATGGATAGGTTAAAGTTAGATATAGTGGGAATTAGTGAAGTTCGGTGGCAGGAGGGACAAGACTTTTGGTCAGGTGATTACAGGGTTATAAATACAAAATCAAATAGGGGCAATGCAGGAGTAGGTTTAATAATGAATAAAAAAATAGGAGTGCGGGTTAGCTACTACAAACAGCATAGTGAACGCATTATTGTGGCCAAGATAAACACGAAGCCCACGCCTACTACAGTGGTACAAGTTTATATGCCAACTAGCTCTGCAGATGATGAAGAAATTGATGAAATGAATGATGAGATAAAAGGAATTATTCAGGTAGTGAAGGGAGACGAAAATTTAATAGTCGTGGGTGACTGGAATTCGAGAGTAGGAAAAGGGAGAGAAGGAAACATAGTAGGTGAATATGGATTGGGGGTAAGAAATGAAAGAGGAAGCCGTCTGGTAGAATTTTGCACAGAGCATAACTTAATCATAGCTAACACTTGGTTCAAGAATCATAAAAGAAGGTTGTATACCTGGAAGAATCCTGGAGATACTAATAGGTATCAGATAGATTATATAATGGTAAGACAGAGATTTAGGAACCAGGTTTTAAATTGTAAGACATTTCCAGGGCCAGATGTGGATTCTGACCACAATCTATTGGTTATGAACTGCAGATTGAAACTGAAGAAACTGCAAAAAGGTGGGAATTTAAGGAGATGGACCTGGATAAACTGAAAGAACCAGAGGTTGTAGAGAGTTTCAGGGAGAGCATAAGGGAACAATTGACAGGAATGGGGGAAAGAAATACAGCAGAAGAAGATTGGGTAGCTCTGAGGGATGAAGTAGTGAAGGCAGCAGAGGATCAAGTAGGTAAAAAGACGAGGGCTAATAGAAATCCTTGGGTAACAGAAGAAATATTGAATTTAATTGATGAAAGGAGAAAATATAAAAATGGAGTAAATGAAGCAGGCAAAAGGGAATACAAACGTCTCAAAAATGAGATCGACAGAAAGTGCAAAATGGCTAAGCAGGGATGGCTAGAGGACAAATGTAAGGATGTAGAGGCTTGTCTCACTAGGGGTAAGATAGATACTGCCTACAGGAAAATTAAAGAGACCTTTGGAGAGAAGAGAACCACTTGTATGAATATCAAGAGCTCAGATGGCAACCCAGTTCTAAGCAAAGAAGGGAAGGCAGAAAGGTGGAAGGAGTATATAGAGGGTTTATACAAGGGCGATGTACTTGAGGACAATATTATGGAAATGGAAGAGGATGTAGAAAAAGATGAAATGGGAGATAAGATACTGCGTGAAGAGTTTGACAGAGCACTGAAAGACCTGAGTCGAAACAAGGCCCCGGGAGTAGACAACATTCCATTAGAACTACTGATGGCCTTGGGAGAGCCAGTCATGACAAAACTCTATCATCTGGTGAGCAAGATGTATGAGACAGGCGAAATACCCACAGACTTCAAGGAGAATATAATAATTCCAATCCCAAAGAAAGCAGGTGTTGACAGATGTGAAAATTACCGAACTATCAGTTTAATAAGTCACAGCTGCAAAATACTAACGCGAATTCTTTACAGACGAATGGAAAAACTGGTAGAAGCGGACCTCGGGGAAGATCAGTTTGGATTCCGTAGAAATGTTGGAACACGTGAGGCAATACTAACCTTGCGACTTATCTTAGAAGAAAGATTAAGAAAAGGCAAACCTACGTTTCTAGCATTTGTAGACTTAGAGAAAGCTTTTGACAACGTTAACTGGAATACTCTCTTTCAAATTCTAAAGGTGGCAGGGGTAAAATACAGGGAGCGAAAGGCTATTTACAATTTGTACAGAAACCAGATGGCAGTTATAAGAGTCGAGGGGCATGAAAGGGAAGCAGTGGTTGGGAAAGGAGTGAGAGAGGGTTGCAGCCTCTCCCCGATGTTATTCAATCTGTATATTGAGCAAGTAGTAAAGGAAACAAAAGAAAAATTCGGAGTAGGTATTAAAATTCATGGAGAAGAAGTAAAAACTTTGAGGTTCGCTGATGACATTGTAATTCTGTCAGAGACAGCAAAGGACTTGGAAGAGCAGTTGAACGGAATGGACAGTGTCTTGAAAGGAGGATATAAGATGAACATCAACAAAAGCAAAACGAGGATAATGGAATGTAGTCAAATTAAATCGGGTGATGCTGAGGGGATTAGATTAGGAAATGAGACACTTAAAGTAGTAAAGGAGTTTTGCTATTTAGGGAGTAAAATAACTGATGATGGTCGAAGTAGAGAGGATATAAAATGTAGACTGGCAATGGCAAGGAAATCGTTTCTGAAGAAGAGAAATTTGTTAACAGCGAGTATAGATTTAAGTGTCAGGAAGTCGTTTCTGAAAGTATTTGTATGGAGTGTAGCCATGTATGGAAGTGAAACATGGACGATAACCAGTTTCGACAAGAAGAGAGTAGAAGCTTTCGAAATATGGTGCTACAGAAGAATGCTGAAGATAAGGTGGGTAGATCACGTAACTAATGAGGAGGTATTGAATAGGATTGGGGAGAAGAGAAGTTTGTGGCACAACTTGACTAGAAGAAGGGATCGGTTGGTAGGACATGTTTTGAGGCATCAAGGGATCACAAATTTAGCATTGGAGGTCAGCGCGGAGGGTAAAAATCGTAAAGGGAGACCAAGAGATCAATACACTAAGCAGATTCAGAAGGATGTAGGTTGCAGTAGGTACTGGGAGATGAAGAAGCTTGCACAGGATAGAGTAGCATGGAGAGCTGCATCAAACCAGTCTCAGGACTGAAGACCACAACAACAACAACAACAACTGCTAAGTCATATATCAGTTTTCATAGAGGTAGCTTTATAAATGTTTTATTAGGACTTTAATAATGATTTATTTTCCAAAAAAGGTTTCACCCACGATTTTACCCCCTTAGTGGTTGAATTTCCCATAATACTAAACGATGTCTACACTATAAGATCAATACCCTTTCCAAATTTCAAGTTCCTATCCTTATAACTTTGGGCTGAGCGATGATGAGTCACTGAATCAGTCAGGCCCTATTACACCCACTTAAGGTTCGAATTTCCAAGAACACTAAAACACGTTATTTTTTATTTCTAACCGAGAAGCCAAATTCAAATTTTCATAGATTTAGCTTCGACAATGCTTTCATAATAAAGTATTTCCACAATAACTTTCATCACCTATTTCATCCTCTTAGGGGTTTAATTTCCCAAACCACTGAAAAAAGTATTTTTTACGTTTGTTTGTGGGCTTCTTCCGCAGCAGCTGTTAACATCAGTTATTATAGGTTATCTGTCTTGAGTTTTTTTAAATTTCTAACAAGACAGATAATCTGTAATAACAGAAGTAATTTTTTATTTCTAATCGAGAAATAAAATACCAATTTTTGTAGATTTAACTTTAAAATGTTTCAGTAGTTCTTTAATAATGATTTGTTTTAAAAAAACTTTCGCCAACTATTTCACCCCCATTTCAAAAAACGCTGAGACACGTATTTCTTCATTTCTGACCTAGAGACCAAAATCCCATTTCCATATTGTAGTGTCAAAATTGTATTAATAGCGACATACTTTTAAGAAACTTTCATCCCTGTTTCACCCTCTTAGGAGTGAGATTTCGAAAAAGCCCTTCTTAAACAGTGCCTACAGTATAAGGTTAACAACCTTTCCAAATTTCATGTTTCTGTCCTTAGCGGTTGGGGCCGGGCGATGGTGAGTCACTCAGTCAAAACGTTTCCTTTTGTATATAGAGATCGTAAGGGTTGGTGAAAGTGGCGTCATAAGATTCTCTGAGTCTTCTACATACCGGTAATCAACTCTTTCTGTAATTAGTACTACACTTTCGTCATAACAAATAATGCTTTGAAGTTGTTCGCAAGGACAAGATGATGGAGAAAGAAACGGTGTGGATTAATTTGTAGTTAAATTTGTTTCATTTAATTTGAACTGTTTTATTACACTAAGAAAAGCCAAACTTGACACGTTACGAGCTTACGTTCTCTCGGTTTCAATACACAGGAGATATTTATGATGAAAGCGATTCCTTAATGTTAATTTAAACTCTCAGTCTAGATTTATTTACCTTGCATGGTGCTGGTTAGGAAGCGACAATTGTGCGTGTATACCTTGTATCGTGCTGGCGATAACTCAGCGTGTTTTTCTATTATTGTTTTTAAAGGAAATATTAGGACATTAATATTCTCAAACATCCATCTGTGGATTTCTGCTAAGTTACTAAACTTTAAAGTTTAGTAACTTAGCAGAAATCTACAGATTACGTGTCACTTGTCAGAGTCGTATCTAGACGTATCAGGGGTCCCACATCACTCCAACTGCACACTTCCCACACCATTACAGAGCCTCTACCAGCTTGAACAGTCCCCTGCTGGTATGCAGGGTCCATGGATTAATGACGTTGTCTCCGGACCCGTACACGTCCATCCGCACGGTACAATTTGAAACGAGACTTGTCCGACCAGCAACATGTTTCCAGTCATCAACAGTCCATCGTCGGTGTTGAAGGGCCCAGACGAGGCGTAAACCTTTGTGTAGTGCGCCGGCTGGTGTGGCGCTTCAGTCTGGAACCGCGCGACGGCTACGGTCGCTGGTTCGAATCCTGCCTCGGGCATGGATGTGTGTGATGTCGTTAGGTTAGTTATGTTTAAGGAGTCCTAAGTTCTAGGGGACTGATGACCTCAGGTGTTAAGTCCCATAGTCCTCAGACTCATTTGAACCTTTGTGTAGTGCAGTAATCAAGGGTACACGTGTGGGCCTACGACTCCGAAAGTCCATATCGATGATGTTTCGGTCAATGGTACGCAGGCTGGCACTTTGGTGATGACCCAGCATTGAAATATGCATAAATTTGCGGAAAGGCTAAATGGTTCAAATGGCTCTGAGCACTATGGGACTCAACGTCTGAGGTCATCAGTCCCCTAGAACTTAGAACTACTGAAACCTAACTAACCTAAGGACATCACACACATCCACGCCCGAGGCAGGATTCGAACCTGCGACCGTAGCGGTCGCGCGGTTCCAGACTGAAGCGCCTAGAACCGCTCGGTCAGACCGGCCGGCTTTGCGGAAAGGGTGCACTTCTGTCACGTTGAACGATTCTCTTCAGTCGTCGTTGGTCCCGTTGTTGCAGGATCTATTTCCGACGGCAGCGATGTCGGAGATTTGATGTTTTCCCGGCTTCCTGATATTCACGGTACTCTCGTGAAATGGTCGTACGGGAAAATCCCCACTTCATCGCTATCTCGGAGATGCTGTGTCCCATCGCTCTTGCGCCGACTAATGATTCCATTTTCAAACTCACTTAAATCTTCATAACCTGCCATTGTAGCAGCAGTAACCAATCTAACAACTGCGCCAGACACTTGTTGTCTTATATAGGCGTTGCCGACCGCAGCGGCGTATTCTGCCTGTTTACATATCTCTGTATTTGAATATACATGCCTATACCAGTTTCTTTGGCGCTTCAGTGCATTACAACCGACTCAGCTGCCGAAAAGCTAACATGATACCTAGCAAAATCTACAATTTGGAGCTTGAAACTGAAAAAGGCTGCAAAACGTACGCCCACCTCTGTCCGAAAAATTAAGAGAGCGTTTACCAGAGATCTCCACAACTTACCTGTCCAGTCACCAGAAACCGAATGCTGTACACGGCTCAGTCTGTCCTAACGTTCGGACTAGGGGCTGGGTGGGAGGAACAGGTACCCACTGCCCTCCACAGTGCATGCGGAAACGGTGGCTGGGCTACGCTAACAACTTGGCCTCTTTGGTCCCAGCATTGCTATCCAGAGGTTTGAATTGGCAATACTACATCAAACCGTACCAGACTACCAAATATACTGGCTGTGCTGGAGCGAGGTTTTAACTGCTCTCTTTTGCTTGTTTCCTCAGTCATACAGGATGGATGAAAGGAAGTGGGTCTGTACACGAATAAATATGTAGACAGGCGCTCATTCTTCCTCCAGATGTTCTGTGTCGGATTGGCAGAGTGCCAGAGTGTTAGCCTGCTAAGACGAAAGTCACACATAGCACCGATGAAATAGTTTCGACACAACTCCTTCAACATCGCCCTAACTTGTCCAGGAAGTCCTCCCACAGACCTACCCTGCCTTCCATCTGTATCAGTGTACCCTTTTTTCCCTCATACCACGATTTCTCTTTCTCAAACTCTCTTGCCTCTCCTTATAACAATTCGATTCGGGATCCTCTTCTTCATCATTGCATCCGACATTCTGTCTAAAAAAATTTCCACTTTTTCAAATAGTTCACCACCTGCTTAGCCAACGATACGAAACACCGATGGCAGACATCAGTTGCAATTAGAATGTAATCAAAAGCGTTTAGACACCTACTGACGAATATTAATAAGGCCTGTGTTCACCCTTCGCCTTTATGACTGCTTGAACTGTACTGTGGTGCCTGAATGTCTATGGAGATATAGCTGTCCATCCTTCCACAAGAATCAAAACCAGTGAAAGTGATGCTAGTTTGAGGCGTCCTGTCACGGACTGCACGGCCCCTCCCGTCGGAGGTTCGAGTCCTCTCTCGGGCATAGGTGTCGGTGTTGTTCTTAGCCTAAGTTAGTTTAAATTAGTTTAAGAAGTGTGTAAGTCTAGGGACCGATGACCCAAGCAGTTTGGACCCTTAAGAATTCACACACATTTCAACATTTTGAACAGTGACGATGGGGTCTCGAGCAAAATCGAGTTCTGACTCATACCAAAGGTGTTACATTGGATTCAGATCGTGACTCTGGGCAGCCCAGTCCGTTTCAGGAATGTTACTGTCCACAAACCATTCCTTCCTAGGTGCTGCTTTATGAGAGAACACATTGTCATGCTGGTACCAACAGTCATCATCTCCGAACTATTACCCTACTATAAGCAGTACAAAATACTATGAACCGTGTTCCTATGCTTCTGATTTTATCGTTCTCTTAAGCGCAATAGGGAGACCATACCCTAACAACCTCATACCATAACACAACCTCATTCGTATTCACTAATGGCACACCACATAATGACAGGATACTTTCTGGAGGCATTCGTCAAACCCAAACCCCTCCATCGGTATTGCCAGAGGGTACAGCGCGACTCATTGCTCCAAATCACTCGCTTCCAGACATCCAATGTCCAGTGGTATCACTCTTTACATTTCCTCAAGCGTCGCGTATCACTAACTACAGAAATGTGTGGATTACACTACCCTCCATAAGTTTGGACACACCTAGTAATTACAGACAATGGAAAGGAAATACGGTATAAAAATGCATTTTGTTGTTTTCCGAATGTTTATTAAGCTCAAATAATACACAGGAAGATGCAAAATTAAAATTTCGATTCCTCAAAATAGCCACGCTTTCCTTTCATCACAGCCTTGTACTGTCTCGGCATGTGCTGCGTCAGCTTTGCCAAGGTTTCAGTTGGAATTAATCTCCATTCTTGCTGCAGGACCTCCCACAATTGTGACCCACTCATGATTTCCAGTTTTCGGATCTTCCTGTCCAATTCATCCCATGGCAGCTCGATTGGGTTACAATAAGGGGATTGGGACGGTCATTCCACGTTTTTCAATACGAACCTCTAGAGACGTCACATAGTTCTGACACAAGCGAGACGTACTCGTATGTTTCGGGTCGTTGTCTTGCTGCAAGGCAAACCCTTTCCCAATCAGACGCAAACCAGATGTCTTAGCATGTCGCTGGAGAATGCATGATAATCCTTTTGGTTCATTTTTCCATCTATTTTCACCAAATCTCCGACTTTATTTCCTCCAAAGGATCCCCATACAATCACAGAACCCCCTCCATGCTTTACAGTTGGAATTACGCACTGATGATTCAAGCGTTCATGGGGTAAACGGCGTACAAATTGGCGGCGTTTACTTCCAGATATTTCGAACTTGGATTCATCAGTGAATAAGACTCTTTCCCAATCCCCCACTGTCCAATGTAGGTATGTCCTAGCCCACTGAAGCCTTTTCTTCTTGTTAACAGAGCGCAACAGTGGTTTCCTTGTTGTACATAACCTCGGAGGTTGTTGTCTGCCAGGCGTCGTCTCACTGTTGACTCACTCACCGGTGTATCCCTCGTTGCGTTGAGTTCAGCAGTCAATTCGCGGACAGTTTTTAATCTGTTACGTTTACTGTTCACCAACAAGTACTTTTCCTGGCGTGCTGATGTTTTCTTGTGTGCTCCTGCGCGAGGACGATATCCACAGGAGCCTGTTTCTCGATGCCGGTGTATGTTTTTGACAACTCCGCTGGTGGAAATCATCAGTTTCTTTGCTATTTGTCGGACACTATTGCCTTCTTGGCGCAAAGTGATTATCATTACCCGTCATTCGTAGGAAATCTGGCACTTTGGGCCCATTTTCAATTACTTTTTGCGGCGTGTTATACATTTATGCAAACGCAACTGGTCCCGGTGGAGGTTCGAGTCCTCCCTCGGGCATGGCTGTGTGTGTTTGTCCTTAGGATAATTTAGGTTAAGTAGTGTGTAAGCTTAGGGACTGATGACCTTAGCAGTTAAGTCCCATAAGATGTCACACACATTTGAACATTTTTTTTCAAACGTAACTGCAAGTGAACAGAAATGTAAACAACGTACCCCTACATAGCCATGCGGTCTACTCGCGCCACCTTGCGTGTTCAGTAGAACTGCTTGGACGGGTAACGTCGGTTTACATCAAACGGAGCAGTACTTGTATGTTTCAATATGTATGTATACGTACAATAATTAAGTGTACAATACTGTACGTGTCATTATTAACCGTTATTTGAGCTTGCTATTCCGTATTCTAACCAATAACTCACATAGATCACTTCCATATTGCTGCATTGTAATACGCAGCATGGTGTTTCCAAACTTACGGAGGGCAGTGTGCGACAAGCTACTCGAACATTGTAACCTGTTATTTTGAACTCCCTAAGCACAGTCACTGTGCTTGCTGGAATCCTTCTAGCACTTACCAACTCGCGAGTGATTGCTTCCGCTGATTCCATGCGCGATGATGGACGGTCTCTGTCCGTTAGTACATGAGCTCTACCTGGTCCTGGATTAGCTGTGATTGTTCCTCCGCTTTTAGACGTCACATCGTATCATCAACAGTCGTCGTGGGAAAATTTAGAAGGATTAAAACGATCCTGATAAATCTGTTAATTAGCTAATATCCGAGGATAGTCCACGTCAGAAGTCACTGAGCTCTCCTGATCGACCCATTATGCTGTTACTGCTTCTCTACCGACAGCAAAATACGAGGGTTGGAACTTAAATAGTGGCAACTACATTACTGGCCATTAAAATTGCTACACCAAGAAGAAATGCAGATGGTGAACGGGTATTCATTGGACAAATATATTATACTAGAACTGACATGTGATTACATTTTCACGCAATTTGGGTGCAAAGATCCTGAGAAAGCACTACGCAGAACAACCACCTCTGGCCGTAATGACGGCCTTGATACGCCTGGGCATTGGGTCAAACAGAGCTTGGATGGCGTGTACAGGTACAGCTGCCCATGCAGCTTCAACACGATACCACAGTTCATAAATGTAGTGACTGGCTTATTGTGACGAGCCAGTTGCTCGGCCACCATTGACCAGACGTTTTCAGTTGGTGAGCGATCTGGAGAATGTGCTGCCCATGGAAGCAGTCGAACATTTTCTGTATCCAGAAAGGCCCGTACAGGACCTGCAACATGTGGTCGTCCATTATCCTGCTGAAATGTAGGGTTTCGCAGGGATCGAATGAAGGGTACAGCCACGGGTCGTAACACATCTGAAATGTAACGTCCACTGTTCAAAGTGCCGTCAATGCGAACAGGAGGTGACCGAGACGTCTAACCAACGGCACCCTATACCATCACGCCGGTTGATACGCCAGTATGGCGATGACAAATACACGCTTCCAATGTGCGTTCACCGCGATGTCGCCAAACACGGATGCGACAATCATGAGCCGGCCGAAGTGGCCGTGCGGTTAAAGGCGCTGCAGTCTGGAACCGCAAGACCGCTACGGTCGCAGGTTCGAATCCTGCCTCGGGCATGGATGTTTGTGATGTCCTTAGGTTAGTTAGGTTTAACTAGTTCTAAGTTCTAGGGGACTAATGACCTCAGCAGTTGAGTCCCATAGTGCTCAGAGCCATTTGAACCATTTGACAATCATGATGATGTAAACAGAACCTGGATTCATCCGAAAAAATGACGTTTTGCCATTCGCACCCAGGTTCGTCGTTGAGTACACCATCGCAGGCGCTCCTGTCTGTGATGCAGCGTCAAGGGTAACCGCAGCCATGGTCTCCGAGCTGACAGTCCATGCTGTTGCAAACGTCGTCGAACTCTTCGTGCCGATGGTTGCTGTCTTGCAAACGTCCCCATCTGTTGACTAAGGGATCGAGACATGGTTGCACGATCCGTTACAGCCATGCGGATAAGATGCCGTTCATCTCGACTGCTAGTGATACGAGGCCGTTGGGATCCAGCTCGGCGTTCCGTATTACCCTCCTCAACCCACCGATTCCATATTCTGCTTACAGTCATTGGATCTCGACCAACGCGAGTAGCAATTTCGCGATACGATAAACCGCAATCGTAATAGGCTACAATCTGACCTTTATCAAAGTCGGAAACGCGATGGTACTCATTTCTCCTCCTTACACGAGGCATCACAACAACGTTTCACCAGGCAACGCCGTCAACTGCTGTTCGCGTATGAGAAATCGGTTGGAAGCTTTCCTCATGTCAGCACGTTGTAGGTGTCATCACCGGCGCCAATCTTATGTGAATGCTCTGAAAAGCTAATCATTTGCGTATCACAACATCTTCTTCCTGTCGGTTAAATTTCGCGTCTGTAACACATCTTTGTGGTGTAGCAATTTTAATGGCCAGTAGTGTATTTATTCACAGTCGATACAAAAGAGCTACATGTTTGCAGCTGTTTCTGTCTTTCAAAGTAGTCACCAGCGTAGTGTAGAACCCGTTGCCTGTGATGTGGAAGGCGTACTATACCGTTAACAGAGCCTGTTCTGTTGATAGTGCGAATGGAGCAGTCTAAAGTTATGGTGATACTCGTGTACGACTGTGATGGTGTTATCCTAATGCATTACGTTCCTCCATGGCATACCGTCTGTGCAGAGTATTATTGTTCGCTTTTGGAGCATCACCTGCGACCAGCTTTGCGAAAGAAGCGTCGACACTTTCAGCGCAACTCACCCATCATTTTGCACGACAATGCACGGGCGCATACAGCGCAAGCTGTGGCTGCTCTGTTCGGTCGATGGGACTGGGAAGTACTGTACCATCCACCATACTCCCCGGACTTAAGTCCTTGTGACTTTGATTTGATTCAGAAGATGAAGGAACCACTTCGTGGCATTCGCTTCAGAACTGTTCCAGAGATTCGACAGGCAGTAGACCGCTCCATTCGCGCCATCAACAGAACAGGCTATGCTAACGGTATACTACGCCTTCCACATCGCTGGCAACGGGTTCTACAAAACGCTGGCGACTACTTCGAAGCACAGCAACAGGTGCAAACATGTAAATCTTTTGTATCGGTCGTGAATGAATAGTTGCCACTGTTTAAGTTCCAGCCCTCATATTCCTCGCCTCATTTTATATTGGCGGGTCCGCCTCTCGTGAAATTTGATGGTTGGCTCTGAGCACTATGGGACTCAACTGCTGAGGTCATTAGTCCCCTAGAACTTAGAACTAGTTAAACCTAACTAACTTAAGGACATCACAAACATCCATGCCCGAGGCAGGATTCGAACCTGCGACCGTAGCGGTCTTGCGGTTCCAGACTGCAGCGCCTTTAACCGCACGGCCACTTCGGCCGGCCGAAATTTGATCGTGAAGACATTACATTTTATCGATCGCACAGTTTATATACTTATGAAGCAAATCAACCTCTTTATTTTAAGAAGAGAAAATGGCAAATATGGTCAACAATGTTTAAAAATATAGACAGTATGTAATTTATCACATTTTTAAAGCTCTTAAATTAATTTTGCTCTCAAAACAAAAGAAAAAAAAATAGAAAAGAGAGATGCGCCATTTGACCGCGCAGCTGGCAAGGATAGTAAACAGGGGATATATCGATACCAGGGCATAAAGTCCTTGCGAATTTTGCCGGCCGGAGTGGCCGAGCGGTTCTAGGCGCTACAGTCTGGAACCGCGCGACCGCAACGGTCGCAGGTTCGAATCCTGCCTGGCATGGATGTATGTGATGTCTTTAGGTTAGTTAGGTTTAAGTAGTTCTAAGTTCTAGGAGACTGATGACCACAGGAGTTAAGTCCCATAGTGCTCAGAGCCATTTGAACCAACCTTACGAATTTTATTTCTTGTAGTCTGCGGGACAGTAACTATGCCTCGCAGACAGGTGCGTGAACAATACAAACAGACGTCAGCATTTGAGAGAGGACGTGTAGTTGGGCCAAAAGAAGCCCATTAAAGTAATCGGCGAATCTCTCGACATTTATATAGGAGCGATGCCAATATTGGACGGTGTTGGCAGGACCAATGACCGAACACAGCGTCAAGAAGGAAGAGGTCGACCTAAAGAGACGGCAGAATGAGAGGACCTAGCAATCGTCGGAGAGGACGTGCAACTGACGCTTCAGTGGCCACAAGGACCATCAGCAGGCGGCTCACAGAAATGGGAATCAGCTCAAGATACTCCTTCCGCTGACTTCTATTGGCCTCTGTACACTAAGAAGCCTGTTTGCATTGATGTCGGGATCTCTCAGCCTGGCATCTCATTGACTGGAGTACAATGGCCTTGACCGATGAGTTCCCCTTAGAACTGAGCCCCAATGGCCAGAGAAGACGTGTCTGGGGACGCCTCGTACAGTGGTGGGATACCAACCTGACTGTCGCCAGACATTTAGCCCTATAGCCGTGAGTGATGATTTGGGGTTGGAGAATACTCAGTATTGTAGAACACTCAGTATAATGTCGTTTATTGAAACTAAACTACACTTCTCGAACAATCACTATGTACACACAAAAACAAATAACTTGTAGATGACCATTCATCAAGATTGTCGGTGAGGTCCGTCGGAGCTGGTCCTAGCTCGGCGAGGAACTGGCTGTACTGCTGCTGCGCTGGCCTTACGAAGCCGGCGGACGCCAGCGGAGTACACAACTTTCCCTGTATCTGTGAGGCGACCTCTGCAGAAAATGGTTCGCATTAGTCTCTAGCAAGTTCTCTATGTTTTGAAGAATTGTTTTCCTCTTGGTTGCGCCTGCAAGTGCTTGTTTATGTTATATGGTACACAGGGATGTCTTGAGTGTAGTCTGCCTGGCAGGAGTCGACTGTGGCAGACGTAACAGGGGTGCCGTTTCATTTCATAATGGTTGCCATCCTCGGCACCCTCACAGCACAGCGGTACCTTGGCGGTATTCTACGCCCCATTTTGTTGTCCTTCATGGCGAGCAATCTGCGGCTTACATTTCATCAAGATAATGCATGCATGCACATGGAGAGAGTTTCTGCTGCTTGGCCTCGTGCTTCCCATACCGAACCTTGATCAGCAATGTCGAGTGGTCTCTCCCCAATTGAAAACGTTCGGAGCATTACGGACGGTGCCCTCCAACCAGCTCGGGATTTTGAGTAAGGAACACGCCAATTGGACGTAATTTGGCACGATGCCCTTTCAAGTGAACATTGTAACCGCTCTTTAGAGAGTGGGTATTCAGAAACGAATATCAGATTAAATTCTGTAATACGAAATGACCCAAGAGCCAAAAAACGGTAGTTGTATTTCGAAGTAATGGTTAGTTAAAGTTTTACAAAGGGTAGATGTTTGAAATAGAGTAACGCAAAGTGGTACAAAGGGAATCCTAGGAAGACATAACAGAGCTACGTTTTGTTTTGAATATAATGTATAAACCAATGCGCAGCATTGGTAGCTCTCTTGAGTCTTTGTTTTCAATGGTGCATGCTCGCTGTCTTGCCCGACCCGCACGACAGGGAATGGTTCTCTACTAGCGCCGAATAACTGGTTGCATGAGTCAGAGGTAGACCAAAGCGTTAGTGACTTGCTCCATTTGAGAAGCTCTTTCTCTTGAATAAATAGTCCAATTTTTTCTGAAATTGGAATCATTTGTTTGTCTGTACATGTATATCACAGCTACCGATTTCAGTCCTATTCGGATTATTCTTTCATAGTACGTCTTTTTTTGCCTTACAGCGTACATTTCTTTAAAATATCTCTAGCTGAAGTATGCATGGTGATGTAATTGCTGAAAAAAGTAAAAGAAATTGTAACGAGCAAACACCGCGTTCAGTACGTAAGAGGATAGTATTGTGCGTGTCGCTAAGGTCCCTCTAAAAATTTGTTCTCGCAGTTACATATGGAACTGGTTTTCTTCGGAAGTAAGCTCAATAGACGAAATATTGGTTATTCCCTTAAAAGAGCACAGTGGTCGGTTTGGAGCAGTGTAGAATTGGTACCCGAGGGTTATGTGAGCTTCATGGCAATGAAGAGGAGCCTGTGTGCGCAGTTAAGACTGGTCAGCGGGGAGACGTGGTTTAGAATGACAGTTAAGATTTATCGTGTGTGGACTTGCCCATGACAACGTTATCAAGGACGTTGCCTGATTTATTGGTGTATCAGCGTTGACTGTCCGCCGTGTCTACAAAGAATGGTGTACCACTCACAGCCGTGTAACACGTCGTAAAAATATTGTCGCAAAAAGACCTAACCTGAAGCGACCGGAGACGAAAGTCACATCTTGTCTGTGGCAAATGATTTCAAACGTGACAGGAATAGCTGCTGGTGTAAAATGCACGTCCATCGCAACCAATTTCCAAGCGAACATTCGGAAGGGAACTTCATGCAGTGGGAGTTACAGTCGAGTACCTCGAGAAAGGCCGTAGTTCAAAGCTGCACAGTTTTGCCTCTTTTCAAATGATGCGAGGCTTCCAGTGCACAGACAGATCAAACTGGTGTTTCTCCACACTCTGTCAGGGTCTATTTCAGCCCGGAGATGGTTCTTGTTTTTTCGGGTCTGTTTCTCTTTGTTATACTTCTCATGAGGAGATGCTTGATAAGCAATAATAAGACACAGATATACAAAAGAGGGGTTTATTACGCCCACATCAGAGAGATTTAATGACAAAGGAAAATAATACATCTTCTCAGACACCAAGAGGCGCACGCCTGGAACACACAGTGAATAAACGTAGTGGGTCGTGAAGACTATGCCAAGATAATCCCTAACGACGGACGTTGCGCGTCCGGCGTAGCTGGCCGTCAGGTACGTCTCGGGATATCACTGGAAAGTCGTAGGTCCAGCTCAGTGGCTTTCGACTGGGCTCTGACTGATGGACTCATCAAGGCCGGCGCATGAATTGGACCAGAGTGCCGATGGAGCGAACTGCCGACTTGTTGGTTTGCACCTTCCTGTATAGGCGGGGCGCGGAGGAATTCTTGTCGATCCAGTTCTGCACACGTGACACTGCTTAGGAAATACACTATGTTATCAAAAGTATCCGGACACCTAGCTGAAAATGACTTACAAGTTCGTGGCCCCCTCCATCGGTAATTCTGAAATTCAATATGGTGTTGGCCCGCCCCAGCCTTGATGACAGCTTCCACTCTCGCAGGCACACGTTCAATCATGTGCTGCAAGGTTTCTTGGGGAATGGCAGCCAATTTCTCACGGAGTGCTGCACTGAGGAGAGGTATCGATGTCGGTCGGTGAGGCCTGGCACAAAGTCGGAGTTCCAAAACATCCCAAAGATGTTCTGTAGGATTCAGGTTGGGACTCTCTGGAGCCCAGTCAATTACAGGGATATTATTGTCGTGTAACCATTCCAACACAGGCCTTGCATTATGAACAGGTGCTCTATTCAGTGTAGGCCTGTGCTGTGTTTGTGCGCCGCGTGGGGTGGCCGCGCGGTTAGAGGCGCCATGTCAATGATTGCGGGGGCCCTCCCGCCGGAGGTCCGAGTCCTCCCTCGGGCATGGGTGTGTGTTGTTCTTAGCAAAAGTTAGTTTAAGTAGTGTGTAAGTCTAGGGACCGATGACCTCAGTAGTTTGGTCCCTTAGGAATTCACACACATTTGATTTTGCTGTGATGGTGCCACCCAAAACAACAAGGGGTGCAAGCCCCCTCGGTGAAAAACGCGACCATACCATAACACCACCGCCTCCGAATTTTACTGTTGGCAGATGACATTCACCTGGCATTCACCATACCCATACTCTGCCATCGAATTGCCACATTTTGTAACTTGATTCGTCACTTCACACAACGTTTTTCCAATGTTCAATCGTCCAATGTTTACGCTCCTTACTCGAAGCGAGGCGTCGTTTGGCATTTACCGGTGTGATGTGTGGCTTATGAACAGCCGCTCGGCCATGAAATACGAGTTTTATCACCTCCTGCAGTCATAGTACTTGCAGTGGATCATGAAGCAGTGTGGAGTTCCCGTGTGATGGTCTAGATAGACGTCTGCCTGTTACACATTACGACGCTCTTCAGCTGTTGGCGAGGTAGGCCTGTACGCTTCTGTGCTGTACGTCTCCCTTCACGTTCCACTTGACTATCACATCGGAAACAGTAGACCTAAGGATATTTAGGAGTGCGGAAATCTCGCGTACAGACGTATGACACAAGTGACACACGATCACCTGACCACGTTCGAAGTCCGTGGGTTCCGCGGAGCGCCCAATTCTGCACTATCACGTTGTGTAATGACTACTGAGGTTGCTGATACGCAGTACCTGGAAGTAGGTGGCGGCAAAATGCACCTAATATGAAAATCGTATGTTTTTGGGGGTGTTCGGATACTTTTGATCACGTAGTGTAGGTCCCTTGCAGGAGGACCTCTGGAGGCGCTTGTCCTGCTCCTGTCGTCCTTGTGATCGACGCAGTTTGGGAAGACTACGCCTTGTGCGTATGCAACTTGGTGATGCTTTACTGTCTGAGCGGTTGCCGTTCCCTATAGGCGAACGTTGGATACGTGGAACTCGTTCTGTGAGTTTTACCCACTCATTGTCCGCCCCCGGTAGCTGAGTGATCAGCGCGACAGAATGTCAATCCTAAGGGCCCGGGTTAGATTCCCGGCTGGATCGGAGATTTTCTCCGCTCAGGGACTGGGTGTTGTGTCGTCCTAATCATCATCATTTTTCGTCCCCATCGACGCGCAAGTCGCCGAAGTGGCGTCAATCGAAAGACTTGCACCCTGCGAACGGTCTACCCGACGGGAGGCCCTAGTCACACGACATTATTAATTACACACTCATTTACTCATAATTCAAAAAGTATGTGTCTAACACGTGAGTTTTTGTTTAATAGTGTACGGATAGCGGAAAACTGTTACAATGGAGTACAACAGGAGCATGAACTTGTTTATTATGCAGTGAAAAGGAGAATTTATATTTACATAAATATAGTCAAACATTCAAAAGAAAAGACAGGCAATTTAGGATGCAAAATAAGTATTCGTCTGCAATGCTGAAAATGACATTCTGAACATAGGACATTACTGTTAGTATTCAGTAGCGATGGCTTTCAAGAATGATTATGTAGTCTGCAGCGTGATTTTACGCCATTCTTCTATTAGAACATTCTGTAGATCATTTACATTGGATTTCTGATGATTCCTCACGTCTTTGTCGAGTAAATTCCACGAATTCGCTGTTGGGTTAATGTCTGGGGATCGCAGTGGTGTCGGCATCCGGCAGGGAGGCTTATACAACAGCCACAGACTTGCATGTGGAGCTGTACGTTTTGGATTATTATGTGAAAGTATGTATTTAGGTATATAAGACCCATATTATTCACACTTCTGGATAAATGAGTTTTTAGGATATTTATGTAAACAGCTCAAACAGACCCTCGTTAGTAAACACAACCTTACCCCAGAAATGACACCCAACTGTTTTATATTCTCTTGCAAATGCAATTCGTTTCTTTTTGTTGATTTTACTGATGTATGGTCTTCTAAGAGCTGTTAGCCCTCCATACCATACAACCTCATTTTTTACAGTCTGCGTCGATACAGACGTTCCCATATGCATCTGAACAGTAGTAACAAGTTTTGGAGCGCTTAGATTTGAATTTTTTCTTGGCTTCTATAAGTTGCTGTCGTTTTTACATCTAGGATAGAACTCAGGATGGCTGGTTCGCGACTGGGTTTCGTACGTTTCATTCTAATAAAACCTGTATGTAATAGTTTTCACTGGACTGATAGGTCTGCCATTGGTTTCTCTGATTTCTTGAAAAGATTTTCATTTTAGAAACAAGCTGATGCATGATTCCTTATTTTATGTTTTAGTTTTGCAACATCTTCGATGCATATTGCTTTAATATCACTCAATGTCTTTGAAAACAGAGATGGTTCTATCCACAGCAGTGGATCAAACACAGCTGCTCAAGGAAAGGGAGAGTTATGTGTCTCAGAGCGGCACCACACCTGGGCTCTTGTTTACTAGATAAATACCTGTTTAACATCAATCGGAGCATGATTTTACATAACGTGGATTTTTTCACGAATTAACGGACATATGAACCCAAACAGCATTTTATTTCTAAATGTAGATATTAACCGATTCAAGGAAATTGTTATTGTTCGTTCCTTCGATATATTTTTATGATCGTGTTTGTTATATATTAAGCGCAATGGTTGGACGAATACGTGTTGTGGTCGCTGTAGGTTACCGTGAACACGAACTAGGATGTTTATTTCTCCATTTTAGGTGAGCAAGTCTTGTCCTTTTCTGTACATTATCTTGGTAGGTATTCTGCGGACTCTCCCGCCTTCCAAGATGACAATGGCCGTGTTTAGAGGGCTGCACACATATTTCCCTGGTTTGACGAAAATTTCTACTGCCCTGATAAATAAACCGATCTTAATCGCATAAAAATGTGTCGGGCTATTTTGAACAACAGGTGAAACGTATCATTTAATATCTCCGCAATTTGGTAGCTCTGTGGGATAATCAATCAGTAGCTTCAGCTGTATATCTCATACATGAAGAAAACTGTAAATTCTCTTCCTCGCCGAGTTTAGGCCGTTATCAGGTCTAGAGATGGTGTTGCATAATGTTATCGTGACTTTTTCTGCCAGATGGCTAACTTTTTATCCAGTTTATCTAGCTACATGGTGAAGCCAGTTCTTTCGGGCTATCTTCTGTGTGTCATATCATTCATACGAGACTCAGGTGTGCGCGGTGGATTATTTTCCATAGTCATTACCTCTACATCACAATAATGACAAGGACGTTGGTACGTTGAGGCCTTCGCAAGGTATATTATCTTGATCACAGTATTGTATCTGGAGATTTAGAAATCAACGAGGGTCTAAATTTAAAGACTCAGTTTTGGGGAGACATTGATATTTATTCAAGCTGATCATACATTTTGTTGGTAAGTGGATTATTTGCGATGATTATTTCTTATTTTTATTTTTGCCAAAGACAGTAAAACGAAATATCCTTGGTGTATTAATTTATTTCTAGTAGCTCTGAAGACGGATTTGAAATACCTTTCGTAATTACAGTGTGTACGGATGCTGAGCCACACAGACGGAAATCACGCTCAATAACAGGTTCGACAGGCTTGAATATTGCTACAATTTTTGTTCTCAACCGGGCTATTACTGCACGATTATTCTGCCCTATCTTTTGGGAACGTCGTCATGCTATCTTCACGGTCACAGTAGATACGGTCACAGTAGATAAGCAAATGTAATTTACTTAATATATTCCACCTCGGAAAGGAGCCTTGTTAGGTTACAGATTTAACCAGTTGCAATTGGGTATGATTATCATTGATAGCGGTAAATGTCTCAAGTCACAAACTTTCTCATTTCTTAACATGTAGCACTCTCTAACATAAACTTCTGCACTCTAATGCTTGACAAAAATATACAGTTAATACTGTGGATCCTCCCATTTGGCTTTCAACGCAACTGATACACGTAACAAGCGCAAAGCTGCACTTAAATCTTAACGCGAAACAGAGCTCGCCAGACACTGCTGTGCAGGGTTTGAACCTTGGAGTCTCAACCATATTAAAAATTTTAACTACAAAATTTGTACAAAATTGACCTTTATCATCATAGTAAGCAATGAATACAAGAAGAAATTGGCAAAAAACAAACAATCATTTGTTTTAAGGAGATGGTTTCACCTTGGAAAATAATTTTAAAATTTTTCACAAAATGAATCATTATTGTCATTATAAGCAACGAATAGAAGTAGAAATTGGCAAAAAGTGATCCATTAATTGTTTTCAAGTTGTATTTTAACTGTGGAACCATTGTTTCATATAGATTTCAACCACCTTTCATTTAATGAGATATATTTGAAAGCAATTTCGCATTTTTCCTAGACACAATCCCATATCTCGAAACTTTCATGAACTCGTTATGCTGAAAAGAAATTACACTCTTAAATAACAAGCAAAATTAGATCTAAAATTTGATAAATTTGTACAAAAAGCACATACTGCTCCAGCAGTTTCATTTCTAAGTTACCTGTAATTCAAATTTACATTGCAGTAACTTTAGATGTACTTTCTTTCACTGTCAGTGACCGCCTCAATAAGATCATTATAAGAAAACCACTTACCACAGTCTCCTACATTCTCGTCCGCGCTGACTACTGTTTCGAAGACATAAGTGATTGCTACGATGCATTCCTTTCGTGGAAGTATCTCAGTGAACCTCTAGATGTCTCTGTGTTGCAATAGCATCGGTGGTACGTAAAAAAATAATAATAAAATTTTCGGGTACTCGGTACATGGGTACTCGAAGAGTTAAACAGCACTATCTGCAACTGCTACTACGTCATATTGTTATGTTGTACTATAGCAAACCTTACAAAAGAATTCTCTTCGAACTATCTTTTTCGCCTGCTATTTCTGTTACTTCTTCGTTTCGGATTTTATCAACCAGTTATATTTTTACGTCAGCGCCTGGTTCCATATTTCAGGTACATCCACTTTTTTCTTCAGCAGATTTTTTTTGAAACTACGTTGTACTTCAATACAACGGGTTGCTCCAGATACATATTTTGAGGTATATCTTCCTCCAGCACATAGCATTATATGTCAGTAGTTCAAGAAGCCTTCCAGCGCTTACGTCTATTCGCTCCTGATGTCTGCCTTGCGTCGGTCAACTTCACTAATTATACTCCCTACACTCTTTAAGTCTCTCACATCTGATGATAAAATCTTGTGAGTCGTTAGGCGCGTGTTAGTCCTCGTCAGCTCCTTCACTGCTCGTTGTTTCGATCCTTCTGCTGAAAACTTTTTCAGGATTCCATTCGTGTTCCTGGATGTCTCAATAATGCGTTGTCGGTATACATATTGTATGAAAAGCAAAGTTTTTGCCTCTGATGGTGATACACATGTACATGTATAAATTAGCTTTTCTTAGTTGAAGACGCATTCAAATGTTATGATCGAATTGCCCTGGTTATTTGGTACCATAAACGATGTTTCTGATTTCCAACCGTGTAACGTCTTGCAGCATATGAAGGAAAGCGGTGGGCAACCTATAACGAATTGCAAGAAGTCGTGTTTGTCGTTTGGGATTCAAACTTACTTTGTCTTTTTCAATTTTTATATCTAACAAGTCGGTATTCTCTGTACCACTCTCTTTTTCACTACACTTCACCTCATCTTTGTTGAAATTTAACTCAGATCCCACAGACAGTCGGTTATTGTATCCAGTCAACAGTTGTCTTCCTTGCTATCGTCCAGAAAGGCTACGAAAACTACCGCCTTCGGCATTAGTATTTATTCCCACAGTACATTTATTCCTCTTCTTATATTTTGTTTCAGTCCGTTAATTGCTTAGCCGACAAAGAAGTCAAATAAGAAAGGGCATAAGCTGCTACCCTTTATTACAAGAATGCTAACATTAATTTAACTTTCTTGATTTTCCACTTCACGTGAATTTTTTTATTTTTTATTTTGTGTTCAGTTTTTCATCAGAAACGCAATAAAGCAGGAAGTTACGGCTCGGATTGTTTTGAAAGAAAGACAATACGCTTTTGTTCGCTTCGTATGAAAAGAAACTCTTTCCAGCTGGCGCTCGTTCGGTAGAGGTCAGGTAAAGGTTAAACAGGCGTGTTTCTAATTCGGTCAGCATTCTGCAGATGTGTGATAGCGGCCGCCGTTCTAGAACTGTTCCTAGAGTACTGGGCGATATCGACCGCCATAATCTCGCTCCGTTTCCTTTTGCCTGCCGATATTTGTGTGCATTTCTGCCAAGTGCCAAGGTTCTGCCAACGACAAGTCGGGAAGGAAGTTACAAGGGACGGGACCTACCGCATGCGGGCGGGAGGAAGGGCGAGCTGCTGTGGTTCTCCAGGCTGGCATATGTATAAAACCGTCGTTTACAACGCTTTCATATTTTACCGAGCACGTATCTCTCAACAGTCTGCACCTTCGATGCTACATTTTTAAGTATGCAACTAAATGTTAACAAACAGTGTCTTTTCTGTATTGTCCGTTTAACTGGCTCGTTTCATACAGAACAGTTTCCCTCAGGTTCTCAGAAAACGACATAGAGAAGACAAGTGAGTTTGGTCGCTCGTGGCAGGTGCGTGGTAGTACAGAGATTGGGCTAGGCGTGCATACTACATAACCGTACGTGAAGCTAGAGAATGAGCCACAACACATTAAAAAAAACATAATAATTACAAAATCCAAATTGTACATTGAATTTTTCAGATATACATATAAAACTACTGAATTACGAATTCAGTTTACAACAAGAGAACTTGGGTGATAAGAATTACGTCATCGTCTTTGTTTAGAAGAAGGCGTATGACTCGATATGCAGATCTGCTCTCATGTAGATCCTACAGGAACTAGGATTGGACCACAAGATTCATAAACTTACCCAATAGACTTCAAATAATGTGAGATCACGAGTAAAGTTCGGTGGAATACTTTGAAGTTTTGAAATCAAGAAATGAATGAGGCAGGGAGATGTACTCTCCCCTCCCTTTTTTAGTTGTGCCCTGAAAATGGTAATAAGGGAGTAGCGAAAAGATTTAGCTAGACAGAAATTTCAGGATAACATCTGTCAGGGGCACAACCGCAGTCGGTTCATGTTGACTACCTGACATTTACTAACTTCCTGTCACTTCTGTCTAATTCAATAAATACTTCACTGAATAAGCTCAACATTCTCAGATAACAAGCAGCAAAGGCAAAGTTAAATTTGTCGCTTGAAATAACACAGTTCATGACGGAAGTAGTATATCACTGTGGGTTTTGGGGCGATATCGCAAGGCCAGCAATCCCAGTGTCAGATTGCAGCTGAGACAAACTTGCTTGTTATCTTCAAGGTCCCTGGTATCGGATTACAGCTGACCAATTGCACGAGTTATATTAAAGGTCACCCTCTTCCCATCATCTCCCACCCTACCCCTCCCCTATCTTCCCAAACCCTCCCTTCCCCTTCCCTTCCTCGCTTTGCTCTCGGCCAATCGTGCATCGACGTCATCAATGTCGTCAGCAAGTTGCCACCAGATCCTACCGTTCTCGGGCATTTTTTCTCAGCCGGTGGGAATCAAGTTCCCCCTGTCATCTAGTTTATTATAAAAATCCAGTGGCCCCTCATTCAGAGTCTGTACATAATGTTTAAGGGTTCACCATGAGGTACTGTCATCATGGACCAGCCGCCGCCTCTAGCCAGAATGAAAAGCAGAGGACCTGTTAGATTTGAAAGTAAGTCCGTCTGGGCAGGGCTCAAAAGTTTCTGAACGATCAGAATTATTTATCTAAAAGAAAAAGGTCACACGCCTCTCTCTCTCGTCTCTTTCCTCCAATTATAGCCTGATGTTATTATTGAATCATAGCCCCTACTTGGCTTTGCTCAAAATTACTGTAAATATTTCTCCAGTGTTTACGTCACTGTAGTCTGCCCCCTTAGCTGAGTGGTGAGCATATATGGCTGCTAGGCGGAGGACCCGGGTTTGATTCCTGATACTTCAAAGATTTTTTTCTTGGTAGGATAACTGATACGCGATGCCATTTGAAGAGTTACTCGAGCGATTAGTAGCGGCTTCACGGTATGGAAAGTCTGCAAAACGGCTGGGAGAGCGGTGAGCTGACCACATGCCCCTCCATACGGCGTCTGGATGACAGCACAAGGCAGAGGATGACCCTCTGGGCATAGACATCCCTTGGGCCTTCAAGGCCTGCAGAGGAGTTCGTTTCTATATGTCAAAGTATCTGAGCTACATGAAAAAGGATGAATTACCTTCGTGTTACTGACTCCCAAAAACTGTTTATGGACTGGATCACCACTCAAGTTGGTAAATATCATTCGAAGGTATATAGTACTCACTATGGAAGAGAGATAAGGGAGAGAGATTAGTGTTTAACGTCCCTTTGACGAAAAGGTCATTAGAGATGGAGCACAAGCTTGGATTAGGGAAAGATGGGGAAGGAAATCGACCATGTGCTTTCGAAGGAACCATTCCAACATTTGTCTGGAGCGATATAGGGGAATCATAGAAAACCTAAATCAGGATGGCTGGATGTAGGTTTGAACCAACATCGCTCAATTCTATGGAATATTGGAGCGAGTATGTAACATAATCTCTGTAAACAATTAAAAGTCAATATTTTTTATAATTTGTAATTAATGAATTAGTAGTACATATTTGTTGAAAGTAAGTTTTACTTTAAATATTAATCTCCAAATCCTGAAAATAATGAAGTAAAGTCAACTGCTGTTTTATGTTCCAAATACTCACTGTCACCAACAGATGGCTGCACTGCTGAAAACGCACGTAGTTCAGTCTTTGAACCACAAGTTTCTTCTGTTACCAACAGACGGCAGCACTACTGAAAATGCATATTGTTCGATCTTTGTATCGCAGGTTTCTTAATGTCACCAACAAACGTCTGCATTGGTAAAAACGATAATTATTCGTTCTGTGCACAACACTTGGTTTAAGACACAACAGAGCTTTAAATTTCCACCTCTATGATGCTTCTCAAATGCCATAATATTCTTTCACAATATAAAATTTCTGCAAAAATACGTTTGCAATGGAAGAGGGTACAATGTTTATGTCGATTATCATAATGTTTACATCCATATACACAAATGGTCGTCAAATTAGTGTCTAAAACTCTAATATATCTACCTTAGTGCTATTTTCATGCCTAACAACAGGTAATCGTTTTCCATATCAATACTAGTCATTGTCACAATGTTCTAAAATGTTTGTAAAAACTCGTCTGTAATGTAAGAGCGTGAGATGTTTATGTCAAGTATCGTGATGTTACAATATAGGATTGGCAGAATAGGGGGGAGTGTAAGATGGATAGATATGTAAGTTGGGGTGCGACCATTAAAACAAAGGCGTTTTTCGTTGTGCTGAGATCATTTTGCGAAACTTGAATCATCAAGTTTCTCTTCTGAATACGAAAATATTTTATAGACAATCAAATACATAGGGAGAAATAATCATCGTAAGAAAATAACAGAAACATGGCTCACATAAAAGATTTAAGTGTTCGTTTTTTACACACTGTTTGACAATCGAAAAGCAGAGGAATAATTTGAAAGTGGTTCGTGAGCCCTCTGTTAGGCACTTTAGTGTGAATTGCAGGGTAGTCATGTAGATGCAGATGTAGGGTCGGAGACTGACGAGCAATACACAAGCATCAGCTGACCAAGTGTTTTGTGGGCCACTTCTTTCGTGGATGGACTACATTTCCTTAAGATTTTCCCAGTGAACTTCAGCATGGCATCTGCTTTTCCTATACGTTATTTTATGTGGTCATTTCACGTTATGTCAGACCAGACAGTTACTATTAGGCATTATATGGTAATTACTGTTTCCAGAGGCATATTTCCAACACCGTGAATGCACAGGACATGATTTTTTTGTCAATTTATGTGCAGGAGCTACATTTATTTACGTTCAAGTTCAACTGTCATTCCCTACACCAATTATTGGCCCTCTGCAGTTCTTTGTTGCAACCTTCCTGTAGGAAACAGCATTGTCCGGAAACAGCCTAATCTACATCTAAACATACGCTACGGAAGCCACTGTACAGTGCTTGACAGAGGGTGTATTATAACAGTATTATCGGTTTTCTTTCCTATTCCATGCCACTCACTGAATGATTTTCTATATTTCTCTGAACTTCCCTAATCTCTCATATATTACTTCTTTACTGGCTACGCCACATACACAATGGCTGTTGCATAATGGTGTCATGGCTGTTGCATAATGGTCTCACAGTCTTCACCGAATACAGCTTCCCTAAATTCACCCAATACTGTTTCACGAGAAATACATTGTGTTTTTACCAAGGATTACCATTTAAGATCCCCAAACTAGAGTGTTACATTTATTGAATGGTGTGTACTGAACTTATACGACCCTAGCAGCCTCACTTAGAAAATGTAAGAAATCTACTAAAGAAACTGCATACACTATATCTGCCAGTAACGAAGAACTCTGGGTGATTTTAATTTTCCTTTTTATTTTCTGCAGTTTTTAACCAAATCCAACTGGGAATGGAGCTGTATGAACAGATATTTTTTTTTCGCATACCCTCTAATGTAGTCAACATTCTCAACCCATCATTGTCTTCAAGTACAACAACGCGTGATCACTCTCCTTTAGTATTTACAGTAATTGCAGATATCTTGTATTATCCATTTATTATACAGATTTTTCCGATGTACTATATTTAAAATAATTTTTATACCTTGCTTGCACATTGGCAATGACCTGCTTTTTTTCGAGTAGGAGTTTACAGTTTTCCTTCATGACAACTGTTTTGTGTAATACCCGAGTTGTATAATACCCCAGTTCTCGTTCCAATTTTTCACATTAACTGTGCTTAAAGGAGTAATTTCGTTAATAGTGGCCGGCTTACATATATCTGACACATTCCCTCCTTTTCTGAAGACCTGTGGACTAGCAGTATTTGAGGGATAAGTACCAATTTATGATACTTTTTCTGAAGACCTGTGGAATAACAAGACACGCAACAGCCAGTACACCACATGTTGATATAAAATTACCAGCCTTTTCTTAAGCAGATCTAAATAGGAATGGAGGTTTTTAAACAGACCTTTCATAAATCCCCTGATGTAGTAAATACCTTCGAATCCATCATTTTTCTACAAGTTCAGCAACGTATGAGCACATTCCACTAATATTCACAGTAAATGCATGTATCCTCTATTCTCCATTTGTATGTGGATTTTTCCATATTATGTGTGCAAACAGATTGTAGTAATTAATTAAAATTCTTGTACAAGAATTTTTGTATTCTTATTCGTTACCGTACCAAGTGTGGCTTGGTTTCTTTAGCATTCAATTGTGGCTGACATTACCCCACTCAGCCACAGAATCTATGAAATATTTGCAAAAGTTTTTATTCCTCTTCTTCCAAAGGTGCACTCAGAAGAAATGTTCTGTCAGTGCAATGCAAGCTGTTAAAGCCACACGTTATAGACAGTAATATCCATTGATTGTGGTGCGGCTTAGTGCACTGCAGAATCAGATCATCCTAGCTGAGTGTACTTAGTTTAGTTATCTTCAATACTGCATGTGCCTACTAATTCTTAGAAAAACCTCACACCAGAACCACGTAACAAAGGCAACAGACATTTCATACTTTCTTCTATGTTGACAACACATAATATTGACTGACTGCGGCTATCAAAACTTCTTATAGCATCTAAAGATCCAATATGTATGGTATTTAAAACTTAGAAATAATATTCGAGGAACTAACTTATCCAACTGCAAACACCTAACCCAATGCACTATTTTATGAGTGTGCCCCAGAGTGTACCTCAAGCCTAACGCTGTTGAATCCACTCCTGGAACCAATCCCGAACCTAACACTGGTGGATTCACCTCTAGAAGCTAACATGATCCTAAGCTGGTGCATTCACTTCCTTATCCTCTAATCGACCTGAAATGGGTGGATTCAACTCTGGACCCTACCCAGACCTCACAGGGGTGGATCCACCTCTGTACCCTACCCCAGACCAACAAACACACACACACACACACAAACACACACACACACACAGTAACATAACTGTGCTAGGAATTTATAATTGGCTAATTCTGTTTCTCGAACATTATTTTCTTCTGTTACATACAGTAGATCTTGAATATTTAGAGTATATAACAAGGTTTTATAGCTGCTTTCAGTCAGTATTTTGTGTTACCAACACTTGAGAAAGTTTAAAAAATGTGTCACACCTGTTAGGTGGTTGTGCTGCCAGATTTTTGTAAGAATTAGTAACCATAAAGTAGTGTTTAAGATAGCTAAGCTCAGCACACTCAACCACGATATCTTAACTGATATTGTGAAGCACTCAGCCTCCCCACAATCTATGGGTTTTACTGTCTGTAAGGGGTGCTTTGACAGCTAGAATTGTACTGACAAAACATTTCTTCTGGGTACACACTTGTAAGAAGAAGAATAAATACTACTGAAAAAACTTTATAAGTTCTCTGGCTAAGCAGCGTAATTTCAGGCACAGTCATATGCTAAATACACTAAGCCACACCTGCTAAGGTAATGAATAATGCAAAAATACTTGTACAACAATCTTTGTTATTTGTTGCTTATACGTTTATACAAAGAATACGGAAAAAAATCCAGATATGAATGGAGAATAGAGGGTATTCGTATTTTTAGTAAATACTAATAGAAATGGAACACTCATTGGTTACCTTACAGAAGAATGATGGAGTCGAGGGTGTTTACTACATTAGAGGGTATACAAAATATCTGTTGATAAACCTCCATTCCTATTTAGATCTTTTTATATTTCCGTAAAGCAAAACTATATACTCCTACTCGAAAGAAAGCAGGTCATTGCCAATGTGCAAGCAAGGTATACAAATTATTTTAAACATAATGTATCGGAAAAATTTGTATATAAATGGATAATACGAGATATCTGCACTTACAATAAACAACAAAAGGCAATTATGAGATCCTCAGAAAATAATAATTACATTATGTCAACCAAAGACAATTGCAGTTAATCTCATGTACCCAAACACTAACAAAACAATCTCTACCAATATATGGAGAGTGGCATGAAACAAACAGGTTAAAGCGAAACGCATTTTGGAGACAAACCAAGTAGTTGGCTAATGATATTGTAAAACTCCCATTAGCAAGAGAAGGGCGAGCTTCAGTGCAGAAAGGCATAAGACCAGAACTATACATTATTTCTTTTAGTGTACATATGGCCATGACCCAGAAAGAAAAATAAAAATGTTTATTCACTTCTAGCGAGACGGTGATTGGCTGAAGCCATCCATACTTGATGATGCAGATGCGACACGAGATTCCCATTATATTCAAAGCATTTTGTGACCTAAAATTAAGTCTCTCTCTCTGTCTCTCTCTTTCGTCTCGCGGCAGAGCGCACAAGTGTGTGGAAATAAGCAAAGGCGTTGACAGTTTGCTTTCTGCGAAGTGAGGACGATAAGCTTCACGTATCATGGCGAGAGACAGCAAAGCTGTAGTTAAAAATTCCTGTGGGAATTTTGCAGGCAAAGAAATTGTGCACGTTGTTCCAACCCATAGCAAGTGGGCAGTAGCCATTATTTCGACAAGGGAAAAATTAATGTTCTACGGAATGCAGGAAAGTTGCGACTGAGTGAATTCAGTGAAGGCTAGAGTAGGGAATTAACTTTTCAGATTCAGCACAGAGACAACGCCGTTGCAGATTCCGCTTGGTAAAGTACCATCGCACATTGCTCACTCCAACTTGCGTATGCTTTGACCATTGAATATGATAAGCTAGGATACTAACCTTCCCTCAATTGAGTACATGAGAGTTCTTTCATTGGTTCAAAAAGTAAATTTATTCTCCACCAACTTGGCGCTTTGACCAGCTACAACAACATAGATTTAAATGAGCTGATGAGGATTTTTAATATTCTTTCTTTACTGTGATAAAAAATTTTCATGTGTAGTGATAACGATTTTAATAATCCTCGTTTCAATATGTGCAAGAATTAAATATTTTGTTATTGATTATCGAAAGTAATTGAACATGATTGTTGTTTGTCACTTGACCCCTGAAAGCAACAATTCATAAATTATATGTGGAATTAAAAAAGGGAATAGCTGTTTTGTCTTTGTAGAACAGACCCCAAACTTTCACTTTTATTAATTCATGCATTCTAGGTACTTGACAGCAGCATTTCTAATGATTTTTGTTACGATCCGCACCTGATGTTAGCTGCCTTACAGCCCAAGGATCATATTTATTTAGAATCCCTGTTTGACGACACCCTGGGCTTGAGAAGACAGTTCAGATGTTTTGTCCATTTGCGCACTAAGTGGTAAGCTAAGTTTGCACACCTTCGTACACTCACTGTGCAGATACAAAGGTCCGATGTAGGACAACTTAACTAGAAACAATGTACTTAGCACATCACAGTTTGAATTCCAGAAGCGTTACTCAACTGAGAATGATATTCTTCCATTCACCCAACAAACATTACAACCATTAAATAACAAAATATCGTCAGTTGATGCTTTTTGTAATCTTTACAAGGTGGACGATTGTGTAGATGATGTACTCTCAATTTTGACGCAGCTGACGGCTTTACACACAGTTGTTTTGAATCATACCTAACAAACAGAATGCAAAATGTTGTGGTGAATGATTAAGACCATGTTGAATGGGTAGAAAATTTTAGGGACTGGGGAGAAATCATAATATGAGTTAGATAGTATTCAATTTTAGGTCTACTCCTATTCCTTATATATGTGAATGACATTCTATTTAACATTCAACAAACAGAATTAGTAGTTTTTGCAGATAGTACTAGTGTTATAACAAATCTCACTAGAGGAGAAGGCAAGAAAAGAGATAGTTAAAGATGTTTTCAAAGAATTGTTAAGTGGTTCTTAGAAAATAGGTACCTTCTTCATTTTTAGAAAACACACTACATTCAGTTCTGTACAACAAATAGCAATAACAACAACTAATTGTGCGTATGTGCAGGAGTCAGTAAATAGGGTAGAATCTCCAAGTTTTTGTGTGTACATATTGATGAAAACCTGAACTGGAAGAAGCACATTACTGAGCTTCTCAAACGATTATATTCAGATAGGTTTACTCTTTGTATAAATACAGATCTTGGTGACATGCAAGTTAGCATCCTGGGATATTGCCTCACATTAATGTCTTACAGAATAATTTTCTGGCCTAACTCACCAGTTAGAAAGGATGTACTGACTGTACAAAAGTTAGCAGTAAGAAAAAAAAAAATGAAATGACATGATCGTGTGGCATTGTTGGCCGGGAGTCCCCATCCAGAGAAGTTCGGCCACTGGGTTGCAAGTCTTTTTGTAGGTGACGCCACATTGGGCGACTTGCGAGTCTGTGATGATGAAATGTGATGAGGGCAACACAACACGCAGTCCACGAGCAGAGAAAATTTCCAACCCCTCTGGAAATCAAACACTGGCCCGCTGCATGGTAGGCACACATGTTACCACTCAACTAAACAGGTGGATTTCAGTAAGGATAATATTTGGTGTTCACCCATTGATATCTCTTAGGTGCCTCTTCAAGGAATTAGACATTTCAACTGCACCATCACAGTACATACCTCCGCTTATGAAATTCGTCATAAATAATCCAACATAGTTTGAGAAGAGCAGTGAGGTCCACACTTGCAACAATATAGGGAAAAACTACCTTTATTAGCCGTTATTAAAGCTCTCAGTAGCTCAGAAAGGAGTTCAGCATGCAGCAACAAAAAATCTTTGATCATTTCCTCAATAAGACAAAATGTGTGACTGGTAACAAAGCAAATTTTAAATTTAACCTAAAACCATTTTTCTGGGAGCACTCCTTCTATTCCATGGACGAATTTCTATTTAAAAACTGGTATCTTGTAAAAATTAAATATAAAATAAGTTTTTTCAAAGTATATTAGCAAGAGTATGACTCAAAAAATGTATTCAGTAATGATAACAGTAATCATGTACACAATTCCTGTAAATTCCATTTCGATAAAAAAGAATCGTTCAAACGATCTACAGAACCTGTAACCAACTAACTAACTAACTAATTAACTAACTATTCAGTGAAGACTGTGGGATCATTATGCCACCATCATAGTATACGTTGCATAGCGATTATAGGAATAAGATGAGAGAGATTATGGGACATACAGGGGAATATAGACAAAGATGAGAGAGATTATGGGACATACAGGGGCATATAGACAATCATTTTATTACTCAAACAGTTTATTCTTCAATAGGAAAGAAAATCGATAATGTGTTACGATGTACTCTTTGCTATGCACTGTACAGTGGCTTGCGGGATATGTGTTTAGATGTAGATGCAGCCTGTTTGTAAACGATGCTGTTGTCTGTAGGAGGGTTGCAACACCAATTGGATACAGGTAAATGCACAAATAGCTAGAAAGGACTAATGATTGGTGTAGGGATTGGGAGTTGGATCTGGAAGAAAGTATATGTAGTGCATATTCACGGTCCAGCCACATTAATGTGGTCACTGTCTATGTTCGACATCATCGTGCAATAACCACCCACAGACTAGCAGTGGAGGGTATATAAAACCTGTCGAGTGGATACAAAAAATAGTACAGTCGTTGTCGTATTGTGGAAACAGAGCGAATTATCCGACATCCAATAGGGGATGATCATTAGCTTTCGGCCCAGTGATGGAAGCATTTCCGAAAACGCTAAGTTTTAAAACTGTCCACGTGCCGAGGTGGTTAAAGTATACCGTACATTGCAAAATAGCCTACCCAAAACCTACGCCGAGGCAACCCCATTGGTAGGCTGATCAGATTTCAAAGAGAAAAACCGGGACACTTGTCTTTATACTTTATCCTTAACTTCATTACTACACTCACGCTTACCTTTGCTGTCAGTTATTGTGATATTTCGAAACCGACAACAGGCCCATGGCAATGGGGCGGCTGAAAAACCCGTACCAAGAATGTATCCTTATTTTATGAATTAGAAAGGAAAATATAAGTACATTAATATAAATAAAATTCTTTTCTTCCAAAATGTAAAGACTAATATATACTTTCTTGTAAACTTATGAAACTTTTTCTCACTGACAACCCACATAAAATGATTAATGGGAAAAAATTATCACTTACTAGATTTTTCGCTGTTCATCCAGTAAAACTGCAGCATCAGGCATGCCGTTTTAATTTATTACTTCTTTACTACTAACTGTACTCCCGACACATTTTGCAGACAGTATTAACGAATACCACTGAACGAACCTGCAAAAATATACCGTTGTACGACGCAAAGTTCTGGTGATATGATGTAAACACTGAGCTCCGTGAAAAACTGCCACATCATACATGACGTTTTAGCTTATCACTTCTGTACTACTGACAAGGGAACCTACCCATCGCACCCCCCTCAGATTTAGTTATAAGTTGGCACAGTGAATAGGCCTTGAAAAACTGAACACAGATCAATTGAGAAAACAGGAAGAAGTTGTGTGGAGCTATGAAAAAAATAAGCAAAATATACAAACTGAGTAGTTCATGGGAAGATAGGCAACATCAAGGACAATGGGAACACAGGTGCGCCGTGGTCTCGTGGTAACGTGAGCAGCTGTGGAACGAAAGGTCCTTGGTTCACATCTTCCATCAAGTGAAAAATTTAGTTTTTTATTTTCAGTTTATGTGACAAACTCTTATGTTTTCATCACTTTTTTGGGAGTGATTATCACATCCACAAGAAAACCTAAATCGGGCAAGGTAGAAGAATCTTTTTACCCATTCGCCAAGTGTACAAGTTAGGTGGGTCCACAACATATTCCTGTCATGTGACGCACATGCTGTCACCAGTGTCGTATAGAATATATCAGATGTGTTTTCCTGTGGAGGAATCGGTTGACTTATGACCTTGCGATCAAATGTTTTCGGTTCCCATTGGAGAGGCACGTCCTTTCGTCTACTAATCGCACGGTTTTGCGATGCGGTCGCAAAACACAGACACTAAACTTATTACAGTGAACAGAGACGTCAATGCACGAACGGACAGATAATAACTACGCAAAAATAAAGAAAGTAAAATTTTCACTCCCGGGAAGACTTGAACCAAGGACCTCTCGTTTTGCAGCTGCTCACGCTACCACGGGACCATTGCGCGCATGTGCTGGCATCCTCCTTGATATTGCCTATGTTGCCCATGGACTACTCAGTTTGTATATTTTGCTTATTTTTTCATAGTTCCACACAACTTCTTCCTGTTTTCTCGATTGATCTGTGTTCAGTTTATCAAGGCCTATCCACTGTGCCAACTTATAACTAAATCTGAGAGGGGTGCGATGGAGAGGTTCCTTTGTGAGTGCATTCACAACACATTTCACAGACAGTAGCCGCATGCACTTAAGAGTCAAAGAACGTGGTACACCTGCATAATATCGTGTAGGACCCCCACGAGCATGCAGAAGTGCCGCAACACGATGTGGTTGGACTTGACTAATGTCTCAAGTAGTGCTGGGAGAATTGACACCACGAATCCTGCACGACTGCCCATAAATTCGTAAGAGTACGAGCGGGAGGAGATCTCTCCTGAACAGCACATAGGAAGGCATCCCAGATATGATCAATAATGCTCATGTCTGTGGAGTTTGGTGGCCTGCGGAAGCCTTTGATGGGACATTGAACGTGGAATTCGCTGAAATTGGACAGTTTCTGTTTTCTACTCCATAATGTATTTGGACTTTCCTGAACATTTTGGTATACAATACATTATAATCAGACAATTGTAAGACCTTCAAGTAATATTTTGAATGTTGACAGGTGACTGTCAAATTTCGCGGCTACGCATATACTGCCACAGTTGAGCAGCCATTCCTTGCAAACTATACAGTCTAGAAGGCTGTGAACTGTTTGTTTTGTTGTTACTGCTATATCTCAGAAGTTGGCATTACGAATAAACAAATCAGTCCTTTGTTTCTAACACTAGTTTTCGTTGAAAGTAGTGTGATTGTTGGCTATTTTTGTAGTAAGCTAACTTCTATTATTTTTATATGTAAATACACTGCTGGCCACCGTAAATGCAACACCAAGAAAGACAAGAGGTAGCACAACAAAATTTATTTTGTAGATAACATGTTGACCAAGTATCAAATGATTACGTTTACAGACGTCTGTGACATGTGGTTCCTGCCAGAATCAGTAGCCAGAGTAGCCACCATTGTTGGAGATCACCGCTGCCACACGTCTCGGCATTGAGTCAAAGAGACGTTGGATGTGTTCCTGGGGTACAGCAGCCCAAGCAGCTTCCACGCGTTGCCAAAGATCATCTGGTGTGGCAGCTGGGGATGTAATCTGGGTCACTCGTTGAGCAACCATGGACCACATGTTTTCTATCGGCGAAAGATCCGGAGAGCGAGCCGGCCAGGGAAGCAATTCAATCTGGTTATTGACGAAGAACCTTTGGACAATGCGTGCCACGTATGGTCACGCATTATCCTGTTGAAATATGGCTGTGGCCGAGCCCTGAAGGTAAGGAAGGACAACTGGCTCCAGCACCTCGGATATGTAGCGGCGGCAATTTAAAGTACCGGCAATGCGTACTAGAGGCGTGCGAGAATAATATCCAATACCGCTCCATACCATAATACCCGGTGCAAGACCAGTGTGGCGGTGCATAATGCAGCTGTCCAGCATCCTCTCTCCACGGTGTCTCCACACTCGAATCCGACCATCGTGGTGCTGCAGACAGAAGCGTGCCTCGTCAGTAAAGACAACGTCATTCCATTCTGCCGTCCACATCCGTCTGTCATCAAACCATTGGAGACGGAGACGTCTGTGGTTCTGCGTCAATGGTAGACGAAGCAATGGACGTCTTGCGGACAGACCACTCTGCTGTAAACGGCGTCGAATGGTACGCGCAGACACTGGATGATGCGTTACAGACGCAATGTGCTGTGCTATGGTTCGGGATGTCACTGAGCGATTCGTCACTGCCATGCGCGCAATTTGCCTATCAACACGTGCAGTGGTGCGCCGAGGTGAATGCAATCGACCACGTCGGTCCGTCGTACCCTCCTGCATCCAACGGTCACATATCCGCATTACAGTTGTTTGGTTTCGTCCAACACGACTAGCGATTTCTCTGTATGATAATCCACAATCTCGGTAAGCCACTATCCTTCCTCTGTCGAACTCGGATACTTGATCAAACGATGTTCGCTGTTGTCTACGAGGCATAACTGATCGTCTTGTGAAACAACCACAAGGTAAACACACGTGCCGAACGTACACTCGTCGAAATCGCCAAGCCTTAAATGGCGCTATGAGGTGGCGCCACAGGCGCGCGTGATGTGCGTCTGCGCTGAAATTCTAATCAGTTGCATATCTCATCGCTGCAAACCCATGGTGTTAATTTCACTTGATTCGGATGCTTCCTTCAGGGTGTTGCATTTACGGTGGCCAGCAGTGTAAAATAACATTAGAGATAACTGTGACAATTTAGAGACGATGAAAAGAGCTGTGTGGAGCACTATCTTTCACCGAATATCAACCGATGAAAATCCGTGACACACTTTCTGTCCACGTGCACCAAACACTTGGTGTAAATATAGAGAAGCTGAATTTTCTGTCACCCTGCATGAATTTACTCGTAAAAATTCTCTTCCTTTGGCAGTAATGGAGGCAATTAAACCTATTTACAGAGATTTGGCAAGTCCTGAGCTACTAAAGAAGTGTTTACATGGGAAGACCCAGAATGTGAATGAGTCCTTCAACAATGTTCTGTGGTGCTATGTGACTAAAATGTATTTGTTGGCCTTATGACTCTAACGTTAGCAGTGTCTGATGCAGTAATAACTTTTAATGGTGGGAACTATGAAAGACTTACGGTTCTGGAGAAATTAGGGGTAAGATTTGGACAGAACACAGCTAAAGGACTGCGGGAACTGGATGAGCTTCGTGTACGCGAGGCAGAGTTAGCTGCTCAGCAAATGACAAAAGAAGCGAGAAAGAAAGGGAGGCGGAAAGCACTGTGCTATTGCGACACTGAAGAAGACACAGGCTGTGGGCCAGGGCAATTCTAGTGCATAAAAGACGCAGAAATGTAAGTCTGTATAACAATTTGTAATTAAAAATGTTTTAAACCTCGATATCTCTGAACTACATATTTTGCAATAAATGACCGGTTTTCTAAAATAGTACCGATGGTAGAGACATGGAATTTTCACAGCATGCCAAGTGTGAGATTCAACACACATGGGACTAAAATAATTAAAATATCCTGAGTTGTTTTGTTTTTATGTTTATTTATTTACAAAATTCTGCCAAAAAACTGAGTGTTTGAAAAAAAGATAACATGCCCCACAATTCAATTTTAGTAATAATTCTAGTTCAGTGTACCTAGAAAGGTACATTCAATAATTACGGAGAATTGTAAGTTGGTGTCTTAAAAAGCTTCTGAGATAATGGCTCACAAATTTCGATAATTTAACATTGGTGGCATAGGACATACAATTTACCCTTAAACTCAGACGAGTGTTGCTGGAGCCACTCTGTAGCAATTCTGGAAGTGTGGGCTGTCGTATTGTTGGGCTGTCGTATTGTCCTGCTGGAATTGCCCAAGTCCATCGGAATGCACAATAGACATGAATGGATGTAGGTGATTCTTCAAATGTCTCTGAGCACTATGGGACTTAACGTCTGATGTCATCGGTCTCCTAGAACTTAGAACTACTTATACCTAACTAACCTAAGCACGCCACACACACCTATGCCCGAGGCAGGATTCTAACCTGCGACCGTAGCTGTCGCGCGGTTCCAGAAGCGCCTAGAACCGCTCGGCCACACCGGCCGGCGATGCAGGTGATCAGACAGGATGCTTACATACCCAACTCCACACGCTCCACACCGTTATAGAGCCTCCACTAGCTTGAACAGTCCCCTGCTGACATGCAGGGTCTACGGATTCATACCCGTACACATCCAGCCGCTCAATAGAATCTGAAACTAGTATCGTCCGACCACGCAACGTATTTCCAGTCATCAGCAGTCCAATGTAGGTCTCGACGGGCCCAGGAGAGGTGTAAAGCTTTGTGTCGTGCGGCGGTCATCAAGGGCACACGAGAGGGTCTTCAGCTCAGAAAGTAAATATCGATTATGTTTCGTTGAATGGTTCGAACGCTAACTCTTGTTGATAGCCCAGCAATGAAATCTGCAGCAATTTGTGGAAAGGTTGCACTTCTGTCACGTTGAACGATTCTCTACAATCGTCGTTGGTCCCGTACTTGCATGATCTTTTTCCGGTCGCAGCCATGTCGGAGACTTGATGTACCTGATTCTGATATTCACGGTACACTCATGGAATGGTCGTACGGGAAAATCCCCACTTCATCGCTATCTCGGAGATGCTGCGTCCCATCGCTCGTGCGCCGACTATAACTCCAGTTTCAAAATCACTTCAATCTTGATAACCTGCCATTGTAGCAGCTGTAACAAATCTAACAACTGCGCCAGATACTTGTTGTCTTATATTGGTGTTGCCGACCGCAGCGCCGTATTCTGTCTGTTTACATATCTCTGTATTTGAATATGTATGCCTACCCAAGTTCCTTTGGCACTTCAGTGTGGTGCGCGAATGTTGTTAATACCCCGATAGCCGGCCGTGGTGGCCGAACGGTTCTAGGCGCTACAGTCTGGAACCGCGCGACTGCTCCGGTCGCAGGTTCGAATCCTGCTTCGGGCGTGGGTGTGTGTGATGTCCTTAGGTTAGTTAGGATTAAGTAGTTATAAGTTCTAGGGAACTGATGACCTCAGAAGTTAAGTCCCATAGTGCTCAGAGCCAATACCCCGATATGAGCATAGACGTGTATTATCTCAGTGCCATACGGCGTTAAAAACTGAACAACTTGCAATAGTCAGCTTGTGACCGACCGTGACAAATGCAGCGTTGGGTATTAAACGCCGTCAAATAGGCGTGGCAGCGCGCGTGGGAATTCGGCAGCCTTAGGCGCGTGGTCTATCGACACTGCGGTTTATCATTCCGTGTTACTGTTGCCTGTGTTTGTCGGGATCCCGAGACCGTCATGCAATGTGGAAGCGAAGGGTTCAGGGGGGGCGCATTCAGGGTCAAACAGGACCGCACCGACACTATGTGGATAGCTCCCGATTGGACGGACATTTTCTTCGCTCGAACGTGAAGTATCACACAGTCACGTCAGTTACCTTGGGGCAGGAAATGGACTTGTTTACGATAGGAGGAGCGCAAGTTTCTTCGGCGCTTCGTGTATATCACCGAATGAATATAACTGCAAAACTATACAGGGTGTCCCAGCTATCTTGTCCATCCAAAATATCTCTGGAACAATAACAGCTATTGGAAAACGACTTTCACCGGTATCAATGTAGGGCTGGGGCCCATGAATGTACATATTTGGAAACATTCTAAAACGAAAGCATATGTGTTTTTTAACACAAACTTATGTTTTTTTAAATGGACATCCTATATTTTTTCTTCAGCAATCGATAGCATGACAAAGCACATACACAATGGCGTTGATTGCATCGCAATATTCCCATTACATCCCGAGATATTAAGACGCGAAGTTGACGCTTGAAACACCCGACATGCGCTGCTAGCGCACGTCCTGAGGCTCAGGCGTGAACCCCATGCTGCCCGAAATCGCGATGTGATTGACATGCGCAATCAAACTTCAGTACTTATCAAGAGGTCCGAAACGAATAATACGGTCTGCTGCCATCCTGCATTAACGTCGTACATTGCAGCAGGTATTTATCCCATAGGCTAGGGGTGATGCGGTTCTGTAACATATCTGTGTACCGCAACGTTAGTCACAAAGTTAACTTCGCTTATCGTTAATCCGCTACTAAAAAGGTCATGCCGTTCAACGTTAAAACTTCACTTTACTGTAGATCTAGCGCAAGTGACAGTTAATCATTCACTCGTAATAGTAAAATTCATGTTGATGGTTTTAGTGAAACGAACAAGTGGACTAATCGTTTTACCGTTGTTTAGGTAAAAATGTTTTGATTTGGGAAGTTCAGGTAGGACATAGAAGATGAATGTAAACATGTTTAACCAATTAGTTTTATTATCACATAATTATCAATGTTATGTTTATCTAATGCGTTAAATGACAAATTGTTGCAAACAAATGTTTCTTAACATCACTGGGTAAAATGGCCCTTTGTAGAAACTTCCACTGTGATACCAGCACTACATACTAAACATAGCGTTCACATCTCATGCTCAAAGTGATGCCCATTGGCTTGCATACATAGGGTCACTCTGGGGGTGAAGGATGCCCTACTTCGTGCTACTGTTTCCTCTTTGATGGTTGTACAAGCATCAATAATGCGTTGCTTCATGTCCTCTGGTGTTGTTGGTTCATGTTGGTAAACAGCATCCTTCACTGCTCCCCAAAGAAAATAATCCAGCGGTGTAAGGTCCGGAGATCGGGCAGGCCACCTAACTGGGCCACCTCGTCCAATCCACCTACCAGGGAACTTACGGTTCAGAAGTCGTCGTGCTCGTAAGGCGTTATGTGCAGGGTATCCGTCATGCTGATACCACATGACCATTCTCCGGTTCAGAAGTACGGTGTCCAAGAGAACAGGAAGATTGTGTCGTATAAATCTGGAGTATTGTCTGCCATTTTGGATGCCATTTATAAAGAAAGGTCCGATAATGGTATCTCCAATAATCCCACACCAAACATTAACTTTCCACGGACGTTGATGCTCTACCTGACGGAGCCATTTTGGATTGTCTGCGGACCAATAATGTATATTCCTCATATTGACAATTCCTTTGTTGGAGAATGATGCCTCGTCGGTAAAGAGAACATATGCAAAAAAATTTGGATTATTCAGAAGTTTTTGCTGAGCCCACCGACAAAATGTTACCCTATTGCGGAAGTCATTTCCATGAAGATCCTGGTGTAAATGAACATGGTAAGGATGAAATTTATGACGTTTAAGAATACGCTGTGCACTTGATTTCGACACACCAACTTCACGTTCAATTTGACGTGTGCTGATTTGAGGATTCACAGCTATGGTAGCGAGCACAGCAACTTCAGCACGTTCATCTGTGCGTGTTCTAGGACGATGTCGAGGTCTTGGATTTAAGCTTCCCGATTCACGTAGACGAGATGTGAGACGACCAAATATCCGGCGCGAATAGGGATGGCTTGTCAGGGAATCGTCTTCTGTACAGTCGTTCTGCCTGAACAGCATTTCGTCCACCTACAACAGGGTACAGTACAGGTATGTAGAGTAGGGTAGAAAACAGACATATTAACTTAATAATCATAATGTTCGCTAACAGTACTATCAACAAACAAGCAATCTCATAACGTATTTCCCGTGAACGTATCAACCATATCTTCATGTGTGTACATTATACTGTACAGTATAAGTTCCACAACACAACGTTTATTCAAAATGTGTACTACCTCCGTGCCGTCACTAGATTACTCTGATGCACGACTTCACTGGCAAGCGGTGTACTGCACGCCAAAGCAACAACAAATGGGATGCTCGGAAGGTAGTGGAGTACAGGAGTTTGCATGGGTCGCAAATCATAAACAAGGCGAAGTGGTAACTGTGGCAGTAGTGGGAACTACGTTGGACACTTGACTAGGTAGAGCCAGGCCCTGCGCGACAGGCACAATGGGTCATATAACGCATTAGATAAACCTTATTTTGGGTGTGCATGATAAATAAGACAACCTGACGGGTGTACACCGATCGGTACTGGTTCATATTGTGTACGTAGATACGTAAAACGTGCAAGAGGGAAACCATTATGTGCTTATGAGAGTTGATGGCAGCAGACCGTATTATTCGTTTCGGACCTCTTGATAAGTATGGAGGTGTGATTACACATGTCAATCACATCGCAATTACGGGCAGCATGGGCTTCACGCCTGAGCCTCAGGACGTGCGCTAGCAGCGCATGTCGGGTGTTTCAAGCGTCAACTTCGCGTCTCAATATCTCGGCATGTAATGGGAATATTGCGATGCAATCAACGCCATTGTGTATGTGCTTTGTCATGCTATCGATTGCTGAAGAAAAAATATAGGAGGTCCATTTAAAAAGACATACGTTTGTGTTAAAAACACATATGCTTTCGTTTTAGAATGTTTCCAAATATGTACATTCATGGGCCCCAGCCCTACATTGATACCGGTGAAAGTCGTTTTGCAATAGCTGTTATTGTTCCAGAGATATTTTGGATGGACAAGATAGCTGGGACACCCTGTATAGCCTAACTGTATGACACATAGTTTAGACAATACGACGTCATAAACATTGAATTGTATGAAAATGAAACTGCAAGGCGAAATTCGCTAGAGATACAGGTGAAATATGTGTTTGAATACGCGCGAATATGTTAAAAATATGAGAAATGTGCTTGATGTGTGCTTAGATGGACAAAGCACAAATAAAAACTCATTCTAAACCCGTGGAACGATTTCAACAATATTTATTACAGAGACTAGTTACAAACTAGAAAGAAGTACTGTAGGGGTAGGAACCAACGTCCAACTGTTGTGGTGAGAGTTACAACGTAAAGAGAGGAGAGGGACGAGGAGATGGACAGACAGAGATGGGGAAGGAGAAGATGGACAGAGAGAGAGTGGCGAATCGACAGAGAGGGGGGGGGAGGGGGGGGAGAAGATGGAATCAGAGTGGGTGGAGGAGATGCACAGAGAGGCAAGTAGCAGATGGACAGAGGGAGGGGGAGGAGCCAATAGAGAGAGAAGGAGTGGCAGATTAACAGTGAGAGGAATAGGAGGAGATGGACAGAGTGAGGAGCTGGGGGAGATGGACAATGAGTGGGGGTTGAGCTGTACGAAGAGGGGCTGGAATAGATGGACGGACGGGGAGTGGAAGGAGTAGGTGGACTAACGGAAGACTGGAATAAGCATGTACCCAGGCAATGCCGGATACTCTACCAGTCTATATATAAAAGCAAATGTCCTGTCAGATTCACTACCCCATAATCGCCCAGCCGAAACTGTGAAGTATAGAAACTTGATATTTTGGAGACGGTGTTGATCTTATAATCTAGTCATTGTTTAGGAAGTGATTTTTCGAAATTTACCCCCTAAGGGAGTGAAATAGGAGGATGAAAGGGTTTTGAAAATACACATATGAAAAAAAGTTTTGCATCACCGCGGTTCCCAAAACTCCTGAAGATAGAGGTTGACTGTGGATATTGCAACACAGAGACAGTCCTCTTGACCTTTCAGATCTGTCACTAAACCCGACCAAAGATGTAAACAACCATGCATGAGCAGCGCCTATTTGACGGAGGGGGTCCGACAGCCGATCAGTTTGAGTCATTCCACCAGGAAGGAGGTACACGGCTCGTGTTGTCTGTAATTCAACCATGCCTAGACGGTCAATACCGCGATTCGATCACGTCCACATTGTTACTTTGTGCCAGGAAGGGCTCTCAACAAGGGAAGCGTCCACGCGTCTCGGAGCGAACCAAACCGATGTTGTTTGGACATGGAGGAGATAGAGAGAGGAATTGTGACTTGCCTCGCTCAGGCCGCCCAAGAGCTACTACTGCAGTGGATGACCGCTACCTACGGATTATGGCTCGGAGCAACCCTGACAGCAACGCCACCATGTTGAATAATGTTTTCCGTGCTGCCACAGGACGTCGTGTTACGACTCAAACTGTGCGCAATAGGCTGCATGATGAGCAACTTCACTCCCGATGTCCATGGCGAGGTCCATCTGTGCAACCACGACACCATGCAGCGTGGTACAGATGGGCCCAACAACATGCCGAATGGACCGCTCAGGATTGGCATCACGTTCTCTTCACCGATGAGTGTCGCATATGCCTTCAACCAGACAGTCGTCCGAGACGTGTTTGGAGGCAACCCGATCAGGCTGAACGCCTTAGACACACTGTTCAGCGAGTGCAACAAGGTGGAGGTTCCCTGCTGTTTTGGATGGCATTATGTGGGGCCGATGTACGTCGCTGGTGGTCATGGAAGGCGCCATAACGTCTGTACGATACCTCACAGCCATCCTCCGACCGATAGTGCAACCATATCGGCAGCATATTGGCAAGGCATTCGTGTTCATGGATGACAATTCGCGCCCCCATCGCATACACGTTGTGAATGACTTCCTTCAGGATAACGACATCGCTCGACTAGAGTGGCCAGCGTGTTCTCCAGACATGAACCCTATCGAATGTGCCTGGGACAGATTGAATAGGGCTGTTTATGGACGACGTGACCCCCCAAACACTCTGAAGGATCTACGCCGAATCGCCGTTGAGGAGTGGGACAATCTGGACCAACAGTGCCCTGATGAACTTGTGGATAGTGTGCTGCGACGAATACAGGCCTGCATCAAGGCAAGAGGACGTGCTACTGGGTGTTAGAGGTACCAGTGTGCACAGCATTCTGGACCACCACCTTTGACGGTCTCGCTGTATGGTGGTACAACATGCAATGTGTGGTGTTCATGAGCAATAAAAAGGGCGGAAATGATGTTTATGTTGATCTCTATTCCAATTTTCTGTACAGGTTCGGGAACTCTTGGAACCGAGATGATGAAAAACTTTTTTGCTATGAAGGCAATTTTGAAGCGAGAACTATGAAAATTGGTATCTGATTTGTCGGACAAAAGTAAAAAAACACGTGTTTCAGAATTTTTGGAAATTCAGCCCCTAAGGACATTAAATAGTGGGTGAAAGCATTTAAAAAAACAAATCATTAATAAAGAATTACTAAGGCATTTTTGAAGTTGCATGTATGAAAATTGGTGTTTGTCTTCTCGCTTAGAAATAAGAAAAAAAATACATGTTTCAATGTCTTTGGAAATTCAACCCCTAAAGGGGTGAAATAAAGGATGAAAAATATTATGAAAAAAATGCAATTGTGTGTGAAATCTTATGGGACTTAACTGCTAAGGTCATCAGTCCCTAAGCTTAAACACTACTTAACCAAAATTATCCTAAGGACAAACACTCACACCCATGCCCGAGGGAGGAGTCGAACCTCCGCCGGAACCAGCCGCACAGTCCACGACTGCAGCTCCTTAGAAAAATATTATGAAAATATTTCGTTATGAAAGCATTTTGAAAGCTAAAAGTATGAAAACTGATGTTTGATTTCTAGGTTAGAAATAAGGAAACATGTTACGGGATGAAATTTTGTATGTAAATATCATCACAAGAACTCAAACGGCTGGATTAACAAAACAATCCGACTCCAGCAACAAGAACCGCTTTTTGATCAGAAATGCGATGTTCACAATTAAAGTTTCAGTTTCAAAACGCTGTAGAAATAGAACCACGACTTAAAATGACGTCAAATCTGAACATCATGTTGTTGACGCAGGGGGAAACGTTATGGAACAAAAAAATTTAACGAAATGTTTACCAGTAGATGGCGCTGTAAGCATCTTAATGTAAATGGGGTCGGTTACAAATGAGAGATGAATCGCAGTACGACGGCTATGGTTTGAATTGCACATTACAGCATACATACTCTTCAGTGTGCATGACTGCGGAAGTACGGCAGTCAACAGTTGTGTCACTGTCAGGTAAGCTCGTAGACCATGGCACGGGTGTACCATATCGGAGACCAAACACCACATAAAAAGCAAAATGACTTCGGTTTTTAATTGTCCTTCTCCCATAAACCTCAGAAAAAGAAATATTACACCGGTTTCTAATTTTCATGAGGCTGGCGCAAGACATGTTCATTATACTGACCACGGTTTCCTGCCACAAGTTGAAATCGAGAAACAGCATGTTCCATAACACACCGAAGTGTCTCGGGGGTCATGGTCATAGTGTGTTGCACAATGAGTGCCTTCAATTCAGCTACATTTGCAATTGGCAATTGGAGCACTGAACACATCATCTTTCAGTTAACGCCATGGCCAGAAGTCACATGGATTAAGATCAGGTGATCTAGATTGCCAGGTTGTACGGATATGACGGCTGATAATTCTAGCATTTCCGAAATGCCTCTGTGGCAGTCGATTTACTAGCTGTACAACATGCAGAGTAGCGCCATCTTGTATAAAAATGATCCTGTCATTAAATCCACGGTAAATGATAATTGAAGTCCTCAGCTGCCGACAGGTGTTGTTGATATACCTCTATGGGGACAGCTGAAAATGTGTGCACCGACTGGGACTCGAACCGAGGATCTCTGGCTTACATGGCAGACGCTCTGTCCATCTGAGCCACCGAGGTCACAGATGAATAGCGCGACTGCAGGGACTTATCCCTGGCACGCTTCCCGTGAGACCCACATTCCCAACTGTCCACAATCTACGTATGTAATGTACCTAATAGATATTTGCCCATCCACTCATTACTCGCGCACACTAAGGTGACCGTTCCCGTAAGAGTTCGGGCAACCTGTGCGTATTCGCCCAGACCGAGGTCAATGGTTGGGTAGCCTTTAACTGTATATATGAAGATAGTAACTGTTCTCGAAAGAACAGATACCACTGATGACCGCGCAGTTTCTGTAGAATAAAAGATAATTAATTGAAACCCTCAGCTGCCCACAGGTGTTATTGATATACCTCTATGGCGACAGCTGAAAATGTGTGCACCGACCGGGACTCGAACCCGGGATCTCCTGCTTACATGGCAGACGCTCTATCCATCTGACCCACCAAGGACACAAATGAATAGAGCGACTGCAGGGATTTATCCCTTCCACGCTTCCCGTGAGACCGACATTCCCAACTGTCCACAATATACGTATGTAATGTACCTAATAGACATTTGCCCATCCACTCATTACTCGCGCACACTAATGTGACGATTCCCGTAAGAGTTCTGGCAACCTGTGTATTCGCACTGTGTCCTCGGTTGCTCAGATGGATAGAGCGTCTGCCATGTAAGCAGGTGATTGTGGGGTCGAGTCCCTGTCTGGGCACACGTTTTCAGTTGTCCCCATCGAGGTATATCAACAGCACCTGTCGGCAGCTGAGGGTTTCAATTAATTATCATTTATTCTAGAAAAGCTGCGCGGTCATCAATGGTATCTGTTCTTTCGAGAACAGTTACTATCTTCATACATAAATCCACGCTGTTGAAGAACTGGAATGACGTCGGTGCGCAAAAGATGGTTCACATGGCTCTGAGCACTATGGGACTTAACTTCTGAGGTCATCAGTCCCCTAGAACTTAGAACTAGTTAAACCTAACTAACCTAAGGACATCACACGCATCCATGCCCGAGGCAGGATGCGGTTGCGCGGTTCCGGACTGCAGCACCTAGAACCACTCGGCCACTCCGGCTGGCTGGGCAAAAGACTCTCATAGCACTTACCAGTGACGGTGCAGATAACAGGAGCTCAGGACTCATCTCCTCGAAAAAATATGCCCCCACCGTAAACGATGCCGTCAATTCGCACCACACAGTCCCCTTTGCAGAAAGACGTGGGACCGGCTGATGTGCCTGCGGATTTTCCGTTGCCTATATTCTGCAATTCTAGAGTATTTACTTGTCGTCGAGGACGGAAGGGGCTTCGTCTGTCTACAGAATATTAAAAAAAATGGTTCAAATGGCTCTGAGCACTATGGGACTTAACATCTGTGGTCATCAGTCCCCTAGAACTTAGAACTACTTAAACCTAACTAACCTAAGGACAGCACACACATCCATGCCCGAGGAAGGATTCGAACCTGCGACCGTAACAGTCGCGCGGTTCCGGACTGAGTGCCTAGAACCGCGAGACCACCGCGACCGGCACACAGAATATTGCTTGACCATTTATTGTCTGTTTGCATCCGAGCAAGAAAATCCAGAGCGAACGTTTCTCTTGCTGGCAGTTCAGCAGGAAGCAGCTCTTGAGCAAGGATGATTTTGTACAGATAGCAATGTAGGATGTATCGTAGGATTTTGTGCACCATGCTCGCAGACGTGACCAAGGTTCGGGAAATTCCCCATGCACTACATCTCTCGACCCCTCATGCAATGCTGTGGCCACATCTTCGACAAACTTCGGATCAACTGCTTTCCTCCCTGTTCAGATTGCACTCCAAAAGAACCTGTCCAATACAGGGTTATTTTAATGGAATGAACCCATTTTCAAAAATTCGTATGTATTCTAGTACAAATCCACAATGAAGAAGCTTTATACCAATGAAAAAAGGAAGTTTCAAAGTTTTTGGTGGGCGGTCCCATTCCGCAACAAAGTCTCGTTGTCGTCGTTCCATTATACAGCTGATGGTTCTCCATATTCGCAACTACGAATTAATTTTATTTAAGCTTTTGTTTCGTCAAACTATATTTTATGTTTGTTTGAGAGGCTGTGCTCAGCAAATGCTGATTTCTCGAGTTCTAGGTTTTTAATATATCGTTCATGGTCTGCACAGCATTAGGGAAAGGTGCGGATGGGCTGACCGATGTAATTGCGTAAAATATTGTTTGAGGAAACAAAAGTTTTGTTCCAAGCTCCTACATACTGGGATTATGTAAAAGAGGCTGTGGAAATAAGAATTTGTGAGGAGATCTTCAACTATGACAATGGATATAATCCTAGTAGTGCATGGAAGTGAGCTATCGATGCACAGAAAGACCAGAGATATTCATCACCACGTTTACCCTATGGCAGGAGCGGTGGCACCATCAGCACAGACATTCACACCATCTGCAACAGTATTACGTAATTACGTACCATTCAGAAACCGTCTATGGGCTATATACAGGGCCTCTATAGCAATATATATATATATATATATATATATATATATATATAAGCCACTGCTGCAAAATACTAACACGACTTCTTTACAGACGAGTGGAAAAACTGGTAGAAGCCGACCTCGGGGAAGATCAGTTTGGATTCTGTAGAAATGTTGGAACACGTGAGGCAACACTGACCTTACGACTTATCTTAGAAGAAAGATAGAAAGATTAAGGAAAGGCAAACCTACGTTTCTGGCATTTGTAGACTTAGAGAAAGCTTTTGACAATGTTGACTGGAATACTCTCTTTCAAATTCTGAAGCTGGCAGGGGTAAAATACAGGGAGCGAAAGGCTATTTACAATTTGTACAGAAACTAGATGGCAGTTATAAGAATCGAGAGGCATGAAAGGGAAGCAGCAGTTGGGAAGGGAGTGAGACAGGGTTGTAGCCTATCCCTGATGTTATTCAGTCTGTATATTGAGCAAGCAGTAAAGGAAACAAAAGAAAAATTTGGAGTAGGTATTAAAATCCAGGGAGAAGAAATAAAAACTTTGAGGTTCGCCGATGACATTGTAATTCTGTCAGAGACAGCAAAGGACTTGGAAGAGCAGTTGAACGGAATGGACAGTGTCTTGAAAGGAGGGTGTAAGATGAACATCAACAAAAGCAAAACGAGGATAATGGAATGTAGTCGAATTAAGTCGGGTGATGCTGAGGGAATTAGATTAGGAAATGAGACACTTAAAGTAGTAAAGGAGTTTTGCTATTTGGGGAGCTAAATAACTGATGATGGTCGAAGTAGAGAGGATATAAAATGTAGACTGGCAATGGCAAGGAAAGCGTTTCTGAAGAAGAGAAATTTGTTAACATCGAGTATTGATTTAAGTGCCAGGAAGTCGTTTCTGAAAGTATTTGTATGGAGTGTAGCCATGTCTGGAAGTGAAACATGGACGATAAGTAGTTTAGACAAGAAGAGAATAGAAGCTTTCGAAATGTGAAGATTAGACAGGCAGCTCACATAACTAATGAGGACGTATTGAATAGAATTGGAGAGAAGAGAAACTTGTGGCACAGTTTGATTACAAGAAGGCATCAGTTGTTAGGGCATATTCTGAGGCATCAAGGGATCTCCAATTTAGTATTGGAAGACATCGTGGAGGGTAAAAATCGTAGAGGGAGACCAAGAGATGAATACACTAAACAGATTCAGAAGGACGTAGGTTGCAGTAGGTAGTGGGAGATGAAGAAGCTTGTACAGGGTAGAGTAGCATGGAGAGCTGCATCAAACCAGTCTCTGGACTGAAGATCACAACAACAACAATATATATAAACAACAAGGGGTGCAAGCCCCCTCCATGAAAAGCACGACCACACCATACCACCGCCTCCGAATTTTACTATTGGCATTACACATGCTGGCAGATGACGTTCACCAGGTATTCGCCTTACCCACACTCTGCCATCGGATCGCCACATTGTGTACCGTGATTCATCGCTCCAGACAAGGTTTTTCCACTGTTCAATCACCGGCTCTCGCATTGTACCGTGTACTCATGTGTGGGTTCATGGCAACAGCAGCTAACACACCAACTGCACCCGCTTCTCCTGTGACGGGCCTGTTACGGACCCATTTGCGTGCTACGACCATACCTGTTGCATACAGTTGGCGGTAGATGTTTTGCAATGTGCGGCACTTTGGATGCTCTCTGTCCGGGTACCGTTCTGCATATACCCTGCAGGCTTCAGCTGCATTTCGTCGACACTCGCCATAGATGAGTATCATCTCCGCCTTTTCAGAGTTCGAATACACCATGGTCATAGTTCCTACAACACTACACTATCACAGACGTCTGGTAACACGGTGTACTACAGTTTGTCTGCGTGCGGAGACGAATGCAGAATAACAATAGCAGCAAGCGCTACATGCGGACACTGCGACAGCTAGACCAAACCGCAACAGTGCACTACAGCCACACTCGTAAACACGGTCGTCATCGTAAACATGTCCCTGCAGATGCTGCTCGCCGACCGTGGCCCGTGTTTGTTGCAACACGCAACTGAACTTCGGAGGTTTCAAGCGTCAACTTTAGGTTACAATATCTCCGGATTTAATTAACATTTTACACTGCCACAAACGGCACTGATTACGTATTTGTTTATATGTTCAGATGTGCTAGCAAAACCAACGGGGTTCCATTTAAAAAAAACGTAGGTTTGCGTTAAAAAACATATTTCCGTGCATTTTTTATGGTTTATATTAACCAATTACGCTAGCCCCTCTCCTCACGTTCGGTCTGTGGAATCGATTCGTCAGTATTTGATGTGGTTTACGAAATATATCCAGCGGTAACGTTAGGTGACTCACCCTGTATATGTTATATAACAAATCCCCTAGATCTTAGTTAAAGAACCTCAACCAATCTAAAAATCACTCATACCCATTAGACAGCAAAGACAACGAAATTGGACGCTGTAGATCGTCCGAAAATTGTAAAGCTATGAAGGACACCTCGTGGACATCTTAGCCGCAAGTCGACATTAACGTCACTGTCACCTCTCAGCCCTATTTAGGGTTAAGCTCACACCCATTTCTTTATCATCACTCACCACCATAAAAAAGTTGGGAAACGGAACGTAGAGGAAAAACGCCACTGCATATAGCATCAAGCCAAGAGGTCATATAGTAGTAAATAAAACATCTAAGGCATCGCAAAACCTATGTATATATTTCCTGTATGTGTTTAAGGGGCTCCGGAAAGGCTCAAAATCATGAAAAGTTCAATTTTTACTTTTTTGCGTTTTCTGAATCTGCAGACTATTACCTTTTAATAGATACATAATTTATTCAATTCCGAAGACTACAACTATTTTTAATTTTTTTTTGAAATGTGTTCTACATGGGCGTGACCCACTGTGGCGCTGTTAAACTGCAGTCAAATGGTGTTATTATTAACGTCCGTGTTCATCAGGTACATTTTAGTGATGTGAGATAAAGTATAAAACCTATTTTCAGAGACTTAGCAGCACCTGAACTGTTGAAAAAGTGTATTCACGGAAAAACTCAAAACCCCAATGAAAGTGTAAATAGTGTTATATGGTCGAGAATCCCCAAGACTGTATTTGTTGGAATAGATACACTTCACTTTGGTGTGTATGATGCTGTTGCGACTTTCAATGATGGCAACATTGTAAGGTGCAAGGTATTTAGAAATATGGGAATGAAGATAGGTTCTAATATGGTACGAGCGATGCTTGCTTTAGACAAGGAACGCCTTCGGGCTGCAGACAGGGCTGTAAAGAGTCTAGAAATACAAGAAAGAGTAAACAGGAGGAGGAACAAGAGGAAGCTGGAGGAGGAGTTTGCAGAGGATGAAGATAATCCATCCTATGGACCTGGAATGCACTAAAAAGTTAATCCAATCTTTGTCGCTCGATTTCCAAAACTTTTATTTTCTCATACTAATTACATGTTTTCTAAGGATCTTCCAAACATATTTGTTTCAAACTTTCAGTAAATGTTACACAGTACCTTCTGCATAATTTAACACAGCCTTTTTCCAAAAAACTGTATATTTTTGAATATATAAATAAAAGATTGCAAAAAAAAATGTTGTGAATTTACATTACAATTGAAAAAAAATCATCTTTAATAACTGAACTAAAATTTTGTAAAATCCCTGTGTTAAGTTGTAGCCCATATTCCAATAAATAATCTGTAAAAAGTTCAAATTCCTACCTCAAATACTTTGTGAGGAAAGATGTAATTTATAAGCGTTATTTTAACATTGCAAGTATAGGGCGTTCCGGAGCCCCTTAACAAATTAGAAAGTGAAGCAGAAATGCTAATAATTCATACCCGCCGAGAACAACAGAGAAGTCTCGCTGATGTACTTCAGTTTTGACAGTTACTTGCTCCTAACGAAGACGGTGGAGGTAGTCACCGGAAGCTCGAGGTTTTACCCTGAATTGCCACGATAAGAAGTCCGAGAATGTTTTATACATGTATTAGTATGTTTTACATAATCACACAAACGTTGTTAATGATTCCATGATATTACAGACTCATATTATCTCAGTGCCATAGGGCGTTAAAATTTGAACAATTAGCAGTAGTCAGCTACTATGCGATGTGGGAAAAATCGAGAAAAAGTTGCTGCTTAGTTATGTAGCGTTCTTACCGACTGATGATAAACACAGCGCTGGGTAATAAACGCCGTGAAGGCAGTACGCAGCAAACTACGAGTCGGCGTGGGAATTCAGCTGGGATCCCGAGACCCTCATGCGAATGTGGAATCGGGGGTTTCCGGAGGGCCGCACTCAACGTCATGCATGACCTCAGGGACCCTACGTGGATAGCTCCCATTGGACAGACATTTCCTTCATTCGAGCGTAAAGTATCATACAGGCACGTCATTTACCTTGGGACAGAAAGTGAACTTGTCTGTGGCGAGGCAAGTGTCCACAAGAACATTAATTGTTTTTTTACATTTAGTTATCTTAATGATATCCGTCATCCAGCAAAATAAACAGGTAGTTTTATATGTATTACATTTTGTAATTGACGCTACTACCGGCATATGAAGAGAAGTACTTTCTTAATGTTGTGTTGTTACCAACAATCTCGAAAAGTAATTGACTGATTTACTTGAAATTTCACACGATACTCTAACTCAGAGGGACATATGTTACATATTTTTATTGTGTGTAATATATAAACATGTAAGTAATACATAAAGGCGAAATATCGTTAGTAAAATTCGCGAAAAGTTCTTGAGCGATTTACTTCAAATTTTTTCACAGATCTCTAATGAACATTCAGACTGATATAGGCTATGTATTTTGTTGTGTTTAGTATAGCAATGTATATTTATTGCAGGAAGGGGAAAAGCATTTCATTCTCCACTCCTGGGAGTGAAGCGGGCTGTTCGAGATACGGCCTATTAAGGAGTAGCGGTTCTATTCAGCCAGTTATTAGACGAGCTGATAGTGCAGCAAATGTGAGATCCCAATTGGGACTAAATAGGATAAATAGAAAGGCCTGACCAATTCCGGCATTCACCTACAGCCAAAGTAACGTTGCTATAACCGACTGCGAGAATGAAAATGCTCAGATTTGGAAATGTAAGGCTTAGTCTTTTTTCCCGCAGGCAGTTCGGAATTACGATACCAGGGTATGTAAACCAATAGAGAAATTGTTACTCCCATGTATATGATTTTTCCCTACATATCATTTCAAACAAAAATTGTATAGACAACAATGTGCTGTTTTGTTTTCTTCCTCGCCGTTTGTTTTACAGAAGACAGGGAAGGTATATTCATGACTTACCGGCTTATGATTAGGATACTATTACGGAATCTGACTCGTCCCAAACTTTGTAATCCTACCCATTCACAGATTAAAACTATGCGAAATATTGACACTGAGGCTGCTATCCTCACAGATCGAGGAGCTGTAGAGGCCTATCTTGTACTCTGTATACGAACGACCCCAACGGATTTACTCATTCATTTTCAGCGACTTCAATTCCAAATCAGCGTTTCCTTTGTAATGAAAGAGAGTCAAGGTCAGAGAAAGGGGTAAGAGGACAGACGGTAGTGTGAGCGAAGGAAGTGGACATAGAGAGAAGAGGGAGGAGGCGATGCGTGGACAGCTGTTGGAAACGGAGGAGATGGACGAGGAGAGGGTGGGGAAGAGGTGGCAGAGAGAATTGCGTGCGGGGGGGGGGGGGGGGGAGGAGTTTAGGATGTATATCTAAGACTTGTAGGACTGACCTAAAGGTTCCAACTGAAACTTATGTCTACAAATTCGAGAAGATTGCTTCGAAAACAGAAATACTGCAACTCGTCAAATAAACTACTAGGAGAATTCCAACTAGAGTCTGTAACGACGTCCATGAAAAATGATGACTGTGGAAGTTAAGAAAGAAATAAATGTCGAAACAGACCACCATGTAAAATTTATCAAGATGAAGTTCATCCTGCAAAATCGGTTAAACCTTAAGAAGAAATGGATAGCTACAGTTAATTTAGAGACCATAATATCAAGCAAAGAACCACATTTAAATGTCCGAGATGTTCTTGCCCAAACGTGGCTGGAGACGAAGGACTGTATAATGAAGATTGCTGAGGAGACAACTTCAACAAGAAAAACTTGGGAGACGTGGTAGTGGTAAGTTCCTATGGGACCAAACTGCTCAGGTCATCGGTCCCTATGCTTACACACTACTTAACCTAACATACGCTAAGGACAACACGCACAGGCATGCCCGAGGGAGGACTCGAACCTCCGACGGGGAGAACCGCGCGAACCGTGGCAAGGCGCCTGAGACCACGTGGCTACCCCGCGTGGCGGAAACTGAGCCAGAGATGGTTGAACTGAGAGTGTGAGGATGATCTGACAAAACGAAAGCAGGCATGGCGAAAGTGTTGTAGTAACAACGAGGAAAATTCGTTTTAGAATTTCAGGTAGTTCGACGACAAAAAGAAAAGTGATACACGTTATGCGTGCACGTGACAAAGACCAGCTCGGTCAAAATTAAAATGATTTTCTAGGAAACAGCGCTTGAGACTTCTACAGAGTGTTTAAATATGGGTCCTCGAGGTATGAGTTTCGGATCTGAGTTTTCGAAAACAAAATGGTAAGATAGCTTTGTCCAACAAAGGAAACAGTGAATTATTAGGTAAAGAGAGTTTCGGTATCAACTCTTGATGTCAAGTTTCCAAAATCGAGGACACCAGATAAGAAATAACTTATGAATCATTCAGGACATGGAAAACAACAAAGATTCAAGTGAAGATGGGATTGTTGCAGAATAGCAGAAACTAGTTCATGGAAATCTGTCGCGGACATTACAACAAATAATACAAAATATATGGCTAACAGAAGAAATTCCAGAGGATTGTCAGTGCGCATTAATTTATTCTTTAAATAAAAAGGAGATAAAACTAATGCCAGCAACTATACTAGAATGTTAATGTTGCGAGTTGCAGACAAGATTTTTTGAAATCACTACGTAATAGTCTAGAGAAGTAGACAGACGATTAGATCGGGAAGGACCTAGGTGGAATTAGGAAGAGAATATTCTATGTGGAAAAGATTGTAAGTCTTCAGCTCATATTCCAAGACAGAGTAACAAAACGCGTGTCCTACATCGCTATGTTTGTGGGCTTCAAAAACGCATCTAACTCTGCTCACAGAACCTCTCCATTTCAGGCATTTGAAGAGTTTGGCGTGGAGGATAAAACATGAAACATTCGGCAAACATTAATAAACGGTAACTAAATTTTTTTAGGAGATATAGTTGAAGTTTTCGAAGTGCGAACAAGTGTTAGATAAGGAGGTAGTCTCTCTCTACTTCGTTCAAGTATTTCATTGGAAAGGTGGTCGAAGAATGGGGAGAAGAACTCATAAAGAGAAGAGCAACTGACAAAGTGCAGTTCGTGAATAAAAACAAGATAATTTTAAAACTAGGAGAGCTACAGCTACAGTAATTACACATAACTGACTGACCATTTATACAATAAAACACTGGTGTTTACGTACGTGTGTTAAAACTTTTAAAATAAAAAACTGAATGAAAAGTCCGATAGTCCGCAATAGCTCTAGTTACTGAAGTCGATTAGAGACTCACACAACCGGTTTCACAACTTTTAAGTTACATCTTCTGGAGTATATCAGTACAGAAATTCTTATAAATTAATGTCTTGATGATTCTAGTTATGTGAGATATTTTCAAAATAATGAAAGAATAAATTTAAATAAGAAAGATTTTTTATGCATCTGGTTAGGAAATTAGATGTGGATCATAGACGCCCGCCATTTACGAAGAGCATGGTCCGTTGCTTGACATAGGCCCATAGGAACGTGTTTCAGTCGGCCAATTGACGGTTCATCGTGACTCTTAACACGGGTCAGTCCCATTTATGTCAGCTGTTTCACATTACATGGGACTCTCCCCATCTCTTTTTTATTTTAGTTACCACTTCACTGTTCTTTAGTCAAGGACCCGTTTCTGATTGATAATTCAATTCCTTCACTTTTACAGACCGGACATTCATCATTGACGATGGTTTTACCAACTGAAGAAGGTTGACAACTTTGCCTAGCCACGCCAACTGTTACTCTGGGGAATTCTGTATCAACTTCCTAAATCATATGGCACACCATTATAAGTAACCATCTTTTGGTATGAAATAGCAAATCATATTTATTACACACGAATAGGACGGTTATTTGTGGGGCGTATGTGATCCACACGTAAGTTCCTAATCAGATGCGTAATATTTTCTTTCTTATTTAAATCTATTCACTCAGTATTTTGAAAATATCTCAGATAGCTGTATTTCCCCATTATCAAAGAATTAGTTTATGAAAATTTCTGTACAGATATACATTAGAAGTTGCGAAATCGGTTATGTGAGTCTCTAATCGACTTCAATACATACATCTTTTGCCGACTATTGGACTTTTCATTCAGATTTCTATTATAAATGTTTTAACACCTGTATGTAAACACCAGTGTTATATTGTATGAATGCTCAATCAATTATGTACTTTTTTTAAAAAAAGAACCTTAGAATTCAGTGTGTAGCTTTTGCCGACGATCTTGGAATACTGTCTGGACACACAGCAACGGCAACAAATAAAAATACACATTTTGAAAAGATTTACATAAAAAGGAGTCTTCACGTATCGCACATAAAAGCAGAATATGTGACATGTATAAAAGATGGTCAAATTTTACAAACACAAATTACGGAAAAATTAAGGGAGTCAATAAATTTAAACAAGGCGGTGAGGCAAAACAGAAGAACGGCTGTGACGGTGAGGTTAATAAATTCAGGACAAGGAGAATGGAAATTATCTACATTTTCTGAAACAAAATTGCAGTTTTGAACGTGACAATCACTAAAAATCTTCCTGGTGCAAATGGCTCCAAGGCATCAATAGAGGTCTGAAAGAGTTTAATATTGAAGAACATGAAATTATGAACAGAGATACATTTCGAAAGAAGGTCTTAGCTTCCCATCTCCATCGAAAAAAAAGGGAAAAAGGAAACTAGAGTAAAGTGGTCAGATGTTCGGAAGCAACAGCAGTCCGGCGGAATGAGAAATTAATTGAAAAACTGGAAGTTAAATAACAAATAGTTATTTACGTGGTCGATAGTAGGGCCAAATAGATTATTTTAAAAATCTGAGAGAGAGGGAATAGAAAGAAGAATAGAAAGGAGAAAGAAAAAAAGAAAATTGTCATTATTACAAAAACATCCACAGGAACAGTACCACGGGAGAAGATGCTGAAGATTACATTTGGAGATCGAGTAACTAACGAAGAGCTACCGCATCGAATTGTGGACAAAAGAAATTTATGGCGCAACTGGATTAAAAAATGGAGCAGGGTAATAGGACACATCCTGAAGCATCAGGGAGTAGTCAATTTGGTAATGAAAGAAAGTGGAGATGTATAAAACGTTTCTGAGGGAGACCAACGCTAGAATATAATAAGCAGGTTCAAATGGAACTGCTGTATAGTAATTATGCAGATACGAGGAGACCTGAATAACATCTACATCTCTATCTACATAAAAGTTCTGCAATTCACACTTAAGTGCATGACATAGAGCTCATCGGAATGTTTCACTCTTGAAAAGATCGCGGGAAAAAACGAATACGCATTCTCTTCCGTGTGAGCTCCGACTTCTGTTATTTAATTACGACGATCGTTTCCTATTACGAAGGCGAGTAGAAACAATGGTCAGGTCCTGCAGAAAGTGTCATCTATGCTATTCATTTTTGGAACACAATCTACTACCGGCTTAGAGACGGAAGTGATGACACTTTCTGCAGGATCTGACCATCATTTTGCAGGACAATGCTCATGCACGTACAGTGCAAGTTGTTACTGATTTGTTTGACTGATGGGGCTGCTAAGTGCTATACCACCTACTGCACTCCCATGACTTAAGCCCTCGTAAGTTTAACTCGATTTCTAAACTGAAGGAAACACTTCACGGCATTCGCTTCAGCACTGCCACAAATTCGTCGGGCAATAGACCGCGCTGCTCGAACTGTCAACACAACTAGCACTGCTAAGAGTATCCTACGACTTCCACATCGCTGGCAACTGGTTCTACACAATGTTGGTGACTACTTTGAAGGTAAGTAAAACTTTGAAACACGTATCTATTTTATTCTAGCTGTAAATAAATAGTTGCCACTATTAAAGTTCCAAACGTCGTATAAACCATCGCATTGTAAACCAAAAATCTTCGTTCCTTTCAACTCTTTACTTACCTTCCCTTCCAGTTCATTGTCTGCCATTTCCTTTATCCCTTCTCCTTTGAGTTCTTTTCTTATAACACGCAGGGCAACATACAGTGTGTGGCGAAGTGTACTTCTCTTACCACTGCCACCTGCTCCATCTCCATTTGCGAATGTATCGTGGGAAGAAGGACTGTTGGAAATTTAATTTATGTTTCATTTCTGTGCTGGACGAAGCAATTGGAAGTAGTCTGAAATATACACTGTGCAACAGAATTAAAGGATTATTTTTTCGAAACCCCGCAGTTCCCATCCACTGCGACGCTTAAGTTTGAAATTTGGCTCAAAGGTGCCTTCAACCTTACTCTGTAATGGTGCAAAAGCACGGCGCTCTTCGAAGTCACCCTCGGGCTCTACGATGCATCAAACAGAAACGTGTTACATATGCGAAAAAAAACCACCACAGCTCAGAAGTTCATGTGGGTTAACGATGTTACATTAGCACCAAATTCCGTTACCATTCTCCCCAGTGTCACTGTGGATGTGTCACCGACCCTCTTACCCACATTTTACCCCTTCCTTTGACACCTTTGCCATGAAGGTCAGATCTGCTTCTCCCAGAGCTGAAATCACACTGTTTTCTTATGAGTGGCGGCCGAAAACATTCGAGACACATCGCTGCTCAGAATCAGCACTTCCCTGCCGCAGGGCGTCAATGAAACCACCCCTTTCCTCAGAATTTCATTCCCACACATTTCGCTGTCGAAAAAGACACTTTACCCTGCGATGACCAGCAGGAGGATCTTCTTGACAACCCTTTACACTGATGACACACATGGGCTTTTCAACTCTTGTCTAAGGACACCGTGGGGCTGTTTCCGCATCGAACGTAATGGGACCTGTTTAGAGCACAGCGCGACCACTATTTTTGTTCTCCTATGTAGGTTGGAAACACTAGGGATGGATCAAAACCATTTGGCGAATTCGAATGTGATCCGTAGCAGGTAAGGACGCTTACCCTTTTTCATCGCTCTTATCTTGTTTCCTCCTCTGACGGGGGGATGCAACATTGATTTGTGAATGAGATGGCAAAGGGTTCTTCTGAGACCTCTCAGTTCACCAAAACCTTCGGTGGCAGCCACCCACGTTTATCAAGGATTTTAAAAATGTACCTCTATAGACAAAACCTGTGATGAAGTCCTTAGCGCCTGCAGACCGGCAATCCCTCTGACACTCTCCTATTCCGGATGGCCTACTAGCAAGTGCAAGAGCAGCAGTGTAGTGAAACTGTGTAGCTTGACTTGAAGGCACCTGGTACTCTCGTCATGGGATCTGTCAATATAGCTACATATTTGAGGCGAAGGCGAATTTGTGGCACCGAGAGTTGTGCCGAGCTGGGGGGTCTTAAAGGGATCCTTTACCTTTTTATCCAAACGTGTGTCAGTGCCCATCCGCACGAGAGTACGCCACAGAATGACAGAAAATAGGAATTCTGAAAAAGCATAAGCACTCTTAGCTGCTTCGGATTACGTTCAAATTACTACGAATGGTTTTCGAACGGTTTCAAAGTGGTTCTAACAAGTCCACCCAAGAGAAAACACTGTGGTCGTACTGCACTCCGAATATGTGCGATCTAATTCGATGGAGATGCAGCCCTACAATGTCCTTAGAGAAGGGTTCAAACCCTCTTGGGTGTCAGCAGTGTCATAGATTGTGTAGAATGTCTTCCCGTTGCACTGTGAACTGTCCTTTTTGACCGCTAAATGTGTGGGAATCATCGCCCCAGGGAAAAGGGGTGGTTTTATTAACGCCTTCGATATGCTGGCGAAAATACATGTTTAATTCCGGAGGTACGCATAAAATATTATCCGAAATTGTGCTAAACGCATTCTCTGAAAATTATTTCGAGCAGTTAGTTCATGAGCCCACGCGAATAGTAAACGGTTGTGGAAACACACTTGACCTCTTAGCAAAAAATAATCCTGAGTTAATAACGAGCATCAAAACCGATACAGGGATTAGTCAAGACATGGTTGTCGTAGCGAGATTGAATATTGCAATCCCCAAATCCTCCAAAAATAAGCGAAAAATATACCTATTCAAAAAAGCAGGTAAAAATTCAGTTGACGCCTTCCTGAGAGACAATCTCCACTCATTCCAAATTAATAATGTAAGTGTAGTGTTGTGTCGATTCCCTAAGGTCTCGACACAATGAGTGGCTAGGTGCACGCGAAACTAACGCAGACGGGCGTAAATTCTGAAACAGGAGACTGGATGAAAAACTATAAAGAAAAGAATAGAGATTTTAATATACTTAACTTTAATGTAGTCTTGTTCTTGTTGAAATACATCTCTTGCATAGTAGTAAGCAATTAGCAATGATACACATGGCGCCTTGCTAGGTAGTAGCGATGGACTAGCTGAAGGCTATTTAATCTGTCTCTCGGCAAATGAGAGGAATACTTGGTAGGTCTAGTCGCAAGCTATGTCGTCCGTACAACTGGGCGAGGTCATGTCCGTGTCTTGTGACCTGCCATGTGGTGGCGCTAGGATTGCGAGTACACAGTGGCGACACGCGGGTCCGACATGTACTACAGGACCGCGGCCGATTTAAGTTACCACCTAGCAAGTGTGGTGTCTAGCGGTGACACCACATTCCTCCCCCGCAAATCGGCGAACGGTCGTGAGATAAGGCTTCCGCCCGCCGTGGGGAGGACCCCATGTTGACGTATGCGATGAGGTGGGGAGCCTAACAACAGGCGAGGCTGTGCCACCCGCACCCGGCCATTCGGTCCGAGGGGAGCTAGGAAACGCCTGCAAACCTAGTCCAGGGTGCACGTCAACATGAGGTGTATGCGCACGTAATGATATAAGAGGAGCCGCGGGGTCGACCTCCATGTGGTCGGAGCACCCGACGGGCGAAGACGACATCTGGTCCGGAGCGGGCAAGAGGTCCATGGCGGAGGACGGCTGGTCACGGGAAGCAAGCGGCGGCGCGTGACCCAGGGAGGCGCGAGGCGGCTGCAGCGAAGCGTCCGCTGCTGGCGGCGCCGGCGGCGGCTGCGGCGGCGCGACGCCATGAGGCAAAATGGAAGGCATCGTCGGTAACACCTGGGGATGAGGCGAGCCAGTAGATGGGTCCCCAGGGCGCTGACCCGACGGCTCCGTCGCTGAAAGCAGACGGGGAGCGGCAGAACCCAGGCGACGACAGAGGCGCAGCTGATTGAGATGCCGACGCACCTCACCAGAGGCCCCCAAAACCAAATACATCGCGCGGCCGAGGCAGCGAAGAATGCGCCCTGCGAGCCAACGCTGTGAACCGCGATAGTTGCGATAATAGACAACGTCGCCAGGAGCAAAAGCAGGAGTCTGCCGCTGCACAGGAACCTGATGTGGCGGATGCAGCAAAGACATCAGAGTTCGATGAGGACGACCATGGAGCAACTCAGCCGGCGAGCGACCATCGCGGGGCTGAGAGCGATATGAGGACAAAAAGAGCAACAAAGCGTCCTCCCGAGAATGCGACTCTTTCAACTTCAACATCTGTGACTTGAAAGTCCGGACCAATCGTTCCGCGGCACCGTTTGACTGAGGCGAAAACGGCGCGGATGTCAGATGTTGAATACCATTGGCCTTGCAGAACGACTGAAATTCTGCGGACACGAATTGTGGGCCATTGTCGGAAACAATAGTCTGCGGAAGACCCTCAATGCAAAAGATAGCAGACAAGGCTTGGATTGTGGCAGAAGACGTCGTGGAAGACATCCGGACAACAAAAGGAAAATTACTGAAAGCATCGACCACAACCAACCATCGAGCATTCCAGAATGGACCAGCAAAATCGATGTGCAAGCGTTGCCAAGGGGAAGTGGCTTGCGGCCATGCAAAGAATTTCCGCGGCGGTGCGGATTGTTGTTCGGCACACGCCACGCAAGAGGAGCACATATTCGTAATCGCAGCATCGAGTCCGAACCAAGTACAGAGCTGTCGAGCAAGTTGTTTCGTTCGCACTATACCCCAATGTCCTTGGTGAAGAAGCCGTAAGACAGAGGACTGTAACGAACGTGGGACCACGACTCGGGATTGATCATTATCGGAACGCAACAACAAAACACCACGTCGTACAAAAAGTCTCTCCTTGTGAGCAAAAAATCTGCGAACCAAAGGATCCTCGATCCGTGACTTTGACAAGGGCCATTGCGTAGCAACAAAACGCAAAACAGAAGCAAGGACAGGGTCAGCAGCTGTGGCTGTAGCTACACGACGAAAATCAATCGGAAACGATGTGACCACGTCATCGGCTTCCGAATCAATGAACATGCAAGCAAGTTCGGAAGAATCGAATGCTTTATCCTCAGCAACAGGCAAACGGGACAACGCATCAGCGTTTCCGTGCTTAGCAGTGGACCGATACAAGATATCGTAGCGGTACTGCGAGAGAAAAAGAGACCAGCGAATGAATTTCTGCGCTGTACGTGGAGGTACAGGCTTGTTTGGATGAAAAAGTGATGTCAAAGGTTTGTGGTCCGTGATGATTGTAAAGTGACGACCATACAAGAAATCGTGAAACTTTGTTACACCAAACACAAGAGCCAAAGCTTCCTTCTCTATTTGGGAATAATTTCTTTGCGCAGATGAGAGCAATTTGGACGCAAAGGCAATAGGGCGATCATGCGAGCCATCCTTGTGCGCAAGCACAGCACCGATCCCGAAATCCGATGCATCTACCATCAACAAAAGGGATTTTCGGGGATCGAATGGCGTAAGGCAAGTATTTGAAAGTAACGCCGATTTCAACTGGCGAAAGGCGCGTTCGCATTCCGTCGTCCAGACGAACGGAACACCTTTACGGCGTAAGCGATGAAGCGGAGCTGAAATGGAAGAAGCATTGCGCACAAATCGATGATAATAATTTACCTTACCCAGTACACTCTGTAGCTGTTTTAAGTTCTGCGGTGACGGCAAGTCCTGAATGGCACGAAGGTGCTCTGGACTCGGATGTATACCTTGGGCGTTAAGGACATGGCCCAGGTACGGTAAGTCACGAGCAAAAAACACACATTTGTCCTTCCTCAAGCGAAGACCATTCTGACGCAAGACCTGAAATAAGGTCCGGAGATTCTGCAAATGTTCGGCTTCTGTCTTTCCTGAGATCACAATATCGTCCAGATAGTTCGCAGCAGTAGGGACCGACGCACAAATAGTTTGTAAATATTGCTGAAATAAAGCAGGGGCGGATGCACACCCGAATGGCAGTCTTTTGAAGCGATACAAGCCAAGATGCGTGTTTACCACTAAGACGCGCTGGGAGTCTTCGTCCACAGGTATTTGCAAGTACGCATCTGCTAGGTCCAATTTTGAAAAATATTTTCCCGGGCACAGTTTGTCAAAAAGATCTTCCGGGCGGGGCAAAGGAAAAGTAGCAGTCACAAGTTGTGGATTCACAGTTGCCTTGAAGTCCACACAAAGTCTCAATTTTCCGGAAGGTTTTGGCAAAATGACTAAGGGTGAGGCCCAGAGAGAAGCCTGCACACGTTCAATTACACCTTGAGATTCTAAATCGTGCAATGTTCTTGCGACCTCATCACGCAATGCGTGGGGAACATTGCGCGCTCTGAAAAATTTCGGTTGCGCGTTGTCTTTCAGTTCCAAATGCGCTTCATAGTTCTTAGCGCAACCAAGGCCCGGTGCAAAAATGTCTGCAAATTCTTCACAAAGACTAGAAACGCTGGCGGAAGGCACAGTCTGATTCACTGATAGGACCTGATTTACAATAGACATATTAAACAATTGAAACAAATCTAAACCAAACAAGTTCACTGCACTAGAGGAACGAAGAACATAAAATGACACAAGTTTTGTCTGTCCCTTGTATGTTGCAATAAGGCTGCACTGTCCTAACACAGGTATATGCTGTCCTGAGTAACTAGTTAACGTAACATTTGCGGCACGCAATGGCGGGGCGCCCAGTTGTTTGTACGTGTCGTGATTGAGCAATGAAACTGCAGCTCCGGTATCGAGCTGGAATGGGATCACTTTTCCTGCAAAGTCTAAGTCCACAAAAAGTTTATTGTCTTGTTGACGACAAGAGGGACTGTCTCGTGCAATGTGAACTGAGACAGGTACAGAAGCACTTGCGACTTTACGGGATTTCCGGCGACGTCGACGCACTTGTTGGGTGGGACGAACACAGTCACTGTTAGCTAAAGTGTCACTGGATGGGTGGGAATGAACTACATTAATGTCCATGGGCGAAGGTCCACGAGCCTGATTGTCCTGGGTTCGATTCCGGCGCGAAGCAAAGGGCCTGGAATTTGTGTGATTGTCTGATCTGAACTTTTTCTGGCAAACACTTTGTACATGTCCTTTCTTGTGACAGTAAAAGCAAATAGCTTGGCGTGACGGGCAATTTTCACGCGAATGTCTAGTTGCACACCGCGGGCAAGATTTCACTGCATTTGCTTGCTTACGCGGCGCACGTGGTTGCAAGCTAGGCTGCCGCAGCGAAGTCGGGCGCGAGGGCCGCTTAGCGTCCCGTGCAGCGGGCCGGGCGGGCCGATTAATGTGACACACTGCTGGCGAAGTTTCAAATGATTCCTGAGCAAAGTCAAGTGTGTCTTGCCTGTCCAATATGTCTACCACTTGTTGAAGGGAGGGATTAACTAGTTTCAAAATCTGTTCCCTTATGCGAACATCAGAAACGTTCTGTGCAATTGCATCACGCACCATAGTATCTGAATATGGGAGGCCACATTCACAGGCAAACGCGCAGTCTCTAGTAAGTCCTTGCAAAGTTGCTACCCACTCCCTATTAGTCTGACCGGCCGTACGTTTTGTACGAAAAAACGTATACCGTTTTGCAACAACATTAACTGTTTCTTTGAAATAGGCATCCAAAGTAGACAAAATTTCTTCGTAGGACAGAGTTGCTACGTCGCGTCGGGGAAACAATTTCACTATCACACGGTAGGTAGACACACCGACACAAGAAAGCAAAAACGGCTGCCGCTCTTTACCTTGAATTCCATAAGCAGTGAGGTGGAAGTTGAACTGATCGGCCCACTCAGTCCAGCTTTCGGTTGTGGCGTCAAAGGGCCTAAATGGCGGTGCGACAGCGTTGTGTGGCTGCGGTAGCGAAGAAGCGGCTGCCGCTGCATCGGTTTGCAGCGCACGTTGACCCTGGACGAGCTGTCCAAGGGCTTCCAATAACGCCTGCGTCTGCTGATTCTGCAAGCGAAAAAATTCGGACAGTACATCTGGAGAATGCGGCGAAGCCATGACACCAGCAAATTAGAGCAAATATAACACAAAGACTGCAACGTGGGCGCGGCATCCCATCCTCGTCGCCAAAATATTGTTGTGTCGATTCCCTAAGGTCTCGACACAATGAGTGGCTAGGTGCACGCGAAACTAACGCAGACGGGCGTAAATTCTGAAACAGGAGACTGGATGAAAAACTATAAAGAAAAGAATAGAGATTTTAATATACTTAACTTTAATGTAGTCTTGTTCTTGTTGAAATACATCTCTTGCATAGTAGTAAGCAATTAGCAATGATACACATGGCGCCTTGCTAGGTAGTAGCGATGGACTAGCTGAAGGCTATTTAATCTGTCTCTCGGCAAATGAGAGGAATACTTGGTAGGTCTAGTCGCAAGCTATGTCGTCCGTACAACTGGGCGAGGTCATGTCCGTGTCTTGTGACCTGCCATGTGGTGGCGCTAGGATTGCGAGTACACAGTGGCGACACGCGGGTCCGACATGTACTACAGGACCGCGGCCGATTTAAGTTACCACCTAGCAAGTGTGGTGTCTAGCGGTGACACCACATGTAGACCAGACGTGGCTTGAATTCAAAGAAATAGTATCGGCAGCAATTGAGAGATTTATACCAAATAAATTAACAAACGACGGAGCTGATCATCTTTGGTACACAAAGCGGGTTAGAACACTGTTGCAGAAACAAAGAAGCAAATATGCCAAATTTAAACAGACGCAGAATGATCAAGACTGGCGATCCTTTACAGACGCACGAAATTTAGCGAGGACTTCAATGCAAGATACTTATAACAGTTTCCACAGTCTCGAAACCTGGCAGAAAATCCAAAGAGATTGTGGTCGTATGTGAAGCATGTTAGCGGCAAGAAACAATGTCTTCTCTGCACGATAGCAATGGAGATACTATCGAAGACAGTGCTGCCAAAGCAGAGTTACTAAACACAGCCTTCCGATATGCCTTCACAAAAGAAGACGAAGTAAATATTCCAGAATTCGAATCGAGAACAGCTGCCAACATGAATAACGTAGAAGTAAATATCCTCGGAGTAGTGAGGCAACTTACACTACTGGCCTTTAAAATTGCTGCACCAAGAAGAAATGCAGATGATAAACGGGTATTCATTGGACAAATATCTTATACTAGAACTGACATGTGCTTACATTTTCACGCAATTTGTGTGCATAGATCCTGAGAAATCAGTACCCAGAACAACGACATCTGGCCGTAATAGTTGCCTTGATACGCCAGGGAATTGAGTCAAACAGAGCTTGGATGGCGTGTACAGGTACAACTGCCCATGCAGATTCAACACGATACCACAGTTCATCAAGAGTAGTGACTGGCGTTTTGTGACGAGCCAGTTGCTCGGCCGCCATTGTCCAGACGTTTTCAGTTGGTGAGAGATCTGGAGAATGTGTTGGCCAGGGCGGCAGTCGAACATTTTCCGTATCCAGAAAGGCCCGTACAGGACCTGTAACATGCGGTCGTGCATTATCCTGCTGAAATGTAGGTTTTTGCAGGGATCGAATGAAGGGTAGAGCCACGGATCGTAACACATCTGAAATGTAACGTCCACTGTTCAAAGTGCCGTCAATGCGAACAAGAGGCTACCGAGACGCCCATACCATCACGCCGGATGATACGCCAGTATGGCGATGACAAATACACGCTTCCAATGTGCGTTCACCGCGATGTCTCCAAACACGGATGCGACCATCATGATACTGTAAACAGAACCTGGATTCATCCGAAAAAATGACGTTTTGCCATTCGTGCACCCAGGTTCGTCGTTTAGTACACCATCGGAGGCGCTCCTGCTGTGATGCAGCGTCAAGGGTAACCGCAGCCATGGTCTCCGAGCTGATAGTCCATGCTGCTGCAAACGTCATCGAACTCTTCGTGCAGATGGTTGTTGTCTTGCAAACGTCCCCATCTGTTGACTCAGGGATAGAGACGTGGCTGCACGATCCGCCATGCGGATAAGATACCTGTCATCTTGGCTCCTAGTGATACGAGGCCGTTGGGAACCAGCACGGCGTTCCCTGTTATCCTCCTGGACCCACCGATTCCATATTCTGCTAACAGTCATTGGATCTCGACCAACGCGAGCAGCAATGTCGCTATACGATAAACCGCAATCGTGATAGGCTACAATCCGACCTTTATCAAAGTCGGAAACGCGATGGTACTCATTTGTCCTCCTTACACGAGGCATCACAACAACCTTTCACCAGGCAACGCCAGTCAACTGATGTTTGTGTATGAGAAATCGGTTGGAAATTTTCCTCATGTCAGCACGTTGTAGGTGTCGCCATCGGCGCCAACCTTGTGTGAATACTCTGAAAAGCTAATCATTTGCATATCACAGCATCTTCTTCCAGTCGGTTAAATTTCGCGTCTGTAGCACGTAATCTTCGTGGTGTAGCAATTTTAATGGCCAGTAGTGTATATCACTTAAAAGCAAGTTTTCTGGTCCAGACTGTATACCAATTAGGTTCCTTTCGGAGTATGCTGATGCATTAGCTGCATACTTAACGATCATATACAAACTTTCGCTCGACGGAAGATCTGCACCCAAAGACTGGAAAGTTGCACATGTCACACAAATATTCAAGAAAGGTAGTAGGAGTAATCCACTAAATTATATCGTTAACGTCGATATGCAGCAGGATATTGGAACACATATTGTGTTCAAACATTATGAATTACCTCGAAGAAAACTGTCTATTGACACATAGTCAACATAGGTTTAGGAAACATCGTTCCTGTGAAACACAACTAGCTCTTTATACACATGAAGTGTTGAGTGCTATTGACAAGGGATTTCAGATATATTCCGTATTTCTGAATTTCCGGAAGGCTTTTGACACTGTACCACACAAGCGGCTTGTAGTGAAATATGGAATATCGTCTCAGGTATGTGAGTGGATTTGTGATTTCCTGTGAGGGAGGTCACAGTTCGTAGTAATTGACGGAAAGTCATCGAGTAAAATAGAAGTGATTTCTGGCGTTCACCAAGGTAGAGTTGTCGGCCCTTTGTTGTTCCTTATCTATATAAATTATTTGGGAGACAGTCTGAGCAGCCGTCTTAGGTTGTTTGCAGATGCCGCTGTCGTTTATCGATTAATAAAGTCATCAGAAGATCAAAACAAGTTGCAAAATGATTTAGAAAAGATATCTGAATGGTGCGAAAATTGGCAGTTGACCCTAAATAACGATAAGTGTGAGGCCATTCACATGAGTATTAAAAGGAACTCGTTAAACTTCGGTTACACGATAAATCAGTTTAATCTAAAAGCCGCAAATTCAACTAAATACCTAGGAATTACAATTACGAAGAACTGAAATTGGAAGGAACGCACAGAAAATGTTGTGGGGAAGACTAACCAAAGACTGCGTTTAATTGGCAGGATAGTGGAAGATATAACAGATCTACTAAGGAGACTGCCTATAGAACGCTTGTCCGTCCTCTTTTAGAATACTGCTGCGTGGTGGGGGATCCTTACCAGATAGGACTGCATCGAGAAAGGACTGCATAGGAGTGCATCGAGAAAGTTCAAAGAAGGGCAGCCCGTTTTGTATTATCGCGAAATATTAGAGAGAGTCACAGAAATGATACAGTATTTGGGCTGGACATCACTAAAAGAAAGGCGTTTTTCGTTGCGACGGAATCTTGTCACGAAATTCCAATCACCAACTTTCTCCTCCGATTGCAAAAATATTTTGTTGACACCGACCTACATAGGGAGAAACGATCACGACGATAAAATAAGGGAAATCAGAGCTCGTACGGAAAGATATACGAGTAGGTGTTCGTTCTTTCCGCGCGCTATACGAGATTGGAATAACAGGGAACTGTGAAGGTGGTTCGATAAACACTTTGCCAGGCACTTGAACGTGATTTTCAGAGTATCCATGTAGATGTAGATGTAGATCTAGATGCCACCCCCTACCGCCTTTTCGTGCTGATTCTCAGCGGCGGTGCCTCTGGAATGTTTTCCTCGGCCACTCATAAGAAAACTGCGTGATTTCTACACTGCGTCTCGCAGTTCTGACCTCAATCTCAAAATGCGTAAAGGAAGAAATGAAACATGATAAAGAGGGTCTGTGACGACCTTCACATCATGTGACTCGTCCACACTGGCGTCGGGCGGAATTGTGGTCAAATTTGGTGCCAATGCGACGTCATTAACCAACCTTACAACTCACATGAACTTCTGAGCTGTCGCCTTTCTTCCGCATGTGTCAACACCTTGCTGTCTGAAACGCCAACGAACCTAAGGGTAGCGTCGCAGGGCATCACTCTTTTGCACCATTGCTGTGGAAGGCTGTAGGCACCTTTGAGCCAAATTTTAAACTTATGCGTCGCAATGGGAGGAAATTAAGGAGTTTCGAAAAAGTGCTCCCTTAATTTTGTTACGCAATGTAGTATGCATTTTAATACGGTGTATCTGACGGAAACGAGGCAGTGATTGTTAAGTCAGTCGTTTTACAATTGTGAGCAAAACGTTGTAGCCACCGCGCAACGCAATACACAACGCCGCCTGGTGGGGCTGCCAACAGTTGACGTGTTACGGAAAGTAGAATGCTGTGAAAAACTTAAAGACGAAAGTAACTTTCATATGATGTGTTACTCTCGTATAACATCGCTCAATGAGACTTGGACCATGAGTAGAAAGAACTGCTACTGTGTAGTACAGAAGATAACTGAGAGAAATACGCATCGAAACAAACAGAAATGACTCTTTTATTCAAAGATAATAATGACACTAAAGTCACTGTGATTCATAATGGTGCCACATCTGGGACACTATCGGTTGTCAACTCCGCACCCAAAAACCACAGGCCCTTAATTTAAGGGAACTGAGTGGCCTGTGACATCTGGCGCCGTATTCTCGCGGAAACCTAACAAGGACTTGTTCACTCAGTGCTACGTAGAATCGCTGATGTACTGCGTTCTTCCAAAGTTAGATCAATACGCTATAAAGAATGTGGTCTTAATACTTTCGAGCATCAGTGTCTTTATGCAGCATACAACAGACAAGAAAGGAACTTTCACGCAGCTACGCGTTAGGAGAAATGCACTCTCACACTATTAGTTTGCCAGATTTGAATCATTAATGAGATATAAGTAAATTGTTCATAGTAGGTTCTTAAAATAAAATCTTTTGGACGAAAATGTCCTCGTCTTACTTAGAAATGTCCAACTTGCGTCATTCTGTTACGTGCTAGCCTATTGCCGCTTGTTCACCAGCGTCTCCGCAGCGTCTCCAACCATTTGTTTTCCAACGCAATGGTTCGTCAAGGGAACGTGGTCGTGACCGGAAAGAACTGCACAAAGAATACTGGAAAGGGAATTAAATTCCACGGAGAAGAAATTAAAACTCTGAAGTTTGTCAGTTTTTCAAGACAACAGCAAAGTTCAGCGGGCTGGAAGAATATGTGACTGATCAAATGAAACTATACGGTTCCAGAGACTTTTTAGAGCCTCAAATATCTATTATGTATATGTGCATAATATGGGACTGCGTTCCTGAGCACTCCGCATCCTATTACATCTCGATTGGCCTGCAAAATCACCTGTCTGGAACCCCATAGAACATATGTGGGACGTGTCGGAACAGCAGGAAAAACGCCGACACCAGCATTCCCGCAGTTCGTTCCCAGAATTCCTGCGCTATCAGATCCTCAACGAGTAGCTTAATCTGAATGCGACGTACAGGTACCTTCCCAACCTTGTAGACTCACTTCCTAGCCGAATCCAGGCGGTTGTAAAGCCCAGGGGTAATTACACAGTATTAAATAATGCTTGTAACGATTTCTCTGGGGGTAGTAATTTTTTGTCCCATAGCTTTTAGCTTTTTAGCAGAATATTGTGTTCAGCAGTATCAAAAGCCTTTCAAACGACTAAAATATACAGGTTGATTATAATAGAAGTTAAACTTTCAAAACGCTGTAGAAATGACACCACTGGTCAGAATGACGTCAAATTGCATTGGAATATTATTGGAGAAGGGCGAAAAAATATGGAAGAAGAAAAAAATAGTGTGAAACTTGATCAATAGATGGCGCTGTATATGTCAGAATACGAAATGAAACACCTGTCATTCGCACGACCCATTGAAGTCGGTATGCACACGCCGGGTACACGGCTTTTCCTTCTTTCGCGTCTGCAACGTTCGCCATGACTGTCTCAGTGCAGGATCCCACTCTCCTTGTAAAGCTGTATTACAAGAATGATGACTGTGCACAAGTCGCTCTGCAGAAGTTCCGGACACTGAAGGGTTTGAAAAAAAGGCGTTGGTCCGATGAAAAAGGGTAAGCGCCCTTACCTGCTTCGGATCACATTCGAATTCGCCAAATGGTTTTGATCCATCCCTAGTGATTCCAACCTACATAGGAGAACAAAAATAGTGGTCTCGCTGTGCTCTAAACAGGTCCCATTACGTTCGATGCGGAAACAGCCCCACGGTGTCCTTAGACAAGAGTTGAAAAGCCCATGTGTGTCATCAGTGTAAAGGGTTGTCAAGAAGATCCTCCTGCTGGTCATCGCACGGTAAAGTGTCTTTTTCGACAGCGAAATGTGTGGGAATGAAATTCTGAGGAAAGGGGTGGTTTCATTGACGCCCTGCGGCAGGGAAGTGCTGATTCTGAGCAGCGATGTGTCTCGAATGTTTTCGGCCGCCACTCATAAGAAAACAGTGTGATTTCAGCTCTGGGAGAAGCAGATCTGACCTTCATGGCAAAGGTGTCAAAGGAAGGGGTAAAATGTGGGTAAGAGGGGTGGTGACACATCCACAGTGACACTGGGGAGAATGGTAACGGAATTTGGTGCTAATGTAACATCGTTAACCCACATGAACTTCTGAGCTGTGGTGTTTTTTTTCCGCATATGTAACACTTTTCTGTTTGATGCATCGTAGAGCCCGAGGGTGACTTCGAAGAGCGCCGTGCTTTTGCACCATTACAGAGTAAGGTTGAAGGCACCTTTGAGCCAAATTTCAAACTTAAGCGTCGCAGTGGATGGGAACTGCGGGGTTTCGAAAAAATAATCCTTTAATTCTGTTGCACAGTGTATATTTCAGACTACTTCCAATTGCTTCGTCCAGCACAGAAATGAAACATAAATTAAATTTCCAACAGTCCTTCTTCCCACGATACATTCGCAAATGGAGATGGAGCAGGTGGCAGTGGTAAGAGAAGTACACTTCGCCACACACTGTATGTTGCCCTGCGTGTTATAAGAAAAGAACTCAAAGGAGAAGGGATAAAGGAAATGGTAGACAATGAACTGGAAGGGAAGGTAAGTAAAGAGTTGAAAGGAACGAAGATTTTTGGTTTACAATGCGGTGCTTTATACGACGTTTGGAACTTTAATAGTGGCAACTATTTATTAACAGCCAGAATAAAATAGATACGTGTTTCAAAGTTTTACTTACCTTCAAAGTAGTCACCAACATTGTGTAGAACCAGTTGCCAGCGATGTGGAAGTCGTAGGATACTCTTAGCAGTGCTAGTTGTGTTGACAGTTCGAGCAGCGCGGTCTATTGCCCGACGAATTTGTGGCAGTGCTGAAGCGGATGCCGTGAAGTGTTTCCTTCAGTTTAGAAATCGAGTTAAACTTACGAGGGCTTAAGTCATGGGAGTGCAGTAGGTGGTATAGCACTTAGCATCCCCATCAGTCAAACAAATCAGTAACAGCTTGCACTGTACGTGCATGAGCATTGTCCTGCAAACTGATGGTCAGATCCTGCAGAAAGTGTCATCACTTCTGTCTCTAGGCCGGTAGTAGATTGTGTTCCAAAAATGAATAGCATAGACACAGAAGTGATGACACGTTCTGCAGGACCTGACCATCATTTTGCAGGACAAAGCTCAAGTATGTACAGTGCAAGTTGTTACTGATTTGTTTGACTGATGGGGCTGCTAAGTACTATACCACCTACTTCACTCTCCTGACTTAAGCCCTCGTGAGTTTAACTCTATTTCTAAACTGAAAGAAACACTTCACGGCATTCGATTCAGCACTGCTACAAATTCGTCGGGCAATACACCGTGCCGCTCGAACTGTCAACACAACTGGCACTGCTAAGTGTATCCTCTGACTTCCACATCGCTGGCAAGTGGTTATACACAATGCTGGTGACTACTTTGAATGTCAGTTAAACTTTGAAACACGTATCTATTCTGTACGAGCTGTAAATAAATAGTTGCCACTATTAATGTTCTAACCCATGTAGTACCGGTTTCTCAAGCAGCGGGCCTTGCTTGGTGACGACGTTAATTTGCAATATTAGCCGGAGCTGCCATGCTTTTGCACAATTACAGAGGATCGTTGTAGGCACCTTTGAGCCAAATTTCAAACTTAAGCGTCGCAATGGGTGGGAATTACAGGGTTTCGAGAAAGTGATGCTTTAATTCTGTTGCTCAGTGTATATTCCAAACCATTTGTAATTGCGTGTACGACGAATGGAGCAAGCCAGATTACCAAAATTGATACTGAAGTGGGAACCAGAGGGGAGAAGAAGAAGAGAAAGACCTATGACCACCTAGCTCCAAAATGTACAGCACACAGTGAGGAGAATGGGCGCAGAGGAAGAGGACACACAAGATCGAAACTCCTGGAGGAATATTTTGAGAATATAGTTTAATAACGTTTATTCTTTGTATAGTAATTTCCGAGTGAATTATTATGTCGGAGATAATCCTCTGTACTGAGGAAAAGCTCAAAATAATAATAAATTTGTAATTGCTCCGTCCATCATAAAAATTAAACAGAAATTAAATTTTCTACAGCTGTCCTTTCCAAGTAACATTTGCGAATGGAAATGAAGCAACCCGTAGTGATAAGAGAAATACACTACGCCACACACTGTATGTTGCCCTGGGTGTTATAAAAAAAGAATTGCAAGAAAAAGGATAAAGGAAATGGCAGACAAGGAAAGCTAAGTAAAGAAATGAAAGGAACGAAGGTTTTTGGTTTACGATGTGGTGGTTTACAGTATCGGTTACTCAGGCAGCGGGCCTTGCGTGGTGACGCCGTTAATTTGCGATATTAGCCAGAGCTGCATCGCGTGATCGCCTGCACTGTAGCGATACCACACTACTGCGGTGATGCACGGCTTGCATAATCGCCGCGCGAGTAGGGGTTAGTTAAGGCGGAGCGCGCCGTCTATTCCTGGGAGGGCGTACGTCACGCCAGAGGGGAATTCTAGCGGCACATTGGCGGCCCACAACTCCCTACCTACCACCAGCCGGCGTATTAGCCGGGTGGTCAATACTGGTCCAAACACTGACCTTAAAGGGCCGGACATGCCGCTCGCGTCGAACGATCTCAACAAGAATCCATTATAAAGGAATTGCCGACTGCTCTCCACCCTACGGTCCATTTTATGCGTTGGAAAATTTTGTGGTGGAGGTTGTCAGCGCCCTCCCAAGGATTGACGCGTAATTAAATTGGTGCGATAGTTAATGTTTAAATATAGCCAACTTGTTCGTAAATTGCGTTGTTACAGTCATCAGTCCCAAGACTGGTCTCCTGTCAGAAAGGTCAGAATTCTTAGTAATTAGTGGCCAGTCATCGAGTAAAACAGAAGTAGTATCTGACGTCCCCAAGGAAGTGTACATGCCATCTGCTGTTTTTAATTTGTATGAATGATTTCGGAAACAATCTGAGAAGCCATCTTACATTGTTTGCAGATGACGGTGTCATTTACCGTCAAGTAAAGTCATCAGAAGATCAAAACCAACTGCAAAATGATTTAGACAAGGTATCAGCATGGTGTGAAAAGTGGCAGTTGACTCTAAACAATAAAAAAAAAATGTGTGTGAGATCTTATGGGACTTAATTGCTAAGGTCATCAGTCCCTAAGCTTACACACTACTTAACCTAAATTATCCTAAGGACAAACACATACACCCATGCCCGAGGGAGGAGATTTTGAACTTCGCCATGACGTCTACCCTTCCTAGCAACTGTAGCCCGTCCTTGTTCCCCCCCCCCCCTCCCCAGGGCCACTCCTTTCCCCTCCCCTCCTTCTCCGCAGAACAGTTTTTCCTCCTTCCCCCTCCTGAGTCTCTGCACTCTCTCCTCGACAGTTTTCCTCTCCCTTCCCTCCCTGGCCCTCTTTGGTGCGCCCCCACCTGTCCCCACTTCTCTCCCATCCCACCATCCGCACGGGGTAGCCGTGTAGTCTGGGTCATCTTGTGACAGTTCATGCAGCTGCCCCAGTCGGAGGTTCGAGTCCTCGCTCGGGCATGGGTGTGTGTGTTGTCCTTAGCATAAGTTAAAGTTATATTGAGTAGTGCAGAAGCCTAGGGACCGATGGCCTCAGGAGTTTGGTCCCATAGTCCTTAGCACAAATTTCCAAATTTCCATCCCTCTAGCATCGCCCCTTCCCCCCCCCCTCCCTTTTTCCTTTCTTCCTCATACCCCTACCCCTGGCAGATACTCCCAGTCTGTTCTTCATAATCAGTGTACTGTGTCAGTGTTGTATCCGAGCCGTTCTACATTGTCGTCAAGCGATGTGGTTTTAATCGTGTGCTTGATGTGTATATAATTTTGGTGTCCGTGATTGTTCTGTGCTATGCCACCCGTCGCATGGGTGTTTTAATTGTTCTGCACCTTTTCATGCTCCGGCCGTACTTCATCTTGCGTCTTTTAATTGTTACAGTGTGTGGTTTTCTGTATAAAATAGTTTTTTTATATTTTTATCTCCATTTTACAGTCACCCCATTGGTATGCTTTCTTCCATTATGTTCCCCCTTTTTATATCTATGTTCCGCCATGTTTTCTCCTTTATATTGTTTTAAATGTCTTCCTGTATACTTGTCTCTCGGCTGAAGAGCAGCGTCTAGAGGTATGTTGCTGCCAGCCTGTCCCGGATGGGGAATTGAAACACAATAATGAAAAGAAAAAAAAGACGTGTAGTGAGTAGCGAAGCAGTGACAGCAGAATTGGTCCATAAGGAGAGCTCAGCGACTTCGAATGTCGACTAGTTACAAGATGTCACCTGAGTAATAAATCATGGAAATTTCAAGCTTTCTAAAGCTGTCCAGAAAACTGTTGGTGACGTGATTGTGAACTGGAAATGTGAAGGAACAATCACAGTTTAAGACGAGGCAGACCTCATATATTGGCTGACAGGGACCGTCGAGCATTGAGGAGGTTGGTTGTAAAAAACCGCATGAAACCAGCAGAAGGAATTAGTCGTGATTTCCAGAGTGGTACCGGTAGGCCAGTTAACACAATGACTGTGCATAGTAAGTCCAAAAGAACTGGGTACAATGGTCCAGCAACTTATCATAAACCACACATTTCTGTAATCGATGCTAAGCGACGATTGAGGTGGTGTAAATAGCAACACCACTTGACAGTGGATGGTTGGAAACAAGTGATTTGGAGTGCTGTTTGGGTTTGGCCAACTGTAGGGAAGCAGCCTACTCACGTCATATAGAATTTATATGCTTTCCATTGTGTACCAGCCTAGTCCGCTCTGATTAGCTATGATGTCACAAATCTTGCAGAATACCTTAAAAGTAAAGTATATGATTTGAAAAGTTAATAGCATGTCATGAGTGATGCTGAAACAATAATGTGTTAAGTTTCAGTTTAGTAACTTTAACAGTTTTCGAAATTTGGACTTTTACAAAAAAATCATTGGCGCAGTAGGAAGGAGTTAGAAACTTCAAAATTTATATTTGGTTTCCTGTTTCATTGTAATTTAATGGAAACAGCCTGCTGGATCTCACAAAGTAATATTTTGGTTGAAATTCATGATTTTCCGTTTTTGTGTCCTAAAAGTACAGAAGCAAGATAGATTAAGTAAGTGATTAGATAAAGTTAGGATGTTTAGATTTAGGTAGAATGGAGATACGCTATAACAACAAAGATGTGAGAAGTTTCCAAAAGGTAGCTATAAAACTATAGCTGTAGCGTCTCTCCAAAGGGCAAGTTCAGAGCTCATCTATTGCGTGCAGTGCAACTAAAATAATTCGTTCGCCAAAAGTATTTAACATAGCCACGTCAGAATTTTATTACAGATACTTACCTGTGTGCTGATAGCACAATTAAATAGAGAGATTCATTGGCGTTCAGCGAATGAAGCAATTAATTATTTAGTAACTTGAAGTGGTGTTCTGCTAGCCCCAACGGCTAGTCAGGTTGGCAAATGTTGTTGGCTGCACCTTCGGCGGTCCGCACCAAATGGTTCAAATGGCTCTGAGCACTATGGGACTTAACATCTTAGGTCATCAGTCCCCTAGAACTTAGAACTATCTAAACCTAACTAACCTAGGGACATCACACACAACCAAGCCCGAGGCAGGATTCGAACCTGCGACTGTAGCGGTCACGTGGTTCCAAACTGAAGCGCCTAGAACCACTCGACCACACTGGCCGGCGGTCCGCGCCACGGCTATATGAATAAGAGCCCTACGAGCTAGACTCAGGCCCCAGTTCTCTTCTAGATTCGTATCAGCGCGCACTCCTTGTCGGAAGCCGCGTCGCATCTGTGCAGTTGCAAGGAACAGCCTTGGATGCCGTATTATGTAAATCGGTATGCACGTAACAATGAGATTGCATTGTGGTAAAGTGTTTATTGCGGAGCGACTTCAGTGATTTATTCTCAGTTTGCGTATGTCGTGTTTTCACGTGTCGCTGCAGGACACACCTTCGACTGTTACTAGCGTGGCATTTGATGAGTATTAACATCAAATTTTGGCGAGCATTAACTTTGAACATTTACATCGATAACGATTATTGAACAGTTTCTTGCATCCGCGCAATAGACTCTGAACAGCTCTGATAGTGCAATAGCTGATAGTAGCATTGCTTGGTTAAACATTTGTCTGAAACTTTACGCTTTATCGTTTTCAGAATATAGTGAAAATTGTTATAGTAAACTGCATTTCCTATGAATCCCAGACATCATCCTTAATCCTCAGTGTACTGAACTTCAATGGTCAATAACTTTATTTCTCCATCAGAGGGGGCACAGGGAGCTTTAATTACAGGTATCACGTTTTTGCTAATCACTTTCTGGTTGTCAACATTGTAGTTAGAGATTCTGTGTTGAGGACGGCAACAATAGAAAATTTTCCACCCACCGCCCCACACAATGCCTCGAGAACGTTATCTGCCATTATATTAGTGATGGGCTAAACTGCGATTTTCTGATATCAGTGATTTCTGTGAATGCTACTTTTCAGTATCTGTTATTTTTAACTGTGATTTGTCGCAGTTAAGAGTCGCAGTTAAGGAACATAGGTCGTGTATCCCTCCGCCACTGCTATTTCTGCGATTTCTGCTACTTCCGCGATTTCTGCTACTTCTGCGATTTCTGTGACTTCTGCTACTTCTGCGATTTTTGTGATTCCTGCGATTTCTGCGACTTACCACCGTATGAGAAAGTTACATCTGTCAACACAGAAAATTGCATCTCAACAAAACTGTCATTGGCAAGTATGTTTTACGTTTTTTCTTCCGTTGGCTTTAATTTTGTATTAAAGAAACAACTGTGAAAATATTAATAGTGTAATTAATATGTAAGTAGCCGTACAGTACCGTAATAGTTCGTATTCAGAAAATGAATTCTAACATATTGTTATGTTCACAGGTACCTGAACTACATTTCAGTCACTCAGTAAAGTGATAACTCAAAATATCATTGTCAACAGATCTGAAGAAATTGCCACTGCGTCTTTAGACCGTTTTCGTCAGACGAGAGGTTAGTTTCTAAGCGTTTCGATGGACTTAATTACTTCAGTGAGATCGTTCTTGCAAATGTGATATTCATTATAGCAAATATTAGCAATCTACTCTGTCAATTATATTGCTAGTAATTAATGACAGCAACAATTGTTTAATAATCCTTGTGTTTTTGCAGACACAGTTCTGACTCTGATTACTGGTTGCTGTATGTATCTATCCACATCAAGGCTGTTGAGAGAGACTCGTGAAGATTCAAGACAGCTCTTAGAGGATTTGCAGTTTAAAAGTGAAATAATTGTGAAAGAAGTGTGTGAATTATTAAACTGTGTTTTATTGAAGTTGTTGTGCGATTTTAAAGGAATAATAAATGTCAAATACAGTGAGTGAATAATAAAAATCTCATTTTCCACATGTTTAAGCCGTCCTATACGCATAATTTTCCGCCACTTACTTATTGGTAAACACTTGTTGGAGAGTGACATGCCGCCCCCCCCCCTTTCTCCACAATCTTGGTGTGACACTGACCTGTAACATATCCCAAAGTCTACAATATGCATTTTGAGGCTGTTGATATGAAAGTGGGAAGTACAGATCTTCCAGTTAAATCAGGAATAGCTTAAGTGCATTACTTGAAAGTAACACAGGAAAAGCTTACTCATGTAGGTGGTAGTAGTGTCGGCAAAAAGTTCTTGTGTGTGAAGTTGCCATGTAGAACACCAGGTGTAAAACTTTTCTCCCAAGTCTTGAACTGTGTCGGAACAAAAGTGAGGCATTCATATGACTGTTTTCATTTCTCTACACTTATACAGATGTCTGAGTTCTGCTGTGTTAACATTGCAAAGTCCTGTAGGCATGTGGAGTATTAACCAAAACTGTCATATTGGAAGCAGAATCAAACACATTTGTTACGTTACTTGATATTTTCAGGAGAAAAAGGCAATGTTGCTTCATATTAATATAATACATTCAGAGTCACAGCAGTATTTGACCAACCATAACTGATGCTGAATGTGCATGTCGTCATATAATATGAATGGCTTATTTCAATAGTGGTACAAGTCCATTACCTCCACTTTTCTGTCTATAATGCTTCTGAAATTAGTGATCCAAACAAACATAAATAAAGGTTCATCTCTAGCAAGAAGCCATATGCTTGAATATTTCTGGTATCTCAACTGCAGATTTTTCAGCGCTCATTTAACTTTACGAGTCTCTATCTCAAAATGAACAAAAATGGACTTGTACCACTATTGAAATAAGCCCTTCATATGCACACACAGCACATCGATCTCGTGAGGCACAAGGCTCTCATAACGAAGTACGTACGTCGGTCAACAGATGACACTAGGAAAAGTATGTTAACTGCGCTTTTTAGTTGCTACTTGCGACTCTTAGTTGCGATTTGTCACAGAAATCGCAGTTTGACTCGGCAGCGAATAGCGTAGTATGAACTTTGCTCAACAGATGACAGTGCTAACTGCGCTTTTTAGTTGCTACTTGCGACTCTTAGTTGCGACTTGTCACGGAAATCGCAGTTGGACTCAATAGTGTATCGCAGAGATGGGCGTAGTACGAACTTTGACCTACAGATGGCACTGTTAACCGCGCTTTCTAGTTGCTACTTGCGACTCTTAGTTGCGACTTGTCACGGAAATCGCAGTTAGACTCGATACCGTATCGCAGAGATGGACGTAGTACGAACTTTGGCCAACAGATGGCACTGTTAACCGCGCTTTCTAGTTGCTGCTTGCGACTCTTAGTTGCGACTTGTCACGGAAATCGCAGTTAGACTCGATACCGTATCGCAGAGATGGACGTAGTACGAACTTTGGCCAACAGATGGCACTGTTAACTGCGCTTTTTAGTTGCTACTTGCGACTCTTTGTTAGTTGCGACTTGTCACGGAAATCGCAGTTGTACTCCATAGCGTACCGCAGAGATGGACGTAGTACGAACTTTGGCCAACAGATGCCACTGTTAACCGCGCTTTTTAGTTGCTACTTGCGACTCTTAGTTGCGACTTGTCACTGAAATCGCAGAAAGCAGTGCTAAATTCGACCAATAGATGGCTCACGTCTTTGAATGTGAAATACTACTTGCGACTGCTAACTGGGACTGAAATCGCAGTTTGATTCTGTAAAGTTGCTACTGTGATATCTGTGACTTCTCAGTCACTGTGATTTCTAACAGATACGCGATTTCCTGCCCACCACTACATTATATGTAGTGTCGACAGTGAAGTACGATGTAAGGCGTGGCAGGGGTATAGGAGTGTCTTTTGTGGTTGGTTGTACTCCCTTTATTGCGCTTAACAGAACGCTGAATGTGGAAGGATACGAACACTTTTTATAGCACTGTGTACTGTGTACAAGTAGAGGAACAGTGCGAAGACAATGATTGTTTGTGTGAGGATAACACTGCATGCTGTCATAAAGCAGCTCCGTGATGCAATGGTTTCCTGAAATGGGCTGGGCTGCTCAGAGCCCCGATCTCAACCCAATGGAACAACTTTGAGTCGAGGTAGAACAACGATTTCGCTCTAAACCTAAGCCCCCAACATTACTACTCTCTCTGGTTTCGTTCTTGAGGAAAAATGGGCTGGTTTTCCTTTACGTACATTCAAAAACTACATTGAAAGTGGTCGAGCAGCTTTTCATGAGCGACCTCTTTCTGTAGTCAATGCTGTGCGACGCTTGAGGTGGCGTAAAGAGCAACACCACTACACAGTAGATGTCTGGAAATGAGTGATTTGGAGTGACGAATTCTGGCAATCCCATGGAAGGGTTTGGGTTTTGCATATGCCTGGAGAACGATACCTGCCATCATGACGTAGTACCAAGAGTGAAGTACGGAGGTGTTGGTGTTACGGTATGGTGTGGTCCCCTTTTGTACTTAAAGAAACGTCAAATTCGGAAGGACGTGAAGACATATTACAGCACTGTGTACGGCGTACATTAGAGGAATAGTTCCGAGGCGATGACTGTATCAGCATCACAATACACCCTGTTCTAAAGCAGTGTATGTGAGGCAATGGTTTGTAGACAATAACATTCTTATGAGTTAGTACATCGAATTCACTCCAAGCCCTAGCGTCCAACATCGCTACCTTCTCTGGTCTCACCTCTTGGCGAAAACTGGTCTGCCATTCCCACAGAGACATTTAGATACCTCCCTGAAAGTGTCCCCAGCAGAGGTGAAACCGTCATAAAGGTGTAAGGTGGACACAGCCCTATTTATGTCCACTAACAAGTGACTGGGTGCTTTTGATCATATAGAATACTCGCAAACTAGCCAAGGATGCGTACACGCAGGATAATAGAGGCGTCTGAAATCCTGAAACAGCATTACAACATCAATAGGGAAGACGGCTACGGGCTGCCAGCGTCCTAGTTGTCAGCAATCCCGACCCGTACCTAATAACTGGTCGTGTGTGATAGCAGGGCAGCGGCCACACGTGACGTCACATTGTCTTGACCGCCTGAGCTAAAGAAACAGCGAAGTCCCAACTGGCATCCTTTATCCGTAACCAAGAGCAGGAATACACTGGTCCCACAAGCTTGTAGCCGATTCGAAGCTGCCTGCCAGTCACCAGCAAGCCAGCTAACCCTCCCCCCCCCCTCCCCATTCCCTCCAGGATAGGCTACCAAACATCCCCTCCGTCTCTCCTAACACTGGTAGTTTAACACCAATAAAAAATCTAAGAAAATTGACATATGTGACCTTACAACACCATCAACAAGCAGCTTACTGACCCAGACACTCCACAGCTTTTGCCTGAAAAAGGCTGTAGAGTATTTTGTAATACATGGTCCAGACACATTAATGTGACTACCCCATGTGTTCGACGTCAACGTGCAATAACTACTCACAGACGGCAGGTCGCAGCACTAGAACTAGAGGGTATATTAAAGTCTCAAGAAGGCATGCTCATTGGCTTTCGGGCCAAGGGTGGAAGAAACGGGTAACTCTGCAAACCATTCGCGTGCCGCCGCGGTTACAGTATAACGTGGACGAGAAAATGGCCCGTATCCAAAAGCAGCGCCGAGTCACCGGTGGTGCACCACGGGCAGTAGATGATGGGTATGAACGATGGCTGCGGAAATGTGTACGGACAAATGGACGTGCAGCTACAGTATTGAGCAACTGACCGCCCAGATGGGCCAAGGGGTCTCCTCAGCGAACGATCAGTGGACGTTGCTCCGAAGGCGCTCCACAGCAGGTTCCTGATTCAGGCACCTGAGCTGACTGCTGTTCTTCCGCGAAGAAGGCTGGATTTTGCACGCGAGTATCGCTACTGGACCTTCATCGAGTGGCGACAGATGGCTTTTTCAGATGAATCACTTCTTATGCTTCACGTTTTATGCTGCACTGCCGTAGGCGCTTACGGCGTGAAACGTCTGAAAACAACAATGGTGGGAAAGGTTCATGCCGGAGGAGGGAGCTTTCACCGGGTGATCTCGTCATTCTGGAAGGCACAATGGACCGTCACAAGTATGTATCTGTGTTTGGTGACCATACTCAGGCTTTTGACAGGTCGTGGCGTTAATGTGAGTAGACAGTGTATGATGAGGCAGCACTGCAAGAAGGACTGTAATGAGACTTCGTCTAACGTTTCCATTCGATGCCAATCAAATAGTTTCACAACCATAAGTAGTACTGATGGTACGCTGAGATTCTCACAATGAACACGAAAGAACGATAATCAATTGAAACCCTCAGTTGCCGACAGCTGTTGTTGATATACCTCGATGGGGACAGTTGAAAATTTGTGCCCCGACCAGGACTCGAACCTGGGATCTCCTACTTACATGGCAGACGCTCTATCCATCTGAGCCACCGAGGACACAGATGAATAGCGCGACTGCAGGGGCTTATCCCTTGCACGCTTCCCGTGAGACCCATATTCCCAACTGTCCACAATCTACATACCTAATGTACCTAATAGCTATTTGCCCATCCACTCATTACTCGCGCTATTCATCTGGCCCTCGGTGGCTCAGATTGATAGAACGTCTGCCATATAAGCAGGAGATCCCGGGTTCGAGTCCCGGTCGGGGCACACATTTTCAGCTGTCCCCATCGAGGTATATCAATAACACCTGTCGGCAGCTGAGGGTTTCAATTAATTATCATTTATTCTAGAGAAGCAGCACGGTCAACAATGGTATCTGTTCTTTTGAGAACGGTTACGATCTTCATGAACAGGAAAGATTTAGTGTAGAAACTTAAAGACAGAGAAAGAAATATTTTGAGGAAAATCCTGGGTCTGACGAAAGAAAACTACGAGCACAAAAGGCGTCGCAATCAAACTATGTAAGCATGTTGAGAAGAAAAGTGAACTCGATTCTTAAAAGAATGACTGCCTTTTATGGGCACGTGGCACGAATGAGCCCAGGAAGGATATCTAAAGGGATTTTAATCTACTTTCGAGATATGAAAACCAAAGGGTCATGGTTCACAGAAGTTGAAAAACATCTATGAGAATGGGATATTTCTGTTAAAGATATCCAAGAGTGGGATCCACTTAAGGAAAAAGTACAAACACATGAAGGTTTATGGAAAAAGCCAAAGCTGAAGACACGAAAGGCGTGGACCCAAGAGAGTAAAGAACATCATCAGGAACAAGGGGCGGCAGTTAAGCCTCCGAAAACGTGACAGTTGAAATGATGTGATCCATAGGTGACCGAGACGAAGACAGAAGTACTGATGCTCTTCTTGAATTGCCGGCCGCTGTGGCCGAGCGGTTCTAGGCGCTTCAGTCCGGAACCGCGCTGCTGCTACGGTCGCAGATTAGAATCCTGCCTCGGGAGTGGCTGTGTGCGACGTCCTTAGGTCAGTTAGGTTTAAGTAGTTCTAAGTCTAGGGGGCTGATGACCTCAGATGTTAAGTACCATAGTGCTTAGAGCCATTTTCTTCTTGAATTGTTACAGCCTGCGTGAGTTTTCATATTCTTTGCCATAGAACGCTAACAGTCCGCAGTTCTAAACTTTAGCGAGCATTTTTCTTGGGCCGAAACTTCTCTATACTGGTTCTATGTACATCAGCTCTTCCTTGCGTCACTGTCCAGAATGCAGTGTATTTGCTGTTAGTGTCTTGAAAGGGTCGCATGCTCTGATCAATGTTTCGTACTAGAATCACTTACAGATCTCTCTAACAAGGGGTAGGCCTCAGACACGGCCAACCGATTCAGCTCAAATTTGGCAGGTCGCTTATGTACAACCTAAAACGAAGGAATCTAAGATATTTTGGGTCAACACCCCCGCAATTTTGAGAAAATCGCCCCTAAAGGTTGTGACTAGGAATCGACTCAAAATTGGCGGGATCGATAGATAATTGTAAATAGCGCATTTTTCATCATCAGGTATCGGGTCCGAAAATGCATACTGTTCCAGAAATCGAAGTAAGAAACTTTTACAACTGCCGCTTCTGTACCCACAAGGTAAACGCTTTTCGCCGACAGCACGGATAGCGCAACAGCCAAGATAACTGACTGGGACTCGGAGAACCCGGGTTCGAATCTCGAAGAAACCTGGCGGACGTTTTTCTTTTCGTTTGTATTTTTCCATATATCAGTTAATAGGGATAGGAGCGTTAAAAAGGTAATTATTATTATCATTCCTTATTGATTTACGTACCTTATTAACCCTTCTATCCCTACCAATTGAGATATTGAAAAATACAGACGAAAAGAATAACATCCGTTACGTTTCTTCGAGATTCGAACCCGAGTTTTCCGATTCCCAGCCAGTTACCTTGGCATCTGCGCTATCGGCGATGTCAGCGAAAGGCATTTACCGTGTGGGTACAGAAGCGGCAGTTGTAAAAGTTTCTTTCCTCGATCACTGGAAAATTTTGCGTTTCGGACCCCATACCTGATGATGAAAAATTATCTATTTACAATTATCTATCGATCCCTCCAATTTTGAGTCGACTGCTCGTCATAAGCTTTAGGGGTGATTTTCTCAAAATTGCGGGGGTGTTGACCCAAAATATGTTAGAGTCATTCGTTTTAGGTTGTACACAAGCGACCTGCCAAATTTGAGCCAAATCGGTTGTCCGTGTCTGAGGCCTTCCCCTTGTAAGACTAATGCATGAGAGTGGCAGGTCTTTCCAAACCAATTTCAATAACACTTGGTGTTTCGGTATCCGTGTTACAGGGGGTCGAGTGGAGACACCTCTACGTGAAGACAGGATAGCTCACGGGAATGTATGAAGCGGCAACGACGCTAGTAAAACATTATTAGAGTTGAATCATTTATTCTCACTGTTTACAGGTCGTCGTTCTTCCGCACCAGCCACGGTGTTGCTTATTCAGCTCCATGATGGTTTCCAGCTGACATGTCCAGTCAGTTCCATAGTTGCACGCCAAGGCGAGGTTTAGCGGCTCCAGAGCCACGGGCTGCCGTTTCCCGGTGCGAAGTGTTCTCGGGATGGCTGCTGAATAGGGTTCTCGGTCCCTCTCCAAACACTATGATGACCGTTGATGACCCACCCGTGATGCACCCGGTATCATTAATCATGCGGTCCGTTGATATCCTCCCTCCCCCTGGTACGTGTCAGCACTCAGAGGCACCAGACTGTTGAGCAGGAATGTGGCCTCCAAGAGGTCCTATCCCTGACTTCTGCGCAGTAGTTCAGTGCTGGCAGCATCGTGCGATGTCGTGTTGTCGCAAGATAGTCACTTCCTCCATCAATAGATGGTAAACAGCAAGCAGCATGAAGATCATCAGGTGAAGACCATCGTCTCGAGTACATATTTGTCTAGTTCATAGACTATGCTGGAGCATGTAGACATAGACTCACTACAGTATCATAATCATAGAGCCGAGTGGTATTACTGCGAATGCCATCGACCCCAATGACCAACTCAAGACGAGAATTAGAAAGGTGGGGTATTTGAAGAGAGCTAGTGTGAGGTATGACGCAAGGCTCGGTTCATAATGACTCCATGCTTCCTCCTTATTCTGCTACATTCACTTAAGAGGCTGGTAACTGCTGTGTCAGTTCCTTGCTATGTTCTCTTGTAACATGTCTTATGAGCTCATGAATATGCTTGCCTCACTTCCTTTCGTTTTCTGTTTCAGCTTCGATTCCGCTGAATTTGTACCCTCACTCCAAAGATGGTATCATAGTGTGTCGATGACCTGACACATTTGCGATGCGATAAACTTCCATCTCTGTGTCTGGCATGACATGAGTTTGCCTGTGGCAATGTGAATGAGTCTTAACAATTTTTCTAATTTGTACCCCTTACTATTCTGTGCTTTAACGGTATAAGCAGTATTGAACATTTTTGAGGTGCCTGACAGAGCGACCTTTGATTATTAACATGACTGGGGTTTAACATCCTGTCGACGGCGAGGTGATTATAGACAGAGCATTAACTTGGATTGAGAAATTCAATCGATCTTGCCCTTTCATAGGAACCATCCATTCATTCGTGTAAGTAATTTAGGGAAAACACAGACAACCTTAATCTGATTGGGATTCGAATGGTTGTCATTCTACCTCTCTCTGTCATATATCATTAGTCATCTTTTCTTCACAGCTGTAGCGCTTCTCTCTGTTTTGCTCCCCATTTTCTTCCAATTCCAATTCTGAGCCTCCTTCCTTTCTTTGTAGCACCCATAATCTTTGTCTGAAAGTAGACATGAAAAGAGAGAGATTGAGCACTTTTGTATTTGATGTAACTTCACTCCAAAGTGCCAAATTCCCTCATATTGCATCTATTATACTCCCACCTCCTCCCGATTTCTTACCAAATTACGAATTTTACTATTTCTTTCATTTCGGTAATCTCATACTAAATTTCAGTATTCTCACAGTAAATTAAATTTAAGGTAAAATCTGCGAATACATTATAGAGAAATATTCAAAAATAGACATAATATACTAACAAACGAAATAACAAATTTCAAAAATTGCCGTTGTAAAGAATTTCAGTTTCATTCATGAACATCGTATTCTTCGCATTCTTCTTATCTTTGTATTTTATGAAAACACATTTATGATATAGCACTTTTGAGGTAATTTTATCACTTTTCCTAACATATCCATCAGGTAACCTGGTTTTATACCTGTCATATAAAATACAATTAATTTTCATATCGTGCATTATTCCAACAATCTCAAAATCAGAAGCCTTACACTTGTTATTAATCTGGAGCTCCGATTATTTGCTAAATTTAAATGTTTTCGTCCTTGATGGCAATCGGTCCTTTTATACAAAGAAGATAATTAGAAGGGAAATTATTTTAAAGATTCAAACGGTTTATAGGTTTCAGCTACAAAGTCACACCCACTTTTTAATTATTTTAACTATTGAGTTTAGACATGAGTTTTCAGTTTCAGTTTAAGATGTCAATTTTTAGTTTCAGTATAAGATTTCCGGGTGAGACGTCAGTTTCAGATATCAGTTTAAATTGTAAGGGTTTAATACGTCATTTTAAGAAAAATTAGAAATTATCTAGTTTCATGCTTTATAAATGGCGTCTAAAAAACGGAGCTGAAAAGTATTTGAATTTTTTACAGCAATAAATTTTATTACCAAGATATTGCAGAAAAGGTAACCGATTTTATTAGATAAACATCACAATTCGAAGTGTTTGGCTATAAATTTACTTAACAATGGTAACATAAAAATTATTATTTATCATAAAGAAAACTATAATAATCTAAAGTTTTGTAGAGTTTACCTTAGCTTGATACTACTGAAACGAAAGAGCGATGAAATGTGTGGTTCGATAAAAAAATGAACGTGAGGTAGATATTCAATGAGTTAATTTGACGCTTTTGATTGGACTGATGTGATATGTGTAAATGATGGGAATATCAGAGAGAGGCGTGGCAAGGAGAGATGGAAAAACAAACGAACCAGGTAATGGACTGGGATGAAAGATTTAATTCCAACTGCAGTGAAAATGAAATGAAGGTGGGTGAAACACGTTGTCAGGTGAGTGGGTGAGAGCATAATGTGTGAAAAGTATGTACGAGGATTTAACAAACTGTGGACGCTGTAATGTAACAGATTGAGACGAGCTAAGTGAAGTATGCGATACACATCTTTAGTGTACTACGTGATCCCGCTGGTACTCGGTGTGAAAATATTTACTGCTACAACTTTTATTTTTTTACTAATGTCGGTTGTTATTCATTACGGCATTTTCAAGCATAATCAAAGGCACCGCAAATTACTTATGTAAATTACATGTTTGTTTGCCACATAATAAACGTTGTTATATTCGTAGTATTTTTGTAATTCCAATAGAATTAAACATGCAGCTTGAATCAATACAATGTCAATTTCAGAAACAAATGTTAGTAAAGCGATAGGTAAGGTAACTATATAAGTAATTAAAATCTGATGAGTTCTGGTTATTAAAAAAGTGTGCTTTAAAATTGAAAATGAAATGGTGTATATTAGTTAATTTTGACTATAAAATCTGTTTTATGGTTTATTAAGCACGTTTCGTTGTGGTACAATATCTTCATAAAGATATTTTGTGTGTATAGTTAATATATTTTTGTCAATAATGGTGAACTGGCTCTGACTGTCAAAAAGTTACTTATACTCCGGCCGTCGCAACGTCAGAGTTGTGCAAGTTTAGTTCATGCTAAACTGTATTCATTGTAAGAACGAACCTGATGTAAAGAATCACATACCCAGCGACTGGTCTGCGTATGTAGGACACATTTTTTTTCCACGTTTGGTTCCATAGGACCGAATTGTGGAGCAAATCTCCATGGTCACTGAACGTGACAATACGTGAAATTACAACAGAAAAGTAATAACAGCTAAAATAAAATGTTTATGAATCTTAAAAAAGACGAGAAGCTATAAGTTTATGTAAATGCAGTCAACGATGTAACACAGGAACCAGCTTAATTTTACACAGAACTCCTCGAAAGAATAGAAGGAGTGACCATGAGGAAACTCTTCACTTTAAATCTGAAAGGGCGTGGATTACTGCTAAGATTTTTGAATTCTTGTGGTAGCTTATTGAAAGTGTATGCAGCAGAATACCGCACACACTTCTCCGCAAAAGTCAAGGAGGTACTGTTTAAATGCGAACTGGATTCCTGACTAGTATTAACTGCATGAAAGCTGCTAATTCATGGGAATAAGCTGATATTGTTAACAAGAAACGACATGAGAGAGTATGTATATTGAGAGACCAATGTCAGAATACCCATAATAATAAACAGGGGTTGACATTAGGGTCGTGAACATACACCACTTATTGCCTGAACTGTCTGTCTCTAAGCCAAAAATACCCTTTGAGAATGAGAAGGGCTACCCCAAAATACAAAAACATATGTCATAAGCAAAAGAAGATAAGCAAAGCAGACTACGTTTTTGTCGAACTATCCCTTACTTCAGATACTGTTCTAATAGTAAAAATGGCAGCATTAAGTCTTTCAATAAGATTCTGAACATGTGCTTTCCACGACAGTTTACATCTATCTGAACACCTACAAATTCGAACTGTTCAGACTCACTAATCTTGTGCCCCTTCTGTGTAATTAAAACGACAGGTTTTGTTGAATTGTGTGTTAGACACTATAAAAATCGAGTCGTACTGTGATTTAGCGTTAGTTTATTTTCTACAAGTCACAAACTTATATCTTGAATTGCACTATTTGAAACACTGCCAACGTTGCATCATCATCCTTTACTAACAAGCTAGTGTCATTAGCAAACAGAAATATTTTAGTCACCTGTAATACTAGAAGGTGTATCATTTATATAAATAAGGAACAAAAATGGCCCAAGCACAGATCCTTGGGGCATCCCCATTTAACCATGCCTCACTTGGACCCCACACCATTGCCATTCTCAGTACTGTGGAGAATAACCTTTTTCTCTCTGTTCTTAAAATAAGAAGTGAACCAATTGTGAGCTACTCCCCGTATTTCATAATGACGCAACATCTGGAGTAATACTTTATCATCAACATAATCAAACCTCTTAGTTAAATAAAAAAAAAGATGCCTATCGTTCGAAACCTTTTGTTTCATCCACCCATTAGCTCGCAGAGGAAATGGAATATAGCATTTTCATTTGTTAAACCACTTCTAAAACCAAACTGCACATTTGACAGCAAAGTATGTGAAATGAAATGATCAATTATTGTTACATACACAGTCTTTTTAATTTATTTCGTCAGCATTGATGGCATGGAAACAGGTATAAAATTGTCTACATTATCCCTTTCTCCCTTTTTATAAAGCGGCTTTACTAATGAGTGCTGTAATCGTTCAGGAAATTGACTTTTTCTAAGTACAGAGCTAACATGGCCAGCACCGTACTTTACTATTCTGCTAAATACTGCAGCATAGCCATTAGCATCCGTAGTCTTCAGTGATACAATTATTGACTCAATCTCCCCCTTGTCAGTATCATGAAGGAATAGTTCAGATATCAGTCTCTGAAAGCCATTTTCCAAGACAGTTATATAATTCCCTCTGCAAACTAAGTTTTTATTTAATTCACCAGCTATGTACAGAAAGTGACTGTTAAATACTGTACATATATCTGACTTACCAGTAACAGAAACACTTTTACTATGTACTGACTTTACGTCCTCGACCTTGTGCTGTTGGCCAGACACTTCCTTCACAACTAATCATATGGTTTTAATTTTATTCTGTGAAGTAACTGTTCTATTTGCATATCATATATTCTTTGCCTTCCTGATAACATTTTAAGCACCTTACAGTATTGTCTGTAGTAGGCTACTGTGGCTCAACTGCAACTGCTTCTAACATTTTGATATAATTCCCACTGCGTTCTACATGATATTCTTATCCCACTTGTCAGCCACCCAGGTTGCCTTTTACTGCTAATACGCTATTTTCAAGGTTCTAATGGAAAGCAACTTTCAAAGAGCATGGGAAACGTGTTAAGGAAGGCATTATATTTGTCGTCTATGTTACCAGCACCGTAAACATCCTGCCCTCTTCGTCCTTAACAAAGCCGGACCGAGTGGCCGAGCGGTTCTAGGTGCTACAGTTTGGAACCTTGAGACCGCTACGGTCGCAGGTTCGAATCCTGCCTCTGGAATGGATGTGTGTGATGTCCTTAGGTTAGTTAGGTTTAAGTAGTTCTAAGTTCTAGAGGACTGATGACCTCAGCAGTTAAGTCCCATAGTGCTCAGAGCCATTTGAACCATTTTTTCCCTTAACAAAGTTTAAAAAACTCTCTATTGGCGCTGGATTATCCACGGGTGTTGTTACGCCATTAGAAGTAGACCCTAATTTTATATTAGATATTTTATGTTATACTACCGCTAATGAAACGTTAAGACATTTTAAAGCATTAATCGACAGCAGTGGTTTTGCAGATGAGTACTCTAAATGTTTACCCCATGTATTTCTTGTTTCAAATCTCGATGTGCAGCCGCTTTCTCTGATGAACAGTTCTGTAACGACGCTTAGGCTGGTTCTGATCGCAACATGTCGGCTTTGTTTGTAAATACTCTCTCAATTTCTCCTTTGAACATTAAATGCCGAAACGTATAAGTTCTCACCTTCTTCTTAATAAATTTTAGAAACATCGCCATATCTGCACAGTTGTTGTACCATAGTGGATATAGCAATTGACTAGTACACACAAGGTCATGGGTTTGATTCCGCACTAAGTTAATTTTTTGTAATGTTTATTGCATTGACATTTGTGTTCTGCAATTGATAGTAAGTGGAGTGTGAGGACGAAAATCAGCCTTTGTATGCGAAAATGCGCTGTTCACCATTACTCAGATTTTAAGTGGTGATCTTCCGGTAGAGGAACGTTCAGTTATGTACGTCATTGTAGTGCTTCTCACTCATTCGTGTTCGCCATGTGTATGGTGAAAATGGCTGAAACTGCGTCGTCTTCTTTTGTGATACATAGAAAAGCAACACCTTTAAAAAGCGTGAAAAACTAATAGTACTCAATGTTATAGGAATAATATCCGTCGCTACCGGTAAAGGAATTTGCAGCAGTAACATCCGTTTTGGCGATGTTTCTGTGGCAACAGTAATGGTTGCCTGTAAAGATAGATGCAGTACGGGTGAACTGTCAATTCTAGGAAACACAAGAAAACATCAGTCGTGTGTCTTAGGAAAATGCGAAGTTTTAAAAATGCTTTGCGGTCAAAGCTGGACACATTTTTCTTCAGGAACAAAGTGCGTTCAATAAACAAGTTACTTCAAGCGGTAAATAATGACGATGACTTGCCTACGTTGAAAAGAACGACATTTTATAAACTGATAAACGATATTGGCTTTCAGCTCGAAAGTAGAAAACGAAATAGTGTAATTACAGGTATATAGGGTATTGCGTTATCTCCTGTAGTCAACATCTCAGATGCAAGAAACGGAAGATTTATTACCGTGAAGCATCAAGAGTTAACGCAGGCCATTTGACATAAAAAGTGTGGACTGACAAAACAGTGACTCATAAGAGACGGTTTTTGTTGCACGTTTATCACAGGGTTTAAAAATCCGACGGGAAAAGGAAAAAGGCTAATTATAGCATGTATAGGAAGCAACTGTAGTTTTTTGGAAGGTGTAGAATTGATTTTTGAATAAAAAAAAGACTGAAGATTATCATGAAGCCATGAATGATTAAATGTCTCTAAAACGGTTCACAGATATTCTACCCAAATTAGAGTCCAATAGCGTTATAATTACGGAAAATGCTTCATATGATAGTGTTAAGGTTGAGCGCAAGCCACAAAAATCTTAGAGGAACGAAATCATTGTAAACTGGCTGATGGGAAGTGGAGCACATGTCAATCCTACTGCGATTAAGCTTGAATTACTGAAAGAGGTTGACGTTTACGTTGTAGATTAGTACATTATTGATAAAATGGCATAGTCTGTGGGTGACATTGTCGTCAGTTTACCGCCGTACCACTGCAATTTTAACTCCATTGGACTTATTTGGAGCCAAGTTAAAGACTATGTCTCAAGAAATATCACGGCATTTAAGATACCAGACGTGCGTAAGGTAATACATGAAGGTTTGTGGCATGTCACTACCTAACGCTGGTGGGATGCAGAACTACGTGTAACAAAAGGAGAAGACAAAGTGAGGCTTATGGATGGTTCCATAGATTGTGTCGTTGATCTGCTTCTGATCAGTGCTGAAGAGGCAGTTCCGCTGATGAAATGCCTTCCTTGGTTTCCGATTCAGAGATGGAAGAAGTTCATAGGTTACCACATGACTCAGGTGAGTAATACAAATAAAACAGTTTTCTGGGTTTCACATCACCTTCAGGTGAGAATTGTTTGTTTACATCGCTGGTGCTGGCGAAAATTACAGACATCTTTTCACAGTAGCAGGCCAAAGGCAGTGTAGGTTATGTTGCGTCTTTTGCTAATGATACAAATTGTTTATTTAGAAAAGGCACTGCATAGGTTAAAAGCATGAATTTCTGAAAGTGAATTGTAATTAAAGAGGCAGTAGAGTCGTAAAACGTCAGCATAATGCTGCCTTTTGTATGTCCTCTTCACTGTACGGTATGTTTACACTGTCACTTCAAAAATGTTGTACATGTTACAGATATGCTCGCTTACACTGGATGCAAAGATAAAAGATGAAATGCTTTCTACATAAATATGTTTTTTTAAATATGTATAGGCTATACTATAATATGGACACATGGACGACGCACTTATTACGTTAGGTAATTAGATATACGTAAGTATGTTTTCCTTTTATTAAAAAAATGTGAATAGGGTGCACCAGAATATGGGTGCGTCCACAATTCAATTATTTTATTGTTATAAATGCTTCAAATGACTCTGAGAACTATGGGACTTAACATCTGTGGTCATCAGTCCCCTAGAACTTAGAACTACTTAAACCTAACTAACCTAAGGACATCACACACATCCATGCCCGAGGCAGGATTCCAATCTGCGACCGTAGCGGTCACGCGGTTCCAGACTGAAGTGCCTAGAACCACATGGCCACACCGGCCGGCTTTCTTCTTATGTATAAAAATATTACATCAAATCATATATATTGTAGACTGAACGTCAGACATGAATGGGAGTTACAGTAATGGGGTTACACTAATTGCTGTGTACTGAAACTGAAATTATGAGAATGATTTATGTACTTTGTGAAAGCTTTTGAAAAAGTTGGTTGGGCTCGTTTTACTATTGTTGTTGAGTAGATGTTACTCAAGTTTCTTTCTGTGGATATATCTACATAGATGTTGTTGTTGTTGTTGTGGTCTTCAGTCCTGAGACTGGTTTGATGCAGCCCTCCATGCTACTCTATCCTGTGCAAGCTTCTTCATCTCCCAGTACCTACCGCAACCTACATCCTTCTGAATCTGCTTAGTGTATTCATCTCTTGGTCTCCATCTGCAATTTTTACCCTCCACGCTGCCCTCCAATACTAAATTGGTGATCCCTTGATGCCTCAGAACATGTCCTACCAACCGATCCCTTCTTCTAGTCAAGTTGTGCCACAAACTTCTCTTCTCCCCAATCCTATTCAATACTTCCTCATTAGTTATATGATCTACCCATCTAATCTTCAGCATTCTTCTGTAGCACCACATTTCAAAAGCTTCTATTCTCTTCTTGTCCAAACTAGTTATCGTCCAGGTTTCACTTCCATACATGGCTACACTCCACACAAATACTTTCAAAAATGACTTCCTGACACTTAAATCTATACTCGATGTTAACAAATTTCTCTTCTTCAGTAGATATTTCTCTTAAATCGACGAGAGCTAGGGCACTCCTACTAGGTCATGGCCCGCGAGCCGAATTATCGGCCACCCCTAGTTTGAACCCTGTATCAATGTGTGTTTCCTGACATACCACTATCGACGTTAGTTCCCCTTACAAATTATGTTACATGCAGAGAAGTCAACAGAGAAGATTTCCGTACCAGTCTGATCGATCCGTTACCGGAAGCAATGGCTACGTTAAGAGCTCACTGACCTCACATGTAACCTGCATTGACGTCATTGGCGCATTAGGCAGGTGCCTGCGCAATCACTACTCTGTTATAAGTAATCGTGAATGTCAGCAAACTTGTAGAAAATGTCACGGAAACCTACATCAGCGTTACTCCACCTGCAAGTTCGTTTCATTTTTCCTTTTATTACCCTACTTTCCTGACGTAACGACGTCCCACTCCGTGCCACACACAGCTGAAAAGGATGCATTACGAAAATTACCTTCTACAATTACGTCCTCGGTAGTTCCTGACAAACTATGTGTGATGCGTGCATTAAATATGTCAGTTCGTGCATAGTTCTTCCTACATTTTGTAGTTTGAGGCGTTGGGTAAACGGCTCCGCTATACACGGTGTAACAAAAAATATGGGCAAATTTTCAGGCAACATTCTTCACGCACTGAGGAAGAACGTATATTATATGGACATCTACATCTACATGATTACTCTGCAATTCACATTTAAGTGCTTGGCAGAGGGTTCATCGAACCACAATCATACTATCTTCCTACCATTCCACTCCCGAACAGCGCGAGGGAAAAACGAACACCTAAACCTTTCTGTTCGAGCTCTGATTTCTCTTATTTTATTTTGATGATCATTCCTACCTATGTAGGTTGGGCTCAACAAAATATTTTCGCATTCGGAAGAGAAAGTTGGTGACTGAAATTTCGTAAATAGATCTCGCCGCGACGAAAAACGTCTTTCCTTTAATGACTTCCATCCAAACTCGCGTATCATATCTGCCACACTCTCTCCCCTATTACGTGATAATACAAAACGAGCTGCCCTTTTTTGCACCTTTTCGATGTCCTGCGTCAATCCCACCTGGTAAGGATCCCACACCGCGCAGCAATATTCTAACAGAGGACGAACGAGTGTAGTGTAAGCTGTCTCTTTAGTAGACTTGTTGCATCTTCTAAGTGTCCTGCAAATGAAACGCAACCTTTGGCTCGCCTTCCCCACAATATTATCTATGTGGTCTTTCCAACTGAAGTTGTTCGTAATTTTAACACCCAGGTACTTAGTTGAATTGACAGCCTTGAGAATTGTACTATTTATCGAGTAATCGAATTCCAACGGATTTCTTTTGGAACTCATGTGGATCACCTCACACTTTTCGTCATTTAGCGTCAACTGCCACCTTCCACACCATACAGCAATCTTTTCTAAATCGCTTTACAACTGATACTGGTCTTCGGATGACCTTACTAGACAGTAAATTACAGCATCATCTGCGAACAACCTAAGAGAACTGCTCAGATTGTCACCCAGGTCATTTATATAGATCAGGAACAGCAGAGGTCCCAGGACGCTTCCCTGTGGAACACCTGATATCACTTCAGTTTTACTCGATGATTTACCGTCTATTACTACGAACTGCGCCCTTCCTGACAGGAAATCACGAATCCAGTCGCACAACTGAGACGATACCCCATAGGCCCGCAGCTTGATTAGAAGTCGCTAGTGAGGAACGGTGTTAAAAGCTTTCCGGAAATCTAGAAATACGGAATCAACTTCAGATCCCCTGTCGATAGCGGCCATTACTTCGTGCGAATAAAGAGCTAGCTGCGATGCACAAGAACGATGTTTTCTGAAACCATGCTGATTACGTATCAATAGATCGTTCCCTTCGAGGTGATTCATAATGTTTGAATACAGTATATGCTCCAGAACCCTACTGCAAACCGACGTCAATGATATAGGTCTGTAGTTCGATGGATTACTCCTACTACCCTTCTTAAACACTGGTGCGACCTGCGCAATTTTCCAATCTGCAGGTACAGATCTATCGGTGAGCGAGCGGTTGTATATGATTGATAAGTAGGGAGCTATTGTATCTGCGTAAACTGAAAGGAACCTAATCGGTATACAATCTGGACCTGAAGACTTGCCCGTATCAAGCGATTTGAGTTGCTTCGCAACCCCTAAGGTATCTACTTCTAAGAAACTCATGCTAGCAGCTGTTCGTGTTTCAAATTCTGGAATATTACATTCGTCTTCCCTAGTGAAGGAATTTCGGAAAACTGCATTCAATAACTCCGCTTTAGCGGCACAGTCGTCGGTAACAGTACCATCGGCACTGCGCAGCGAAGGTATTGACTGCGTCTTGCCGCTTGTGTACTTTACATACGACCAGAATTTCTTCGGATTTTCTACCAAATTTCGAGACAATGTTTCGTTGTGGAACCTATTAAAGGCATCTCGCATTGAAATCCGTGCCAAATTTCGAGCGTCTGTACATTTTAGCCAACCTTCGAGATTTCGCGTTCTTCTGAACTTCGCATGCTTTTTCCGTAGCCTCTGCAACAGTGTTCGTACCTGTTTTGTGTACCATGGGGGATCAGCTCCATCTCTTACCAATTTATGAGGTATGAATCTCTCAATTGCTGTTCCTACTATATCTTTGAATTTGAGCCACATCTCGTCTACATTTGCATAGTCAGTTCGGAAGGAATGGCGATTGTCTCTTAGAAAGGCTTCTAGTGACACTTTATCCGCTTTTTTAAATAAAATTATTTTGCGTTTGTTTCTTGTGGATTTGGAAGAAACGGTATTGAGCCTAGCTATAACGACTTTGTGATCACTAATCCCTGTATCAGTCATGATGCTCTCTATTAGCTCTGGATTGTTTGTGGCTAAGAGGTCAAGTGTGTTTTCGCAACCATTTACAATTCGCGTGGGTTCGTGGGCTAACTGCTCGAAATAATTTTCGGAGAAAGCATCTAGGACAATCTCGGAAGATGTTTTCTGCCTACCACCGGTTTTGAACAAGTATTTTTGCCAACATATCGAGGGAAGGTTGAAGTCCCCACCAACTGCTATAACCGTACGAGTGGGGTATTTATTTGTTACGAGACTCAAATTTTCTCTGAACTGTTCAGCAACTATATCATCGGAGTCTGGGGGTCGGTAGAAGGAGCCAATTACTAACTTAGTTCGGCTGTTAAGTATAACCTCCACCCATACCAATTCGCACGGAGTATCTACTTCGACTTCACTACAAGATAAACCAGTACTGACAGACACAAACACTCCACCACCAATTCTGCCTAATCTATCTTTCCTGAACACCGTCTGAGACTTTGTAAAAATTTCCGCAGAACTTATTTCAGGCTTTAGCCAGCTTTCTGTACCTATAACGATTTCAGCTTCTGTGCTTTCTATTAGCGCTTGAAGCTCAGGGACTTTCCCAGCACAACTACAACAATTTACAACTACAATTCCGACTGTGTCCTGAAACGCTTTATTTACGTGTTGAAACTCAGCTACAACTCTTCAACACATTAATGATGTATTGTGCAACGATGTCTCATCCGTGTGTAGCACGTCTGCATTAATATGCGTGTTGTCACACTGTTGAATCAACCATTCGCTGAAGTGTGCCCATGCAGAAAAATCAGCTGCTGATATTGCATGCTCGCGTTGTACGTTGTACTGTATGAGCAGGTCTCACGTAGCACTCTCCACAAAGTCGTGTGGTCAATATTACTTGCTGCAGCTACTTGTCTTACTCTCGCACTAGGGTTGTTACCAACTGCACGAAGAATTTCTTGCTGCAATTGAGGTGTCCGTCCTTCTGTGCCTCCCCCAGCTGCCAGTAATAGGCTTAAGCGTCCCATGCGCCATAAGATGACGATCAGTTGTTTCGAACGTCCTCCTGCCAGAGGAATGTCGTTCTGAAAATCTCTCCGGATAGAAACACTCAGCGCCACGGCTAATACCGTCTGCTATTCCGAATAGCAAATGAGCACCTGCTAATTCTGTATTTGAGTACATTTCCATTGCGCTGTACCCGAACTAAGTCCTTGATGAACACTAAACAGATGATGGTACTTGATGGTACTAGCAGAGTAATGAAGTTTGTTGTATGTCAACACAAGCAACGATGTGAGCCACACGTCAACATTACCTTCATTCAATTGTAGCAACAAGTACTGGCGGCGAACCTGAGAATTACAACTTCTACATCTACATGGTTACTCTGCAATTCACACTTAAGTGCCTGATAGAGAGTTCATCAAAGCATTTTCATACTACTCCTCTACCATTCCACTCTCGAATGGCGCGTGGAAAATTGGAACACCTAAATCTTTCCATTCGAGCTCTGATTTCTCTTATTTTATTATGATGATCATTTCTCCCTACGTAGGTGAGTGTCAACAAAATATTTTCGCAATCGGAAGAGAAAGTTGGTGATTTAAATTTCGTAAATAGATCTCGCCGCAAAGAAAACCGCCCTTGTTTCAGTGACTGCCACCCCAACTCGCTTATCATATCAGTGACACCCTCACCCCTATTGCGCGATAACACGAAACGAGGTGCCCTTCTTTGCACTTTTTCGATGTCCACCGTCAATCTTACCTGGTAAGGATCCCATACCGCGCAGCAATATTCCAACAGAGGACGGACAAGTGTAATGTAGGCGGTCTCTTTAGTGGGTTTGTCGCATCTTCTAAGTGTTCTGTCAACGATGCGCAGTCTTTGTTTTGCCTTCCCCACAATATTATCTATGTGGTCTTTCCAATTTAAGTTGCTCGTAACTGTGATTCCTAGGTATTTAGTCGAACTGACAGACCTTAGATTTGTGCGATTTATCGTATACCCAAAATTTATCGGATTTCTTTTAGTACCCATGTGGAAAACCTCGCACTTTTCTTTGTTTAGTGCTAATTGCCACTTTTGGTACCATACAGAAATTCTCTCTAGATCATTTTGCAATTTGAATTGATCGTCTGATGATTTTACTAGACGGTAAATTACAGCGTCATCTGCAAACAATCTAAGGGGGTGCTCAGATTACCACCTACATCGTTTATGTAAATCGGGAACAGCATAGGGCCTATGACGCTACCTTGCGGAACGCCAGATATCACTTCCGTCTACTCAATGATTTACCGTCTATCACTACGAATTGTGACCTCTCTGAGAGGAACTCACGAATCCAGTCACAGAACTGAGACGATACTCCATATGCACGCAATTTGATTAATAGTCGCTTGTGAGGAACGGTATCAAAAGCCTGCTGGAGATCTAGGAATATTAGTGTACATTATAACCAAACATGTATCATGTAATACTGGTACGTTCTGTTTCTGTGTGTTTCCCATGACTAATGTGTTTATGAGCAGAAAATGAGATTAAACATGGAAGTAAAGGGTTTCCGGATCCATGTCTGGTTCTGATATCGAGAAGGCTATTTACACCTACAGTGAAAATGTACTTAATTCATAAAATAACAAGTTACAAGCAGCTGGTATTTTCTGTGATTTGTCAAAGGCATTCGATTGTGTGAACCACAAAATCCTTTTAAATAAATTAGAATTCTATGGTGTCACGGGCAGTGCTGCAAAATGTTTCAAGTCGTACCTCGCCAACAGGAAACAAAGGGTGTCAATGCAAGGGACTAGTGAATTAAGTCATCAGTCATCATCAGAATGGGAAGAAATTACATGTGGTGTCCCACAAGGATCCATCTTAGGGCCATTGCTTTTTCTTGAGTATCTGACACTCAGGTTGATAGCTGACAGGAGTCGATTGTCGAGTGCTGCAGGAGGCAGTGAGACGAGTATCGAGTGCGGAGTAGTACTGGAGAGTGTCGAGTGAAAAGGAGTGCGGGAAAGACGGGCAAGAATGGTTCAAATGGTTCAAATGGCTCTGAGCACTATGGGACTCAACATCTGAGGTCATAAGTTCCCTAGAACTTAGAACTACTTAAACCTAACTAACCTAAGGACATCACACACATCCATGCCCGAGGCAGGATTCGAACCTGCGACCGTAGCGGTCACGCGGTTCCAGACTGAAGCGCCTAGAACCGCTCGGCCACACCGGCCGGCGGCAAGAATGGTGGTCGAGTAAAATTCACCGGAGTATGACGAGTGAGCACGTCCCCATGATCGTCGTGGGGCTGACCCTCACTAATACCGATTCGCGAGTGATATGAAACAGAAAGTGACAAGTGCCGAATTACATGTTTCGCGTCAACCGCGTCGGCCAGCAACAACCATGGATTGCAGTGAGGATTGTTGTGAATGTTAACCATCAGCATTGCGTGTGACGAAGTACTGAAAATCAACAACCAATAAAAAGATATAACTGTGATTAGGCGTGTAAGGCGAAGGTAGCAACTGCCTCAGCATTTGTGTGTTAGTGGGAAATATATATATCAGTTTGTACATCGCAACCTTTGTGGTCCTTAGTAATAGACAAACTTTCTATCATTTCCACTACTCAATCTCAGAGCAGCCGCACTCGGTTGAAATACCCCCGAAACCAGCAGAAAAACCGATAGCCTTTCTTCCATTAAGCACACGGTCATATAATCATAATAATTAACTGTTTGGCGGCTACGATAAATTACACAAAATCCAGTGAAGGAATTTAAACGGGGGTGTTTCAAGTACGTTAATGATCTCTCATCAGTTACACTACCAGAAGCAGAGTTCGTTTTGTTTGCAGATGACACAAATATTGCAATAAATAGTATGTCGAGTGTAGTTCTAGAAAGATCTGCTAATGATATTTTCATGGATATTAATAAATGGCTTAAAGCCAACTCACTGACATTAAACTTCGTAAAGACTCACTATATGCAATTCAGAACCTGTAAGAGGTTTCCACCCAGCATATGCATAAAGTATGAAGAAGAGCAGATAGCAGAGGTTGACGGTCTAAAATTCCTGGGATTACAACTTGATAATAAATTCAATTGGGAGGAGCACACCACAGAACTTCAGAAACGGCTTAACAAATCTGTATTTGCAATTCGAGTGTTAGCAGACATAGGCGACATAAAAATGAAAAAGCTTGCATACTTTGCCTACTTTCACTCCATAATGTCATATGGTATAATATTTTGGGGTAACTCTTCAAGTCAAACAAAAGTTTTCAGAGTCCAAAAGCGTTTAATACGTATTATTTGTGGAGTAAATTCACGGACGTCCTGTAGAAACCTCTTCAAAGAACTGGGTATACTAACTACTGCGCCTCAGTTTATTTACTCTTTAATGAAATTTGTCCTAAATAATATATCTCTTTTTACAACAAATAGCTCAGTTCATACATACAATACCAGGAACAAAAATGATCTGCACAAGGACTTAAAAGCACTTACTTTAGTTCATAAAGGGGTCCAATACTCAGGAACACTCATTTTCAATAATTTGCCAGGAAACATAAAAAATTTAGTTACAAATAAAGATCAGTTTAAAAGGAGCCTGAAAGACTTACTAGTGGCCAACTCCTTCTACTCCACTGAGGAATTTTTTAATAGAAACAAATGATGTATTGTATATATTCATACTATTAGTATTGTTATTTCAGCTTAAAAAAAAGATTGACATGTTCCACATCCACGAGGATCTCCTCAGCACGGATCTATGGAACGAAAAACTAATCTAATCTAATCATGTCCATGAAAATAAATTTTATTCCTCCAAGTGTTATGGATATTAAAGTTTGGCAATACCTTTTTGTTACACTCTGTACGTATTGCGTGACAAAATGAATCAAACAGAAGACGTGGTTGCTTGTCAATGTAACTTCGTACAGTACACGGGATGGGCGACTGTGTAAGTGACTGAAATTGAAAATTCACTGTTACAGGTAGAACGGCCGACAGACTCCAGTAGTGTTGCTCGTGTTTAGTGTAGTTACCAGGCCTGGTAGCGTATGTAGGGGGCGAGAGCAGCTGTGGAGGACACGCCTATGCCACACACTAGTATGTGACAACGTTATCAACGTCTGAAACAGTTCGAAAGGGACATCATTGTGGGTCTCGTTGACTGGTCGAATCATGTAGTATGCAGATCTGTGGTGGTGGACGTGTGGGCATGTATAATCATCGTCAGGGTTTCGCCCGACCCCGTCTGACCACTATAAGGGAGGATCGCCGTACTGTGCAGAAAGCGCATCGTCACGCTTTCACATCTGCGTCTGCCATCCAAGAATAAGGAGTGGACTCCCTGCAATGTTTTCTATCATCCGGAGACTAGAAATTTGGAAATTTATGGTAAATTCCTGTGGGAACAAGCTGCTGAGGTCATTGGTCCCTAGGTTTACACACTACTTAATCTAAGTTAAACTAATTTGCGCTAAGGACAACACACACACCCATGCCCGAGGGAGGACTCGAACCTGCGACAGGTGGAGCCGTGTGAACCGTGGCAATGCGTCTCACACCGCGCGGCTGGAGACTAGAAGCAGTCAGACTACGAGGTGCATTCAAGTTCTAAGGCCTCCGATTTTTTTTCTCCGGACTGGAAAGAGATAGAAACATGCGCATTGTTTTAAAATGAGGCCGCGTTCATTGTCAATACGTCCCAGAGATGGCAGCACCGTACGGCAGATGGAATTTTACCGCCAGCGGCGAGAATGAGAACTGTTTTAAATACTTAAAATGGCGACGTTTTCCTTACTTGAACAGTGTGCAATCATTCGTTTTCTGAATTTGCGTGGTGTGAAACCAATTGAAATTCATCGACAGTTGAAGGAGACATGTGGTGATGGAGTTATGGATGTGTCGAAAGTGCGTTCGTGGGTGCGACAGTTTAATGAAGGCAGAACATCGTGTGACAACAAACCGAAACAACCTCGGGCTTGCACAAGCCGGTCTGACGACATGATCGAGAAAGTGGAGAGAATTGTTTTGGGGGATCGCCGAATGACTGTTGAACAGATCGCCTCCAGAGTTGGCATTTCTGTGGGTTCTGTGCACATGATCCTGCATGACGACCTGAAAATGCGTGTCATCCAGGTGGGTGCCACGAATGCTGATGGAAGACCACATGGCTGGCCGTGTGGCATGTTGCCGAGCAATGTTGACGTGCAACGACAGCATGAATGGGACTTTCTTTTCGTCGGTTGTGACAATGGATGATACGTGGATGCTATTTTTCAATCCAGGAACAAAGCGCCAGTCAGCTCAATGGAAGCACACAGATTCACCGCCACCAAAAAAATTTCGGGTAACCGCCAGTGCTGAAACAATGATGGTGTCCATGTTCTGGGACAGCGAGGGCGTAATCCTTACCCATTGCGTTCCAAAGGGCACTACGGTAACAGGTGCATCCTACGAAAATGTTTTGAAGAACAAATTCCTTCCTGCACTGCAACAAAAACGTCCGGGAAGGGCTGCGCGTGTGCTGTTTCACCAGGACAACGCACCCGCACATCGAGCTAACGTTACGCAACAGTTTCTTCGTGATAACAACTTTGAAGTGATTCCTCATGCTCCCTACTCACCTGACCTGGCTCCTAGTGACTTTTGGCTTTTTCCAACAATGAAAGACACTCTCCGTGGCCGCACATTCACCAGCCGTGCTGCTATTGCCTCAGCGATTTTCCGGTGGTCAAAACAGACTCCTAAAGAAGCCTTCGCCGCTGCCATGGAATCATGGCGTCAGCGTTGTGAAAAATGTGTACGTCTGCAGGGCGATTACGTCAAGAAGTAACGCCAGTTTCATCGATTTCGGGTGAGTAGTTAGAAAAAAAATAGGAGGCCTTAGAACTTGAATGCACCTCGTACAGCATTACTTTCGGATGCCTAGGCTGTCGTTAACACAATACAAACGACTACGTTTGAAGTGGTGCCGTGACTGGGAAACATGGACTGCTAATAATTGGCGTCGCATTGTGTTCGGCGATGAACTGCCATTCTTCACTACCGTGGATGAACATCATCGGCTAGTATGGCGACACCCTGGGGGAGATGCCCCATTCTGCCAATGTTTTAGAGAGAACAGCGGTATTACACCTGGCATCGTGGTGTGGGTAGCCATCGGGTATGACTTCAGGTTACAGAAGATATTGACTGAGGAGACTGTGACGGCAGAACGGTACATCACACACGACCTGTGTCCTCATGTATTACCTCTCAAGCGAAACTGACATGGTACTATTTTTCAACAGGATAACGCTCGTCCGCACATGGCACGAGTCTCTATGAACTTTCTGTGCGATGTTGAGGTACTCTTGTGGCCAGCAAAATCCTCAAATCTGTTCCTACAGAATATGTTCAAAAATGTTCAAACCTGTGTGAATTCCTAAGGGACCAAACTGCTGAGGTCCTAGGTCCATAGACTTACACACTACTTAAAATAACTTAAGCTAACTTGTGCTAAGAACAATACACACACGCATACCCGATGGAGGATTCAAACCTCCGGCGGGAGAGGCCGTGCAGTCCGCGACATGGCGCCTAAAACGGCGCGGCCACACGGTGCGGTACAGAATATGTGTTGGAGCAGCTCAGATATAAACTCCATCCCAATGCCACTATCCAGGACACCAAGGACCGGTTACAGCAGTTGTGAGCCAGTTTGCCTCAAGTGAGTATGCTACACCTTAATGTCACCCTTCCCAAACGAATCAGAGCATGCATCCAGGCCAGATGGGGTTCAACGTAACAGTGCCAACATCTTTGTAAATTTGACTCGATTTTGCTATCACAGAAATAACATCACATTTCCTCTGAACCTTTGAAATTTCGCTTCGTTTGCTCCTTTCCTTGTGGGTGCTTCACCCTTTTTGGCAGGCAGTGTATTTTACGGAATATCGGTATTCCTGTCGACGACAGGGGACAACTTTACGCAAAGGAACTGTAACAAACACACATGCGTAGCTCTCAATTTTGCTCCAAAACACTTGGACGTATTAGCTGCTTTCTACATTTTGCCTTCATTTAAAAACAGATAGTGCATCAAATTACACGCTGTAAGACAAGAAAAAAAGAGCACCACGAAGGAATTACCCAATGAGACAGAAATCAGTAGATGTGATACACACGTACAAACAAATGACTATAATTTCAGAAAAATTTGATGATTTAGTCAAGAGAAAGAGCTTCACTGATTGAGCATGTCAATAACGCGTTGTTCCACCGCTGGCTCTTATGCAAGCAGTTATTCGGCTTGGCATTGGTTGACAGAGCTGTTCCATGTCCTTCTGACAGATCTCGTGCCAAATTCTGTCCAATTGGAGCGTTAGATCGTTCAAACTGTGAGCTGGTTAGGGGGCCTTGTCCATAATGCTCCAAATGTTCTAAATTGAGCAGAGATCCGGTGACATCCCTGGTCAAGGTTGCGTTTGCCAAGCTGGATGACAAGCAGTAGAAACGCTCGGCGTATGCGGTCAGGCATTATCTTGGTGAAATGTAAGCGCAGGATGGCTTGCCATGGACGGCCGCTGTGGCCGAGCGGTTCTAGGCGCTTCAGTCTGGAACCGCGCGACCGCTACGGTCGCAGGTTCGAATCCTGCCTGGCATGGATGTGTGTGATGTCCTTAATTTAGTTAGGTTTAAGTAGTTCTAAGTTCTAGCGGATTGATGACCTCAGATGTTAAGTCCCATAGTGCTTAGAGCCATTTGACTTGCCATTAAGGGCAACAAAAGGGGGCGCAAAACATCTGCGACGTTCGGCTGTGCTGTAATGGTGCCGCAGATGATAACTAAAAGGGTCCTGCTATGAAAAGAAATGCCACACCAGAAGATGACTCCTGTTTGTCGGGCCGTATGGTGAGCTACAGTCAGTTTCGTATCCCACCGCTATCCGGGGCATCTGCAGACACTGCTTCGCTGGTCATCGGGGCTGAATTCGAAGCGGAACTCATCACTACAGACAATTCTACTCCAGTCAATGAGGATCTCCATCGAATACGTTGTTGAAAAGGATCGACATTTCTTTTCCTCACATAATTACATCATCTGGTGTCTAACGTGACTAATGTGGAGAGAGCTGTTTTCCCACTGAAGTTTCCACACAGCTTCGTTAGATACTACAAATTTGTAAGTGAACTTTGACTATCTGTATTTTACTCTACGTTATCTACGGAATAGAATAAGAAATACTATAAAATACAAATAAATAAAAAAAGTTCATAAAACAAAAGTAAATGCGAATGCTAAACCACCAACATTATTCCGCAACCAAAGGGATAAACTTACTTCATTCTAGATATTTCGACTGCGTTGATTTTCTGAAAGCTATGCACCGAAGCTAAACACCAGAACTACCGTCTCATGATGTTGCAAAGCGTCCGAAACATGTCATAAATGAAGAAATATATACGTTAAATTTAGCCACTAGTTATGGTGTTGCTTCAACTGTATTTCCAATACACAGTCACGAAAACGAGTATGTTTTTCTTATTAGGTGCATCGTGCTGCAACCTGCTGCCAGATACTCCACATCAGCGACCTCAGTAGTCATTGGACATCGTGAGAGAGCAGAATAGGGCGCTCCGCGGAACTCACGGACTTCGAACGTGGTCAGGTGATTGGATGTCACTTGTGTCATTCGTCTGTACGCAAGATTACTAGACTCCTGAACATCCGTAGGTCCACTGTTTCATATTTGATAGTGAAGTGGAAACGTAAAGGGACACGTACAGCACAAAAGCGTACAGGCCAACCTCGTCTGTTCACTGACAGAAACCGCCGACAGTTCAAGAGCGTCGTGATAAGTAATAGGCAGATATCTATCCACACCATCACACAGGAATTCCAAACTGCATCAGGATCCACTGACAGGCGGGAGGTGAGAAAACTTCGATTTCATGGTCGAGCGGCATTTATAAGCCGCACATCACGCCGGTAAATGCCAAACGACGCCTCGCTTGCTGTAAGGGGCGTAAACATTGGACGATTGAACAGTGGAAAAACGTTGTTTGGAGTGACGAATCACGGTACACAATGTGGCGATCAAATGGCAGGGTGTGGGTATGGCAAACGTCGTCTGCCAGCGTGTGTAGTGCCAACAGTAAAATTCGGAGGCGGTAGTGTTATGCTGTGGTCGTGTTCTTCATGGAGGAGGCTTGCAGCCCTTGTCGTTTTGCGTGGCACTATCACAGCACAGGCCTACATTGATGTTTTAAGCACCTTCTTGCTTCCAGCTGTTGAAGAGCAATCCGGGGATAGCGATTGCATCTTTCAATACGATCGAGCAATTCGTTGCTCTTCTGTCGTTCTTGTGGTTTTTCTTATCCTCTCGGTATTGAGCTGTATGTCTAGTTTGCTTTATTCTTTCTCTTGTGGAATTGTTACAATAGGAACAAGGGACCGATTACCAAGCAGTCTGGTCCCTTTCCATCCTTTTAAACCAACCAACCTGTTCATAATGCACAGCCTATGACGGAGTGGTTACACGACAATAACATCCCTGTAATGGACTGGCATGTACAGAGTCCTGACCTGAATCCTGTAGAACACCTTTGGATGTTTTGGAACGCCGAGTTCGTGTTGGGACCCACCGACCGGCATCGAGACCTCTCCTGAGTCTGGATACTTTTGATCACAGAGTGTATATGTATTTTAGTGCAGGAGCGCATCCCTAAAGGTGGCAAAAACATTGCATCACTCGAAGTTCCATTAAACGTGTCTTTTATCTGCCTAAATACGCTAAAGTGAAGATATAATATCCCACAGATTCGGACGCAAGGTATGTACATAAATTCAAAAGCAGGGAATGAAAAATGAAGTAATATTACTCTACAAGAGTACTGCTCTGCTCACAAGCTCACGACACCAGCTAGCAACACAGTAGACCACATTTTAATATGTGCGTCAAAAGTTACAGGCAAATGGAAATGAGTGTTTGACGTCATTGGCCGGGAGGCCCCTTTCGGGGCAGGTCTGGCCGCCTTGGTGCAGGTCTTATCACATTCGACGCCACATTGGGCGACCTGCGCGCCGTACGGGGATGAAATGAGGATGAAGACAACACCCAGTCCGTGAGCGGAGAAAATCCCCGATCCATCTGGGAATCGAACCCGGGCCCGTAGGACGGCAATCCATCACACTGAACACCCAGCTATCGGGGCGTACAAAAGTTATAAACGATACTGTGAAAGTTAAATATGAAAATGTGCTGCAGCAATAAATCCCCCATAAGTTAGACGTAGTGTGAAGGTAGAGCGAGTTACCCGGTTCCTCATACAATCGTTGCAGGCAATGGCTCGTACAGTTAGATGTTAGATGATAATATCTGTATTATATTTTCAATGATTATATGTGTGTTATTTTAAATCCCTGTGAAAGTGCGCTTAGTAAAAAGTAAGAAAGAAGATGGTTAGTTTCATTTAGTCCATAAATCATAACAATGTGGGACGAGTCATTTATATTTAGACAACATTATTTTGTAAACATGCCTACATTTTAGTCATTTACAAATAATGATGTAGCTTCCCGGATTCTCCCGAAATCATCTGAAGATGAACCTGAAAGGGTTCGAAAACCGGTTAATGTAATAAAGCATTACTAATGAAAAAAGTGACTGGTTGCAGTTGTGTATAATTTATTTACATTAATATACAGTCTCGGTTCTAAAATATCCGTAATGGATAAGCATAATCTGTTGATACCACGCCAGGTAATTAGAACAATGCGCGAATTTCGGCAATGTAAACTTAAACTAACGAAAACAATCCTTGCAATAAAATTTAACAAAAAAATGTCTCTCAGAAAACGTGACTCCAAATTATATCAGAATAAAAATAACGAGTCAAAGTATGTCAGCCAAGATAGCAAAAGCAGATGTGAAATTATTTGGTTAAAAACTGAAATAAGGTCTCTTTACAAAAAGAAAGATCTGCTCACTTCAAAGCTGTATAATATGCACTTAGAACTTAGCCATAAACTTGTTGCTCATGTCTTCATGGTCTTCCTAGACTATGTCAATATATATGTAAACAAAGAACGTATTATCATCTCACATAGACACGAGAAAAAGATAAATGCTCTAATTTCAAAGAATGCAGTGAAGTCCCCCAGTATCTCTTCTGAAACAGAACATAAGTTTTTTGATAAAGTGATAAATACTACAGAAATATGCTTCAGTAGTAATGAATTAAAGCTGTTAAACAAAGGCCTTAAGCACAACATTGCCCCCTCACTAAATAAAAGCAACATTAAAGACCTCATAGTTAACACAAAAATTGCATGTACAGCAGCTAAACTAAAACACAATGAACAAAATGCTGTAGCTCATAAGGCAAACAACATCATTATGAGGAACATTCACCAGAACAAAATGTACAATAAGATGAATACTGAACATAAGATATTATGTGACATAAATAAGAAACTTTCAGTTCAAAATGCCCTCATTGTCAGAGCAGACAAAGGTAACACAGCTGTTGTCATGTATGAATCAGACTATATTAGCAAAACTTGTGAATTCTTCAGAAATAATAATATAAAGGAAATAGCATATGACCCTACTCCCAAATTCCATGATAAAATTAAAAAGTTACTTAAAAACTGCAACTTCTTGTTGACACCATTAGAAGCAAAGCACTGTATAGTGATGAACCCTTCAGCACCAAAACTGAGATCGCAGCCTAGGATCCACAAACCAGAATGTCCGATACGTCCCATTGTGAACTCTATCAATAGCCCAAGCTATAAAATCACCAAAAAACTTAATGATATTATCCGCAAGGCATATGTATTTGAAAATAACTACTCCATTAAAAACAGTTATGAGCTCATCAATAGTATAAAAGATATCCCCATCCCAGTCACAGCTAAATTTGCATCTCTTGACATAGTAAACCTATATACAAACATACCCATCAAGGAAACAATTAGTTTAATAAGAAATAACTTACTGAAACATGGGACAATGGGGAGAGCTGAAATCTATGAACTCATAGAGATCCTGGAACTCATATTGTCACACAACTACTTCCTGTTCAACAACAAGTTTTACATTCAGGAAGACGGACTGGCAATGGGTAGTAGTCTTGCAGGCTTGCTAGCAGACATATATATCAATAACCTTGAAAATAACTTTTTCAGGTCCCAAACACAACTAAAAGATAAGCTGCTTTATTACAAACGCTATGTTGATGACACACTCATTCTGTTCAATGGAGCAACAGAAGAAATAAATAATCTAGCCAAAGAACTTAATAAAATACACAATAAAATCCAATTCACAGTAGAACATGAAACACCAGAAGGCATTAACTATCTTGATCTAACAATCTCAAATAAAAATCAGAAGCATAAATTTCAAATCTTCAGAAAGCCAACAACCACCAATGTTACCATACACAAATCCTCTTGCCATCCAGACCAACATAAAAAAAGCATTCTTCAGAACAATGGTTAATCGCATGCTGAAAATCCCAATGGATACAAATGAAAGACAAAAAGAAACAGAAATTATTAAATCAATTGCCTCCACCAATGGGTACAACCCTGCAATAATAGATAAACTAATCCATACAGCAAAACTAAATCAACCAACTGCTGAACAACCACCCACAAACAAGAAAACCACATTTGTAAGCCTGCCTTTCCTAGGGAAGATTTCTCACCAAATTGCCAACCTCTTCAAGATATACAACATAAAAATAAGTTTCTTCACCACCAACAAAGTACAAAATCAAATCATACACACCACCAAAACCACTATACAAAAATATCAAAAGTCAGGTGTGTACAAGCTCACTTGCAACTCATGTCCAAGCTTCTACATTGGACAAACTGGTAGAAGCTTCACAACAAGATATAAAGAACACATGGATGCACTCCGTCTTAACAACCTGAACAAGTCCAGCTTTGCCTCACATCTTGCCCAACACAATCATTCTGCAAACAACATAGAACAGAATCTCCGAATACTACATTTTGCCAACAAAGGCACAATACTTGACCTTCTTGAAGAAATTGAAATATTTGTCTACACAAATACAGCACCTGACTGCCTACTTAATGATCAAACTGAACTGAGAAACAAATTTTTCCTTCAGAACTTTGAAGATCTACTAGTTCAAAACAAGTAACCACCCAATAAAACATACACCAGCTCCCCAACCCCCCCTCCCAATGACCCCCCCCCCCCCACCTCTCCTTACATCCTAACCACACTGGTGTCAATGTAATATACTACCACAGAATAAGACATGTACCATATCTCTAAATGTTAAAGCCCTCCATTGCTAACATAAATCAGTACTTTATACATATTAATTCTAGCTGGAACAAACATAAGCTGCCTTTACCAATATCCCAGATCACTCTAATATTAGAATCAAATTAGTCAACAGCTAAAGAATTTTGTTCATGTTTAGTATAAAAAAAAACTGCCTGTAACATACAAATAGAAATAACATAACAGATCACCGAAATTTATTCTTGTAGTAATTTATTATTAGTTTCTCTAGTGCTCTCATGTTATCACCATTCTGATGAAAAAACTTGCCCTTATATCGACTTTAACACATGTAAAGAACAACAAATTTCATCTCTGTACAAAGTAGGCTTATGCCATATCTCTCTGTCAAGATCTTTGTTATAAGCAACAGTTGTAAAGCGCATGCTGGATGCTGGTGAAGTGTCACTGTTAAAGTGTGAACTAATATAGCTTGTGTGAAAGTGTTCTGGACTTCAAAATGGATGCAGACAGATACGAAAAAAGCCGCCTATACTGTCGCAGTAAGTAAAAACTAAATTCACACCCATATCGACAGATAATCTATAGTCATGGCGATACATTAAAGTGTGACCCATCTTTCTGCCATAGAACCAGCACCCAGCATTATGCTACTACCAATAATGATGTAGCTTCCCGGATTCTCCCGAAATCATCTGAAGATGAACCTGAAAGGGTTCGAAAACCGGTTAATGTAATAAAGCATTACTAATGAAAAAAGTGACTGGTTACAGTTGTGTATAATTTATTTACATTAATATACAGTCACGGTTCTAAAATATCCGTAATGGATAAGCATAATTTACAAATGGTGTTTTTGTTTTTTGATACGATACCCAGAGGTAAGTTAATAATTTCTACCCACCGTCATTTATTCATTGCAATACATAAATATTTTTTTACAGAATAGAGGGAGCCGTGAAGGGGGAACTTTTTTAGTTTAATTTAAAAGTTTGCTTTGCTGTCTCTCAGACATTTATTTGGAAAACAGAAGGACACGCTTTCTTCAAGCTGGCCGTATGTATACTGTTATTTGTAGCTATTTCGCATTATAAAAGAACGTGTACACTGAGGTGAAGAAAGCCACGGGGTAGGGATATGCACAATCATAGATGGCGGTGGTATCGCGCGTACCCAAGGTATAAAACAGCAGTGCACTAGCGGAGCTGTCATTTGCAGTCAGGTGACTCGAGTGACAATATGTCCTGCGAGATTATGGCCGCACGACAGGACGTAACAGACACTGAACGCGGAACGGCAGTCGGAGTTAGACGCATATTCCATTTCGGAAATTGCTAGGGAATTCAATATTCTGCGATCCACAGTGACCAAAGTGTCCCGTGAATACCAGTTATCAGGCATTACATCTCACCTCGGACAACACAGTGGGCGACCGAGAGCAGCAGCGTTTGCGTAGATCTGTCAGTGCTAACAGACAAGCAACGCGGCGTGAGATAACCGCAGAAATGGGGGACGCACGTATTCGCTAGGTCAGTGCGGGCAGGTTTGGCGCTAATGGGCTATGGCAGTAGACGATCGACACCAGTACCTTTGTTAAGCCTGGAGCGCCGCTGCTGGGCTAGTGACCAGGTCGGTTGGACCCACGACTACTGGAATACCGTGGCCTGGTCACATGAATTCCGATTTCAGTTGGTAAGCTGATGGTAGGGTTCGAGTGTGGCGCAGACCCCACGGAGCCACGGACCCAAGTTGTCTGCAAGGCACTGGGCAACCTGGCAGTGGCTCCATAATGGTGTGGACTGTGTTTATATGGAAGGGACTGGGTCCTCTGGTCCATTCAACTGAAGCGATCATTAACTGGAAATGGTTATTTTCGGCTGCTTGGAGACCATTTGCAGCCACTCATGGATTAATGTTCACAAATAACGATGCAGTTTTCATGGAAGACAATGAACCGTGTCTTCGAGCAACATTTGTTCGCGATTAGCTTGAAAAAGATTCTAGGCATTTCGAGCAAATGATTTGGCCACCCGGACCACCTGACATGAATCCCATCGAATATTTAAGCGTCGTAATAGAGAGGTCAATTCGTGCACAAAATCGTGCACTGTCAACACTTTCGCAATTATAGATGCCTATACAGACAAAATGGCTGAATATTTATGCAGTGGACTTACAACTACTTATTGAGTCCATGCGCCCATTTGAATTTTATTTGCGATATTTGACGCAGCTGGAAACTTTAACTATTTTGCTAAAGTTAATATTGACACTTGGTGTGTGATGGGCTTGTTTACACAACTGTATAGTGATTATTTAGTATGTTCTTCTTCTTTTGCTAATGCCTTTGTCCTGCAGTTTTCGCAGGGTCGGCATGGTGACAACGGATTTTGCATGGTTAATTTTAAAGGAGTGGCCAGATGCCCTTCCTGCCACCACATACCCCCCATGACAGAATCAGTGTACACTACAGCTATCTGCATCTAGTGGAAACTATGAAATGGTGCGAACGTGTTTCAGATGTCTGCAAGTTGTTTCACTGAGGCAGGATGTGGGTACCAACCCGGTATTCACCTACTAGGATGTGAAAAACCGCCTAAAAACCACATCCAGGCTGGCTGGCTGGCACACTGGTCCTCATCGTTATGGAAATACTGAAATGGTGCAAACGTGTTTCAAATGTCTGCGAGTTGTGTAACTGAGGCGGGATGTGTGGACCAACCCGGTATTCACCTTCTAGAATGGGGAAAACCGCTTAAAAACCACATCCAGGCTGGCTGGCACACCGGTCCTCGTCGTTAACCCGCCGGGCGGATTCGATCTGGGGCCGGCGCCCCTACCCGAGTCCAGGAAACAGTGCATTAGCGCTCTCAGCTAATCTGGCGGGTGCGGAGTGATTATTTAATACACTCCTGGAAATTGAAATAAGAACACCGTGAATTCATTGTCCCAGGAAGGGGAAACTTTATTGACACATTCCTGGGGTCAGATACATCACATGATCACACTGACAGAACCACAGGCACATAGACACAGGCAACAGAGCATGCACAATGTCGGCACTAGTACAGTGTATATCCACCTTTCGCAGCAATGCAGGCTGCTATTCTCCCATGGATACGATCGTAGCGATGCTGGATGTAGTCCTGTGGAACGGCTTGCCATGCCATTTCCACCTGGCGCCTCAGTTGGACCAGCGTTCGTGCTGGACGTGCAGACCGCGTGAGACGACGCTTCATCCAGACCCAAACAAGCTCAATGGGGGACAGATCCGGAGATCTTGCTGGCCAGGGTAGTTGACTTACACCTTCTAGAGCACGTTGGGTGGCACGGGATACATGCGGACGTGCATTGTCCTGTTGGAACAGCAAGTTCCCTTGCCGGTCTAGGAATGGTAGAACGATGGGTTCGATGACGGTTTGGATGTACCGTGCACTATTCAGCGTCCCCTCGACGATCACCAGTGGTGTACGGCCAGTGTAGGAGATCGCTCCCCACACCATGATGCCGGGTGTTGGCCCTGTGTGCCTCGGTCGTCTGCAGTCCTGATTGTGGCGCTCACCTGCACGGCGCCAAACACGCATACGACCATCATTGGCACCAAGGCACAAGCGACTCTCATCGCTGAAGACGACACGTCTCCATTCGTCCCTCCATTCACGCCTGTCGCGACACCACTGGAGGCGGGCTGCACGATGTTGGGGCGTGAGCGGAAGACGGCCTAACGGTGTGCGGGACCGTAGCCCAGCTTCATGGAGACGGTTGCGAATGGTCCTCGCCGATACCCCAGGAGCAACAGTGTCCCTAATTTACTGGGAAGTGGCGGTGCGGTCCCCTACGGCACTGCGTAGGATCCTACGGTCTTGGCGTGCATCCGTGCGTCGCTGCGGTCCGATCCCAGGTCGACGGGCACGTGCACCTTCCGCCGACCACTGGCGACAACATCGATGTACTGTGGAGACCTCACGCCCCACGTGTTGAGCAATTCGGCGGTACGTCCACCCGGCCTCCCGCACGCCCACTATACACCCTCGCTCAAAGTCCGTCAACTGCACATACGGTTCACGTCCACGCTGTCGCGGCATGCTACCAGTGTTAAAGACTGCGATGGAGCTCCGTATGTCACGGCAAACTGGCTGACACTGACGGCAGCTAGCGCCATTCGACGGCCAACACCGCGGTTCCTGGTGTGTCCGCTGTGCCGTGCGTGTGATCATTGCTTGTACAGCCCTCTCGCAGTATGGTGGGTCTGACACACCGGTGTCAATGTGTTCTTTTTTCCATTTCCAGGAGTGTATAATGATCTGTAATCTTGTGCCACGGCTAATAGTGAGAACTGTACTGTTGGAGTTTGAGTCTTTACTTAAGAATTTCGTGTTTAATGAGCTGTTAAACAATCTTTGCAGGCACGTGTTCTGTTTACGTTGCTCTATTGCACGACATAAATTGTTATTTATCTTTCTCTTCATTTCAATCAGGCCACTATTTACAAATGTATGATCTATTAGCAATAAATATTTATTGGATGTAAATAGTTATTAATCCCATGTCATTTATTTACGTAGTTTATTTATTTGCAAATTGTTTCCCTGGCCGTATCGCGACCTGGTGCTTGGTCTGGGTTGTACAGTGCGGATTTTAAAACTACCGATGCAATCGCAACTTCTTATGAAAAGTGTGAATGAAGAGGTTATATTTGTAACATTTTCTTTACAAACAGTGCACGCTAACAAAATCAGTGAAGTTAAGAACATGCAGCTAAATTCGTGACCACAAGAAAGTAATGTAAATAGTTATTAATTAAACTGACAGATACAAATAGTTCAGCCATTGGCATTGCAAAGTTCTTAATGAAACTAGAAGACTAACATAATCCAAGCAATGTAGAACTTGCTACCACAGTACTTGATTCAAACCCTTCAAGGGGCGACAAGTAATTGATCAAGCAACAATCTTGGCGAAGCATTTCATCTTTAAGAGAGACATAGACTTACATGTGGTCTGTTATCCAACCCACCACAAGACAAAAGGAAATGTCAATGAAATCTAAATTCTTAATGCAGTGAACTCCGTAATTTGTTAGCAGATCTACGAAATAAAATATTTATCTCCTCATGAACTAGTTCTCTCGCCAATATTTCTGACTTCGTTATTTGTGGATTCGATTATTCACGAAATTAATTTTACTGAAAGCTGTTTTATAGGGGTGAAGATATTTTTGCCTGATTACAACTGTTTTTTTAAGGCACCTTGATGCAATTTCCATTCTCCATCACAAAATTGTCCAAAACTTAAACCTGCCTTTGATATTACAATTCACTTCTAATTCTACAGAAGATAACAAGCCAACAAATTTAAACTGCTTCGAAATATGGTTTTCACGCATCATCCGACGTAACACTAAATTTAAATTACAGATTTCATTACTAGGTACAGCAATTCTTTTTTTTTTTTTGTTTTTTATCCAAATAAATATCATGAATAGAACAGAAATTTAATTTTTGTTGAACAGAAATTTAATTTTTGATGAGAAAATGTTTATTCGCTAGTCATGTGTGACAAAATACCGCCAGATTTGAATCGCTAATAACTACGAAACTAATAATGCGTAACCAATGGTTGAGTCCACGATGGATATATTATACCTGTATGTGTTTGTTGCGCAGTATTGGCTTTGCGTGTGACATCATCGCACGAGTGTAGGTGCATGCTAGTGATTCTTATGCATCAGATCTGTGTTAAGTTATAAACTGGTGTAATGTGGAAATGTGTTTAGCTACGACACTTATACAAGTGTCATTGTGAAGGGCTTTAGGAGCTTTACCGGCACCCAAAGTAACTCAATAAAAATATTTGCCACAATGTAAGTGGAAGTCGGTATTAAATTGAAAATTACAAAATAATGACTCATAATTACGCTCAGAAAGATAGAAAACGTAAGTCAGAGAAAAGCCTGTGCCGATAGGAATCCAAAAAGTCTGAAAAGCCAACAGTCGAGTGAATGGGAGAGCTACGGCAGCGTCAAAAAGGAAATGAAAAAATGTCATACAAATGGGCATACAACGACCAGCGACACTCCAGACTTGTCATTTATCTATAACCACCATACTGCTGTATATAACACTGTTTTAAAGATGTTGATTATTAAATAACGTATTAACACAAAACACTAGTTACGGTTTTATCCCGCATTTTCACGAAAAATCAAAGGCGCGGTCTCGAACTGCTTAGACAGAATTTTTGTAATGTTTCTTGTGAAGTACATTGTAATAAACCAAGATCTCTTGAAATTTCTCTTAATTACGGAAGTCTACGATACCATATTTTTTTTATCCATGTTTTATCTATTTTCGATTGTAAAGTACCTTACGTTTTTGCATATTTGCGAAGTTTATTTGCAGTCTGGTGAAATTTGGTTTTATACATTTTCCACCGATTTCGTATCGATAGTTTCATATGTTACAAGGTAATACCATGAAAATTAGTTTTCCAATAAATGTCAATAACAACATGTACAACACATTCTGATTTTTATTTCTGTTTCGTAAAATGATGTAAACATCATTTATGAGAAATGTCAAGTATTTTTTATTAATTTAGAAATTAGTATAATCGATATCATGTAAAATTGATGAAGTGACATAACATCCCTAATTTTGAAAGTAACGAAATTTATCATGTTTCTTTCACAAATACCTTTTACTTTGATAATAACCGCAAATATTTTCTGTTATAGTAATCATTGAACATTTTGGAAATAAGTAAAATATAAAAAACGCAAGTTAATTCATTGAACATTTCGGAAATATGTAACTTATAGAAAACGGAAATTCATAAACGTTTGTTTTGACTTACAGAATGTTCTAAACACTTCCACAGCAAAGCACAGTACATGTACATTGTAATTTCGGCGCCAAAGGCGTCACTAGTATTCCAAATTTGCTCACTAGCTGTCCGTTACTCTTTGCTATCATGACTGTGTGGAAAGAAATTTTTTCTCTTGAAGTTTACTAGGCAGTCTGTAACAGTATTTTCAGTGGAAAATGTTTGTGATATGTGTGGCTACAATTGAATTTGAATAACTAACAATAAAAGTGGATATATACTCGTAAAACGTAACCACCAACACTTCAGCCATCCTTGTTTAAAGACGTTGGACCTGTATCTCTTATATCAAAGTTACGCGTATATGGCAATTCCTGGACACTGACGACGACTGCAAATTAAGGAAAAAAACATTGAATTCGTCATAAAGTTTCCCCTTGAACTAAGAACTAAAAATATTTCTCTAATATTGGTAGGCAATTGAAAGCAATGTATGTTGTAAGATAGTCATGTTATTTTGATTTTTGTATGTTATCGATGTGCACGTCAGAGAGAGAGGGCAAGTTACGTTACTGTTAAACAATCTTTGGTCTTGTCGTGGTACAGTCTTTACCTCTGCTAAGTCTGATAAACTCTTAACTGAAGCGTGACTGTTGATGGCCATATTTATTAGTGGTGTGTGGTGATTGTATCTGTTAGATGACGAAAGACTGATTGTAAAGGACATCCTTTCTGTCCTTTACAATCAGTCTTTCTTCATCTAACACATGCAATCACAAGTCAACAGAGCACTAATAAAAATGGCCATCAACTCTGACGCTTCAGTTAAGAGTTTATCAGACTTAGCAGAGGTAAAGACTGGACCACGACAAGACCAAAGATATATATAAGAAAGCGAAAAGAATATAAATTTTGAATAATGTTATTAATTTTTGGAAGAGAAGAAGCTTGAGGTAAGACTGCAGCACTGCACAGCTAGTTTGTCAGAATTATTATTGTCAGCTAGTTAACTTTGTTAATTTTCTCAGAGCTGAGAGAAAGACCACCCCACTTCCCTGAATCATGCATGAACATATTTACTGATCAACTGTTTGATTTTTATAGAAATCCTCTGTTGACATTGTACCCTTTTAAAATCACTGTTCACTTTATTAAGCATAGCAAGTTACACTCCCCAGCCCGCTGTTTATCACTGCGCATTACCAAATTGTACCATGTGGTATGGAACAGTTTGAGTATAGTTTGGAAATTTTATTTAGAAATAGAAGCCTGCCTGCTTGATGTCTGCTGTTGTTGCTTTAAAGAAATCTGCAACAATGTTGTCAAGACGCGAGGTAAGTGGTAATTTTGATTCGTGCCAGATAACCGTTTTACTTCAGTTGCGCTTTTAATATAAAGACAAGTTTTATTCAGGTCAGTTACAGTTCAATTCAAATTAGGTTCTGTTTAGTCAAAGGTCAGCATACGAATTTAAGCTGGATAACAATTCGTGGATACAATTTTTTGGTATATGCAGACTTTTATAGGTAAAGTTGCGCTAAATTTCACACAGTTCATATAGTTGGGAGGTTACAGTGTGGAATAACATACATCGTCACTGTGTTAAGAGGAGCCTTATCTCCTTTAAAGTGAAGAAGTGGCGGTCTGAACCTAGGGTCAGACAGATTCTTCACCTCCGTCTGGAAACAATCCACAGACTGTTAGTCCTGTAACCACAGTAGGGTGTCAGTAGGAGACAGTATACCTGGAGCTGGTGACCGCCTTACCTGCAGCTGGGTGACTGGGGGCTCTGCCGGCCTTCCTATGGGAGGCAGCTTGACGCCGGACCACACGTACCGGGGCATGGCGGTGCCGGGTCACCTGGAACAGTACAAGCGGAGGACGCCTTCCATCAGCACCCGACGTACTGCACTGCCTTACCAGTGACTATTTCTACTGTACATTGGACGCAACACTCAACTGTCTGGAGACACAGTTCCTACCGAAAGCTGCACTCCAGTTAGATGCAGACTTAATAGAAAATACACTGATGAGTGAAAATAGTGTTCATCTGCTTAGTAGCCAGTTGATCCACCTTTAGAACGAAATACAGCAGCAATTCTGCGTAGCATGTATTCGACAGGCCCTTGGCGGGTTTCAGAAGAATTATGGCCCCAAATGTCCACGCACAGGTCATGCAATTCTCGTAAATTATTGGCGAATGGTTTTTGGGAGATGAGACGGGGCCCAATATCGTACCAGATGTGTCCCAGCTGGTTCAGTTCAGGCGAGTTCCGTGGAAAAGAAATCATTGTGAGTTCACTATCATGCCCCTAAAACCACTGTAGGACGGTTACAGCTTTGTGAATGGACAGTTATTCTGCTGGAAGATTTCATTAGCTTCAGGGAAGACATCAAATGCGTACGGATTCTGCTGGTGTGCAATTATGTTCACATAACCGTCAGCTTTCTTGGTGCTTTCAGTTACTGCCACATGACCCAAGGAAGCTCAGGAAAATTGCCCCACAGGATAATGCTGCCCCTACCAAGACACGTCCATGGCGCAATGCGTATTTCAGTGGTTCGCCTGGACGGGGCCACAGACCTGGTGTAGTAAGAAACATGATTCTTCTGACTAGCCGACAATTTCCTACTGAATGAGGGTTCAATCTTGATGATCCTGGGTCCATTTCAATCGTAAATGATGACGTCGTTAGTTCAGCATGGGAACACTTTAGCAGTCGTCTCCCCCAGAGTCCCATGTTCAACAATGAGCTCCGAACAGTGTGCTCTGAGACACTTGCGCCTGCACTGCATTGTACTCTGTCATCAGATCTGCCACAGATCGCCGCATCTCCTGTTTTACAGAGCGGGGGAGCCTCCTGCCTCCATGCTCTGTCATGAGGAGTCCACGTCCACCACATTACTGGACACTCGATGTTTCATCGTCCTTCGTCCACTTTCCGCAGATGCTGACAATAGCAACACGCTAGCAGCCGACCAGATTCGCAGCTTACGAGGTGCTCACTCTCAGACACCGGACCATAACAGTCAGCCCTTTTTCAAAGACGCTTATGTCAGTGGATTTCCTCAGTTGCGGCCCGTATTGTCCGTATGATTCTCCATTCGTCTGTGCTTCACTTGCATACTTTCCTATCAGAAACGGCAGTAAGCGGCATACAATCTGGCGATGAGCAGTGGTCATAATTATACAAATGCATGGTGTCTGTTCTTTTGGACACGTCCAAAAAGAACAGACACCATGCATTCATATAAATTCGCCCTGATGGGCATGGAGCCACAACCTTAAGTGCGTATGCACATTTACGTTCGACCTCCAGTGAGAATTTGAATTAGCAAGCGTAGAGGATAAGGACAGGGACTATGGATAGGTGGCGCTAGGTGGGAGGTAGAATCAGCCAGGGAAGGTGCCAATATTGTCCGCGCATTTACGATAAATACTGTATCCAGGTGGGGCAGTGGTTAACGCAACTGCCGAGTAAGTGAGAGATCCTGAGTTCGAGTCCTGGTCCGGCACACATTTTCACTAATCGCTGCTGATTCTGCATAAAGTTCCGGTGCAGTCGATAACATTAGTACCTTCCCATTCCTTTCCTTTCTCCCCCCTCTCCCTTCAATTTACGTACTGTGTATAGTAGTTGTGGGTCCTGCATGATGTCTGGGCAATGAATCCAAAATCTTCAGTGTAGATGCACATTTACATAGGACATGGACGGAGACTGCAGAGAGATGGCGTTAGGTGGGAGTGTGAATTAGACAGGGAGTGTACTGAGATTGTCCGCACATTTACGATAAACACTGTGTTCAGGTGGCGCTCTGGATAACGCACCTGCCTAATGAGCAGAAGACCCCGGGTTCGAGTCCCGATCTGGCACACATTTTCACTCGTCGTCGCTGATTTTGCACAAAGTCCCAATGAAGTTGAAATCATTAGTTCCTTCCTTTTCTCCTTGCTCCATCTTCAATTTATGTAAGTGGTCATAATGTTCTGGTTCATCAGCCTACACTTATGCTAACCAGCACAGCACGTGAAAATGAGCACAATGGCGGATAACAAACTCACATTCGCAGTTATCTCGTACAAGGCACGCCTGCGAACTGATGTTTCCTGGAACGCTCTTGCTGCTATTGTTGTGCATTGTCCCCCGCGACGTTTGCGCTACTAATTGTGATGCAGTTTGCAAACAACTAGATGCTTTTCTAAGTGATAAGAGTGGCCAAGTTGGAGTTGATTATAGTGGTTCCGTGGCGCAAATGAGCTAGTTGTTTATGCAGGTGATGACTGGGAGAGCAGTCGTAGGCGTCTCACATTCCGTGACGGCGACATGAAAAGACTGGGCGTGGCCACAGAGTCCCAGCAGCCGTAACTGCCGTGTGGGTGAGGTCAACGTCACCGTGACGTGGAATGGGAGGGATAGACTGATGGGGACAGAGGTCTCTCCAAGCTTCTGCTGTTTGTTACGATCGCAAACAGCAAAAGAGGCTACAAACAAGGGGCAATCAGAGAACTCTTTCCAACGTTATCACACACACGTATGGGGTGCACCGAAGCACTGTGTTAGGCCCATATTTTTAGGGTGCTGTGCCTCAATCGGTAAAAACGAAACCCATACCGTATAGTATCAGTTTGTGGTCCGCCTATATGTCAGTTCAACTGTTAAAAACCTTTCTTCTCAGGAAAGAGTACCTGTATTAAGTCCAAGTTTATGTCGCATACTAAGGTCTACAGTCCCGTGGCGGTGTGGAACATTGAAGCTTGTAACTGAATGCAATCGAAGGACACGTCCATTTATGTCACGTATTTTGACTCTCGCAAACTCACTCATAAAAAACCATACGGTATTTTCCGTTGGCTTATAATCAAGAAATTGAGCAAAAGAAGGTTTTACTGTACAACCAAAGTACAAAATCCGAAATCTGTTAATATGTAATTATATCACACGAAAAAATTTTTTTGTCATATCTTATACGAATCTCTTTCTATTCGTCCATCTGTTGAGAATCCTTTTTCTCAGGAACAGGTAGACGTATCAAGTATACATTTACGTCGCCCACTATGGTCTTGTGTTTTTAAGTGTTTTTAATAAATACAGAAACATTACATTAAGCGTGTCTCGCAACAGAAATCATAGTGAACCCAAAGTTTTGACGAGAACGCATTGCAGTAAGCCTGTCTCGTAACACAAGTAATTACAACTACCCGACACACACACCGTTGTTCTACAGGGCGTATCAGATACGAATACAGGACGATTCTTTGATGACGTTACACTTCGAGGAATGATGGAGAAGGGTAAATTATGAATTTAAAGTAATGGATCCTGATTCGTAAACGACCGGTCGAAAGTTACAACCGAAATTTTTTCCAATTCCTCCTGATAATAATATACTTGCCCGGTACCATTGTTGCTAATATTGTAGCTTAGGCAAGTTTCAGGGTCATGGTACGGACTAAGGAAAAATGTTTCTAGTAAACATGGGTTCTAAAATGCATACCTTGAGAGCTATGAGAATTTGTCGTCTTCCATACTGCGAAACACGTCTTGTCTAATGCGTGCTCTAAAATGCATGGAAAGTCGTTCACTAGAAACAGTGGAGGATACAGAAAAGCTTCAAGGAGGGGGCGCTAAAGATATCTTGAGCTACCTTTACTTTTACCGTAATAGAAGATAATCAAGTTACATTCAAAGCATAAGAAAGTTTTATTTAAACTGGTTATACACCTATACAAGTCAATGCCATCTTATGATACAAAAAAGTTACAGTTGTGGTTGTCTTCCTTAAAAAATGATCAATTCTATGTGCCTATTGTTCCTGGCAAATTAGTTAATTACCTCGTCAATAGGGCAATAAATGCCATAGTGAGTGTTCGACAGAGCTAAGCCATAAGTCGATCCTTCTTCACTGTCGATCTCAGCCATGTGTTCGTACGCCGCAATGTTGAGAAATTTCTTTCAACTGTAGCAAAGATGCAGGCAGACAAGCATATATTTTGTACAGCTTGCGCAAAGTAGGATAGTCAGATCTATGACAAACAGACAACGCTTGCATAAAAGAATCACGATCATTAAGGGCGTTTATGCCCGTTTGCTTGTATTGAAGAATCTCTCCCATTAATCTCTTTTTAACAACAAAGAGTGATTCTTCTTCAAAGAACGGTAGTTCGGTTAAGCACTCGTTCAATTTATGTGCCAGATCGTTACCCTCATGTTTCAGTAGTTGTGAGGGCAAAGGTATGTTGAATTTTAAATGATAATGCTGCATAGGAAAGTACAGCTACTCGATTCAGTCCAGTCGACTGGCGAAAGAAACGAACAAATAGCGTGCATGCTGACTGGCGTGGATGGCGCGGGTAGCAGTTCGGGTGTTCCCGCAAGGGCGGGGAGGAGGGGGGTCGCCTCGTGCGCCCCCCCCCCCCCCCCTCCTCTCCCCATATGTATCCACCACTGAGCGGAAGAGATGTATTTCACAGTAGTGAAGATGAACAAGCGCTCATAGCTCTTAAAGCATGCGCTTTAGAGCCGACATTTACTGGACTTTATTTTGGTCCGTTATACCTCCTCCAGAAATATGGAAACCAAAGGGATGGCAGTAGGGGAGGTCCATGTCAGAGGTATCAAACGATTTTCGATCATAGCTTACGACTCGGTTGTATCCGAACCGGGGCCCTTACCTCATACTGATATACAGGGCTATTGCAAATGACTGAAGCGATTTCATAAATTCACTGTAGCTCCATTCATTGACATATGGTCACGACACACTACAGATACGTAGAAAAACTCATAAAGTTTTGTTAGGCTGAAGCCGCACTTCAGGTTTCTGCCGCCAGAGCGCTCGAGAGCGCAGTGAGACAAAATGGCGACAGGAGCCGAGAAAGCGTATGTCGTGCTTGAAATGCACTCACATCAGTCAGTCATAACAGTGCAACGACACTTCAGGACGAAGTTCAACAAAGATCCACCAACTGCTAACTCCATTCGGCGATGGTATGCGCAGTTTAAAGCTTCTGTATGCCTCTGTAAGGGGAAATCAACGGGTCGGCCTGCAGTGAGCGAAGAAACGGTTGACCGCGTGCGGGCAAGTTTCACGCGTAGCCCGCGGAAGTCGACGAATAAAGCAAGCAGGGAGCTAAACGTACTACAGCCGACGGTTTGGAAAATCTTACGGAAAAGGCTAAAGCAGAAGCCTTACCGTTTACATTTGCTACAAGCCCTGACACCCGATGACAAAGTCAAACGCTTTGAATTTTCGGCGCGGTTGCAACAGCTCTTTTCAGTGCGAAACTTGTTTTCAGTGATGAAGCAACATTTTTTCTTAATGGTGAAGTGAACAGACACAATGTGCGAATCTGGGCGGTAGAGAATCCTCACGCATTCGTGCAGCAAATTCGCAATTCACCAAAAGTTAACGTGTTTTGTGCAATCTCACGGTTTAAAGTTTACGGCCCCTTTTTCTTCTGCGAAAAAAACGTTACAGGACACGTGTATCTGGACATGCTGGAAAATTGGCTCATGCCACAACTGGAGACCGACAGCACCGACTTCATCTTTCAACAGGATGGTGCTCCACCGCACTTCCATCATGATGTTTGGCATTTCTTAAACAGGAGATTGGAAAACCGATGGATCGGTCGTGGTGGAGATCATGATCAGCAATTCATGTCATGGCCTCCACGCTCTCCCGAATTAACCCCATGCGATTTCTTTCTGTGGGGTGATGTGAAAGATTCAGTGTTTAAACCTCTTCTACCAAGAAACGTGCCAGAACTGCGAGCTCGCATCAACGATGCTTTCGAACTCATTGATGGGGACATGCTGCGCCGAGTGTGGGAGGAACTTGATTATCGGCTTGATGTCTGCCGAATCACTAAAGGGGCACATATCGAACATTTGTGAATGCCTAAAAAAACTTTTTGAGTTTTTGTATGTGTGTGCAAAGCATTGTGAAAATATCTCAAATAATAAAGTTATTGTAGAGCTCTGAAATCGCTTCAATCATTTGTAATAACCCTGTATTTATCCTTCTCCATAATGTCTGAAACCTTTTAATGTCACCACGAAGTCACCTGGTATATTAAAGTCGCGCAGGGCCAAAATAATTACGAGATGTGTGAGAAAAGTAATGAGTCTGACAACATTGCGAGCGATCTGAGAAGGCTGTGTTGTTCTTCTTGGGTAGACCAACGTGTTCATCCCTTCCAGATGCTCAGTCCGAGTTTCAGCATCATACAGCCATCACGTGACTTTTGAGGGCGTCATCAATGAAGCTGTGATTTTGTTGTGTTTTACGAAAATGGAACAGCGGTTTTAGGGCAGCGTTATGCCATCAAGTTTTGGGTTAAACTTGGGAATCCGCGAGCGTGATCTTTGAAAAGTTGAAACAGTCGTACGAGAAACATTCCTTTCCAAGAGCACAAGTTTTCCGCTAGTGCAAATCATTTTTGGAAGGCCGAGAACACGTTGAAGATGAACCTTGCTCAGGGAAACCTTCAGCTACAAAAACCGACGAAAACGTTGGAATTGGGCGTTCTTTTGTGAGATCAGGCCGACGTTTAACAATAAGGATGCTGTGTGACCTGTTAAACTTAAACAGTTTTAACGTACGTCAAATTTGGACCGAAGCGAAATGTTTGTTTGTGTCAAAGTATCGCTATAATGTTCAGTCTATACACTGAAGAAGCAGTGATGGAAATACAAGATAGGTTCAAGAGGAGTATTAAAATTCAAGGTGAAAAGATGTCAATGATAACATTTCTGGTGACATTGCTATCCTCAGTGAAAATGAAGAAGAATTAGAGGATTTACTGTATGGAATGAACAGTGTAATAGTATAGAATATGGATTGAGAGTAAATCGAAGAAAGACGAAAGTAATGAGCAGCAGCAGAAACGAGCACAGCGAGAAACTTAACATCAGGATTGGTGATCACGAGATAGATGAAAATAAGGAATTTTTTTACCTAGGCATGGAAATAGTCAACGGCCTTTCCGCAGCGCTGTTGGCAAGCGGGGTGCACTCAGCCCTTGTGAGACAAACTGAGGATCTACTTGATTGAGAAGTAGCGGCTCCGGTCTCCTAAACCGACATACGGCGGGCGAGTGGTGTACTGACCACATGGAACATGGAGGTTCTCTAGAAAATCGGCGAGGAAATTAACATATGGAACACACTAACAAAAAGAAGGGACAGGTTGGTAGGACATCTGTTAAGACATCACGGAATAACTTCCATGATACTAGTGGGAACAGTAGAGCATAAAATCGGTAGAGGAAGATAGAGATTGGGATACATCCAGCAAATAGTTGAGGAAATAGGTTGCAAGTGCTACTCGGAGATGAAAAGGCTGGCACAGGGGAGAAATTTGTTATTGGCTGCTAACAAAGACTCCACCGGTGTGGAACTGCCGGAGGGAACTACTTTGCACGGGACCATATTGTTGTTTGGAAAAAGTAAAAATTTTGGTACATGAAAAGTCACGCATTCCATATTAGATTGTGCGACATATTTGACATTTACTCGTCGGTACGGTTATTTTCCGTAGCCGTAAATAACAGCAGAAAAATACAGTATCTGATAGGGGAATAAGGTAGTTACGGGAAGAGGCGAGGCTGCAAGGATGCAGGAAGTATCAACTACGAATTCAATGCAGGGAAAGGGCAAGGGGGATCTGAGGGCAACATGCAGATTCCATACTTCCAGATTTCCGGGAAGCATTTGACTCGGTGCCCATTGCATGCTGTTAATTAAGTTAGAGCGTATGGAATAGGTTCACAGACATGTGAGTAGCTGGAAGACTTTTTAAGTTACAGAATCCAGTATGTTGTCCTCGACTGTGGGTGTTCATTAGCGACAAGAGTATCGTTAGTAGCTCTCATAGAGTAAATATCTATGGAGTGAGCACTCACATGCGCAGAACAGATTTTGTGTTGTCTACATTGCCGGCCTGGTCACGTGATCTCGGGACGTCGTGTGTTTGTTCGTATAGCGCCCTGTATATTTAGAATGTCACTGCATCCCTAGTACAGACGGATTCTTTTCGTACGTGTCGTGGATTATTTATATATGTTGCGAAGACATTTTAACAGTATCCGTTTGATACCGGGAATAAACCAGCTACGTAACTTTTAAGGGCAAGTGATATTACATTCAGCTTCTTTGCGATAGGTGTCATAGTTCAGATGCACTCGATTTTTGGTAGTTTTTGGTATGATACCGCACTTTATAGTATTACAGAGCCTGAAGTACATTTTTGCAGTGGTAGTCCTGCAAAACGACTTGACAGTACGTTAGTATTTTCGCAAGTGTCCGAAAAACACCGAATTTACCACACATTAGCAATTATATCCCTGCTAATTCGTCCTTTTTTCTTGTATTTCTGCGTAATTATTTTCTCGTTTTTGCGACCTAAAGCACAATTTTTCTTACTGGTGGCACTTTGCGGTATTTATTTAACGCATTTTAAGTACTTGCTCCCAGTTCATTAAATAAATAGTAGACGGAGTAATCTATATACATAATTGACAAGTCACTGATAAATGCATGGAGGACAGTATTTACTGAAACAACTAACCTTTCCCTTTCCTGTTCCACTAGCAAATTTACGAGAGGAATCGATTGGTTGTAAGCTTTTGTACGAGCCGTAATATCTATTACACTGCTGGCCACCGTAAATGCAACACCCTGAAGGAAGCATCCGAATCAAGGGAAATTTACACCATGGGTTTGCAGCGATGAGATATGCAACTGATTAGAATTTCAGCGCAGACGCACATCACGCGCGCCTGTGGCGCCACCTCATAGCGTCATTTAAGGCTTGGCGATTTCGACGAGTGTACGTTCGGCACGTGTGTTTACCTTGTGGTTGTTTCACAAGACGATCAGTTATGCCTCGTAGACAACAGCGAACATCGTTTGATCAAGTATCCGAGTTCGACAGAGGAAGGTTAGTGGCTTACCGAGATTGTGGATTATCATACAGAGAAATCGCTAGTCGTGTTGGACGAAACCAAACAACTGTAATGCGGATATGTGACCGTTGGATGCCTGAGGGTACGACGGACCGACGTGGTCGATCGCATTCACCTCGGTGCACCACTGCACGTGCTGATAGGCAAATTGTGCGCATGGCAGTGACGGATCGCTCAGTGACATCCCGAACCATAGCACAGCACATTGCGTCTGTAACGCATCATCCAGTGTCTGCGCGTACCATTCGACGCCGTTTACAGCAGAGTGGTCTGTCCGCAAGACGTCCATTGCTTCGTCTACCATTGACGCAGAACCACAGACGTCTCCGTCGCCAATGGTGTGATGACAGACGGATGTGGACGGCAGAATGGAATGACGTTGTCTTTACTGACGAGGCACGCTTCTGTCTGCAGCACCACGATGGTCGGATTCGAGTGTGGAGACACCGTGGAGAGAGGATGCTGGACAGCTGCATTATGCGCCGCCACACTGGTCTTGCACCGGGTATTATGGTATGGGGCGGTATTGGATATTACTCTCGCACGCCTCTAGTACGCATTGCCGGTACTTTAAATAGCCAGCGCTGCATATCCGAGGTGCTGGAGCCAGTTGTCCTTCCTTATCTTCATGGCTCGGCCACAGCCATATTTCAACAGGATAATGCGCGACCACACGTGGCACGCATTGTCCAAAGGTTCTTCGTCAATAACCAGATTGAAGTGCTTCCCTGGCCGGCTCGCTCTCCGGATCTTTCGCCGATAGAAAACATGTGGTCCACGGTTGCTCAACGAGTGACCCAGATTACATCCCCAGCTGCCACACCAGATGATCTTTGGCAACGTGTGGAAGCTGCTTGGGCTGCTGTACCCCAGGAACACATCCAACGTCTCTTTGACTCAATGCCGAGACGTGTGGCAGCGGTGATCTCCAACAATGGCGGCTACTCTGGCTACTGATTCTGGCAGGAACCACATGTCACAGACGTCTGTAAACGTAATCATTTGATACTTGGTCAACATGTTACATACAAAATAAATTTTGTTGTGGTACCTCTTGTCTTTCTTGGTGTTGCATTTACGGTGGCCAGCAGTGTATATAGTCATAAAATCGTAGAAAAATAGGTCTACAGAATCAAGTCTTAATTATAATGCGTCTCGAAATTTTTAAACGTATACAGTGTCTCTTACTAAAATGAAAACTATAATTAGAGCTATATGGAATGTACCCATGAAAAGTTACTATCCCTCCTTTCACATATTTTTCTTTCCATCCGTAGCAACAACGTAATTCACCATCGCTATTACACTATCAACAAACGGTGAAACACAACAAAAACTCTTGGTATTATAAACTTCAAACGCTGCAGAAAGCACACACTCACAGCGAAGTCCCGAGATCACGTGACAATCCTGGTTTAATGTTGACAACATGCGCAGAACGCAATGCTCACTCCAGAGATATTTACTCTATGGTAGCTCTCCAGGGAAGTGTGATAGAACCGCTGTTGTTCTATATATACATACACTGATAAGCCAAAAACATTATGACCGCTGCCCAATGCAGCGCTGGATGCCGCCTGTTGGCGTTGTTAGCAGGTGCTGCCGTAACAAAAGTGTATAAGCAGAGCAGACACGGACTTGGATCACCCTAGCGAAGATACGGGCTGCAAATGGGGAAATCCAGTGAGATAAGCGACTTTGAGAAAGGGCTGATTATTATTACGCAGAGCTTGTGAACGCGCATCTCTAAAACGGCGAAGCTGGTCGAATGTTCACGTGCTACTGCCCTGAGCATCTATGGGGAGATGCAAAAGGACAGCGAAACTATCACTAGCCGCTAAATGGTCGGACGTGTACGACTATTCACAGAACGTGGCGTTCAGAGGCTTGTCTTCCCTGTAAAGTAGGGTAGTATATGGCATCTCTGCGGAAAGAGCGCACTGCTGGTCCACGCACAAGTGTTTCGGAATGCACCGTTTATCATACACTGTTGAACATTGAGCTCCGCAGCAGATCACACCTAATTCTTCACAGACTGATCCAACGACATCGTCAGTTACGATTGCAGTGGGCACGGAACCATCGGTATTCGGCCGTTGATCAATGGAAACGTGTCGGCTGTCCAGGTGAATAACAATTTTTGCTACACTAGGTCGATGGTCGTTTCCACAGACGGCGACGGCGAGGTGTATTGTGGCTCGAACCGTGCAGCGCGCCATAGACGCAGGTTGGTGGGAGCAGTATTCTGCTGCAAGACGTGTATATTTCTATTGTCTATTGTGAAACCAAAATTTATGAAAGATGTTTATATTTTATTAATAGGATTATGTAGGAATAATTAATATTTGTCATGTTGGAAGTAATTGTGGTCGCGGAGAATGTCTGCACCAAAGTATTGTTGGCAAGAGAGACCGCACATTGATATAATTTTAAAAAGGGAGGGAGACAGCGTATGGAGACATTTTAAGAAAAGAGCGGGAAAGACCGCGCATTGATACATACATTTCGTAATGGTAGCAGGGATTGTCTGCACCAGAAAGCATTGTTGGCAGGAGAGACCGCACATTAGCGTTCGTAGGAAGTCAGTAGTAAGCGAGATGTGAAGCGAGTCGGTAGCAGGTCTGAAGCGAGAGGTTGAGAGAACCGGTGTGCCTGCCAGCTACTAGCTATGATTTACAAGCGATTATGAACGCATGTACAGAGACATCAGCTAACTATTATCATAAGAGGAACTAATATTATTGAATTATGTTTTTTGAGAAACTCAAGATTCCTGAAGGTATGTTTGCGCAATGATAGTTGTAAGATTATTGTAAAAAGTAAGTCCCATTTGAACGTTTGTAAAGTCATTTCATTCAGATATAATTATATTTTGCCAGCAATATTGCATTACTGATTATAATCCATCCCAAAAACCATCAACATAAAACTTTGCAAAATTTTATTGTTGTCAAGAAAAAGTTTAACTATGAATTACGTAACGTCAGTCAAATTAATTAAAGAATATCGTCAGCTTTGCTATTAAAGAATAACGTCAGCTTTGGGAATAAATACAGCCACTTATTATAACAGCCCAGCAGCAGCTAATAAAGTATAGTAAAACAGAGTAACTATATTCATGTCGCAGTTCGATGTAGCAGTCAGATGGCGATCCAGTAACAGTAAAAAAGGTAAGGAACAGTTTTGGGTTATTGCAGGTAACGACTGAGGGCCACGACGACGACATATTCTATGTTTCGTCGAAATAATCAGAAAATAACTTTTAATAAGCAGCATTTAAATTTGTATGCGAAGATTGAGAAAAGAATTAATTTCAAAGGGAAGATTTCATTTGTTATTATTAAGCAAGAGGTAGAAATCCAAAGGGAAGGTTTCATAGGCTATTGTAAAACGGAAGGTTGCGTCACAAAAGAGATATAGAGGGGACGGGAAGGTTTCACTGCTGTAGGAGACATTCCTCTGTGCTGTGAAGACACTCTGACAGCTGCTAACCATCTTCATCCCTTCATGCTTGATGCTTTCCCGCCGGCCGGTGTGGCCGAGCGGTTCTAGGCGCTACAGTCTGGAACCGCGCGACCGCTACGGTCGCAGGTTCGAATCCTGCCTCGGGCATGGATGTGAGTGATGTCCTTAGGTTGGTTAGGTTTAAGTAGTTCTAAGTTCTAGGGGACTGATGACCTCAGAAGTTAAGTCCCATAGTGCTCAGAGCCATTTGAACCATTTGATGCTTTCCCCGACGACGATATCATCTTTCAGCAGTGTAATTGTCCGAGTCTCGGAGCCAGGACAGTGCTACAGTGGTTTGAGAAGCATTATAGTGAACTTTGCGACCAAATTCTCCTGGTTCAAATGGTTCAAATGGCTCTGAGCACTATGGGACTCAACTGCTGAGGTCATTAGTCCCCTAGAACTTAGAACTAACCTAACTAACCTAAGGACATCACAAACATCCATGCCCGAGGCAGGATTCGAACCTGCGACCGTAGCGGTCTTGCGGTTCCAGACTGCAGCGCCTTTAACCGCACGGCCACTTCGGCCGGCAATTCTCCTGGTGTAAACGCTATGGAACTCATCTGGTTCGCTATCGGGCGCCATCACCTTGTACGCAAATCAACGCCCCGTTATTTATGCGAATTACATGACCTGTGCGTGGACATGTAATGCCACATATCTCCATAAAGCTACCAACAAAGGGTAGATCCATGATACGCGGAACATGGACAAACAAGATATTAAGCAGGTGGTCATAATTTTTGGGTCACCTGTGTACATTTCAAATAAGAGCCACGAAAATAAGATACATGAAGTTAGTGCTCATACGGAGGCATATGGACAGTCGTTTCTCCCTTGCTCTGTTTGCGACTGGAACAGGAAAGAAAGTGACTGCTATTGGTACAAGGTACCCTCCGCCACACACGATATGGCGACTTGTAGAGTATCGATATAGATGTAGATAAGCTGAGGACTGCCGACTGGGTGGAAGTACACTTGTGCAGCTTTGTCGGAGAAGAGAGCAACCAGCAGACATGGGGGAGGGTGGAACCCAGATCCATCCAGCTGTAGAGGTGAGTCTCAGAGCAGCTCGATCTATAATCTCACCCCACGTCCTGGACGAGTCTGAGCGCTGGAAGAGCGGACGATTATACAGTGTTCCTCCGCGGCGTCTTTAAAAGGAATGACCCATCGACCGCTGGCGCTCTTGAGAGCTCTCGCCACGGGACGCAGCCAGCCCTAGGGCAGGGCAGGTAGCTCTGCACTTGCCCGGCGGCCATCGATTGCCGATAATGAGGGCCTTGAGGGCGGGATGACCCTGGGGCGCGGTCGCCGCCGCCTAATAAACCGGCCGCACGCGACCACCCGTTGAGGCAGATCCGCCATCCGGGTTAAAAACGGCCGCCCCTCGTCGCAGCCCCTTCATATCGTAGTCTCTTGGTGGAGTCTATTTACTACCCTGAGTGGCGTTCCAGGACAGTGTTTTGCATCTACTAATAGTACACCAGTCAGGGTTACAGCCGTTATTCACAATCCACCAGTTGTCCGCCGTGCAACTGGAAACATTAATGATACACTATCTGATGTTATTCGATCTGTATATTGAATAAGCAGTAAAGGAAACAAAAGAAAAATTCGGAGTAGGTATTAAAATCCACGGAGAAGAAATAAAGACATTGAGGTTCGCTGATGACATTGTAATTCTGTCAGAGACAGCAAAGGACTCGGAAGAGCAGTTGAACGGAATGGACAGTGTCTTGAAAGGAGGGTATAAGATGAACATCAACAAAAGGAAAACGAGGATAAGGGAATGCCGTCGAATTAAATCATGTGATGCTGTGGGAATCAGATTAGGAAATGAGACACTTAAAGCAGTAGATGAGTTTTGCTATTTGCGAAGCAAAATAACTTATGATGGTCGAAGTAGAGAAGATATAAAATGTGGCCTGTCAATGGCAAGAAAAGCTTTTCAGAAGAAGAGAGTTTTATTAACATAGAGTATAAATTTAAGACTCAGGAAGTCTTTTTCGAAAGTATTTGTGTGGAGTGTAGCCATGTATGTAAGTGAAACATGGACGATAAATAGTTTCGACAAGAGAACTTTCGAAATGTGGTGCTACAGAAGAGCGCTGAAGAAAAAAATGTTCAAATGTGTGTGAATTCCTAAGGGACGGAACTGCTGAGGTCATGGGTCGCTAGATTTACACACTACTTAAACTAACTTCTGCTAAGAACAACAAATGCATCCATGCCCGAGGGAGAAGTCGAACCTCCGGCGGGAGGGGTCGCGCAGTGCGTGACATACCGCCTCAAACCGCGCGGCCACTCCGCGCGGCAGTGCTGAAGATTAAATGGGTAGATCACGAACCTACGAATAGGTGCTGAATGGAATTGGGGAACAGAGGAATTTGTGGCACAACTTTACTAGAAGAAGGGATCGGTTGGTGGAACATGTTCTGAGGCATCAAGGGATAACCAATTTAGTATTTGAGGGCAGGGTGAAACGAGACCAAGAGATGAAGGATGAAGGTTGCAGTATGTACTTGGAGATGAAGAAGCTTGCACAGGATAGAGCAGCACTGAGAGTTGCATCAAACCAGTCTCTGGACTGAAGACCACAACAACAACAGGTTGTGCCAAGCAACACACTACTAATCCTGTATTCGATCATTACGGGATTATTTTTCCTGCTCATCCTCATTAATTTACATGTATCTACGTTTAGAGTAAGCTTCCATTCACCCAAGCAGCTACACATTTTGTCTTCTATATTGGATTGCCGCAAGGTATAAAACAATTCATCTCTCCAAATCATTCATTTCCAGTCATCCGCTGTCCATACAGGTTTCGCTCTTTACACTACCTCAAGCGTTGCTTAGCACTGGCTACAGAAAGGTATGTCTTTTGAGGAGGTCCTCGACCATTGTACTCCATTCTTATAACTCCCGGCTGGGCCCGGCGGAGGTTCGAGTCCTCCCTCGGGCATGGGTGTGTGTGTTGGTCCTTAGGATAATTTAGGTTAAGTAGTGTATAGGCTTAGGGACTGATGACCTTAGCAGTTAAGTCCCATAAGATTTCACACACATTTGAACATTTTCTTATAACTCGCTACGCACAGTCTTCCTTCTAGCTGGACTGCTGGTAGGAACTCACAAGTGATTCCTTCCGCTTCTTCTTTATTCGTGTCAGAGGTACACTAAAATGAACACATATACAACACATACAAACAAAACTACACAGTATTCACCCAGACTTGGGCAACTTTGATAGCATTGGGTGCTGCAGACGTTAAGTCCTTCATGCTACAGCTGGTTGGGCATAAGTTACATTTGAAGAGATGCCGGGTTGTCTGTAATTCACCGCATTTACACAGTGTTGTGTTGGCATTTGGCAGTTGGTAGTTCCATTTCAGGAGATTTTCCCTCGATCTTGCGACTTCGGCCCGTAGCCTGTTCAAGGCGGCAAGGATTCTTGTGGTGTCATCCATTTTGACAGGTATTGGCATCTTTCTTTCCACTTGGTGAGTCGGGTAGCCGCAGCTGATCTTTCCAAGGGCTGTGAAGTTGTTAGGAAACTCTTCCTGGACTTCAGTCTTGGCTCGGCAGGTTGATGTCCAAATAGTGGATGTGAGGTAACTGTATTTGTTTTGTGCCTCTCGATGTTAGCGGCGACCTCTCTTCTGATGTCACATGGAGCAAGCCCAGCGAGACACTGAACTTTGTCCGTGGGGGTTGGCCTTAGGCAGACTGTAACAATCCTACAGCTGTCATTTAAGGCTACATCAACCTGCTTTGCATGTACTGAATTGTACCACACTGAGCTGGCATACTCTCCTGTAGAATGGCATAAGGCAAGAGCTGTTGTTCTTAATGTTTGTGACTGTGTACCTCAGTTCGATCCCGCCAGTTTCCGACGAAGGCAGTTTCTGGAGGATACTTTCTGCTTCAGCTTCAGACAATGTTCCTTGTAGGTTAGTGTACGGTCGAGAGTGACACCCAAGTACCTGGGGTGTGAACAATATTCTAGTGCAACTCCATTCCAGAATATTTCAAGTTTCCTGTTATCTTGTTTATGTTTCAGATGGAATGAAAACACTTGCGTTTTCTTAGGATTGGGTGCGAGTTGATTCTTTTCATACGATTTTATACAACCGCCTCCCGTAATGCTCGACGATCCCTATCCGTCGGTACATGAGGTCTCCCTGGCCGTGTTTCAGCCGTAGTTAGTCATTCACGTTTCTACTTCAGTCATAACACCAACAGTCAGCTTGGGCAGCTTTAGAAAGATTGAAGTGTCCCTGGTGGATCTGCTACTCGGGTGATATCCATTCTTTAGTTCACTTCGAGGCCATCGAGCTATCTTGACCGACCTATTCCGCTGTTACGTCTTCTAGATTAGATTAGATTAGATTAGTACTTGTTCCATATATCATGAATACGACACTTGGTAATGATGTGGAACGTGTCAGGTTAATAAAAGGTGTCTATACAAGATATTACATTACACAAAATATTAAATGACACTTAATTTTTTTGTGGTGGTTGGGGAAATTACCCACTTACTATACCAAAAATTCATCTAATGAGTAGAAGGAGTTGCCATTAAGAAATTCTTTTAATTTTCTTTTAAATGCTATATGGTTATCTGTCAGGCTTTTCATACCATTAGGTAAGTGACCAAAGACTTTTGTGGCAACATAATTTTCCCCCTTTCTGAGCCAAAGTTAGATTTAACCTTGAGTAGTGAAGATCATCCTTTCTCCTAGTGTTGTACACTGCTATTACTTTTGAAATCGTTCGGATTGTTAATAACAAATTTCATAAGTGAATATATATATTGTGAGGCTACAGTGAGATCTCTATCTATTTAAATAAGTGTCTGCAGGATGATCTTGGGTGAGCTCCAGCAGTTATTTTGATTACACGCTTTTGTGCAATGAACACTCTTTTACTCAATGATGAGTTATCCCAGAATATGATGCCATACGAAAGAAGAAAATGAAAATAGGCGTGGTAAGCTAATTTACTGGGATGCATATCGCCAAAATTTGCAATGACCCTAATAGCATAAGTAGCTGAACTCAAACGTTTCAGCAGATCCTCAGTGTGTTTTTCCAATTCAACCTCATCAATGCATACACCTAGAAATTTTGAGTATTCTACCTCAGCTACCTATTTCTGATCGAAGTCTATATTTATTAATGGTGTCATTCCATTTACTATGTGAAACTGTATATACTGTGTTTTGTCAAAGTTTAATGAGAGCCCATTTGCAGAGAACCACTTAATGATTTTCTGAAAAACATCGTTTACAATTTCACCAGTTAATTCTTGTCTGTTGGGTGTGATAGCTATACTTGTATCATCGGCAAAAAGTACCAGCTTTGCATCTTCGTGAATATAGAATGGCAATGGCAATTCTCTACTGCCAGCACGATACTCTCCGCCCTCCTCTTGTACGGGCGAGTCGTCTCTCGTGGCATCTAGTGGACACTTCCGCATTAAATAAGCGTGTCCGTTTACATCTGATCCGATGGCGTATTTTCTTTTCCCTCTTTTTCCCTTTATTTTAAAAGTTTTTCTGTTCGCATTGACATGTTCTCGTAATTGCAGATGTAAGTCTAACGAGGAACCCCTTGAAGGCGAGGTCGTAAGTTCATTATAAACTACTGTGTTAACACTTACGACAGGAAAAATATTAGCTGCACCATGTGCATCATGGGGGGCAACAGAAAACGAGTGTCCAGGAGGTACACAAATCAACCTTATATGGGATGTATGTATTACACTTCACAAAATGGGCATCGTCGACATTCAAGTAAGGTTCAAAGAAAACCATTAACTTTTACCATGATCACCGAATGAAAAATGGCGCGCTACAGTAATAACAAAGATTCCCACCTTGAAGATCGAAGGCGAACTTCTTGGGAGTTACTAACAGCGCAGGACGTTCAACTACCACCCACTCTTAAAGATTTCAATAGAGTCATACATCAACAAAAGCAAAACGAGGATAATGGAATGTAGTCAAATTAAATCGGGTGATGCTGAGGGGATTAGATTAGGAAATGAGACACTTAAAGTAGTAAAGGAGTTCTGCTATTTAGGGAGTAAAATAACTGATGATGGTCGAAGTAGAGAGGATATAAAATGTAGACTGGCAATGGCAAGGAAATCGTTTCTGAAGAAGAGAAATTTGTTAACATCGAGTATAGATTTAAGTGTCAGGAAGTCGTTTCTGAAAGTATTTGTATGGAGTGTAGCCATGTATGGAAGTGAAACATGGGCGATAAATAGTTTGGACAAGAAGAGAATAGAAGCTTTCGAAATGTGGTGCTACAGAAGAATGCTGAAGATAAGGTGGGTAGATCACATAACTAATGAGGAGGTATTGAATAGGATTGGGGAGAAGAGAAGTTTGTGGCACAACTTGACTAGAAGAAGGGATCGGTTGGTAGGACACGTTTTGAGGCATCAAGGGATCACAAATTTAGCATTGGAGGGCAGCGTGGAGGGTAAAAATCATAGAGGGAGACCAAGAGATGAATACACTAAGCAGATTCAGAAGGATGTAGGTTGCAGTAGGTACTGGGAGATGAAGAGGCTTGCACAGGATAGAGTGGCATGGAGAGCTGCATCAAACCAGTCTCAGGACTGAAGACCACAACAACAACAACAACATACTGCTGTAAAGAGATGATGTGAACTGATGGAGTGCGACAGCATGCAACCGAATGCGAAACAGTATGTGGTGCAGCTTATCGTAGCTGCAGGTAGTGCGATAATATGTTTTAGAAGCACGGAGAAAACAAACATCGAAAGGCTGAATTTGACAAGTGGTTCGAGATGGTATGATTTGCAACGATACACACTTTTCAGGAGGTTCAAATGGCTCTGAGCACTATGGGACTTAACATCGGAGGTCATCAGTCCCCTAGAACTTAGAACTACAGAACTACTTAAACCTAACTAACCTAAGGACATGACACACATCCATGCCAGAGGCAGGATTCGAACCTGCGACCATAGTCGTCGCGCAGTTCCACACTGAAGCGCCTAGAACCGCTCGGCCACACTGGCCGGCCTTTTCAGTAAGGATAGCTTGCTCTAAAGGAGTATGATTTTTATACGCAGGCCAGGAATCAAGCAAAAGGAAGTTATTTTGACCTATATACAGCTGGTGGCCAAAAGCAGTGATCATACCATAGTACCATAGTACTGTAGCTCTCTTACGCAGATTTTCTCACTGTTGCTTGCTGTGACGTAAATATTCCATAATGCCCTTGCAAGTTCACGCACACGAGAAAGGATCGTATGGGGCAGAGCATCTCCAACTTTTCGCAGTACAAGAAATAACTTTCCAGCCAATTTACCATCCAGATTAACAGTCGGCATTATTTTATACGAATGCGTTAAGTTATAGTTGTTAGTTGATCTTGATACAACTCTCTTCGTCTCTCTTGTTTCCAGGGTTCTTTTAGTTTGCTTTCTTCTTAAAATCCCGGTTGGTCGGAGTTGAAAACAAATTCCTTACTGAACGATGGGATAAGTTTCTTAATCTCATCTGCAAATTTTCGGGTCGATTCCGCAGTTCGTTATGCATCGTCAAGTTCCGGCTTTGTTTGAAATTTCGTGTCGTACGTTTTCCAATTCTGTAACACTGTTTGAAATTATGCAGACATAAATTGCTTCACTTGAAGTTACTGTAAATTATGTCGCGCGTAGTTTGATGTGCATAACGTAGTAGGCACTATCATACACATCCTGTATATTGTATCTAGCGTCCTCGAAGCGCGCAAACACCAGTTTTTTGTAACAAGTGCACCTTGTCCTCCATTGAATATCTGTAGTTTTTCTTATGAACTACACGGCCATATCGCTGCGGAGCTATTCGAAATCTGTTCATACTTGCTTTTTAACTATGCAGCGGTTGATCCTCTATGTACGTAATTACGTGTACTATCCGCTCCTTGAGCAACGGTCAGCCGGCCAGAGTGGCCGAGCGGTTCTAGGCGCTTCAGTCTGGAACCGCGCGACCGCTACGGTCGCAGGTTCGAATCCTGCCTCGGGCATGGATGTGTGTGATGTCCTTACGTTAGTTAGGTTTAAGTAGTTCTAAGTTCTAGGGGACTGATGACCTCAGATGTTAAGTCCCATCGTGCTCAGAGTCATTTGAACCATTTTTGGCAACGGTCATCCTTTACTACGGCTCACTGGAGACGGGATAGTGGCTGCCTGTCCGATAAGGATGATGAACTATATGTCTCGACACCTGTTTCCATAACATTTTCATTTGTTAAGCTCGTGTTGTCAACATTGTTCTCTTCATGTACACTCCTGGAAATTGAAATAAGAACACCGTGAATTCATTGTCCCAGGAAGGGGAAACTTTATTGACACATTCCTGGGGTCAGATACATCACATGATCACACTGACAGAACCACAGGCACATAGACACAGGCAACAGAGCATGCACAATGTCGGCACTAGTACAGTGTATATCCACCTTTCCAGCAATGCAGGCTGCTATTCTCCCATGGAGACGATCGTAGATATGCTGGATGTAGTCCTGTGGAACGGCTTACCATGCCATTTCCACCTGGCGCCTCAGTTGGACCAGCGTTCGTGCTGGACGTGCAGACCGCGTGAGACGACGCTTCATCCAGTCCCAAACATGCTCAATGGGGGACAGATCCGGAGATCTTGCTGGCCAGGGTAGTTGACTTACACCTTCTAGAGCACGTTGGGTGGCACGGGATACATGCGGACGTGCATTGTCCTGTTGGAACAGCAAGTTACCTTGCCGGTCTAGGAATGGTAGAACGATGGGTTCGATGACGGTTTGGATGTACAGTGCACTATTCAGTGTCCCCTCGACGATCACCAGTGGTGTACGGCCAGTGTAGGAGATCGCTCCCCACACCATGATGCCGGGTGTTGGCCCTGTGTGCCTCGGTCGTATGCAGTCCTGATTGTGGCGCTCACCTGCACGGCGCCAAACACGCATACGACCATCATTGGCACCAAGGCACAAGCGACTCTCATCGCTGAAGACGACACGTCTCCATTCGTCCCTCCATTCACGCCTGTCGCGACACCACTGGAGGCGGGCTGCACGATGTTGGGGCGTGAGCGGAAGACGGCCTAACGGTGTGCGGGACCGTAGCCCAGCTTCATGGAGACGGTTGCGAATGGTCCTCGCCGATACCCCAGGAGCAACAGTGTCCCTAATTTGCTGGGAAGTGGCGGTGCGGTCCCCTACGGCACTGCGTAGGATCCTACGGTCTTGGCGTGCATCCGTGCGTCGCTGCGGTCCGGTCCCAGGTCGACGGGCACGTGCACCTTCCGCCGACCACTGGCGACAACATCGATGTACTGTGGAGACCTCACGTCCCACGTGTTGAGCAATTCGGCGGTACGTCCACCCGGCCTCCCGCATGCCCACTATACGCCCTCGCTCAAAGTCCGTCAACTGCACATACGGTTCACGTCCACGCTGTCGCGGCATCCTACCAGTGTTAAAGACTGCGATGGGGCTCCGTATGCCACGGCAAACTGGCTGACAC